>NC_092377.1:82255093-83715718 GCF_030028105.1 Mobula birostris | reverse complement strand
ACAACAGGGTGACCTGTTGGGGCACCCTTTGAGAGAAGGGTAGTGCAGTCTGATGTGACCAGAATGAACATTAAATTTTCCTGAATGCTATTGGTATCGCTTTGCTTTGGAAATTGAAGTAGAAAACCTCAGTTTATTAAAGAAGAACAACACGTAGCTAAGCAAATATAGCTGCTCCTCATTCAACGAAGGACACTTTTGATGGCATCATTTCTGGCTTATCTGCCACCCTTGTGCCTCTCGTTATCATTCTGGAGACGAGCAGCCCTTTCATCCCCATCTCTTCATCTCTTCTGCTATTTGTTGTTTGTCTCTGATCCTGGAGACGTGCATGCCTCTCTTCCTCTGTCTCTTCTTCTCTCATCTTTTTTTGCCCCGACTCTTTGATCCTGAAGTCGTGTGGCCCTGGCGTCATCCGATTCTTGTTCTCTCCCGCTCCTTGCCACTTCCCGACGATGTTTGGTGGCATCTCTTGACCATAATGTCCCCCTTCCCTTTCCACGTGGCATAATTAGGCTGACTATTTTTTTACCCTAATGCTGGATAGAAGATATGAAGCACTAACACCAAAGGATGCTGATGATTCTTGATGATGTGGTTGGTGCTCTCCTGAATGGATGTAATATAGTCACCGCTGTCCTTCGACTGCAGCAAAGGGTTTTATGGTGTCTCGAAGTACAACATTACAATAAGATGTAATTATCTCTTATTGATGGGTGGCAGTTAGATCTGTCCCAATCCTGGTGATTAACAGAATGTGACCCCTCAAAATAGTGCTGCCCTGCCCTTTTGCTCTAGTAGGTGTTGCTGCTGAGGCTGGCCATGCGCATGTGTCGGGCTGTCGCGTCCCGATTTCCATGATGGCCGATCGGCTCTCAGGTGAAAGCCAGCCTATTGATTTTTGGCGAATGAGCAATTTTATACGAATATATAACCCTGAACTTTGCCTGCATTCTGTAAGTTCACGCATTTTAATTCAATTTAGCCAAAAAAAGTGCCACTGTAATGCACCGTTTGCGCTAATTGGAGGTCACAAACAGACAAACAGACAGAGAGAGCATGAGAGTTTTGGTAGTATATAGATTACTATGTATTCCAATGTACTCCTTCTGAAAAATAACAAATTTTATGACCTACTCCAGTGATATTAAACCTGATTCTGTTTCTCTAGATACTCTTTACAGCTTTATTTGAGTCGGGGACAACAAGAATGACAAATACTTTCAAATACAAAAGAGACTTTTTCCTGGGCACATTAATGGGCTATTTCCATTGACAATTTGTATACACATTGGTGGGACTGCAAGGCCTCCACATAATTATGGCTGAAAACTGCTTATTTCTGGAGCTGATAAGCTTCCATTTCAAACGAATTAAAAACGCTGCTGAATGCTGGCTCTGGTGAAGGCTTGAAGAAATGTCAACATCCCACTTCCTACAAACACTGAAGTTGATTCAAACTGCAAACGTGAAAGTGATTTTTCTCTAAGGTTGCTGCAACAGATACTTTCCACCAGCTGACCGAGGATGTGAAGAAGCCTGCTCAAATAGAAATTAGTGACGAGCCTGTTAACCTGCTTTTAACAGTCTCAATTTCTGCATATTGGAACAGTTACAGAAGGTTTTACATACACAGCTTTACATAAGTAGGAGGCAGCAAGATTGATGGATACTTTCAAATACAAGAGACTTTTTCCTGGGCGTGTTATTGGGCTATTTCTATGGGCAATTTGTGTGCAGATTGTTGGGACTGCAAGACCAAGGAGCTGATTATTGACTTCAGGAAGGGAAACCAATGAGCCAGTGCTCATAGGAGGATCAGAGTTGGAGAGGATCAGCAACTTTAAATTTGTTGGTGTTGTCATTTCAGAGGACCTGTCCTGGGCCCAGCACCTAAGTACAATATACAAAGAAAGCACGGCAGCACCTCTACTTTCGTAGAAGTTTGTGAAGATTCGGCATGTCATACAAAACTTTGACAAACATCTGTACGTGTGCAATGGCAAGTGCATTGATGGGCATCACTGTCTGGTATGGAAAACCAATGTCTTTGAACAGAAAATCCTACAATAAGTACTGGATATGGCCCAGTCCATCACAGGTAAAACCCTCCCCACCACTGAGCACATCTATACAGAGCGTTGTCACACGAAAGCAGCAATGATCATCAGGGACCCCGAACACCCAGGTCATGCTCTCTTCTTGCTGCTGCCATCAAGAAGAAGGACAGGAGCCTTAGGATTCACGGCACCAGATGCAGGAACAGTTATTACCCCTCAACCATCAGGCTCTTGAAAAAAAGGGGAGAACTTCACTCAATTTCACATGCCGATCACTGAACTGATCCCACAACCTGTGCACTCACTTTCAAGGATCCTTCATCTTATGTTCTCAAAGTTTATTATTATTATTATTATTATTATTGTTGTTGCTGTTGTTGTTGTTGTTGTTATTTCTTTCTTTTTGTATTTGCAGTTTATTTTCTTTTGCACAGTGGTTGTACGTCCAGTTGGTGCAGTCTTACATTGATTCTATTATGGTTATTGGATTTATTGAGTATGTCCACAAGAAAATGAACCTCACGTTGTATATGGCAACATTTATGTACTTTGATAATAATTTATTTTGAACTTTGAACTTTAAAACTTTGCATGTGCCATGGCCTTCACTACTTACATATGATGAATCACAAACTGCTACCAGAATCTTATTATTTTATTGTCCTCAATAGTGAGCTTATAAATGGAAACTTCATTATGATTAAAGTGAATATCATTTTCTGCAGATCCCTATGTGACATAATTAAGTTCTTGAAAGTGCTTCCCCTTGTTTGTTGAAGCCAGTTGTTATTTTCACTTTTCAGCAAACAATTAAATGTCCAAACAGGTTAAAACAGATGCTCCCACGCACAAGGAGATGCTCCCTTTTGCAAGGCGAGAATCATTAAGTGGCGGAATTATGCAGAATTGAATTCAACAGTGCTGCTTCCCTTCGGGAGTCTTTATGGTGCAAATTGCAAAACAAAGAAATCAGTCTTCCTGCTGACTATCTGTCACTTTAACAATGTGGCTCTCTTTAGTGTCTTGGGAAAATTAAATTAAATCAAACTGGACAGTCATTTATTTCTTTTTCCTGAGCAATAAACTCAAGAAAATTGTAGCTATCAGGGGAGTAGAAAAGAAAGGCAAATGATTGGTTATAAAACAAAGGTCAGATTATTTGCTTCCAGATATGGACGTCCTTTTAAATTTGTTGACAGCATGTGTGAATGTTCAGGTCTGACACTGTTAAATGCTGCGGACACCTTCCCTGTGGTGGTCTCACCATGTAGCATGAGCGATGTCACAAGATAATTCTCCTCGTTAGCAACAATGCGGTGGTTCTGCTGCAGTATGTAAAAGGAAGAGATAATCCATTGATAAAGTGAGACAGGAAGTGTTGCCAATGTTACTTTATCACGTTGTTTCAGTAGTGCGTGGCTCTTTGCTTTATGATCTTTTTGATGTCTTCATGCAGGACGCACCACAAGAGTACATTTACACAAGGAGGATGGCTTCATGATGTTCTAGCTCCCAAAGCAGTAAAAAAGTTGACGCTTAGCACTGTAACCAGCTACTGTGGTGTAGGATATGTTTAACTAATTAAAGGAAAATGGAACTATGTTATGAATAAATGCTTGGAAATAGATTTAATTCTTTCCTCTTTTCAGACAGCCCTTAAAGTAATTTTTATCCGAACTTTGCCAAGGCCCATCACTAAATGTTGTTTAAATCCTCCTTGCAGATACCTATATTGCCAAGCTGTAGATGCCAGACAAGTTGTTATAGTGAAATTTGGGGTCCACAGTTATTCAAGTGGTTTCTAATGAGGAATTAAAATGATGGAATAACACAAAACTTTTCACAGTGTAAGAACATCCCAATGTATTTCCTTTATTCATTCATGATATGTGAGCATTGCTGGCAAGACTACATCCTCTGCTCTTCCCCAATTATTTTCGATCAAATGATGGCGAGCTGCATTCTTGAACTACTGTGTGGTCCTCCTCGTAAAAGTTACACAACACTGTTATTGGGTCGTTCCAGCATTTTGGCCCAGAAACCACTGGTGATAGTGGTGAGCCCGCACGTCAGGATGAAGTGTGACCTGGAGGGGGGTTTTCAGTGGCGACATTCCGAGTTTATTGCTGTTCTGTCCTTCTAGGGAGAAAAGATTTTGTTTTTGGGAGATGTTGCCTAAAGAAACCCTAAAGAGACACCATTGTACATCAGGATCTCACACTCATCATAGACATCCTCAGAAGTAAAAGAGAGTGTATAGCTCGGTGGGTGGGATGACTATCTAAATTAACACACACAAAATGCTGGAGGAACTCAGCAGGCCAGACAGCATCAATGGAAAAGAGTACAGTCAACAGACCCTTCAGCAGGACTGGAGAAAAAAAGCTGAAGAGTAGATTTAAATGGTGGTGGGACGGGAGAGAGAAACACTAGGTGATAGGTGAAACCTAAAGGGGGAGGGATGAAGTGAAGAGCTGGGAAGTTGATCGGTGAAAGAGATACAGGGCTGGAGAAGAGGGGGTCTGATAGAAGAGGACAGAAGGTCATGGAAGAAAGAAAAGGAGGGAGAACCACCAGAAAGAGATGATGGGTGGGCAAGGAGATAAGGTGAGAGAGGGAAAAGCGGATGTGGAGTGGAGAAGGGGGTGAATGGAGAAGTTCAAGAAATCGATGTTCATGCCATCAGTTTGGAGGCTACCCAGTCAGAATATAAGGTGTTGTTCTCCTACCTGTGTGGCCTCATCACGACAATGGAGGAGGCCATGGATGGACATATAGGAATGGGAATGGGAAATGGAATTAAAATGGGTGGACTCTGGGAGATCCCGTTTTTTCTGGCAGACAGAGCATAGGTGTTCGGCAAAGAGGTCTCCCAATCTACGTCGGGTCTCATCAATATACAAGAGGCCACCAGACACAGTAAATGACCCCAACAGACTCACAGGTGAAGTGTTGCCTCACCTGGAAGGACTGTCTGGGGCCCTGAGTGGTAGTGAGGGAGGAGGTGTAAGGGCAAGTGTAGCACTTGGTCCACTTGCAAGGATAAGTGCCAGGAGGGAGATCAGTGGAGAGGGACAAATGGACAAGAGAGTTGCATAGGGAGTGATCACTGCTGAAAGCAGAATGCTGGGGAGGGAAAAATGTACATGGTGGTGGGATCCTCTTGGAGATGGCGGAAGTTACAGAGAATTATGTGCTGGACACAGAGGATGTTGGGGTGGTAGGTGAGGACAAGAGGAACCTTATCCCTGGTAGAGTGGTGGGAGGATGGGGTGAGAGCAGACATGAATGAAATGGAAGAGATGCAGTTGAGGACAGTGTTGATTGTGGATGAAGGGAAGCCTCTTTCCTTGAAGAAGGAGGACATCTCCATCGTTCTGAAATGGAAAGCTTCATCCTGAGAGCAGATGCAGTGGAGCAGAGGAATTGAGAGAAGGGGGTGGCATTTTTACAAGTAACAGGGTGGGAGGAGGTGTAGTCCAGGTAGCTGTGAGAGTCCATGGGTTTGTAACAGACATCAGTAGATAAGCTGTGTCTAGAGATACAATCATACAAACAGAGAGATTGAGAAAGAGGAAGGATATTTAAGGGCAGGATGGATGTTGGAGGCAAAGTGGATGAAGTTGACAAGTTTTGTTTGTTTGGATAAATCTGAACTTAAACTGTCGTAGCACTTTCACTGAGCTTACTAGATGGACAATATTTCATCACAATTCTGACATGATAAAAAGTCATGAGGCTCAAAAGCTGAGTCACTGATGTTAAAATACCAAACTTCTGAAACATCTGTGGACTGGTGCAATCAGTTTATTGAAGTTTCTAGTGCTTGTTGGGAAGTTGGTGGCAAGCGATGGCAATGCCCTTGAGCATCATGGCTAGATGCTTTGCTATGTTCTTATATCCTTCTCCTGCTTTGTGGGCATCATTTGTTTTAATTTTCAGAGTGCTAGGCAGCTGCTTAGAGGAGCCCATGGCTGCTGATTGTTGGGACAAGGCTTGAGGAGTCAGGGTATTTATAAAGCTTTGAAATTTGCATCACCTGACTTTTCCTAACAATGATTGTGAACAAGCCATAGCCCTAACAAGCCAAATAAGGTATGAGACCTTGGTAAAAGTTATCTGAGAGCTCAAATCTCTTGGGGTGCCCAAAATTTTGCATGGTGCTCCTTTCCTTTTTTTCACTCTAAAATTGTACAAACAAAAATAATACACTAATCTTGCTTAAAATTTTGAAAAGAATGTTTCATCTTTAACTTTATGACTTTTGGCAATCAGTTCAACTTCTACTCACTAAACTATTCACAGTAACAGAAATTTTGACCGGGGTGCCCAAACTTTTGCATGCCACTGTACATACCACCAAACAAGGCAACATTTCTCTGTATCAGGGTCTAAAGCACAGTAGTACATATAACATACAACAACTTAAGAAAGTAAGAATTAAATCTACAAATGAATTACATATGCCAAACAAAGTAATGTGCATAAACTAAATATTGTAGTACAAATTATCCGGTGACAGATCAAATGTGATGCGGCAGGGAATTCATAAGCCTGATTCCCGGAGGGAAGAAGTTGTTGCCTATTCTTGGAGAGAAAATGTCTTGCAGCTGCACTGGAAAAGTTTGGTTTACTGTGTATCTAGTTCTGAGACACAGAGTTTCATTACCATAGCTGGGATGCTGTACTGGCTGCATCAAATATTTAAAGGCATTACTTGGTATCACTTAGAGTAATTTGAAATGGCTGAGTCTCCTTTCTGTAATTGGAATGACTTTAGGAGAAGCCTGAAGTGGATCACTCAACAGTTTTGGCTGAAGGTAGTTGCAACTCATTCAGTCTTTCTCTTTGGTATCATGTACCAGGCCGTGCCATCACTGATGATGGGGATTATCATCATGTGTTAGTTAAGAACCAAGATTCAAGATTCATTTATTATCAAAGAATGCACAAATTACACAACCTTGAAAAGTATGTAAGCAATTGAAGCAAACGGCAACAGCATTCCGAACCAAAACTGAGGTCTCAGATCCGCCCAGAGTAGGCCCAAACCCTCGCTGATCAGTTCATTATTTATGACTGGATATAGTAGGCAGGTATGCAAAAATATAGATCCTACAACAGTTTTTATTAGTAGGGGGCCTCGAAGGTTATGGGGAGATGGCAAGAGAATGGGGTTGAGAGGGAAAAAAATCAGCCATGAAGAAACGAAGGAGCAGACTCGATAGGGCTGAATGGCCCAATTCTGCTCCCATCTCTTATGAATTGTGGAATAGGCATCTGATCCATTACTTATGTGACCTCTTAGCTCTATTTATAGCTAACTACCTAGATAGGAGTTGTTTAGAGTGCTATGGGCCAAAGGTGGGCAGGTGGAACAAACTCTCTGGGTCATAGATGTGTTGAGCTGAAGGACCTGCTTCCATACTACATGCCTCTATGACTCTATAGCATGTGCGTTTCATTGGAGCTATTTGGATAGAGATTGTGGTGGAATGCTATCCTGATGCCATCTGTCTCTGTCGTCCTCTAGATAGATAGAATAGATTCCCTCCAGATAGATAGAATAGATTCAGAAGACATTAGGCTGTTTCAAGTAAATTAACAAGGCACTAAAGCTCTTGGGACAGCTTCTGACTCTTATTTCTCTGCAATCTGTAGCCTCAAGGCTGGCATTTTCCTGTCTCTGCAATTATTATCAAGTTCAGTCAGATGCATAGTAGTGAATCCAGAGAGGTGCTTCAGGCATATTCAGAAGTGCAGTGCTTACATTTAATGCAACACAAAACTATGATAACTGGCACATTTCAATACCATAAGCATTTATTATTATACTTTAACTTAGCAAGATAATTGCTCATCCTTCAATAAATATGATGAATGATCATATTCATAGGGAGGGAATAAATATGATGAATGATCATATTCATAGGGAGGGAATATTCAGGAGGGATAGACATGAAGGAAGGAGAGGTGGGGTTGCATTGCTGGTCAAAGAAGAGATTAACACAATAGAAAGGAAGGACATAAGCCGGGAAGATGTGGAATCGATATGGGTAGAGCTGCGTAACACTAAGGGGCAGAAGATGCTGGTGGGAGTTGTGTACAGGCCACCTAACAGTAGTAGTGAGGTCGGAGATGGTATTAAACAGGAAATTAAAAATGTGTGCAATAAAGGAACAGCAGTTATAATGGGTGACTTCAATCTACATGTAGATTGGGTGAACCAAATTGGTAAAGGTGCTGAGGAAGAGGATTTCTTGGAATGTATGCGGGATGGTTTTTTGAACCAACATGTCGAGGAACCGACTAGAGAGCAGGCTATTCTGGACTGGGTATTGAGCAATGAGGAAGGGTTAATTAGCGATCTTGTCGTGAGAGGCCCCTTGGGTAAGAGTGACCATAATATGGTGGAATTATTCATTAAGATGGAGAGTGACATAGTTAATTCAGAAACAAAGGTTCCGGACTTAAAGAGGGGTAACTTTGAAGGTATGAGACGTGAATTAGCTAAGATAGACTGGCAAATGACACTTAAAGGATTGACGGTGGATATGCAATGGCAAGCATTTAAAGGTTGCATGGATGAACTGCAACAAATGTTCATCCCAGTTTGGCAAAAGAATAAATCAAGGAAGGTAGTGCACCCACGGCTGACAAGAGAAATTAGGGATAGTATCAATTCCAAAGAAGAAGCATACAAATTAGCCAGAGAAAGTGGCTCACCTGAGGACTGGGAGAAATTCAGAGTTCAGCAGAGGAGGACAAAGGGCTTAATTAGGAAGGGGAAAAAAGATTATGAGAGAAAACTGGCAGGCAACATAAAAACGGCCTGTAAAAGCTTTTATAGATATGTAAAAAGGAAAAGACTGGTAAAGACAAATGTAGGTCCCCTGCAGACAGAAACAGGTGAATTGATTGTGGGGAGCAAGGACATGGCAGACCAATTGAATAATTACTTTGGTTCTGTCTTCACTAAGGAGGACATAAATAATCTTCCAGAAATAGTAGGGGACAGAGGGTCCAGTGAGATGGAGGAACTGAGGGAAATACATGTTAGTAGGGAAGTGGTGTTAGGTAAATTGAAGAGATTGAAGGCAGATAAATCCCCGGGGCCAGATGGTCTGCATCCCAGGGTGCTTAAGGAAGTAGCCCAAGAAATAGTGGATGCATTAGTGATAATTTTTCAAAACTCGTTAGATTCTGGACTAGTTCCTGAGGATTGGAGGGTGGCTAATGTAACTCCACTTTTTAAAAAAGGAGGGAGAGAGAAACCGGGGAATTATAGACCGGTTAGCCTAACGTCGGTGGGGAAACTGCTGGAGTCAGTTATCAAGGATGTGATAACAGCACATTTGGAAAGCGGTGAAATGATCGGACAAAGTCAGCATGGATTTGTGAAAGGAAAATCATGTCTGACGAATCTCATAGAATTTTTTGAGGATGTAACTAGTAGAGTGGATAGGGGAGAACCAGTGGATGTGGTATATTTGGATTTTCAGAAGGCTTTTGACAAGGTCCCACACAGGAGATTAGTGTGCAAACTTAAAGCACACGGTATTGGGGGTAAGGTATTGGTGTGGGTGGAGAGGTGGTTAGCAGACAGGAAGCAAAGAGTGGGAATAAATGGGACCTTTTCAGAATGGCAGGCGGTGACTAGTGGGGTACCGCAAGGCTCAGTGCTGGGACCCCAGTTGTTTACAATATATATTAATGACTTGGATGAGGGAATTAAATGCAGCATCTCCAAGTTTGCGGATAACACGAAGCTGGGTGGCAGTGTTAGCTGTGAGGAGGATGCTAAGAGGATGCAGGGTGACTTGGATAGGTTGGGTGAGTGGGCAAATTCATGGCAGATGCAATTTAATGTGGATAAATGTGAAGTTATCCACTTTGGTGGCAAAAATAGGAAAACAGATTATTATCTGAATGGTGGCCGATTAGGAAAAGGGGAGGTGCAACGAGACCTGGGTGTCATTATACACCAGTCATTGAAAGTGGGCATGCAGGTACAGCAGGCGGTGAAAAAGGTGAATGGTATGCTGGCATTTATAGTGAGAGGATTTGAGTACAGGAGCAGGGAGGTACTACTGCAGTTGTACAAGGCCTTGGTGAGACCACACCTGGAGTATTGTGTGCAGTTTTGGTCCCCTAATCTGAGGAAAGACATCCTTGCCATAGAGGGAGTGCAGAGAAGGTTCACCAGATTGATTCCTGGGATGGCAGGACTTTCATATGAAGAAAGACTGGATGAACTGGGCTTGTACTCGTTGGAATTTAGAAGATTGAGGGGGGATCTGATTGAAACGTATAAGATCCTAAAGGGATTGGACAGGCTAGATGCAGGAAGATTGTTCCTAATGTTGGGGAAGTCCAGAACGAGGGGTCACAGTTTGAGGATAGAGGGGAAGCCTTTTAGGACCGAGATTAGGAAAAACTTCTTCACACAGAGAGTGGTGAATCTGTGGAATTCTCTGCCACAGGAAACAGTTGAGGCCAGTTCATTGGCTATATTTAAGAGGGAGTTAGGTATGGTCCTTGTGGCTACGGGGGTCAGGGGGTATGGAGGGAAGGCTGGGGCGGTGTTCTGAGTTGGATGATCAGCCATGATCATAATAAATGGCGGTGCAGGCTCAAAGGGCCGAATGGCCTACTCCTGCACCTATTTTCTATGTTTCTATGTTTCTATAAATGAAAGTAGTCATAGAATCATCATGGCAGAGGAGACCATCAGACTATCAGGACTCTCCTCGCTGAATAATCCCACCAATCCCATATTGTCTATCCCCATAGACATATCAATTATTCTCATTCAAGTATCAATCCAGTAGACTTTTGAAAGTACTAATTGATTTCTGTTTCCGCTGCCTTCACAAGAAAATGAATTACACTCAACTTTTTAAAAAAAATCTACCCCTCCACCACCAAACATTTGGCCCAAATTTTAATTCAGTGTCTCCTAGTCCTATGAACCATTTGCAAATGGGAACAGTTTCTTCACTCTATGTATCCTATCTAATTCTTTCATGATCCTATATGTGTTTCTCCCATTTATTCTCAACCATTTTTACCTCGAACAATCCTTGCATCAAACAGCTGAATTCCCTCATCCCTAGAATTACTGTATTACATCTTTTCTGCACACTTTCTAGGGCATCCAGAGCTTCCTAGTTACAATCAGTCAGCTGGTGATTTAGCACTGTTTTATAATTCTGAGGACCATACTTTGACTTCCCTGCTTTCATATTTTATGCTTCTGTTTGTGAATCCCAGATTGCCAAATGCTTTCCTCACCATTCCCTCAACATACCCTGCTACACTCAAAGAGCTATGCACATTTACACCCATGTCCTTTTATTCTTGTACACCTTTTTGATCTGGTCCATGTCACCATATTGCCCCTCTTTATTCCTTCTACTAGAGCAGGAGTCCCCAATCTTTTTTATTCCATGGAGCAATGTCATTAAGCAAGGGGTCCATGAACTATTGGTTGGGATTCCTTGTTCTAGATTGATTCATTTCACATTTCTCTGCATTAAGTTCCATTTGTCAATGTTAGACCTAATGTGCAATGATTCAGTCATTGTACAATACTTAATATGGCCCTAACAACTTGTATATGGCAGCTTCTAATATGCAGTGTTTCCAGAGCTAGTGTGCAACATTATTTCTTACATTTTTTTTTCTTTCACGGATCATTAAAACCAGCCTTTAAACACACTGTGGACAATCTTTAATTTATATCTAATTATCTCCTTTCATTGCTCTCTATCCAATCATTTCTTTTATGCTTCCATGACTTTCTTTAGGATAGTTTGCTACATTAAGTGTGCAATGTTATTGCTGTTTCTGTTGACACAAGTGCCTGAGGAAAGTCATGTTGTTAGGTGCTGAGTGAGTAACATGTCATATATAGGTTTGCTATAGAGGTAGAGAAGGGAAGGGTGGTGCACTGAGTAATTCAGGGATCAGAAATTATATTGTTATTGCAGCCAGAATGCTGTGCACTCAAGTGCCAACCTAGAGGTATGAAGGCAAAATTTCAGGATGAGACCTCAGCAAAGTAAGGTACTAAAATACTGGAGGTGTTGTCTTTCAGACAGGGTACTGAATGAAGCTTCATCAACTTTCTCAAGTAGATGTGATGATCTTAGGCAGTCTCTGGAAAATGAGCAGGGTAGTTAATTGGAAGGAATTCCTGTTCTCACATTGGCAGCTACACACTCTTATTAACATTTACTGACCATCCATAATTGTCCTTGGGAAGGCCTTGGTCATGAATTGCTGCAATCCTTCTTGTGAAGATACGCCCACACTGCTTTTGACAGGGGGTTCCAGAATATAGACATGGTACCATGTATGTAGCTGTGTTTAAACTTCAGAAGAATTTAGTTGGCTGTACGTACTTCATACTGAATCATCATCATCATGTGCTGTATTGTAAGATGTGGGTGATCATGTTCTTTCCATGACCCTGGTCGGGGTGCTACTGAGTAACCTATATGTATACAGCAAGGCTGCATAAATATTAACAAGCAGTCAGTATAAGGAAGGAATATTGCAAATCCTCTCCTTCAAGATAGCAATCCACTCCACATCCACTTGAGAAAACAGACAGGAACTTAACTTAAGGTTAAAAATGAAAGACATAGCACTTGTTCAACACTGCACTAGAACACTAGCCAAGATCTTTGTGCTCAGATTTCCAAAGGAAGAATTGGGTCCAGATTCTCCTATCAGAAGAGTAGAGGCAGCAGCCAACTAGTTCACAAATGACATCAGTCATCTAGTGTGACCCTGTCGAAATTTGAAGGCTTCAAATAGGTCATCCATTACCCTAACAAAAAAGCTTCTCATTTTTGCTTCTGTATTCCCTTCTGACTGAGTATCTTGCCCCTCATAAAAGGCATTCTGCTCTTTTACTCCATACAATATCTTATTATCTAAGAAATATTTCTTTTTTTCTTAATTCTTCATGGATTATTCACTTTTCCCATTCAGTCAATAGTTGCCACTTTGATGAGTTCTTCATCTGCTGATACTTTTGACCTTGAAAGTAGCTTTCACTACTTCTCCCATCATTAAATCTACATCCAAGTGATTTCTTTTTACATTTGCCAAGTGAGTCTACTTGCTCCTCAATAAACTTCCTGTTAAGGTCCAAACTTGCTGGAGGATAAATGCATTGTTGATAATTTCTTGATTAGAAACAAAGCAAGAAAAAAAGATACACCCAACATCCTGATTTATCTAACCTTTCTTCGCTATGAACTTGACTGAACATAGACCCGCAGCTCAGTAATTATACATAGAAAGGACCTAGCAATGGAACCACCTGGCAGAGATACATTATTGACGGTTGGGAGACTGTTTCTGGGCACCGTTAAACATCAACTACTTACTTCTTACAAAGGCACACTTCTTACATTCAGTCATTTAAAAAGAGAATCTGTTTTGAGATTCCTAGCATGCATGTGTAAACAAATATTCAGTGGAACTTGTTAAGATATTTGAATGTCAGCAATAGTAATGCAGATAAATAAAAAGTTACATGGCCAGACTATTTCCTGATAATTGGGTAAGTAGTTCATTGTGAATCAACAGAATTCTTTACAAGTGAGTATAATTTAGTTACAGAGCACAGAAGTATCAACTACATTGAAAGCAATATTTTAATGCAATAGCAATTAATTACTTTGTAAATTGTAAATAAATGTACATAGTTTTCATTTTATTTTTCATGTGTTCCAGCAGCAGCTTGTGTAATTCAATATCTTGATTTTATTGCCCTAGATTTCCAGCATCTCCTGAATCTCGTGTTTCTTTTATTCTTGCAATTTTAATCAAAAGCTGTCTTTGGAGCCTGTGTTGGATCCAGTCATATCAGTGGTAATTTGCTGCAGTAAAGATAGGACAGTTAAAAAGCAACAGCTGCCACTTTTTTTATCAGTCATTTGAATATTGGATGTTTTACATAACAGTTAAATCTTTAATTCACCAACAGCTCAGACAGAACAAACATTGTACTGAGGAATGACAGTCAGGAATGCACCAGCCTTTGGCTCATTACCTGTGCTGAGCTGTCTAATCATAAGGTGAGGGATAGCAAAGGAAGCTCTGTGTTCTGACTGAGCTGAGCATGAGATGTATGGCCATTATCTGCTATCCAATCATACCCATTGGAAATTTCTGAATGTGGGTGCTGAACTGAGGCAGGATTAGGTTCAGCTGTGGTGTCATCACAGCTGTGCAAGCCACTGGATTTTGTGGTCTTAGTTTGCCTTTAGTGAGTTAGCAATGAGCTGTTGGAGATGACAAAAATGTCCTATGTGAACAGTTACAGGAATGAGAAGTATCAACAGAGGGACCTGTGAACGGTTGCCCGAATATCTGTTAAAAAATAAAAATTAAAAGGTTTGTAGCATATTTCAATTGGTCGGATTAATTTCTTATCTACAGTACTATAATTATTTCTGCAGTTGAAAATGACCTGGATATTAAAAATGAACATGAACAGCAAAAACAAGCAAACATCAGCAGAAAAAATGTTGTATGTTTCAATGATACCGTCTCTCATTTTTCTAAACTCTGCAGAAAATAGATGTAGACTGCTTAAACTCCCTTCTTAGGTCAACCATCCCATCCCAAAACTCTTCCCAATGAACTATGATATTCCATCTCTAATGAAATCTGATCCACTTCCTGTACAGAATTTTCTCTGCAGATTTGTCAATAAAACTGGCTATTGCTCATTACACCTCCCTTGGAGTGGAGACCCAGAGCAACTTGACTCCTGTTGTTTTCAAGATGAATAGAGTAATCACAACACAATGAACCTGAGTGGTTCACAGGGAAGAAATCACACTCCCATTTGTTTGATCCAAAGGCATACCATCGATTGAATATACATCTGACCCTGTTATAATTTTATTTCCGTGGAAAGGTTCCTTAACTGTTGCTAGCAATTTTTAATTAATTTTAATAATTTAATTAAATCTTTATTATAATTCATGTTTAAGGAGGCGGAAGGAGAAGATGGCAGCGCGATGCAGCGTGCGCAGCTCTCTGGTGAAATGAAATCGTATTTGTTATATAGGGGGTGTGGACAATTTTGATTTGATGAAGACAGACGTGAGAAGCAGAGGGACATCTGGAGAAATTTCTGAAATGCCTGGTTTGCTGCTGTTGTTACTGTACGATCGAGAATCTCCGAAGGGTAGGCCCCAAAATCCCCAGCTTTGCCTGCTGCTGGCGATCGAGGCTGAGGTCGAAGCATTTGGATAGAGATGGTGCTCGGTACTCGGTGACAGAGGGCTGATCAGAGCTCGAAGTTTTCGGATGACTCAGAGTCGGACTGTGGTCGGGCATGGCAGGGAGAATTTTTATCCTTCTCCCGTCTGCGTGAGATGTGGGACTTTCGAGAAACTTTGAACTTTTTTTACTGTGCCATGGATTGTTCTTCATCAAGTTATGGTATTGCTGCACTGTTGTAACAATATGTTATAATTATGTGGTTTTTGTTAGTTTTTCCGTCTTGGTCTGTCCTGTGTTTTTGTGATATCACACCGGAGGAATATTGTATCATTTGTTAATTCATACATTACTAAATGACAACAAAAGAGGACTGCGTGTCCTCATAATCTAATAACCTAATCTAATGTTTTGACATTCTGCAGGGCTATTAACTTTCATTAACTGTAATTCAATTGTATTATGGTAACATTTTCCACTCTGGCCACTGGACCAAAAGCGTCAATTTGCCTAATATCCATAACCTTCCACTTCCTTTATGTGGAAAAGTGCTTCCTGATTTCACTCCTGAGTAATCAAACATCCTAAAGTATGAGTTTTCATAATTTTGCCATGATAAATTTTCATGAATAATATTTTCATTAAAGTAACATTCTCTAGAATGCCAGTTGTCTCTGTCTTCCTGCTAATCGCTTGCCGCAATAGCAAGTCTCTTTGAGAGTCTGATGCCAAGTTTCTAATCTGTATGACATGCACATTGGAGTCAACAGAGTGTCATTAGGTGCTAGGGGTATCAGACTAAAAGCAGCTGCCAACGTTCATTTGCTTATTCTGTCAGTGGATTTGGAGGATTTTGTAGACACGGTGTTCTATGATTTTCCTCCAGTGCCTATTGTAGATAGTCTATATTTCAGAAGTGTGCATGGGCAGCAAGGATCAATACCACCCATTGAAATGTAAGTGTTACATTGGTTTGAGGTCTCAATTTTCAGCCTTTGCTCAGAAGGCCAGAGGTTGTGTTGACATACAGGAGGCAGAGGTGAACATTGACACTAATCTAAGTCTTATCTTGGCTGAGAGTTGGCTCCTGAGATGTGGAATGTGATCCATGTGGTCCAAAGTCTTGCTATGAACCTTTGTTGCTAGGGTTGATGCTGTACAGTCTGGGCAGATTGAAGAACTTTATCTTGATGAGGATTAGTACGAGGCCCATTCTTTTCATGCTTCTGTGAAAGGAATTTGAAGCTCATCAGCAGAACATGGGCATTCACAAACATTATCTGTGTACAGCAGCTTCACAATGGAGGATAAACAATTTTCCATTTATCCTGTAGATTTTCTCCACTCCACTAGGAATCATGTAGGATGTGAGGTGCAATATTGCATCAAGAAAGATTGAGGAAACCATTAGGTCTGTGGTGAACCGATTGGTTAAATGCTAGAAACATTAGAACACAATGAATTTCTGGGGAAAACCATATCTGAGACAGCCTCTTGACTGATGGAGTAAAATGTCTTTTGTGAGAGTTTTGTAGTTGAAGCAGCCTCTCCCACCTTCCATTCCGGATTTCACTAGGAGTTGTCACATGGCGAAAATAATCTCCTCTATGCCCCACATTGGACAGATTCCACACTGTAATTCAGAAAACAACTCTTTGGTCCCTTGGAGGAGGTCATTATAAATGATCCTTGTGATAAATTTATCAGCCTGCCTTTTGTCCCATCTTTGTCCTATCTCGGAATACTGACACCACAAGAAGTTGTGCAAACACATTTGATTGAACAACTCCCGTTTCCGGATTGTTCCATTGGTGTACTATGGTATTGAGATAAGCCACCCTAGGTTACTATGAATCACTACCTGCACAAAGGATAACAGCCACAGTGCAGGTACTGCCTATACCCACCTAACAGATCAGTAATTGCAATACAATTATAGCTGGCTTCCTGTCACAGGGAAATCCCCACCATTTTTAAATGCACCCTTCCCCATAAGATACAGTTTGCTGAGCATACCAAATTTTTCAGGTAGAGTACTAGCACCCACCCTTTTGGGAAGGAGCTCTCACAAACATTTTTATATAACCAAGCGTAAATGGTATCATCGAGGGATGGCTATTGCTCCTTAACTCTTTCCTTGCCAATAAGCAGAAATAAACTATTGTAATCAAATTTAATATAAGAATAAGCAGCCATTTTTTCAGGAATGGCTTCAACATATTCACAATTCCCTTTGTTTTATTCTCGTTTGATCTCCTCAACAACAATAATAACATTTTCATACGATTTCTTTAAAGTAGTATGGGAGCATTAGCAACTTAAATTCAACATTCAACATTTAATATTGGGGAGGCCTTGTTAAAACCATGACTTAGGCCTAACAGCAGAGACAGAGATTAATCAACATCAAGACAGCCAAACACCAAGATGCAAAAATGCTAATTCACTGTATCACTCTTCCCAGCTATCCAGGGCTTGTTGGAGTTTTGGGATCTGGAAAACCATATGTCTCCATAGCTCATCAATCTTGACTTACCCTCTCCTTCAATACATCTTCTTCTGTAGAAGCACATCTACAATCGTCCTGAATTTATTTACTTATTTTTATTTAGTGATACAACACAGAGTAAGCTACACTGCCCTAGCAACCATGGGGTAGACGTACAGTGACTCCGTACAGAACAGTACCTCATTTGAACTCCAACTTCTGGTATGCCCTGAGTTGTAATAGCATTGCACAAGCCGCTGAGCTCCCATAAAATATGTCAAAGGTTAACCTTGGTACCGCAATAAATTCTACTTTAGCTTGTTAGTTAACTTGCCTCAAGTAATACCTAGCCATAGATTTGTGCAGTCACAGATTGGCATTTCAGCCCATCTAGTCCATGTGGACTATCAAGGAATATCAATGCTAAAACACAAGAAAATCTGCAGATGCTGGAAATCCAAGCAAGGCACACAAAATGCTGGAGGAGCTTAGCAGACCAGGCAGCATCTATGGAAAAGTGTCAATGTTTCAGGCCAAGACCCTTCATCAGCACTGGAAAAAAATGCTTATCCCGTTTTTCAAGTCTCTGTCAATTCCCATTACCTTCTCCAGATTCAAACACTCACCTACAAATGAGGGAATATTTACAGTGGCTGATGAACCCACCAACACACTCATCTTTAGAATGTGGGTGGATATCACAGAACACGAGAATTTAAAAAAAAACAGGTCACAAGGAGATTGTGCAAACTCCACAAAAATAGCACCGGAGGTCAGAAAAGAACTCAGATTATTGGAGCATTGGAGGTATGAGGCAGCTGTTCTACCATCTATGCCACTGTACTGACCATAATGAAGAACCTGTACAAAATTAAGATTATTGCAGTCAATCTTCCAACAAGATCCAATGTACATCTGATGATGGATATGTCCATATCTGGGCAACTCCTAAAAGAAGCTACAGTACAACCTACCATTCAAAAGAATGCTGTGTACAACACCTTAATGCTGCCTACTTGGATTCTTCGGATTCCAGCAGGATTTCACAAGTATGCATGGATTTTCCAGCCGACTAGCTGCCCTATGCTTGTTTCACCAGTGAACAAGGAACTAATATCCTTGGAGATAGGGCCATGCTGGAAGGTACAGCACAGTTCACAGCCATACAGTAGAACAGCAGAATATCTGTCACAGTGTCAATCTCTTCCAAAGTCTCAAAAAGCTTCAACTGTGTGATCCTTTCAAATAGTACAAGCCTGACATTCCTTCTTTCTGGAGGCAGATCTTAT
Source organism: Mobula birostris (assembly GCF_030028105.1). Taxonomy (NCBI): domain Eukaryota; kingdom Metazoa; phylum Chordata; class Chondrichthyes; order Myliobatiformes; family Myliobatidae; genus Mobula; species Mobula birostris. The sequence continues at coordinate 83,696,630 of NC_092377.1, read as the reverse complement.
AATCACTCACCACTGTTTAAGCAAGGAATTAAAAGAAAAGGGTGGGGAAGATAGCTGTTAAGATTTTGCTGGGTTTCATGAATTTAAATACCATTAACAATTAGAATCCTACTGCAAAACCTGCTCATACCTGCAATGGAAATTAAGGTGTAGATTAGATTAGGAGGACACTCAGTCCTCGTTTATTGTCATTTAGAAATGCATGCATTAAAAAATGATACAATGTTCCTCCAGAAAGATATCACAGAAACACAGGACAAACCAAGACTAAAACTGACAAAGCCACATAATTGTAACATATAGTTACAACAGTGCAAAGCAATACCGTAATTTGATAAAGAGCAGACCATGGGCACGGTAAAAAAAAGCCTCAAGTCCCGATAGCCTCATCATCTCACGCAGACGGTAGAAGGGAGAAACTCTCGCTGCCATGAACTCCAAGCACCGCAAACTTGCCGATGCATTGGAAGCACCCGACCGCAGCCGACTCTGAGTCCGGCCAAAAACTTCGTGCCTCCGATCAGCCCTCCGACACCAAGCACCGAGCACCATCTCTGCCAAGCGCTTCAACACCGTCCCAGCCGCTGAGCAACAAGCAAAGCTAAGGACTTGGGGCCTTCCCCTCCGGAGATTCTGGATCACACAGTAGCAGCGGCAGCAAAGCAGGCATTTCAGAAGTTTCACAGATGTTCCTCCGTGCTCTCATGTCTGTCTCCATCAAATCAGGATTGTGAATGGCACCCTACTTGACAGATAACAGATATCATTCACCGGAGTAGCCGCTGCAAGCTGCGTCGCGCCGCCATCTTCTCCTCCCGCCGTAATATGGGTTTTGGCAATGTACTACAATGGATCTTATACTGAGATCATCTGACTGAACACAGCAGCCAATTCACCGTGGAAGATCACACCATAAAATAACAGCACAGACATGCTGCTGACCTGCATAATCGTGAATCCGTATCAGCTTACATAATGGTTTGGTGATATTTACAGATGCATAATTAATTCTATTATCTTTAATTTTTGAATCTAGCTGCTTATAAACATTTACTCCAGCCTGGACCAAAAATGAAAATTGGAAAGGCATGAAGAAACACTACTCAGTATTATAAATCTTTTCATTACTAGTTATGTGGCTTCTTTGAGCATCTACGTCATAAACAAGCACCTCTTTCAACAGTGCTGAGATGACTGAGCACTCAGACAGTAGAAGGTCAGTTTACCATGGAGATTATTTACAGAATAATCTTCAATTATTAATACAGTTACTGCAGTTATAAGCGTGAATCAGTACCTTGACAGTTTCAATTTGTCTCGACTAATGATGAAGTATCTATAGTACATTGGTTGCACATCTAACAGTCTGCTTTCAGAAGGAGACAAATATATTCTTTGTTTTGGTCTGCACTGATGTGGCCAATAAGAGAGTCATCTGTTTCCAAGACGGAAGCTTGTGTATCATGAAAAAGTTGACACCAGCTTGTGAGAAAAGGAGGTCTCCATGATGAGATGATGCAAAAAGAGGCTTGTTTTGCTTTCATGCAGTCAGGTTTTGGAGGCCACATGTTGTTTGCTAGCATAGCCTTGCTAGGGCTGTGAAGGTTATGCAGACTTAAGGAGATTGAGGCCAAGGACAAACTATAGAGTTGTGTTGTTATTATGAGTTTACACTGTAGTAAAGTCCATCTCATTCTCTGTTGGATTTCTTCGCCAAAATTAGCTCTCTGATTTCCCTCACATTCTGGTGGATTGAAAGCCTAGAAATGGAACTGCTCTGTAAGTTCCCAGGGCAGAGTATGACTCCAGCTACAAGAAGAAAATCAAGGAAATTCACAATATAAAACACAGATGATAGGAAATATATTTGTTCAGACAAAACACAAATAGGAAGGAGAACTTAAAAATGTGTACCTGTTTTTACTGATAATTGATAGAGTTGTTGAAAAGGGATGGGATAGAAACGGAGTCCATCCTGGGGTAGCTGAGTCTGGAACAGGCAGAATTCAGTTCAAGGTTGAGCATGTGACATTTAAGAGACAAATCAGTGATAGTTTTTTATATATGTACAGAAGTAATGCATCACCAGAGATAGTGAATGAGGAAAATATTATGCAAAGATTTCTGAATGAATTTGTTTAGCTGAAAGAAAGGAGAGAACAGAAATATTGTTGAAATAGGACTATTGCTTATCAAATCATATAGCACAGAAACAGCCCTTCAACATTCCCCGCACCGCCTCCCCCCGAGTCCACATGTGATTATCAAGCACGTACCTATCCTAGCCAAAGCCACTCCCACTTTATTCTCCCCACATTCGCATTACTGCCTGCCACTCACCTACACATTGGGGCAAGTTACAGTGGCCAGTTAACTTATAAATCTACACATGCTTAGGATGTGGTGGAAACTGGATGTCCTGGAGGAAATCTGCACACATGCAAACACCACACAGACAGCACCAGTTGTCAGGGCTGAACTCTGGTCACTGGAACAGTGAGGCTCTGCTGTGGGCTATGTGAAGACTAAATACCAGTGCGGACAGATTTGTTGGCTCTTTTCATTATATTTCCAGCCCTGTGAAAGTTAAATCTTAAACATGGGAATGATGCTGAGTATTTTTACCATGTCTTTTGGCCATGAACTTTATCTTCGAAGACCAAATTTCCACACTTTAGGTGAAAGGAATCACTGGATAGCTGCCGATCAAAACTTAATGACATGTGGCTGTTAAATCGGGGAAGAAACATCCAAGAATCAACACTGCTCCCTGCAACACTTTATAGAAAAATAAAATTTCAACAAATTTCATGGCATACGCAGGTGATATTAAACCTGATTCTGCTTCTGTTTCTGAAAATGAATTGATACTTTCTTCTACTTCCTTCTGCAGACAACAGTAGACATTCATGAGGAAAAAAAATTTTGTACATATATAAAAATAATTTGCACCTATGTATTTTCTCAATGGCATTCAAAATCATAACCAATTAATTCCTTTAGAGATTCAATAGCCAGGGCATCATTGAGTGTGACTCTGTATTGGTTATGGCACTGAGTCATAATCTGAATGAACAATCCAAATAAAATATGATTTTAAACTCATAAAGCTGTTTGAATCAAAAAATCAGTTCAATATTCCCCTTTAATAAAAGGACCCTGCTTATTCTTATCTTGAACTGCTGATACATGACTTTAGTCCCACACCAATGTAGTTGATGTTTAACTGTATTTAAAGTAGCCAAGCAAACTATACTCAGTTGTCCGGGAGTGGTGTGTTGGGTGGGGTGCGGAGGAACCACAAAGAATATTTTATTAGACACCTACTGAACTTCAGACAACAGCATTCTACAATAGAAGCAACTGGCTTTATTTTATTTTGTTGTTATTAGCTGAGGAACAAACAATGCTCAAGATGACAGAACAGGGCAAACGGGTTTATCTTAATTGATAGGAAAGTTAGAAGGAAGTTAAGAAAAAAATATTTCAATATATGCCTAATGTAGTGCGGAAGGGAGAACTTGAAGGTGTGAAGCGGGCAGATAACCTGACATAGATGCAAGTCAGATCAATGGGTTGTTGAGGAGCTAACACTGGCTGGACTGAGGCAAATTAACCAGAATTCCTTTTTGAATGGCATGGAACTGATGGGCTGAATGATTTCCCTCTGTGAATAAGTACTGTGATACTGCAAAATAGCAGAATGTGTTACCTTATCTCACCATCTACAAACTTTATTGACATTTCCAATAAGTTTTATTTTCTCCAAATAAAGAAACAAAATATGACACAGAAAACCTTTCATGGACCAATGAAATTACACTTGTCAATAGGCAGGGCTCTAGTTTGCCATTTGATCTAAGAAACAGCAACTCCAATAGTGCATCATTCCCTCAATACAGCACTGAGCTATCGGCAAAGTTTATAAACTTCTGTTGAGGAATAAGGCTGTCTCTAGCAACTGTATTAATATGTGACAATACAATTAGAGAGGCAACATGATGCTCAGTAACTGAGCTTTTTAGAATGCATTCTTCTTCACAAAAAAAACAAAGGAAAAGAAAAATTACGGTATATTTACATATAGTACTTTTCATCACTTTAGGAAATGCCAAAGTGCACACAGGGATTAGGTGTGGTCAGATCTGTAACATAAGAAATGCAGCAGCAAGTTTCTGCACACCAACTCACTAACACAGAATTTGTATTAGTTTCGATCTGAAATACAGCATGATTTTACGTTTCAGTGCTCCTTTCACATTACAACAGATTGTCAGTCCATGTTATAATATCGACACCTCTGAAGTCAGATTTGAATCAAGACTCTTGACAGAGGAGAAAGTGTCTGCCATAGCTAATCACTAACTGCGATAGCAATATTGAATTGAATTGACTTTATTACTTACATCTTTCATATAATGAGGAGTAAAGAACTTTATGTTACACCTCTGTCTAAATGTGCAATGTGCAGTTTAGTAATTTATAATAAATAGTATGTACAACAGGATAGGCAAAATAACATAGAAATACAGTTGTGTCAGCATGAATTAATCAGTCAGATGGCCTGGTGGAAGAAGCTGTCCTGGAGCCTGTTGGTCCTGGCTTTTATGCTGCGGTACCATTTCCTAGATGGTAGCAACTGGAACAGTTTGTGGTTGGGGTGACTGAGGTCCCCAGTGATCCTTCGGGCCCTTTTTATACACCTGTCTTTGTAAATGTCCTGAATAGTAGGAAGTTCACATCTACAGATGTGTTGGGCTATCCGCACTACTCTCTGCAGAGTCCTGCAATTGAGAGAAGTACAGTTCCCATACCAGGCAGTGATGCAGCCAGTCAGGATGCTCGGAATTGTGCCCTCATAGAAATTTGTTATGATTTGGGGGCCCATACCAAACTTCTGCAACCGTCTGAGGTGAAAGAGGCGGTGTTGTGCCTTTTTCACCACACAGCCGATGTGTACAGACCACGTGAGGTCCTGGTCGATGTTTATGCCGAGGAACTTAAAGCTGTCACCCTCGCAATCCCAGATCCATTGACGTCAATAGGGGTTATAGCCTGTCTCCATTCCTCTTATAGTCCACAACCAGCTCCTTTGTTTTTGTCGCATTAAGGGAAAGGTTGTTTTCTTGACACCTGCATGTGACATGAAATTTGTTAACTTAGCAGTAGCAGTTCAATACAATACATAATATAGAAGAAAGAAAGAAAGAATAAATAAATAAATAAATAAATAAATCTAATTAAGTATACTTTATACAGTATATGTATATTAAAAATAGTGCAAAAAAACTATATATTAAAAAAAGTGAGGTAATGTCCAAGGGTTCAATGTCCATTTAGGAATCAGATGGCAGAGGGGAAGAAGCTGTTCCTGAATTGCTGAGTGTGTGCCTTCAGGCTTCTGTACCTCCTACCTGATGGTAACAGGGAGAAAAGGGCATGCCCTGGGTGCTGGAGCTCCCTAATAATGGACACTGCCTTTCTGAGACACCACTCCTTGAAGATGTTCTGGGTACTTTGTAGACTAGTACCCAAGATGAAGCTGACAAAATTTGCAATCCCCTGCAGGTTCTTTTGGTTCTGTGCAGTTGCCCCCCACCCCTACCCCATTACCAGACAGTCACACAGTGTGTCAGAATGCTCTCCATCTATAGAAGTTTTTGAGTGCATTTGTTGACATACCAAATCTCTTCAAACCCCTTTTAAGTATAGCCGCTGTCCTGCCTCCTTTATAACTGCATCAATATGTTGGGACCAGGTTAGAGATCTTAACATCCAGGAACTTGAAACTGCTCACTCTCTCCATGTCTGATCCCTCTGTGAGGGTTGGTATGTGTTTCTTCATCTTACCCTTCCTGAAGTCCACAATCAGCTCTTTCATCTCACTGATGTTGAGTGCCAGGTTGTCGCTGCAGCGCAACTCCACTAATTGGCATATCTCACTCCTGTACGCCCTCTCGTCACCACCTGAGATTCTACCAACAATGGGTGTATCATCAGCAAATTTATAGATGGAATTTGAGCTATGCCTAGCCACCTAGTTCTTGGTTTAGAGATATTAGAGCAGTGGGCTAAGCACACACCTCTGAGGTGCACCAGTGTTGATCGTCAGTGAGGAGGAGATATTATCATCAATCCACACAGATTGTGGTCTTCCAGTTAGGAAGTTGAGGATCCAATTGCAGAAGGAGGTAAAGAGGTTATTTGAGATTAGACCAATAAGTGTAGCATCGTCAGCAAATTTAATTAGTAGATTGGAGCTGTGGGTGGTGACACAATCGTGGGTATGCAGAGAGTAAAGGAGGGCGCTTAGGACACAGTCCTGAGGGGCACCTATGTTGAGGGTCAGAGCGGCAAATGTGAGGAAGCCCACTCTTACCACCTGCCAATGATCTGACAGGAAATCCAGGATCCAGTTGCACAAGGCAGGGTGAAGGCTGAGATCTCTGAGCTTCTTGTCAAGCCTGGAGGAAGTATTTGGAAATCAAAACCATAATGTGGTGCCAATTTAGATACAAGAGACCAGCCACTGAATTACCATGCACAGAATCTGGAGCTAGAGTCACTGTTTAAAACATAAGTGGTCACACTTTAAGACAGAGATCAGATAAAAACTTAATGTGCTGGAAATATTCAGCAGGTAAGACAACACTTGTGGAAGGAAAAACAGATTTAATGTTTTAAGCTGAAGACCCTTCATCAGAATTCTATTTCTTTTTACACAGATGCTGCCTCCCCTGCCAAGCATTTCCAGCAGCTTCAACTTTATTTCGGATTTCCAGCACCTGCAGTTTTTTTTTATTTTCATTGGTCCATTTTATTTTCTCTCAGAAGGCAACATGTCTTTGGCATTCTTTTCCTTAAAGGATAGTAAAAGCAGAATCTTAGAATAATTTCAAGACAGGGGTACGACAAGCAAGAAGGTTAAAGGTTATTGTGGATTGATAGAAAAGCAGATCTAATGTTACACCCATGTCACTCATGAGCTTTCTAAATGATGGTGTAGACTCCAGGAGTTGAGAGGTCTACTCTACTCAAATGTTCATTTGTTCAAATGAGTAACTAGAAGAGTCTTTCACACCGTATCTCAAGAGTTTATACCACTCTTCTAAAATATTTGACCTCCCATTAGGAAAACCTTCATTAGAAATCAATTTCCATCTACTGAATCCTGCTGTGGGTTGGAATCCATATTCTGAGGATAATGAATGGTTTGACTCAGTCAAGTAGTCACTAACTGAAATCCCCACTGTGTATTCATTTAAAAGAACTGCTAAACGTGTTCATTAATGTAATCCAGAAAAGATGCTGACAGGGTACCATTCTTCAAGATGGTGGGGAACACCCAAGGTATCATAGATGCAATTGAGAAGGATCTGGACCAGCGGTTTCAAGATGGAATCAAGAAACAATGACACAAGAGACTATGCCAATGCTGGAATTCTTGAGAAACACACACAAATACAGGCAAACTCGCCAAGTCAAACAGCATCAATTCAGTCAGTCCTGATGAAGGGTCCTGCCCCAAAATATTGATTGTTTATTTCCCTCCATAGAAGCTGCTTGACTTGCTGTGTTCCTCCAGCATTTTGTGTGTGTTGCTCAAGAAACAACACGATAAGCTTGGTAGGGCAGGAGTGGGCATAAATAATTGGCCTACAAGGGCAGTTTTGCTTGTAAATCTTGGGTAGGATTTAGAAATGGGCAATGTGGGGTTGGGGAAACTGTAAGATTAGAGGTGGTTGAGGGGAGGTCTCTTAATGAAGTTGGTGATGGTTTGGGAAATAGATGTCTAATAATCATTGGTGTAATCCTGGTCAAAGGGTAGATCAGAGAAGGGTACTGAGGCAGTGGTCAGTCTACCTCACTACCCTCTCTGTGGGTTTGATGAAGGGTCCATTTCCATCTATAGATGCTGCTCAAACCATTGAATTCCTCCAGCATTTTGCGTGTCGATCCAGATTAGATGCTGCAGATCTGGTTAACCAAACCTCTGTTTAATTATCACAGCCCTGTTCTGTACACAATATTGACATTGGAACAATATAATGGAAAGCAAAATGCTTGAAATGTCAACAGATCTGAAATAAGATGAACAAATTATGAATGCAGAGTGGTTTTGGTAGCATTTGAAAGGTTTGATACCATATTGGTCCTATAACTGGACAAGTAATTCAGAATCCTCGGTGCCATATTGATTCTGTCATCAATCATTATGAATGTATTTGGTAACTGGATAAGTTAAACAAAACACTAGTTTTGATCATGTACTGAGTTATCTTAAACTACCTTCTTGTTTAATAATAACCATAAAGAAAATTCTAACCAATCAGCCTGAAATGTGGCTCCATGTGCACAGAAACATGGTTAACACTTAATTGCCCAAAGAAAAGATCCACAAGCCACTTTGGGCAATTAAGGGGAAGTAATACTTGCTGACCTTCTCGTGATGGACAGATGGTGCTGAATGTAATAATAAAATAAGCATTTGTTGGTATGGCAAAAAAGTAATCTTTCACCAGTCCATTGTTATTTATAATGAAGTGGAAAAATTCAGTATGGTCCCTTCTCTGTCAACATGGCTCACCTCTGAATTTCATCCTCAGTTCTGTAGCCTGACCGTGCTGCTGCTCAGCAATACCAATGACAAGATTGTAATGATAGTCAACAGCCAAAGCTTTCACAGCATAAAAGAGTTCACATTATCTCAGCCATCTCTCAGAATAATGGATATCTACCATGATTCTGATGCCAAACATACAATCAAGGTGGCCTGTACAATAGAATTGGATGAGATTAACCAGAGCTTGGTGGTGATGATGTTAGCCTGGGAGAGGATATTGACGTTTGTTCAATTGTGCTACCAAATGACTAAGAGTTTTTTTTTTCGCAGAGACGGGTTTGGTGATATCCTTTCAGTGTTTTGAGGTGCCTATTAGACATAGTCAATCAAGCACAAGAAGGGTGTCGCTGCTGCCCTGTAGACCATGGATTTTGTACTAAGATCTCCTGCAGTTCAGACAGTCGTTTCTGCAGATGATATGGCTAAGGAGATGGTGCAGGAGGGAGGGCTTCATGTTTCTAGACAATTGGGCTTTGTTCCAGGGAAGGTGAGACCTGTTCCGACGGGACAGTTTGCACCTGAAATGGAGGGGGACTAACATCCTTGCGGGAAGGTTTGCTAGTTCTGCTCAGTGGGGTTTAAACTAGATATGTAGGGGGAGGATAACCAGAGTGTTAGAGCAGATAGTGAGGGAGGAGGATAAAGGTCACGCGAGGACTGCACGTATGGACAGTAATCAAAGGTTTGTACGTGATAGAAATATTCTCAGGTGCATCTATTTCAATGCAAGGAGTATTGTAGGTAAGGCAGATGAGATTAGGGCATGCGTTGACACGTGGGATTACGACATTATTGCTATTAGTGAGACTTGGTTGCAGGAGGGGCAGGACTGGCAGCTTAATTTTCTGGGCTCCGTTGTTTCAGATGTGACAGAGGGAGAGGGATGAAAGGGGGAGGAGTGGCATTACTAGTCAGGGAGAATATCACTGCTGTGCGTAGACAGGACAGCCCAGAGGGTTTGTCTACAGAGGCCATATGGGTGGAGCTGAGGAATGAGAACGGTGTGACCCCACTAATAGGGTTGCAGAGAGATAGCAGACCAATGTAAGAAACAGAAAGTTGTAATAGTAGGGGATTTTAACTTTCCACATTCTGACTGGAACTTACACACTGTGAAAGGGTTAGATGGCGTGGAGTTTGTCAAATGTGTTCAGGAAAGTTTTCTAAATCAAAGTACGGAGGTACCAATGAGAGAGGATGCAATACTTGATCTCCTATTAGGGAACCAGACAGGTCAGGTCATAGATGTATGTGTAGACGAACATTTGGGTTCCAGTGACCATAATGTCATTAGTTTCAAGTTAATTATGGATAAGGATAGGTCTGGTCCTCAAGTTTGGGTTCTACATTGGGGAAGGGACAATTTTGTGGAAATGAGAAAGGATCTAGGAAGAGTGGATTTGGATAAGTTGTTTTCTGGCAAGGATGTGATCAGTATGTGGAAGGCATTCAAAGGCGAAATTTTGAGAGTGCAGAGTTTGCATGTTCCTGCCAGGATTAAAGGCAAAGTTAACAGGCATAGGGAACCTTGGTTTTCAAGGGATATTGGCGATCTGGTTGAGAAAAAGAGAGAGGTGTATAGCAGATATAGGCAACAAGGAACAAATGAGGTACTTGAAGAGTATAGAAAATGTAAGAAAATACTAAAGAAGGAAATCAGGAAGGCAAAAAGAAGACATGAGGTTGCTTTGGCAGATAACGTGAAGGTAATCCAGAAGGGTTTCTACAAGTATATTAGGAGTAAAAGGATAGTAAGGGACAAAATTGGTCCCCTACAAGATCAGAGTGGTTGTCTATGTGTGGAGCCTCACAAGATGGGGGAGATCATAAACAGTTTTTTTGCATCAGTATTAACACAGGAAACTGGCATAGCGTATATGGAAGGAAGGGAAACAAGCAGTAGTGTCATAGAACCTATAGAGATTAACGAGGAGGAGATGCTCGCTGCCTTATAGCGAATAAAGGTAGATAAATCTCCCGCGCCTGACATGATATTTCCTCGGACCTTGAGAGAGACTAGTGTAGAAATTGCAGGGGCCCTGGCAGAAATACTTAAAATGTCCTTAGCCACGGGTATGGTGCCGGAGGATTGGAGGGTAGCTCATGTTGTTCCATTGTTTTAAAAAGGCTCTAAAAGTAAACCAGGTAATTACAGGCCGGTGAGCCTGACATCAGTAGTAGGGAAATTATTGGAAGGTGTTCTGATAGATCGGATATACAAGTATTTGGACAGCTGAGGGCTGATTAAGGATAGTCAGCATGGCTTTGTGTGTGGTAGATAATGTTTAATAAATCTTGTAGAGATTTTCGAAGAGGTTGCCAAGAAAGTAGATGAAGGAAAGGCTGTGGATGTTGTCTACATGGACTTCAGTAAGGCCTTTGACAAGGTCCCACATGGGAGATTAGTTCAGAAGGTTCAGACACTAGGTATCCATGGAGAGGGTGTAAAGTGGATTCGAAATTGACTGTGTGGGAGAAGACAGAGAGTGGTAGTGGACGATTGCTTATCAGACTGGAGGCCTGTGACTAGTGGTGTGGCTCAAGGATCTGTGCTGGGAGTATTGTTGTTTGTTGATCTAGATAATAATGTGGTAAACTGGATCAGCAAGTTTGCTGATGACACTAAGATTGGAGGCATTGTGGACAGCGAGGAAGGCTTTAAAAGCTTGCAGAGGGATTGGACCAACTGGAAAAATGGGCCAGAAAATGGCAGATGGAACTTAAAGCAGACAAGTGTGAGGTGTTGCATTTTGGAAGGACAAATCAAGGCAGGACATACACAGTAAATGGTAGGCCATTGAGGAACAAAGAGATCTGGGAGTTCAGATACATAATTCCCTGAAAGTGGCATCACAGGTAGACAGGGTTGTAAAGAAAGCTTTTGGCATCCTGGCATTCATAAATCAAAGTATTGAGTATAGGAGTTGGGATGTTATGGGGAGGTTGTATAAGACATTGGTGAGCGCAAATTTGGAGTATTGTGTACAGTTCTGTCACCTAACTATAGGAAGGATATCAGTAAGATTGAAAGAGTGCAGAGAAGATTTACTAGGATGTTGCCGGGTTCTTCAGGAGTTGAGTTACAGGGAAAGATTGAACAGGTTAGGACTTTATTCCTTGGAGCGTAGAAGAATGAGGGGAGATTTGATGGAGGTTTACAAAATTATGAGGGGTTTAGACAGAGTAAATGTGAATAGGCTCTTTCCACTTAGATTAGGAGAGATAAATACGAGAGAACATGGCTTTAGGGTGAAAGGAGAAAGGTTTGAGGGAACATTAGGGGGAACTTCTTTACTCAGAGAGTGGTGGGAGTGTGGAACGAGCTGCCATCTGACGTGTTAAATGCGGGCTCGCTCTTAAGTTTTAAGAATAAATTGGATAGGTACATGGATGGGAGGGGTCTGCAGGGTTATGGAGTGGAAGCAGGTCAATGGGACTAGTGGAATAATGTTTCGGCACAGACTAGAAGGGCCGAATGGCCTGTTTTCTGTGCTGTAGTGTTCTACAGTTCTATGGTTCTATGAGCAGGGGCTATACTGCTGCACAGGAGGGGATGGTGAATATCTGGTGTTAGTGTGATAAATATTCAACTAAATAGCACAGAATGCAGGAGGAACTCAGTGGCATTCAGAATTGCACCAGAGCTGAAGTGTTTAGACAAAATATCTTCAAGGGGTGGTGTCTCAGAAAGGCAGCGTCCATTATGAAGTACCTCCAGCACTCAGGGCATGCCTTTTCTCACTAATACCATCAGGTGGGAGAAGGCACACACTTAGTGGTTCAGAAACAGCTTCTTCCCTACTGCCATCCAATTCCTAAATGGACATTGAATCCGTGAACACCACCTCACTTTTTCAATATATATTATTTCTGTTTTTTTTGCACAATTCAATATATATATACTGTAATTGATTTACTTATTTCATTTTTTTTCTCTACTTCTTCTTCTATATTATGTATTGCATTGAACTCTGCTGCTAAGTTAACAAATTTCACATCACATGCCAGTGATAATAAACTTGATTCTGATTCTGAAACAATTCCTCATCCCATACACATTCTCTAATAGGAACACATATTCTAGTAATGAGGAATCATGAAAGCTTAATCATATATTTTCTTCTGTGCTTCTGTTAAGTTCTAAACAGTAAATCTATGTATTTCCCTATTTTTACTTCAACAATATCAACAAATAAGTGCTTCCCCACCATGAAATTTCTCTCTCCACCCATCAAAGAGAGTTCCTTGCTCTCATAACTGGGGTATTGTTTTTTAAGACTGAGGCTCTTTTGCAGGATATGCAATTCGGCTGAAATTTGCAATTGAATTTAGCTTGCAGATTGGATGACTAGTTTCTCCAACCAGTAAACTGGTGGCATCTGGTATTCTCCTGGCCTGAGTCTGCTCAGGTGTTTCTCCAGGGCAGCTGTGAGCTAACATTCTGGCTGTACTCTAAAAGGGCATGACTGGAATGTTAATCCTTTGCTCCCTGGGAAAGAGCTGCATGCTATGTCAATGAATTCATTTAGGAGACCATTTGTTAAAAAAAAGATGCATAAAGATGCACAAAAGAGTTGTGTAACTTTGTCCAAGACTGTGACATCAATGCGACTTTAGATCCCTGGATTAGGAGGTGATTGCTCAAAGACAACGTGGAACATCACTTTATATTGGGATTTGATCCATTCTTACTTGGGGGAATGGGACCAATTTTGTCATTGGAAGATGACCAGTCCATTAGTCAAATGTCCTGATTTCTGCATATTGTAGACTGAACCCCACCCCCCTTCCTCACTATCCATTGCTGCAAGTTTAACTTTATTGTGAAGTCAAAACCACTTTGCACCCATGTTGGACTTGTAGTGTCAATGTATTCCTGAGCGCATCACAGCTGTGGCTTCTCCTGTCAAACCTGCTCCCCACCACCCCACCCCCACTCCACTCTCCACCACACATGCAGTATGATGAGGAGGGGATTATTTTGACTTCAGCACAAATAGTCAGTAAAGCTGTTAAGAAGACTGGCCGCTCATTATACAACGTTCTAAAGTCAAGGTTTACAGGTTTCCATTCCCCAGCTGTTGCCATGGGTACCAGCTGAAGTCTCCATATCAAAGGATAATAGTTCAGTTACATAACCGTTATGCTACCATACCAGCAAAGTATGCATCAAGCAATGCTTATTTTGCCATACACTCAGAGACCATTTCATTAGGTACTTCCTGTGCCTAATAAAGTGGCCACTGCGTGAAGTTCATGGTCTTCTGCTGTGGTAATCCACTCACTTCAAGGTTCGATGTGTTGTATTCACGGTTGCTCTTCTTCACGTCGCTTTTGTAATGTGTACTTATTTGAGTTACTGTCAGCTCGAACCAGTCTGGCCACTCTGCTCTGCCTCTCTCAATAACAAGACATATTCACCCACAGAACTGCCACTCACTAGATATTCGTTTTTTTGTTTTTCACACCAGTCTCTGTAAATGCCAGCGAGTTTTATGCGTGAAAATCCCAGGAGGTCAGCAGTTTCTGAGATACTCAAACCATATAATCTGGCACCAATAATAATTCTGCAGTTAAAAGTCACTTAAGTCACATTTTTCCCCATTCTGATGTGTGGTGTGGACAAGAACTGAACTTATTGACCATGTCTGCATACCTTTATGCATTGAGTTGCTGCCACATGATTGGTTGGTTAGATATTTACATTAGCAAACAGGTGTACAGGTGTATCTAGCAAAGTAGCAACTAAGTGTATTTCTATGCAATTACAGTTTCATTTAGCATTTCAATTATTTTTCCCTCTTTCAGTCTCCTACTACCTCTCTATTATTCCCTGTATAGCACATCTCTCAGCAAGGCATTGCTCTCCTCTTTCTCCTCTCTGCCATCATATTCATTATTCCTCTTTTGCACAATTTATGTATTATTGTAATTTAATAGTACTTTTATATATTGCACTGTACTGTTGTAATAAAACAACAGATTTCACCACATATATCAGTGATATAAGCCTTATTCTGATTTTGTGGAAACTTTCAGTACAACAATCAATGTTTTATTATTCAATCAGATAACAAATAGAAAATCAGCTAAATATTTAGATAAAATAACTCCAACAAGTCCTCAGCCAGTATGCATTCCTTAACTGTAACATCTATTCCAACAATGAGGGAGACTGAAGTGTGCTTCTGTTAAGTTTCTGACTGGTAAGGTTATGTATTTGCCCTATTCTTCCTTCCAATAACATCTCACAAATGTTTAGAGAGTGACGTGCTTACAGTAGCATTCAGCCAGGGGCAGCACAGTCCACATTGTGAACCCTAACAGTGCAAAGTCAACAAACAAGAGCTTCCCCTCCAAAGAGGAAGGGGGAAAAATTGTATCTAATCCAAAGATCCAAGGGCATGGCCTCAGAATAAAGAGACATCCCTATAGAAGGTGGTGAATTCTTGGAATTTGTTGCCAGAGAGGGCCGTGGAGGATAAATCATTGGATGCAATTAAGGCAGAGATTGACAAATTCTTGATTGGTAAGGATGAGTAAGTGGGGAAGGGGGATGAGGAAGAAAACATACTCATGAATGAATAGTGGAGCAGAGTTGATGGGCCAAATGGCCTAATTCTGCTCATATGTCCTTATGCTCTTCTTTCTCCCTCACACCAGCAAAGACAAAACTGATTTTACTTTCCATCATCACATCATAGCAGCCAACATATTTTGAGCTTGTTTAATTCAGTTTAATAAAAAAAACAAAACAGTTGTATACATTAGCAATCTCCAAGCAACCTTATCAATCATTTGTCTTCAAGGCAAACACCTATTGTCTCATTCATTTCAAAAAATCCAATTTGCATCTTGTCTTGTTATATGCTCACTTTGAGTCAATTAAGAAAGGTTGATAAGGAATCTTCCAGTAATAGTTGATTCTGAGATTTGTTTTAATCTTCCAATGTTTTGATGCTTTGATCACAGAAGCAAGCCTACATACGGGAATGTGCTCAGATATTTAAACTACAGGCTCTCTTGGAAGAGTATACATTGAAATCCTTAACAAATTTGCACATAATCCAGGAAAAGCTCTCCCCACCATTCAGCATATATACAAGGAGTGGTACAACAAGAAGGCAGCATTCACCATCAAGGAACCCTACTATCCAGATGATGCTCTCTTCTCACTGCTACCAGCAGGAAAGAGGTACAGAACCCTTACGTCCCACACTACCAAGTTATTTCCCTTCAAGTGATCACTGAACACAGCCTATGGACTCACATTCTAAGGACTTTACAACTCATGTTCTTGGTATTATTTATGAATTTATATATATTATTATTCGTTTTTTTTCGCATTTTGCCTTCTTTTGCACATTGGTTCCTTGTCAGACTTTGTGTGCAGTTTTTTTTTATTGATTTCATTGTATTTTCTTGTTCCACTGTGAATAACTGCAAGAAAGTGAACTTCAGGGTACTATGTAAGTGACATATATATACTTTGATAATAAATTTACCTTGAACCTTTGGACATTTGATAATCTTATGTTTTTTCACTGTGCCTCTGCCAACACCATGCACAGACTGCTGCCTGTATCTAACTGTTCATCAACTCTACTGCTCTTACTGCTCTTCATCACATGCAAATAGATTTTAATGATGCAGAGAAACTGGCTGGGAATTGCTCCCTTGTTTGTAGATTGAATATAAACAAATTGTGTGGCTTGCAAAACAGGGGACTTTGGGCAGCAAGATAAGCACCTGCATGCAATATATCCAAACTTCTATTCATGGCCATCAATCTTTTCTTCTAAGCGAAAGCCCAGATATGAAGATCCGCCATTTATATTTGTACAGGAGATACTGATGAATCAGTCAGCTTTTAAACTACAATATCAACTGCACATAGTAAGAAGTATTTTCTCTCATCACTCTAGTTCATCCTCTCCTCACAGCATATGCCCTCTAGTCCAGACAGCTTTTACAGACTGTACGTACTATGCCTAATAATAGTTTAATGGGCTGACACTAAATGTTTTAAGTCTCATTTGAGCAGTTAAGGTGTTGGTTCCTTTGAAACTTTGATGAATATGTATCACCATCATTTATGGCCAATTTGCATTCAAGTGTTTTCCAATGAAAGGGAGTCAAAGAGGGTTTGGGTATAACCTGGTATCTTCTGACGAAATTTGACTATATCTTTCAGGATATGCTAAGAAGAAAATTCCAGTTTGCCAAAACATTGCACTCTTCCCAGCTTCAAAGATATATTTACGACTTTTGACGTTGCTTTCCACTCATACAGGGATTACTGTGTTCTGCCTATTCTCAGCTAATGAGTGTGATCATCCAGGCCATATGCAGGAGAGAAGATGTGCCTAAACACACATCACCAGGGTCATCCATTATTGGACCTGCCAGATTTCTGCAGCACTGGGTGAAAGGTAATTATCAAGTCTGTGCTCGCACCAAGATGTGACTGCCCAGAATATGACCAAGGGCATAAAATACAAGGCACCAAAACTGAAGCCTCCTTTTCTTTTCTTTTTAACAAAGTGCTGAGAAGGAGGAATGCAGTTCAAAGAAAATGGTCTCCCATTCGCAAAAACCTCAACAGGTCAGCCTTTTTCCATCAGTCATCTCCACACAGCTGCTGAAAGGATTTTCCTCAGGAAGGATGGATTGGAAAATTGAAGCAAGAATTTTACACCTGTTTGCAAGACAGCCACACGGGAGACAGAAAATGAGCCATGAGAAGCTGACTAATCACTCAGAAAGATTCAATAAGCAACACATTTTAGTTCCGTCTCCTTTTTTAAATATATGCTTTATATGTAGCTTTTGTTTCAGAGTCATTTGATAATGTATGTTATTACTTTCACTTGATCTGATCATTCAGGCACATCTTTGTTCTCAGGTCGATACATGAAATAGCTAAGCCGGGCCACAGGTCTTTGTCTGAAAAAGGGCAAAAAATCAGAATTGAGGAGGTAAAGCAGAAATTAGTTAATCTGCCTGTCATTACCAACCAGGGAGAGCAGGTTACAATCACTTGGTCCTTTTAAACTATCAGAAGCAAATCAGATTGGATCAGGTTACAGAGCTAAACTTTTCCAATAAACCTGACAATCTGTAAACAGCAATCCTTGGCCTGTATTTGCTGAATGTGTGTGCTTTGTTCTTCCCTCCCCCACAGTCTGACTTGTGGCTGAAGAGTGGGTAAGTTCATTCAGATCTTCACAATAATTTAATTTCAGCATTCTTTTTTTTCTCTCTCCTCTCATAAAGGAATTGATCTTTGCAAGAATGGGGTATCACAGTAATGTCTAAAGTGAAGGATTTTTAAAAGTAGGAACCTTAATTCAGCAAACTATTGTAACCTTTGACCTCAGGCTTATCAGCAGTCTTTCATTTGAGTTAAATTTTTATTTCAATAACAGCTGATTGTGTATTGGAGGGAAAAGGTCTTCTATCAAATTGATTTTTTAAAAATTTTATTTTTAAAAACCACATAGTTATAAACAAAAACACAATTTTGACCTCTGACCTATTTGCAGTTTAAGAATTTGTTTCAAGATAGAATATTTTTGTCTGCTACATTAGCAGATGTTTCTTCAGAATTCATGCCACAGGACTAACAACAGATTTAGCAACAAGGGAACTAAGCTATTTTATAGGCTACCTTTTAAATTTGTCTGTGGTCCACTGCATTCACGTACTAATTCTGGACACACAAAGGCTCGCATGGGTGATTTGGAAAATGGCATTTCCAACACAAACAACAATATTTGCTGGATGAATGGTGATCCACTTAGTGGTGCCTTATGTGCCACAACACTATTATGAGAATGTAGTTTTATCATCAGGATGGCAGTAATGGTACTGGTCTGAACTAACAGATTTTTCTGATGACACATAACCTAACATCTAGTTATTTATATTAAGCATCTGGAACAATATCAAAATTATCTGAACTGGAAACATTTAGTACAGGAAGTAATTAATCGACCTTTCATCTTATAGCTTAGACCAGAATTTTCCTCACTTTTGTTCTGGCAAATGATAGGTACAGGAACAGGCCATTTAATGAACAGCTCTGTTGGACTCATTCTATTTACATCCCTTGTTTCATATCTCACCCTATAATAAACTATTTATCCTAGTCTTGAAAGATTCAACTGAAACAACTTTCACTACCTTTTAGGAGAAAAGCTTGTATTGCCAGTGTTCTGGATTCCTCCAAAATAGAAAATACGTGCACTGCATCTGCTTTTAGTATTTTAAACACTGCTCGGTCTTCTTTAGTCACTCAAATATATTCAACCTATCCTATGTATTAACTCTTCAAAAACCATGTGGATGAATCAGTTCTGTTCCTACCCAAGCATTCAGGGCCATCTTCTTGGAGGCGATAAAAAAGGGAAGTGGAATGGTTGTTGAAGTTAATACCCAATTCTACAAGAAGATACATAATCCATCTATGAATTGACTATGTACCTTCTCAGTACCTTCTCAATTAATCTTGAACACATAATTCTCAAATAAAATCCTTTTCCATCTCTTTCATGTACTGTTTCTCCAGAACATGAAATACATGTAGTTAACTCTTATTTTTGCTATTAGAAGTTACATACAACTCTTTCATTTTCACTTCTTGCTCCCTAAGAGAAAAACTATTTGGCCTGCATTTACAACCTTCTATGACTCTACATCTGAAACAATGAGTTTATACATGGGGAGAAAAACAATCATGCATTGGCACAGTGTCAGTCATAAATCACTTCTAGCACCAGGTACAGTTTCAGAAATGTTATAATGTTATGACAACTTCACCTCTTGAAATCTGTAACTCTTTTTAAGAAATCATAAATCATGCCAAAGCAGCAAATAAATATCCGAAGCAAGCTACAAGTTTCTTCTGCAATGTTCTTTTGAAGAATTTGAACCATATCGACTGCTTCTTTTAATGTTTTTCTGAATAATTCAGTCTTTTATGTTACTATGCATAGGCACTGTTGCAAAACGTATTGAAAGAAAAGCAGACATATTATTCCTTCAATGTTCTTTGAAGCATCTTCCTTTTGAAGACCCTTTCAGAAAGCAGCCATTGCTGCAACTTTTCTGTTGTTAGTTGCCATGGTAATCTTTCCTTGATTGGATTAATAAAATCGGTGTTAAGCTAAAGAAGGCTACAAATTCTTTGCATGATTCAAGCATGAAACCTATCCACAGAGTCAGTTATCTAATCATGTCTTCCAAAATTAGCAGTTTATTCCAAAGTAAAGAGAAAATCAGCTTACAAATATAATGATTTAAGTCAGATTGCAAGTAAGCAATACCTTCCATTGGAAGGGTTCACTGTTTGGGCAGAACATAATGTCATTCTGCAGGTTCAGTGTTGTAACTATACTTGCTATAGTGTTGATGTAAAAGGGGGCTATAGAATACATAAAATATACATTTTAACTGTATGAGATCATTAAATTTGAGTTAACAAATGTTCCTGGAAAGTAACATGAAGAGTCTATTTCCAACGTTAAACTATATTGGAAATCCTTTGCATAAAGTGTTACTGTTCTGTTCCTCATCTTTGCTGATTCAGAAGTGAACTAAAACTGTTCATTTGGAAACAATGACTAAATGCACTGCAGCTATTAATGTCTCTCCATCTTTAAACACTATTTCTTAGATGGTTCTTTGCAAGGTGTTTCAGATACAACGTGGCAGCTTCGTTTTTATTCCTTTTTGTAAACAGAATGTGGAGATGCAAATAGAAATAATCTGCCACAAGAATACTGATAATTGAATATTGCACAGACAAATGCATAAATGTATGACAGATATCAGTTGGAATCATCAGTCATCTAACTAAAGACAAGTCAGTTGTCTAATTGACAGGCTGAAGACATAACTTGGGAGCAAACTTTGAGCGTTTTCCATTAGAATGCTGGAAAGAGTACATAAAGAAATATTATAAATACTAGAAATCTGAAACAAAAATAGAAAAAGAACTATAAAAGGCAAGTCAGAATCTCAAAGAAACAAAGGTGGATGAAATAACCAGAAGCTGATAGAAAAATTGCTCAATATACCATACTTAATAAATTATCAGAAAACAGAACAAATCAGCATCATAATCCTTTACATAATAAACTAGTTATTAGTACATTTTAGAGGCATGTATAATTACAAGTATATTAAAGTTTAATATATGTTAAATAGTGCACATACAGTGGCATGCAAATTTTGGGCACCCCTGCTCAAAATTTCTGTTACTGTGAATAGCTAAGCAAGTAAAAGATGAACTGATTTCCAAAAGGCATAAAGTTAAAGATGACACATTTCTTTAATATTTTAAGCAAGATTGCTTTGTTATTTCCATCTTTTACAATTTCAAAATAACAAAAAAGGAAAAGGGCCTGAAGCAAAAGTTTTGGCACCCTGCATGGTCAGTACTTAGTAACACCCCCTTGGCAAGTATCACAGCTTGTAAACGCTTTCTGTAGCCAGCTAAGAGTCTTTCAATTCTTGTTTGGGGGACTTTCGCCCATTCTTCCTTGCAAAAGTCTTCCAGTTCTGTGAGATTCTTGGGCCGTCTTGCATGCACTGCTCTTTTGAGGTCTATCCACAGATTTTCAATGATGTTTAGGTCAGGGGACTGTGAGGGCCATGGCAAAGCCTTCAGCTTGCGCCTCTTGAGGTAGTCCATTGAGGATTTTGAGATGTGTTTAGGATCATTAACCTGTTGTAGAAGCCATCCTCTTTTCATCTTCAGCTTTTTTACAGATGGTGTGATGTTTTATTCCAGAATTTGCTGGTATTTAATTGAATTCATTCTTCCCTCTACCAGTGAAATGTTCCCCGTGCCACTGGCTGCAACACAAGCCCAAAGCATGATCAATCCACCCCCGTGCTTAACAGTTGGAGAGGGGTTCTTTTCATGAAATTCTGCACCCTTTTTTGTCCAAACATACCTTTGCTCATTGCAGCCAAAAAGTTCTATTTTATCTACATCAGTCCACAGGACTTGTTTCCAAAATGCATCAGGCTTGTTTAGATATTCCTTTGCAAACTTCTGATGCTGAATTTTGTGGTGAGGACGCAGGAAAGGTTTTCTTCTGATGACTTTTCCATGAAGGTCATATTTGTGTAGGTGTCGCTGCACAGTAGAACAGTGCACCACCACTCCATAGCCTGCTAAATCTTCCTGAAGGTCTTTTGCTGTCAAACGGGGGTTTCGGTTTGCCTTTCTAGCAATCCTATGAGCAGTTCTTTCAGAAAGTTTTCTTAGTCTTCCAGACCTCAAATTGACCGCCACCATTCCTGTTAACTGCTATTTCTTAATTGCATTACGAACTGAGGAAACGGCTACCTGAAAACGCTTTGTTATCTTCTTATAGCCTTCTCCTGCTTTGTGGGCATCATTTATTTTAATTTTCAGAGTGCTAGCCAGCTGCTTAGAGGAGCCCATGGCTGCTGATTGTTGGGACAAGATTTGAGGAGTGAGGGTATTTATAAAAATTTGAAATTTGCATCACCTGGCCTTTCCTAATGATGATTGTGAACAAGCCATAGCCCTAACAAGCTATTTAAGGTCTGAGACCTTGGTAAAAGTTATCTGAGAGCTCAAGTCTCTTGGGGTGCCCAAACTCTTGCATGGTGCTCCTTTCTTTTTTTCACTCTAAAATTGTACAAAACAAAAATAATACACTAATCTTGCTTAAAATGTTGAAAAGAATGTTTCATCTTTAACTTTATGACTTTTGGAGATCAGTTCATCTTCTATTCACTTAACTATTCACAGTAACAGAAATTTTGACCAGGGGTGCCCAAACTTTTGCATGCCACTGTATAGTGCACATATAGCAAATTAGCTAACTGCATAACAAAATACATTATTAAAGGCAAACAGCAAATACATGTTTAAAACAAATTAATAAAGAAATTATACATTTGTTCAGTATCATTGTATATATTATTCTGATCATTCATCATTAAACATATTGCATCAGATTATGGAATTTAAACATATAATTGCAATACCTTCAAACATTGTAATAATTTATAATGATATAAATGTAAGACATCTTTCTACTTATTACATAGCATGGCAACAAGGTATCTTAACAAAAAGCAGAAAGCAAAAACAGAAGTCTTATGTAGCTAAAGATGGGTTGATATTCAAAGAGAATTATGATTGATTTGGTACAGTTATGTCACAACCAATGCTTACATAGCAATGCAACAAGATATTCTAATACAGGGCAGAAAGTAAAAGCAAAAATCTTATATTATGTGTCAAGAGATGGATTGAGATTCAGAGAGAACTGTGATTGGTTTGGTACCCTTTCAATTATGTGACAGCCAGCTTTATAGAGGTAATAGAGGGTGAACAACATTGTGCAGTAAAACAGGGCCAGTGGGTGAATTTTACCTGTGCCAATCCTGGGGATGTGATGAAAGTCTCTCTGTCTCTGTCTCTCTCTCTCTCTCTCTCTCTCTCTCTCTCTCTCTCTCTCTCTCTCTCTCTCTCTCTCTCTCTCTCTCTCTCTCTCTCTCTCTCTCTCTCTCTCTATGTGGGACTGAGATGGAAAATACTGGGTGCCGGTGAACCCAAGATATTTGAAAAATTTACATGCAAAACACCCACAGACAAATTGCACAGAAATTAGGTTCTTTGGTCCATTGGATCTATGGCGGCAATCAGGCAACCATATTTACGGAGTCCACAACAATGTTACTGAGTGCTTTGGAAAGTTGGGTTGAGTGAAGTGAAGTTTGTTGAGCTGTGATGTATTTTGTTATGATGGAGGTGATGGAATGAGATGATAGAGTTGGTGAATTAGGAACTAAACGATCAACCACAACAATAAGACTTCTCTATTTATATGATTGGGTAGAAATTATTGTATTTATAGCTGGTAAATTTTATCCTTCGCTTTGACAACTGGAAATTTTCTCGGAGTTAAGTGCCGTTGTTCAACATCGTGACGAGAGAACAAAGAAGCCTGCTAGAAAGCACACACAACAATCACAACGAAAAATGAAAGTATTCCCAGTATAAATCTGGCGGCATCTGTTAAAGAGGGAAACGGATTGATCGACTGCATAAATCGACTGGATTAGTTTGGCTGTATTCTAAAATAGGATTTTTAGATAAAGTGAGGATGACACTAACAGACCTAATCTTACATGCAAATGAATTTGATTTTTTTTTATATTCAGAAACAACACCAATATCAACTCGGTTTGAAACAGGAAGATTTAACTGATTTTACACTACGGATTATAAGCAGCTACGTAAATATATATTGCAATGTTTTATGATCCTCTCGTACTGTAATAATTTTTCCTAAATTACAAGTGAAACGTTTTCAATGATTATACTTTGTGAAATTTATCGTTGAGGCAAGCAAAAAATCTGGTATAGCTTTACGGTACAAGCATGAATCAAGATTGAATTGCCAAAACATTTCCCCCAAATAATTGACTAGGTAGATTCTGGTACCTAATAGTTAACGCTCTTTATGTTTTTGCGCAGGGAAGAACTGCTTAATTTAAAAATTAATTGTTTAATCCTATCGTGGAAAGGCAATACATGTGTACCGCAGTATCCGCACCCAAAATGATTGAATAATATGAACCTGCCCAGCTGTTGCAGCTTGAGGGAGGTGCAGAAATACTGTGAGGAGCATGTTGGCCGAGCTGGAGCGTTTGCTCAGCATTAAACACGCCTCGAGGGGTTCGCGTTCCATCGCTCTGTTGACTCTTCCAAGATTCGATTGCAACTGATGGCTGCGCACAGCATCAGAATAACTTGAACCTGCTTGCCCTTCGTTTTCCAAGTGCGGAAGCTGAAATGTCAGTGTAAAATTCCCTCTGTCTGGGAAACGGAAAAAAAAACATAAGCAGTGTGAATACCTTCGTCTCGGATCTACCTGGCAGTTATACCCAAGAACTAATTTCGTCGAATTATACAGCGATGCAGCAGAAAATTGGGCCAATTGGCTGGAGACAAATGGGATATAGCTTGATAATTGGCATGATGCAATGGGCTGAAGGGCCTGTTTCTATCCAATGCGACTCTATGACTATTCTTGTGCGGTAATTTGACAGTGTTGTGCAACTAGTTCCAATGTTATTCTCCTCGCTCCTCCCCACGTGGCTCTGATTTATCCGCCATCAAGTATTTCCTCTTCAAAAACAATAAAAGTGTTCCCATTCTTGTTCCAAGGTATCCGAGCCAGAGGACGCGCACACAATGTTTTAGGTACAGCTTCCACGCCATCATATTTCTGAAGAGCCTATGAACCCACGAACACTGCCTCTCTTTTTGCTATCTATCTATCTGTCTGTCTGTCTATCTATCTATCATTGTATTGCACTTTATCGCTGCCGTAGAACATGAAAAATTAACGACATATGTCAGTGATAATAAATCTAATTCTGATTCTGACTCTGTGAATGTAGTTTTGGCATCGATGATAGTGTAAAGAGAATAAGATGGAATTAGAGAAGGACTCGTTTGTGGATCATCGGTGTAGCCTCATGCACTAAAGGGGACGTTTCATGTTACTTGACCGCCAGAGATAGTTCATCTATTTTTACAATGACGATTGTCCTACAGTGAGTATTTCAGAAAATGTTAAAGTACAGAATAATAATCTATTTTAATGCCATAACATTAACACATCGTCGTGTAAGGTGCTGAGAGGGCATTTTTCCAGGTTTGATTTCCTTCCCTCCCCATCTCCAAATACTATCACGGGATCTTATTTAGTCTTCACTTTTTTTTCAGACATTCCAACGATTTGATTAAGGTGACAGGTTTAAATATAATACCGCACCGCAGCGTGAAACAAACTGCATGTATCAGTAATTATTTGTCAAACTATGATTTTTTCGTGCGTATATATGAATAAAAGTAATGCAATTTGTAAAGTAGAATTTACGGGTTTTTTTTCACAGTTAAGAGAGAGCAGCCACTTTAGTCGTTTTCGTAACTGGAATCAACTATACAATTAAAACAGCACAAACGATTCTCCCCACCCTTATCATCATCCCGACGCGGGCACACCTATGCGGCGGGCAAATACCGTTGTATTAGCATGGATTTAGATATTGTTGTTGGGGGATACAACAAAGACCAGAAATAATTCGATGGCTAGCTGGCGTTGCTTGGAACAACGGCAAGGGATATAAAGTTAATTTGCATTGAGTGCGAGTTTTATTGCAGGGAATGGAAAGACAAATTTAAATTTTGTACCAACTGAAGAAAAATATTAGTTTTAAGTTTGAAACTTCCAAATTAACCCAGACCGTCCACTGACTTTACATTAAATATAATGCAATACATACAGGAAGAAAGTTATACGGGTAGCATTTGACTGAAATTCAGAAAATCAACAGTAAAGCTACTTGAAATATCTTTCCTATACATCACTGTGGACCGACCCGAGTACTTAGCAGATCACTGCATTTTAAGGTCAATCCTAAACATTCTTGGGTGGTTTGCGTATTTTGTTTTTTGTACGTTATTCTTGTCATGTAATAAAAATGAAATGACAAAAGAGATGCAAGTTGAGGCAAAACGAGGATGATGCTATAAATTGTTAGCGTCGCTGATGGGAGGCGAGTCAACAGTTTACAAAATCTCAGGTAAGGTCGCTGGAGGGTCAAATGCAGGCTCGTTACGTCTCATTTTACTTGAATAAATGGACAGAAATGTTACACCAAAATTATACATCCTGAAACTGTTGTTAAGCATAGATTCACCCCTCACATTGCTCGCATCCTTACGGAGTCCGCAGAATTGTACTGCTATCCGGTTTTCTTTCGTTAACATATAGACCTGTGAAGCACAGAATACTTAATACACACTGGCGCGCGCGTACACACACACACACACACACACACACACACACACACACACACACACACAACACACAAACACACACACACACACACATACACACACAACACACACACACACACACACACACACACACATACACACACAACACATACACACACACAACACAACACACACACACACAACACACACACACAACACATACACACAACACACACACACACACACAACACATACACACAACACACACACACACACACACACACACACACACACACACACACACACATATCAACACTGGCGTACATCTACACAAGTATTTTCGCAAAGCGCGGATCTCCCATTCATATGTGAACACAAACGCATATTCAACCAAACGACACAAACTCGCACGTACTCAACAGAAAATATCCGCTCAAGCACGCAAGCAAATGCATCAAGGTTAGACTTACATAGTACACAATACATATACAGTCAGATCATATAAACGCTCACAAAAAGCGCAAACACTTAGGCACACAAAATGAAGCACATGCATTAGTGCTCAGATAGGGAGGAAAGCTGTACAGGTATACTTAATTAACATGGAATTTCACGGTACCGGCATGATAAATCATTCACAAATTCCCACATGGCGCAAAAATTGATGCAAACTCTTACAAATATTTGTTCATAATCACAAATACATCTGCGCAAGGATATATACGCAGCATGTAGTGTCGCAAAGAGCGTGCGCGCGCACACACACATGCACTCGCATGCACACACACACACATACACTCACATGCACACACACATAGACTCACATGCGCACACACACGCATACACTCGCATGCACACACACACATACTCGCATGCACACACACGCATACACTCGCATGCACACACACACATACACTCACATGCACACACACATAGACTCACATGCACACACACGCGTACACTCGCATGCACACACACACACACACACACACTCGCATGCACACACACACACACACACACACACAGAAAACTGATACTAACGCATATATGAAAATATAAAACTGATACTAACACATATATGAAAATATAAAACTGATACTAACACATATATGAAAACTCACGCATTAATACAATTAAACAGAGGGACAATAGTCCCTGACACAATATGCACCCCAACGCAGGACTAGTTCACGCACTCCCAAACACAGTCTACATCAGCGTGTATCTGTATCTAATCGTGACACTATTTGCATGGTGCAGTTTTAATGTGGCAACATCGAAACTGAACAGCAGCCAAGCTTTGCACACCAGAAAAGCAGAAATATCAAAAGGAATTCACATGCCAAACGCACCACCTGTTCGTTACTAGGCTCTTATCCTCAGCACAGTGTATCAAAACCCGAGCTCAGATTTAGTATCTCATGCAAATTAAATTATTTCTAAGAAGCTTACACAAACCACGTCCAAAACGTGACCAATCGGTTAAATAAGAGTAATGAATATGAACCATTCCATCCCTAATTGCAAACGTTTGATGGTACACAAGTCTGGGCTTCGTCACCACAACGAAATAAACTATTAGCGCAAAATCGAAGGGAGACCCGAGAAAGTGAGATTACCAGTGAAGTTTTACGAATTACTCCCAAGTTAAGAATGGAAATAATTGCATGTAATACCGTTCTTAAAAATAGAGTGCATCTGCACAGTATTCTTGAATTCTCAAACCATCCAGGAGCATCCCTAACACACGCCGCTAACCTCCTCTCCCCCCACCCCCCTCCACCACCACCCATCAAATGCCTTGCAATTATTTTCCCGTGGAAACGATGTTACGTGGCTGGTCAGGAATACAGTTTAGCAGTGAAGTGTTGAGTGAAGCTGATTTCTCTTTATCAATTTCTAGCAGAGGCGTCACCGCTACCCTGGCCGACTGCAACCGCGACAAATCAAACGCCAGTAACTCAGAAATAAACGGTCAATAAACTGGTCTCGAAATAATCCATCAACTCCCTCACAGCAAATGGAAACGAGCACTTTCTAATATCCTTTGGTCTTTAACCAAAAAAGGGGAATTTCGTTGGATATCGGTGTAATGATGCTTACCTAAAACACATGTGATATGTATTTCCATCGTCTTTTAAATTGGCGGTGATAGTGGGGGAGGGGGTAATAATGTCCACCTTAATGTTAATAATACAGTGTATTTAAATAGTTATTGTTTCATTCATTTAATTATGGTTTCATCCGTTAAACCATAGCTTATAAATTTGCAATATGCAGAATATCGCAACAGTCGCTCTTTGTATATCTGCAGCAATAAATACTTAGATGTAACTGTTCCTATTTCCACCTTATCAATTAAAAGCCATAACTTAAAAGGAAGATAAGATATACAAATTAGCGCTGTGCCATATTCCGCCGCTCTACAAGCAAATTGTAATCATTACTTAGAAAAAGCAATGTAGAGTGTGTGTTGAGTTCAGTGCAGAATCTGTATAAGTGCTGCCTATTGATATCTCACTGTAATTTTCATCACTAGAAGTACTCTTTAAACAATTCCCATTTCACCCACATTGAGGCTACAGGCCACATTTTCGCTATCTCAGACTGTGGTGCGTTTAAAACAAACAAGAAATATTTCAATATTTTTAATTTAAAGCACTCTCTTTTTCAATTCCATTCTCTTCCTTCTCGCCTTTGTTATACGATTCTCTTTAAAGTCGTCAGGACGTTAATAGTTCTATTTATCGTTCTGCACAAAAAAATTACTCTTTAATTACCTTATTACCAAAAGGTCAAGTATAGTTAGCGGGGCACGATGCACTGGTGCATTCGAAGCGCATTTGAAGCTCGATATGCTCAAAACAAGGCCATAAGTCTATTTTAAAGCGGCGTCAACTGCTACGATTAAACAAAAATGTATCAAGTAATTGATAATATTATCAACGAGGTTTTTTTATTTTGAAACACAAAAACGCATTTTTAAAACAGTAAAAGAGAAATGAAACTGGTGCCATTTCATCGTTAACGCGTGTCTCCAAGTTGTAACTGTAGAATTCATTGATATTGATATTAGAAATGCATAATTTCGCAGCGGCGAATGGAAGTGGTGGACTGATAACCTCCTGGATGGTGAAGGGTGTAAAATGGGAAGAATGCATGTAAAATGCTGGATGTTCTAATGCAGGTCCCGCTTCCTCGCCGCGGTTTTAATGTACTGTGTACTAACGACTGCTCCCGCTGAGCAGATAGAGGATTAGCAATATTTCAAAAGAAAGACCAGTTAATGCGGTATAGTGTGAACTGCCCCACCCCTGCAATAGGCTAAAGCGGAATTACAGCTTGTATGATTCGTCTCCCCTCAGTCTCCCGGGAGACTGCACAACTTGGGTGTTCCCGAGCACGGTTATCCAGTTAAAATTCGAGATCACCCATTCGACTTTACAAACTTGGTTCCAACTTCCAAAGCTCACAGACCAGAAGTACTTTATTGACGTCGAGTTTAGCATTGTAAATTGTTGTGGAAGAAAATTGTTTATAACCATGCAGAAGAGAGCAAAGCCTCCAAAGATCTTGTATTTCCTCGTTTATTTGTAATTAATTATGAGGAGCGGGTTTAAACTGGACGTCCGTAGTAGAAAAAAAAAGGCAGTAAAATGTTGTTTTTAACCTGTCTCTCCATTGACCATCGATTGTTCTGAATTTCACAAAGGGCGATTTTAAAAGTGGTAATAAACTAAGTTTTAGCTCTGTAGTCTTTAATGTTTGGAGCGGGCAAGATATGAGGCAGCTCCGGCCATAATACCGATGCAGACACTTACAGATTGAGTCTCAATGTTTTGGCCTCTTACTGAAGTCGCTGCTATTTCACGCCTTTGAACCCAGGCGAGAAAGTGAGAGAGAAAAAGATGTGCTGCGACATTTGCAAATTATATGTAGATAAAGTAACTAGTGCAAAATGTAATTAAATTGCCCTGCAGAAGTAAACGGATCAAGCAGGCCCTATTATAGGCGGTAGCTGTGTCGTGTTGCCACGACAACAGTAAACCGTCCGAGCTTACCGTCTATAATGTACCAAGTCTTAAACGAAGGCATTTTGGAGCCTCGTCTGACATTTCAAGTCTTTCTGTGAGAATCTCTGCAGATTTGATGTTGTGGATCGGATGGGGATTCACAATGCGCTCCACCTCCCCCGCCCCCAATGGATTTGCTCTCCGATACAAATACCGCCACATTATAACCTAATTAAACTCCTCCACCCCTTCTCCGCGAAAGAGAGGGAAAAAAAAACACCCGCTCTTCGTAGAGCCCGTTTTCTGTTCCACTTAGCACCATGGTTGCAAGATATGTCTGGACAGAAATTCTCTGTTTAGTGCATTGAAGGGTTAAAAAAAGAAATAACTCTGCTTTTGAAGGTATTACTTTGTTCTTTTCGTTGTCCGGGAACTACCTCTGTTTTCTTCTTTTGGACTAATTAATGCAATCCCCATCAAAAGGTATTAGAAGTTCTTTGGTCCTAGGCCGAAAAGAAGCTTGGCCAATAAAATCGTAATATATATATTATCAACGTTAAACACAATGTAACGTTAATTGTTCAGTAGAACCCCAAGTTCACTGCTGCAGTTTTACACTATCAGATATGTTCCTCCTTCAGAAGATCGGTGTTTGATTCTATCCAGATTTATTTCGAAATTCGATTGACCTTTTGTTCATTATCGGAGATCGTTTTAAAATTAAATCGCCCCGTTCTCACAAAATATTACTGTTAAATTTGCGACGTTAACGGAGGGTGGGTGCGTTATTAAATGTGGAAAAACGGGTTGCTTTGAACTTAGATATCAAAAGGCCAGTTGTGTTTAATTCAAAGCTGGAGTGGGCTTCACAAAAGGTTATTCTCCGTCAAAGGATGTGAAATGAAGTACGTGGGCATACACTCATTTAATGACAAGTAATTGACAAATCCGAAGACTCGCATTACTAGAGGAATAGAACTGTATTAATTATTTAACAACGATTACCCTTTCAGCGTGTCCTGCACAGAAGTGGTCATGTATTAAAAATATGACATGTTAAATCACACTTGGGTGCCATAGAAAACGAGAGGGAAAACACGGCAAGATTTCTACTGTCGTCCGATACCGCCGGAGGTTTAGAAACTAATTATATGTTTCCTGGCGTAAATTCACCCTCTGGAAGTTTGA
Source organism: Mobula birostris (assembly GCF_030028105.1). Taxonomy (NCBI): domain Eukaryota; kingdom Metazoa; phylum Chordata; class Chondrichthyes; order Myliobatiformes; family Myliobatidae; genus Mobula; species Mobula birostris. The sequence continues at coordinate 83,664,964 of NC_092377.1, read as the reverse complement.
AAATGTCATATAGCATTCTAGTATAGCTACAAATGGCGATAGAGAGATAGATGTTTAGATAGACAGACAGACATAGAGACAAGAAACAGTAGGTGCTGGAATATGGAGTTTTTTTTTAGAAAGACTAAGAGAGAGACAGACAGCCAAGTAGACAGACCTCCTAGATGTGGGAGGTTTCCTAGAGACCTAGGCTGATTCTGGTTCTGTGGGTTCTGAACTGACTGATGAGGCCCATGCGGGATTCACAGACTACGAAACAAGTAGGACAGGAAATGACCGGCAGAACGGACGATATGGCGGTTTGGGAGATGCAGGGGCTCTTTCCGACATTTACTGTGGGCTTCTTTGTGCCCAATCAATGGAACTGTGGTCTCGAATGCCCCTCTTCCATTTTGATCGTGTTTGGGTACCAGGGATTCCCTGAAATGTCCGTGGGGAAATCCACACTTTTTAAGGAGACTCTGAGAACATTAGTGATTTTTCTCAGTGTCGCCGAAGCTCAGAACGGGGTTGCTTGCTCCCGTAATCTGATGTTGGTCATACCAACTATGTGGCCGTTTTATCGGAAGCAGCTATTGGAGCCAATGGTGGGGTAGGGCGTTCCGGAGTTCGGAGTTCAATTCCGGTGCCGATCTGTATGGAGTCTCCATGTCCTCCCCGTGGAATGCTTGGGTTTTCCCCGGGTGCTCCGGTTTTCTCCCACAGTCTAAGGATGTATCGGTAGGTTAATTGGTCATTGTAAATTGCCCCTGTTTAGCTTAGGGTTAATCGGGGTTGTGGGGACGCTGGGGAAGCGTATGTTGAAGCGCCGGAAGGGTCTACTCTGCGCTCTATCGCTAAATAAATCGGCAGATAGATAAATAAATAAACGCTAGATGCAGGCTTTCTAGCGAAAAGGGGAAGGGTACTTGCGAGGCGATTATTGAGGCATCTCTTCGATGCCTGTGGCAATCGGTATCAGAAACGTGCAGGAGCATAGCGATCATTGCTGCCCGGTAGACCAGGAGCCTACTGCCATGCTCAAAATATCAGTAAACAGCTGTTAGGGAACAGGAGTGGGCCTGTTGTCTTAAACACCAATGAGACAGTGTTTAAAGGTATCCTGAATCCGCTCGCTCCGACCCCATACCCTGTGATAACTTTAACTGTGCAATCTCAATCGATCCTGTAATTAAGCGAACAAGCAATGTTTTGCTTGTGGAAGAACTAACACCCTGATTGGTTGGATCTTGTTCTGGTTATTGTCCCTGTTCCGGATTCCTGTTATAACGTTAGATTGACTGAAATAAAATTTGATTCTAGATTTTTGGGAATACTTGACCAAAGTTCCAAAATGCCTCATTAAAATAAACTGTGTGTTTCGTTTCCGAATATAAAGTACTGTAATATATTACTAAAAGGCAAATTTGCCTATTTATCCGTCATTTGAGAACCCACTGTCAATATTATTACAAGATGGTTATAACGTAAACGCGCTTGTCGTTATCATTTATTTACTTCCAACCGGACAACGCAACATTATAGAAATTAAAATGTGGCGCAGTGATAATATTTTAGGGAAGAGAATGCCGTTGGTTTCATTTGCGCCCGTGTCGTTGCTTTGGTGTGATTAATATGGTCAGACCTATTGTGTATGGATTGATTTCCACGGATCTCACTCTGGTTTGATGGGTTTCCATATATGTTTAATCCTGCTGTGACAACGCCGCTGTTTACATGCGCTTTCCAGGTGAAAACATTAGTTTTATATTCTACCGGCCGTTTTAATCACTTTAAAAAACATAAATCAAAACGATATCTCAGAGAACGGTGAATAATGAGATGGCTGTTCAAACATCCTGGAGGCTAACTTGTCGAATTTTGTTTAGAAACTCCAGACTAACAATATTGCAACGTAGAAATTAAACACAGCGTACTTTAGCGCTCGCATTGTAATCGCAGCGAATATATTGTTATCCCAAAGCAGTAAATGGAAACCGTGCATGATAACAACGGATTGATTAGCCAACAATGTTGATAAATCATTGTAATAAAGCTTTTGTAATCACTGTACACCAGCAAACAAATTAATTTCCTTCCTAGATTTTAAACCATCTTTAACGGCGAATAAATAACGGAAGTACAATGGGGATTAGAAACATTCAGACGTTTCGGATTATTATGTTTTCGCTGCGAGACACCAGACTCTCGAGTCTGTATTTTCAAATGCAGCCGTAAAATATACATTCGTCAAGGAACGGCATTTTAAGATTTGGGATGTCAGAGTTAGATCTCGTGTTTTCTCTGACGATCACGCAGTAGACAAATTCGATTTGTTTGTTATTTGAAGTTCTCTCCATATCGCTCGCATATCGGCAAACAGGAGCCGTCTTCCCAATCTTTACTATACTCTTCCTGGGTTGCTTTCTGCTTCACCATTATCTAACTACAGTTGCCTTATCGGTTTTAAAATGATTCTCGGAGCATTGTTCGCAGATAAAGCAATCTTCAATTCCCCGAGCGCCACTTACTTGAAACAATGCATTTCGCATCACTGGCCGATTCACCAAAAGATGGATGTCTTGAAAATCTGTTATCTTCAATTATCTATGCATCCATCCTATCTCCATTGTTTCTAATAGTTGTACCCATATATCTCATTCCAATTGTCTACCCAACGTTATATATATTTATCTGACCTCCATTAACAGTTTTATGTCTGCCTGATATATTCCGGGTCTATTTTTGATTCAATTCGATAACATTAACTCTCAGGAGTGAACATTGTTCAGTTATTAAATCCAATTAAAAGGGGCATCCTTTCGTTATTAAGTTTGTCTATTTATAGATGTCAATGGAAGTATTGTATGCTCATTTTTATTTAAAAGCACTAGGGACCCAAATAGCATATTAAAGGAGAATAGCACTCCTTTCGAAAATAAGTAACTTAGTTGATTTACATGACTCACAGACAAATGTAATACTTGGCTGCCATCAAATTGAAAGCATCGTGTTGCAAGCGAAGATGCGAACACGTTTATTGAATGCACATTGAATGGTTCGTTGCATTTGATTTCAATTTGATCACAAATCCTATTAAAACAAACAAAAAAGCAGAATAAAATAGAAAATGTTATTTTCAGTTACGATCTTAATTCAATAGCTAGACCCATCATATCGCTTTCCACTCACAATCTACATAAATTTCAGCAATAATAGTTCGTTCGAATAGCTGACAATGCCGAGAGAGATTTAGGATCAGTTTATTCGATATTAGCTGGGATATTTTTAAAACCTTAAATGAACGTGCATTTTGCAGATAACGTACCTGGAACTTGTGGATCCAACCACGACGACAGTCCAACTCATGGAGCTGCGTTCTGACTGTAAAGAAGTCGAAGCAATGCTGGATTATTTGAGCTCAACACAGCCAGTGTTGACTTTAGCACAAAGCAAAGATTTCACTGCCCGTCTAGGACCAAAATGATTATTTTACTAAGATATTGATCGGTGTCATAAAATTCCTTTAAACACATTGCACGAAAAATTAGAAAATAACGGATACCTGTGGAAACTGATTGAAGTGTGACGTGCAGTAGAAAGTAGGTTTTCGTATTTACTTTAACCGATGTATTTACCGACCACATGTAACATGATTATTAATATGATTATTAAAATCAGCATATAATGAACAGAACGTGGATAGAACAGAATCGAAAACACTGAAAGTCTTTAATATTGGAACCTATGATAAATGGCAGCGCATGGGTTCTTGTAAATGAACACGCCTGTGTATGTGTATATCTGTGTGTGTGTGTGTGTGTGTGTGTGTGTGTGTGTGTGTGTGTGTGTGTGCGCGCGCGCGCGCGCGCGCGTACTTTTGACTTGTGAAAATGTGTGCGTGGTTGTGTTTTACTAACGTTTCTCCATTTAAAATGATACGTGGGTATGTATATATTGCTCCTATAATTATTGAGCTTGCCCACTGTGTAATTATATCGTTCAGCGTCAGAGTTCGATGTAATACGGCAACTTATCTTGCTGGATCATTGAAGTGAGAGACATTTTTAAGTAGTTTAAAAACGACCCCCTGACAATGGTCCTGTGATGTGGAACATGCAGGTTAGAGCATCGCATTCACATGTCTTTGTCGCCGGTGTTGGCTCATTTCTAGCCGTATTCTTTCTCGCTCCGGGAGGCCTTTATGTGATAATGAAACAAATTTCATGGTTGGTTCGCGACGTGTGTGTCCTTGGAGCGAGATACAAGTTGTTCCTAGGCGATTGCAGTTGCAACGGTGTGTTGGAACAATGTGGAATTAGAAGGGGATTTAATGTTGTTATTTTTGGTCGAATAGAACGCCATACACTTCGTTGGCGCGTGGGAAAGCATATCCGGAATTGGAAAATGACAGCAATCTAACCCAGTACCTTTTTTTTAAAAAAACATTGCATTTTCACTGTTTAGTTTTGAGATTCGCCACTGTTAATTCCACTTCTTAAGTTTACGCAAGGTTCTGAAACCTAATCCTAATACACTGGAAAGTAGGAATTTTCCGAGCTTTCTCTTGATGGTCTTTCGAGGGCAAATGCTGTAGGATGTGCCTTTTAAATTCATCGCAGTGTCTACTAAGGAAGTGTGCAGCTAGTCATCGATTATCACAGGTCTAATATCCTTAAAATGCTTGCAATGTCTCACTGGGGAAATTAGGGTTGGTTGAAACAACTGCGAGGCGTATTGTGGCATGACTTCTACTCTTTGCATAAAACGTAGCCGTCACCGATCGAGGTCTTGTTCTTTGGGGTTGAGATGCGTTTATTTGGTGAACAGACTGAACATGTAGAAATAACCGGGAGATTAAGGCGACCTCCTGAAGCTTGCTGTAGACCTGGATCTTGTATCGTTGCATTGAAATTTGAGTTAAATTGCAAGGCCCCAATCCAATTAGATGCGTTCGTTAAAATCTTTGCTCTAAAATTTGTGTTATGTTGGAAGGCCCCAACCAAATCAGGTGCGTTTGTTAAAATATACATGTTTTAGCTTCTTAAATTGATATTATGCTTTGTCCCCAATCTTCAGGAGGCACGACGGATAAGCTCGTGCAAAATGCTGTAAAATTAAAAAATAACATCAAACACAAAATGCTGGAGCAACTCAGCAGGTCACGCAGCACCTATGGAAAGGAATAAATAATCGACGTTTCGGGCTGAGACCCTTCATCGGGGCAAAAAAAAACTTTTGTAATGCCACCTAATTGTTGGATGCTTTGCAAACTGACATCAGTTTTGTTCAAAACACTGATATATTAACATTGATATACTATCATACAATTCCATACAATTTGTATCTTGAACGGTGCCTAGGATGACGTAAATGGGATATTCGCTTCCAGCACCGGATTTGCGGATGATGTAATTCAAATCTTTATTTTCATTTTTTTAAATGAATTGAGTCTTTGGTGTTTTCATTTCTACCATATTTACACGTCAGCCTAAATAAGTGCAGATCAAGACGCGAGCTGACAAACGTATATCTTACTCAACAATGATGCCAGCCGAGAGATTGAATGAAACAGATAAGAGAGGACTGTCCCTCAGTTAGAATTTCATACCAGCTCCAGAATTCTACCTAATAGGAGTACAACTATATTAATTAAGCGCAGCCCAAGTTAAGTTAATGTAGCTGAACTTCATGAGGTCAAAATTGATAACCATCACCCATTTAGCAGCTTTATTTTAAGCTGTTTGATATGTCGGGAAAGGTAATTTTAATTTTAACAATTGAAATTATTTCACGCCTCCCACTCTCATAAGATACGTTACCGAATTACGGAAAAAGCAAGTTTAAATAAGAAAGTTGCCAGATTAGTCGAACATTTCGTAATTAAATTAATAGGGACTACAATAGCAACATTATAATGGGATTTCGAGATCCAGCATATTGTGTTAACATTTTCAATTGCGGCTATGTTTTTTGAACGTCCATTGTGGTTAAGTGGCCCTATTTAATGAAGCAATTATATCTGATCTCATTCAGCTGATGTAGGGAATTCAATCAGGCCCATAGAAACTAACCCGATTATCACCTGAATCTCAAAGGTTCAGATACTGTGCGTGTACCAAAATATAAAGATTTTCATTCCAATATAACCATCTTTTCTAAATGCGGTGGAATAGCATTAATATGCTTTTCATATTTCCACTCATGCAAGCATGAAAATATTAGCAGATGTAGCGTATCAATTGCGTAGCTTCTTGGGAGAGCAAATGTTAAACCGTGCTTATATAAATTTAGCCGTGAATTAATACGGAGCATAACTGTCAGTCAACACTAACTGGCTCTCTATATTTATGCAAGTTAAACATTCCTTTTAAATGTCCTTTACACTGAAAGAGGGGTAACGCTTTCTCTGATTGGGAAACCTTCGCCATTAAAAAAACAGAACCAAAGACAAGAGAGAGCAGACTGACCAACCCTTTACCTGGCGCCAAACTGCTTAGTTGCAACAGCACCGTGACAGGAAAAATAAGGATCGACACAGAAAACCCTTGTAACACTAATTCCAAAAAAAACCCACACAAAACCTCTTACCTATGGAACAACACAAGGTTATTCGACCAAAAATTCTCGGCATCAGACTATTGAGGTGACCCCGTCCATTTTTAGTGCAAGATACGCGGTTCCATCAGTCACCCCGAAAACTGGGATTATTTGGTCTGGTATCAACCGGTTAGCACCGTCTGACAGTATGATTTACAAGAAAAAATGAAATTAGGAAACATCGAACGTACTTTTACATCCGATTTGAGTGCTGAAAGTAACTTTTGAGAGCCAAATTCTTTGGTACGTAACGTTGGAGCATTGAAACCACGTTGTTTTATTGATAAGGAAATCCCTTTTAAATCTTGTTTTCATCGCCTGATGAGATGGGATTGAATAGTATGAACAATGTGCGAACAAATCTTTAAAAAAGCATCACAGATTGTTATATCGGAGGAAAATATGTTCGTTTATTTGTGTGTTTTTATTACACTTGTCTTTATAAAATGTTAACATTGCAACGCGAAAGAGAAAAGTTTTTTTAAAATTTCTTACAAGGGAAAACAGAAGAAAAAAAATCCTCCGTACTAAAATCTACAGTTTTAACAATAAATTAAGTCACTTTCAGGTCGTGTAGCAAAAATGGGAATTATGAAGTCGCCGGCTCCCAGGATCACGGGAAATTACCAAAAGTGCAACAATTTGTGAACAATTAAAACTTTTCGCTTAAGGGAGCTAACGGGTCAGCGAGAAGTCTTATCACTGCAGTTGACAGAATTAGTTGTGTACATCTAACACTTAACACTTCTTTCGAATATATATTCTGAAACTTCGGTAGTCTACTACCAAAACAGACGTTTACAAGCCATAAATAAAGCATACACAAACCATAAATTACTTGTAGATTCTTTTTTTTGTTAAAATGGCAGCTACCTTCCTTCGAAGGGTTTTTTTTGTTGAAAAGGAAACGTTTTGTCAATGGAAAGTTGCACGGTGCATTTAAAACTGTACACAGAAATATCATGGTTACGTTGCCTTTATTCCGAACCCCTCTGCACTTAAAACAAAACATTTAAACCGGTGCTCCCCGCACAATACAATCCAACTCGTCCCCTCCCTTCACAAAAAAATATCGCTAAACAACTTGACATCTAACAGGTTGAAAACATAAAAAATATTTTTCGAATGCTTGGCCACAAACGATGTTTTTTTTAATTATTATTACAAATATACACAGTTGGCAAAGTCCTTATGTGCGTGGAAATATTTTTAAGAGGAGTTCATAATAGGTCTTGAATACACACCTTGGTAGTAGGACGTGTCGCTCGCTATAGCCGAGGAGTCTAGGACCGATTTGGAGGTCATTGGTAGATTGGCGGACATTGGGGAGTTATAATTCGAATAATGCATCACCTGTTCGTAAGCCTTCAAGTCCATTTTGTGGTGCTGTTGCTCGGAAGACATTAAGTTGTTGATTGAGAACGGGTGGTTGAACGAGTAGTGGTGATCCGCCTTAAGGTGACCCTGGGCTTCCGAAGGGATGTGAGACAGAACCGAGTGGTGCTGGTGGTGCATCAAGTGTTGCTGAGCTTGCGACACCGCGTTGCTGGCATGAGTGTGCTCCGGGCTGAGAGCCGAGCTTGGCTTCAGATCCATCATGGACCTCTTCTGCTCGCTGCCCGGAGAGCCGCTTGAATGCGGGGATTCATTGCCGGTACTGCTCTCCGAGCTGCTGCCGCCACTACCAGTGGAGCCCGTCTCCGATGTTTTCCTGTTGGGATCCTGGGAGTTTTTAAGCGCTTGCTTCTTCTCGCACTTGAAGCGCTTCTGCCTCCGCAGGTAGCAACCATTCTCGAACATATTGCCAGAGTCGGGGTGCAGGGTCCAGAATGAGCCCTTGCCCGGCTTGTCCGGGGACCTAGGCACCTTAAGGAAGCAATCGTTGAAGGACAGAGAGTGACGGATGGAGTTCTGCCAGCGCTGCTGGTTCTGACGGTAGAAAGGGAAAAGATCCATTATCCACTGATAGATTTCACTCAGGGTCAACATCTTGCTGGGAGATTGCTGGATGGCCATGGTAATGAGGGAGATGTAAGAGTAAGGCGGTTTTGCGTGGGTATAACTACGGCGGTAGGTCTTGGGGTCCCTGGATCTGTTAAGATTGGATTGACCATATATCGGGCTCATGCTCATATTGGTGTAAGAAGTCAGGGCGTTCATAGATCCGGCCTGAGCGCTTATTGGACTCATGCTTGGGCTAAGGGCCGCCATCCCGGCTCCCATGCCGTTCATTGCCCCTGCTCCAGGAGACATGCCAGTCATTGCCGGGCTCATGCCGGTGCCCACATAAGACATGTTCATGGATCCCGCTGTCATGTTGGCTGTGGTACCCATTGCAGACATACTCATGTAAGTGTTCATGCTGTTCATTCCAATCCCCGCATTCATGTTGCTCACTGAGGTATACCCCTTGATAGAAATAAAATAAAACAGGATTAATAATATGGAACGACTCAAGGCGTTAAACTCATCACTAATCTTAGTCTACTTTGATATCCGATGTAAAATATCCTTTACTCTATTAACAGTATTTATAATCATCAAAGGGGCACCTTTGTTGAATTGATTCTTTTTTTCCTTGGAAATAACAATTCATCCATCGTCCTAATAATTCTACTAATGAGGCATTCATCTGCTGACTAACTAATGACAATCCTTTTTTATGAATTATATTGATTCTTTTTACAATTTTTATCTTAACCTCTCGAATAATCAGAAGGGTTTGTTTTAAAACAAAATAAAAGATTACTATATTATGATGCCAATTTATCATAAGCGATTTCAGCAAAAGTATACACCGTAAAGCCCAGAGGAGGATAAAGAAAAAAAATAAAAAGCCGCCGCGTAGTTAATAAACTTCGATTAATATATCGAAGTGAGGAGGAAAGTCGAATCAGTTATGTCTCCTGCGCTTTATAAGTATTTAAATGCACAACTGAAACTTTATTTTAGCCAAATAGAACTTTGTTTAAAGACTATTGCGTGCAAATCGAGGAGGAATTGGAGGCGCCGCAAGTCAATATTTGATCACAAAGTTAATATTATCTTAAGGCTAATATTATCTTGTACATAAAGAGGATTGCTTTTTGTGCCGAAACCTACCTCGGGCTCTCCATAGTAGGAGCTCCAGTCTGTGTGTTCATGTCCTTCCATTTTCACTGCACCCAGCATGTTGGAGGTAGAATGCATTAGGGATCGGGAGCAGATAGAGAGGGTGAGAGAGATAGAGATAGAGAGAGAGAGAGAGAGAGAGAGAGAGAGAGAGAGAGAGAGAGAGAGAGAGAGAGAGAAGAGAGTGACAGAGACAGAGAGAGAGAGAAGGGAGAGAGGGAGAGGAGGGAGAGAGGGAGAGGGGGAAAGAGGGATAGAGAGGGAGAGAGAGAAAGAGAGAGAGGGAGAGAGAGAGAGAGATAGAGAGAGAGAGAGAGAGAGAGAAGCGTCTGCGCTTCTGCTAAAAGAAGATTCTGGGCGACGGATCACCCCCTGTGTCGGATTGCGGAATAGGTTATTTGAAAAGTGCTGGCTCCTGGTTTACTGCCGCCCAAAGCGATCCAGAGGCAGCTCGTGATGACAGTGGCTTGAAGTGACGTGGGTGGCTGGCGGTGAACTGTGATATAGCTGTGTGCGCGCCACACCAACCTCCAATCCCAATTTCTTTGCAGCCTATTTGAATAATCATCTCACACCTAGGCGTGAGTGCATTCGATTCTGCCCCTCCATTGTACACCTGCCAACAGCATCAAAAGGCAACGTTTGAATAGATTCATTAAACCTTAATCCGATTTGTTCCTTTAATAGCAGAATTTAAAAAAAACTATTTCAAAGTTACTTCTTTTACAAGACTGTTTTTGTTTGATTAACCGCACTATCCAACACATAGTGGGATATTATTGACTAAGTGTTAATTTATGGATCGAGAGGACGTTTTATTTTTGAGCCGAGTTCAATCGCTGTCATGTGTAGTTGTGTCTAGTCATATGGGAACGAAAACTTAATTGTTGGTTAACAAAACAGGTCTGAGCAGACTAATGTTACCTCACTGTCCAACTAAATTCAGAGTGTCTGTTCTAACCAGCCCTGGCGATAGGCCAGTGTTCAGTTTGGTCTCTTACAAGCTAACATAAGGAGAAAACGTTAGATTTCGAGGAAAGGAAAGCAAACAAACATTGGGCCGGGGGGAGGGAAGAAAAGGTAAAGAAATTCGATAGAAAATTAAAGTTCACACATGTTGTCCTGGGCCAAGGATTGGCTTAGTTTGTCTGCGGGATGGTTTTGCGTAATAAGACTTAATACAAGAATACACAACGTTATAACACGGGCCAACATTCCTCGCTAAATTCAGACATGGTCTAAACTGCCGCAGAAATGCTGGTAAAACGGTGACTTACTAAGTAAAGCTTGCAGCGTTAAACCTTCAGTAACTCAACTACTTTGCGCACGCGCGCACACGCATACTATATATTCAATTATTATATGACAAATATAGTCATTATGCTGTTCAATTATTGTATTATTTGGTTACTTGCAGTATAATCAGGTAATATTTGTACATTGAATAAATTCCACGTGCGTATGTTTATCAACAGAAGTTTAACGCATCTACTAACTTAAACACAAAAGAGTCTCCCAAAACATGACTTTATTGGAGGCCGGATTAGTTGATTTTTTTTCTCTCTGTATATGCACCGCCTGCGGGCTCTGTGGCGATCCTACATCACCGCGTGGTTTTAGCAGACAACAATAAACAAAAATAGCACTCAGTTTATTGACCGTTTCGATCGCAGTTCAGTCAATTTTGATTGGGGGTGGGAGCTTCCTTTCGCCATCAAAGGCCGTTGTTGCATCTTGCTTCTGTGTGAAGCATTACTTGGAAAAGGAAAACTCTGATCTCAAAACTCCGCTGCCTTGCGGTTATACCCACTCATGCGGAAGGCTACGGGAGTAAACCCCAAGGAAAAATCCGGAGCTGGTGCCCCTACTTTGAGTTCAACGCGAACTGGCAGCACCTGCGACGCCCGAACTGTATCAGTCACTGCCGTTCCTTTGGATTCATCAGCGGCGTGAAGAGGGGGAGTCCGCTTCGTGGACAACGGCTTGCCCTCCATATCGTCGGGCTTGCGCATTGACTTCGACGCAAAACAGCTAGAACGCAACATCCATGGCCGACCCCAACCAACGGAGAGGGCTTTAGGAGCATTATTTGTAGAATGTGCAACTCCTGCGAAAAATGAGAGTCATACTGCAGGCTGCCACTTTTGCTCTGTCTGAGGAGATCTGTATAAGAGTGGCTTTATCTGTAGTAGAGCCAAGCGGTGAAAGGTCAGCGACCTGATACACTGACTTTTTCTCTCACCGCAGATGCCGTCTTAAATACTTCCGGCATTTCTATTTCAGAATTCCTGCATCTGCGGATCTCTCTTTACTTTTTGGCCGAATATGCAATATTAGTAGAGTTCGGGGTTCACATTCGAAAACAAGTAAAATCAATGTTTAAGATCTTGGAAGCAACTTGTCAGCCAAGCTTCATTATATAACTATAATTACACCCTACCCATCCAAAGGGTGTGAGACAGTCTCCGACAGAACGTTTCCCAGCAAATAGCTCTAACGTGCCGCCGAGCGCAGAATGAATATGAGCCTCGATCATATCGAATGGCGGGGCAAACTGAGGGCCCAGGTGATACATTCATGTTCATATTCGACACTAAGGCCACAGCTCCAACAAGATAACGTTAATTTACCCCAGTCAGTCGTAACTCTCGCAATCCTCAATATAATCTAATTAATATTGGAAATAAATACAAATATTCAATAATCTGAGCTTTTTTGCCTGCAAAGTCGCTTCCAAACTCAATGCAAGTGGGGTCGGAAGATGGGGCAAAGATGGGATATTAACTCCTGAGCGTCCGATCTAATTTAAGTGACTGGTTTAAATTTACCATTTTTTTGTGATCTTGTACTGGTTTTTCCAGTCCTGCTTTACAAATGGCTCTTTGTTCCTTGTAAACGGCCAATAACTTTGGTACACGGAGTGTATACAGATCTAAAAGGTCAGTTCTACCAGTTCTGCCGTGTGTCATCGCGGCCAACTGGTCAGGTTGAACAAGCGTGACCAGAAGTGAGGAGGAGGAGGAGCGGTTAGTCTGCAAGGTGAATGTTCACTGTGAACTATCTCGTTTAGCCGAGTAGTCCCAAAGCTGCACAACCCTCCTAGTGTGGATGTACAGGGTAAAGGGTGTACTGTTGTTCCTTTATTTCTGTCGACCCAGCTTTTACAGGTATATGGAGGAATTTAAGGTGGGGGGTTATATGGGAGGCAGGGTTTAAGGGTCGGCACAGCATTGTGGGCCGAAGGGCCTGTACTGTGCTGTACTATTTTATGTTCCATTTGCTGAAGTCGTTTTTTTTTACAGAAGTTTTATGCAAAAACTACTTCGGTTGTTTGCTGATTCTCTCTCACTTTGTCACAAATGTTGGAGGTTTGCTTTAACTTCGTTTTCCACACATATGTAAGGTGGATTGAAAAGAAAGAGCCTCAGACAATGTCACAGAAATGACCCCGGTACGAATTGCGTTCATACGGATTGTGTACGCTTACTGTAAATTACTGTATTAACCGCAATCAAGGAATAAACATAAATAAAGTTGGCCGACGGCTCCCCCCGATGGTTAGCTGCTGCTAATTCGGACACTGAGCTGCTGAATGCGCCACGACAGTTCAGAGCCGTAAATACGCGCCGTTCTCATTTAGAACTTCGCAATTTAGGCACATTAGGGAAGAACCGGGGCTAATTTTGCAGTATAATGGGTTCCAACAACTAAAAGAAACAATTAAAAGTCGGTGGGGCTTAAGTGAACAAAATAAGAGGGAAAATGTGTCTTGTGGCCCCCAAAATAAATCCTAACAAATTCCTAACGAATGTGGTGGTCTTTATTGGTTCAACAACTGGAGGCTTTTAAAGAAGCATTTTTGGAATATTTAGCGAACAGAGCAGCTAGAAAGCACATAAACACCATTACGTTTGCTGTGAAACCTTTCCCATTCCCAGGGTGTTACACCTGTTTGTTGGTGTTTTCAGCATCAACCAATTTCCTGATGTACTTTAGCTTCAGTATAATGTGACAACTACGGTATTTTCTTGTCGTTTCAACGAACAACCCAGCCTAACTGACTGATGTGCTAGGCACTGGAGAGAGTTATTGGAAACCCTTTTCACTTTCAAATGTATAGCAGAGGCAAAACTTATTACTAAAGTTACTTTTGATACTTTTCTATCAACCTTTCAGACAATGAGTTCTATAGTCACTGTAAGTTGCTCTGGGAGAAACCTGCCAGCTTCTAGTGTTGCCAAGTTTCCTTATTTCCCATTTCATTTCCTTTCTAGGGGCCAGGAGATCGTTCATGAAATGTGGTGGATACTAAACTAAATGAAATCTGATTTAAATATACTTTAAAATTCTACTATCTTCCCACGTGTCAGCATTATGTATTGGTATTGTTTTATTATTGTCACATTTACCAAGATACAATGAATTGCTTGTCTTGCATTCTATTCATGCAGATCAAATCACAGTGCATTGAGGTGGAACAAGGTAAAACAATAACAATGCAGAAAAAAGTGTAACAGCTCTAGAGAAAGTGCAGTGCAGGTAAACAATAAAGTTCAAGTTTGTAACAAGATATTTGTGAGGTTAAGAGTCCAATTTATCATACAAGAGGTCCATTCACGAGACTGATAACAGCAGGATAGAATCTGGTCTTGAGCATGATGATACATACTTCCAGACTTTTGTATTGTCTTCCTGATGGGACCATGGAGAAGAGAGAATACCAGGTGTGGTGTCTTTGATTATGGAGGCTGCTTTACTGAGACAGTGAGGTATAGGCAGGGTCCATAGAGGGGAGGCTAGTTCCCTTGATGTGCTGAGCTGTGTCCACAACTTTCTGCAGATTTTTGCAATCACAGTCAGAGCTCAGTTGCCATTCCAAGCAGGTATGCATATCACATTTTATAGACTTTTTGTCATGGTCTGGTCCATAAAGTCCACATTCCGGTTCATGGTCCGGTCCATTGATCCATATTCCAGGGTTTCCAGTTTTCCCTTGTCCAGTTGTGTGCCTTAATTGAGGCACATGATTCTCATTTTGGGCTGGCTACATAAATAGCTCCTGGGTTCAGCTTCAGGTGCTGGACTGTTCCCTTCCCTTCCCCTTCCTTCTGAAGCCTTTGCCTGAAGCCTTGGCCTGCAGACTTGCCTGCAACCTTGCCTGCATCCTCATCTGTATCAAGTTCTACTGCTGGAGCAAGACTGAAGCCTTGCTGTGTCTAGATAAGAAACAGTCTTTTGTTGTTGGGAACTGTCTCTGTGTCCACGCCTTCGTTAGGTAGGTCCAGCCGTTTGCCGCTACCTAGTGTTGGGAACTGTCTTGTGTGTTCAGTGTTCTGTGTATGAGTCCCGGCCCTATATCCTGTTCCCAATGAGAGGTCCTGGCTCTGTGTTCTGCATCCCTGTCTCCCAAGATTACCAAGGTTCTGTGTTCTGCATTCCTGTCTCCCAAGATTACCAAGGCTCTGTGTTCTGCGTTCCTGCCTCCCAAGATTACCAAGGCTCTGTGTTCTGTGTTCCTGTCTCCCAAGACCAAGACTCTGTGTTCCAGTCCCCAAAGTCCAAGTCTTAGCTTCAAGTCCTCATCCAGTTCTGGTCCCACGTCCTGCCCAAGAGTCCCGTGTCCTGCCGCCATGTCTAGTCCTGCTGCCTTGCCACGTCTTGTCCTTGCCTGGATCCGGAGTCCAAGCCCGAGTTAAGACCCAGGTTCCGGGTCCCTGTCCAGTCTCTGGCTCCGAGCCCTTGTCCAGGTTCCAAGTTCTTTGTTCCTTGTCCAGGTCCCGCTTTCCTAGTCTAGTCCTAGCCCAGGTCCTGTATCCTAGTTTCGTCCAGGGCCTGTGTCTTGTCCAGCGTCGTTTCTTCCCCACTTCCCTTGCTTTCTTGACACACCTTGTCCTGTTCCTAGTACTTCAGTGTCTGTGCCTTGCATTTGGGTCCACCACTAGCACCCCCATTATGACACTTTTATATATCAATGTTAATGAACTTAAGGTATCTAAAGTACTTCTATTGATATG
The DNA here is from genome assembly GCF_030028105.1 of Mobula birostris. Classification (NCBI taxonomy): domain Eukaryota; kingdom Metazoa; phylum Chordata; class Chondrichthyes; order Myliobatiformes; family Myliobatidae; genus Mobula; species Mobula birostris. Next base: position 83,649,260 of record NC_092377.1, on the reverse strand, counting down.
CCATCACTATTACAATTTTCTAAATGTACAGCCAATTTGTATCTAATAAGCTTTTACAAAGAATATTGATTTTACTGGATAGGTTTTAGCTATTTTGAATGCAGATTGACATCAGCCAGGGTATCATTCGTACTTCTGCTGGGCTTCTTTGGAATAATTTCAATGGAACTTCTACATCCATCTGAGGAGCAAATGGTTTAAGATCAGTTTCATGACTGATTCAAAAGATGTCAGCTTTATCAGTGTGGCACTCCTTTGTATTGTTCTTGCGAACCTGGTATGGAAACACCGATGCCCAGCCCTGTTCATCACAGGAAAAATCCTCCCCATAATTGAGCACATTTACAAGGAGTGCTGCCACAAGATAGCAAAATCCATCATCAAGGACCACCCTCATCCCAGGACATGCACTGTTCTCACTATTACCTTTGGTCAGGAAGTAAAAGAGCCTTGGGTCCCATGCATTCTGAAGCAGTTATTACCATAAAAGCATCAGATTCCTGAACCAGCATGGATAACTTCACTTAACCTCAACACTGAACTGACTCCACAGTCTCACTTTCAAGGACTCTGTACATGTGCTCAAGTAAATATTGTTTATTTATTTTTATTTTATTTATTATTTGCACAATTTGTCTTCTCCTGTACATTGGTTGTTTGACAGTCTTTGTTATGTATGGTTTTTCATAAATTCTATTGTATTTCTTTATTTGCTGTAAATGCCTTCAAGAAAATGAACCTCAAGGTAGTTCTGTATATAGTGACATATACATACTCAGACAAGAGCTTTACTTTGAATTTTGAACTTTGAACTTCATGCTGGCCTCTTGGTTAGTGCTCAAAACTGATTAAGGTCTTGAAACGATAATCAGGCCAAAGTGCTACATTATTTTCTCAACATCTTCTGCTACAATTTTTGCTTCCATGAAGTTATTAATTTAATTGATCTTAGGGTGGAGGTGACTCAATTCCAGCTAAAGAGGGGTAGAGAAGCACTCTAGAATGTTAACTTCACTGCCACCACTGAAAGTGAGTGAAAGACTTCAGCTATGCATAGTAGCACTGTGAAGCTCTTCATTCTTGAAGAACGTGACAGTGTTCACCTGTATTTCAAACAATGATGATGCAGCTGGAGATGTAGTATTCTTTATCCATTGGGCTCAATCATAAACAAAATGTTATTAAAGTTTGGGGTTGGGGTAATACCAAGAGTATTCATCAGAAGAATGGCTTTAAGCAAGTATATAGGGAGAGGAAATATTTAGTGGGATGTGGGCAAATGAAACTAGATCAGGCAGAAAAATAGTTCAGCATGAATAATTTGCACTGTCAGGCCTGTTTCCCTGCTGTATAAATCTATGACTCCAATGCTGCTGTTGTCAGTGACACAGGTCCCCTCTATAGCCTCATTAAAGTGACCAGCTCAGCTAGCTTACAGAAACTGCATTGCTGTTTGCAAGGAGCAAGGAGCAAACCCCACAACAGGATGGGAAACACTAGTGTTGAATCCCCAAAGTATGGCAGCCATTATTTTTGATTAATCATGAATATTAGTCATTTAAACTAGGCATGGACATGGATTTATTAACTTCCTTGCCTAGAACATTGAAATCATAGAACATAGAACATAGAAATCTACAGCACATTACAGGCCCTTCTGCCCACAATGTTGTGCCGATCATGTAACCTATTCTAGAAACTGTGTAGAATTTCCCTACCGTATAGTCTTCTATTTTCTAAGCTCCATGTACCTATCTAAGAATCTCTTAAAAGACTCTATTGTATCCACCTCTACCACCGTTGCCGGCAGTGCATTCCACGCATCCACCACTCTCTGTGTGAAAATTGTACCCCTGATAGCCCCTCTGTACCTACTTCCAGGCACCTTAAAACTATGTCCTCTCATTTTTAAGTTGCTGGTGAACGCAACAGGCCAGGCAGCATCTCTAGGAAGAGGTACAGTCGACATTTTGGGCCAAGACCCTTCGTCAGGACTAACTGGAAGAAGAGATAATAAGAGTTTGAAAGTGGGATGGGGAGGGGGAGATCCAAAATGATAGGAGAAGACAGGAGGGGTAGGGATGGAGCCAAGAGCTAGACAGGTGATTGGCAAATGGGATACGAGAGGATCATGGGACAGGAGACCTAGGGAGAAAGAAAGGGGGAGGGGGGGAACACCAGAGGGAGGCAGTGGGCAGACAAAGCAGATGAAGTGTGAGAGGGAAAACGGGATGGGGAATAATGAAGGGGGGTGGGGGGCATTACCGAAAGTTTGAGAAATCGCTGCTCATACCATCAGGTTGGAGGCTACCCAAAGGTAATATAAGGTGTTGTTCCTCCAACTTGAGTGTGGCCTCATCACGACAGTAGGGGAGACCAGGGATTGACATGTCAGAATGGGAAAGGGAAGTGGAATTAAAATGGGTGGCCACCAGCTTCTTCTGGAGAATGGAGTGTAGGTGCTCCGCAAGGTGGTCTCCCAATCTATGTTGGATCACCGATATACAGGAGGCACCGGGAGCACCAGACACAGTAAATTACTACAGTTTATTAATCTTAATTACTACGGTTTAGAGACGCTATGACACTTTGACCACTTTGCACTAAAATGGAATTTTTAAATTCTATTTGTGCGTAATTTCTTGGAAAATTGTGTATAATGTATATTTAACTTATGGGTTTCTTGTGAATGTGCCTGTGCTGCTGCCACAAGTAAATTTTCATTGACCTACGCATGTATGTACTTGTGCATGTGACAATAAACTGGACTTTGAATGTGCTGTTATCCAGTTTTGAAGCAACTGACATCTGATACACAACAACGTGCCCATATTGTGTGTGTGTGTGTGTGTTCGTGTGCACAAAGCAGCAGGAGAGGTGGAGCAGATGGTGTGATGAATGTGGGAGTTTTAGGAGGAGAGAAAAGTTTCTCATTGCTTTGGGCAGCAAAACTAAAACATGAAAAATTCCTTTACTGTATTTATTGTTTCCATATGGTTTACTAGAATGCATTTAATTAAACCACCCTTCAAGAACCTGATGAAGCTGAAAGAAGTATTTTTACTCCTGGAATATGTTTGGACAAATGCACCTTCCCTCTTCACGTAGTTGAGGAGCTTTTTAAAGGAATTCATGGAACTGAAGCAAAGACAAACTATCAGTTTAAATCTGGAGCAGGATAACTTTGCTTTGATATGTCCATGGACATACCACCAGTGTAGATCCATTGTCCTGTTTGATTACCTATATGTTTAGCCCTGCACTGTATCCAAATCAAAATGACAACAGCACGACTGTACCAGTAGACTCTCTCTCAGATTTTCTATTCCATTGCTATTTTCACTTAGTTTTCTTATAAATTACTCACCCTTCTCCAGATGCCATTTTTCATTAAACTCCTCGGATCAGAAAACTAACATTACCAGCTCCAAAAAATCTTGCCCATCCACCCCTTCCCCCATTTCAGTCCTGTCACAAGACTTCCTATCTTTCAAGTCAATAGTCTGTCGCCCTCCCTCTCCTCTAAGCTTTCTAGACTGTGACCCACACTCAGACTTATGCTTCAGCATCACCTCTGCTACTCATACCCCTAGCTTCACCCTCGATCAAACTTCAATGCCTCACCTCTGACTGCAGCATTTTGATGACGCAGGCATGCAAGCTCACAGCTAAATACAATACTCATGTGTAATCTCTATTTAGCAACTAAAGGATTTATTAATTATAACTGCGTGTCAACCACAGGCACGTGAACGTCTTTTGAAGGAACTAAAAACTGCCATTCAATTCATAAAATATACTTTATATTTTATTGTTGTCAAATAATTGGTACTAGAACGTACAATCAACACAGCGATATTTGATCCTGCGCTTCACACTCCCTGGATTACAAATATTAAATATTAAAAACAGTTAAAATTAGTAAATATTAAAAAATTAAATTATAAATCATAAATAGAAAATAGAAAAATGTGAAGTAAGGTAATGCAAAAAAAACGAGAGGCGGGTCTGGATATTTGGAGGGTACGGCCCAGATCCGGGTCAGGATTAAAGAAAACTTGAATATGGAAAAGAAAAAAAATTAAATGTAAGGCTCTAAATAAAGAAGCACACAGCCCTCAATGTGTGGGCAATTCATGAAGACAATGATGATGGGAAGCCCATTCATAAGGAAATGGTCAGATATCCTCCCTCTGATTGAAAAACCTGTTGTGCCCATGGCATACTGTGTTGTAATGGCCCTAGTGCAGAGGGATAGACACTGAAGTGAATTGAACAATTCACTGGATTTTAATAAGAATTGTCCAAAACAAAGGAAATTAATAAATGTTAGGTTACTAGCGCCATAACTAAATCTCTCAAACTAAAAGGTAACACGAGCACTGCAGCTCAGAAGCAGTGCCTTCAAACTAAATTAATTACAGTGTCAATCTGAACTGTAGTCTTCCTCCCTGGAACAAGGACTAAGGTAAGCAGGGACTGTTGCTGTTAATGTGCTTCAGTCAGGACTTGACAAGTCTGAAATGAAAGGAGGGGAGTTAAATACAAGCGTGAAGAAACCCTAATAGGCTGGAACAAGCGTACTCATGAGTATGATTGCTGATCCCTTTCAGCTGCCCACCTGTAGGGCACCCAGGCTCTGCGGCAGAGTCTGTGGTTGTGACAGGGCCCTCCTCCCTGTGCACAGCTCCTGAGGCACCAGAGACCTGTGCACGCTGGAAGTTCCGAATGAATAGAGCATAGCATAGAGCTAACTTGCAGCTCTCAACTTTCAAAGGAAGATTTTCAGATGCCAGGCAGAACTTAACCCCTGGTTTGAGAGGCCTACTGGTCATATTGTGTCCGAGTGCACAGCAGAGAAGTTTGCAGTGTTGCACCAACTGTCCAGCAGCAGGGAGGTGTCCTTTTTCTTATTGGAGACCTCTAGAAGTTCAACATATTCAGCTGGAGCATGCCACACAGGTCCGCACTAGCAGCAGACACAGGAGGGGAGACACTGACAGGGGTTTGAGCTGGACCCACACAGATATTTGACAGCCACGTTTGGAGCACCTTTAGGGACCAATCGATCCATGGGTCGTGTTGAGATAGGTAGGGAAGGCCAAGCACCAGCAGCAGTTCAAGTGAATCAGCAAGACAGAAGGAGTGCTGTTCCCTATTGTTGTCTTCTAGCGCAAGTTGGAGGGGTTTTGTGGAAAGATGGATTTTGCTGGTGCCCAGAGGTTGACCATCCAAACCCTTGACATTGATATTCTCTTGAAATTGCTGAGTTGGAATTTTCCACCTTTGAACTCGAGAGATATCCATGAAGTTCCCATCTGCCCCAGAGTCAATAAATGCCTGAAATTAATGGGTCTGAGATCCAATGACAAAGAAGCTGGGAGCATCATGTGATTAGGGAAAAATGCTTTCAGGAAGAAATCACCCATCAGAATTTCCCCTCCTGCCGACAGAAATCCTCTTTTATTGGTCACTAGGGACATAATGCCCAGAAGTGCCCTGCATTGCCACTGTAGAGGCAGGATCCTCTTCTCCTGCAGCAATCTTGTTTCTCTTGAAGTATGTGCTTGTGTCCCACCAGCACAGGCCCTTCTGCAGACAATGTACTGGGTAATGTGAATGGGGTGAAGACAGACGGTGATCTAAGGAGTAGGAAGCTGGGGACATTCTTTCTCTGTGCTATTCCATTGCCTGGTTGTTGAATCAAAAGGCCAGATTTATCATGTTGGAAGATAGTGATGAGGGATCTCTCGTTTCTCCCCGCTTCACCCGCAAGTGTGCAGAACTTTACTGCGTAGTTCCTCACTGTCCCTTTTCCTTCCCACAGGTTGAGGAGTCGGTGGGCAGCCTCGTATCCCCGTACTGGAAGGTCAAAAACTCTCTGATCTCGACCACAAACTGTTAGAATGATTGGGCCGTGGTGGAACCTTGTTCCCATAGAGTGTTGAGAAGTCTGAGGGATTCACCATGCAAGGCTGTTAATGTGCTTCAAAACCAAACTGACCTAGTTGGGCTTGGAAAGTCAGCTCAGACTAGGTAATAAAATTCCAGCAGCTGCTGGGGTCACTGGAGTATCTGACTGGTGGAGGAATTCTCAAGTTCTGGCCTGGTCATGGGAGTCAGGGCAGTCGTGGCTGAGGCTGATGAGAGTGTTACAGAGGAGATGCTGGGAGGGAGACCGACCTGGCTGGACTGTAGCAGCAAGAGCTGTCACCTGATCCTGACTGTCAGTCATGAGCTGATGAACTTAGGCTGTGAGAGTATTAAATGCTACCACCTGAATCCAGCTGTCTGCGATGAGTTGCTGAACTGTCACTGTGAGGGCTGACACCTCTTCTTCCTGCTTGGACTGGTCTCGTGTCTGTGAAAGCTGCTGTTGCACTGCACGAGACATTTCAGTCAACCCAGACTTTACTGATTTTTAGTTTCTCCTTCACAAGGTGCTCACACTTTCCACTGCTGACCCCTGAATGAGGACTGATATGTGTTCCCTTGACTTTCCCCCTTCCTGAAGTCCACAATCCGTTCCTTGGTCTTACTGATATCCAGTGCAAGGTTGTTGTTTTGACCTTCCATGATCTGAGTTCAATCCTGACGTGCAGTGCTGTCTCTGTGGAGTTTTCAGGGCATAGGAGGGGATATGCTGACAGCGGCTTGAGCTGGACCCAAACAGGTAGTAGGCAGGCATGTCTACCCCACTCTTAGAGTGTCTTTAAGGACCAATCAATCCATGGGTTGTGTCTTGATAGCCAGGGAAGGCCAAGCACCAATGGCAGTTCAGGTGAATCCAGAAGACAGAAGGAGAGCAGTTCCCTATGATTACCTTATAGCACAAGTTGGAGGGTACTGTGGAACGATGGATCCAGAGGCAGACCATCCAAAGCTTTGACATCAACATCTCCTCTCAATTGTTGAGTGGGAACTCCCCATCTTTGAGCCCAAGAGATATCCATGAGGTTGCCGGATGCTGTGTTGTCAATAAATGCCGGACGCTCATGGGTCCCGGACCCTCACTACAGGGAAGCTGGTATTATTACTCAGTTCGGGAAAAATGCTTGCAGGGAGGATCGACCCTTTCAAATTCCTCCTCCTGCTGAAGGGTATCCTCTGAGACTGGGCACCTGGGACATGATGCCCAGTAATGTCCAGAAGCACCACAGTAGAGGCAGCAACCTGTTCTCCTGCACCAATTTCATTCCTCCTGAGATCGGCATGGGTGCCCCACCTGCATGGGCTCGACTGCGGACTGCATACTGGGTGGTGGGAGGGTGGGTGAAGACAGCCAGTGATCCAAAGAGTAGATGGCTTGGGGCATTCTCTCTCTGCACCATTCAGTTACCCGATTTTTCCATTCAAGTGGCCAGATTTATCAGGTCATCAAGACTTTCCTGCTCATCCTGCACTGCGACCTCATGCTGGAGTCCTGTGCTCAGCTCACGTTTCTCAACTGTGAGAATGTAGAACTTAATTGCATGATCCCTCACTGTCCATTTCCCTAGGCACAGGTCCAAGAGTCAGTAAGCAGCCTCCTGACCCAGTACTCTCTTGAACTCAATTACAAATTGCTGGAAAGACTAGGCTGTATGGGAACCTTGTTTTCTTTGACCATTGAACAGGCTAAGTGGGATTCTCTCTGAGAGAGTCACCATATAGGGCAGTTTATGTGCATCATCTCCGAATTGTCCAGACTGCGCTTGGAAAGTCAGCTCACACTGGGTCATGAAAGGGGCACCAGAGGATCAGCCCAGTGAAGGAATACTCTGTTCAGGTCTGAAAACTGCCAAGAGAACTGGGACATTGGTGGCTGAGGCTGATGAAACTTCTACAGAGGATGATGTGGGGGGGAGCTGATGCTGGGTATGGATCTGTCCTGGCAGAAGGCTGCTGCATAGCGGCAGCGAGAGCAGTAATGGCTACCACCTGAATCTGACCGTCTGTGGTAAGTTGCTGAATTGTCCTTGCGAGAGCTGACACCTGTTTTTCCTGCTTGGACTGGGCTTGCCTCTCTGAACATAGTTGTTGCACAGCGCGAGCCACTTCTGCCAGCTCAGCCTCCACTGATTTAGCTTTACTCTGACCTGACCAACAAATGTCAGGGCCATGGTCAGCTGTGCTCTCTCTACTTGGTCCATTTTTATGGTCGCCTCTTGCTGACATGATGTGTGGTGATGACCCAAGTGCAGAGGAAGAGACACTGAAGCAGGTTGAATAGTTCACTGAATTTTAATAAGAACTATGCAGAACAAAAGGAAAATAATAAACACTAGGCCAACAGGGCCATAATTTAAACTCTCAAACTAAAAGCCAATGCCAACACTGCAGCTTGGAAACAGTAACTTAAAATTAAATTAATTCTGCTCCCTGACAGTGCTAATCAAAATTGAAGTCTTCTTTCTCGTAACGAGGACTAAGGCAAGCAGGGAGTGTTGCCATCACTGTGTTTCAGCCAAGGCTCGACAAGAGTGAAATGAAAGGAAGGGAGGTAAATACAACTAAATAAATTCCAATAGGCTGGAACATGCAAACTCATGAGCATGTTTTGTTGGCCCCCTTTCAGCTGCTTGCCTGCGAGGATGTTCAGACTCCCCAGCAGAGTCCGAGGTTGTAACAGTTCAGTAGTGGGATAATTAGCTGTCCTCTTTCAAACAGGTCAAGGGATTTTCAATTTTGTTTTAACCAGAGCCAGAACTAAGGGTTTTTGTTGAATGTTATACCAAACGGTGCATTAATTTTTGCCCTTAAAACTTTCTAATTCATTGCTTTCCTTCTTCTTTTTAATATCTATCTCTATTCTGTCCATCTCTCCTGTGATGTCAAGAAACACCACACTCCATGTTAAAATGCAGAAACTATATCAATCATGATGCATCCAAACAGTAGGTTTAAATATCTATATCCTGAGAGGCTCTACATCACACACGGATCAGGTTATAATTGCTTCCTCAATCATATCTTTCAGTTGTAGTTATTAAGTTCCGATGTCATCTGGAAACAGCTTTACAAGTATCTTGCACAGAATTTCCAAGCTATGATTAAAGTGTACACATTTTCCTTTAATTACTACCAGTTATATATCCCTTCAATCTCTACAGTTGAAATAATAGTATACGCTCAGGTGTTAATATCAAAATTCAAGTTTCAAAGTTATAGTAAATTTATTATCAAAGTACACATAAGTCACTGTGTATTACCCTGAGATTCATTTACTTTCAGGCACTCACAGTAAAACAAAGAAATATAATAGAATCAATAAAAACTCTGCACAAGGACTGACAAAAAAATAACATGCAAAACAAGACAAGTGGTGCAAATAAAAACAAATTAAAAATAATAATAATAATATAATAAACAGTAAATAAACAACACTAAGAATGTGAGTTGTAGAGTCCTTAAAAGTGGGTCAATAAGTTGTGGAATCAGTTCAGTGTTTCACATATATCATGCAATACAATACTGTGTCAGAAAATGTCAAGCAGGTTTAACCTAAAAGCAGAGCAGCAGGGACAGTTCAGTGATGATTGATAACTTTAATAACAGAATGCAAAAATAACAAGCTATGAGGGGGCACAAAATAAGAGAACAGATACTAAACACCCTAGGCAACAAGGTAACTGAAGGCTAGGGGGATGGCTGGTTCAGTGGGTTGAACAAGGGCTGTGAAAGTGAACAGGGTTTAAATAGGCGTGTGGCCAAGTGGTTAAGGCTTTCGTCTAGTGATCTGAAGGTCGCTAATTCGAGCCTCAGCTGAGACTGCATGTTGTGTCCTTGAGCAAGGCACTTAACCACACATTGCTCTGCGACAACACCGGTGCCAAGCTGTATCGGCCCTAATGCCCTTCCCTTGGACAACATCGGTGGCGTGGAGAGGGGAGACTTGCAGCATGGGCAACTGCCGGTCTTCCCTACAACCTTGTCCAGGCCTGCACCCTGGATTCCCTCCAAGGCGCAAATCCATGGTCTCATGAGACTAATGGATGTCTGTAAAAAAAGATGAGTTGGAAATGAGTGGCCGGTGATTCCTGTTAGCTGGGTGGAGACTGGGAGCTCATGCCTGTGCAGGCCTGACAGTACTCCCCCTGCCACCTTCTCACAGCAGGCATCCAATAGCCCAGGCCAATATGAATGGGTTTGGTGGAACTTTTTGATGAGCGATGGATCCAAGATGAAACCAGATGGCACCTTTTCTCCTATCAATACCCTTCATTTTTGACCAGGAACTGCACACCACATCCACGATGGCATGAATGCATCAACAGGCAAACTATGTATCGGGGTCCATTGTCCACGATCCTAGGTTCCGGAGATGCAGGCTCATGTTGGTTCCGTGGACAACGGGCTTGAGGCAGGACAGGTGGAAGGTAGATGTGATCCTGAGGGATGGTAGCAGCTGGTAATGTTAAGTGACTGGATTGGTGTGATGAGTAATTTTGAAGGGACTATAGAACCAGGGCTAGAGCTTGTGGGAGTCAGTGAACGGGGCAAATCTCGGGTGGACAGCTAGATATGGTACCCAGGCCGGTCTAGTCTGTCTGGGTGCGGACAGTGGTTAGCCAGGTGGTAGAAGGTGCAGTTGGCTCTCTGTGCCATCTTCCATGTATTCCAGCAGTGGTGAACCAGAGCACTAGCAGATGGGACCTCCACCGTTGGCTCCTCTGTGGGGAACAACAGAGATCGGTAGCTAAACAACACTTCAAAGGGTGACACACCCATGACAGAGGTGGTGTGTAAATTGTGGGACACCTCGGCCCAAAGCAGATACTTCTTCTTTGTGGAAAGGTTAGAGGCGGCAAAGCTTCGCAGAAACGTCTCCATTTTGACTACCCTTTGGAATGTGGATGCTAGCCGGAGGACAAACTTCACTGAGATGTGGAGAAGGGAACAGAAGGCTCACCTGAAGCCGGAAATGAATTGTGGGCTCTGGTCTGACCCATTGTCCTGCGGGAAGCTGTGGAGATTAACTACATGAGAACAAGCCCCACTCTCTAAGCAGCTAGAGAAAGATTGGGATGGGCTTGGAGGTGGGCCGCTTTGGAGATCTGGTCCACCACTGTCATATCACTGTGGCCCCACTAGAAGGTGGAAAACCCATGAAGAAATCCAAGGTGATGTGGGACCACGGGCATTGAGGGACTGATAGGGGCTGCAGGAGCCTAGAGGGCCATTGGTTGGACTGGGCACTTTGAGGACAGGCAACAATGAACTGACATATATCTGTGATCATGCTGAGCAACCAGAACTAGCGTCACAGAAAATCCAGAGTCCGGCGTGTGCCGGGATGGTCAGAAAGGATTGAGGAACGGGCCCACTGGAGTGCATCAGAGCACACAGCTGATGGCACACACATGCAGTTGGTAAGTGTGGTAGTAAGCCTATGCTGTGGGGTCTGGCGGATCTGGTTCTCAATGTCCCAGCAGATTGGGTGAAGGTCTGGGAGGAGGGAATGATGGGCTGAGGGTCAATCTCCATTTCAGGTGGGTCAAACTGTCATGTCAGGGTGTCCGCCTTAGTGTTCTTGGGCCAGGCTGGTTGGAGAAGGTGAAGGTGAATTGCTCAGTGAGCCTGTTGTGGGTTGAGTTGTTGGGTCTGTTGTGTGGATATAAGGTTCTCATGGGTCAGTCTAGATCAGGAAGGGCTCGGTGTTTCCCATCAGGCAATGTCTCCATCCCTCCAAGACCCATTTATTGATGAATAGCTCCCTGTCTCCAACTCCACAATAATGCTGTATAGAGTTGAACTCGTGTGAGAAGAAGGCCCAAGGGTGTGTCTTCCTGTCTAGTCCTCACTGGGAAAGGATGGCCCCAGTGCCCATATCAGATTCGAGGGGTGATTGATATATTTGTGGCCTAAGGTAGGAGTCAATTTTAGAAGGCTTAGCACATGTATTTTTTAACATAGTCCCCTCCTACATTTACACACTTAGTCCAGCGGTCGTGGAGCATACAGATCCCTTCTTTGTAGAAGTCGGCATCTTGGACCTCCAGAAGGTTGTCCACAGCAGGAGTGATTGATAAGTTCATGGCCTAAGGCAGAAGGAGATGAGTTATACAGCTCTCCTTACATGCATGTGCAGTTCAACTCTTTGAGTGATTATGCAGAAAGTCTGAAGTTAATAACTCATCTGGGGTGATTGATAAGTTTGTGGCCTGAGGTAGAAGGAGATGAGTTATTAACTTCAAACTTTCTGCATTTTCACTCAAAGAGTTGAATTGCAAGTGCACGTAATGACAGCTGTATAACTTATATCCTTCTACCTTAGGCCATGAACTTACCAATCACCCATCTGTGGATACTTTCTGGAGGTCCAAGATCCGTATGCTGCACGACTGCTGGACTAAATGTGTAAATGTAGGAGGGGACTATGTTGAAAAATAAATGTGCTAGGTTTTCTAAAATTGACTCCTTCTGCCTTAGGCCACGAACTTATCAATCACCCCTTGTACATCCACCTCTACCACAAAAGCTCCTCAGGGGGTTGAATGCAGGAGAACGGGAGTGGTGGTGACTCTCTTGAGCTCCTGGAAAGCCTGGCCTGGTCTACAGCAGCAGACCAGGTTATCTGTGAGATAGGGAACTTAGCGAGGGAGGTGAGAGGTGCAGCAATTTGGCTGTAGTTTCAGATGAAACAGCTGTACAAGATGGAGAAACCCAGGAAGTGCTGTAGCTGTATGAGGGACAGCGCACTTTCTCCGTGCCCATGGTTATGCCTTGGGGGTGAAAGGACGTAATCCAGGAAGGAAATAGACCATAAGACCATAAGGGGAGAGGGCAGAAGTTCTTAATGTCAGTTTTGCTGAGTCCACTGTAGTCGATGCAGGGACGAAGACCCCCATCTTTCTTTTTGAAAAAGAAGTATCCTGCACTGGCTGGAACTGGGATAGTTGAGTGAAGCCATGCTGCAGCAATATAGTGACGTCCTCATTCATGGCTTGGGTCTCCGGAGGGGAGAGGGAGAACACAGATGACCTCAGGGAGGGGTGGTGCCCAGGAGGAGGTCAATCACGTGGTCATGTTGTCTGTGAGGCAGCAAGGTGCTGACTTCACTTCTACTGAAGGTGGCGCCAAGGTTATGCTATTCCTGTGGCAGTCTGGTGAGGGCAAGAGTTTCCACAACCTCCTCGAATTTATGGGGTAAAGTCAGCTGAGGCTGCAGGCAGGGGGATTCCTAACTTAGCAATGAACTGGATGACCAAGGCTGTAGTGGAGAGCCAGGGGTAACCCAAAATGAGAGGAGTCTTGGATAAGTTGACCAGGACGAATTCAATGGACTCTCAATACTCTCTGATACTCATATGCATGCTCTGACCATCCCAGAACCCAAAGGTTATCCACCAATGGGTGTGATGCAGAAAGGGTGAGAGATAGGCTCTAACAGGAAGTCCAAGCTGCATAGAGTCCAGTGCAGAAAGTTGCCTGCTGTGCCAGAGTCCACCAGGGCCTCCTGTGGGCATAGAACCGTCAGGGTATGGAGGAGGACAGAGAGAGTAAATTGGGCTATGCTGCTGGAATGAGGGGCCCAGGGAAGCTTACCAGGTTGAAGGCTCCTCATCTGTACCCTGGTGATGCTGATGCTGTTTCCCGGACACCAGTGGCCTTTTGAAGCTTTAGTGTTCGGCTGCTCCACAGTAGGCATACAAGTTGTTTCTCAACCAACGTTCACACTTGGTGTGTTATGGGAACTCTCCATTGCTGCCTGGGTATTAGAGGTTTCTGAGAAGGGAACCACAGGCTGAAATGGTTCTGGGAATGGAAGGAGGGCTCTGGCTGATGATCTGGATGGTTGTTTATAAGGTGCTTGTTGATATAGCGGGCCAGAGTGATGAGGAGATTGAGATTGGTGAGCATCCCCCAGGCAGACAGCCCATCTTTCAAGTGCTCCAAGAGGCCATGATTGCAATGGGTCAGCCGTGCCTCTGCATTCCAGCCACACTCCACTGCGAGGGTCCTGAATTCCACAGTTTAATCCTGCACTGAGCATGAGCCTTGAAAAGGCGAAATATCCAATCCACCGCCTCCCTTGCACTTCCTAGATGCCTGAAAACCTGGCACATTTCAGCATACTTATTGCTAATGGGGGTTTTATTGTTCAAGCTAGAGGGGCTCAGGTTAGAGCTCGCCCAATCAAGAGAGAGATTATGAAGGCAAATTTGGCTTGGTTCCTAGAATGCAGAGATGACTGGAGCTCAAAGGGTAAGGTGCACTGGGGCAGGAAGTTGCAGCATTGGGTTGGGGATCCATCGAAGCATTCTGGCACAAGAATCTGGGGCTGAGGGGGAAGATGTTGACTGTAGCAAGGTTGCAGTATTAAGGCAGAGTGTTGGAAGAGAGTGGCGAGCAGATTGTCGGTGGTTTCCTGCTGTTTCTGCATTGTGTGCTTACGTCAACAGATGACTTCCTTCAGGCGAACATACACTGCTGGATTAAATGATAGCTCACTCATCCTGTCAGAAAGTGTAGAAATGTAGACCCAAAAGCAGAGAAGGTGATTTATAATGAAGGATAACTTGAATAATTGGTTGAAGCTGGCTGGTTCGTGAACAATCGCTGTGGATGAGAGCTGGGTTTAAATAGGCTACAGGTGATGAGCGGCAGGTAATTCCTGTTAGCTGGCCGGAGACTGGAAGATGCCTGCCTTTGCAGGCCTGATGTACTGCTTTGTTGATGAGTCACTTAGATTGCTTTCTGAATGAAGATGTATCACCATTTTCTATGGTTTGTGAAAAAATGTAATGTTTAAAATCAGAATTGAAGCAACATTAAATTTTAAAAAATAGGCAATTTCCTGATCAAAGTTTGTCATTGTAACCATTTGAAGCTTTCAGAATTAAACCTTACCTTTCCTAAAAGTCTGGATTTGGTCTCCACATTTGATTGTGTCTCTGACATGGTCAGCTGAATGTAGAATGTGCAGTGTATTACTTTGCCACATGCCTAATTTTCAAGGAACATTGAAACTACTTATTTATGAACCATTGAAGTATTCTTTTAAATTGAACAGCTTCTCCTCGGCTAATTCCAGTAAAAACTGAGAGAAGGTTGGACATCAGATTTCAAAGATCTGTGTGCAGCTATAAGCTACAATTATCGTTTCTTTTTAAGAACACGGATATTTTGAGCATGACAGAGAATGCCAAGATTGTACTGGTAGTATAGCTGCTGTGGATTTTGTTTCGTTCTTTATCTTCTCCATCATCTTCTTTTTGTTTGGCAGTTCCTTTGGAATGAAAATGATTTGTTTTGCTCTGGTTCTGTGGACTTGGTGAGGCTAATGTAAGAAAATTATTTCAGTTTGCTTTTCATTGCAGTGAATTTGGAGGATCTGTGATATTTCTCCTGTGCTTGTGGTGTTTACTCTAGGTGACCCAAGTTTTAGAAGCACATAAGAGAGGAAGAGTCACTGCTGTGCCATAGAATGAACTCCTCGCCCAGCAATTCCTTGATCTTCAAACAAGACCTTTTCTCAGTCAGCTAAAGGCTCCTGCAAGGTATATTTCACAATCAATGCCTCCTAAGATGTAGGAAGGATGCTGTAAAGTTTTAAAAATATATTGGGCAGAACTGTGAGTGATATCAGTCCTAGCCAACGGTTTGTACCTCAACATTTCTTGGGCTTCTGTATGAAAGCAGTGAGAGGCACAAATCTGAAGAGGATGTCAGATACCAATAAAATCTGAAAGTCCACTCCCCAGCTGGACCCAGTATTGATCTGGAGACAGAATAATGAAGCACTAAAGAGAGGGCATGGGTGCACAGTGTATTTGATCTCTCATAGAGACATTAAAGTTGCCACACAAGTTGACAGGGTGGATTTAGAAGGTGTGTGGTGTGTTGGCCTTCTTCGTAGGGTGATTGAGTTCAAGAGCTGCGACATAATTTTGCAGTTCTATAGAACCCTGGTTAGACCACTCTTGCAATATTGTGTTTAGTTCTGGTTGCCTCATTGTAGGAAGGATGTGGAAGCTTAAGAGAGGGTGCAAAGGAAATTTACCTGGAGTGGAGAGTATGTCTTAAGTGAGGGGTTGAGTGAGCTACGACTTTGTTCTTTGGAGTGAAAACACATGAGAAGTGGATGAGCTAATAAGAGGCACTGGTAGAATGAACAGCCAGAATCTTTTTTCCAGGGCATAAAGGGATAATAAAATACAGCATTATTTTATGGTGATCAGAGGAAACCATTAGAGGATTTCAGGGGTAGTTTTTTTACACGGAGAGTGATGGATGCAAGGAACAATACCAGGAGTAGTGGCAGAGGCAAATACATTAGAGGCATTTAAGAGCATCTTAGGCATATAAATAAAAGAGAAATGGAACAAGATGTGGGAGGGAAGTGTTAGATTGATCTTGGAGTAGGATAAAATTTTGGCACAACATTGTGTACTGTTCAACGTGCTACACATATTCTATTTGCCACTTCAACTTTGATGGTGTACCAACAAACTATTTACCCTGTGGAAAAAGGTAACAAGTTAATTTATTTGGTTTTAATGCTTTCAGTTTTTGTTAGTGTTTTGAAGTATTTTTCATCAACTTTTATTTCCAATTGTAATGATTTTTTCAAAGTAATTTATATATATTTGAATAGGTTATCTATGTCTATTAGAATCATTGAGCTGTGAATGAGCATCAGTTCCTTTAGAGGGAGGAAGGATCTGAAGGATCTCTATTGCCTCCAGGACTTGCCATGGTTGTGGATATATTGAACTTCAAGCAACTGGGGGGGTGGGGGGGTTGGATGATAGAAAGTTTTATAGGAGTTTTGGGAAGAAGGACAACAAAGCACCACTGTCACTGTTGAAGGTAAAACTATTCTTCACCCTCCCCACTCAGGAAGTGCCTAATTCACATGTGCCTGTTGTGGATGTCCTCACCTTCCTGGCTTATTATGTCAAATGAACAGGAAGCTACGTGGACCTCAAGGACCTGTTTGGATTTTGGAACAGCCAGCACCGGGTGAAGGTCAGACTAAGGATGGATGCAAGTGAAGTCATTATCCCCACTCCCTCAGTGTTTGCTATTGAAGGAAATGTGGGTACATGGACAACTCAGACTCAGACTGTATCATAACTCTAACAAATCTGGACAAGAGTCTGTCCAATGCAGTACACTCATCTGAAAAAAACTATAAGTTGGAAGGCCACTAGACCAAGCACTTCCGAGAAAGTAAAAAGTTACATCCTGTGTTCCCTACAGCCTGCCCAAAATGTGCTTGTACCTACACGTGGCAATCTGAGAAAGAGCTGGCTCTAACAACCCCCAGAGGAACGCAGACACATCCCCTACCAGTCTAGAGGCTCCAGCAGAGACCGAGACAAGGACTAAAGGAAAGATCAACCATCTCGATAGTGTTAATGCCTTGCTGTATGCTGAAAAGTTCAAGCTAGACATGTCTTTATGGAGCAGGAGAAGATGTGCTCCCATTTCTCCTTCCTAAAGTTTCACAGGGGGAGCTCTGTAATCTACAGCCTTGAACTCAGTAACATCCTCACAGACACAAAAGCTGAGGATCTGCAGATCCTACTATGTTGATCTTTACAACAGAAAGACCACGGACAACACAGCTTCCCAGAGCTTCCTGTCCTGCGATTATCTAACACAGAGGTGTTAGACAATAGCAAGCAGGGGAAACTGGATCTACCACTGACTCTGAAGGGGCTGACTGGCCCTATTAGTTCCCTTGGCATGAATGAAACTGACAGAAGCAATGGGTCACTGGCAGACTGGATGACCCAGACCTGCTGGACGTATACAATACTCTGCTTCTGGCTGGCAGCTGGTCAGACCCCACAAGGAAGCCTTCATCAATAGGCAGAAGAGGGAGAGGGAGACATCAGGTATTGGAGATGGGCATTCCACTATTAAATGTGCACTATAAGGTCCCATCCAAGGCCTTGACAAACTAGATTTAGTCCACTCTGTGACAGTAAATGCATCCAGAGCAAACCTCTGCTGAACCAGGTGGGGTAGTCTCTGACAGCCATGTGCTACTCAGGGATACCAATGCCTATGTGCAGCACAGAGGTGTGGATGCCTGCTTGGTCATCTCAGACCAGTATATTACCCTTGTACATGATGGAAGTGCTCTCCAAGATAGATGTTGGGGAGGCAATCGGAAACTACATCCAACTGCTCTAAGTGGATATCCGCAGTGCTGTCCAATTTAATGTTTGGGAGTCAGCTAGCTTTCCTGTTAATTCTGAAATCAGGCACTGTTGTTTGTCTGTGTGCTGCAAGGGATCCTTTGTTTTCCAATTTATTTGGGGATCCGTGATGGGGTGATTCTGATGGGTTATTATGTGCAAGTTCCCCGAGAGTATGGGGGAAAATATTGCTCTCATCCTGATGACAACGTTCATACATGATTGTAACAGGCAGTATGTGGATCCAAAGTACATGGGCACTAAGTTTCACTATATCCTGAGATTCTACCTGTGCTTGGAGTTGCAGTAGATAAGCCTCACACTGTTGCTGCGCAATGTCCTAGTCAGCTGGACGTTGTTGCTCTACCTGACATTTCTGGAAAAGTATTTCCAAGTTAATACCTTTCACCGTAATTCCAATAGGCAGTTCTCACAACACACTGGAGGAACTCAGCAGGTCGGGCAGCATCCGTGGAAAAGATCGGTCAACGTTTCGGGCCGGTACCCTTCGTCAGGACTGTAGGGGGAAGGGGCAGAGGCCCTATAAAGAAGGTGGGGGGAGGGTGGGAAGGAGAAGGCTGGTAGGTTCCAGGCCTCCGGATCCAACACATTATCCTCTGCAACTTCCGCCACCTTCAACAGGACCCCACCACTAAGCACATTTTTCCCTCTCCGTCCCTCTCCACCTTCCGCAGGGATCCGACCCTCCGTGACTACCTGGTCCACACGTCTCTCCCCACGGATCTCCCACCTGGCACTTATCCCTGTAAGTGCAAGTGCTACACCTGTCCCTACACCTCCTCTCTTGCCACCATTCAGGGCCCCAAACAGTACTTCCAAGTGAGGCAACATTTCACTTGTGAGTCTGTTGGGGTCACCTATTACATCCGGTGCTCCCTGTGCGGCCTCCTCTACATCACTGAAACCCGACGCAGATTGGGGGACCGCTTCGTCGAGCACCTCCGCTCCGTCTGCCAAAACAGACAGGATCTCCCAGTAGCCACCAACTTCAACTCTGCTTCCCACTCCTATCCAGATATATCCATACATGGCCTCCTCTACTGCCATGATGAGGCTAAACTCGGGATGGAGGAGCAACACCTAATATACCGTCTAGGTAGTCTCCAGCCCCTTGGTATGAACATTGAATTCTCCAACTTCCAGTAATTTCCTCCCCCTCCCTTCCTCTAACCCTATGTCACTCTGCCCCCTCCCCTAGCTGCCTACCACCTCCCTCTTGGTTCTGCCTCCTTCTACTACCCCTTGTGTTTTCCCCTATTCCTTCTTCACTTTTCCTGCCTATCACCTCCTGCCTCCCTTCCCCCAGCCCATTATCTTTCCCCTAACTGGTTTTTCACCTGGAACCTACCAGCCTTCTCCTTCCCACCCTCCCCCCACCTTCTTTATAGGGCCTCTGCCCCTTCCCTCTACAGTCCTGACGAAGGGCTCCGGCCCGAAACGTTGACCGATCTTTTCCACGGATGCTGCCCGACCTGCTGAGTTCCTCCAGCGTGTTGTGAGTGTTGCTTTGATCCCAGCATCTGCAGATTATTTTGTGTTTCAAATAGGCAGTTGTCAGTGCATTACATCCAGCAGATACTGTAGAATAGAGACACGAAGGATGTGATAGGGTGTTTCCCTAAGCAGACTGTCCAAACCATATGGCAGAACATTTCATGACCAGATCTCACCAACTAGCACCAAGACCCCACCTGCCTGGCTGTAATGGGATCCCTCCCTGTCAAAGCCTTCTTATGCAGTCAATGTGTCGCACCCCCCTCCCCCCAAACCCCACCACCATGTACGCTATCCTTGGGATGGTTGCTGTGGTGAAGAGATGGTCACCTACAACTTTGCAGACTGTGGATTTGCAAATGAGAGTATGGAGATGGATGCAAGGGTCCGTGTCCTGGTGTATCCCCAGCAGCTATGTAGCAGAGGGCTCTCCGATCTACGGGCTATTCCCAGGGACACATACCAAGCAGACATCAAGTGCTGCTGAAAGATCATCAGCTTGGTTAAAGTCACACTTTAGCATGCCTGAAACTTGTTGGTCTTCCACCACAGCGAGATGTCCACAAGGGGATGCTGCTGACTGACACATTTCAGGCTACAGGAGTACGTTCTGAGGGATGCACTGATGCTTTGTGCAGCCAATGCTAAGTGTTGGAGACTTAGTTACGACCACAGTATAGACTCCTTTTACTGGAGGAGGAAATAGACAGCTGTGCTATTCCAAAGCCATGAAGCTTCATGTGCCCCCTCTAAGGGCTCTGTCACAAGTAGTCTGCCATTTCCTAGCTGAAGAAAGTCAAATTTAGGGTTGCCAGCAGAAAGCCAATGAGGTGCTAATCTGTTTACTATCAAAGTCTTTCTGTTACAGTGCCGTAACTTGCACCTAACTTGCAATCCACACCCAGCACCAAGGGTGATCGAAGAGGCTCTTATGCTGTAACAGGGAATGCATATTCTAAAATGGGCAGAAAACCATTGCTTGGACATTTTAGCCTTTACGTTCCTTGCATACTGTTAAAATGAGGCCTGTGTTCATTTACTCCAATTCCACTGTTAAACACAAAGAGCAGTAGATGAATAATCCACATGTCGATGCACATCAGAACCGCAACAGGAAGGAAGTAGCTTCTTAAAGCAATCAGCTCCAGAAATGAACCGTTTTAAATCCCTTCAGACCAGTTGGAATTGGATTATTCAATACACATCTTGTAAAGATTGTAAATGGTGTAACCTATTAACAAACTGGGAAGATTAGCATCCCTTAGATCTCTCTGATTGGATTAATTTGGTTTGATAGCCTGTCTAAAATAGCATTGAATGGCTAAATTTTTACCTCAAATCCATCACAAAGAATCTGAGAGCAGCTAACCAATTTAAACTTTAATTTGAAAGTGAACTGCATTTGGTTTAAAGAAATAAATTTAACCCAGAAGCCACTACTGATACCTAGCACATTTCGTTGACGTGGTCTGTTATTTTAAGGTTTTAACTGACGTTGGTTAATATCAGTATTAACAGGAGATGAATTTTTATATGAAAGCAATATACATTTAGCCAGCTGCTGATGTAGTGGCATCCCCACCAGAATTCCAGGTGAGTGGTCCAGGTTTTGAATCCAGCTGTCTCCTTGAACGCTTTCAATTTGTGCTGGGTAGAGCATCAAGCTAGTAACTCAGCCTCATAAAATTCAGACAAATGCTACAAGGCATAAAGAGGAACAACAATATACATTTGGCTGCTTTACCTTCTGTGTCTATTTATTGTCATCCTTTCTTTTGGGTTTAGCAATGGGCTAAATAACTTACTTTTCAGTATGTAGTCATTCGAACTCCATTCAGTTGTCCACACGATTACTGTGGAAAGTGGACCATAAATTGTGGCCACGATGGTCAGAGCAATCTTCCTGTTAAAAGTAAAAAAAGACTGTAAGAGGATCCGAACAGGTCGAGCAGCATCTGTTACAGTAAGGAAAGTCAACACTTCAGGTCATGGAGTCACAGTTCAATTCAGGTCATGGGTCCTGGCAATGGAACTGTGGAAGGAGAGGTTAATGAGAGATTAGCTTTATTTGTCACGTGTACATCGAAACATTAAAACATCAAGTCAAATCTGTCATTTGTGTTAACGACCAACACAGTCAAATACTGTGCTGGGGACAGCCTGCCATTGTCACCATGCTTCCGGCACCAATATAGCTTGCTCACAACTTACTAACCCTAACCCATTCATCTTTGGAATATGGAAAGAAGTCAGAGCACCCAGAGAAAACCTATGTACTCAGAGCAGAACGTGCAAACTCCTTGCAGACAGACGCAGGAATTGAACCTCAATCACTGGCGCAGTAGAGCACCACACCGCTGTGCCACCCAGAATAACCAGCGCTTACTTAGTTGGGTTTTTGATATGTATCAAAGATTTATGACACCAATTAATGTTTTAGAGGCATAAGCATTTGATATAGCCCAACCCTCCAATCTAGCCTTGTACTAATTTAGAACAAATACAGGGAACTCTCCCATTAAATATTTAGGGGCCTGCTGTACATTTTCTGATTTATGCTGCAATGACTTCACTGGTGCAGCGAACAATGTGGTCTGTTAGGAGATGACATTTTCTCACTATGATTGCATGGGTTTCCTCCGGGTGCTCCACTTTCTTGCCACATTAATTGGCTACTGTAAGGTGCCCCTGGAGTGTTGGTGGGACATTCAGAGGGCAATAATGGGTGAGTGTGAAGGAATAGGTTGCAGGGAAGTGTCACAAGTGCGGGGCATGAGTGGACCCAAATGCAGGATACAAACACATTTTGTAGCGTTAACAAAAATAGTTTATTAATAGTTACTAGGAAAGCAGGGAAGCAAGGATTGTACAGAAAGTCATCAAGTAGTGAATGAAGTGGAAGCGGGAATATGCATAGCTGGAGTTGGGCTTGGACCCTGGACTTAGACTGTGACTTGAGACCTGGACTTGGACTAGGATTGGGACATGGGACTCGGGACCCGAACTGGGACTTGGACTCGGGACCCGGATTTGGACTTGGGACTCGGAACCTGGGTCTTGACTGGGAAGCCTGGACTTGGACTCGGAACTTGAACCATGAGCCTGGACTTGAAACCCGGAACATCCAGATACCGAGTCCGGACTCTTCCTTGGATACAGGACGCAGAGCCGGGCCTCTTCTTGGACACAGAACACAGAACACAAAGAGATAGTTCTCCACTCAGGGTAGTGTCAGACAGCCGGACCTACCCAGCGGATATGAGGACACAAAGAGACAGTTCTCAACTCAGGGTAGTGGCAAATGGCCAGACCTACCCAGCGGAGATGAGGACACAAAGAGATAATTCCTAACTCAGGGTAGTGGCAAACAGCCGGACCTACCCAGCGGACACGAGAACACAAAGAATCAAAACCACACAATGATAGACAGTTCTTTTATCTTAGCACGTAATGGCTCCAAGTAGCGGCGAGCTCTTGACTCGGCCCCGGAACTACAGACAGCAGCTCTTGACTCACTCTGGCAGGTTAACTTGATGGACCCGCTCCGTCATGGTAGCATAGTAGGCTCGCTCAGGCACGGTAATTTGACAGGCTGGTTCCAGCGAGAGAGGCGACTTACTGGCACTCGCTTCCGGGAGAAGACTTGACTAGCTCCGACAAGGTGACTTGCTCGCACTTGCTTCGATGACATCTGTTGACAGTCTAGCCCCGAGCAGCTATAAGCCCAACACTATATACTGACTGTTCAGCTGAGAATCAAGTGTCTTTAATTACCAAACCCAAGAAACACAGGGAAACAAAGAATTAAAGGAAAACAAGGAATCAACAATCCTGATCGTGACACAAAGGAAATTTAAAGGGAACCAGGGAATAACTGATTGGGACCGTGACAGGAAGTAATGGGGGGTGGGGGAGAGGGCACTAGGATTGATGAGTTTGCTCTGAGAGCTGAAAAAAGACAATGTGGGCTGAATGGGGTCTTTTATATGCCCTGAGGTTATAAAAGGCACTGTAAAATTTTCCTGAAATAGACAACAATGTTCTGACTTCTATCATAGGAAGAGTTTGCA
Organism: Mobula birostris; assembly: GCF_030028105.1. Lineage (NCBI taxonomy): Eukaryota > Metazoa > Chordata > Chondrichthyes > Myliobatiformes > Myliobatidae > Mobula > Mobula birostris. Next base: position 83,625,541 of record NC_092377.1, on the reverse strand, counting down.
AGGCAGAAAGAAGGAAAGGTGCAAGGACGTCTTCCTTGAAAAATCCGGGGAATTCTTGGCTCACGACCACTCAATGTGGAAAAGAAGATTTTGGGATGGCACTGAGAACCTCAGGTCAAGACAGCAGGAGCACGAGCAGCCCAATGCAATCAGAATCACCTCCAAAACTATATCCACCATGCCAATCGTCTCCTGCCCAGTCTGTGGCTCCAGAATGGCTTAATCTGACAATCTATTTAATCATTTATTTATTTATTGAGATACAGCACGGAATAGGCCCTTTTAGCCCTTCAAGCCGTGCCCCCCAGCGTAATCACGGGACAATTTACAATGACCAATTAACCTACAAACTGGTACGCCTTTTGAATGTGGGAGGAAACCAGAGCAGCCAGAGGAAATCCATGTGGTCACGGCGAGAATGTTTAAATTCCTTACAGGCAGTGATAGGAAATTAACCTGGGACTTTACAACTTCTTTCCTACTGAAGGAAGAAGAGAGGATGTCCAGGATGGGTCACTGGTACTGTAAAGTCTTGTTCTAACCACTGCTTTACCATTCCACCTCTTTTTATATTAGAAAAAATATATAATATAAAATAAGTAATAGAAATCTCTGGCACCGGTAAGTAAAGACCTGCTGCATCCTCTCCACAAAGTCTAATTTAGAAGCCATAGAAGTGGAAGAAAGTTATTTTCAATCCCAAGGGATAACCCTTAGGGATAGTAAAAAGATAATAAGAAATTATCTGAGCAACATACACAAAATGCTGGAGGAACTCAGCAGGCCAGACACCAGCAATCGAAAAAAGTAGTCGACATTTCTGTACTTCTTTTCATAGATGCTGCCTGGCCTGCTGAGTTCCTCCAGCATTTTGTGTGCGTTGCTCCGATTTCCAGCATCTGCAGATTTTCTCTTGTTTGTAGTGAGAAATTATCCATCTTTTTTTACTGATGCAAACAGATACCTAAGTAAGGCAAAATCCCGTATTAGTTCAGCCATCTACCCTATACACAGAGAGTGGATGATAATATTTGCTCGCAGGCTGAAAACTGGCAAAAAGGAGGGAAAATTAATTATTGATCAATTATGTCTGGATGTTTTTCAGCCACAGAGGCTGGCCTTCTGAATTGGGGAAACTATCGGAAACTGAAGTTTGTGTGTTCACCTATAGCTGCAAGGTGCACCACTGTAAGATATCCAGTTAGACTCATTGCTGGGAGGGTTATCACTAATAAGTCAAAACCTTTTGCTCTATAAGAAAGCCCTCAATAAAAATTTCAGTGGATTTGACAGAGAAATTTAGACTCAAGATTAATCTTTGGATCCAAAATATTTTCCGCTGTGTCCATTGCAATGAAGATCTGTTATTGTTTTAAAACACAATAAATTGTCAAAGCATTTCAATACAGTGCGGCATTTGTACTATAACACTTTCTATAAGTGTAAACGCACAGTGCAGAGGTCCACTTGATCAGCAAATGACAGATTTTTTTGTGTCTTTTTGCCAGTGTTGACATGGTGATGAACTGGAGCTGAGGGCTGATACAAGTGAAGCTTCTTGTCCTTAAAGGAAAACAATAGAAATTATTTGAAGTGTGAGGATGGCAAACATTTAACTAGACTCACAGAACCCTTTCTTACTTCTAAACAATGGTAACTGCTACTGGTTTATCCACTGATACCAAGAGATTAAATTCAATATTTAATCTGTTGCAATATAGCACATATGGTGTCCAAATGGGTAATATTATTTGTTGTATTTTAATCCATTTAAAATCATTTAATTATATCTCACTATTAAAATAGCCTTCAGATGAGTTTCCCACAAATACATTCACAGGCTACTCCTTGCAATGCAATGACTTGAAGTGATGATGGAACCCTGATAAGTCGCATAAACAGTTCCAGATTTGGTTTTCCTGGTGAGTAGAGATCAGTTGAATAAAATTGACTTCGGTTAGGAAGGAAAAAATAATTTTCATCTTGGCCTTCTGAAGTTTTCTGGAAATTCTATATTTGGTGGAGGTTGAAATCCACAGTCAGTCAGTGTGCCAACTAGGTTTACACAAGAACAAAAGATAGTAGGAGCGAGAGTAGGTCACAAGGCCCCTTGAGTCTGTACTCCATTCAGTACAATCAAAGTTCATTTAGGCTGGCCCCAACTTCTCTTTTTTTTTGTGAATTCCCTATAACTCTCAAATCCTCAATCTTTGTTCACCTTGAATATATCCAGTGATCCATCCTCTACTGCTTTTAGGGGCAGAGAACTTCAGAGGTTCACTATCGTCTGAGAGAAGGAATTTCTATGTATCGCAATTTTATATCACAAGCCCATTATTTTGTTGCTATGTCTTCTTGACGGTAACTCTCATGAGTGAAAACTTTGCAACATCTACACTTCTAAGCTCTCTTAGGATCATAGTAGTTTGAATCAGGTCTCCCTCATTCTTTTAAATTGTAAGGGATACAGAATCAAACTGCCTAGCTTCTTTTGAAAGATTCACATGAAGGAGGTGCTAGAAACTTCTGGAAAACTGCAGAAATACTTGGGAGAAAATGTTGATGTCTTTCAAGTACAGACTTATGGATTTCAGTGCCTCAAAAAAGTTTTGACTAAAAGTTAGATTCTAGTAGTGATGAATTCTGACAAGTGGGGAAGTATTACAGTGACGTGTTTGGAGAGGAAAGCAATTGTGACTGCATAGGTCATTTGTTGATTTCTTCTTTATTCCCCTCATTATGCTAAAAATCATTAAGTTATCATATTAAGCTTATGGTATTAAAAGAATTCTAAAACTAAATAGAAATGTTCTAACTTGTGCTGACCATTGCCTACAAGTTATAGCAAACATTCAATTTGATAACTATTGGCTTTGACTTTTAAAAAAAACTGACTTGTAACAGGCTGATAACTTTTGGGAATGTTTTACCAGTTGAACTGAGACAAGAAACCTTTGCTCAATATCCATTGTCCCCTCATCCGCATGCTTCAAAGTGCCCTGAGTGTTAGGCCAAGCTGCGCTATCTTGATCACATGAGCCTAAAGTGCACCTGGGTCAACGTAAAGCAGGAATAAAGATTTCAAGTTACTTTAATGGTTAAGTACTGGGCCACAGCTGTTTGTCTCGATGAGAATGGGATGGCTTTGCTTAAAGGGCAGGCTCCAAATCAAATGCATTCAAAGGTCAATGAATATTTATAAATGTTGCTGGGTTGAAATACACTGTTTACAACAGTTGTAAGCAAAGGTTTTACATTTCAAGTACAAATAGAAAAATCCACCATGCTATTTCATTTTCAGAACCTCTTCATTTATACTGCAAAAATGAATATTATTACTTATGTTTAATTTACCATTTAAAATCCTTTTCAGTTTGCTCCAATCTAGTCCACACACACACACACACAAGAAAACATACCTATTCAACTAATTAGATTTTCTTTCCTTCACTAAAACAGTTTTTCCCAGGTTCCCAGCCTGGGGTCCACAAACCCCTTGGTTAATTGTAGGGGTCCATCATAAAAAAGGTTGATAACCCCTGATCTAGAGTGGCTTCTGACTACTGATACACAGCTGAAGATGTTTGTAACGCCATCTCACCTCCAAAAAGCCCTGCTTCATCTCCCTGTTTTCAGGGAAATTACTTCCACTGTGCAGATGTGTTTTTTTAGAAATCTTTATATTATAGACATTGCCCAAGGACTAATTATCTGCTTTGCACAGACACACAGGTTCATGATTAAGGTCCCCGGGCTAAATTTTGTCTTTCTATTCCAAGGAATCCATAAGGTTAAAGAAATAAAATGGATATATCATGAGTTGGCTGCTCAAGGACTTTTTCTGGTAAAATTGTACAATGGAAATTGATTAAAAAGATACGATATCAGCACGGAGATCCTCCACGCAAATGTAAGAAAATGTGCATGCATTCTCATAAACTTGGATCCGTGTTTTAGAGGGATATGGACCATATACAGGTCATGAATCTAGTTTGGATAGATATCTTGGTTTGCCTGGTTGGGTTTGGCTGGAGGACCTGTTTTCACGCTGTATAACTTCTTGACTCTAATATGTGGTGTCCTTTACAGTAGATGGTAAAATTTATTTATTATAAACAAAAGTCACAGGTTTAGGATTATTGGCCAGAAGTCCACTAGGGCGATGATGAAATATTTTTGTAAACCAACTGATTGTTACGATCTGGAATACACTGCCTGAAAGATTGGACAGAACAGATTCAACCACAACTTTCAGAAGACAGTTGGATATATCATCTCAAAGAGAAACTTGTATGTCAGTGGGATATAGTTGTAATTTGGAAGAACAGGGGCAGGCATGACAGGACCAGAGATTTCTTTCTATTGCATATAACTCCATTGTTAGAAACAGAAATTAATTGCTGAGAGTTTTCATTTCACTATACCTGATTTGGATTTCACCACTTAAACCCATTTAGTAGATTTTCATGAATGGCTTTTGTATTAGTGCACATTTCAGTTACAGCAGCTGTGCACATCTGTAAAAGTTGCCTGGTATTCTACAAAGTGATGATATTATAACAAACACACCCCACGGATCTGGTTCTCCCAGTGACAAGAAGTTGGAAACACACTTGCTAAGCTTTCTCGGTGTTATAGAGATTGATTACAATGGTTTGTCAACAACTCTAATACTGTCTTATCATGAATCTGGCAGGATAGTAAAAGGCAAACTCAGTGGACCTTGGTCCTTCTTTGTCCAGCAATGACATTTGCATCTCATTAATGCCCATAGCCCTAGAACCTGAGGAATATAAATCAAAGTTTTCTCAACCAGGATAATTTGACAGCTGGAAATTGTAAGCAACCATTTTACTTCATTTTCTGTGGGACTGTGAAACTTCACTTCCATCTGTAATGCTGACATTTTATTTTAAAATATTATTGTTCTCACATTAAAAGTTTAAATAAAGCATTTAAGTCATTTAAATGTCATTGCTCTATGCCTTCTATGCACAGTATATACTGTATGGTAGCATGAAAACAGCGTACCAAGGAATGCTTGCCTATTGCAACTGAGAATGTTTTGCATTTTTAAAAAAGTTGTGATGTCTATAGTAATTTCTAAGAAATATTTAAACTTAGTTGCTCTATAAACTTATTGGTGAATTACATTGTAAAGCTTTTCTTGATTAAGGTTAGCATGCAAGTGTGATTCTTATTGATGAACTAACGATCGTATCATTTATGCAGAATGAGGTAAGCCCAGAATTCCTAGAGTATACAAACTGCTCATGGTATTACAATAATTAGTTGAGCTTTACATACTGATTTTATGGTGAGTTCATCTGAGTTTAATGTTTTTATATCTTTAATTGTGATCTACAAATCCTAGGAGTGCTTAATTCTGTCTCTTTCTCGTTTCTTTCTGTTTGCACACATTTTGTATGTGTGTGTGTAGTTTTATCTAAGCAAATTGTTGTGTGCATTTATATGTCTTTGTGTGCATATGATAGACATGTTTTTACACTATGGGGATGCCGGGAAGTATATTGTGCCTAAGAGGGACGTTGGTAAGTATGAAAGTATGTGTTGGATGCATTAATAGGAAATAAGACACTAGGGAGAAAGAAATAGAATATGTTAGTCAGATGAGATTAAGTATCTTAGATAGAAACTCATGAGGAGCATAAACCTGTTAGTCAAAAGTCAAATTTACTATTTATAAGTTCCATGTAATGATCAGCAATGTGGGTGTGGTTTCTTGGAAGTCAATCAACTACTGGTTTCAAAAGCAAGAAAATTGCACCTAACCTAGCAAAGCAATTTCATTGTTACTGTTGGTTATTTTTAAAGCAGTTTTTTTTTGTCATTTTCGAGTCAAGTTCTCCCTTTTCCTTTTTATTACAGGGGTATCCCCATGACTTGCAGTACCTTTCTACTGTCTGTGAAAACTAGACCCTTGATGCAAAATGACTTGCACTGCAATGAATCAACACAGTTAAAACTGGAAGTAATGCTTAAACTATGGATGAAAGATAAAGGGAGCTTTTTCCAAAACTGGCACAGATTTACAGTTCATCTCAAATGATTTGCATCATATGACATACTGTAAAACATCTTAAAGTTACTTTTGCATAGAAAGTGGCAAAGTCAGTGAAAATACTGGATTCAGAATCAGTGATGTCCAAGCTGTTTTCCCTGGTAGTTATTTCATCAGAGTAGTATGAATATATTAATGGATGGTAATATTGACCTAATACATAGAGTTTACACCTATTTGTGTATAGTGATTTCAGCCATTTGTATAACTGTACAAGTAAATCACAATGGTATCATTCACAATTAACGTCGTTGACTTCTGAAATAATTTTGGAAACAGAAAGCATCCTTTAATCTGTTATGTGAAGATAGTTTAAGTCAATTGGTCTCAAATCAACAAAATAAGAAGTTCTTGGTAACTATAACATGGATAACTTAGGAATTCCCCTTCCTTCTAGACTAATACAACTGCAATTACTATAAGGTACAGAGATTGATTATCTTTGTGTTCACGTCATTGCATTTAACCAGCCTTTTGGAACATTCATCTACTGACTGAGAAAGAGCAAACATACTCCAAGAGGAGTTAGGAGACTATTGTCTACAAAATTGCAAGTTAACAGCTCCTCCTTTTACGTGGAGAATCTCCACTGCTGGCGTAGTCAAGTGGGAACTATTGACTTAGTCTTCGGCTATAAACTAAAACACAATTGTAAGTAGTAAGATGAAAATTAATTTTAAATAGGTTTACTTAGATTGAACAATTAATTTAACTTTCTTTAAAAGCAAATAACTTTCACAAGGGACTTGTCCCTTATTAAACTGATTCGCCTCTGAGAATATGTCAGGAAAGATTTTATTTAAAGCTGAGAAGAAAATCATCAGACTTTGGCCAGTTATTAACTTCATTCCTTCCATGTAGATGGTGGGGTTTGGGGTCAGGAGTGTGTGTGTGTGTGTGTGTGTGTGTGTGTGATTGTGATTGTGATCTCAGGCAGTTATGCTAGAAGTGTCATCACCAAAATGTGAGTCTTTTTGTCCCAACAAATTCTTTGCTCAAAGAAAAACCTGATTGACTGGAATGGTATTAAATCACTGGGGCCACTCTCGGCCTAGCAACCCAACCATTTCTTGTACAATTGTTCTATTGTTTACAGGTAAGCCCAGATAATCAAAGTGAGCAGGTTATCCACGAGTGTGCAGAACAGAACCAAAAAGAGGGAGGGGAAGATGGCAGTGCGATACAGCGCGCGTGGCCTCTCCGGTGAATGATATCTGTATTTGTTAAATAGGGGACCGTGCACAACTCTGATTTGATGGAGGCAGACGTGAGAAGCACAGAGGAACATCTGGAGAAACTTCTGAAATGCCCGCTTCGCTGATGCTGCTACTGTGCGATCGAGAATCTCCGGAGGGAAGGTCCCAAATCCTCAGCTTTGCCTGTTGTTGGTGGCCAGGGCTGGGGTCGAAGCACTCGGCAGAGATGGTGCTCGGTGTCGGAGGCTCGAAGTTTTCGGACGGACTCAGAGTCGGACTGTGGTCGGGTGCTTCCAGGATGCTGCATCGGCAAGCTTGTGGCACTGGAAGCTCATGGCAGGGAGAGTTTTCTTCCTTCTACCATCTGATGAGATGATGGGACTTTCAAGAGACTTTGAGACTTTTCTTTTACCGTACCCATGGTCTGTTCTTTATCAAATTACGGTATTGCTTGCACTGTTGTAATAATATGTTAAAATTATGTGTTTTTTGTCAGTGTTTCAGTCATGGTCTGTCTTGTGTTGCTGTGATATCACACTGGAGGAACATTGTATCATTTCTTAATGCACGCATTACTAAATGACAATAAAAGAGGACTGTGTGTCCTCATAATCTAAAAAAAATAAAATAAAATCCTAGATTAATGTAGTAGCCACACTCTACAACGAGGTTGCTGAATTTTGGGCTTTTGAGACCTGTTGAGGGTTTATTGCATTTTCTGTCCTATTTTACATTCATTCTACCATATACAGTGCTATGCAAAAGTTTGGGCACCCCAGTCAAAATTTCCTTTACTGTGAATAGCTAAGCAAGTGAAAGGTGACCTGATTTCCAAAAGGCAGAAAGTTAAAGATGGCACATTCCTTTAATATTTTAAGAAAACTTTTTTATTTCTATGTTCTACAGTTTCAAAATAACAACAAAGGAAAAGGGCCCGAAGCAAAAGTTTGGGCACCCTGCATGGTCAGTACTTAGTAACACCCCCTTTGGTAAGTATCACAGCTTGTAAATGCAGTCTGTAGCCAGCTAAGAACCTTTCATTCTTGTTTGGGGGATTTTCGCCCATTCTTCCTTGCAAAAGGCTTCTAGTTTTGTGAGATTCTTGGGCCGTCTTGCATGCACTGCTCTTTTGAGGTCTATCCACAGATTTTCGATGATGTTTAGGTCGGGGCACTGTGAGGGCCATGGCAAAACCTTCAACTTGCTCCTCTTGAAGTGGTCCATTGTGGATTTTGAGGTGTGTTTAGGATCACTATCCTGTTGTAAAAGCCATCCTCTTTTCACTTTCAGCTTTTTTACAGATGATGTGATGTTTGCTTCCAGAATTTGCTGGTATTTAACTGAATTCATTCTTCCCTCTACCAGTGAAATGTTCCCCATGCTACTGGCTGCAACAGAAGCCCAAAGCATGATCGATCCACCCCCATGCTTAACAGTTGGAGAGGTGTTCTTTTCATGAGATTCTGCACCCTTTTTTCTCCAAACATACCTTTGCTCATTGCGGCCAAAAAGTTCTATTTTAACTTCATCAGAACACAGGGCTTGTTTCCAAAATGCATCAGGCTTGTTTAGATGTTCCTTTGCAAACTTCTGATGCTGAATTTTGTGGTGAGGATGCAGGAAAGGTTTTCTTCTGATGACTCTTCCATGGAGGTCATATTTGTGCAGTTGTCACTCCAGAGTCTGCTAAATCTTCCTGAAGGTTTTTTGCTGTCAAACATGGGTTTTGATTTGTCTTTCTAGCAATCCTACCAGCAGTTCTCTTGGAAAGTTTTCTTGGTCTTTCAAACCTCAACTTGACCTTCACCGTTCCTGTTAACTGCCATTTCTTAATTACATTACAAACTGAGGAAACAGCTACCTGAAAACGTTTTGCTATCTGCTTATAGCCTTCTCTTGCTTTGTGGGCATCATTTATTTTAATTTTCAGAGTGCTAGGCCGCTGCTTAGAGGTACCCATGGCTGCTGATTGCTGGGACAAGGTTTGAGGAGTCCGGGTATTTATAAAGCTTTGAAATTTGCATCACCCGGTCTTTCCTAATGATGACTGTGAACAAGCCATAGCCCTAACAAGCTAATTAATCTCAGACCTTGTTAAAAGTTATCTGAGAGCTCAAATCTCTTGGGGTGCCCAAACTTTTGCATGGTGCTCTTTTCCTTTTTTTCACTCTAAAATTGTACAAAACAAAAATAATGCACTAATCTTGCTTAAAATATTAAAGAAATGTATCATCTTTAACTTTATACCTTTTGGAAATCAGGTCATCTTTTACTCACTCAGCTATTCACAGTAACAGAAATTTTGATCAAGGGTGCCCAAACTTTTGCATGCCACTGTACCTAAATAAATTTACTTGCATATTGGTTTCTGTGCCAATTGACAGTACACACTACTTACCACCTCCAGAATTTCAAACAATCTGCTGGAATAACTTAGCAGGTCCACATGACCATAAGACCATAAGACATAGGAGCAGAATTAAGCCATTCAACCCATCAAGTCTGCTCTGTCATTCCACCATGGCGGATCTTGATCTCACTCAACCCCATACACTTAGGCGAGTCGAGGGGTTACTGTGGGAAGGAAAGTATTGCCTTATATTTTGGAATGAACACCTGCTGATGCAAGTCTCACCACCTGATTATCACCTAAATTCACCATGCATTTTCTAATTGCTTAACAATAAATATACAATCTATTCTTATTATTCATCAAACACAAACATATAAAGAAAGGAAATTAACTTTGATGTGATTTACAGTGATTTATTAAGTGATTAAGAATGAAGCTTGGGTTAATCTACTAGCATCTGCATTGTCTAAAAAAATGTCTTCAGAAGAGTTGGTACCTTGCACATTCAACCACGGCTGAAAAATGATTCAAAAACAATGAATTACTTTTGCACTAAATAAATATGCAACAGCTTTTAGTTAGCCCAGAATTTCAGCCTCGTATCTTTGGGCAGATGAGGCTGCTAATCCTATCTTTTTAGCTATTTTAGTAATCTTCCCCATGTTCAGATGAAGGGCCTTGACCCAAAATATTGACTATGCATTTCCCTTCATAGATGCTGCCTGACCTGCTGAGTTCTTGAGCATCACCTGTGTTGCTGCAGCCTCCTGTGTCTCCGTGTTCCCTCTGCACTATGTGAAGAAGCATAAGCATACTGTATGAGAGACACAGACAGACAGACAGAGAGATAATTTTAAGTATTGCACTGACCTGCTGTCGTTGCAAAGTAAAGCAAAATTTCATGACATAGGTGAGTGAAGATAAACCTGATTCTGATATGGGTCTCTATTGTGGACTGAGAGTGAGAAGGGAGCAGGGGGAGGGGAATCATGGCAGGAAAAAGGGGAAGGGAGAGTGGAGGGAGCACAAAGCACCACAAAGACGTTCTGTAATGGTAAATAAACCAATTGTATGGAATCAAGTGACCTTGCCTGGTGTCTCGGGGCTGGGTGTGTCTCTGCCTGTGCCACACCACACTCTTGGCACTCCTTATCTGTCACCTGACCCCACCCCTCCCACAGTTCTCCATCCTCTCCATTTCTAACATCCCTTTTTCCTGCCAGATTTACAAACTCGCTGTCTGCTCCACATTTTCAAATATAGACTGCACAGTACTTCTGCACCCTAGCTATATGTTACCTGTACATCAACATACTAGTGCATATGACAATAAACTTGATTTGACTAGAGTTGACATTGGTGCCCTCGTACACAGATCACTGAAATCAAGCAATTAGGATGGAGGATTTGAGTACATAAACAGGGAAGCTTTTTTTTTCCAATTCTGTAGAGGCCTGGTATGGTTACATCGGGAATATTATTTCCCTCTTCACGTTATTACCAAAGCAGAGAAGGTAAAGGAACCTGAAGGTATACACTCAATGCTTTAAGAACAGCTAGTTCCCATCCACCATCAAATTTCTGAATGGTCTATGAACACATGAACACTATTTTATTTTTTGTATTTTCAACGATCTATTTAATTTTCTAACTGATGGTGATATTACGTTTTGCATTGTGCTGCTGGTGCAAAACAACAAATTTCATGACAATATCAATGATAAAAGCCTGAATCTGATGTACAGATTTAGTCTCCTTTCCTGAGGAATCATGGACTTGCAATTGAAGGAGCAGAGCAAAAGTTCACAGATTGATTCTTTGGGTGGTAGCTTTGTCAAGGGATGAGAAATTAATCAGATTAATGCATAACCTCTTCATTTTAAAAGAATCATATATAACTTTGTTAAGGTATACAAAATTCATACCACAAGCTTGCTCTGCCATTCCATCATGGCTGATTTATTATCCCTCTCTACTCTGTTCTCCTGCCTTCTCCCTGTAACCATTGACACCTTTGCTAATCAAGATGCCATTAACCTTCACTTTCAGTATACCCAAAGTCATGGCTTCCACAGCTATCTGTAGCAATGAATTCCACCTGGTTAAAGAAATTCCATCTCAAGCAACACACATCAATGTTGCTGGTGAACCCAGCAGGCCAGGCAGCGTCTCTAGGAAGAGGAACAGTCGACGTTTCGGGCCGAGACCCTTCGTCAGGACTAACTGAAGGAAAAGCTAGTAAGAGATTTGAAAGTGGGAGGGGGAGGGGGAGATCCAAAATTATAGGAGGAGACAGGAGGGGGAGGGATGGAGCCAAGAGCTGGACAGGTGATTGGCAAAAGGAGTTTGAGAGGATCATGGACAGGAGGCTCAGGGAGAAGGAAAAGGGGGAGGGGGGGAACCCAGAGGATGGGCAAGGGGTATAGTCAGAGGGACAGAGGGAGAAAAAAGAGTGAGAGAAAGAATGTGTGTATATAAATAAATAACGGATGGGGTACGAGGGGGAGGTGGGGCATTAGCGGAAGTTAGAGAAGTCAATGTTCATGCCATCAGGTTGGAGGCTACCCAGATGAAATATAAGGTGTTGTTCCTCCAACCTGAGTGTGGCTTCATCTTTACAGTAGAGGAGGCCGTGGATAGATATGTCAGAAGGGGAATGGGATGTGGAATTAAAATGCCTGGCCACTGGGAGATCCTGCTTTCTCTGGCAGACAGAGCGTAGGTGTTCAGCAAAACGATCTCCCAGTCTGCTTCGGGTCTCGCCAATATAAAGAAGGCCACATCGGGAGCACCGGACGCAGTATATCACCCCAGCCAACTCACAGGTGAAGTGTCGCCTCATCTGGAAGGACTGTCTGGGGCCCTGAATGGTGGTAAGGGAGGAAGTGTAAGGGCATGTGTAGCACTTGTTCCGCTTACAAGGATAAGTGCCAGGAGGGAGAGAAGGCCGCATCGGGAGAAACAGACGCAGTATATCACCCCAGCCGCCTCACAGGTGAAGTGTCGCCTCACCTGGAAGGACTGTCAGAGAAAGCAGGATCTCCCAGTGGCCACGCATTTTAATTCCACATCCCATTCCCATTCTGACATGTCTATCCACGGCCTCCTTGACTGTAAAGATGAAGCCACACTCGGGTTGGAGGAACAACACCTTATATTTCGTCTGGGTAGCCTCCAACCTGATGGCATGAACATTGACTTCTCTAACTTCTGCTAATGCCCCACCTCCCCCTCGTACCCCATCCGTTATTTATTTATATACACACACATTCTTCCTCTCACTCTCTTTTTTCTCCCTCTGTCCCTCTGACTATCCCCCTGGCCCATCCTCTGGGTTTTTCCCCCCTCCCCCTTTTCTTTCTCCCTAGGCCACCTGTCCCATGATCCTCTCATATCCCTTTTCCCAATCACCTGTCCAGCTCTTGGCTCCATCCTTCCCCCTCCTGACTTCTCCTATCATTTTGGATCTCCCCCTCCCCCTCCCACTTTCAAATCTCTTCCTAGCTCTTCTTTCGGTTAGTCCTGACGAAGGGTCTCGGCCTGAAACGTCGACTGTACCTCTTCCTAGAGATGCAGCCTGGCCTGCTGCATTCACCAGCAACTTTTGTGTGTGTTGCTTGAATTTCCAGCATCTGCAGAATTCCTCGTGTTTCCGTTTTTAAATTCCTTCTCATCTCCGTTCTAAAGGGATATCCTTGTATTCTGAGACTCTGCCCTCTGCTGCCATACTCCCCCACTGTAGGAAACATCCTCTCCGCATCCACTCTATTTAGGCTTTCTAATATTCAATCGGTTTCACTGAGACAACCTCACCCCTCCCGCCCAAATTCTTCTAAACTCCAGCGACTACAGGCCCAGAACCGTCAAATATATCACCAAGAAACTCACAAATTTCTACAGATATACCATGGACAGCATCCGAATTGGTTGCATCATCATCATCTGGTATGGAGAAGCCACAGCACAGAATAGGAAATAGCCGCAGAGAGTTGTAAAGTCAGCCAGCTCCAACACGGGCACTAGCCTCCCCAACATCCAGGACCCCTTCAAAAGGCGATGCCTCAGAAAGGCAGCATCCATCATCAAGGACACTCGTAACCCAGGACGTGCCGTCTTCTCATTGCTACCATCAAGGAGAGGTGCAGGAGCCTGAAGACACACACTCAATGTTTCAGGGATGACTTCTTCCCCTCCACCATTAGATTTCTAAATGGACAATGAACCCATGAACACCACCTCAATATTTTTCCCACTCTTATTGCATTTCGTATTTAATTTATTTGATATATATATTACTTATTATTATTTATAGTTTCTATCACCATGTATTGTAATGTCCTGCTACCGCAAAACAACAAATTTTACAACATACGCCAGCGATAGTAAACTTGATTCTGATTCTGAATGCTCCTTATGTATCCATTCTTTACAGGTATTATTCTTGTGAACCTCGTTTGAACACTCTCCAATGCCAGCAAATCCTTCTCAAATAAGAGGCCCTGCTCACAATACTCCAAGTGCTGTCTTACAAATGCCTTATAAAGCCTCAGCGTTAAATCCTTGTTTTTATATTCTAGTCCACATGAAATTGATGCTAACATTGCATTTGCCTTTCTCACCACTGATTCAACTCGCAGGTTAACCTTTAGGGAACCATGCACGGGAACACTCTAGCCCAATTCCACTTCCGATTTCTCAATGTGTTCTCTTTTTAGAAAGTGGTCCATGCCTTTATTCTTTCTACCAAGGTGCATGACCATATACTTCCCTACACTATATTCCATCTGCCATTTCATTGCCCATTCTCCTGATCTGTCCAAGTCCTTTTGCAGACTGCCTGCTTTCTCAACATTATCTGGTCCTCCACCTAATTTGTATAATCTGTAACCATAGCCTCAAAGCCACCAATTCTATCATCCAAATCATTGACATATATAGTGAAAAACCACAGTGCTAAAATTCCCAAAACTGACCCCTGTGGAACACCACAAGTCACCAGCAGCCAACCAAAAAGCCCCCTTTTATTCCTACTACTTGCCTGCTGCCAGTCAATCAATCTGCTATCCATAATGGTATTGTTCCTGTAATAATATGGGCTCTTATCCTGTTTAGCAGCCTCATGTGCAGCATCCAGTTGAAGACTTTCTGAAAATCCAAGTAGCCAACATCCACTGACTCTCCTTTCTTTATCCTGCCAGTTATTTCCTAAAAGAATTCTGACAGATTTGTTAAGTAAGTTTTCCCTTAAGGAAACCATGCTGACTTTGGCCTACTTTATCAAGTGCCTCCAAGTACTCTGAAACCTCATCCTTAATAATGGACTCCAACATTTTACCAACTACTTAAGTCAGGCTAAGGTGCCTATCATTTCCAGTCTTTTGCTTCTCTTCTTTTTTAATGTGTGGAATGACAAGTGCAAATTTCCAGTCCTCTAGAAGCATTCCAGAATTCAATGATTTTTGGAAGATTCACTGATGCCTCCACAATCTCTTCAGCAAGCCCTTTTAAACCCCTTGGGTGTAATTGATCTTGTCCAGGTGATTGACCTACCTTCAGACCTTTCAGCTTCTCAAACACCTTCTCATTAGTAATAGCAACTACACTCACTTCTGCCCCCTGACATTCTTGAATTTCTGGCTTACAGCTGATGTTTTCCACAGTAAAGGCTGATGTAAAATACTTATTGTGATCATCAGCCATTTTTTATCCCCAATTACTACCTCTCAAACATCATTTTCCAGTGGTCTGATATCCATTCTCCCATCTCTTTTACTCTACATATCTGAAAAAAAAACTTCTGGTATTCTCTTTTGGCTAGCTTACCTTCATATTTTATCTTTTTCCTCCTTATTGATTTTTACTTGCCTTCTGTTGCTTTTTAAAAGCTTCTCAAATCTCTAGCTTCCCACCAATTTTTGCTATATTTTATTCCCTCTCTTTTGCTTTTATGCTGTCTTTGAGTTCCCTTGTCAGCCACAATTGCTTCATTCTCCTTTTATAATGTTTCTTCTTTGGAATGTATCTGTCCTGTGCCTTGCAAATTGCTCTCAGAAACTCTAGTCATTGCTGTTCTGCCATCATCCCTGCTAGTGTTTCCTTGCAATTAACTTTTGTCAATTCCTCTCTCATGCCTCTATAATTCCCTTTACTTCACTATATTACTGATGCATCTGATTTTAGCTTCTCCATTTCAAACTGCAAGGTAAATTCTATCGTATTGTGATCACTATCTCCTAAGGGTTCCTTTATTTTAAGTTGTCTAATCAAATCTGTTATATTACACAACACCAATGCAGAATAGCATTTTCACTATAGGGCTCAACCACAAGCTGCTCTATAAAGCTCCACTAATTCTTAATTACATATAACTGTGATGATTTTTTAATCATTTTATGCAGTACATGATTGTGCTCAAATTCAGAATCGCTCCGTTCCCACACTTCCCCTTTTAGATGTATTCCCCTCTGCTACTTGAAATCTTTCTACGTATTCTGCCTGAGTTGCTGTGAGTTTCCAGCTCTTTCTGATTTTATTTTAAATCCTTTTTACCACAATCCTAAAAAAGTTTATTTGCTGACTGAAAGGTTGGCTCTTAAAGCCAGCAGGCAGGGCACACTATTTGTCACCTCTAGTTGCTGGCCCACTAATTAATTGAAATACTTTTCACTTACTTATCTTAACAAAATCACTTCCATTGGTTTGTTACAGGTATTTGTTTGCTGACCAGTTTAGATGCAGAAAGGCACATTTACCAGAATCTCCTGCAAATTGAAAAGTAGAGGAATTAGTGTATTTGATACAGGGGAAAATGCATTGCATCCTCCCCATGGATAACTTCAATCTCTTTCTGCACACACAGACAAAAATTTCAGCTCCTTCAGAAAGAAAAGCAAATTTTTCATTTAAATTCTACCTTTTAGGATATCTCTAAAATATTTTGCAGACAATGAATTATTTTAAAGTCTAGTTGTTGTTGTTGAGTAAGCAAGCAGGAAAGCTTGATGAATTTCCATGCAATATTATGGAAATTTTTTTTTACACTTGGTTGGGTCCTGCTTTCTAGTTCCCATGAGAGAGAATATCTCAGGCAATGCAACATACCTCTCCATACTGAATAGGGTACATACTATAAAAAGTTGGAATGAGATTCCATTTGTTTGGAAGTTGGTAGAATGAAAATAGAGAAACAGATAAGTAGCTGTGTACAGTCAATTTCACTTGTGTGTGGTAGGAGGAGTTCAGCTTTTGTCATCAGGAAATGAACCTGGTCAGGTGTCAGATCTCTCAGTGGGAGAGCATTTTGGAGATAGTGATCATAATTCTATCTCCTTTACCATAGCATTGGAGAGAGATAGGAACAGACAAGTTAGAAAAGCTTTTAATTGGAGTAAGGGGAATTATGAGGCTATCAGGCAGTAAATTGGAAGCTTAAATGGGGAATAGATGTTCTCAGGGAAAAGTACGGAAGAAATGTGGCCTATGTTCAGGGAATATTTGTGTGGAGTTAATCATAAGTACATTCCAACGAGACAGGGAAGTTATGGTAGGGTACAGGAACCGTGGTGTACAAAGGCTGTAATAAATCTAGTAAAGAAAAGCTGACAAAAGGTTCAGAGAGCTAGGTAATGTTAGAGATCCAGAAGACTATAAGGCTAGCAGGAAGGAGCTTAAGAAGGAAATTAGAAGAGCCAGAAGGGGCCATGAGAAGGCCTTGGTAGGCAGGATTAAGGAAAACCCCAAGGCATTCTACAAGTTTGTGAAGAGCAAGGGGATAAGACCGAAAGAATAGAATCTATCAAGTGTGACGGGGGAAAGTGTCTATGGAACCGGAGGAAATAGCCAAGGTACATAATGAATACTTTACTTCAGTATTCACTATGGAAAAGGATCTTGGTAATTGTAGTGATGACTTGCAGCAGACTGAAAAGCTTGAGCATGTAGATATTAAGGAAGAGGATGTGCTGGAGCTTTTGGAAAGCATCAACTTGGATAAGTCACTGGGACTGGATGAGATGTACCCCAGGTTACTGTGGGAGTCGAGAGAGGAGATTGCTGAACCTATGCTGATGGTCTTTGCATCATCATCATCATCATCATCAATGGGGACATCATGAATGATTGGAGAGGTATAATATGATTAGGAATAGTCAGCATGGCTTTGTCAAGGGCATGTTCTGCCTTACAAGCCTCATTGAATTTTTTGAGGATGTGACTAAACACATTGATGAAGGGAGAGTAGTAGATGTAGTGTATATAGATTTCAGCAAGGCATTTGATAAGGTACCCCATGAAATGCTTATTGAGAAAGTAACGAGGCATGGGATCCAAGGAGATGTTGCTTTGTGGATCCAGAACTGGCTTGTCCACAGAAGGCAAAGAGTGGTTGTAGATGGGTCATATTCTGCATGGAGGTCGGTGACCAGTGGTGTGCCTTAGGGATCTGTTCTGGGACCCTTACTCTTCGTGATTTTTATAAATGACCTGGATGAGAAAGTGGAGGGAGAGGTTAGTAAGTTTGCTGATGACACAAAGTTTGGAGGTGTTGTGGATAGTGTGGAGGGCTGTCAGAGGTAACAGCGGGACATTGATAGGATGCAAAACTGGGCTGAGAAGTGGTAGATGGAGTTCAATCCAGATAAGTGTGAAGTGGTTCATTTTGGTAGGTCAAATACAATGGCAGAATATAGTATTAAATGTCAGTCTCTTGGCAGTGTGGAGAATCAGAGGGATCTTGGGGTCCTAGTCCATAGGACACTCAAAGCAGCTGCACAGGTGGACTCTGTGGTTAAGAAGGCATATGGTGTATTGGCCTTCATCAATCATGGAATTGAATTTAGGAGCTGAGAGGTAATGTTGCAGCTATATAGGACCCTGGTCAGACCCCACTTGGAGTACTGTGCTCAGTTCTGGTCACCTCACTACAGGAAGGGTGTGGAAGCAATAGAAAGAGCGCAGAAGAGACTTACAAGGATGTTGCCTGGATTGGGGAACATGCCATATGAAGACCGGTTGAGTGAACTCGGCCTCTTCTCCTTGGAGCGACAGAGGATGAGGGTGACCTGATAGACGTGTATAAGTTGATGAGAGGCATTGATCGTATGGATAGTCAGAGGCTTTTTCCCCAGGACTGAAGTGGTTGCCACAAGAGGACACAGGTTTAAGTTGCTGGGGAGTAGGTGCAGAGGAGATGTCAGGGGTAATTTTTTTTACTCAGAATGGTGAGTGCATGGAATGGGCTGCTGGCGATGGTGGTGGAGGTGGATACGATAGGGTATTTTAAGAGGCTTTTGGATAGGTACACAGAGCTTAGAAAAATAGAGAGCTATGGGTAATCTAGTAATTTCTAAGGTAGGGGCATGCTCAGCACAACTTTGTGGGCCGAAGGGCCTGTATTGGGCTGTAGGTTTTCTATGTTTCTATTTTTTTTCTGGATCAACCTAATGACCCATTAACATCTCCTCTTGCACCAGCATGCATTCTTTTAAATTAAGATTTTCATGCCTTCCACCCTTGAACACATCCTATCCTCTTCCGTGGGGTGGCGTGGTATTGCAGCAGTTAGTGAAACAGTTTACAATGCCAGTGAAAGGGGTTCAATTCCTGACACTGCCCACAGGGAGCTTGTATGTTCTGATCATGACCATGTGGGTTTCCTCCAGATGCTTTGGTTTTCTTCTATGTTCCAAAGACCCTCAGGCTGCGGTTAGTAAGTCTGAGCATGCTATGTTAGTGCCAGAAGCATGGCAACACCTGCCGGCTGGTTCCAGCACGTCCTCGGACTGTATTAGTCACTTTTGCAAATGATGCATCTCACTGTATGTTTCAATGTTCATGTGACAAGGTTTCCTTCCTTCTTTCCCTTCTTTCTTTCTTTCTTTCATAAAAACAGGCCCTTTGGCCCACCCTGTCCATGCTGGCCAAGAATTACCCATCCTCACTAACATCACTTTCCAGAAATAGGTCCATGATCTTCCATGTCCTTAACAATTCAGGTGTACATGAATATCATGAGAGTACTTGCTTTCACCACACACTCAAGCAGTGAGGTCCAGATTCTAACCAGTCCCTGGTGAAAAAAATCTTCAAATCCCTTGGAAAGTTCTTCTCTCTTCTTGTAACTTTTGCCCTTTAAGTTTTTGCCACCTTTATTATGGGGAAATATTTCCATATATCAACTCTCTCCATGTCCTTCATAATATTGCCCAACTCTATCAGGTTTCCTCTCTGCCTCCTCCGCTCTGCCTCTGTACTTATACCCAGTGAACCCCTATCTCTTTCCAGTTTAAGATTATATTAATAACTTGAAATATTACCTCTGTGTCTCTCTCCATGAATGCTGACTGACCTCTCAGATATTTCCAGCATATACTCCATTTTTCTTATCTCCAAAAAAACTCAGTCAGTGAATGAACTTTTGTGGCCACGGTGAAATAAATTTGGCTTTCCCTGCCTTTTATAATAAGAACTCAAATTGATGTTTTATCTTTCAGGACTCCAAGATTCCCAAAAAGCTTAACAGACAAAGTGGTTTGTTGAGCTGTCACTACAGCAAAGGGCTAAGAGATTAATTAATTGCCACTTTTGTATGCTCTGTTTCCAGTAATATAATGAAAAAGCAGGCTGATGTTATTGTGGCTCAAATGCAATTGAAGCCAATGAATGAAGTAAGAGTGTGAGTCAATCAATAGATATAATTCCCATATCTATAGGCAAAATTATAAGCAATAAAAGAAAATATAAATGTCAGATTTCTGATAGTTATGACATTGCATATTATGGTTCAAAGTAATTCTAATGACTTCCATCAATTCTCTCATAAAATGATCTGTTGCTTCTGCCTTGCATTGTAAGCACAGCAGTTTGCAGAGGGCTCCTATGTGCTTTGTACTCATGCATGACACCCTCTCTGTTTAGTGAAGGGCTTCTCCTCTGACCACATGGATTGTATTCATCACAGAGTTTACACTGACCTGAATGACCTTTCCAGTAGAGTGTGCCTTCTTAATCATTGCTGCCTCTGTCCCCATCTTATTTTCAAAATGCACAGTAACAATATTTTTCATCTTATAGCACCTTCATAGCAACAAATCTCCTTGGTCTTTCACAGGAGCATAAGTAAATAAAATTCCACCCCGAATCAGAACATTTTAATAAAGGAGTTTTGTCAAAGAGCAAGTCTTTGAGGAACAACAGCAAAGTTTGGGGAGGGAATTCACGAGCTTAGCGCCCTAGCAGCTAAAAGCTCAGTGCCTCGCAAGGGAATGATTAAAACCGGGGGTGTGCAAGTGCTGGGATCACAGAAATGTAGGGGACTACAGAGAAGCATACTACTGAGGAGATGGCAAAGGATAGGAGGGTTTAAAGAAAAGTGAATTTTGAAATTTTCATGCTGTTGCAGAACTGGCGCACCTATTGCTGCCTGATTTCCACTTGCTTTATGCTCTCTATAAAGTCAAAATGATTCAACAAAAGGTTCAAAGGTTAATTTTATTGTTGAGGTATGCATGTACGATACAACTCAGTAGACAAATGTCACGGTTGCATTGTACATGCATACTTTGACAATAAAGTTAACCTTTGAATCTTTTTTTTGAATAATTTTGACTTTATAGAGAGCATGAAGCAAGTGGAAATGAGGCAGCAGCTTATCTCAGTTTGGTTCTAAGTTTTATTTCTAAATGTCAATGGCTGGCAATTCTGAACCAGCAAAATCCTCTACCTCAATCTCTCCCCATCCCTAAATGGCAGTCAGATCACTGGTTTTGCACAAGGGAGGGTGTATTGTTTACCTCATGGAGACAAGTCCCTGCCCCACTGCAAATAGTCCCAGTTGCTCTTATGAAATTTTGGTTTCACATCAAAAGCAAACTAGACCACTGGAAACTTAAATTGACCTGGTGGTCTGGTACCTGGAGGAAATAAATAATAGTGCTGTCAATTATATTCATAATTTAGTCCTGGAATAAGTGTTGAATGTCAAGGAATAAGTATATCACCGGAACATCATTTTGACTAATTCATTCCAGCTTGTATCTAACATTAAGAATTGCCCCTACGGCAACAAGGGTATGGCCTTTGTTTCCAGTGAGACTGTTGCCTTGTAATCACTTCTCGCAGCCTGCAGTGAGAACAAACATGGACATAAAGCGCGGGACCTTGAGGGTAATATCACTCGCCACAGCTGTGACAACTGAAGTGAAGAATGGAGGCTTGTTGCTTGTTGCTGTTTGTTTGCCCGTAGATGAATCTGAAAGACGTCAAGACTGGGAACAGTTACAATAAGGGCTCAATAAAATGTATCTAAGTGTGGGTTCTGTGAGGACATCTCCATGCTTCAGTCACATTGATATGTGTAAATCACGTCTGCACGGAGTAAGAATTTCCTCAAATAAATTCCTTTGATATTGAAGGATTCACCCCAAAGATACTTCATCCAGTGTGTACAAAGAGCAAACAGGACTCGCATCCAGGGTGTTCCTCTTGAGATTTCCATCTGGCTGTTTTGTGCATTTGGAATTTCTGGCCCACTATTTTTTCTTCAGAGACTTTCTCATGCTAATAGCATTGCCTTTGCTTCCAGCACCTGCTTTACTGTGAGAGGACATTTGAAGGAGAGTCTTAGCACTCTGCCACACATAGCCAGCAAGAATGGGCTCAGCAGCCAGGATATAACTTCAAACTTAATCCTTATTTCTTTTCCTGTTCCTCCTCCCCCTCACCATTTCTTATTTAACATGCAAAAGAAAATAATAGAACTGAATGTTAGATATTTTGGGAAATTTAATTTCCTAAAGAAAACAATTCCATATACCTCATCTTTCTAATGATGTAATGACTTTGGTGGAATAAAACCTCAAAATTTTAATATAAATCAATTAAGTGAATGGCCTGGGATAACTAATAGTTATTCTAACTTTAACAGTTTTAAATTATTATTACATACCTGAATATAACACTGATTTGGTTACTTGCTACAGTGTAATTTTAGGACAAGCAATTTTACTTTAGCTGCTTAGTCTGTTTCACATTTCTGTCTGTTTTCAAATAGTCCATTTTATGCTGCCCTCACTTCTCTGACATGCACTGCATAGCTCAATAAAACAATAAATTACATCCTAAATTTGTGCATGTGATTGCAACATGATGCTTTTTTTACATCAATATATAATGGGATATTTTCATATGTCATATGTCGTCATGTTCCCATGGAGACTGAAGAGATTTTGTAGATGCTGGAAATCTTGAGCAACACACAAAAAATGCTGGAGGAACTCAACGGGTCAGGCAGCATCTCTAGAAGGAAGTGAACAAGTTGACATTTTGGACTGAAACCCTTCTTGGAAAGGAAGAAGGCAATAGCCTGAAGAAAAGGTAGAGAGAGTGGGAGGATCACAGGCTAGCAGGTAAAATGTGAATTGAGGTATGAGGCGGAAGGAAGGCGGGTGAAGGAGGAGAATGAAAAGGAATGATATGAGAAGCTAGGAGGTGATATCAGAAGCTAAGGGCTGAAGAAGGAGTCTGTTAGAAGAGGAGAGTAGACCACAGAATAAAGGGAAGGAAGTGGGAAGAAGACAGAGATAATGCCAGCAAAGGGGTGAGGGGGCACAAGAATGAGGAAAAACAAAGGGAAGAGATGAAGAAAAACAGCGGAGTGGTTACCAGAGGTTAGAGAAATTGATATCAATGTCATTAGGTTCCTCCAGCATTCTGTGTGTGTTGTTCTCAGGAAGGACAAGTTGGAGAATTAGAAATCTTCCATTGCCCCAGTAAGTTGAAACTCTACCTCATTAGTCTTTAGACTTTCCTTATTTTGCAAGGATTAATGATATATTTTCTTTTAGCATGTAGAAGTCTGGTATTAATCTATATATGATTTCTTGTAAATTGGATGAATGTAGCCATTAAATTAGTACTAATTATTTCTTGATTTAATAGTTAATAGTTCATTTTCATCAAAATTCAACAGAATAAACAAGTTACAAAGGTGAAAAGATATTTATATGCATATGCCCATAGTCAATGTAACACACACAGAATGCTGGAGGAACTCAGCAGGTCAGGCAGCATCCATGGAGAGGAATAAAACATTGACATGTCTAGCTAAGACTCTTCATCAGAACTTCAAAGGAAGGAGAAGAAACCAAAATTTAGTGTTTGGGTAAATCCAAGTCAGCATTTCATTCATGGGAGAATGTGAAGATTCAGAATCATAATTTGTTTTTGTTTTTGCAGCCACAATACAGTGCAAAACATGAACATTACAATAAGTTAAAAATACAATAAATAGTATAAAAGAGAATTTCATGAGTTCAATAGTGAGGTAGTGCTCATGGCTTCAATAAGAAGGTACACTGAAAGACTGATATGAAGCTGGTGGAATGGAAAGAGATTCATGTGAAGTATGAAAACCTGAAGAGATATCTGCAGTATATTCCATTTAATTCTAAGGATTATGAAACAAATTGCCAACTTGATCACTCAGTATTAAATAGTCGTGCATTGGAATACTTCAAAGGATGAAAGTCTGCCCTATTTCCTATCCTTTGTGAAGTAAGTTAGGTCATCTCAGTTCACTTCTGGGTAGCCACTGCTCCAAGCCAGAACAAAAAATCTCATTTGGAACAAATAAATTATGGCATCCTTATCTTGGCTCAGTGTTAATTACCATTGTCGAGGCAGCGTAAAACAAATTTGACTCTGGTCCAAGGGTGCACTTGTGCTCTGAGGACAATGTAGATTTAAACCTGCCAAGACCTAATTGAATCTCCACCAACCAGAGCAGAGCTTTAGTCCTGAATGTTCATGTCTAGAACCGAAAGTACAGATAGCAGAATCTCCAAGTCATAATCTTATCATCAGCTTTGAGCCACGTATATTTTAAAAGCACATAAAGAATCCAAGGTATTTTCACATCCATACTTTATTGCAGTGGGCAATAACAGTGGAAAATATAGTGACTAGAGGCACAAGACAATTTTGTTAGCCACAGTAACTAGCAAGTAGAGGATCAAAAATGTTGCTTTATTTATTTAATTATACTGGCAGTTCAGAAGATGAATAAAATGGTTGACTTATAAGGAGTGTTTGATGCCTCTGGGCCTGTACTGGCTGGTGTTTAGAAGAATGAGGGTGGACCTCATTGAAACCTATTGATAGTGAAAGGCCTAGATAGAGTGGACATGGCGAGGATCTTTCCTCTAGTGGGAGAGTCTAGGACCAGAGGACATAGGCTCAGAATACAAGGACATCCCTTTAGAACAGAGCTGAGGATGAACTTCTTCAGTCAGAGGATGGTGAATCTATGGAATTCATTGCCATAGATGGCTATGGAGAGCAAGTCATTGGGTATAGGTGGAGGTTGATAGGTTCTTGATTACTAAGGGCAACAAAGATTACAGGGAGAAGGCAGGAGATTTGGGTTGAGAAGAATAATACATCAGGCTCAAGTGGCCAAATAATCTTATTCTGCTCCTTGTCTCGCTTGGTAACATAGGCTGCTGATTTGAGAGAGACTGTTGTAATTGGCCTGGTGAATAAATGCAGTGCATTTTGTAAGTGGTGCACACTGCAGCCATTTTGTACTAGTGATTTCAGAATGGAATGTTTAGGATGCTGGATATGGTGCCAAACAATCAGCTCTTTGTACTAGTTTAATTCATAATTCAAAGGAACATTTAGGTGACTCCTAGATGAGCACAACGATGAGGGAAGGATGGAGGGCTCTGTAGGAGGGAGGAGTAGATTGATGTTGGACCCAAAAGATTCTGCAGATGCTGGAAACCTTGAGCAACACATGTAAGCAGCTCTTTAGTGTGGCAATTAGTAAAATGCTTTACAGCACCACCGATTGGAAAATCGGGGTTCTATTCCCACCTCCGTATGTATGGAATTTGTATGCTCTCCTCGTGACAATGTGCGTTTCCACTTTTTACTTTCCACACTCCAAAGATGTACAAGTTTGGATGAGTGAGCTGCAGGCAGTCAATGTTGACACCACAAGCATGTGGTCTTCCTCAGCACATCCTCAAACTGTGCTGGTAAACGTAAACAATGCACCTCACTCTATACTGCGATGTTTCAATATACATGTGACAAGTAAAGCTAATCTTAAACTCAAAGTGCTGGCTGGTGTGGGACTTCTCGTTCAGTAAGAGAGAAGATTCAGTCACATTACCGAACAGCATTTTGTATGTGGTTGGCTTAGGTGGTGAGTCACCCTTCTTAGGAGCTAAGGTCCTCCCAGTGGAGTTCATGACCAATTGGTTGACATTGTTGAACTGGCTGTTTGGTTTGGCACCTGCATGGTGTGTCATGATAGTGAATTGCTAGCATGACAGAGAACACTGAATGGTACAGCATGGAAACAGGCCCCTTTGTCACACCACATTATACCAAACTACTTAAGGAGATGTCAGGGGTAAGTTTTTTTACTCAGAGAGTAGTGAGTGTGTGGAATGGGCTGCCGGCAACGGTAGTGGAGGCGGATACATTAGGGTCCTTTAAGAGTCTCCTGGATAGGTACAAGGAGCTTAGAAAGATAGAGGGCTATGGGTAACCCTAGGTAATTTCTAAAGTAAGTATATGTTCAGCTCAGCTTTGTGGGCCAAAGGGCCTGTACTGTGCTGTAGGTTTTCTGTGTTTCTAATGACACCTAATCCATTCTGCTTGCGCATGATCCACATCATTTCATTTACTGCATATTAATATGCCTCTCTAAGAGCCTTTTAAACACCTCTATCATATCTCCCTTCACCACTATCCCTGGCAGTGCATTCCAAGCACCCATCCATCCATGCAGGATGTAGAAAAAAAGACTTGCCCTGCACATTGCCTTTAAAATCTCCCAAATTCTGTTTCTTTGGGGAAAGCACCAAAGAACTTTCCCAAACTGACAAAGTACATTTCTGCAAACTAGAGACTAAGCAGATTGGGCCTAAACCTTAACATTAGGAAGAAAAGTGATCTCAATGAAACTTCAAGGAATCATGGTGCTTGACAGGATACTTACTGGGATGATGATTCCTCTGGCTGGGGCGTTGAAAGGGAGAAAATTCATAGATAGATAGATAGATAGATAGATACTTTATTGATCCCAAAGGAAATTGCAGTGTCACAGAAGCATTACAAGTGCACAGATATACAAATACTAGAAGAGAAGCAAGAAAGAATAAAAAATAAGTTACCTCAAACCATCTAACAGGAGGGAGGGGTCATCACTGCCCCAGCTATAGGTTGACTCTTTATAGAGCCTAATGGTGAGGGTAAGAATGACATCATATAACACTCTATGGAGCAGCGCAGTTGCCTTAATCTATTAATAAAAGTGCTCCCCTGTTCAGCCAAGGTGGCATGCAGGGGGTGAGAAACATTGATAGGAGGAGGACTAGGCCACTTGTTCTGTCAAGCTTCCCTTTCAATTAATAAGATCGTGGCTGACCTCCCTGGCCTCATTTCCTCTTTTGTGCCAATTTCCTCATAACCCTCAATTCTTTAATATTTCTATCATTTATCAATCTCTACCTCATCCTGGGATCACATTCCCAGAGTAAAGGTTTAGCTACTCAAGACTACAGGAACAAGTTTCTTCACTCAGGAAGTAGTGGATTTTTTGAATTATCTATCCTCCAAGTCTGGGGCTCATTTACTGAGTATATTCAAGACAAGTCTTGATAGGACATTTTTGAAATTAAAAGAATCAACATAGGATTAAACAGAAAAGTGGTGCTGATGCGATAAGCAGCCATGTTGATGTGATCAGTCAAAGTCGACTTTATTACCAAATGCACATCTAAGCACAGGTGAAATGAAAAACCTACTAACAATAGATAAGCATAATCCATAACAAAACACAAATTAAACACGAGTTATGCATAAATTTTACAAGGAAGAGCACAATTGGAAGATAGATTTAAGTTTATTTATCATGTGTACATTGAAACACACAGTGAAATGTGTTTTTTCCATCAACAACCCATGCAGCCAAGATTGTGTCAGGGACAGCCTACAAGAGCTGCCACACATTCTGGCACCAACAACACAGAACACAACAAGCAACGAAACAATAAAAGCAAAACAAATTCTGTTCCTCCTTCCTACCACACGCAGTTCTCTAACCCTGGGGCATTCTTCTTTGGCCCCAGTCTCCTGTGGACTCAGCTTCAGCCTTAGAAATGCAGACATTATACCTTGAGTACCTTAGTGGACTCTCAGAGATTTGCAGACCTGGGTCTCCATTCAATCTGGCTGGACTTCTGAACATCTGATTTGACCCTTGGGCCTCGATTCTCTGCATCAACACCAGGACCCCGCTGATCACCAACTTGAACTCAGTCTCAATGATTTGTGAAGCCCGGGATCACCAGACCTCAACCTTTTGCCTGCATGGAACCTGGACTTTGAAACCTGCCGACAACTTACTGACCCAGGGGTGGGCAGGAGGGCACCAGCCTTCATTTATGCTGGTCTGCAGGTCCATTTTTTTGTGCAAAGTGATCAAAGTGGTCATAGTGTTACTAAACTGTAGTGATTAGGGTTGTGCAGGTTGGTTCAAGAACCAAATGGTTAAAGGGTCAGACTGTTCTTGAATCTGGTGAGATGGAAGGTCAGCTGTGGAGGAGTGGGTAAGAGTGAATGAACTGGCTGCCTCTTGCTTCTATTTTTTTAATGTTTTCAGGCCAAGGATTTGCACCCAGTTGCTTGTGAGGCTGCGAAGCAAATGCAAAAGTATTGATTTTGAGCTGAATGAGTCACCCCCGAGACATTTTGTCTTCCTCTGAAGGAAATGACGCACTGCTTGTAATGCAAGGAAAACCCTACAGGAACTTCCTGCCTCGGCTGGAGAGCTTCTGTAAACCTCTTCCCATCTTGTAACAAGCAGCTCCAGTTGGCAGAGACCCCCTTTTGCAGGTGAGAAATAACATCAGTGTCATGGATAAATCACTGAGTTTGAACAAAAGCACGCTGATTTAGCACCAGGAAGCATTGGTGGCCAATATCTTTCCAGGGCCAATGTGCAAATGCAAATGACCCTGGACAGCTGGAGAGGATTAAAGTGAAATGTGCATCCTGGCTGGCTGGATCCGCTCTCAGTTTCAGGGGAGAGAAACTGTTTAAAGAAGGGAGCTAGATTCTCACCAACAAAATTAAGTTCAGTACAAAGTGTCACATCTAAGATAGGTTTCAGTTGCAGAGAGTGGCTGGAAGATTGCAGGTGAATTTAAATACTTCCATCCAAATTAGGCCTGGGGTTTCCTTTTCTCTGACATGTGAGATAGCACAGCTGCCTGGAGTGGCTCGTTGGTCATTTATTCTGATTTACATGGTTTGCTTCATCATTTAAGCTTTTGCATTGTGAAGTGACAGTGATCATTTCAGTAACCATTTAGAACTGAGATGAAGCATGCCACATTCTTTTCCTGCTGCACAATTCAATAATGAAGCTGCAAGAATACAAGAACATACTGGAGTCATAAACAAAAAGTCCTGGAGTTGTTGCATACATAAACATGTTAGAGTCAGAGAGAGTGTCCTGGAGTTGTAGAGTATAAAAACTGGCTCTTTGACAGACTAAGTCCATGCCAGCCATCTTATTTTCTTTAACCAATTCCATTTACCCGAATTTGGTCCCTAGCCATCTACACGGTGTCAGTTCGATTCTCACCTAGATGCTTTGTAAATGTTGAAAGGCTATGTTCTGGTGTGGGATTGGACTGGCAGAATGGAGTGATGGACATATTAGAACTGCAGAAGTAGAACAAGAACCTTGGAGCAGGCAAAGTCTTTTTATTTCCTTCTGGCTCCAATATTTACACCTCATTTGAGTGTGTCACCTGTAAGTAGTGTGTGGAAGATATCCCACCCCAGCTCCAAGAGGTTGAGATTTGTCATAGCAATCTTTTTCCCACCTCTGAGGAAGTTCTGCTTCTTTATAACTGACAGTGCCATATTTAGAACCCCAAGATTTGACATCTCCCCAGAAGTGGGAACAGAATCTGGCATGTGCAGTAAAAGGCAGCTTGTAAGCTTAATCCAATGGACAAATAGGGTTATGGGCTCACTTCTGCGTCATTAGAGGTAAAAGGGCTTCCTTGCTTTGCTTAGGTTCATTTGAGGGAGGGGGATGTTCTGACATTGAACAAAGGAACATAGAACATAGGACAGTACAGCACTGTCAATGTGACACATTGACAGTGCTGAACATGAAATCAAATTTATTCAAGTCTCTTCTGTCTGTACATGATCTGTATTCCTTCTTCATTTGGCATATTCATTTGTCAATTTAACAGACTCTTAAATACATCTCTCACACTTGCTTCTACCATTCTCCTGGCAGCCCATTCCAGGTATCCACCAATCTCTATTTATAAAAATTTTGCCCCACACATCTCCTTTAACCTTGCCCCCCCCCCAGTTTAAATTGCATGTATTTTAGTATTTGATATTTCTGTCCTGGGGAGAATATTCTGACCATCTGTCTCCCGTCAGTAAATCCTGGGAGTCCCAGGTTTGGGGCCCAAGACAGTGGGGTGGAAAGGAGGTTATGATGAACTATGAAGGCTGGGACCAGAGAAATGGTTAGGGCTTGTCAAGGCTTCACTTTAGGCCAGCAACATGAAAATCTGGTGATTCCAGACACAGCCATAAAAGTTGGTCCTGATGCTTATTTGGTAACGTTCCAAAATGGCAGCATTTGGTATACATCTGATACAGAACTTGTGACTCATGGAGGAGGTGCACTGTCAGTCCAGGGGAAGTTCCAATCTTATAGAAAGGAACTAAACACTTCATGCAATTGAATTTTTAATGTATCTGCAGATATATGCAGGGCACAATGGGAGCAAAGCAGTTAGCACCATACTATTACAGCTCAGGGTGTCGGAGTTTGTAGTTCATTTCCAGTGTCCTCTGAAAGAAAGTTGTACAGTCTTCCCGTGAGTGGTGGGTTTTTTCGTCCCCTCCCCGGGTGCTCTAGTTTCCTCTCACAGTCCAAAGGCATCCTGGTTATTAGTTAATTGGTCATTGTAAATTGTCCTGTGATCAGGTTAGAGTTAAGTAGCTGGGTTACTGGGCATTGCAGCTCATTGGGACAGAAGGGCCAATTCTGCCTTATATCTCTAAATGAATAAAAAAAAAATCAACCTCTTGGGAATTCCCAATTAATTAAAGATGGGGCCAAGTGGAACAAACTTTGACATGTGTCATTAATCTGTTATACAATTGAAGGAAGGTAACACCCCAAGAACAGCAAATCCAAAAGCATTGAACTTCCATCATTGACATCAGTCCAAATCCTTAACACTGCTTCTCTTTCCATAGATGCTGATGACTTATTAATTGCTTCCAGCATTTTCTGCCTTTGAGTTCAAGAGCTGTAAGGTAAAGTTGCAGCTCTATAACATCCTTGTTAGACCACACTTTGAATATTGGCTTTAGTTCTGGATGCCTCATTATAGGAATAATGTGAAGCTTGCAAAAGAGTGCAGAGGAGATTTACCTGGACACTTCCTAGATTGGAAAACGTGTCTTACTCAATTCAATTCAAGTTTAATTGTCATTGAACTATACATGAATAGAGCCAAACGAGACAGCATTACTACAGGGTCAAGGTGCAAAGACACATTACCAACAGTCACACACAAGATCACAATCACATAATAAGGGTCTCAAGGCCCATCCTCCCCACCCCACCCCCGCAATGCCGCAGCATGTTGCCCAGTTCTTGCACATGCAAGTCAACCATCCCATAGAGAATATCAGTAAAAATATGTTGATGCAGAATATGAATGAAGACAGGTTGAATGACCTAGGGCTTTTCTCCTCGGAGTGAAGGAAGAAGAGAGGTGACTAAATGGAGGTGTACAAGATGATAAGAGTATAGTTTGAATGGATGACCAGAGGCTTTTTCCCAGGTCAGAAGTTGCTGATAAGAGGAAACATAATTTTAAGATCATTGGAGGAAAGTACAGGGGTGGATGTTAGAGGTACAATTTTTTTTTAAACATAGAGAACGTTGGGTGCATGAAACGTGTTGCCAGGAGTGATAGTAGATGTAGACATCTTAGAGACATTTAAGAAACTTTCAGATGGGCACATGTATGATTAAAAAAAAAGTAGAGGGGTATGTGGGAGGGAAGGGTTAGATTGATTTTAGAGTAAGTTAAATGGTCAGCACAACATTGTGGGCCAAAGAGTAATTTTCTATCTACTATTTAAAGCATTATTAATTTTTCCATAACACCAACGTGTGGAGCGGTGTATTACATGTAGCCTAATGCCCTGATAGACCATCAGACTTTGTATATCACACCTTTAGGCACACACACACTGTACTAACATCAGTAACACCATTCACAATAAAGTATTTTTCAAAGCTGCTGTGATCTCTTTGGTAATGCAGGGCACATGATGGGCAGTTTTTGCACTGTGAATTCCCAGAAGTAACAATGTGATAATTGCCATATTTAATCTGTTGCTTTGTTGATTCAGGAGCTAATTTTCTCCAAAGGCATTGAAAATAAGTTGCTGACATTTTTTGTAAATTAATTTTATGGAATCTGAGAAACAGATAGGCCCCCATCTAATATCTTTGGCTATAGTGAGTGGCTGTAAATCCAGCATAAAATCATAAATCCCACTGTTCCAAATGGTGGATATTTTATTGGCTCTGAAAGGACACTTCCTTTTGTAATAAACATTGGTGAATAGTGAACTCTGCCTTTACCCTCCAGCGTTTGGTGTCAGTACTGTGTATACACTGCCACCCTGTGGCACCAACCACATCAGCGATATCTTCCTCTAACTTGCAAAGAATAAATTGTAAGTAGCATCTAGATCATGGAAAGCAGGCCCATTATAGAAGAATAGAGCAGGGAAGAGGTCATCCTGCCTGTGGTGGCCTTCCCAGAGCTGCTCAGTTGTCCTGCTCCTCCACGTCTCCCCCCATGGTGCTACAATTCTCTTCCCCCAAAATATTTCCCTTCTTAAATCATGTGGTTGCATTTCATTTCAGTTGAAAGTACCCGGTGGGGTAACAGCTCAAAATCACTGACCTCCAACCTCCTCTGTTTTATTCTGACAGTTTTTGGTAGCCTAACTTAGGGTGGCATGGTATGTAGTGGTTAGCACAACACTTTACACCCGCCAGCTGTAAGATCCAGTTCGATTCCTGCCGCTGTCGGTAGGAAGGCTGTATCTTCCCCCATGACTGCATGGGTTTCCTCAGGTACCCCAGATTCCTCCCATATTCCAATGACATACAGGTTAGGGTTAGTCAGTTGTGGGCGTGCTAGATTGGCACCAGAAGTATAGTGACACGTGCCCAGCAAAGTCTTTGATTTGATTTGGCACAATTGATACATTTCACTGTGTGTTTTGATGTACATGTGGCAAATAAAA
Source organism: Mobula birostris (assembly GCF_030028105.1). Lineage (NCBI taxonomy): Eukaryota > Metazoa > Chordata > Chondrichthyes > Myliobatiformes > Myliobatidae > Mobula > Mobula birostris. The sequence goes on along the minus strand of NC_092377.1, from coordinate 83,592,516 downwards.
TTAACTGGGTAATGTTTTTCCACATTAAAAGGTGCTATAAAAACATGCGTCTTATGCAGCAGAACAATATGCCAGGGGCATATGGCAAAATCATGTACTTTAGATTCTCATGATATTGGCACCGTGCAACCCTTATTGTGGCTTTGCTGACTCATTTGCTTGATTTTATAATACATACTCTCTGGGACACTCAGCCACAGAATGAAAACCACCAAAAACCACCATCAGCAGTAACTTGTTAGTTATAAGCACCCAAATCACCTCTGTTGTTGAAAGGTAATCTAACTGAACATCAAATGCATCATCATTTCAAATTATTTGCTGATTATATAGACCCATAAGGGTCGATTCCAATGGGTTGAAAATCATGGATGCTGTAGTGAGTGGCCAAACTCACGGTCAGCGAATATAAAAATTATCTTCAAAGTAATCAATATAAATCTATTAATAATATTATACAGGCTATGCAGCTTTATGTATTTCATTTTAAGGCTTCATTTTGCTTTACATGAACATATTCAATGATATTTCCCTCTGTGGATAGGGTATTACAAAGGCCGATGGAAATCCCTACTCCACTTGAAAAGGACAGCCTCTTATTCTGCTTTGATTATGACAAATACGATACGTTTTCAGCCCCAATATCTGCTTTGAGTAACATCAAGCAAAATTCCAAAGACATTGGGTCTTAGATTCTGAATCAAGCTACATCTGCTGGTTGGCATGAACCATCTGCTGGTGAGATGCTAAAACGTCTCGGAAGTTTTGAGTAAGAACAAGATTTTGACGATATACTGGTAGGCTCCTTCAGATTTCAGGGAGTCAGACAGTTACTGATAGACTTCTGGCAGTGACCTGTCAATCCCTGGGTCAAGGAGCATGCAAAGATGGAAACCCAATTGTTTCCTTTAGTATGTACTGCCCAATATTGGCTAGCTGTTTGATTATAAGGAAGGGAGACGAGAAGTGTTGGTACCAGGATGATGGACAATAGAGAAAGCTTCATCTCTTCTGGATGTTGAAATGGAAGTTCCTCTGAGGGTGGGGCAGAATTGTTTGGTGCAGATCATCTGAGTTACTTTGAAAGGACGTGTGTTCACCATAATTGCCAGAAAAAGCCAAGTGGAAAAGCAAAGAACAATAAGATTTAGAAACCATACACAAGTGACATCAAGGGGTATGGGTAGAGAAAAAAGATAAGATGTGGGAGAAGAGAAATACCTAATCAAGTGAAATCCTTGGACAGCATAACAAGGGAAGCCAAAGAAATGGATGGGACTACATGGCTGCGTTTGTCGTCCAGAATATCTATTGATAGATGATCAGCCGTGCTCATATTGAATTGTAGACAAGGTTCAAAGAGCCAAATGGCCTACTCCTGCTCCTATTTTCCATGTTTTCAAGATTCTAAATTTGAAATAAAATTGAGCTGGAAATCTGGACCCACTGCACTTTGCCTACCACCTAATTTACAGCGAATGCAATCTCACTGATTCTCCAGTCTACCTTGGGTCACCTGGACAACAGCAATGCCTATGTTACATTGGTGTTTATTGATTACAGCTCAGCATTCAACACCATCATCTCCTCAATACTAATCAATAACCTTCCAAACCTGGGCCTCCCTACCTTCCTCTGTAACTGGATCCATGACTTCACTGGGAGACAACAATCAGTGTGGATCGAAAATAACACCTCCTCCTCACCAACAATCAACACAGGCACACCTCAAGGATGTATGCTTAGTCCACTATTCTACTCTCTCTACCCTCATGACTGTATGACCGGGCACAGCACAAACACTATCTTATAAATTCACCAATGACACATCAGTGGTAGGCAGAATTTCAGATGGTCACAAGGAAGCATACATATGTGGGTTAGATCTGCTGGTTGAACGGTGACACATCAACAACCTTGCACTCAACGTCAACAAGGCCAGCCAATTGTGGACTTTAAGAAGGGAAAGTTGAGAAAACAGACACCCGTCCTCAACGAGGAGTTTGCAATGAAAAGAGCTGTTTTAAGTTCCTGAGAGTCAACATATTGACACAATTATGAAGAAGGCATGGCAGCAGCCATATTTCATTAGGAGTTTGAGGTCAGTTGGTATGACACTAAAGAGCCTAACAAGCTTCTAAGAGCATTCTAACTGGTTGCAACACACTGCAAATGATTGCGAAAAGCTACAGAGAGATGTAAACTCAGCCAGCTCCATCATAGGCTCTAACCTCCTCACCATCAAGGGCATCCTCAAAAAAAAACTAGTGCCCCAAAAAGGCAGTAACCATCATTAAGGACACCCAGCTCCCAGGACATGCCTTCTTCTCATTACTACCATTTGGGAGAAGGTACAGGAATCCAAAGACCCATGCTCAACATTTTCAGAATAGCATCTTCCCTTCCACCATCCGATTTCTGAATGATCAATGAACCTATGAAAATGAACACTCTATTTTCGCCCTACTTATTTATATACATATTTTATTTTAATTTATGGTATATTTTATACATTACGCTGTACCGTACTGCCGCCACAAAACAACAAATTCCACTATTTATATGTCTCAGTGACAATAAACCAGACTCTGCTTCCAACTTCGATAGGTGTTTCCGGACTTGCTAACTATTTCCAGCATGCTGTTTTAATACCAGAATTAGGTAGAGTGTGACTTGAGCAGAAAGTTTTTATCCATGATTCCTACTTTCTCCTGCTTGGAGGCCCTGTATGTTGTGGTTTTACCACAATCCATGTGTGGTCAGTTGTGAATCCCTGGTGGGACAATGTTTGAGTAAATTTCCAGTAGGAACATGGAACTTCTGCCAGATTTAACAGCTGAGACTCATTAATATGTTGACAGAGCAAATAGCAAGGCTTGGAATTGTGTTCAAATCCCTCTGTAACAGCTATAGGCCTCAAGTGAAATTAATGATATTAAGTTTTGTTTTTAAAGGTAATTAACAATAACATCATTTATTGTAAAAACTGTATTTGGTTTACTAATGCTCTTCAGGAAAGGAAAGCTGCCTCCTTTAACTGGTCTGATCTGTGAGTTATTCTAAACCAGGGCTTCCCAAACTTTATGCCATTAACTGTGGGGTCCATGGACTCCAGGTTGGAAAGGCCTGCTCTAGGCCTATCAATGTAGTAAAACCCAGGTCCTCAGAATCGTTAAACTTCCTAAGATTCTTAAATGCTCTCAGAAATAGTCCAACAAACCACTCAATACAAGGACCAATCAAGGATGAACAATAATTGATCAGAGGGAGCCTGTGTATGTGTGTGTGGGGGGGGGGGGGGGGACAGTGGGAAAGGGTCTTGTTTCCCTGTTGTCTTGTTTTTTTTTCCCTGCTGTTGTGCTGTTGTTTTGCTGCTTATGTTGTCTTATGTTTGTTGAGCTGTTGTTGCGTTGTACATAGTGGGCATATGCTGTGCGGCGACCCTTGCGGGCTGCCCCCAGCACATCCTTGGGTGTGCTGGTTGTTAACGCAAACGATGCGTTTCACTGTTTCAATGAACATGTGATAAATAAATCTGAATCTCAATCTCATACGTCCTTAGGCGGAGCAGTATGAAATTTTGTATGAGATATTGCGGCAAAATGCTACATAACATCACAGACTTGATGTGGATACATGTTGCTTCTGAATTTCCTCACCCCTCAACAAGGAGGCACGGTGGGAGAGTTGGTCGAGCTGCTGCCGCACAGCGCCAGTTCAGTCCTGACCCGCATCTTACCAGTCTGATTTTAGCATATTCCCCCCATGACCACACTGAGTGCTCCGGTTTCCTTCCATCTCCCAAAGCTGTGTGGGTGGGTAGGTTAATTGCCTACTGCAATTTCCCCCTAGTTTTATTACTGTAGGTGAGTGGTAGACTAAGAGGAGTTAATTGGCCCATTGTACGTTTGTAGAATTAGTATTATTAGGTGGTTGATGGTCAGTATTGACTTAGAGGGCAGAAGACCCTGTTTTTGTGCTTTATGTCTCCATGGCTCTATAACAGTGGAACTCTTACAGGAAACTGGTATTCTATTCTGAGACTCGGAAAATGTCTCATTGCTCAGCTTTTACAAGGCTCTCCAAACAGAGAGGGCTCTCCGCAGTAAGGTGTAGAACTATAAAGTCACAAAGGGACATAGCTGTATATCAAAGAGACAAAGAATGAAGAGACATTTTCCCCACAGCGTAGAAGGAAGAAACCATGTGGTGGCCCAAGCCTGGGATGTTGCTACTCCAGATGCCTGGCGGCAGAAGGTATACAAACACCCCTTGTCACTTTAGAATGCACTTCAGAAAGCAATCTTCCACCTATTGCAAACACACATTGGCTTCAATTACTGTATGCACTATTTGGGGACATTTATAGAGCCATCTTTCCTTTAACTTATTCCCTTCTACCTTCCATTGTCATCGCACAACAATTTCATAATTTCTTCATTTGACCACCAGGTGGCGACATTGGCTCACACATCCCATCATGTCTCCCCCCCCCCCCGTGAACACTTTTTAATAGGAGCTCTCTATTCAGTTAGCGGTCAATGCAGAGCGCACCATAACAGGCATTATTTTTAGTGATCATCCAATATGTTTACTTTTTTTCTCACTTTATCCAGAATACATTTTCTTAGTGTACTGTATATGTCACAGCGAGATACAACATGGAAACAAGCACACTGATCTATGCAGCGCAATGACAGAGTACAATTTCCAACATGTAAGACAATAGATTTGCAGCAGGTGGGGTCAGTACAGCTTCCAAATCTGTGAAAGTGCATATCCCATACGCCTGAGTTGAAATAGCAAAATATCATTCAACATTTTGAGTCACGAATGTGTATTCTTAGTATATGGAAAGATCAAAGATCGTCTCCGGTGTCTGTTGGTGCTGATACTAAACAGAGTGGGAGCAATGCCCTTTTAAGTGCAATCTGAGTAGAGTGCCTTTGTATATTCTTTGGGGTTTAGAAACATGATGAGGGTAGATGCTGAATAACTGTTTCCCCTGACTGAGAGCCTAGAATTAGGGATGCAACTCTAATTCTAAGGGGTAGAGGCAGAGGTTGTCATGACAGTGGCACTTAAGAGGCTTTTAGATGGACACATGAATGTGCAGGAAATGGAGGAATATTGATCATGTGCAGGCAGAAGAGCTTTAATTTGATTTGGTATTCAATTCGGTGCAGGCATGGTGGCCAAAATAGTTCATGTGTTGTACTGTTCCATGTTCCATTTTATAGAGTCATACAGCATAGAAACTGGCCCTTCAGCCCAGCTGGTCTATGCCAACCTCAACACCTTCCCTGCCCGTCCCAGATGCCATAATCCTCCAAGCCCCTCCACTCCATGTAAATGTTGCGATTGTACCTGCTTTGAACACTTCTTCTGGCAGTTCATTCCAGATGTTCACTACCATCCATGCAAAGAAGTTACCTCTCAGGTCTCTCCTTTTAAATCTCTACTCTCTTATCTTGTACCTGTGCCGTCTGGTCCTGGACTCCCCAACCCTTGGGGTAAGACTGTGACTGTCCACCTTATCATACCCTTCATGATCTTAGAAACTTCTGTGAGGTCACTTCCCATTTTCCTGCACTCCAGGGAATAAAGATCCAGTGTGGCCAACATCTCCCTATAACTTCGGCCCTCCAGTCCAGGCAATATCCTTGTAGATCTCTTCTGCACCCGCTCCAGCCTGACAATGTCTTTTTCTATAACAGGGTGAGCAAACCTGTGCACAATACTCACAAGTGCGGCCTCACCAATGACCTGTATATCTGCGACACAGTGCTCCTACTCCTAAGCCCAGTACCCTGACTGATGACAGCCAGCATCTTAAACACCCTCTTCAACACCCTGTCTTCCTGTGTGGCTGCTTTCAGCAAACTGTGCACTTGTACTCCCGGATCCCTCTGTTGTACAATGCGCATCAGTGCCCTACCTCCCACTGTACACCCTACCATGGTTTGAATGTCCAAAGTGTATCATCTCACTCTTATCCAGGTTGAAATCCACTTGTTGTCCCGCAGCCCATCTCCCATACTTATCAAGATCTCTTTGTAATTGCAAGCAGATTACATACCATAATCTGCTTCACTATCAACAAGGTCCCTAATTTAGTATCAGCAGCAAGCTAGCTAATTGTGCAGAGTATATTCATATCCAAATCATTTACGTAAATTATATCCCGGATCTGGGCCATACCCTCCAAATATCCGGACCTGCCTCTCAGTTTTTTTGCACTACCTTACTTTCCCTTTTCTATTTATGATGCATAATTTAAATTTTTTAATATCTACTATCGATTTGTACTCCAGGGAGCACGAAGAGCAGAATCAAATATCACTGTGATGATTGTACGCTCCAGTATCAATTGTTTGGTGACAATAAAGTATAAAGTAAAGTAAATAACAGAGATACCAACACGGATTCCTGGAGCACCCCACTCGTCACAGGTCTTCTGTCAGAGAATCGACATTCAACCATCACTCTCCCTTCCTATCATCAATTCAGTTCTGAGCCCACATTTCAAGCTGCCCTCCAACTACCCTACTTTTGATTATCCCCTTGGCTACCTCTTTGAAAAACTCCAAAAGAGTCATCACATATGACCTCCCATGCACAAATCCATGCTGAATATACAAATGATGATAGACCTTTTCCCTCAAAACTCCCCCCAGTAAATTCCCAACAACTGCAGTAGGCTTTCAGCCTGTAGTTCCCTAGCCTGTCCTTGCTTCCTACTTGAAAGCTGGAATTTTAGCCACTCTTCAGTCTTCTGAACCTTCACCAATGGCTAATGATGTAGCAAATATCTCTGCAAGAGCATCTGTGGTTCCTTCCCTGGTCTCCCACGAGGTCCAGCAGTGCACTTAGTCAAGCCTGGCAATTTACCCACCTTAACAAGCAGCACAACCCAAGGATGTGCTGGGGCAATCCACAAGAGTCATCACACATTCTGGTATCAACATAGCATGGCCATCATATTCGTAGAACACAAGCAACAACAGCAGAACAATGTTATCAAAGCAACAACAAGCCCCATTCCTCACACCCACCCAACCACGCACACAAAAAGTTCTCCAGCCCCAGTACAGGTGGCCTTTGGCCTCCAGTGGACTCAAACTCAACGACATTGAGAGGGCCTTTGATTTAACCAGTGAACTCAGAGCAGAAACAGACATTAAAAATCTCAGCCATCCCAAGCTGCTCCACACCTGGGCAGCCCTGAAGGTCTTTCAGGACCTAGTCTGTCCCTTCTAATCCTTTCACTATTAATGCATCTGAAGAACTTCGAGATTATCTTTAACTCTGCCTGTCAAAGCTTTCTCATACTTTTTGCCATCACACATTTTCTCTTAAGTCTGGTCTTAAGCTTTCTATAACCATCAAAGGTTTCATTTGTACCTGCTGCTAAAGTTCTTCATTTTCAGGGTTCGAGATTCAACCCATCAATCAGAGTTCCCTGAACTTATGTCTCTCCTTTACCCTAATGGGAACATGTAGCCACTACACTCTTGACACTTTTAAAAGCCTCCCAATTGTAAACTTGTCCATTGACTTTAAATAGAGTCACCTAGTCCACCATTTCTAGATCCTTTCTAAGGCTCTCAATGCCCTACTGTACTTTAGGACTTTAACATGTGGACTTGTTCTATAGTTTTTTTTCATAACTGAGCTGTAGTCTTTCTATGGTTTCTAACTAGTGACTATAAAAAGTGTCCACACCCCTTAAAAGTTTTCATGTTTTACTGTTTTACAACATTGAATCAGTGGATTTAATTTGGCTCTTTTGACACTGATCAACAGAAAAAGACTCTTTCATGTCTAAGTGGGAACAGATCCCTGCAAAAAGATCTAAATTAGTTACAAATATATAACATAAAATAATTGATTGCATAAGTATTCACCCTCTTCAAGTCAGTATTTAGTAGATGCACCTTTGGCAGCAATTACAGCCTTGAGTCCATGGATAAGTCTCTCTCAGCTTTCCACATATAGACACTGAAATATTTCCCCATTCTTCTTTACAAAATTGTTCAAGCTCTGTCAGATTGCATGGGGATCGTGTGTCTTTTCAAGTCCAGCCACAAATTCTCAATTGGATTGAGGTCTTAGCCACTCCAGGACAATAACTTTTTTTGTTTATAAGCCATTTCTGTGTAGCTTTGGCTTTATGCTTGGGGTCATTGTCTTGCTGGAAAATAAATCTTCTCCCATTTCACAGTTCTCTTGCAGACTGTAACAGGTTTTCCTCCAGGGTTTCCCTGTATTTTGCTGGATTCATTTTATCCTCTACCTTCACAAGCCTTTCAGAGCCTGCTGCAGTGAATCATCCCCACAGCATGATGCAGCCACCACCATGTTTCACAGTAGGGTTTGTGTTTTTGATGATGTGCAGTGTTTGGCTTATGCCAAACATAACATTTAGTCTGATGGCCGAAAAGCTCAATTTTGGCTCATCAGACCGGAGAACTTTCTTCCAGAGTCTCCCATATACCTTCTGGCAACTCTAGCTGAAATTTCATGAGTTTTTTTTCCCCAACAGCGGCTTTCTCTTTGCCACTCCCCCATAAAGCTGTGACTGGTAAAGCACCCGGAGAACAGTTGCTGTATGTGCAGTCTCTCCCATCTCAGGCACTGAAGCTTATAACTCCTCTAGAGTTGTCACACGTCTTGTGGTGCCTTCCCTCACTAATCCCCTTCTTGCATGGTCACTCAGTTATTGAGGACGGGCTGCTCTAGACAGGTTTACAGCTGTGCCATATTCTTTCCATTTCTTGATGATTGACTTAACAAGGGATATTCAGCGACTTGGAAATTTTCTTGTATCCATCTGCTGACTTGGGCTTTTCAATAACCTTTTCACGGAGTTGTTTTATATTTAGAATTAATTTAGATCACTTTGCAAAGATCTATTTTCACTATGACATGAAAGAATCTTTTTCTGCTGATCAGCCAGACTAAATTCACTGTGATTCAATGTTGTGAAACAATAAAACATGAAAACTGCCAAGGTGGGGGTTGAATACTTTTTATAGGCACTGTATATTATTATTGGAGGAAATTACAGGTAGGAGAATTAGTGGATGTGGTTTACTTGGATCTTCAGAAGATTTTGACAAAGTGCCACACGTAAGTCTACCTAACAAGATGTGAGTCCATGGTATTACAGAAAAGAAACTAGTGTGGGTAGAAGATTGACTGAATAGCAGGAGGCAAACAGTGAGAATAAAGGAAGACTTTTCTGGTTGGCTGTCAGTGACTAGTAGTGTTCCACAGGGGTCAGTATTGGGAACACTTGTATGTCAATGATTTGAATGATGGAATACTGGCTTTGTGGCCAAGCTTGTGAACAATATAGAGATAGGTGGATGGGCAGGTAGTGCTGAGGAAGCAGGGAGCCTGCAGAAGAACTTTGACAGATTGGAAGAATGGGCAAAGAAGTGACCAATGGAATAATGTGTAAGGATGTGTATGGACATGCAGTTTGGTAGAAAGAATAAAGGCGTAGACTATTTTCAAAATGGGGAGGAAATTCAAAAAAATCAGAGGTGCAAAGGGATTTTGGAGTTCTTCTGCAGGATTCCCTACAGGTTGACTTGTAGTTTGAGTCAGTGGTAAGAGAGGAAAATGCAATATTAGCATTCATTTTGAGAAGGCTAGAATACAAGAGCAAGGATGTGATAATGAGGCTTTATGAGGCATTGGTCAGACCGCACTTTGGAGCGTTGTGAGCAGTTTGGGGCCCTTATCTAAGAAAGGATGTGCTGCTTTTGGAGAGGATCCAAAAGAGGTTCATGAGAATTATTCCAGGAAAGAAAGGGTTAGATTATGAAGACACGTAGTCCCCTTTTATTGTCATTTAGTAATGCATGCATTAAGAAATGATACATTGTTTCCTCTGGTGTGATATCACAAAAGCACAGGACAAACCAAGGTTGGAAAAACTGACAAAACCACATAATTATACATATAGTTACAACAGTGCACAATACCATAACTTGATGAAGAAAGTCTGTGAGCACAGTAAAGTTCAAATTTTCTCAAATGTCCCACATCTCACCCAGACAGGAGAGGGAAGAAAAACTCTCCCTGCCATGCCAACCACAATCCGACTCTGAGTCATCCGAAAACTTCGAGCTCTGATCAGCTCTCCAACACTGAGTAGAGCGCCATCTCTGTCCGAGCAATTCATCCTCTTTCTCGGTCGCCAAAAGCAGGCAAGGCCGGGGATTTTGAGGCCTACCCTCCAAAAGATTCCCGACCACACAGTAACATCAGCAGCGAACGGGCGTTTCAGAAATTTCTCCAGATGTTCCTCTGAGCTTTCACGTCTGTCTCCATCAAATCAGAAATTGTCCACGGCCCCTATTTAACAGATATGATATCAGTTTTCACCAGAGAGCTGCGTACACGTGGTGAGCTGCCATCTTCTCCTTCCTCCCGGGTTAATATATGAGGAACATTTTATGTTTCTGGCTTACACACATTGGGGTTTAGAGGTACAATGGGAGATCTCATTGAAATCTATTGAATATTGAAAGATCTAGATGGAGAGAATGTGGAGAGGGTGTTTCCTCTAGTGGGTGAATCTAGTGTGTTCACTGAAATACATAACCTCTTACCACAGCAGTCTAAGGTACCCACTTGCTTCAAGGAAGTGGTAACCTGCCTCAGTGATGATTATCTGGTAGCACTTACATCTACTGTGATAAAGTGTTTTGAGAGGTTGGTGATGAAACATATCTCCTTCTTGTGAAGTGACCTTTTCAAATTTTGCTACTGGCACAACAGGTCTGCAGCAGATGCCATTTCTTTGGCTCTTCACTCAATCCTGGGACATCTGGACAGCAAAGATGCTCTTTATTGACTACAGCTTGGCTTTCAATATTAGTATCCCCTTAAAACTAATCAATGTTTCAAGACCTTGGCCTTAATATCTTGTGCAATTGGATCCTGATTTCCTCACTTGCAGACTCCAGTCAGTTTAGATTGGAAGCAACATCTCCTCCACACTCTTCATCAGCACAGGTGTACCACAAGCTGTGTGTTTAGTTACCTGCTCTACACACTTCATACTTATGAATGTGAGGTTCAAAACAGCTCCAGTGCCATATTTGAATTTGCTGAAGGCACTACTGTCATTGGCCATAAATCTGTATATATGGTATGAGACAGATTGAAAATCTGGTTGAGTGGTGCCACTATAACAGCCTTTCACTCAATGTTAACAAGAACAAGGCGCTGATTATTGGCTTCAGGAGAGGAAACTGGAGGTCCATGACCCAGACTTGGAGATGGTCAGCAGATTTAATTTCCTCCATGTTATCGTTTCAGAGGATCTGTTCTAGGCCCAGACTGTAAATGCAATTATGAAAAAGCATGGCAGTGCTTCCACTTCCTTAGGAGTTTGCGAAGATTCAGCATGACATCTAAAACTTTGACAAACCTCCATAGGTGTGTGGTGGAAAATATATTGAGTGGTTGCATCATGGCCTAGTATGGAAGTACCATGCTCCTGTATGGATAATCCTACAAAATATAGTGGATATTGTAATGCATACATCTACTTCAAACACCTGCAATGTTATTCATGAGCAGGAATTGGAGATCACACATATACCTCCTGAAACCAGATCTACAGAAGGAAATGCAGAATAAACAGTTCAGCCAGTTGCCAAGTGAAGCAGCAAGGAGCTTCGAGGTTGGACTGGAAGTCTTGGTGCATGATTACCAAGAGGACAAGTGGTCACCCAGTAGGATCGCTACAAGAACTGGTCCACTGATGTGCATGGTGGATGTTGGAGAACAGACGTGGACACAACATGTGGACCACATACTGGATGCTCAGCTGAAGAACACACCTGAGTCAACTACAGACAACAAGATGGACACATTACAGCCACCGAACTTGCCTCTCAATGATAATCATGTCACTAAATGCAATGAGACACCGGCAACCGAGAACATTGCATTTGACAGAACACTGCCATATCTGATGCCAACCCACAGGTCCCAAAGCACTATCCTGAAAGACACAGAGCACCACCCAAACAGCTGAATCTTTAGTATCCTGAAGTTAGTTATGAACTGTTATTGTGAAGGCACATTTATTTGAAGCTGGGTTGTTAAAGGGAAATTGAATGTTTTGGTACATTTACAGTTTATGTTACATTAATCTAAAGACACACGCACACACACGCGCACGCGCACACACACACGCACACACACGCACACGCTTTTATTTTATTGATTATGTGGTTGTAAAGACACAACAGATATGGCCAAGTCCATCATGGGTAAAACCATACCCTCTATTGAGCACATGTCCACAGAATGTTGTCACTGGAAAGCTGTATCCATCATCAGGGACTGCCACCACCCAGGCTATGCTCTCTTCTTGCTCCTGCCATCAGGAAGGTGGTACAGGAGCCTCAGGGCTCACAGCACCAGGTTCTGGAACAGCTATTATCCTTCAACCATCAGGCTGTTGAACCAATGGGGATAATTTCACTCGCCTCATCACTGAACTTTTCCTACAATTGATGAACTCACCTTCAAGGATTCTTCATCTCATGTTCTTGATATTTATTGCAAATTTATTTATCTTTATTATTTCTTTTATAGTTGCACAGATGGTTGTCTCTTGCACATTGGTTGTTTGCCTTTCCTTTTTGGTGCAGTCTCTCATTGATTCTATGATGTTTCTGGGATTACTGTAAATTCCTGCAAGAAAATAAATCTCAGGGTGGTGTATGGTGACATATGTACCTTGACAGTAAATTTACTTTGAACTTTAGTTGGAGGGCTATGAAGGAGGGAAGAGTTAGATTGATCTTAAAATAGCATAAAGTGTGGCCTTGTACTGTGCGATAGAACATATTTTCTACATCCAATACTTTGATAAATCATGTGGGTTTGCCATTGTAGACAGAAATGTTACTTGGACTTTTAATTGTACACTCAGTTTGCCCTAAAAATGATGTTTGTTTTGTGCATAACAGGGAAATAATTGGGCATTTTCTGAGCTCAATAAAATGGTCTTTCCCTATTGGATACAGCTACCTCCCTAGGTTTCCTCGAAGCACACACAAAACAATATGGAAAAAAAAAGCGAACTATTTTTTTATAAAAACTATTTTTATTTCCCTTCTTTTCTTGAACGTGTTACAATTCTTTCTGTATTGTCAGTTTATTCCTGGTTACCTATGACTATGTTTTTCTGGTCATCTTTCCTTTACATTATTTATAGGGATAAGCTCACCAAGAATTTACAGACGCTGTGCATATTTGCAGTTCTGAAGTCAGTGAAAGATGATGCTGCCAAGATCATCAGGCAGCATTGTTCAGATGGATAGCTATGACATGTTTGTCTGGTTAGGAAAGTTTGAGGGAATATGAAGCCACATGTCTTGAGCCAGAGAGCAATGAATCTGTGGAATTCTTTGCCACAGGCAGCTGTGGTAGCCACGTCTTCATGTATACTTAAGGCAGAGGTTGATAAATTCTTGATTGGTCAGGGCATGAAGAGATACAGGAAGTAGTAAGGAGATTGTGGCTGAGAGGAAAATTGGATCAACTAAGATGAAATGGCAGAGCAGACTTGATGAGCCAAATGGCCTAATTCTGTTCCTATATCTTATGGTCTTATGCAGGTAAATGGGAATAGCTCAGGTTGACAACTTGATCAGTGTTGATGGTTTGGGCTAAAGGGTCTGTTCCCATGCACTTTATCTCTATGATTCTATGGTTTCAAGAAATCATCAATGGATGGGTTGATTGAGACAGAATTGGAAACAAAACTTAGTGGATAAAAATAAGATAACATCAGGGAAGAGAAATAAGGGAAAAGACTGAATAACAGATGTTCAGATACTACCATGTGCAGAGGAACAGATGAGTGCATGCCACAAGTTCTTGAAAGTCAAAGTATGAAGGAAGTTAAGAAAGCATGTGAGATAATTCCATTTGTTGCCCATTGATAAGCATATAAAAGGAAGTCATGCTAAAAATGTAAAAAGAAATCATTTGTTGGACCTCAGAAAACATATTGTGTGGGAGTCTGGCCATCATACTATGGAGAGGCATGATTGAGGCACAGAGGGTGTGGGGGAGATTCACAAGCATGTTGCTTAAGTTGGAAATCATTATTATGAAGAGAGACTGATGAGACAGATTGTTTTATTTGAGATAAAGGGAACATGAAGGAACAGCCATCTGAGGTTTATAAAACTATTAAAGTCCTAAAGTGGGTTAAACATAGGGTACACCTTCCCTTAACAGAGATTAAGAGTGTAACTACAGAACATAAATTTAAGCTAAGGATTTGATGGCAGTTAAAAAAAAAAAATAGTAATTTCATTCAATGAATAGTGGGGTTCTAGAACTCACCATCTGAAAGGTAACAGAGCCAGATTTGAATGGATTTATTAGAGCCAGAAAAGATATAGAACAAGAGCTGGCCATGGAGACTAAGCTGAAATCCAGTTAAGGAGAGTATGAACATGAAGTTGGATGCTCCTTTGGGACGAATGGCCTCTTCCCCTGTTGTTTGCCTTCATGATTCAATAATTCCATAAGGTAATGTTCAACTGCTACATATTCTAAATGAATATTCAATTCAGTTACTCAGAGCACCAATTAGAGTTCTGTCCATCAGAAGGTTAATTAGAAAACTGCAGACACTTGGGTTCCACTATTATGCAAAGTTTCAAACTGCAAGCCACAGTAATAATTAGCATTTTAATTCGGGACATTGAAGTTGCAGAAGGAGGCAGAGGCAGAAGCAGAAGATATTTTTAAACAGTTTCTTTGTCAGACTATTGTATTCATTCATGTGTTAGCATTGATGATACAATCTTATTCACAATTAATCAACCAGTTCAGCTATTCATGGTCTATAATTGAAAGGGATAATGAAGGGAAGGGATCCCTGAGTTCAAAAGGGTTAGTATTCATGCAATATGTCTGCAGGAGTATTTCGATCTGATAGTCAGTTTAAAATCTGCTTAACATAATAATCTTCTAAACAATGCTTTTTGCCTTGGCTCCAGAGCATTGAGTGAAGGAGAATTGTAGGATCAATAATCAGAGTAGTAATAAAGTGGATTTATTATCACTGACTTTTCTGTGAAATTTGTTGCTTTGGAGCAGCAGTACAATGCAAAGACAAAGTTATGATAATTAGAAAACTCAGAGCAAATAGAAAGAATAATGAGGTAGTGCTCATGGGTTTACAGACCATTCTGATATCTGATGGCAGAAGGATAGAAGTGGTTTCTGAATTGTTGGGTGTGGGTCTTCAGGCTCCTATTCCTTCTCCAGACGGTAGTAATGGAAAGAGGGTGAGGATCTTCAGAGGTGAATGACACCATTTAAAGATGTCCTCAGTGGTGGAGGAGTTGTGCCCATGAGGGAACTGATTAAGTCTACAACCCTGTGCGGCCTGTAGCGATCCTGTGCACTGGAGCCTCCATACGGTGGCTGTGGTTCACCCAGTCAGGATGCACATATAGAAATGTATAAAGTTTTCAGTGTTATACAGAATCTCATCAAGCACCTAATTAAGCAGCATGTGTTGGCCCAGGATAGATCCTCTGGGATGTTTATGCCCAGGAATCTGTACACCCTTTCCACTATTCTCTTTTCCATGGAAACTGATCAGCATACTTGAGAGCACTAATTCAAACCGAACATCAAGCACTTGTTAACAGATAGACAAGTTAGCTAAGACTTAGACATACACCTCTAGTTCATATACAGTGCCCCTATCCTGATTTGGCAGTGTTTGCACCAGCTCACTGCATTACATTCACTAATCACAGTACGTTCTGTTTGCCTGCAAGGGTCCCAGATTCACAGTTCCTTGTCGCTTCATTTTCCACGTTCAGTTTTGACCTCAGACTCCCAGTGTTTCATTCAAGCCTGTGTAACAGTGCCCTATCCAGCTATCCTTGATGCTGCCAATAACCACACTGTTAACATAATTGCTACTATTTCTTCAGCTGGAAGCACCAGCCCATGGAATTAAAGTGTAGAGAGTTTTAAACTGCAAATGTCCTGAATTTGTAATGCTTGATTGCCAGCATGGTGTGAAACAGGAGGGAGAGTGGGACTGCCAGTTCTGGTGACGCAGAATCAATCCAGATCTGAGGTGGCATCTATTAACCTATGTGTTGTGGGAGAAAGTATAGCAAGGGCTAATAACTGGGAAATAGAGACGTGGTTGTTCTCATGTGGTGACAGGGAACCACAGACAAAACAGAGAATTAGAGACATGGAATGCAACAGTGGATGTCAGCCAAGAGTCAGGAGTTTCATTAATTATGTTTCAGCATCGCTGCAAGAGAAAATTGGATTTAATATTAGACCTGTGGATAATAATTTTACTCTGTAAGCAGGAACTAGTCCATTACTTAGTTAAGTCTTTCTGTAGCCACCATTCTGTTATCAAAATCAACTTCAATTGGTAATCTCTTCAACTGGGAATGTAAAAGCTCTACCAATTCATGCTCAGTTAGACCAGCATAGACTGGTCTGGTTAACAAGAGCTTTTAATAAATCACCCATTATTTCAAACATCAACTCAGAGAAACATAGAAAGCCTACAGCACAATATAGGCCCTTTGGCCCAAAATGCTGTGCTGAACATGTACTTACTATAGAAATTACCTTGGGTTACCCATAGCCTTGTTTTCCTAAGCTCCATGTACCTATCCAGGAGTCTCTTAAAAGACCCTATCGTATCTATCTCCCCCACTGTCACCGGCAGCCCATTCCAAGCACTCACCACTCTCTGCGTAAAAACTTACCCCTGACATCTCCTCTGTGCCTACTTCCAAGTACCTTAAAACTGTGCTCTCTCATTCTAGCCATTTCAGCCCTGAGAAAAAGCCTCTGACTATCCACACGATCAATGCCTCTCATCATCTTGTACACCTCTATTAGGTCACCTCTCATCCAAGGAAAAAAGGCCAAGTTCCCTCAATGTATTCTCATAAGGCATGTTCCCCAATTCAGGCAACATCCTTGTAAATTTCCTCTGCACCTTTTCTATGGTTTCCACATCCTTCCTGTAGTGAAGTGACCAGAACTGAGCACAGTACTCCAAGTGGGGTCTGACCAGGGTCCTATATAGCTGCAACATTACCTCTCGGCTCCTAAACTCAATCCTATGATTGATGAAGGCCAATGCACCGTATGCCTTCTTAACCATACAGTCAACCTGCACAGATGCTTTGAGTGTCCTATGGACTCGGACCCCAAGATCCCTCTGATCCTCCACACTGCCAAGAGACTTACAATTAATACTATATTCTGCCATCATATTTGACCTACCAAAATGAACCACCTCACACTTATCTGGATTGAAATGCACCTACCACTTCTCAGCCTAGTTTTGCATCCTATCAATGTCCCGCTGTCACTTCTGACAGTCCTCCACACTATCCACAATACCCAACCTTTGTCATCAGCAAATTTACTAACCCATCCCTCCACTTACTAATCCAGGTCATTTATAAAAATCACAAAGAGTAAGGGTCCCAGAACAGATCCCTGAGGCACACCACTGGTCATTGACCTCAATGCAGAACATGACCCATCTACAACCACTCTGCCTTCTGTGGGCAAGCCAGTTCTGGATCCACAAAGCAATGTCCCCTTGGATCCCATGCCTCCTTACTTTCTCCATAAGCCTTGCATGGGGTATCTTATCAAATGCCTTGATGAAATCCATATACACTACATCTACTGCTCTTCCTTCATCAATGTGTTTAGTCACATCCTCAAAAAATTCAGTCAGGCTTGGAAGGCACGACCTGCCCTTGACAAAGCTATGCTGACTATTTCTAATCATATGCCTCTCATAAATCCTGACGCTCAGGATCTTTTCTATCAACTAACCAACCACTGGTCTACAATTTCCTGGGCTATCCCTACTCCCTTTCTTGAATAAGAAACAACATCCGCAACCCTCCAATCCTCCGGAACCTTTCCCGTTCCCATTGATGATGCAAAGATCATCACCAGAGGCTCAGCAATCTCTTCCCTTGCCTCCCACAGTAACCTGGGGTACATCTCGTCCAGTCCCGATGACTTATGCAACTTGATGTTTTCCAAAAGCTCCAGCACATCCTCTTTCTTAATATCTACAAGCTCAAGCTTTTCAGTCCACTGTAAATCATCCCTACAACTGCCAACATCCTTTTCTGTAGTGAATACTGAAGCAAAGTACTCATTATGTACCTTCGCTGCCTCCTCTGGTTCCAGACACATTTTTCCACTGTCACACTCAATTGGTCCTGTTCTCTCACATCTTATCCTCTTGTCTTTACATACTTGTAGAATGTCTTGGGGTTTTCCTTAATCCTGACCGACAAGGGCTTCTCATGGTCCCTTCTGGCTCTCCTAATTTCATTCTTAAGTTCTTTCCTACTCGACTTATCTTCTAGATCTCTATCATTACTTGGTTTTTTGAACATTTCATAAGCTTTTCTTTTCTTCTTGACTAGCTTTACAACAACCTTTGTACACCACAGTTCCTGTACCCTACCATCCTTTCCCTGTCTCATTGGAACGTACATTTGCAGAAATCCACACAAATATCCCCTGAACATTTGCTACATTTCTGCCGTACTATCGGGTTCTGTCGGGTTTCAGTGGGACTCAAGTGCAGACCAGTGAATACTATTTCACCAGGATTATTAGGGAGCACAAAGGCAACAATCTCTCAAAAACAGAAGGCAGGCACAGGTCTTACCAGGAAAGGCAGTCAGGCGAGGGCAGACAATCCAGAACACACAGGCAAAAATCAGGTCCAAGAGCAGGCAAAGTCCAAAACACAGAATCAGACAAGATCGGTTGGCAGAAGCCACAATGACAGGCTGAAATGACACAGGTCAGAACTGGGACAAACTGGCAGAGAATGCTGGTCAAGGTAGGGTTTAAATGGACAGGGTAATGAGTGAAAATTAGACACAGGTGGGTGCAAATGAGGAGACAAGCAGGTAATTGGAGGAAGTCCGAAAAGGAAAGGGGCTGGGCCAGAACCCACATGGCCAGGTGAAAGAAAACAGAAATTAAAGACTGTCGTGATCCGAAGCTACCAGAAGAGGCCCTTCGACCCAGTGTTCAGGCCGGATCCTTAACACATACATTTCCCTGTGAACATCTGTTCCCAATTTATGCTTCCAAGTTCCTGCCTGATAGCCTCATATTTCCCCTTACTCCAATTAAATGCTTTCCTAACTTGTCTGTTCCTATCCCTCTCCAATGCTATGGTAAAGGAGATAGAATTGCGATCACTATCTCCAAAATGCTCTTCCACTGAGAGATCCGACACCTGACCAGGTTCATTTCCCAATACCAGATAAAGTACAGCCACTCCTCTTGTAGGCTTATCTACATACTGTGTCAGGAAACCTTCCTGAACACACATAATAATCTCCATCACATCTAAACCCCTTGCTCCCGGGAGATGCCAATCAATATTTGGGAAATTAAAATCTTCCACCATGACAACCCTGTAATTATTACACCTTTCTGCAATCTGTCTCCTCATCTGCTCCTCGATGTCACCGTTACTATTGGGTGGTCTATAAAAAACACCCAGTAGAGTTATTGACCCCCTCCTGTTCCTAACTTCCACCTACAGAGACTCCGTAGACAACCCCTCCATGACTTTTCTTTAGCCGTGACACTATCTCTGATCAACTGTGCCACGCCCCCACTTCTTTTGCCTCCCTCCCTGTCCTTTCTGAAACATCTAAAATCTGGCACTCTAAGTAACCATTCCTGCCCCTGAGCTATCCAAATCTCTGTAATGGCCACAATATCATAGCTCCAAGTACTGATCCATGCTCTAAGCTCATCCTCTTTGTTCATAATACTCCTTGTATTAAAATAGACACATCTCAAACCATTGGTCTGGGCGCGTCCCTTCTCTATCATCTGCCTACCCTCCCTCTCACACTGTCTCCACGCTGTCTCTATTTGTGAGCCAACTGCCTCTTCCTCTGTCTCTTCATTTTGGTTCCCACCCCTCAGCAATTCTAGTTTAAACTATCCCCAATAGCCTTAGCAAACCTACCCACCAGGATATTGGTCCCCCTGGAAGTCAACTGCAACCCATTCTTATTGTACAGGTCACACCTGCCCCAAAAGAGGTCCCAACGATCCAGAAATCTGAAAACCTGCCCCCTGCTCCAGTCCCTCAGCCACGCATTTATCCTCCACCTCACTCTATTCCTATACCCACTGTCACGTGGCACAGGCAGTAATCCCGAGATTACTACCTTTAAGGTCCTGCTTCTCAACTTGCTTCCTAATTCCCTGTAGTCTGTTTTCAGGAACTCCTCCCTTTTTCTACCTATGTCGCTGGTAGCAATATGTACCACGACCTCTGGCTATTCTCTTTCCCACTTCAGAATATCCTGGATGTTATCAGAAACATCCTGGACTCTGGCACCTGTGAGGCAAACTACCATCCATGTTTCTTTCCTGCATCCACAGAATTGCCTGACTGACCCCCTAACTATAGAGTCCCCTATCACTGCTTCCATCCTCTTCCTTTCCCTACCCTTTTGAGCCACAGGGCCAGACTCTGTGCCAGAGTGTGTGCCAGACTCCTTGTGATCTTTCAGTTTGCTCCTACAATTGGCATAGTCAGCAGGGTACCGCACTGGATTGCAATCGAATTCGAGCCTCCTTGTTCGGTGAGTGCGTTTGAGATACCATCCTCTTAGGTTAGGGAACAACCTCGTAGTTGACTGAGACCACAAGTTGTGGTAGAATGAGACCTTGGAGCTTAAGGAGTTTCGTTTTGGAGAACAGGGCACTGGAGTATGGGTAACTGGCGGATGGGGTCCAGATGGTTATAAATTGCAAGTAAGCTGGGAAATCAATTGCCTAACCAAATCTGGGCATCTTGGTAGCTGGTAGATGGGGTCCAGCTTGTTACGAGTTTTTGTGGATTTGGGAAATTGATTGATTAAGTAATGTTATTTGAGACATATGCTCAGTGAGCTGTAATTGCAGATACTGTAAGGTATAGCCATGACAGAGAAGAGGAAGCTGGAGAACAGAGAACAGAAACCAGTTTAGGAATTGAAAGGCTCCCTCATATAGACAGTAGCACACTATAACCATAAGTTGATACAAAAGAAAATGGTAAAGAAGGGTTACAATCCGAATGGACCAATCCCTGGACAAATTGCTTGGTAAAGGGGAGTAAAGAAGGGCAAATATGAAAAAGCTGTAGTAATAGTAACGGCATTATTGTGAAATCACATTTAGAATAGCAATTGCCAAACAAGCTCAGAGCACTGCCCCCCCCCCCCCCCGATTTTGAGATGAATGGTAGGCAGTGGAAGCCCCCAGAACATGAAGAATTTTGGGATGATTTGACTGATGCAACTGATGAGTATGGAACTCATAATAAAGACTCACAATCTCTACCCTATAACGGGGTAGCGCCAGGTGCCTCAGAACTAGCACCTCTTCGCATCATCTGAAAGACCGAAGGGAACAGTGCTCAGAGCCCAGGGTGGAAGAACCTTCTACAGCAACAGAGAAACAGATATTGCTAAATTAATTACTCACTGTCAAATGTAATGATAACAATGTGCTTTCTTGGCAAAGGGCTGAACAACTAAGGCAGATTCATCATCCGACTCGATGATATACACATCGTTTTAAAGGCTAAAATATCCAGGCAGGTCTCATCAATATTGCCCGAGCTTGTCCGAAATAAAAGTGGCTTATAGGGAGAAGCAGAACCTCAGAGGACAAACTGAGAGATTTTACAAAGGCAGTGAAGGATGCAATAGATAAAGGACAAGCAAATTGGACCAAGACTACTTTAATTAAGCAAGAGCCAAAAAAGAAAGTTGAGAATTATGGTGAGCAAAATATTAGGTAACATAGTGGCAAAAGTTGACCAAAACAGGATGATGACATCTTCTTATAACTTCTGAACATTGGCATGAGCCCATATCTGACCCAGATAATTAAAAATTAGGGGTTACCCATTGGCCACAGATTTAATCAAAAACTTAACTGGGCAGCAGTAACATAGCGGGACCCGTTTTCCCAGTCCCCACAGAGGAGTTAAAATGACTCCTGTTGAAGCGGACTAGTATTAGCCCTCAGTGACAAGGGTAGAGATCCCAGAACATTTGTCAATGCACTGATAGGGGGCTGGCAGTCACTATGTTGGTAGACAATAACAAATCTCAACTTGCCCATTACAAATAAAACTACAGCAGTGGTGTGGGTGGGAGGGGATCGATGCTCACTCAATTAAGTGAACCCACCTCGATACAGATCAAAGACACCTGGGTTTGTGACAATCACGGAGGCACCATCTTAGGGAAAGATCTATTATTACGCTTGGGGGCAGGTACCAGGCAGAAGGGAAGTGGTGACAATTTATATATATCACGAGCTGTGACCTCAAATGCCAAATGGGTAGTGACAGAAGTGTGGGTTATTATTGTGAAAATGTATCCCCGGGTGTGGGCAACTCACAAACAAGACTACAGCCTTGATGAAGTGACATTCGTTTGGATAGAAGGTCCATCACACCCATCCCGTAGGCAGCACCCCATTAATCTTGAAGCAGAGGCTGCAGTGGTAAAAAATGGTTACAGAACTACAGAGACAAGTAGGATAGATAAAGGGGATATGGTATATTAGGACTTTCAGAAGGTCTTTCACAAGGTGCCACTATTGAGGCCGCTCATCAGGTTAAGAGCTCATACTATTACAGGGAAATTACTAACATGGTTAGAGCATTGGCTAATTGGTAGGAGGCAGACAGTGGGAATAAAAGGATCCTTTTCTGGTTGACTGCCAGTGACTAGTGGTGTTCCGCAGGGGTCAGTGTTGGAACCACTTCTATTTATGCTGTATATAAATGATTTAGATGATGGAGTAGATGGCTTTGTTGCCAAGTTTGCAGATGATATGAAAATTGATAGGTAGGTTGAGGAAACAGGTAAGATGCAGAAGAACAGACAGATTAGGAGAACGGGCAAGAAAATGGCAAATGAAAATGCATGGTCATGCACTTTGGTAGTAGAAATAAATGTGCGGACTATTTTCTAAACAGCAAAAATAGTCCTTGTGCAGGACACCCTGAAGGTTAACTTGCAGATTGAGTTGGTGGTGAGGAAGGCAAATGTCATGTTAGCATTCATTTCAAGAGGTCTAGAATACAAGAGCAAGGATGTGATGCTGAGGCTTTATAAGGCACTGGTGAGGCCTCAGCTTGAGTATTGTGAATGGTTTGGGGCCCCTCATCTCAGAAAAGATGTGCTGGCATTGGAGAGGGTACAGAGGAGGTTCAAAAGGATAACTCCAGGAATGAAAGGGTTATCATACGAGGAACGTTTGATGGCTCTGGGTCTGTACTCGCTGGAATTCAGAAGGATGAGGAGAGATCTCATTGAAACCTTTTGAATGTTGAAAGGCCTAGACAGAGTAGATGTGGAAAGGATGTTTCCCACAGTGGGAGAGTCTTGGACAAGAGGGCACAGCCTCAGGATAGAAGGGTGTCTTTTCAAAACAGCGATGCAAAGAAATTTCTTCAGCCAAAGGGTGATGAATTCATGGAATTTGTTGCCACGTGCAGCTGTGGAGGGCATTTGGTGTATTCAAGGCAGAGACTGACAGGGTTTTGATTGGACATGGCATCAAAGGTTATGGGGAGAAGGCCAAGAACTGGGGTTGAGGAGGAGATACAAAAAAGGATCAGCCATAATAGAATGGTGGGGCAGACTCGATGGGCCAGATGGCCTAATTCTGCTCCTATGTCTTTTGGTCTTAAGGAGTGATCCAGCCAACCACCTCCCATACGAATTCTCCAATCTGTCTGGTACATAAGCCAGACAGGTCCTACTAGCTAAGCACTGATTACAACTCTGGGAACAAATATGCCACTTTGCAATATCCTGTGGTGGCAAACCTATCTGAATGGCAAGAGGTCGGAAGAGGATTTTTACTGTCTTAGATATTGTGAATGGTTTTTTGTCAATTTCAGTATGTCCCGATAGGGTGAGTTAGCTTTTACCATACAGAAACAGCAGTATACTTGGTCAAAGATGTCTCAGGGTTCCCACAACAGCCCTCTATTTTCAATCGATGTATGGTGAAAGTATT
The DNA here is from genome assembly GCF_030028105.1 of Mobula birostris. Taxonomy (NCBI): domain Eukaryota; kingdom Metazoa; phylum Chordata; class Chondrichthyes; order Myliobatiformes; family Myliobatidae; genus Mobula; species Mobula birostris. The sequence continues at coordinate 83,568,357 of NC_092377.1, read as the reverse complement.
CAACTGTGTTGTCTTGGCAGATACCAGTAGCAGTATTCTGCAACAGCTAGATGATATTTTAATTGCATCTCCGGGAGAAAAAGCACACCCAGGTGGTTTCAAGGACTTTACAGGTTATCGATAATGCGTGACTGAAGGTAAACCCCTCCAAGGTACAGTTTGGACAGACTGAAGTAGTATACTTGCGATGTAAAATTAGATAGGGTGAAAAAGTAATACCCTAGGAACGTAGCTGACTTCTCCCATCTCATCAGCAAACCTGATAAATTCTTCCTATTCTAAAGTCTCCATTTCCTTTTCAGGGTGGCTGGAGTGTGTGTATTCTCTCTTCTTCTACAGAGACAGAGAGAGACAGACACAGAGACCGAGAGAGAGAGAGAGAGAGAGAGAGAGACACAGACACAGAGAGAGAGAGAGACAGACAGACAGACAGACACAGAGACAGAGAGAGTTTGCTACCAATTCTTGAGTCGGGGAACTGGAAATAAAAAGCAACGCTTCAGACTGACTGTAACATCAGAATAGTGACTGTTGTCTTCCCTGTCACTGTGGCAGGAGTGATATCTGTCTCTCCCTTAGTAGTGAGACAGAGCCTGTTGAATGGCAAATTGTTGGAGGAACAGTTAATTTTTAACGTACTGCAGGCCATGGTCTCTCTTTCGGGGCTTTGCTGTTGCTTGTATGGTGGGTGGTGGGAATGCTGATGTTTTTTGCTAGAATAAATGGGGGCAGGTTGATGCTGCTTGTGTGTGGGAGGGGGCAGGGGGGCTTTGGGGTTCTTAGGATTTTCTGTCATTCATTCTTTGGGGTTTTCTATTTTGAGGATTCTGCGGAGATTGAGCATTTCAGGTTGTAGGCTGTATACATTCTTGATATTAAATGAAAATATTGAACTCCCCTACCAATACACAGCGAAGGGAATCCGTCAGAATTTATGGCTCCTAAGTTACTGTCACAGTTTTGCAGAAAATGACACCGAGCTCAGAGGACCTCTGCCAGCTCTTGTTAGCGAAGGGAAACAGGGCAAAGAAGGGGTGGAATTGACACTGGAATTAGATCAGGCCTCTTCACATCTAAAGCAAACCCCAGTTGCAGTGCCAGATCTGGGCTTGCCAGACATGAACAGACCATCTCATCTTTTTTGTAAAACCAGTGGGAATTTTATATAGAACACAGTGACAAGTTGCAGTCTGTAGCATATTATTCTGTAAAACAGGACCCTGTAGTGACGGGAATGGATTAGTGTATGAAAGCAATAGGCTGTGCAGCTTGGGCCAGGGAGTGTCAGAATCTATTACTCTGTTGGGTCAGATATAATGGCACACACCTCACAGCATGGTCACTCTCCCAGAGGCAGGGGAACTATGGGGAATGTCTGACAGCAGGCGAGTACAATGGGAGGCAGTACTGTTATCTGCTGACAAACGCGTACAGCTAACAAGGGAGGTTTGGTTAACCCAGCCAGTTTGATCGGTCAAGATGGATTCCCATATGAGTGCGTGGACCTAACACAAGGAGCTGAGGAGTCAGTCATTGGAGAAACACCCAAAGGGGGAGTGATGTGTTGACCTTTCTTTGTACATGAATCCAAGTACCACCATAACAGTAGTGCACGAATGGGAAGGAACCTCATGACAGGAGGAAACCTCCCAGAACAGGTTAGCACAAGGGGCAGAACTAAAAGCACTAGCAGGGGCTGTTAAATTAGGTAAGGGTCAGAGCGTGAACATTTTCACAGACATTGGGAAGAGTACGTGATTGCATGGCAGGTTGGGCAAGGAGAGGGTATATGACCTCATCAGATGAGCATACACGTCATAAGGAAATGGGGAAGGAGTTGGCTGAAGCTGCCAAACTGCTCTGGGAAGCAGCAGTTATAAATAGTAAGGAGCAGAGAAGGGTAGAGGCCCCTGAGCAAAAGGGAAATGTGTTTGCTGATCAGGTAGCTAAAGCAATTGTGGAGGAATGGTGAAGGAGGAAGATTTAAAGGTAATTGGGTGGGGGGTGCTCCTTCAGAGGAAAAGTAACTCTGAGAAAAGGTAGGAGCAGTGCGAAAGGAAGATTGGATATGGCAAGAAGGTAACTATATAGTAGCAGAGCATGCATCAGACATACATTAATAAAACCCATCTTGGTTTAGCTCACATAGGGTGAGGTGGTGATCAAGGATTGGGAGAGATATTGCTAAATTTGGGAACAGCTTCTTTCCAACTGTGATAAGACTGCTGAACAGATCCTGACCTGGATCTGGGCTGTACTGTACCCTTCAAACAGCCGGACCTGCCTCTCGTTTTTTTTTTGCACTACCTTACTTTCCCTTTTCTATTTTCTATTTATAATTTATAATTTAAATTTTTAATATTTACTGTCGATTTGTACTGCAGGGAGTGTGAAGCACAGAATCAAATATTGCTGTGATGATTGTACATTCTAGTATCAATTGTTTGCTGACAATAAAGTATAAAGTATAAATTTATAAGTTCAAAGTTCAAAGTAAATTTAGCATCAAAGTACATACATGCCACACATACAACACTGAGATTATTTTTCTGAAGGCATACTTACTAAATCTATAGAGCAGTAACTGTAAACAGGATCAATGGACAACAAACTGTAAATGCAGATATAAATAAATAACAATAAATAACAAGCATGAAATAACGAGATAAGAGACCTTAAATGAATGTCTTCTGTTCAAGAGCCTGATGACTGAGTGGTAATAACTGGTGGTGTGAGTCCTGAGGCACCTGTACCTTCTACCTGATGGCAGCAGCGAGAAAGGAGAATGGCCTAGCTGGTGAGGATCTGTGATGATGGATACTGCTTTTCTATGACAATGTTTCCTGTAGATGTGCTCAATGGTTGGGAGGGTTTTACCCGTGATGTACTGGGCCTTTGTAGGATTTTCTTCTCAAGGGCATTTGTGTTCACATACCAGGCCATAATTCAGCCAGTCAACACACTTTCCATCACACATTTATAGAAGTTTGTCAAGGCTTTCGATGACATGCCAAATCTCCACAGATTCCTGAGAAAATAGAGGTAAATAGAAAATAGAAGTAAAGAATTGGGAAGGTGATTGGTGAAAGAGATACAGGGCTGGATAAGGGAGAATCTAATAGGAGAGGACAGAAGGCCATGGAAGAAAGAAAAGTGGGGAGGAGCACTAGAGGGAGGTGATGAGCAGGAAAGGAGATGAAGTGAGTGAGGGAAAGGGGGATGGGGAATGGTGAAGAGGAGGGTGGCATTACTGGAAGTTTGAGAAATCAGTAGCCTCCAAATGATGGCATGAACATCGATTTCTTGAACATCTGGTAATGTCCTTCCCCCCTTACCATTCCCCATTCCCTTTTCCCCCTCTCACCTCATCTCCTTGCCCATCCATTGCCTCCTTTTGGTATTTCTTTCACCAATCAACTTCCCAGCTCTTTACTGCACCCCTCCCCCTCCCGGTTTTACCTTTCACCTTGTGTTTCTTCATCCCCTCCCCCCAACCTTTTAAATCTACTCATCGTTTTTTTCTCCAGTCCTGCTGAAAGTTTCAGCCCAAAACGTCGACTGTACTCTTTTCCACAGATGCTGCCGGGCCTGCTGATTTCCTCCAGCATTTTGTGTGTGTTGCTAACGTTTTGATTATTTTTTGTATGGAGTGTTCCTTGATATTCATGCTGTGTCCCTTCTTGCCTGGCTCTTTCCTGGTGTTTTCACACATTCTATCATTGTACTTTGTGGTAACTTAATGTCTCGAAATTAAATTTTGATGTCTATCTTTGTACATTGCATGTCATCACTGGGTCTTGTAATAACATATTTGTAGTGGAAATATGAAGTATTTTGTGGCATCATTTCTTGGAAGGAAGCTGGAATTGTGCTAAACCAATTTCATTGGATTCAATGAAAAGGCAACGAAGCCCAAACAAGGGCAAGGCAGTGGATGTGATGTGCATGGACAACTGGTAGGTAATTAATAGGATATTTCATAAAAGACTCTTAGCAAAAGAGATACAGTTCATTACCTGGCTACAGAGGCATGTGGGAGTGAGGTGAGATTGCGCTTTATTCAAAATCATTTAGTATTTTAAGGACACATGTATAGTGCATGCTTAATGCGCTCTTCCTAAAGCGGTCAAGTTTTAATTCCTGCGCACATTCCTTCCAGATTGTAAAGAGTACAAGTAGCATCACTTCTGAACGGACTGCTCTGTAATGCTGCTTTCTGCTCTCATCCACACCTTGCCCAGAATATTAACCCCAAACTAATTGTCCTACAACCATTGGCAATCTGATTGAGATGACAAGATGGATCAGGCACTGTAGAGCTTTACCATGTACAATTCTAACTCAACAGGCAGAGACATGGCTGTATTTTGTTTGCCTGCTTGAGATATAATGATCTCTCAAACAGTTTAATGGTTTGAAACACATCTACCAAAAATGCAAGCCAATTGACCTCAACAAGCTAGTTATATATATGATTAGCAGTGAAACCTTACAGAGAGGCCATTACATTTGCAGTGAAATCTTACAGCGTGTTACACTCTCCCCCCACCAAATTTAGTCATGTCTTCATGACGTTGAGATTATTTGCCAACCCTTCCTGCAAAACACAAAGTCCAATCCAGGTGTAAAAGGCAGTGACATAGCTCCCCAAACCAGTAGGAGTCACACTCTGTTCCCCCAGTGCTACAGAGGCCAGCCTATCCAGTGGTCTCCTAATTCTCTGAGACCTCCACACCCCCTCACCTAACACTTCAGGTTCAGAAACTACTGGGGACACTTCTGGTCTACCTGGAGAGACCTCCCCCTACCTATCACTCGTGCCCACCTGCAACTCGGACCCCTCTGTCCTGTGGCCAAGCCCTGCCTCATTGCTTGGTCCCTCTGCAACCCAGGCTGCCCACAGATAGCACTGCCCCCCCCCCAACTTCACTGACTCAGTGGGAGAAGGGCTAGAAGTCTCTTCCTCAATCAATGGAGAGTTAGCGAAAGGCAGCATATACCACATATCCAGGACCTCATCCTCCAAATTAGTATCCCTCTCAGGGCTGGGGGCCGACCTAACCTCACCTGCTGTGGGCCCTGCAGTCGGCCTGCGTTTCCACAGAGTCCTCTTACTAGGTGTAGCCCTCCAAGTTGGGCTCTGGGTCTACCTGCATCTCTTGTTCCAGAGGCAGAAGGTGGTTCCGATGGAGAATCTTGACAGGCCCGTTCTCCTCCTCTGGTTTCATCCAGAAAACTGGTAGGTTTGGCATCTGACTCTCCACCACATGGGGCGTAGCCGCCCAGCAGTCAGCCAACTTATGTTTCCCAGGTAGCCCCAAGTTCCTTATGAGGACTCGGGTCTCCCGGCAGGAGTTGGGAGAACCTCACCTTTTGATCATACCTCCTCTTATTTCCTTGATATTTGCTTGGCAGCCACGTAACCCAGTTAATTCATAAGCCCCTTTCAGCTCTCTTCTCATATCAGACACATACTTCAGGTAAATCTTCAGTGGTAAGTCATCCTTGTCAGTCCCAAAACAAAGCTCAGTGGGCAACCTTTCCTTGTGCCCAAACATGAGATAGTAAGGCGAGTACCCAGTAGCTTCATTTCATGTACAGTTGTAACTGCAAACCAGATGCCCGATATTTAACAAGAAGTGAATGTTACCACTGGCCACCAAGATCCAGCAAACCTTGAGACTTGCATCTGCTTTTGCTGTTCTCCAGGGTCCCAAGCATGTCTAGCAAGGTCCAATTAAACCTCTCTGGCTGGGGATCACCCTGCAGGTGATAGGGCATGGTCCTCGACTTCTTGACTCCAAGCATGCCCAGTAACTTGTGGATAAGTCTGCTCTCAAAATCCCATCCCTGATCACTATGTATTCTCCTGGGAAAGCCATAATAAGTGAAATACTTCTCCCATAACACTTTTGCCAGTGTAGACGCCCTCTGGTCCTTGGTAAGAAAAGCCTGAGCATATCTAGTGTAGTGGTCCGTGATGAATAAGACATTCGCCGTGTTGCTGGCATTGGGTTCTATTGACAGGAAATCCATACACATCAGGTCCAGAGGGCCCCATACTCTGCAGGTGAGACAAGGGAGCTGCCTGCCTTGGCAGTGTCTTCTGCCGTGTGCATTGAATGTATGACTTGCAGTATTCTTCAAACTTCATTCAGGGCCAGTAAACCTGGTTTCTGAGCCCTGAATGAAGTTTCATAGGTCTTTTCCATCCCCAGATTCCACTCCGGCTAGTGGTCTACCAGCTCTCTCCACATGCGTCTTCCTTCTTCCTCTCTCACTGACAAAAGACCACGAAAGTCCCTCTTCCAGACCCACAGGAAGACCCACTCTTCTCATTGTATAGCCCCAAATTCCAAAGCCCCATTATCTCCAGTCATAACCCAAACATTGCTGCTACATATGCAGCAACGTGCATCATAGTGATAGTGAGGCTGCAACTTTTCCATTTGCTTTGATGCCTAGATGCCAATCAAACATGATTAGGCCATCAGAGAGGCAGAGCATGTATATGCCCAGCAAATCTACAGCCACTTCCAGGACAGCGGAGACACGTGGCGCATGTGGAAGGGCATTCAGGACATCACCAACTACAGGACAACATCACCTGACTGTGCGGGTGATGCTTCCCTCCCAGATGCGCTGAACAACTTCTACACTCAGTTTGAGGTGGAAAATGACGTGGCGGTGAGGAAGACCACCCCTTCTGCAAATGACCAAGTGCTATGTCTCACCGTGGCCGATGTGAGGAGAACCCTGCACAGGGTCAACCCACAGAAGACTGCTGGACCAGACAATATTCGTGGCAGAGTGCTTAGAGGATGATGCAGACCAGCTAGCAGATATTCTCACTGACATCTTCAACATCTCCCTGGGCAGTGCCGTTGTTCTATGTGCTTCAAGGCTGTCATCATCGTCCCCGTGCCGAAGAAGCCTTCAGTGTCCTGCCTCAATGATTACCATCCCACTGCACTCACATCCATCATCATGAAGTGTTTCGAGAGGCTCGTCATGAGGCACATCAAGACCCTGCTGCCCCCCTCACTGGATCCCCTGCAGTTCGTGTACCGTTCCAACCATTCAACAGACAATGCCATTGCCATCACCCTCCGCCTGGCCTTAACCCACCTGGACAAAAAAGACATGTACCTTCGAATGCTGTTCTTAGACTTCAGTTCAGCATTCAACACAATCATTCCTCAGAAACTGATTGGAAAGCTGAGCTTGCTGGGCCTGAACACCTCCCTCTGCAACTGGATTCTAGACTTCCTGACTGGGAGACCTTAGTCAGTCCGGATTGGAAGCAGCATCTCCAAAACTATCACACCGAGCACAGGGGCCCCCCAGGGCTGTGTGCTCAGCCAACTGCTGTTCACTCTGCTGACCCACGACTGTGCTGCAACACACAGCTCAAACCACATCATCAAGTTCACCGATGACATGACCGTGGTGGGTCTCATCAGCAAGAAAGATGAGTCAGCATACAGAGAGGAGGTGCAGCGGCTAACGGACTGGTGCAGAGCCAACAACTTGTCTCTGAATGTAAACAAAACAAAAGATATGGTTGTTGACTTCAGGAGGACATGGAGCATTCACTCTCCGCTGAACACCGACGACTCCTCTATAGGGGTTGTTAAGAGCACCAAATTTCTTGGTGTTCGCCTAGTGGAGAATCTCACCTGGTCCCTCAACACCAGCTCCATAGCAAAGAAAGCCAAGCAGCATCTCTACTTTCTGTGAAGGCTGAGAAAAATCCGTCTCCCACCCCCCATCCTCACCACATTCTACAGAGGTTGTATTGAGAGCATCCTGAGCAGCTGTATCATGGCCTGGTTCGGAATTTGCACCATCTCGGATCGCAAGACCCTGCAGTGGATAGGGAGGTCAGCTGAGAAGATCATCGGGGTCTCTCTTTCTGCCATTTACACCACACGCTGCATCCACAAAGCAAACAGCATTATGAAGGACCTCACGCATCCTCTATATAAACTCTTCTCTCTCCTGCCATCTGGAAAAAGGCACCAAAGCATTCAGGCTCTCACGACCAGACTATGTAACAGTTTCTTCCCCCAAGCCATCAGACTCCTCAATATCCAGAGCCTGGACTGACACCAACCTACTATACCCTCTACTGTGCCTACTGCCTTGTTTATTATTTATTATTATTTATTGTAGTGCCTGCACTGTTTTGTGCACTTTATGCAGTCCTGGATAGGTCTGTAGTCTAGCGTAGATTTTGTGTTTTTTATTACGTAGTTCAGTGTAGTTTTTGTATTGTTTCATGTAGCACCATGGTCCTGGAAAAAGTTGTCTCATTTTCACTATGTTCTGTACCAGCAGTTATGGTTGAAATGAAAAATAAGAAGTGACTTAACTTGATTTTGTGTACTTGTAGTAGCCTTACCTGTTAGACAGACTCAGCTACAATGTCTTTTGTGTGCCAATCAACCAGCCACTGTCTTTGCTGACGTCTTCAACTTCTCATTCCAGCAGTCTACAGTACCCATCTTCTACAAGGAAAGCTTCATCATTCTAGTCCTCAGGAAAAGGAAAACGCCCTGTCACGATGAGTATCAATAAGTAGCTCCAAAACTGAGCATAATTAAGTTATTTGGGAGAATGATAATGAGCAATATCGGTGGGAGCCTCACAAACAATCTAGTTCCCTTCCAAACTGCATGCATGAAAAATTGGGTTATGAAGAACACCATCTCCCTTGCACTACATTCAGTTTGGGATCACCTTGACAACAAGAATACGTATGTCAGGATGCTATCCATTGATTACAGGATGAGGATATAAAATCAAGGATGTAATGCTGAGGCTTTATAAGGTATTGGTCAGACCATGTTTGGAATGTTGTGACAATTAAGAGAGAATCTGCAGATGCTGGAAATCCAAGCAACACACATACCAAGTACTGGAGAAACTCAGCAGGCCACACAACTTCCATGGGAAAGAGTACAGTTGACTTTTCAGGCCAGGACCCTTCAGCAGGACTGGAGAGAAACAGATGAGGAGTCAGAGTTAGAAGGTGGGGGGAAGGGGAGAAAGAAGCACAAGGTGATAGGTGAAACTGGGATGAGGGGGAGAGGTGAAGTAAAGAGCTGGCAAGTTGATTGGTGAAAGAGATACCAGGCTGGAGAAGGGGGACTCTAATAGGAGAAGTGGGAATCTAATAAGAGAGGGCAGAAGGCCATGGAAGAAAGAAAAAGGGGGAGGAGCACCAGAGGGAGGCAGTGGGCAACCAAGGAGATAAGCGGGAGAGGGAAATGGGGATGGGAAATGGTGTAGAGGGGCATTACTAGAAGTTTAAGAAATCAGTGTTCATGCCATCAGGAGGCCATGAATGGTGCTCCTGGTGTGGCCTCTTGTATATTGGTGAAACCTGATACAGATTGAGAGACCATTTCACCAAGCACCTATACTCTGTCTGCCAGAAAAAGCGGAATCTCCCAATGGCCACACATTTTAACTCCACTTCCCAATCCCATTCCAATATATCTATCTATGGCCCCCTCCACTGTCGAGATGAGGCCACACTCAGGCTGGAGGAACAACACGTTGTACTCCATCTGGGTAGTCTCCAACCAGATGGCATGAACATCAATTTCTCAAACCTCCAGTAATGCCGCCCCCCCACACCATTTCTCATCCCCGTTTCCCTCTCCCGCTTATCTCCTTGGCTGCCTACTGCCTCCCTCTTGTGCTCCTCCCCCTTTTTCTTTCTTCCATCACATTCTGTCCTCTCCTATTAGAGTCCCCCTTCTCCAGCCCTATAACTCTTTCACCAATCAACTTTCCAGTTCTTTACTTTACACCTCCCAGTTTCACCTATCACCTTGTGTTTCTTCTTCCTCTCTCCTCACCCTCCACCTTCTAAATCTAATTCTGCAGCTTTTTTTTCCTCCAGTCCTGCTGAAGGGTCTTGGCCCGAAACATTGACTGTACTCTTTTCCATCGATGCTGCCTGGCCTGTTGAGTTCTTCCAGCATTTTGTATTTGTTGCTTGGAATGTTGTGTGCAGTTTTTGGCCTCATATCCAAGGAAGAATATGATGATGTTGGCAAGGATCTCGAGGAGGTTTCCAAGAATTATCCCAGAGGTGTAAGGGTTAATGTATAAGGGACGTCTGATCGCTCTGGTTCTGTACTCACTGGAAGAGATGGGGGGGGAGGGAGAAACGGTGGGGGGGGGGGTATGGGGGTGGTGAAGAAAGAATCTCATTGAAATCTACCTTATATCGAAAGGCTTGGATAGAGTGGATGGGGAGAGGATGTTTCTAGTCATGGGAGAATCTCGGACAAGAGTGCACAGCTTTATGAGGAGGAATTTCTTTAGCTAGGAGTTGGTGAATTCATGGAATTCATTGTCACAAACGGCTGTGGAAGCCAAGTCATTGGGTATAAAGTGGAGGTTGAAGTTTCTTGATTAGTAAGCGTGTCAAAGGTTATAGGGAAAAGGAAGGGGAATGGGGTTGAGAAAGAAAAATAAAATCAACCCTGATTGTATGGTGGAGCAGACTCGATTGGCCAAATGTCCAAATTTTGCTCGTATATCTTATGGTCTTACAGTTATGCCTTCGACACCTTTATACCAAATAAGCTTACCTCAACATTCTTGGATCTTGTTCTTGGGACATTCATCTGCAACTGGTTTCCAGGCTTCTGACCAGCTGACCTCAGTCATTTAGAATTGGTTGTAGTGTTTTATCCATCTTCATCTTCAACACTGATATTGTCCAGGTTTGTGTAAAATCAGTCTCCTGCTCTACTGCATACTCATTACTGTGCGTCCAGATACAGTGCCAGTCCAACTTTTAATTTTTCCTATGATGTTGTTATTGGCTGGATCAACAACAATGAAGAGACAGAACACAGGAAGGCGAGTGTGAACCTTGTGTCATGGTGTCACAACAGTGACCCAGCCTTCAGCATTTACTGTATTGCACTAATTCAGTTGCATAACAGCCTTTGCACCATTCTGATGTTTGCCGGCCGTTGTATTTATGTATGCTATTTACACTTCACAAGATTAAGGAAGTTCATTGCACCCTGGTGACTAATTGCTGTCTGCAAGTTGCAACAAAGTTTATTCATAGAAACTTACAAAAATCATTCTGTGTTTGAGGAGGAAACAGTAGAAGTGCTGATTTGGCTTTCCATAACTTCCCTTTTTAATGAGGTTTATTTGAGTTTAATTTATTCCCAAGTTTTTATTTTTTAATATTTTATTTAGAGGTATCGCAGCTCCTTTCACCCCAATGAGCCCATGCTGCCTTATTACACCCACGTGAACAATTAACCTATCAACCCATGCATCCTGGGAATGTAGGAGGAAACCAGAGCACCTGGAAAATGTACAACTCCTTACAGAAAGCTGCAGAATTGAACCTGTGTTGTAGCTACACCATCATGCTGTCCCATTGCCACCACATTAAAGAAGATTAATCCAGGAAATAAACAGTCACTGGATGCATCTACATCAAGAGCAATCAGTGATATTTGAAATTGACTTTGGAACAACGTTAATGGCTAAATAAACCATCAATCGTGATATAGTGCAGTTGAAAGCAGAGACTAACTGCAGTTTTTTCTAATAACATACAGCTGACACTGCAGGCTAATGGCTCAGTAGAGTGTCTTGGAACATTATTCTTTCAGGAGGATCAGCACACCCAAGCAGAGTTGTGCCTGACACAGGCACAGGTGATGTACAAAATGCGAAAGAGCTGCTTGCAGTATCCATTAGCATGGAGAAGTTTTACCTCTACACATATGGGAGAATGAACGGATAAACAGTGATCTTTACTGATAAACCCATCCATAGGACACCAAAGAGCTCAGAGAGAGTGGAGACGCAAGAGACAGCAGGTCCTGGAATCTTGTGTCTCCGTTCTCGATGACCCCATGAAGTATCTAGACCCGAAACATCGGCGGTGCATTTCCTTTCACAGGTTCTGCCTGACCCACTGAATTCATCCAGCATCTTGTAGGTCATAGAAAATGCTGTGAGATTTAGTGCTTTCTGGCAAGCTCATGTGCGTGAACAGCACACTAAACTGAGCTCTTATCAAGGACAGAATAATCAGCATGGTGAGATGTATTCAAAACAAGTTCTAGCCTGCTTTTTTAAAACTAATGATCAGACCTCTTATACAACCAGGTGGACTTCTCACCTCACCTTCTGCCCCGCCATGTGTCTTGCATCTTATTATCTCTCTGCAGCGCAATTCCTCTGTATCTGGAGTACTGCATTATTATTTCCCCTGCACTATCTTAATGTATTGTTGTGATGAAATGATTTGTCTAGATGACATCCAAAACTACATTTTTCACTGTTTTCCTTAGTGCATATGACATTAATAAACCAATCAGGTAAATTGGTAAACATATTCTGCAGATGCTACAAATCATGCCCCAAACGTAAAATGCTGGAAGGAGTAAGTGAGTCAGGCATGGCGAGTGATAAACAGTTGTCATTTTACGCTGTCTTGATGCAGGGTCTCACCCGAGAAATTGCCTGTTTATTCCTCTCTGTGGATGCTGCCTGACTTGATGAGTTCCTTCAGATTTTGTGCTGGCAAATCGGGAGGAGGAGAAGATGGCGGCACAACGCAGCACACGCGGCCTCTCCAGTGATGAATATCTGTAACCTGTCAAGAAGGAGGCCGTGCACAATTCTTATTTGATGGAGACAGATGTGAGAGCATGGAGGAACATCTGGTGAAACTTCTGAAATGCCTGCTTCACTGCCGCTGCTACTGTCTGATCCGAAATCTCCGGAGGGGAAGGTCCCGAATCCTTGGCTTTGCCTGTTGCTTGGTGGCTGGGGCCGGGGTTGAAACGCTCGGCAGAGATGGTGCTCAGTGCTCGGTGTTGGAGGGTAGGTCGGAGGCTCGAAGTTTTCGGTCGGACTCAGAGTCCGACTGTGGTCGGGTGCTTCCAGGATGCTACATCGGCAAGTTTGCAGCGCTGGAAGCTCATGGCAGGGAGAGTTTCTCCCTTCTACCATCTGCATGAGATGTTGGGGCTATCGGGACTTTGAGACTTTTTTTTTACCGTGCCCATGGTCTGCTCTTATCAAATTACGGTATTGCTTTGCACTGTTGTAACTATATGTTATAATTATGTGGTTTTGTCAGTTTTAGTCTTGGTCTGTTTTGTGTTTCTGTGATATACTGGAGGAACATTGTATCATTTTTTAATGCATGCTTTTCTAAATGACAATAAACAAGGACTGAGTGTCCTCATAATCTAATCTAATCTAAATTGTAAATTTACATTATTTAATGCCCAAGTGATATTCCAGTTTCTTATTCACTAAAGCATGAGACAGAGGGGGATGCCAGAAGAGATTATACCAAGCCATGCCTAAACAAGTGTTTCAGATGGGACTGAAAGTGACTGACTGTGAAGCTAAAACTGCTTTTAGACTGAACTTCCACTTAAGAGGCGAGTTGAGTATTAAATACATAGTTTTCAGAGACAAAAGGATGATTATCCCTGTTACGTACCCCGTAAGTGGGTTGCCAAACCAGCAGAAATGGAACACTTGTTGGAGTCTGGATTACTAGGAACTAATAAAGTTTTATTAAAGAAATAAGTAACACAGTACTCTAATCGTAAGAATATAAATGCAACAGGTTAGCAATGATAATACACACATGTACACAGAACTAGGGTAATAGGGATCAACCAAGCTCTATCGCAGTCTAGGGGTAAAATGATCAGTCTTAAGTGACGCAGAGTTCAGTTCAGCTTAGTACAGTTCGCACTAATCGCTGTTGTGCCGTTGGAGAGAGAGAGAGGGAGGGGGATGCAATTTGATTCAGGCAGACCTTTGATGTCTTCGCAGTTGGTTTTGGGCGGACCCTTTTATGTCTTCTATTCCGCTGTGGTCACCAACTGTGACCCCTCCATTCCGGATACGATCGTTCTTCTGTGGTGAACCCGGCACCCAGGCAAGGGCGGACACACACACCAGGTTCCCACCGATCATACCTTTACACCCTGTGAGCCTATGGTCGGTTCCTGCGAATCGGACCTCCAAACTCCCACCAACTTGTGGAGGCACACCGCTCTTTCCAGGGTCTCGTTACCTCGTGGTCTCGTGGTGTCCCGTGCCTTAGTGAACCTGTTCTTTTTTATCCCCCTGCTGGGGTATCGCCTGTCCATCAAACTTCAAACAGTTCAGGTTCAAAGCAACCGGTCTGTCGATATTCTGAATTGTGTTTCTTTTCCGTTAATCCCGCTCTCCTCTCTTATTAGCATTTTGAACGTTTCTCCATTGTCTCTCTTATCTTTCTCATTAACATCAATCGTCCGATAGCTTTGTTTGGCGTCACATCCCCAAGGAACAACATAATCAGACATATTCACTCTTCATTTCCTAGAGTGAATGCAATGATTGTTTCTGTGGATTGGGAGTAAGTACCTGCTGGCCAGGGATGAATGAGATCTCGGTCTATATGCAGAATTGTGGCGTGTGAAGATCATTAAATTGGAACCAGCTAAAGGAAACTCCTCACACATATCAAACAGTAAACTGATGAAAAACCAGGTCAGGGTTGTTTTGGCAATTTTATATAAATATATCAATGTTATCACACTTCAGTGAACCCTATGGTGATACACTAGTTTTTGTAACAGATAATTTTTTTCAGCCTTGTGGGAACTGGACGTCGTTAGAAACAATACACAGATTGACAATCATTTGCACGCTTGGAGGTATCAATGACAATGTATTCCATTCATAAGAACATAAGGAATAGGAGCAGGAGTAGGCCACCTGGACCGTCGAGCCTGCCCTGCTATTCAAGAAGATCATGGGCTCATCTCCACCTACCTGCCTTTTCCCCATAACCTTTAATTCCCCTACTATGCAAAAATATATCCAATTTGTCTTAAATATATTTACTGAGTAGCCTCCACTGCTTCATTGAGCAGAGAGTTCCACAGATTCACCAGTCTCTGGGAAAAACAATTCCTCCTCATCTCAGTCCTAAATCTATTCCCTCAAATCTTGAGGCTATGTCCCCTAGTTCTAGTCTCACCTATTAGTGGAAACAACTTTCCTGCCTCTATCTTATCTATCCCTTTCATAATTTTATATGTTTCTATAAGATCTCCTCTCATTCTTCTGAACTCCAGCAAGTACAGTCCCAGCAGACTCAATCCCTCCTTATAGTCTATCTCCCCACATCTCTGGAATCAACCTGGTGAATGTCCTCTGCACCGCCTCCAAAGGCAGTAGTATATCCTTCTTCAAGTAAGGAGACCACAACTGCACGTGGTACTCCAGGTGCGGCCTCATTATACCCTGTACAGTTCCAGCATAACCCCCCTGCTCTTAAATTCAATCCCTCTGGCAATGAAGGCCAACATTCCATTTATCTTCTTGATAGCCTGCTGCATCTGCAAACTAACCTTTTGTGACTCATACACAATCACTCCCAAGTCCCTCTGCACGGCAGCATGCTGCAATTTTTTACTATTTAAATAATAACCTGCTCTTTCATTTGTCCTTCCAAAGTGAATGACCTCGCATTTACCAACATTGTACTCCACCTACCAGACCCTTGCCTACTCACTTAACCTATCTATATCTCTCTGCAGAATCTCCATATCTTCTGTAAAATTTGTTTTTCCACTCGATTTATTATCATCAGCAAACATAGTTACACTACACTCGGCCCCTCTTCCAGATTGATAATGTATATTGTGAACAGTTCTGTACCCAGTACCAACTCTTGCGGTATACCGCTCACCACTGATTGCCAACCATAGTAACACCCATGTATCCCAACTCTCTCCTTTCTATTGGTTAACCAATCCTCCATCCCTGCTAATACATCACCCCCAGCTCTATGCATCCTTATCTTGTGGATGTCTTTTCTGTGGCACCTTATCAAACAACTTCTGGAAATCCAAGTAAATAATATCCATCTGTTCCCCTCTATCCACTGTGCTCACTGTACCCTCAAAGAACTCCAGTAAGTTTATCAAGCAGGACCTGCCTTTGCAGAATCCATGCTGTGTCTGCCTGATGGATCCATTTCTTTCCAGATGCCTCACCTTTTCTTCTTTAATGATAGCTTCAAACATTTTCCCAACTACAAATGTTAAAATAACTGGCCGAGAGTTACCTGCCTTTTCCCTACATCCTTTTTTGAACAGTGGTGTGACATTCACGGTCTTCCAATCTGCTGGGACCTGCACAGAATCCAGAGAATTTTGATAAATCATCACCAGAGCCTCTACTATAGCATCTGCCATTTCTTTCAGTACCCTGGGATACATTCCATCAGGTGCAGGGGACTTATTTATCTTCAGACCCACAAGTTTGCTCAGCACTACCTCTTTAGTGATAGCTATTGTGTCGAGGTCTTCACCTCCCATCGCATCCATATCATCTTTCTTTGGCATGTTAGACATGTCCCCCACCATGAAGACTGACACATAATACTCATTCAAAGTCTTGGCCATTTCATCATTACCCAGTATCAATTCCCCCTACCCGTCCTCCAAGAGACCCACATTCACTTTAGCCACCCTCTTCCACTTTATATAATAATAAAGATTTCTACTATCTGTTTTTATATTTGGTGCTAGTTTATTTTTATAATTATTTTTATAAATAATTATAGATTATTTTTATAATCTAGCTTCCCTTTCTTTATTGCTCATTTAGGTGTACTTTGTTGCTTTTTAAAGTTTTCCCAATCTTTACTCTTGGTGACTTTGTGTCTTTGAACCATTGAACCATAAAAACTACAGCACAGAAACAGGCCCATTGGCCCTTCTTGGCTGTGCCGAACCATTTTCTGCCTAACCCCACTGACCTGCACACGGACCGTATCCCTCCATACACCTCCCATCCATGTATCTGTCCAATTTATTCTTAAATGTTAAAAAGGAACCCGCATTTACCAAGCAACACACATCAAAGTTGCTGGTGAACGCAGCAGGCCAGGCAGCATCTCTAGGAAGAGGTACAGTCGACGTTTCAGGCCGAGACCCTTCGTCAGGACTAACTGAAGGAAGAGTGAGTAAGGGATTTGAAAGTTGGAGAGGGAGGGGGAGATCCAAAATGATAGGAGAAGACAGGAGGGGGAGGGATGGAGCCAAGAGCTGGGCAGGTGATTGGCAAAAGGGGATACGAGAGGATCATGGGACAGGAGGTCCGGGAAGAAAGACAAGGCGGGGGGGACCCAGAGGATGGGCAAGAGGTATATTCAGAGGGACAGAAGGAGAAAAAGGAGAGTGATAGAAAGACTCCATCTGTTACTCATTTTTATGCACATATTCTTTCTCTCACTCTCCTTGGGTAAGTCTTTTTACACAGAGAATGGTGAGTGCGTGGAATGGGCTGTTGGCGACGGTGTTGGAGGTGGATATGATAGGGTCTTTTAAGAGACTCCTGGATAGGTACATAGAGCTTAGAAAATAGAGGGCTATGGGTAACCAGAGATAATTTCTGAAGTAAGTATATGTTCGGCACAGCTTTGTGGGCCGAAGGGCCTATATTGTGCTGTGGGTTTTCTATATTTCTAAAGTAAAGCACACAGAGAAATTGGACAGTAATTTGCTTTTTAGCTCATGGCCCCCCTCCCTTTTTGTCATTAATTAAGGGATGTTACATGTACAGCTTACATAATTAATGTGTGCCAAGGCACCACATGCTGTCTGTATATTGCACCCTTTCATGCAGAATCTTCCAGAATTCTGTCTGACACTGTGGACTTAGCACACGTTAGCCTGACATGCTGCATCACTGCTTCAATCAATGAAGGATGCTCGACAGTGGTGGCAGGGCTAAATACTGTCACCTCTTGTAATTTTATATCAAGAAATGTAGGCAACAGCAGGATTTCACTTCTAGATGAGCTCAATACCTCCTCTGCTCACTTTGACCCACAAAGTATGGAGGAAACATCACAAACTCCCGCAGCACGTGATCCCATGATTTCAGGATTTGAGGCCAATGTGCGAGCAACCTTTAGGAAGGTGAACCCTTGAAAAATATCTGGCCCAGACAGGGCACCTGGTCAAATACTAAATACCTGTGCTGATCAGCTGGCTGGAGTGTTCACTGAGATTGTTAACCTCTAACTTTGGCAGTTTGCGGTACCCACCCGCTTCAAGCAAGCTTCATTTATACAGGTGTTCAAGAAAAATGTGGTGACCTGTCTCAATGACTATTGTCTAGTAGCGCTTACGTCCACAGTGATAAAGTGTTTTGAGAGGTTGGTGATGAAACATATCAACTTCTGTCTGAGAAGTGACTTGATCCGCTCCAATTTGCCTACCAAGAGCCATTGCATCTCACTGGCTACTCAATCAACCCTGGAACATCTGGACAGCAACGATACATACATCAGGATGCTCTTTATCAACTGCAGTTCAGCATTCGATACCATCTTCCCCTCAAAGCTAATCAATAAACCCCTAGTGCTTAGCCTCAATACCTCTTTGTGCAATTGGATCCTCGGTTTACCCACTTGCACACCTCAGTCAGTTCAGATTGGCAACAACATCTCCTCCACAATATCCATCAACGCTGTTGTACCATAAGGTTGTGTGCTTAGCCCCCTGTTCTGCTTGCTTTACACATATGAATGTGTGGTTAAGCACAAGTTTGCTGATGACTCCACCGTCGTAGGCTGAATCAAAAGTGGTGATGAATCAGCAAGTAGGAGGGTGATAGAGAATCTGGGTGAGAGGTGCCATAACAACAAGCCTCTTACACAATGTCAGCAAGACCAATGAGCTGATTGCTAACTTTTGGAGAAGGAAACCAGAGGTCCGTTAGCCAGTTCTCATTGGAGGATCAGAGGTTACCCTTGAACACTTCTACATGAAACACTGTTGAAGGAAAACAGCATCCATCATCAGGGACCCCCACCACCCAGGACAAGCACTCTTCCTACCGATGCTATTGGGAAGGTGGTACAGGAGCCTCAGGACTCACACCACCAGGTTCTTGAACCGAAGAGGATACCTTCATTTGCCCCATTATTGAAATATTCCCACAACCAATGGATTCACTTTCATGGACTCTTCAGCTCATGTTCTCGATATTTATTGCTTATTTATTTATTATTATTATTTTCTTTTATCATTTGCAGTTTGTTGTCTTTTGCACACTGTTTGAACACCCAAGTTGGTGCAGTCTTTCACTGATTCTGTTATGATTATTATTCTATAGATTTATTGAGTATGTCCGCAAGCAAATGAATGTCAGGGTTGTATATGGTGACATACTTATACTTTGATAATAAGTTTACTTTGAACTTCAGTATGGAAGCTGCACTACGGTGGAGAGGAAGACTCTACACCAGGTAGTTAAAACTGCCCAGCACATCACCAGCACCAGCCTGGCTGCCATCATGGACCTCTATACAGAAATGTGCCAAAAAGGGACCAGTAACACCATGAAGGATCCCATCTACCCTGCTCATGGACTGTTTGTCGCATTCCCATAGGGAGGAGGTTACATAGCATCTACACCAGGCCCACCAGTCTCAAAAACAGTTGCTTTCCACAAGCAGTAAGGCTGATCAACACTCCCAACCACCACTACTTTATCTCTTCCTGATAGAGACACTAGCATCACTTTATGGACACACAATCAATCTATGTATATACACCATCTTATGTATTTATATTTATTGTGTTTTTTAGGTTCTGCATCAGATCTGAAATACCAATTATTTCATTCTCCTTCATGCTTGTGTACTGGAAATGACATTTCATACTTTGATAATAAATTTATTTTGAAATCTAAACATTGATTTTGTATCTTGAATCTTGTAGGCTATGCCATCTTTCTCTGAGTTCTTGTGTTAATAAAGTGCTTTAGTCACGGAACATACTGCACATTCTCCTTAATTTAAACGGAAATAGGAAAAAAATTCTTCAACATCACTCACCTTAGCTTTGCTCAAGGTTGGTTTCTAAGCCATTTTGAGGACAGGGCAATTATCACCAATGGCATGTATGCTGATTAATTGGGGTTTTTTTTTAGACCTCATTGCCATTTATAATTGCTGACCTGTGGGATTGATTGTCAATTGTGATTTAGTGAATCCAAGTGTCTGACACAATCAAATGGCCCTCAAGAACAACCATTCACCTTTGCTGATTAATATGCTTGTCAAAGTAAGAAGGAAATGAAAGTGACCCAGCATGTTACTGAATCACAATAGGATTTCAGGAGTTGTGCTTCAGTCTTTGCTGGCTGCACTTCAAGGAAGTCAAATGGATTAACACCAGGACTATGGGGCAGACGTCTGAAAAATAAGATGTTCAACTTTATTGTAAAATATATCTCAGAGGTAATTAATGCAGTCTTCTGCTCTGCCAGACTATACAGATAAATAGCTGCAGAGGAAAATAAGTGCAAGAGTACAGAAAATAATCAAAATGAAGAGGAACTGAGCAGTTAAGTTAAATAAGAGATGTTCATTGATTATGTAGAGCTAAAATGAAGTATAAAATGGAGGGTTGTTGAAATAATTCTCATTCAGGAGGTACTGAAGTATAGAGTCAATGGCCATAAACTGTTCATTTGTTACTTTCAATTTATGACTAACAACAGGGCATTGGAACCCTAGGCTGGGTAAAGAATAAAAGGCTGAATGTTTTTCTGTATTAATGTTATCATTCTGTGTGTCAGTTAAATATACCTTCACTTCAATTAATTCTGAAATAAAAATGAAGAACTATAGATAATAATTATACACAAGAAATTGCCCTATGCTGTCAATTTCTACAATGAGATGGTTATTCAAAGTACTTTTCCATTTTGCTATTGCAAAGGGTGTATTGTAGAGTTTTGGAATATAGAAAATACTAATTTCAACAGCAACCAGTCTTCAGATTTGGATGTGGATTGCAGATTGAATTTAAAGCGCAGTTCAGATCACTGATCTTCTAAGAGCCTCAGAACGGGGTTGGAAGCAAACCAAGAAACACTCCATTGACCTGAGATGTCTAGAGATGCATGAATGCAGCTCAAAGACAGTGCTGATTAATATTCAATCTAGGGTGTTTGGAGTGATGATGTGAAGATCTAGGTGTTTGAACATTTTATGCCTCTAAGGAAGCATTGGCAACCCAAAGTAATAAAGTAAATGATGTGATTGTAACCATTGAAACTGTATTGAGTTACCATTGATCTTAAAGTTATAAAAATGTGATGTACTTGGAGTTGAGGAGGCTCTTCTCCCAAGAGTGTCTCCACTATGATGCCTGCTTGTTTTGCTAAATGAGGATTTCTATATCCAACTGCTTCTGTGTCTCTCTGGTGACCTTGTTCACAGTCACAACAGTGAATTAAAGTGTTTGGTGTTTGCTTGAAAAGCATTTGTAATTATTCTTAAGACTCCCGCATGATAATATTATTGCTGTAGCAGGCTGCCAAGGGTTGTGGAGGAAGATGATGTGATAGTGGCATTGAGACAGATGAGTGAACATGAAGAGAATGGATAGATAAGGATACTGGGATTAGTTTCATTTGGCACCATTGTCAGCACAGACGTCATGGGCTGAAGAGCTTTAGTTATTTATTCATATTGAAGTACAATGTGGCCTTTTGAACTGCACTGCCCGGCAATCTTCTGTTTTAAACCTAGCCTAATCATGGGAGAATTTACAATGACCAATTAACCTACTAACTGGTACGTCTTTGGAAGGAAATCAGCACACCTGAAGGAAACCTGGTATGTACAACTACCAAATACTAACATTACACATATTTCCTCCCTAATAGTCTCATTGCAAATCCGTGTAGAAGGCTGCAAATTCAGATTGATATCAAAAGGAAGTTTGCAGTATAGGGAATGCTACACCTTTCTAGAGAGCTCTTTCTAAGGTCAGTAGGAACATATTGGTTCAAATTCCTGAAATGCTTTTTCTTTGCAGCCATCAACAAAAACAGAGGAGCGTGCCAAGAATGAGAGACAGTTAAAAGTTAGAACCCCAAAGTCCCCCTCCCTCCTGCAGGTAAGCAGCAGCAAGCAACAATCCCCCTTCCCCGACTGACAAAAATAAAGCGCACCCGCTACCAGCACTCAAGCATGAGCAAATCAATAGCAATGGCTCATTGTTGACAGCAAAATCACGGCAATTCATCCTGCCAGTGAATTAGTGTGTTTTTAAAAAAAAATTTCAACTTAATTAATGCATCCTTGAAGGCATGGCTTGAAAGGCAGAAAGGGCTTATTCCACACTGTATCTCAATAAATAAATAAATGAATGGTATGAGGCACTGACAGATTGTAAAATTGTGAAAGCCCATACTATTCCATTGGAGAGAGTTTAAGCAGGTCTTCAGCAGGTGTTCCATTCAAGATGACACCTACATACAATGCTCCTTCAGTCAATATCTTCTGCATTGATCATGAAACCATAAAATACATTAAATATATCTCTTTTACATTTGTTTTTGTCTTGAAAGTGCTTCTGGAAATGTTGGAGACAGCGATTTGCAATTTGGAGATCACTTGGTTTTTCAGTGCTCTGCAGTCTCTTGGAAGATTCTGGGAGGCAGAAGTGGGAGCATGTGGGAACCTTGTGGCAAGACGCTGTGAGCTGATGTTTGACTCTATTTCGCTGATGAAAGCTTTCATTGTCCGCTGACTAAAGCAATGAGGGAGATTGAAACATCAAGGAAAATGCAGAAGGTGAGTGCAGGCTGCCTGCCATTTGATTGCTGGGGGGGGGGGGGGGTTGCTCTATTATCGGAGAGGGAGCCTGTCTTTTGATCACTGGAGGATCACTCTGCTTTCAGAGAGGGGAGATGCTGCCACTGTGCCTGGAGAATGTTATCCATGTATTCTACCTTTTGGATATGGACTTGAACTTTAGACTCTCTTTCAGTTTTATATTTTATGTTTTTCAGCTGATCTTTCTTGTTTTTTTTGTGTGTGGGAGAGGGGGATTTTGCGGTCGATGAGTCAGTTCCATTTTTGTTTTCTTTATGTGTTGGGAGGAGGGATTTGCCGAGTTGATGAGCGTGCTTCTGCTTTTTTCTTTCTTGGTTGCGCGGCTACCTGGAGAAGAAGAATTTCAGAGTTGTATACTTTGATAATAAGTGAACCTTTGATTCTGGCAGATATTACTGCAGAACTATTATAGAAGGATTTGCAAACACAAGGACTTTATCAGCTGCTGTGTAAGGCATTATTCAGATTAATTATTAAAGATAACACTAATTTACTATCCAAAAATGCATTATAGCCAATAGTTCACCATTGAATTGCAATCAACAAGCAAATGATTGAAAAATTCTTGTCAATGGTACAACAAGAAGTAAAAATGTAGTGAGAACACATACTGAAGTTGTAGTATAGAAAGCTTAACTGTTCATGCACTTAGCTATTTTCTCTTAGAACTAAATGCAACAAATCATATAGCATTTGCTCATTTTTAAAAAGCAATGTGAAGGGAATGAAACTCCACACTTGTAAAATAGAATTTTCAGGGTAAGAAAAACTACTCAGAAGTAAGTGTTTTGCTCTTAATTTTAGCATCTGTTTATTGGATGGGAGTAGTCACCAATTTACCTAATTACACACCGTAATTGCGATATTGATGCACATTACACTGACAAAGACTGCAACATTGAGAAGGAGCAGGGGATCACTGACTGTAACTTATGGATTCTGCTGTTTAAATAAGCAAGTGCCAATGCCGGAATTTGATGTCCGTTAACCCAATAATAATAAGGTAAAGTAAATATATGCTTTTTTTGTATTTGCTAGTTGCACATAGCTGAAATGAATTGCTGATATTCTGTAAAATTGCAAAGATCCACTCTATCCTCATAGGGACAGTTTGTACCTGTAGATATTACTGCAAAACTATTAGGCGGTAGAATAATCTGTGCACATGAGATTATATCAGCGGTCATGTGGAGTATTCCATTTAATTATTGAAATTTTTGTTCACTTGCTCTTCAAAAATGTATTATGGACAATAGTTCACTGCTGAAATGCAGGCAACAATAATAGCTCTTCCCTGTATCTATGCTGCATGGAGATAATGCAAGTAATATCAGATTGGTATTGTTTCAAAAAGGAGCATAAGAACTCTTGCCAATGTCCTGGATAGTGATTGATTGAGCAGTTTGTAATTGAGCAGTTTGTAATTGAGAAGAGCAACTACAAGAGAAGGGTCTTGATCTGAAATGTTGATTGTCCATTCCCCTCTATAGATGCTGCCTGACCTGCTGAGTTCCTCCAGCATTTTGTATACTGATTGGGAGTCCAATCAAGCTTTCAATCAATTCAATCAATGTCACTGCAGCAGATTGCCTGGTTATTATCACATAGCTTTCAATGGAATCCTGCAGTGAGCAAACTGGATACCACATCTCCTGCATTACTGGCAGTAATGTAATTTTATACACATTTCAATATAAGCTTCTGAGCCAAATTTACAGTGGAAACTCTTTGTGGAAGTTCTGTAAAGGAACTTGCTATGTTCTATGAGTAAGAAAGATAAGAATAAAAATGTATTTCTATGCAAGTTCTCCTATTTTTATCTTGCACCCACCCAACTTGATACTTGACTCATCTGCTCTTATTTACACTTGTCAGTTCTGGGGTGGTTAAATCCATGATTTTAAGGAGGCATCCTCCTGCTTTCCCTCCTCTCTCAGAGCTTAGATACAATGATCTCTGCTCTCTGCACACTTGCATTTTAAATATCATTGTAATTAAATGGAAGTCTATTTAACACTGACCATCTTGATTAAGTGAATTACAGCTCTATGGATTTAACCTGGCCATTTATGTTACTAGACCAAATTTGTATTCTGCCATTCAAATGACTCAGTTATTTTAATGAGAGATTTGCTTTTTTTGGCTTTAATATTAAGAACATTTATACTAAGAAAAAGGAGCAGGGATAAGTCATTTGGCCTTATGAGCCTGTCCTATCATTTATTAAAAGTATGGTTGAACTTCTAGATTAGATTAGATTATGAGGACACGCAGTCCTCGTTTATTGTCACTTAGTAATGCATGCATTAAGAAATGATACAATGTTCCTCCAGTATGATATCACAGAAACACAAGACAGACCAAGACTAAAAAACTGAAAAAAACCACATAATTATAACATATAGTTACAACAGTGCAAAGCTATAATGTAATTTGATAAAGAACAGACCATGGGCACGGTTAAAAAAAAGTCTCAAAGTCTTCTAACTAAAGAACTTCTAGCCAATTTTTCACTGTTTCAGGAGGCTGGAGATCTGATATTTGATCCAGCCCTGGACTTTGACATTGGAAGGGCTCCTGTAAATAGTGATGGATTATAAACATTGTGCCTTCTATCTCTTGGGACATCTAAGATACTTCATATGAAATGACCCCGGACACACAGATTTCATGCACAGCTACGCGCAAAAGACAACCTGAAGACAATCAAATGCTCCAAATGAATCAGAATCTGGTTTATTATTGCTGAAATAAGAAATTTCACTGTGGCTGCTGTGCAGCGCAAAGACCTAAAATTACAACAAATTCCAAAATAAATAAAGATAAATAAATAAAACAGGATCAGTAAGGTAATGCTCATGGGTTCATGGACATTTACAAATCTGATGGCGGAAGGATATCTGAACTGTTGAACATGGGTATTTAGACTCCTATATCTTTTCTCCAGTACTGGTACTGGTAATGAGAAGTGGGTATGACCAGCAAGTGAGGGTCCTTAATGATGGATGCCACCTTCTTGAGGCGCACCTTTTGAAGATGTCCTTGATGATGGGGAGGTATGTATCTGTGATAGTTAGCTCAGTCAATAGTGTGATGATTAAGGAGCGTAGATTCCAGGAATTCTGAGGAAGTGTGATTGGGGAGGAGATTAAGTTTAGTGAGGGAATTCCAGAAAATTTTCAATCAGCTAAAAGCATGCCAGCACCGGTAGAGAATTAAGATCAAATTGCCAGAAATGTCAGAGGATGGAGATTGTCAAGGCTTTAAAGGATGTACCCAAAATCTCAAATCTATGCCAGAGAATGAGGTCATTGTGTCCATGACAACTGAACAATAGAAGTAGCTCGATCCTGCTTATCAGTTGCAGACCAACAGGCTCACAGGTCACAGCTCTACAAGTTTGCATCCAGGTAC
Organism: Mobula birostris; assembly: GCF_030028105.1. NCBI lineage: Eukaryota > Metazoa > Chordata > Chondrichthyes > Myliobatiformes > Myliobatidae > Mobula > Mobula birostris. The sequence goes on along the minus strand of NC_092377.1, from coordinate 83,542,214 downwards.
TGTTTACAAAGAGTTTTCCACAATCTTTGAAGTATTTCCGAGCTCAGGCAAGGTTCAGGATATCCTGCCACATTAGCAGCTGGAACAGAATGAGTCTCAAACTGATTGGGCCACAGCAGGACTTGCTAACAAGGATATGAGTTTTATAAACTTGCTGCTTCAAAATCCAAATATTTAAGTGAACTGTGAGCTGATCTGTGCTCACGATTCAAGTTCAGAAGGGTGAATCTCAGGAATATTATCAAATATTGACAGCAAAACAAAGAAAGTGGTATTTAGAAAAGTGACCAAAAGCTTTGGGAAAGAAAATAGGATTCTCAAAGAGGAAGAGGACATGAAGAATTTCAGTTAAATTTTTTAATCAAGTTTCAGCTTAATTTGACCAGGATCAATTTTCCCATTTGGAGGCTGACCTCAAAAATCGACCTGAACAGTTCTTGAACACTGCTCCAGACAAGGAGAGAAACCCCACTTCATTTGTGCCTGTTTTTACAAAATACAATAGTGCTTCCTGCTGGATGAGGAGTGATTTTAAAGCCATGCCCACTCTTCATTTTTTGGTACAGAAATCAAACTGAAAGTAAAGCACACCAATTTTTCATTTTGAATACAATATTTAAGTTTAGAGCAGTTTGTAATTGAGAAGAGCAACTACAAGAGAAGGGTCTTGATCTGAAATGTTGATTGTCCATTCCCCTCCATAGATGCTGCCTGACCTGCTAAGTTCCTCCAGCATTTTGTATACTGATTGGGAGTCCAGCATCTGCCGTCTCCTGGTGAAGGGTTTCAGCCTGAAACATTGAATCTTCTTTCCTCTCCAGGTGCTGCCTAACCTGCTAAGTTGCTCTAGCATTTTGTGTGTGCTACTTTGCACTTCCAGCCTCTGCAGAATTTCTTGTGCTTATCTTGTGTCTCCATGAAGCTATTAAGCAGCCCAAAGCTGTACTTCAGCACCTCTTTGTAAGATGTACAGAGATTGCCTGGCAAATGTAGAAAGGTGCACTCATCACGAAACTAGACCACTCAAGAAAGTGGAAGGGTTGGGAGAAAAAAGAGAAAGTCTATTATATACCATAAAACATTTTTAAAGTCAAAGTTTAAATCCCTATTCTGACTGGGTATTCACTGAGCCCTGGTTCCACTAGGAACAAAAATTGATGACACATGGATTGTGACAAATCCACAACATACAAACTTCAACTTGAACACCGTGTATTGGAATAGGGATGAAAACTTTCCACTCAAGTCACATCTACCTAAATAGCATGCTGGATAAATGAACCAGTCAAAATTGAGTTTATTGTCAGGACAGTCTGGAAATAATTAGCAGGTCAGGGATCATCCATCAAAGTCAAATTGAGGTTATTGTCATGTGCAGGAGCACATGTGTGCATAGGTGTAATGAGAAACTTACAGGAGCAATAGCACAGGCACATAGCATCAGATAATCAACATTCACAGGTAAAACCTAAATATAATTTATACACAATTTTACAAGTAAGTGCACAATTAGAACAAAAAACAAGCAAACTCCATTGGTGTGACAAGTGGTCAAATGGTCACAGTATTTCATATCTAGAAATAACTATCGCCATGTATCTGTTTCTGTGTCATGGGCATCACTTTTGACAAGAGACTTCTCTGCTCTTTGTTCATTCCTTAATGTGTAAAAGCAATTAAAACAAGGTTACAATTTTATGAAGGTCTTTAAATGGTCAAGTAAAACTTCTGAGGACACAGAACAGGGCCTGATCATGTCAGACTCCTTGGCAGAGAAGGAATCAGTCTGGTGTCCTCTTAGCATATTTAATGCTCATTTATATTGATGAGTGGAAAAGACAGATTCTATTATTAAAACATAATTATCCAGACATATATTAATGAAAAACCAACATGCCCGGGCCTGAATAGCCTATTGAAATGTTAACTCAGTCTTCTGTACTGAGCAGTGAAAGTAATTCTTTTTGGTCTATTTTCCACCCTCTGCATTTATGAGTCATCTGATGCTGCCCCCGTCTAACATGCATAATGTTCTTTTTTCCCTTATCTGCCTTGTTTTAAAATTTCTTCCTCATCTTGTTATTCCCTATCTCAGTAGCCCACTTCAATTTAACAATCCTCCAAGAACTTTGCATTCATCTACTTCTGACCCATTATTTACCCCAAATTTAATTCTGGTGTTGGTATTGATTTATTACTGCCACATTTACTGAGATACCGTGACATCCAAAGAGAACATTTTGAAAGATAAGGACTTTGAGGTAGGACAAGTGAAAAGCAATGACAGAATGTCGAATATAGTGTTATGGTTTCAGTTACACAGAAAGTGAGCAGTTACACAACAAGGAGCAAGCCAAGATGAGGTAGACTGTGTGGTCAAGAGATCATCTTTAAATTGGTACATTGGCTTAATGTTTTCGCAAGTGTTGAGGTACAATGAAAACCTTGACTTGTATAACATCCATACAGACCAAATAATTGCAATGGTACACTAGGTAAAATAATAACAGAGTGCAAAATAGTGTTCATTGCAGAGAAATGGCAGTGCAAGTAGATAGTAAGGTGCAAGGTCACAACAAGGTAGATTATGAGTTCAAGAATCAATCTTATCATACTAGGTAAACATTTAGTGGTTTTATAACAGTGGCATACAAGCTGTCTTTGAGCCCATTGGTACATACCATTAGGCTTTTGTATCTTCTGCCTGAATGATGAGAACATTTCTTGGGTGGTTGAGATCTTTGATAATGCTGGCTGCTTTACTGAGGCAGCAGGAAGTATAGACAGAATCCATGAAGAGGAGATTGGTTTCTGTGATACACTGAGCTGCCTCCACAATTCTCTGCAGTTGCTTGCTGCCACATGCAGAGCCGTTGCATGACCGAGCTCTGATGCATCTGGATAGGATGCTTTCTATGGTGTATCAGTAAAAATTGTTGAGGGTCAAAGGGGACATACCACATTTCTATAGCCTCCTGAGGAATTAAGGAGCACTGATAAACTTTCTTGGCTGAGGTGTCAATGTGGTTGAAGCAGTATAGGCTACTGGTGATGTTCACTCCTAGAAACTTGAAACTCTCAACCCTCTTGACTTTGGGCATGTTCAAGAGTCTTGTAACATCGGGATAGAAGTTGTTTTGTGTCTGGTGTGTGATATTAAATTTTTGTATCTTCACAAATGATGGATATGCCCATGTGTTAAGCTTTGGAAAGCTCTCCCTAAACCCCTTCTATCTCTCTGTATTTTTAAGACACCCCTGGAATTCTACTATTTTAATAAAACTTATCTCAGTGTGAGGTTTTGCTTGTTAATGCTGCTGTTATATTTGGGATGTTTGTTGTATTTAAGTTGCATATGAATGAATGGGAGGAGACATCTACCTTGAATCTGTGAGTGGGTTACAGCTGCTGGTTGTTTTCACTTGGCATGTGTTCAGCTGTTTGAAAAATAAACCTTTGATATTATGGAGCTCATAAGCTCTTGTAACAAAACAGGACCAGCACTGTTTAATTTTTGATTTGTTTTGCTAGCAATGCATGAAGCCAAAGATAAGGTAAATTGCTCACCACAGTGACTGCAATATGAAAATGATAGACTAATTAATACTTCAAAGTAGGGTTCATGTTGAGACAACTCTTTTAATTGAGCTTCTCTAACTTTTTTACATATGAACATTTCAGTCTAGCAAAATAGGACAAGATGCAACTACGCAAGCAAAGAACCAGCCACATGTCCCTCCCTACCTGTAGGGTATTGTACAGGCTATTGTCAATGGGTGGGTAACCAGCACACGTTATGAAGACTGTCCTTTTCAATTACAGCATCGGAATAATATTTGATACTATCAAGTATTAATGTACTGTACTTGACTCTATTAAGGACTCTATATAAAGTACTGATAAATATAGCATCTTGTCACAGGAAGTTAATTAGCATATGTTTTTCTCTGTGGAAGGACTCCTCCTATAACTCGCAATAAATAAGCCAACAATTTGTATCAAAAACAAACAGAAAAAGTCTCTATGGAATTAAAAGCTAAGCAAATCTTAGACATATACAATAAAAAGGGAGCAGCTATTACATGGATTTACTACGTACCAACATCTATGAAAAAAAATGGAAAGGACTGATGAAGGGTCCCGGCCTGAAACGTTGATTGTTCGCTCTTTTCCATAGATGCTGCCTGGCCTGCAGATTTTTGTGTGTGTGTGTGTGTGTGTGTTGCTTGGAAAGGAGTAGGTGCGGGAAGGTAGGTGAATGTGAAGCTAGGTGATGATAGGTGGAAGAGGTAGGGATCTGATAAGGAAGGAGGCGAGCGTGGGAGAAAGGGAAGGAGGAAGGACACCGGAGGGAGATGATGATCAGGTGAGGAGAAGAGAAGGGGTAAGAGGGGAGCCAGAATGGGGAATGGAAAAAAATAGAAAGAGATAAACTAACCTTATGGGGCACTTTACATTCCCACTGGTGTTACTCTGCTCTTCTTTACGATATAATGAAGTTCACCATATAAATGCAATTCTGTTAAGACAGGTGAGCAAAAGCTTGGCTAAGAAGGTGGCTTTGAAGGGCCATTTTAACAGTGTAATCATGAGGCAAACGATGATGGGAAATGGGATGTACTCAGCACTCGCTAGCTCAATTATCTGGCATCAATTCCAGCAGAGTCCATTGTCTTCTGTCACTTACACCCAATTTACACATACCTTTGATCACTCCAAGATATAACTGACATTCTGAAGGCAGAAGTAATCTCTGAATGATTCATGCAGATGCCAGGTACTTTTTCATTAAAAAATGCAGCTTTGTTTGCTGTGATTGCTTTTTGCTAAGGGGGGTCACCAATTTTTCACCAGCCTCCATAAAGAATCATATGCTATCCAATTACTCCTGCAGATTTTCTTTTGTTTGAAGAAGAATAGGTCAGAAACTAGGCAGTGAATTTTCAATAGCTCACTTTTATCCCCACAAGTAAAGGTATTCCTTCTTCCTTACATTCATGCACCACTGCCTTCAGGGTGAACAGCCACGAAATTATCTGTTCAGCTTTAGCCTTCCATTACTGTATGCAGTGTGAAGGTCACTCCCCACCCTGATGGGTGTGGGGGAAGGAAGCAACATTTCTGGCTGGCCCACAACCAGCTCCGCACAGCTGCATCAAGTAACACGTGGATTGGCAACTTCTAAAAAATGGATCTGGTAGGGATTCAGGAGTTAAGGAACCATGTATGTGAAAAGTCTAGGCATTAACTTAAATCTTCAGTTCTTGATATAAATTGCAAACATAATCAATTTGTAAACAAAAGGGGAAGCTTTGTAAACAAACAGTACTGTGTGCAGAGCACAGGTTACCACCCCACAGCAGACTGGCTCCTCCAGAGATGTAGTTTGTAAGGTGAATTGACTTTGCGTGATGAGACATTCTCATATGTATCAGTGAAACATAAGTCAATCGACGTAAACTAGTTGGTCTACAATAAACCACTGGCTAAGTTATTTTGTAGCATTGTGACTGAGTTCAAAGAACCTTCCAGACCAGATTGATATTGTCACTTAGAACATCAAACATGGTGATAGCTATATTTGCTGTATCAAAAGTTGGGATATTTGTGTACTCAGAGATTCAACCGTCACATCATTAATTTTGAGTGTCTGGGATCCCTGTCATCAGCAGCTTTTAGACATCCTTATTCCATCAAAGGTGTTTGAGCATTCAGAGTTGCCTTGCCACTTATGGTGTGCTCACGTTGTAAATATGTGATTCCATGGACACAACACAAAACAAGGACACATATCACTAGACATAGCCTGCTTGAAATGGTGTACAAAGACCTTTAATATCTCCAGTGACTCAGCTCACTGTCCCAACAGGTGATGCATCTTCTGAACCTTTTCTTGGCTTTCTCATGATCAGTACTGCGAGAACAGAAATGGCAGTGCTTCAGGGGTGAGTATGTTGCTCTTGTTACAAACTGAATAGATGAGTCATGTTGAATCCAGCCTGAACCATCCTTTTGCAGCCACGAAGCTACCAGTGAGCTAGGGGTCTCTCTTCTGAAAACATCTGAACAAGATTTGAGTTTGTTTGATATCATTTCCTGTAGACAAGTGTAAAGGAGAACAGACTAATTGTTATTCCCGATCAGCAGAAAAAAAACCCACAAAGGATAAAGGGCACAATAATAAGACCAGAATAAAGATTAATACATAAAATAGCTTATATATATAGATTAATTTTTATGCCTATAAAGTGATGCTAGACTGTACTTAAAGTGACTGACAGGAAAGAAAAAAAATGGTGGAGTTGTGGATTAGCCCACTGCTTGGGGAAAGTAGTTTTTGAGTCTGGTAGTCCTGGCGTGAATGCTCCCCAATGGGAGTGGGACAACTGGTCCATGAATAGCATGGGACGGATCCTTCATGATGTTACTGGCTCTTGCCCAGCACCTTTCTATATATACATCCTTAATAACATGAGTATGGATGTGCAAGGTTCAGCTCTCTTCAGTCTCCTCCGAAACTAAGGGCATGATGAGCTTTCTTGACCATGTAGGATGTGTTCTAGGATGATCAGAGTTTGCGCACTATGTGCACTTTCAGGAGCTTGAAACTGCTTGCAGTTTCCACAGCTATGCCACCAACATAAAGGTGTGTGTGAGTGGTGTGACTTCTCCTGAAGTCAATAACCATCTCCTTTGTCTTGTTGACATTAAGGAAGAGATTATTTGCCTAGAACCAGGTCTTGAGCTCTTCCATCTCCTCCCTGTAGGCTGTCTCATTGTTGCTGGAGATGAGCCTCAACACTGAGCACGGACTGCCCTGGCAATCAGAGAAAATCAAAGACTTTTGAAACTGACTTAAATAATTTAAAAAATTGATCTAAAAGCACTTAAACTGCTGTTAAATAATTAAAGTCATAAACATCTAGAGAAATAAAGAAAACTGAACAAATAGCAAAAGTAAATTTACCTTTTTAATTGAAGTCAGCAAGTGAACCTGAAGTGAATATACTAGGCAGGCCATCATGAAGAATGAAACTATACGTACTGAAGAAAATATCTTGACTGGTTGCATCATGGCCTAGTATGACAATACGAATGCGTAGGAACATAAGAAACAACAGTGAGTACTCGACTCAGCTCAGTACTTCACAGGCACATTCCTACCCATTGTCCAACAGGGACTGCTCGACATGTCTTAGCACATCATGGGCACATCCCTACCCACCATCCAACAGTGAGTACTTGACACAGCTCAATACATCATGGGCACATCCCTACCCATCGTCCAATCGAGACTACTCGACTCAGCTCAGTACCTCACAGGCACATTCCTATCCGACATCCAACAGACAGTACTTGACTCACCTCAGTATATTATGGGCACATCCCTCCCCATCACACGAGGTGAAGAAGGCAATACCAATCTTCAAGGATTCCCACCATCTAGACTATGCATCTTCTCACAGCCTCCATCAAGCAGGAGGTATGGAAGCCTGAGGTCACACACCAGCAGATTCAAGAACACCATCTTGCCTGCAATCATTTGGTTCAGGAACCAACCTGCACAACCCTAATCACTACCACAGTTAAGCAACATTATGACCACTTTGACAGCTTTGAATTGCAACATACTTTTCTGGTTCTAATTATATAATTTTGTATAATTTGTTTAATTTATGTTTTGTATCTGATGATTATGTGCCTGTGATGCTGCTGCAAGTAAGCTTTTCATTACACCAGTCCATACATGAATACAGAATATAATATTAATGGTAAGACTCTTGGCAGTGTGGAGGATCTGAGAATTTCGGGGTCCTTATCAATAGGACACTCAAAGCTGCTGCATGGTTGACAGTGTTGTTAAGAAGGCATATGGTGTGTTGGCATTCATCAACCGTGGGATTCAGTTCAAGAACCATGAGTTAATGTTACAACTATATAAGACATTGGTCAGACCCCACTTGGAGTATTGTGCTCAGTTCTGGTCACCTCATTACAGGAAGGATGTGGATACTATAGACAGAGTGTAGAGGAGATTTACAAGGATGTTGCCTGGATTGGAGGGCATACCTTATGAGAATAGGTTGAGTGAACTTGGCCTTTTCTCCTTGGAGCTACAGAGGATGAGAGGTGATCTGATAGAGGTGTATAAGATGATGAGGGGCATTGATCGTGTGGATAGCCAGAGGCTTTTCCCAGGGCTGAAATGGCTAACATGAGGGGACATCGTTTTAAGGTGCTTGGAAAAAGTTACCAAGGGGTTCTCAGGGAATCTCAGGGAACAGAGATTGGTGGGTGTGTGGAATGCACTGCCAGCAGCGGTGGTGGAAGTGGAAACAATAGGGTCTTTTAAGAGCTTTTTAGATAGGTACATGGAGCTTAGAAAAATAGAGGTCTATGCGCTAGGGAAATTCTAGGCAGTCTCTAGAGCAGGTTACATGGTTGGCACAACATTGTGGGCCGAAGGGCCTGTAATGTTCTGTAGATTTCTGTGTTCTATGCTGTATGTTCTATGTACAGTAAACATGACTATAAACTCAATTTTGACTCAGATTTGACTTTGATGTTAGTTTAATGGTATGTTTAAGGATGCAGCAGGAGTCCAGCAACTCCACCAGGTGCTTCCATCCTTTCTCATTCTTCCACACCACAGAGTGCAGACACAGAAATCTAAGATGTTCTGACAGGTGCACAACTGATAACTGGCAAACTGTTGGCTGGATGAGGAAAAAGGTACTCTCCTTTATTACTGTAATGTCTAAAACTTCTTGAAATTAATTCATGTTCAGCGGCCTGGAGTGTGGCAAGCTGGTCTGCTTTTCTCATAACTATGATACTGGTACATCCCTGGCATATGACGTTGGCCCAGGCACAGTTTACTGATTAGGCTAATTTGGATGAAAAACAGAATATGCTGCAAGAACTCAGTATGTCAGGCCAATATAGATACTCTCTGAGTAACTTAGATGTACCCCTTGGGAGTGGGGATATGGAAGGTTGTGGGTTGGGTGGTTTGGAAATTTTTTGGAAGGATTGGTGATGATGGACTCAATATGGCTTGCACCATGCACCTTGTATTGAATAAGCACCAATAGTGATATATTCAAAGGATTTATAGTACATTTAATATGAAAGTATATATGCAGTATACACCCCTGAGATTTGTCTTCCTTACAGCCACAAAACAAAGAAAACCATGGAACCCATTCGAAGAAAAATATCGCCCCTCCCCAAACAAAAAGAAAACTGCAAAAGGGGCAGCAAAAACATCACCCCCCCATCCGTAAAATAAAACCAAATCACACAAACAACAACAAGAAGGTACGAGCCAAAACACAAAATATAAAACACAAAATCGAATGAGTCCGTGTAGGGACTTTCTTCAGGACCAGCGAGGGGGAGATGTTGTGTTTCTTTATATCATGGCTGTCTATGGAAGAGAGTGAGAGGGAGAGGGAGGGTGGGAGAGAGATAGAAAGATAGAGAGCGACATACGTATTTTGACCATAAATGTGCTTGAACTTTGAGATATCTTCTGTCTTCTCAGACCCAGGAGGAATTGTGAATACCCCAACAGGACTGACTGAAGGAGATGAAGCAAAGAAAAATTTGCTAGAGGAATTATGCGTGTTGAGCAGCATCTGTGTGCAGAGGCAGGAATACAACTGGAAACATTGACAATTCCCTGATCCTACAGCTGCTGCTGCACTCACTGAGATCCTCCAGCAGATTGTTTGTCTCTCCAGATTCTAGCACCCTCAGTCTTTCTATGTCTCCATTGAAGAATATCTGTTCCCTGTTCCATTAAATATAATTATATTTGTTCATTGCGAAGAGAAGCTACAATAATAACCAAATCCCAACAAAAATGCAAAGCATAAATAACCTCTTATCTGGAATACGAAACAGGCGGAAGTACATAGGCACAATAAAAATACTTCAAGTGTACTTCTAGAATGTTATTTACCTTTACAGCTCAACCAGGTTTGAACAGGGAAAAGAAGTGACTCATTTGGTGCCAAAATGTATATTTATAGATTTTAGTCATTTTTCATTGTTTCCGTACAAAGATAGATAACATGCTTAATAATACACATCAAATTCTGGTGGAACTCAGCAGGTCTGCCAGCATCTGTGGAAGTGAATAAACTGTCAACATTTTGGGGCAAGACTCTTCATCAGGACTAGAAAGGAAGGGCGGTGGGGGAAGAGGCCAGTATAAGAAGGTGAGGGGGGAAGGAGGAGAACAAGCTAGAAAGTGATTGGAGAAGCCAGGTGGGTGGCGGAGGGTGGTGAAGTAAGAAGGTGGGCGGTGATAAGTGGGCAATAGGCTGGAGAAGAAGGAATCTGATAGGAGAGGAGAATGGACCATGGGAGAAAGTGAAGGAAGCGGAGCACCAGGGAGGGGGGATAGGCAGGCAAGGAGAAGAGCCAAAAGCCCAGAGAAGAGAAATGAAGAAGAGAAAATGAGGAGAAGAAAAATCATTGAAGTAGGAGAAATCAATGTTCATGCCATCAGGTTGGAGGCTACCTAGACAGAATATGAGGTGTTGCTCCTCCAACCTGAGGGCGGCCTCATTGTGGCAGTAGAGGAGGCCATAGACTGACATTTGGGAAGGGGAATGGGGATAGGAATTGAATTGGTTGGATGCAGGGAAATTTCCCTTTTTGCAGATGGAACTTCACATGCGAATCTGCTGGGATTGTGTACTATATCCAGTACTCCTGTCGCATCCTCCTCTTCATTGGTGAGACCCTACATAGACGAGGACAACTTTGTCAAGCACCTCAGCTCCATTGCAAAAAGCGTACTTTCCCAAAGGCCAACCACTTCAATTCCTATCCCCACTCCTGCTCTCGGATTGGAGAGGCAAATCGATGCCATGAACATCAATTTCTCCAACTTCTGGTAATTTTTCACCCCTCCCCCTTACCTCTTTTTCATTCCTCACTGTGGCCTCTTACCTCCTCTCCTCAGCTGTCTATTACATTCCCCTGGTGCCCCTCCTCCTTCCCTTTCTCCCATGATCCACTGTCCTCTCCTATCAGATTCCTTCTTCTCCAGCCCTTTGCCTTTTTCCACTTATCACCTCCCAGCTTCTTACTTCATCCCCCCTTCCCATCCTATCACCTTCTAGCTTGCCTTCTTGCATCCCTCCCCAACTTCTTGTTCAAGGTTCTTCCCTCTTTCATTTTCAGTCCTGAAGAAGTGTTTTGGTCCAAAACATCAATTGTTCACTAATTTCTATAGATACTGCCTGACCTGCTGAGTTCCACTAGCATTTTGTGTGTGTTTCTCTGGATTTCCAGCATCTCAGGATCCCTTGTGTTTATAACATGCATAATAATCACCTTACTTCTCAAAATCCACCCTATGACCCGATTGTGAGAGGTGGAAATGGGTAAGGTCGGCCAACAGGGCGCTGGTGAAGCTGTAGAGGCCAGTCCTCTGCAGAGTGGATGCAATGGATTGCAGGAGTGTTGGTGAACTCCAACCACACCACCAACTTCAGAGGACAATGGAGACAAGAGGTCATTGATAGCTTATGCTCCACTGTGAGCGAAGGGCCCAGAAAAGTAAGTAATAATCAATTTGTCTCTAAATACTGCACAAAGATTGAATCAGAAATCCACCAGAGCGATAAGACGACACATGTTAAATGCATTCATGTTTACTGATTAATCTTTTGTTATCTCATTATCATACTGGTTTAAGGAAGCGGACATATTTAACAGTTCCTTTAGAATATTGGCTATATTTTGAAATATTCCTTTACTTTTTATGAAATAAAGCATTCGTGTTCTTCCAGATATGCAATATGCCTTCCTATATTTTGTATTCTTTGTATTTCTTCATAGTATGTTAATAAAGTACTTCAAATTATTCTTGATGTATTCTGCTTTCTGTGTGGCATAAATTAATTTGACCCTATTATAATAGGTGCCTGAAAGTTGACATCTATTTTGTAAGTCAAATGCCTGTTTCAATGCTATATAACTCTTTGTCTCTATCATTTAATGATGTGACTGGGAAACTTGAAGGACATTTCAAGATTGGGTATCCTATTTTAACTATATTAGCTTTCAGAGTTGATAAGGTTCCACATAAAAGACTTCCATTACTTAAGGATGCATAGAGTTGAGGGTGAGGTATTAATATGGCGAGAGGACTGGTTAGCCAATAGAAAGCAGAGAATTGGGATACGTAGGTATTTTTCTGATTGGCAGTCAGTAGTGAGCAGTGTGCTGCAGAAGTTGATACTGGTCCCGCAACTGTTCACGATATACATTAACGATCTGGAAGGGGGGACCGAGTGTAGTGCATCTAAGTTTGCTGACGACACTAAATTGAGTGCAAAAGCAAATTGTGCAAAGGATACGGAGAGTCTGCAGAGAGATATAGATAGGTTAATTGAATGGGTAAGGGTCTGGCAGATGGAGTACAATGTTGGTAGATGCAAGGTCACCCACTTTGGAAGGACAAATGAAAGATCAGATTATTTAAATGGTAAAGGACTGCAGCATGCTGCTGTGCGGAGGGACTTGGGAGTGCTTGTGGATGAATCCCGAAAGGTTGGTTTGCAGGTGCAGCAGGCTATCAAGAAGGCAAATGGAATGTTGGCCTTCATTGCTAGAGGGATTGAATTTAAGAGCAGGGAGGTTATGCTGCAACTGTACAGGGTACTGGTGAGGCCACACGTGGAGTACCACGTGCAGTTCTGGTCTCCATACTTGAGGAAGGATATACTGGCTTTGGAGGCGGTGCAGAGGAGGTTCACCAGGTTGATTCCAGAGTTGAGGGGTTAGACTATGAGGAGAGAAAGAGTCACTTGGGACAGTACTCACTGGATTTCAGAACAATGAGAGGAAATCTTATAGAAATATATAAAATTAAGAAAGGGATAGACACCAGGAGTGATTGATAAGTTCATGGCCTAAGGTAGAAAGAGTCAATTTTAGAAAACCTAGCACATTTATTTTTCCTACGTTTACACACTTAATCCAGAGGTCGTGGAGCACATGGATCCCTTCTTTGTAGAAGTCGGCGTCTTGGACCTCCTGAAAGTGGTCCACAGCAGGGGTGAACATTTATGTTAATCAGTCTCCTGGGTAAGAACGTCAAACATCATTCTAAATCTGGCAAAACTGGGCACATGTGTGAACAAGGACAAATGTGGCATAAAGAGTAAACTAATGTCCTGGAATTATAATCGAGGGATAGGAGCTTTGGTCCACCATGGCATCTGGGTATTTAAATTTAGTTCCGATTGTTAATGTGTTATATTAGCAATGGTTAAATCCACTGAGTCCATTCTGATAGCCTTGACAAAAAGAAATCTATTACCTTTGGCCCGTTTGTTCTATATGTGGCTTTAGATCCAGGGTAATATGGTTGGTTTTAACAGCCCCTAAAATGGTTCTATCTAGCCTGTTAGTTTCAGGACAGTGTGTGATAAGCAATAAGCTTGCCATACCAGTGACAATACAAACATTCTGTGAAATAATTTTGAAGTGCTCAGATTTTACAGCTGCATCTTCATGATCTATAAAATTAATAATCTGTTGTCCAGTATTGGTCAAATATCAATATTTAAGGGGCATCCTAATAGGTACTTTTTTCCAATTTTTCTCCAACTCTTCCCTGAATAATTGAGGTTTGCTCTTTTGTATCTCAGCCAAGTGCCCATTATCCCCAAGGAAGGATATACTTGCCCTCAAGAAGACACTAATAGTATTGTGAAGATTAACCTCTAGGATTAGATTGACATCCTGCAAGGAAAGATTTGAACAGAATGGGTTTGTGTTTTCTGAAATTTAGCCATATAAAATTGATCTCATTGAAATATATTTATGATAATTCGAAGAGGACTTGACACTGCAGATGCTGAGGAGGTTTTTTTCTGACTAGATTGCATGGAATTCACAGGGTCAGAATAAAGATTTAAACATTTAGGACTGTAATGATGAAATATTTCTTCAGAATGTGATTCTCTTGAACTCCCTCCTACAGTAGGTTGTAAATGCTTAGCTGATGAGTACATTGAAGATTCATGAAATATTGTGGCCAGTAAGAGCAATGAGGGACAGAGGGATCAAATACAGAATGTGGCTGACCAGATGCAGCCAGCTCAGTGAGTTGTATACCCTACTCCTACTCCCATTTGTTATAAACTTATGTTGAGAAAACTGAAACATTCACCACTTCGATGATTTGAGGGCACAGCAAGGACTGAAGACCAAAGACTGGCACCTTCTTAGCAATTCTAGTACGGTATTGCAACAGACAATACCCTGACTTGCACAGCCACTGCAATTTTCTAAATTACTTTGCACGGTTTCTTAGTTTGTAAATGACTGTTTCTGACCTAATCATGGCAGGAATTGGGAATGGGGGATGAAGCAAGCCATCTGGTGCTGACAGGAATGTTACAGACACACATTGCCAATTTACTGCTCACTACTGCTTATCACGAACTAATACGTGATCTAAACAGAGCGTTCTTCTAAGAACTGCTGTTATAACTTCAAATCTTTGAGTCTGACTCAAAATTACTTCAAGGCTTTTGCATATAATAATAGTGGAAATTTTCCCAGCAGGATTTAGATTCGTGCAATGTTAGTTACTGTTTGAACAACTGTACAACATGTGTCTCACATAGACATCGGCTATTGCATGACATTTAGCTTGGTGGTCCATGTCCTAAGCAAAATTCACCTTTCAGTCTCCCTTCAATGTCACAGCTGGCTGTGGTCAATGGTTCCCTGCTCTACCTTACTGGCAGCAGAGCTCAGCAAATCAATGAGGTCCTAAGGGTCAACTAGCATTTGAACCAAAAAAACTGCAGATGTTGGAAAACTGCGGCAAAACCATAAGCACTTTATGGTCAAAGAGAATAAATAGGGAGAAAAACAGAGTTTATGTTTCAGGCAAAGGACTGGAACTGTGAGACAAGTTTGCTTTAATTTGCAGAGAGGGGTGAGTGTGGAAAGAAGTTTCTTTTACTTTCAAGTACTCTACAACTGCTGTTGTCAGTATTATTCATTTATTGTTGTCTTCTTTTGTATGTTGGTTGATTGTCAGTTTTTGTGTGCAGTGTTTCATTGATTCTTTTGTATTTCTTTGTTCTCTGACTCCTTGCAAGGAAATATATTTTAAAGTAGTATAAGGTGACATATACAAACTTTGATAATAAATTTACTTTGAAATAGAAATCTTGAAAGAGTGCAAACCAAGTCAAGGTAACACTTACTTCAAAGAAACAGTCATTGGAAGCAGACTAAGAAAAGAGGTACTGGGGGAGAGAAAGAATGATTAGTTACTTGAAATTTGTTACATTCAATAATAAATCACCCAAGTTGCAATGTACTAAGATGGAAGATGAGGGCTGGCTCATCAGGCTTACAGTAGGTGTATGTGAGCAAGTTAGGAAGCCTCTCTGTCTTCGGTTTCCTATGCCAGTGTCATGAGAAGGAAAGTGAAAAGCAACAGAAAGCTTAGGGTCACCTTTGAAGATAGGATGGAGGTGTTCTATAAAGCAGTCAGCATTTGGTGTCTGTGCTACAGAAGAGACCACACACTGTGAGTTAGGGACTGAAAGCTCAAGGAATTGGAGTCAACCTGTTGGAAAACAGATCAGCCTGTATTAGGAAGGGCACTGAGTCCCTTAGAGATTCCATTCTATTTTCTCTGTTTTTGATGATGAACCAGACTGTTTAATGACAAATATTGTTAAGGTGTTCAGAGCTCACAGGCAGCATGGTAGTAGTTAGCACAATCGTTTTACAATACCAGTGATCTCCGATTAGGGTTCAATTCCCGCCACTGTCTGTTAGCAGTTTGTACGTTCTCCACTTAACAACATGGGTTTCCTCCAGGTGCTCCAGTTTCCTCCCACAATCCAAAGATATATGGTTAGGATTAGATTTAGAGAGTTTTGGACATGCCGTGTTGGTGCTGGAAGTGTGATGACCCTTGCAGGCTGCCCCCAGCACAATCCTTGAAGATGAATCTCAGGGTAATATATGGTGACAGATGCAGTATGTACTTTGATAATAAATTTGCTTGTTGTTGTGTTAATGTAACAAGCCTTTGTTGTATTTAGCATGTAACTGTACAATAGTGACTTGACTCTGTGCTACCATTTTGGAACTTACTCCATTTTGCCCATTTTTTTCAGTTCACACTGTTAAATAACAGTTAAAATCATTACCTGTATTATTTAAACAGGTCTGTAGCAACTGGCACATTAGTTGCCCTATAAATATTGTGTGATATTATGCTTTTTCAAATATTTGCTGGTTTTCAAAGTGTTTAAAATCACAAAAAGCTATATATTACAGATCATTGTTTTTCACTCTGTCAAATTTGAGAACTGTTCCTTGGTAGGCAGTCTACTTGAAATATAGTTTAACTGGCAGAATCAGCAGATGACACCTTGTAAAGGGTTTTGAAAATGTCAGCGTGACTCTGCTTTTCTGTTCTTTGTCTCTGAATAGGCTGATGTCAGTTAGACTGCACATCTGCAGCATTAGATGAAGCAAGTCAAGCACACTGGGTGCTTTGAATCACCTGATATTTGCAATAACTGCTAATACAGTGCTAACATTGCTTACTCCCTGCCAAGTAGTAGTTCTGAAATGAGTCATAGACCAATATGTTAGATTGTTGGACTGCAGCCAACCTGGGCAAATAAAGGTTATGATCTGACTTTGCTTTAGAAGATGAATTGGATCATTTACTTGCGTCAGATCAATCTTGGTTTTAATGTAAATGGTAAATCAGGGAGGAAAGTTGTGTTTAGCAACTGTATCAAGATAATGAATTAATACTAAGATACACTTTTCACTAATTATATCAATGAATTAGATATAAATGATTTAACTAAAGCCATTTCTTCTGCAGTCTTACAATTATTATCAGTTGGAATATGTAGCACACTAGAGGATCAAAATACTGGTAATTCCTTTGAAAACTACAGTACAGTTAAGTTCATTCCAGACTATGACCAGACCCCATTAATGCAATGTTATTTTGTCTATGGTACTTGAAATCACGCAAATCTATTAAACTGTTCTTGTCCTTGTGAACAAACAGTGCAAATAAATGTACTTGCAAATGTCTTACAATGGAGATTTCAGACAGACTGGGTCAATGCATTAAACCTCAGCATGAGACGGACAAGATGTAGCCACATGAGATCTAAGGGAAGCTCTCTTGATTTATAGAGGGAAATAAAAATCAGGGAAAATGAATTTCAATGTGTAGTTTCTTAATTCAGCTATCACAAAAAACAACTGGAGGACAAACAAAAATTCCAATAGCTTTCGTCCAATGGCTAAAGGTAGTCTGGGCTGATCTGGTATGTATGCCTCTTTCCCAAGTCAAGAGGTTTCATATCCTGCTCATAGAGACTTGAACATAGGAGTCAAGGCTGACACTCCAGTGCAATAACCATATAACCATACAACAATTACAGCACGGAAACAGGCCATCTCGGCCCTTCTGGTCCGTACCGGTCTCCTGCTCTCACCTAGTCCCACCGACCTGCACTCAGCTCATAACCCTCCATTCCTTTCCTGCCCATGTAGCTGTCCAATTTAATTTTAAACGACAACATCGAACCTGCCTCAACCACTTCTGCTGGAAGCTCGTTCCACACAGCTACCACTCTCTGAGTAAAGAAGTTCCCACTCATGTTACCCCTAAACTTTTGCCCTTTAACTGTCAACTCATGTCCTCTTGTTTGAATCTCCCCCACTCTCAATAGAAAAAGCCTATCCACGTCAACTCTATCTATCCCCCTCATAATTTTAAATACCTCTATCAAGTCCCCCCTCAACCTTCTACGTTCTACGTTCCAAAGAGTAAAGAATAATTTTGAAGGAATCCAATGCTATAGGATTTATTGTCCACAGAATGAAACTTGACATTAAAACTTAGTTTACTTTCTCAAATGGATATAAGTGGTTCCATTTGCAAGATCAGCAGGGAATTTCTCTGTGATATTCAGGCTAGTATTTATAGCTCAATTAACATCTCAAAAACAGATATCAAGACGCAATATATTACAGTTTAAAGTGCCTTATTGATCATTATGTTTCCTACATTTCAACACAATTGAAAGGTAAACACAAAGCCAAAAAGTCCTGATATAGAGGGCACTATAAGAATTCTGAAACAACAAAAAGAACACCAGGTGCTGGAGATTCACATTACATTAGGCAGGATCTGGGACACAAGGAACAGAATTAATATTTCAGCTTAGTGAACTTTCATTCATTTTGATGATCATTGACCTGAAACATTAATTCTGTTTTTTGTTTCTCCGGACCTGACTGTTTCAGATTTTCAGTATGTGCAGCATTTTTACTTTGCAATGGAAAATTTAACCTACCTTTCTTTTTCACAAGTTCACTCTGCGATGATTGAAGCCAAGTAACGTCAAATAGCTAATGTTAGTGCAGTTTCATTTATCATTGCTAGGGAGTATTTTCAGTTCAGTGCTTTTGTGTACACTACAAGGTGAATGTCACTGAACTAACAGAGTTTAGCACCATTGATCCAGAGATGTGAGTTTGAGACCCATCATTGCTACTGGGAAATTGAAGTTCAAGTAATTAAAACCATGGTATTGAAAGTCATGAAACTATTGCAATCATGTAAAATTCATCCAGCTCATTTATGTCCTTCATGGAAGGGAATCTCCTACTCTTTCCAAGTGTCACCTACCTGTGATCCACCAATAAATTTGTTTCTTAATTCAATACCAACAAAACGCTAGAGGAACTCAGCAGGTCAGGCAGCATCTATGGAGAGGAATAAACAGTTGATGTTCCAGGCTGAGACTCTTCATCAGGACTGGAAAGAAAGGGGGAAGAAGGTAGAATGAGAAGATATGGGGAGGGGAAGGAATACAGTCTGGCAAGTGATAGGTGAAACAGGTGAGGCAGTAGGTAAGTGAGTGGGGGAGGGGGAACATGAAGTAAGAAGCTGATAAGTGATACATGGAGGAGGTAAAGGGCTCAAGAAGAAGGAATCTGATAGGAGATGAGAGTGGACCATGGGATAAAGGGAAGGAAAATGGGCACCAGAGTTAGCTGATTGGCATGTAAGGAGAAGTGGTAAGAGTGGAGCCAGATGGGGAATGGGAAAAAAAGAGATGGGGAGGGGGAGAAATGACAAGATTACCTCCATTGTTATGGATGAACAATAACTGAAGGATGTCCATACTTCTGACGAATAAATAGAAAAGACATACAATGCCTTGGATGGTGAAACTTCGGTCACTCTCCTTTTCATTTAGTTATAGGAACCACACACAAGCATGTAGAGAGCAAAATTGGGGAATAGTTTCCAATATAATTGTTTTATTTTCAGAGCATTTGGTAAGATATGAGGTTAAAAAAAATCCAAACAGAAGGTTTACTGGAAATTCTTGTTCCTTCCTGGTTAATCAACAAGTACTACTTCCTGCACTGCTGAGAATCAAACAGGAAATTAACAGGTCAACAAGTAGCTGAAAGCAAAAAGAAACGGAGGTTAGTGTTCTGTTTCATTGCCTCTGATGAACATTTGCATCTTTGTTTTGCAGCTGAAATGATAGACCTCCAATAACAGTGATCCTTCTTCTGCACCAGCTAACAGGGTTTTACTGTCACACTAGGTTAAATGAGGACTTGATCTGAAATGCAGTTACTTTCAGCTCACATTTAAAGTTCATCTCTTTTTTTTCCATATTTAGGCCCAGGCTGTAATAAGGACTGAAGTGCAGTGCCCTTGGTAAAACCCAAATTTCTCATCAGTTGTTTACGAATAGGTGTCATTTGATGATACAGTACTTGCAATGACTCCCTCTTTTCCTTGCTGCAGAATTGAAGATTAATGAAGTAGCAATTAGCAAGGCTGGTTTTGGCCTGATTGTTGAGAGCAGAACATAGGGTCAGGAAGGCGGTAAGGAGTTCAGGTCTTATTGTGTCCAGTGCATCCTGCTAGCCTTCAATGGTATGAAAAGCGAGTCAGCTTTAGGAGGCAGCTGAGAAAGTTTGCTCAATCACAGAATCTCGTGAAACAGTAACAGTGAAAGTACAGTGTAGATGGACAAATAAGGTGCAAGAGCCATGATGAGGTAAATTGGATTTAGAATTAGAATTTGTTCATTCCTAACACATGTACCAAGGAAAAGCTTGTCATACATACTGTTGACTCAGACCAATTCATTACACGGTGTACTGGGGGAGTACAGGCTAAAACAATAACAGAATGCAGAATAAAGTGCAACAATTACACTTGGGTAGAAAATAAGCTGCAAAATAGGTTGAGTGAACTTGACCTTTTCTCCCTGGAGTGATGGAGGATGAGAGGTGACTTCATAGAGGGGTATAGGATGATGAGAGGCATTGATCATGTGGACAGCCGGAGGCTTTTTCGCAGGGTTGAAATGGCTAACACGAGTGGACATTGTTTTAAGTTGCTTGGAAGCAGGTACAGAGGAGGTGTCAGGGGTAAGTTTTCCCCGCAGAGAGTGGTGGGTGCGTGGAATGCACTGTCGGCGAAGGTGGTGGAAGCAGATACAATAGGGTCTTTTAAGAGACTCTTAGAAAGGTACATGGAGCTTAGGAAAAAATAGAGGGCTATGCGGTAGGGAAATTCTGGGCAGTTTCTTGGGTAGGTTACATGTCGGTCCAAAATTGTGGGCTAAAGGGCCTGTAATGTGCTGTAGATGTCAATGTTCTATGTTCTAGATCATAATGAGTTAGACAGTGAGGTTATGAGACAATCTTATCATACTGGGAACCATTGAATAGTCTTACAACAATGGGGTAGAACCTGTACTTGAGTCTGGTGTGCATGCTTTCAGGCTTTTGCATCTTCTGCCTGATGAGAGAGGGCAGAAGGGAGAATGTCCAGAATGGGTGGGGCTTTATTTATGCTGACGGCTTTATAGAGGCAGTGTAAAGTACAGACAGGCTCCATGAAGGGGAGGCTGGTTTCTGTATTATGCTGAGCTGCGTCCACAATTCTCTACAGTTTCTTGTGATCATAGCAGAACGGTTGGCAGACCAATCTGTGGTGCATCCAATTAGTAAAAACAACATGGGACATGCTGACAACAGGAATTCTGCAGATGCTGGAAATTCAAGCAGCACACATCAAAGTTGCTGGTGAACGCAGCAGGCCAGGCAGCATCTCTAGGAAGAGGTGCATGTTGTATTATCTTGCTTCCTGAAGAAGTGGAGGCATTGTTGAGCTTTCTTGGCCATGGCATCTATGTGGTTGGACCCGTGCAGGTTATTGGTGATGCTCATACCTTGGAACTTGAAGCTCTCAATCCTCTCAACCTCAACATCACTGATGAAGATAGAGGCACGTGCACCTCCCTGCTTCCCGAAGTCAATGACCAACTCTTTCATCTTGTTGACATTGAGGGAAAGATTGTTGTCATGACAATATGTTACTGTACTCTCTATCCGTATTCTGACTCATCGTTATTTGAGATACAGCCCACTACAGTGCTGTCACCCGGAAACTTGTAGATGGAGTTTGAACAGAATCTGGCCACGAATTCATGAGTGTACAAGGAGTAAAGTAAAGACCTTACTCTACTTCCTGTGCATTCACAAATGTGAGGCCAGAGGAGAAACCACATGGAACACCTGTGTTTAGAAGAATCGTGGAAGAGGTGTTACTGTCTTACCTGAATGCTGGTCAGAAAGTTAGGGATCTATGTGCAGAAAGAAGTGCTTACTCCCATGTCTAAGAGCTTGGAGATGAATCTGCTTGGAATTATAGTATTGAAGGCAAAACTGAAGTCAGTAAATAATGTCCAGATGTTTCAGAGATGAGTTGGGGGTCAGGGAAGTGGTGTCTGTTTTAGACCTGTTTTAGGTGAATTTCAATGGGTCGAGGTTATCTGGAAGGCTGGAGTTAATGTGTGCCATGACCAGCCTCATGAAGTAGTTCATGATGGTAAGTGTCAAAACCACTGGGTGGTAGCTTTTCAGACATATTACCTTGTTTTTCCTAGGTACCAGGATAATAGAGATCTTCTAAAAGCAGATGGAGACCTCAGATTGAAGCAGAAATAGGATAAAATTGA
Organism: Mobula birostris; assembly: GCF_030028105.1. NCBI lineage: Eukaryota > Metazoa > Chordata > Chondrichthyes > Myliobatiformes > Myliobatidae > Mobula > Mobula birostris. Next base: position 83,520,117 of record NC_092377.1, on the reverse strand, counting down.
CTGCAAATTGCCCCACCGGCTGATCTACGCAAGATCTAAGGACACAGTAAGGTACATCATCCGAGCTAGATGCTTCTCTTGGGTTAATGTCCACAACAGTGATTGTAGATTCAGGTGCATTGGAGGCTGTGGGGATAGGTGGTGGCATAGTAATCCCCTTCTGTTCAAAATGTTCATAGAAAACATTAAGCTCATCAGGAAGGGATATACTCTTGTCAATGCTCTTTGAGCATGTAAGCCCTGCCACAACTGGTGACTGGTCCAGGACTCAGTTTTGGACTGGTGTTGTCTCCTGGCATCTCTGATAGCTTTACAGACATTGTATCTCAATCTCATGTAAAGGCAAGTGTTGTCTGATTTGAAAGATGTAATCCTAGACTTTAGCTGAGAATGGATCGCCCAGTTCGTCTACGGCTTTCAGTTCAGGAACACCTGAATTGTCCTCTTTTGCCCACAGTCCTCAACACACTTGCTGATGAAGTCCATGATGGTGCTGACATACTCATCTAGGCTGGCTAGATTAAGAGATTACATCACCAATTACGCTCTATAAGCATGGCGGAAGTCTTTGCAATCTTTCCTCATAACCTATTTTGCCCCAGTACAATTGAGAGTACTCTGTGCTGTACCCGTTCCAAGGCTAGTCCCTTCTAGTTTTACAGAGTCTTTGCAGGAGCTCTGCAGGATATCATTGATCTAGAGTTTTCAATACTTTGTACCTATCTGCAGAGATTCACTGATTTGTGCACATGGGCCCGTACAACTTTTTGCTCCTCTACAGTCAATAGTTTCTGAAATCCATCTTCTTTGGGGCCAATGTGAAGAACATCACATTTCCCATATTAAAATCCATCTGTCTCAGTTTTGTACATTCACTTCATCTATCATTATATTTGTATTACTTTTCAGATCCATCTATAATACTTACTGTAGCACCCAGCTTAGAGTTGCCAACACAAGATGCATATAAAGCAAGGGCTATTTTCACATTCAAATGCCTATAAGAAGGCTCCTTAAATGCCTCTATCATATTTGCCTCCACCACCATCGCTAGCTGCTCATTCCAAGCACCCACAATTCTCTGTGCAAAAAAACTTGTCCTGCATATGATCTTTGAACTCACTCATATACAGCTCGTTATTTCTCGAGCTCAATAATTTATAAATTACTTCCTTGATTTTTGTGGTCAGCTCTGAATCAAAGGCCAACCTCAAAGAAAGCTGCCTACGAAGTTTTTTTTTGTGTTGCATAGAGTTTAATCACTGAAATATTGGTTGCTAAGGGTTGCCAGTTCTTGGGGATTTCAGTCTTCTGCTACAGTGCCAACAAAAGCAATAAACCAGACTGAACAGACAATCAAATTGAAGATGACTGAAATGTTATGTTTGTTCTTAATAAAGACAAACTTAGTGTGGGTTTACATTAGAACATTTTATTACTGAACTGCTGCACCAGCTCCCCATCATAGCTTCTGGTTCTGGGAGAACCATGTGTATTGCCCACTGAGAACTGAAGTTCTGTACTATGCACACATAATAACACATCTACCCCTCCCCCCACCTTGAAAGAAAAACAAACACAACTCCATGTCATCATAAACATGCAAGGAACAATAATCCTTTCCAACAAAGATACCTACATTCTGTATCTAGTCTCTTTTCTTTTTTTTCAAATTTTCAACTTCATTTGTAATGAGCAACTTCAGTCTCTTATCCACTCAACAACTTTCAATCAGTCTATGAGGTGGTTTAGTGATCCTTTTTTGTTAAGCTATTTGTTTCCACATGTGTATTGCTTGCATTTGCCGCATTAATGTTTATGTCTTTCCGAGAACTCTAACCAACAAATTCATTTTTTAACATATGCTGACCCCTTTGGTGTACGGACTGGTTATGCAAGATGGACTTGAAGATGGCGGCATGTGTGTATCGCAAGGCTCAGTGTCTTACCAGATTTCAGAAAATACTGTTAATTTATCTGCTTGTTTCCTGCGTGTTCGGTCGATTCAGCTATGCGAACTACACTTACAGCAAACAGTCACTTTTGGACATTAACTATCGATGCACCAACACAGTTTTGGACTATCCATTCAACTTTGACCAACTACCTCCGGAGTTAGTAAGGACACCGTGGACCTGCATTCAACTCGCTCCAACTGGAAGGGCCAGGCGCCAGCATCGAGACCGTAAACAAAAACGGGGGAAGCGTGGAGGTTTGCGTGCTAGGCTAAGGCTAAATCCACACCGGCCAGCCCTACCTAGCATCTTCCTCGCCAATGTTCGGTTTCTGACAAACAAGCTGGACGAACTAAGGACTTGGACCCTCACACAATGAAGGCTTATAGATTGCAACATCATGTTTTTTACGGAGATGTGGCTAGATAGTGATGTCTCAAACAACATGGTGGAACTGGAAGGACACACGGACTTCAGGGCTGACAGAGCTGCAACAGCGACAGGTGAAAATCAGATTGGTGGTTTATACATCTACGTGAATCGATCATGGTGTACTAACTCTAACATTGCTGACGCTTATTGCCCTGCTGATCTGGAATACCTGATTATTAAGTGCAGACCTTTTTATCAACCACGAGAGTTTACATGCATCATTGCTGCCGCAGTTTATGTACCACCAGATGCTAATGCTAAAGTAGCCATGAAAGACCTCAGTGCCACTATTAGCAAGCTGCAGACATTGCATCCAGACGGAGCCTTTGTTGTCACTGGGGACTTTAATCATTGTAACCTACGTACCGTGCTTCCAAGATTTTACCAAAATGTATCATGCACCACGAGGGGAAATAAAACCTTAGATCATGTCTACACAAATGTGGCTGATGCTTACAAAGCTACTACCCTACCCCACCTGGGACAGTCCGACCATCTTTCAATGTTTCTGCTTCCCAAATATAGCCCGGTCATTAAAAGTGTGAAACCCACAACGAAGACTATTAAGTTCCGGCTGGAGGGTGCTGACTCTGTTCTTCAACACCAGTTCCAGCACACAGACTGGAGCGTGTTTGCTGCCCATGCCACCACAGACTCTCAGATTAACATCGACTTATACACCAACTCTGTCCTTGAGCACATCAACAAGTGTGTAGATAGCGTGACATCACAAAAACAAATAAAAGTTTTCCCCAATCAGAAACCATGAATGAACAGATATGTTCACCTCCTGCTCAAAGCCAGAGATTCAGCCTTCAGGTCTGGAGACCAGGACGCTTACAGCTCAGCCAGGGCCAACCTGTGGAGGGGAATCTCTCAGGCTAAACACACATACAAACAGAGAATCGAGGAGCATTTCAACTCCTCAGACCCTCGGTGCATGTGGCATGGCATACAGGTCACTACAGACTTCAAACCACCTCGTACAGTGCCCCCTTCCAGCTTTGTTTCCCTCCCTGATGAGCTCACTTACTTCTACGTTCGCTTTGACAGAGAGAACAAGGAGGTCACCCTCAAAACGGATATCCCACCTGGTGAACTGCCTCTCTCACTTTCCACCTCCAATGTTTGCGCCACCCTGAGCAGGGTGAATGTACGGAAGTCAGCTGGTCCGGATGGGATACCTGGCCGTGTGCTCAGAGTCTGTGCAGGGCAGTTGACCAGGGTTTTCACGGACATACTTAATCTGTCCCTGGCCCAGGCAGTTGTCGCCACAAGCTTCAAGATCGCCACCATCGTGCCAGTGCCGAAGCATTTCACTGCGTCGGGCCTGAATGACTTCCGTCCAGTTGCACTCACCCCCATCATTGCAAAGTGCTTTGGCAGACTGGTTCTATCACATCTGAAATCCTGCCTGTCCACTACCCTGGACCCCGACCAATTTGCCTATCACACCAACAGGTCAACAGAGGATACCATCTCCACGGCACTTCGCTCTGCCCTGACCCACCTGGACAGCCCCAACTCTTACGTCAGAATTCTGTTCATTGACTTTAGTTCATTGACTTCAATACTGTGATCCCCTCCAAGCTGATCACCAAACTTCGCCAGCTTGGTATCAGCTCATCCCTTTGCAATTGGACCTTGGACTTTCTGACTAACAGACCCCAATCAGTTAAGTTAGACAACCTCTCCTCCTCCACTCTCATCCTGAACACCGGCGTGCCTCAAGGCTGTGTGCTGAGCCCTCTTCTGTACTCCCTTTTCACCAATGACTGCGTTCCTGTACATGGTTCTAACTCCATAATCAAGTTCGCAGACGACACCACAGTGGCTGGCTTGATGAGAGGGGATGACAAGATGGCCCACAGGGACAAGGTTCAGCCCCTGGCCGCATGGTGTGCCAACAACAACCTGGCCCTTAACACCCAGAAGACCAAGGAGATCATTGTGGACTTCAGGCATGCTAGGAGCCACACTCACCTCCCCATCTACATCAACGGAGTTGTAGCGGAGCGTGTATCAAGCTTCAAATTTCTTGGTGTCCAGATTTCCGAGGATCTCACTTGGTCCTTGAACTCTTCCATTCTGATCAAAAAGGTGCAACAGGACCTTTATTTCCTGTGGAGCATCAAGAAAGCTCACCTCTGTCCCAGGATACTGACGGACTTTTACTGTTGTACCATTGAGAGCATACTCACCAACTGCATCTCAGTGTGGTATGGCAATGGTCCCGTATTGGACTGCAAAGCACTCCAGCTTGTGGTGAAAACTGCCCAGCGGATTATCGGCACCCAATTGCCCACCATTGAGAACATCTACCATAAACGCTGCCTGGGCAGGGCGAGAAGCATTATCAAGGATGCATCTCACCCTAAATATTGACTTTTTACTCTCCTTCCATCCGGTAGGCACTACAGGAGCCTCTGCTCCCGCACCAGCAGGCACAGGAAGAGCTTCTTCCCTGAGGCTGTGACCCTGCTGAACCTCACATCACAGCACTAAGCAGTATTGCACCCATATTGTACTGTCTCAGTACTTTTATATTTGTGTGCTGTAGCACTTACTTTTTATTCGCAGTTATTTTGTAAATAACGCTATTCTTTGCATTTCTGGTTAGATGCTAAGTGCATTTCATTGGCTTTATATCTCTACTCGGCACAATGACAATAAAGTTGAAACAAATCTAAACTAATCTAATCATGACTGTGGGCTGGAGCTTGCGGTCATGGGTTCATGCTGCTCTTTCTCAGAGGTGTCCCCCTCTCTGGATCTGATAAGAATGTGGAGCTACTTCCCCTTGTACATATCCTTGCATTGACCACATGCCAGAATTGTGATCTCCGATTCACACTTGATCTCCGGGCGCCAGGATTGGTAGGCATGATACTGTTTCTGTTTTCCTTTCCCTTTCCCTTTAGCCAGTTTGACCTTTAGGTGTCAAAAGGTTTTAATGCATTGGAAGGCTAGTGTGTATGCATCCTCCCATCAGCATCTGGGCTGGTGAAAGGCCATTCTGCAATGGCACACGTCTGTAAATCAATAGATGTTTGCGGAAATCCTCTTGTTCAGCTCAGGAAGTGACCTAAGTGGTGCTGACACAGTTGACTGTCAAAGGATGATCTTAGGCAGTTAAGTCACCATCCCTAAGAAATGTCTCACCTCCTCTTTGCTTTAGGGGCTCTCCATATTCTTAATGGCTGATGTCTTTCTTGTTTCAGGCTTTACTTCCTCTTCAGATATGAGATCTCCTTTGAAGATCAGTAACAACACCAAACTCGCATTTCATTTTATTTAATTTCAAATTGACATTCCCTGTCACTTCAAGCACTTGTCTCAGTCGTGTATCATATTCATTCTTGCTGGATCCATGGTCTCGACACTAGGTGTGTCCTCAAAGGTTATGCTGATGGCAGACTTCTGGTGCAGACTGAATCCCATACGATAGATGAAGAAAGTGATGTCTTCCCTGCGGTGTGTTAAAATAGAGTCTCAAGTTTGACTCATCAAGCTTCATCTGCCAAAACCCAGAGGACACATTGAGCATGATAAAACACTTGGCACCTGCAAAATGAGACATGATCTCCTCCCACGTGTGCAATTTACAATGCCCTCTCTTGATGGCTTTATCGAGATCTCCTGGGTCGAGACAAATACACAATGCTCCATTTTTCTTTTGCACAATGACAAGTGAGCTCACCCAATCTGTTGGTTCTTCAATTTTCTGTATGATATTCATCCTTTCAATGTGTGATAGTTCTTGTTTAAGTTTGACTCTAAGTGGAAACACAACTTACCTGCATGCATGGACAACAGGAGTCACTGTATTTTGTGTACACCAGGTAAGCGTCGGAGCCCCTCAAAGACATCTCCATACTCTCCCATGGGTGTTGTTTGGTCACTTTAGTCTGTGAAGCCGCTGTGAAATTTCTTTTCGCGTGCATTCACACCTAATATTGGTCATGTTTCTTTTTCTACAATCAGTCGTTGTGCCTTTAGGTGCTGCCCCTTGTGCTTGAAGGTCACTGTATAGCCCCCATCCCCTTTTACTGGAACATTCTCATGTGTAGCCTGTCAATGTTAACTTCACTGGGTAAATCTTGCTCTTTACTGTGCGAATCTTGGAATCATCCATAGATAACAGAGTCACCTGGGCTCCCGTGTCAGGCTTGAATGGAATTATTGTCTCATCCACAGTCACTGGAACAACCCATTCTGTTTTACTAGTGCCAGCAGTCTGTAGAGAATCCACAAAGACTTCTTCATTTCCTCATCAACATGTGCACCTTTCTCTTGGTAGCCCCAGCTTTGCAGCACTTTGCAAAATAATTCTTTTCACAATTATTGCAGGACCTTCCTTAAGAAGGACACTTCCTTGGAATGTGCCTACCTCCACATTTGCTGCTTGAGCCTTTCTCTTTGCTTTACTGTTGCTTTGGGAGAGAGCTTGTGCACCGCTCCTCTGTTTTCCCAGCATGTACTGTTGTGCCTGCCTTGTGCAGCTCCTTGGCTTCAGATCATGTGGTCTTTGCTTCCCCACACATATTCATAGCCTTTTCCGCGTTGAAGCACCTTCGATAACCCCAAAAGACTGAAGTTGGGTAAATACTGAAAGGCTTTTATTCGCTGTACAATACGACCTCCATGGTGAGTGTCTGCCCCTGGACTGAGGGGGAGGGGCAAGGCGAACACCTTTATACAGGACTCTGTGGGAGGAGCCACAGGGGCAGTCAGCAGAGGGGTGTGTCCAGACAGGCAACCGAGTTACAACATATATACATGGTTTACCACATTCACCCCTCCTTTTTCTAAAAAGAGTCCCGCGGGGTGAAGTGACTGACAATATTTAAAAGAAGTATATTTACAGGTTAAGTCTATCAGGCGGTCGAGTCCGTCGCTGTGATCTACATAACACCGGCGATGATTGCACCGGCAATGGCAGTTGTGCTGGCTCCGGCCTGACTTCAGGTGCCAGCACGTTAGGCATCGCTAATCCCTCGTGCGTGTGCGTTGTGCCCGGTATGGGAGTGTCGTGTGGGGTCTGTGTAGGGCTTGGAGTGCGCGGTGTCGCATGGGTACATACATTGGTGGGTACGGGGTCAATAGTCACCACGGAGTGCTCAGGGTAGGGTCCCGGTCCTGCGGGTGCCAGGTCGCGGATGGAGACCGTGTCCTCCCACCCATCAGGTAAAACCACGTAGGCATACTGGGGGTTCGCATGAAGTAAGTGAACCCTCTCGACTATCGGGGAGTATTTATTGCTCCTCGCATGTTTCCGGAGCAGCACTGGCCCCGGGGACATCATCCAAGATGGTAGGGTGGTCCCAGTGGTCGACTTTCTGGGAAAAGAAAAGAGCCGCTCATGAGGGGTGGCATTGGTGGCTGTGCATAACAGGGAGCGGATGGAGTGGAGTGCCTCGGGAAGGACCTCCTGCCAGCGGGAGACCGGCAGTCCCTTTGACCTGAGGGCTAAGAGTGTGGCTTTCCACACTGTGCCATTCTCCTTCTCTACCTGTCCATTCCCCCGGGGATTATAGCTCATGGTCCTACTAGTTGCAATTCCCCTAGCCAGTAGATATTGGCGCAGCTCGTCACTCATAAACGAGGACCCTCTGTCACTGTGGATATAGCAAGGGTATCCGAACAGAGTGAAGAGCTTGCGCAGGGCTTTTATAACTGACGGGGTAGTGGTGTCGGGGCAGGGGATGGCGAAGGGGAACCGCGAGTACTCGTCAATAACGTTAAGAAAGTATACATTGCAGTTGGTGGAGGGAAGGGGGCCCTTAAAGTCGACATTTAGTCGCTCAAAGGGGCAGGTGGCCGTGATGAGTTGTGCCTTTTCGGGTCGGTAGAAGTGCGGTTTGCACTCTGCACAGACTTGGCAGTCCCTGGTCATAAACCTGATCTCCTCAAGGGAGTAAGGCAGGCTCGGGGCTTTCATGAAGTGGAAAAGCCGGGTGACCCCCGGATGGCAAAGATCTACATGTAGCGCGTATTGCCAGTCGATCTGCGCGCTGGCGCATGTTCCCTGGAATAGGGCATCGGAGGGCTCGTTGAGCTTCCCAGGCCTGTACATGATTTCATAGTTGTAGGTGGAGAGTTCGAGTCTCCACCTCAGAATTTTATCATTTTTGATTTTGCCCCACTGTTGGTTATTAAACATGAATGTGACTGAGCGCTGGTCAGTCGGCAGGGTGAATTTTTTGCTGGCGAGATAGTGCCTCCAGTGCCTTATAGCTTCCACTATGGTCTGGGCCTCTTTCTCCACCGCGGAGTGATGAATTTCAGGGCCTTGAAGGGTACGGGAGAAGAACGCCACTGGTCTTCCTGCCTGGTTGAGGGTAGCAGCCAGTGCAAAGTTGGAGGCATCACTCTCCACTTGGAAGGGAATGGACTCATCCACCGCATGCATTGCTGCTTTGGCAATGTCCCCTTTTATGCGGTTGAAGGCCGTGCGGGTCTTGGCTGAGAGGGGGAATGTGGTGGACCTGACCAGGGGGCGGGCCTTGTCTGCGTAGCTAGAGACCCATTGGGCGTAATAGGAAAAGAAGCCCAGGCACCTTTCGAGGGCTCTGAGGGTGTTGGGAAGAGGGAGTTCCAACAGGGGGCGCATATGGTCAGGGTCAGAGCCAATGACTCCATTCTCCACGACACACCCAAGGACAGCAAATCGGGTGGTCCCGAATACACACTTGTCCTTGGTATAGGTGAGATTGAAAGCTTTGGCTGCTTGGAAATATTTTTGGAGGTTGTTGTCATGATCCTGCCGGTCGTGACTGCAGATGGTGATGTTATCCAGATATGGGAACGTTGCCTTCAGTTGGCACTGGTCCACCATCCGGTCCATTGCCCTCTGGAAGACAGATACACCATTCGTGACACCGAAGGGGATGCACAGGAAGTGATAAAGCCTGCCGTCCGCCTCGAAGGCTGTGTAAGGGCGGTCCTCCCAGTGGATGGGGAGCTGATAGTAAGCGGATTTTAGGTCTATGGTCGAGTACACTTTGTACTGTGCTATCTGATTGACCATATCCACGATGCGGGGCAGAGGGTACGTGCCGAGCTGCGTGAACCTATTGATGGTCTGGCTATAGTCCACGACCATCCTATTCTTCTCCCCGTTCCGAACAACCACCACCTGCGCCCACCAAGGACTTGTGCTTGCCTCAATGACCCCCTCCCTGAGCAGCCGCTGCACCTCCGACTTAATGAAAGCTCTGTCCCCCGTGCTGTACCTCCTGCTTTTAGTTCCCACAGGTTTACAGTCAGGGGTCAGGTTGGCGAACAGCGGTGGGGGAGAGATCTTGAGGGTGGAGAGGCTGCAAGTGGCGTTGGTAGTGTGGCAGTTGGCATGGTGTTGGGTGGGATGTGCGGGTCGGCGTGTGTGTGTGGTCAGTAGCAGGGTATGTGACGTAGCCCTACAAAACTGGGGATTTATGACAGTAATCGGTGGAAGGGGCCCATCATACTTCATTGTCACGCTTTTCAGGTGGCTCTGGAAGTCGAGCCCCAATAGCACAGGGGCACACAGTTGAGGCATGGCCAGTAACGTAAAGTCTCGATATTCTGTGCCCTGCACCACTAGTGTCGCTACACAACCTCCCCGGATGTCTGTTGTATGCAACCCGGAAGACATGGTGACCCTCTGACACACCAGCCATATCATGAGTCTATGATGCTGCACCGGGTCCGGGTGGATAAAACTCTCCGTGCTGCCTGTGTCAAACAGGCAGCTTGTCCTGCGCCCCTCCACCAGGATGTCCATCATTGACCTTGCGAGCTGGTGGGGAGCGCTTTGGTCGAGGGTCACGGAGGCCAGGGTTGAGTCACTGTCTTAGTCCAGCGCAGTAGGGTGCCCCGTGAGCACCCGTTGGTCGTAGGCGGTAGGAAGGGGCGCCGACCAAAATGGCCACCTTCATGTCTCGCACGTGGTGGCGGCGTGCAGGGAAGATGGCGGCAGGCAAGATGGTGACCCCCACGTCTCGCACGCGATGCTGCTCGATCCCACTCGCGGTTTGGACTTACAGACCTTGGCAAAGTGGCCCTTCTTTCCACAGCTGGAGCAGGTAGCTTGTCGAGCCGGGTAGCGTTTCCGGGGGTGCTTCTCAAGTCTGCAAAAGTAGCACTTCGCGGACTCGCGAATGGCGGCAGCCAAGGTCGATTCGCCGGCGGGTTCCAGTGTCTGCGGCTCCCACGAGGCCATCAGGGGATCACGTGCCTGGAGAGCCTTGGAGCTATGCACAGCAGCCTCCAGGGTGTTAACCAGCTCGATCGCCGAATTTAAGGTAAGATCGGCCTTTTCCAACAGCCGCTGGCACACATACGCTGACCTGGTCCCTGTGACTAAGGCGTCTCTCACTAGGAGTTCTGCATGCTGCGCCGCCGTCAGCTCCTGGCAATTGCAGGCCCGCACGAGTGTCCGTAGGGCCTGGAAGAACTCAGAACTTGATTCTCCGGGCCATTGTTGCTGTGTCGCTAAGCAATGCCGAGCATAGACGCTGTTTATCGGCCGCAGGTATTGTCCTTTGAGGGCACTCATCGCGCCGTCGTAGCTCGGCTAGTCTCTGATCAGCGAATAGACCCATGGACTGACCCTGGAGAGTAGAACTCTGCACTTCGCTATGGGGTCGGTTGCTTTAATCTCCTCTAGGTACGCTTTGAAGCAGGCCAGCGAGAGTTCAAAAACGTTTCCAGCTTCAGGTGTTTGTGGATCGAGGTCTAACTTGTCGGGTCTCAGCGTGTGTTCCATGCTTTAAAGTGTACAGCGAATAAGATTGAAGCACCTTCAATAACTCCAAAAGACTGAAGTTGGGTAAAATACTGAAAGGCTTTTACTTGCCGTACAATATGACCTCCATGGTGAGTGTCTGCCCCTGGACTGAGGGGGATGGGCAAGTCAAAATCAACCTTTATACAGGAATCTGTGGGAGGAGCCACAGGGGCAGTCAGCAGAGGGATGTGTCCAGACAGTTAACCCAGTTACAACATATATATGGTTTACCAGAAATGTCAATTTTTTTTTTATGCAGCAATCTTTCTCAGAGCCCATTATCTGGAATTTTACAAACTATTCTGTCTCTAACTATAGAGTTTCTCAAGACTCCAAATTCACAGGACTTAATCAACGTGAAGCTCAGCTAAGTGTGAGTCGAAGCTAACACCTTGTTTCTGGTCACAGCAAAAAAACTTAAATCTTTCATATGTGATGATTTTACTTTGGACAAAATACTCCTCAAATCTTGTCATCAGAGTCTTCAAAGTAAAACTTGCCCCATCAATTTGAAAGTTGTTATACACGCCGAAAGTATATTTGCCAATGACATGCAGAAAAATGCTTTCAATTTTATCCTTGGTTCCTTCCACTCCACTAGCAGTTAAATATATACTAATCACCATTTGAAGCATTTCCAGTTTCAGTTTGAATGCAGGGAGGACTTAACTTATCCATGACAGGAACTTGAACCTCTCTTGATGAATCTGGTGACTGCTGAACTTTGGGAGCAATGTGCTCTTTCGCCTTGCTGGCCTTTCAAACCTTTCGTACTCATACAGTCTCTTTCTCTGTTGCGCAGGGCATTCACTTACTGTCCATGTTTAGACCTCGTGCCATCTTCTGACACCATGTTACTTCTGTTCTTAATAAAGACAAACTTGGTGTGGGTTTACGTTAGAACATTTAATTACTGAACTGCTGTTCAACACGGAGTGTGTGCCACCTACTCCCCATTGTAGCTTCCGGTTCCGGGTGAACCACTCATATTTCCCTGCAGGGAACTGAAGTTCTTTATTATGCACACATAATGCCACCCAAAACTAGCCAAAAATGTACACATTTTAACACTCTTGATGTTTTCTCTGTAAAATAAAGAATTGAAACTGAAAATATTACTTTTAATCAATGAACCTTTTGTGAATGATTGATAATGTGGATGTGTGAAATTAGATTTCTGTTTAGGTCCCAAAAGTAGTTTAGTACATTAGTAAACACACATTTACATCTCATGTAATAAAACCCAATATTTTTGAGACATTTTTACAGCGAGAATTGCAGATGAAATTCTCATTGGTTCACTGCTTTTTGAACTTATGCTGGAAAGAGCATAAAACTCTGTGGAAAAGCAGCAACTCCCAGCAGCAATTTGTGGATACCTCTGTCTACCTGTGCATGCTGATGTTCCACGAGTTGCTTCCATTATATTGGTGATTAAATTAACTTTATTTGTCACATGTGTATCAAACATCAAAATATACAGTGAAATGCATTATTTTGTGTGAACAAAGAAAAAGGCTCATCATCAATGCATCCAAATGTGCTTTATGTAGGAGGGATATTGAGGGAAATGTCAGTCTTTGTTTATGCATAGCTTTTCATAAATTCTATTTTTTTTAAAACTTGCTTGTAAATGCCTGCAAGAAAATGAATATCTAGGTAGCACATGAAGACATATACATAATAAATTTATTTCAACTTTGTCTTTGGGATAACAACACCACCAGTTGCTTCCAAAATCCAATGGCCTTGGAACTGATTTTAGAACCATAGAACTATAGAAACTACAGCACAGAAACAGGCCTTTCGGCCCTTCTTGGCTGTGCTGAACCATTTTCTGCCTAGTCCCACTGACCTGCACACGGACCATATCCCTCCATACACCTCCCATCCATGTATCTGTCCAATTTATTCTTAAATGTTAAAAAAAAACCTGCATTTACCACCTCATCTGGCAGCTCATTCCATACTCCCACAACTCTCTGTGTGAAGAAGCCCCCCCTAATGTTCCCTTTAAACTTTCCCCCCCTCACCCTTAACCCACGTCCTCTAGTTTTTTTCTCCCCTTGCCTCAGTGGAAAAGCCTGCTTGCATTCACTCTATCTATACCCATCGTAATTTTATATACTTCTATCAAATTTCCCCTCATTCTTCTACGCTCCAGGGAATAAAGTCCCAACCTATTCAACCTTTCTCTGTAACTGAGTTTCTCAAGTCCTGGCAACATCCTTGTAAACCTTCTCTGCACTCTTTCAACCTTATTTATATCCTTCCTGTAATTTGGTGACCAAAACTGAACACAATATTCCAGATTCGGCCTCACCAATGCCTTATACAACCTCATCATAACATTCCATCTCTTATACTGAAAAATTTGATTAATAAAGGCCAATGTATCAAAAGCTGTCTTTACGACCCTATCTACCTGTGACGCCACTTTTAGGGAATTTTGTATCTGTATTCCCAGATCCCTCTGTTCCACTGCACTCCTCAGTGCCTTACCATTAACCCTGTACGTTCTACCTTGGTTTGTCCTTCCAACGTGCAATACCTCACACTTGTCTGTATTAAACTCCATCTGCCATTTTTTAGCCCATTTTTCCAGCTGGTCCAAGTCCCCCTGCAGGCTCTGAAAACCTTCCTCACTGTCTACTACACATCCAATCTTTGTATCATCAGCAAACTTGCTGATCCAATTTACCACATTATCATCCAGATCATTGATATAGATGACAAATAACAATGGACCCAGCACTGATCCCTGTGGCACACCACTAGTCACAGGCCTCCACTCAGAAGCAATTCTCTACCACCACCCTCTGGCTTCTTCCATCGAACCAATGTCTAATCCAATTTACCACCTCTCCATGTATACCTAGCGACTGAAATTTCCTAACTAACCTCCCATGCGGGACCTTGTCAAAGGCCTTACTGAAGTCCATGTAGACAATATCCACTGCCTTCCCTTCATCCACTTTCCTGGTAACCTCCTCGAAAAACTCCAATACATTGGTCAAACATGACCTGCCTCGCACAAAGCCATGTTGACTCTCCCTAATAAGTCCCTGTCTATCCAAATGCTTTTAGATTCTGTCTCTTAGTACCCCCTCCAATAACCTACCTACTACCGACGTTAAAATTACTGGCCTATAATTTCCCAGATTACTTTTCGACCCTTTTTTAAACAACGGAACAAAATGAGCCACTCTCCAATCCTCTGGCGCCTCACCTGTAGACAGCGACATTTTAAATATTTCTGCCAGGGCCCCCCACAATTTCAACAATAGTCTCCTTCAAGGTCTGAGGGAACACCCTGTCAGGTCCCAGGGATTTATCCACTTTAATTTTCCTCAAGACAGCAAGGACCTCTTCCTTTTTGACCTGTACAGTTTCCACGATCTCACTACTATTTTGATGCAGCAGGGATCCTGTGATAATTCTGACTCATTCCTTGACTCAAGAGTTTTGGCTGCTGGCAGCAGTGCTATCTCTATTAAATCCCTGTCAAATGGGTCTTTTGTTTCCTCATTATTCTGACCCTTCAGCAGTATTCAGTCTGAATGAGCAAAACTCATGGGTGATTAACATCCAAACACATCAATATGCCACAGGTTGAGGCAGGAGCCCTTCATTCCATCTCATTTGTAATTCTGTCAACATCACAGAACTCTACTTTTCCAGAGGTGGATACTGTTCTTCCAAATCAGCCTCTTGGTATTTACCAAACAGGAATGTCATGATGTTCAGATTAAAGAAATCTCAATTTGTGTTAATGCTTCCCATACACAGTTATCGGTTGGCAATAAATAACAGATCACACACTGCATAAATTTATAAAGGAAGTATATTTACCAATTTCAGCTTTATCAAATGGATATTAAAAGAAAGAAAAGAAGGAAGAAAAAAATAAGTTAGGCCATTCTAAATGTGCACATCAGCGTTGGAGACCATCCCCTCCAAAAGCTGTTACAGCACCAAACCCACGGTCTGTGTGAAAGCACCCGCCACAGTCCGAACGTTCCTGAAAGTCTATCTTGAACAAACTGGCTCTCTCTCAGGAGTATTGGCCCTTCCTCCTTGAAGCTATTCATCTGCACAAAGCACTTCTCGCAACGGGGACTCTCCTTCTATCAGCATGCTGTGGCAACTACCCTTTTGCCCCACTCCACAGCTCCCACCAAAAGACCTCAAACCACTAAATTGTCCATCACAATTCTCTCTCCACCCTTCTCTCTCTATAACACAACATTCCTAAGTAGAACAATAAGGGTTCTTATTTTCAGCCAAAACTAAAACGTTCTACCAGCAGGATACACTGCTTTTGCAGAGAACTGCTAAAATGAAATACCTAGAGCACAGCAGTAGAAATCTTAACTACGGCACTGCATATTGGTTTCACCATGGAAATTCTGGGTCTGGACAAGCCATTACCTGCATCACGAGGGGGCAAGAGGAGGAACATATCCAACTAACTGGGCACCACCCAATCAAAGTGACAGAGGAGGTCCAGTATTCAATGGTAGGCCAGGAACTTTAGAAGGTGCAGTAAGCCCTTGCTCCAGATACCAACTCTTGGACTCACACATCATGTCCATTTACCTTGATGGCTCCATTAGAAAGGGACCTTGTGCCAAATTGGGGGAACATTAGGTATGGTCATGCAGGTGCTGGGTTCGTATATAGATTTTAGATAGGGTAGTTAGTGGGACACCTTTTCCCATGACAGAGGTGTCTAAAATTAGGGCATAGGGCTGATTAAGGGGTGAGATGTTTAGCGAGGAATGAGTCATATAGCATGGAAGCAAGTCATTCATATAGATGTACTGTGGAGAGCATTCTGACAGGCAATACTGTCTGGTATGGTGGGGGGGTGGGGGCTTCTGCACAGGACCGAAAGAAGCTGCAGAGGGTTGTAAATTCAGTTGGCTCCATCTTGGGTCCTTGCCTACAAAAGTACCCAGGACATCTTCAAGAAGTGGTGTCTCAGAAAGGCAGCATCCATTATTAAGGATCTCCAGCACCCAAGGTATGCCCTTTTCTCACTGTTACCATCAGGTAGGAGGTACAGAAGCCTGAAGGCACACACTCAGCGATTCAGGAACAGCTTCTTCCACTCTGCTAATTGATTCATAAATGGACATTAAACCTGTGAACACTACCTCACTTTTTTAATATAGAAATTTCTGTTTTTGTATGATTTTAAATCTATTCAATATACCTATACTGTAAGCTATATTTATTTATTATTCTATATTATGTATTGTATTGACCTGCTACTGCTAAGTTAACAAATTTCAGAACACATGCAGGTGATAATAAACCTGATTCTGATGTCCACATCAACCAGTCAATAAACAGACATATTAATCCTGTCTTCCAGCACTGCTCTACAGCCTCCTATGGCTCCGAAATTCAAATGCTCATCTAAAATTTCCTGAATGCTCCAAATGTTTTCTGAGGAAAAAGAAACATTTTCACCGAAGGGTAGTAGGAATCTTGAACTACTTAAGCTGGTGGGCATACAGTCTTCCAATTTCTTAAAAGTATCTGGACAACATTTTAAAGTTGAAGTCAAAGTTAAGTTTATCGAAGTTAAAGTTGAGCTTTTGCACAAGAACGTGCAGTTGATGCAGAGTGCAATGAGAAAATTAATTGCAGCAGCATCACAGGTATATTACAACAGATGTTACCTTTATGTTTTTCATAAGATAGACATAAATTACACAAGAGGACACTATAAGAACAAAAAAAAACAGTGTAGTGCGAAGTCATCAAAGTGGTCATAAAGTTGCTACACTAATATATTATCACTAATATATTTACCACCAATGCATTGAAAGCTATGGATGAAGTCTTGGTATTAGTATAGACTGGTACTTAATGGGCCAAATCACCTATCCCTGTGTGACATGATGCCATGTGTAGAGCCAATTTTCTGCACCATATAATCTTCTTTTGCAAATACATGAGAAAATGACACTCTATCTTAACTACAATACCTCAAGCAATCTTCATCTGTTACAATACACTTATGTGGCAGTCTCATTTGAATTACAACATGCAATGGTATAGTTTCAGTGGCCACTTAATCAGGTGCAGAATTAGAATCCAGTGTGGTTTTCTGCTGCTGTAACCCTTCTGCTTCAAGGTTCAATGTGTTGTGCATTCTGAAATGGTCTTCTGCATACCACTGTTGTAATGCATGGGTATTTGAGTTACTATATCCATACTATCCTTTGGCCTTAACAGCCACGTACTAACAGATTCTGAGTGCAGCGTTTCAATGGTAAACCTGATTGCCTTCCTCAGGCACAAGTTATCAAATCCCAGTTAAATACAACAAAACTGCAGGTGGAGGAATCTCAGAGTGTAGTATCTGAGGAGCATTGGCTTAGAATTAAAAGATCAATAGAATTTACAGCAAACAGAGAGTACCAGGAGGCTCAAGAAAGGCAGAAGATAAAATTGTAGAGATTACAGCGGCCTGAACATTAAAGGCAAATGTTGGACTTACAAAAGATTGTTATTGACAAGAACTCAGTCGAACTCTCTGAAGTTCAAAAAAACTGTTCTAGTCAAGGGTTTAAATTTTGCAATATCACCTGCAAAACAGTCAATAGCTGAAGTATTAACAAGTATGGAATATGTCACACACTTCCCTCCAGTGAGGAAGAGGAACAATTTTAGATTGAAATTCAGCAAGCTATTGAGAGAGCTAAAGCTCCTATTTCTAACATCATGCCAATGGAGCAAAAAGCATTAAAAGAGCTGTGGAGCAATAACAACGTCATAGTTTTGCCATCAGACAAGTGTAGAGCAACAGTAGTGCTAGATACAGTGGTGCATGAACAGAAACTAGCAGCTTTAATATCTGATGTTGAAAAGTTCATTTCAGTTGGTACGAGAAATCCAGTGCCGAAAATTGAGGCTGAATGCAAAAAGTTGGTTAAAAAAGCAAGAATGGAGGATGTGGTAAGATCAGAGAGAAGTATAAACCACCTCATATTTATGATTTGCCAAAAATACACAAAACTGAAATACTATTAAGTCCAATTGTGAATTGTGTAGGAATAACAACATACCCACTTGCAAAGTACTTAGTTGAGGTGTTAAATCCATTGCAGAGCGGCATTGCATCAAACAGTAGAAGCTTTGAGGAAAACACCTTCAAATTGATCCATAAATATACGTGGTGAGCTTTGATGTGGTTAACTTATTCACCAGTGTGCCAATGGACCAGGCAATGGCATGCTTAAGAGAGGCATTGAAGAAAAATGCTTCATGGAAAGAAAAAAACATCATTGAATTCAGACCAAACTTTGGAGTTGACTAAATTTGTGTATCTTGCACAGTTTTCCAGATTGGTGAACATTTCTACAAACAGAAGGATGGAATGTCCGTGGGATCTCCTCCATCTCCTGCAACATGCAATTTATTTATGATCAGCCTTGAAACAAAAGCCTTGGCTACAACAACTAAAAAGGCAAATTTATAGCTGCACTATGTGGATGACACATTTATCCTGTGGAAACGTGGTTAGGAAGTATTAGAGGCATTTTAACTCATTTAAACAATCAGAACAAGGCCATACAGTTTACCTTGGAGGTAGAAAGTGAGTGTACTTTGCATTTTTTAGATATTATGGTGAAATGGATGGTAGACAAGTTGGAGTTAAGTGTTTACAGGAACACTCACACAGTCCGGTACCTGAATTTCCAGTCAAATCATCCAAAGGACATTTGGCATGGCACTAACAGCAAACACCTTGTGCACAACTGGTGGTGCAAAGGTGGAAAGTGTAAGAAGATCAGAGAAGCACACAAGAAAAATGACTACCCTCTGCACGTAATTGAGAAAGGATTGGAGTGCAACACAACACCACAGCAAATACAGCTTCCAAATAGAGCGGTCATTGTGCCATACAGTGGCAGCTTAACTGAAAAGCTAAGATGAAATTGCCAAACATATGGTGTCCAATTAATACCAAAAAGTGAGGACACAATTGAAAAAAAGCAAAGCAAAATGGCACCTAGTCGACCTAAAGAAATATGTCAGGGTGTTTATCGCCATGCCAAAAAGTTGGTGAGACTGGAAGACCATTGAAGACCAGGAGAGCAGAACATCAGAGTACTTTATAAAACATGAGAGTAGAACAAGGTGGGATCACTGAGCACTGCCTGTCATGCTCATGTAGACCAAGTTTGATGAGGCCAACATCCTTGGCAAGGAAGAGAATGTCTACAAGAGAAAGATTAGGGGATCACTAGAGATGGACCATGTGGGGAATCTAAATGTAGGTTTTACGAGTGTAGAGATAGCTCCAGTCTGGGACCACACATTCCTAAAGTGAATCCGGCCTTGAGAAAAAAAAAATTACCAAACAGAACAAGACCAATTCAAACTAATTAATCAGGAATAGGCATTCCGTTCCAGCCAGTCAGGATTGAGCATTAAGCCCCGTCCATGCCCTGCTCAATTGAGAAGGTATATAAGGAGGTGTCTCTGGGAGGACTTGTCATTTGACTAACCTGTGCCTGAGGAAGATGGTTGGGTTTACTGTTGAAATGTTGCAATCAGTATCTGTAAGTATATGACCGTTAAGGTCAAAAGATAGTATGGATAGATTTGATAACGAGTCATGAAGCTTCTGTAGTCAGTTATTTGAGTTACTGTTGCCTCTTGTCTGCTTGAAGCAGTCTGGCCATTCTCAACTGATCTCTCTCATTAGCAAGCTATTTTTGCCCACAGAACTGTTGCTCACTGGATTTTTTTTTGTTTTTACACTATTCTCTGTAAACTCTAGAGACTTCTATGTGTGAAAATCCTAAGACATTAGCATTTTCAGAGATACTCAAACCACCCTGTCTGGCACCAACAGTCATTCTGTGGTTAAAGTCAAGTTTCTTCTGCATTCTGATGTTTAGTCTGAACAGCATTTGAACCTCTTGCCCATGTTTGCATGCTCTTAGGCACTGAGTCGTTGCCACATGATTGACTGATTAGATATTTGCATTAAAGAGCAGCTGTACAGGTGTGCCTAATAATGTGACCTGGGTGTCGTTTTTGTGTTCTAGGCTGAAGGTGCACTTGCACTTTCATTAAGAAGATGACAGTAAATGTAAAAGGGAGGCATGTTTATTAATAAATAAATCTCCTTTGATTGTTAAACTAAATTTAAACTTCATCAGAATTTCTTTCCAAAATGATCTGTTTATTTTTAGTTTTTTAGTTTCTTTAATTCTTAACATTTTGAGGATCCATTAAGTATACTGCTTTGAAAGGTAGATAGCTGTTGGCAATCTTCTTCAGCACACAGCTAACTTGATGTCATTTTGCCAATGTTTTTACTGAAGTGTTAATCTTTTCACTTAAAATAGGTTAATATTTTTATTGCACATAGTGAACTGCAAACAATAATTCTGCTAGTGAACATTTTTGCCTCTTTGCTGCTCTTTCCCTTGACAAGCAAAGTTGGATTTTGAGTTAGTAACTTGGAGTTAGAAAACTCAGCAGTTAACAAAAAAGAAATAAAGATTTGCTTGATGTTGACCAACTAATTGAAAATAATGAAAAAGAGCAACTTAGTTTAGATTTTTTTTTTGATTTAATATGAAGGCAATGTTAATTTTGCAGTCTAATTTTGGAAAAAGCAGTGCCAGCCTTCTGTTCTTCAAACAAATTGGCATCCTTTCCACAGCAAGTGTCAGTAGATCAATACTCTGTTGAGAGAGGTAGTCTCCACCATTAAAACTGAAGATTATTTCAACAAAGCCCATCAGTTGTATAATCATAATGAAGTCTAATAATACCCACCTTCCAAAAAATGCTGTTTATTATTGCAACAAAACCTAAGGAGGATTATTTTACCAAATGAACTCTGGTTGGGCATGTGGGGTAGGAAGTAGCAGTGTTTGTGACCCCAATTAAACCTCAGTGTAGAGTCACTCCAGCTTAGCCGATTGATTCCTGGGATGGCAGGACTTTCATATGAAGAAAGACTGGATGAACTAGGCTTGTACTGGTTGGAATTTAGAAGATTGAGGGGGGATCTGATTGAAACGTATAAAATCCTAAAGGGATTGGACAGGTTAGATGCAGGAAGATTGTTCCCGATGTTGGGGAAGTCCAGAATGAGGGGTCACAGTTTGAGGATAAAGGGGAAGCCTTTTAGGACTGAGATTAGGAAAAACTTCTTCACACAGAGAGTGGTGAATCTGTGGAATTCTCTGCCACAGGAAACAGTTGAGGCCAGTTCATTGGCTATATTTAAGAGGGAGTTAGATATGGCCCTTGTGGCTACGGGGATCAGGGGGTATGGAGGGAAGGCTGGTGCAGGGTTCTGAGTTGGATGATCAGCCATGATCATAATAAATGGCGGTGCAGGCTCGAAGGGCCGAATGGCCTACTCCTGCACCTATTTTCTATGTTTCTATGTTTCTATGAGAAATAACAGTAATTATCCATTCTGGGCGCTATGTTCCAAGGTGGGTATTTTTTCCAGCTCAGTCAAATCAGGTCTTCTCTGAACCTTCATACAGTAGAAGTCCATTTTCAAGGAACATTTCCATCGATATTACGTGCCTTGTCAAATGATGTAGGCGATCATGGTCTTTGATTATGATTATTGGCAAATTTTTCTGCAGAAGTGGGTTGCCATTGCTCTCTTCTGGGCAGTGTCTTTACACAAATGGTGACTCCCGCCATTATTAATACCTTCAAAGATTGTCTGCCTTGTGTCAGTGGTTGGATACCAGGACTTGTGATATGCACCAGCTGCTCATTCAACCATCCACCACCTGCTCTCATGGCTTCATAAGACTCCATTGGGCTCTACACAGATACACCACCTTGCTCATTGGTGATCTGCAGGCGAGCAGAGGGAAGGAGTACCTTTCAGCTCCTTTGGTAGAGACGTATTTCCACCCTGCCACCTTGTTTTCATGGAATATTAGATGAATTTCCACTCCTATTTCTGAGTGATAGTTTGAGCAATCCGATCACCAAGCTACTCAAAAGTAACTCCCAAACGCTTCACCTGTACCACCAAAAAGGACAAGGAGAACAGTTGCATGGGAACACTACTACCAATGGATTTCCCTTCACGCTGGAGAGCATCCTGACTTGCAAGACCTTCATCATTGGGTCTAAATCATGAACCTTGCTATCCAACTGCCCTCTGGGGGCATATTCAACAGGAGCATGTAGCAGTTCAAGAATGCACCTCAACTCAACTTTTGCAGGAGCATTTAGGAATGGGTTATAAATGGTGACAATGCCGGAGGCATGCAGACCCTGAAAATGAAAATGAATGAAAGGTTCTGACTTGTACGACAAAGTAAATTACAGATAATTGTATTTAATCACTGTGCAACAGTATTATCATGAAGTTTAAAAGTATGTCTGGTGTATATAACAAAGGAAAATTTAAAAAAAATTAAAAATACTCAACAAACATTCAAAACGAGTGTTTGCAGGATTTTTATTTAATTGGATTTATTTATTATATTTGATAATTTATTACAACTGACAGATACCACTTAATAAATTATTATGAAAAGTCCAAAATGTGAAAAAAATGCAAATAAAGATGCTTCCTTTTATATCATTGTCATGCATGAATTTTTAATTTAACTATGCTATTTCTATGGCAACCTGGAAACTGTCATACTTTAATTATTCTTAGTGCGAAGATTGAACACTCCATGCACCTAATCATACCAAAGCGTGAGTGTAATCTCAATGACACAATACTCATTGCATTTTGTTCAGAAAGGAACAAAGGGATTCACAATTCCAAATATTCAGTAGTAATTTATCGAGTCAATCTTGAGTATTTACATGTCTCCTTCAATTTATTGCCAGGCAACAACATAGTTAAGAAAACCAGGGGTGCATTTGACAGTATCAAGACTGTGCATGCAAGTGGAAGACAAGTGTATAACTGACCTTGTTACTCTGATTGCAGCAAAATTCCACACAACTTAGGAAGAAGGGTTCAAGGATCAACTATATCACTGGTCTAGGTTTGGAATGTTGAAATACCAGTTAGCTTAGTATTTTCTCACATTTTATTTGATGTTTCACAATTAGCATAATCTTATCATTTCAGGAAAGGTAGGGGAGGCTTGACACAAAAGCAAAGCAGTGGAGACGATTTAGCAGTGAATGAAAACTTTAATAATTGCAAAATAACAAGTGATGAGATACCATAAAGCAAAGGAGAACAGATACTTAACACAACAAGGTGGCTGAAGGCTGGCCGGTTCACATGAGTGCATAAGCACTGTGGATGAGAGCTGGGTTTAAATGAGCTGCAGATGATGAGTTAGGAGTCACCTGCCACTCTTTTTCAATAGCCAGATGGAGACTGGGAGGAGCCTGCACATGTAGGCCTAACAGAACCTCCTCAACCCCCCCCCCCCCCATAACAGATGTTCCCCAAGGGCCCAGGATGATCCAGATGTGTCCAGTGGAATTCTTCAATGATCAGTGGATCCAAGATGAAACTAGTTGGCGTCCAAGATCTCTCCTCCAACTCATACCTTGTCCATGACATTGTGAATCCGTCAACCAATTAACTATGTACACTGGAATAACTTCCACCATCCTAGGTTCTGGATGGGTTGAGTGGTTCATGGACAACAGGCTTGAGGACTGGATACATGGAAGGTAGATGTAATCCTGAAGAATGGTCCCAGTTGGAGACAGTAAGTGACTGGATTGATGCAATTGGTAAATTTTGAAGGGACAAATGAACTGGGTGGTCAGAGTTTACGGGAAGTGATTCATAGGGGCAGGTCTCGTGTGATCGCCCAGACACTGTCCCAAGCTGGGCACTGACAGTAGTTAGCCTGCTGGCAGCAGGCACAGTTGGCAGCTAGGATGGCCATCCATGGCCTCTTCTAAGCATTCTGGCATTGGCAAACTATGGCCCTGGCGAAGGAATCCCCATCGTTGGCCCTGCTGCGGGAACATTGGGGGTCGGTAGCAATGACACACTTCAGAAGGTGACATACTGGTAACAAATTACTTGTGTAGATTGTGGGAAAGGTCATCCTAGAGCAGATAGTTCCCTGTGGAATGATTAGATGTGATGAAGGATCACTGAAACTTCTTCACTTACTGATTAGCTTACTGACTGTTGGAGAACTGGTTTACCACTGTCATAAATACTGTGGCCCCAATGGACAGTGATAAACAGGTGATGAAATCCATGGTGATGTCCTCACAGGTGTCAAGGGACCTGTAGGGGCCTCAGGAGTCCAGAGGGCTACTGGTTGGCAGAATTGCACTGGGTACATTGCAGTGCAAGCAGCTGACATGTTGATTACACTTGCGATCATAGTGAGGTACCAGAACTGGTGTCACAGGAAAGCTAGAGTCTATTGTACACCTGAATGGCTGGAACGGGTGAGGAATGAACCCACTGGAGGACCTGAGTGCATGGCTGTTGGCACATGCAGGTGTCAGGTGTATCGGCCAGAGAAAGTTCGTGCTGTAGGGCCCGGTGGATCTACTTTGAAGGTCCAAGACAATTGGGGTGACAATCTGAGTGGATGGAATGATGGGCTGAGGCTCAATTTCCATTTCAGCTGGGTTGAACTGTTGTGATAGAGCAGCCATCTTCCTGTTCTTGGGACAAGGTTGGTAGGAGATGAAGCTGAATTGCTTGAAGAGGGCCCAGCAAGCCTGTCGTGGGTTGAATTTACAGCTCTGTTGTATGGACATGAGATTCTGTTGGTCAGTCCAGATAGGGAAGGGCTTGGTGTTCCCATTCAGCCAATGTCTCCATTCCTTCAAGGCCTATTTAATGGTGAGTAGCTCCCTGTCTTCTAATCCATAATGGTGCCATGTAAAGTTGAAATCGTGCAAGGAGGCGCGAGGTTGTGTCTTCTCTTCCAGTTCTCGCTGGAAGAGGATGGCCCAGCTCCCATGTCAGATTCATCCACCTCTACCACAACAGTTTCAGAGGGATTCAGATGGCAGAGAATTGGAGCAGAGGTGAATCGTCTCTTGTGCTTCTCAAGCGTGGTCCAAGGGCAGCAGACCAGGTTAGCTGTGAGGTGGGTGACTTGGTAGGAGAGGTGACAGTGGTGATTTGGCTGCAGTTTTGGTTGAAACAGTTGTAGAATTTGGAGAAGCTCAAGTGCTGTAGCTGTTTGAGGGAGCACAGCCAGGGCAATTCAACAACAGCACACACTTTCTCTAAGTCTATGGCTATGTCTTGGTGTGAAAGGACATAACCCAGGAAGGAAATGACTGGGATGTGGAATTAACATTTCTCTAACTTGCAGTTCAGTTGGTTTTTGAGGAGATGCTGAAGGACAACAAACTGACAGACATAGTCCTGGGAGTCATGGAGAAGATGTGGATGTCATTGATGTACATAAACAATGTACAACCTCAGCGGTGAATTCCTCAATTTACTGCATATAGATGGTTTTTTGTCCCAGTTAGTGGTGGCCCAGATCCAAGATCACCCAGGCAAGAGCTATGATTAAGGCAATCTTGGCTCTGTCTGTAGAATAGAGATGGCTGAAGCTCAAAGTGTAAGATGTACTTGGACCAGAAGTTGCAGCATTCAGTTGAATTGTTTGAGCGTCAGAATCTGTGGCTCAGAGAGAGGAGGTTGACTGTTGTGGGGTTGTTGTATCAAGACAGAGTTGGAAGAGAGTGGCGAGCAGATGGTTTGCTGCTGCTTCTGAACTATGTGCTCAAGTCAACAGATACTCTGCCGGATCAAGATGTGGGTTCACCAATCCTGTCAGGATGTGTAAAGGAGGCTTGACCCAAAATCAGAATAGCACAGATGATTTAGCAGTGAGTAATAAATTTAATAATTAGCTGCAAAATAACAAGCCATGAGGGGCTAGAAAACAAGAGAAAACAGATGCTAAACTCACAGGCATCATAGTGACTGAAGGCTAGGAGTAACTGGTTGGGGCTGGCTGGTTCACTGAGTGAACAAGGGCAACTACTTCTTGTAAAGTTTATTGGCAGTTGGCAGACAGAAGGTGCATTATCATCACCTACTGAGTTGGAGTGTCAAGCAAAGAGCCAGGAAGTATACCACTGATTAAACTCTATCCCCCACAGAAAGAACTCAAATATCATCAAGGAGTCCATTGCTGTTCCGAAAGACAAATACTCACTGATGTACATTACGATGGCAGTGATATCCTAAAAACTTTCCATGACTTTGCCTGTCCTAAATATCTCAATTTAGCAGTTAGATGTTTCCTTTTCACTTCATAGGAACTGCTTTCAAACAATATGCTGCAATGTTTCTTGACAAGTGTACTCCCTACAAACGCCCATGCAATGCTTATTCATTCTGAATAAGGAATTATTCAACCCAGTATGTCCAATACGTAAACATGTAGGTATAACTTCTTCAGTCCTTTTAACCCATTTCCCAGTTGAGTTCCCACCATCCCTGGAATTTTATATAAATGCCATGTTTTCTTTTACTTATCCAAATTTCATGACACATGTAAGTGATGATAAACCTGATTCTGATATGTGTCTCTATTGTGGATTAAGAGTGGGAAGGGAGCATGGAAAAGGAAATCATTGTTGGGAAAAGGGGAAGAGAGATGGGAGGGAGTTCAAAGCACCAGAAAGACATCCTGTAATGATCAATGAACCAATTGTTTGTCACCAAATTACCTTGTCTGGTATTTCAAGGCTGGGCGTGTCTGGACCTGTGCCATTCTCCCGCCCTGGCACTCTTTCTCTGCCACATGTCCCAAACCTCTCCCGTGGCACTCCATCCTTGCTATTCCCAACATACTTTGCTTCTATCAGATTTACAAACTCACTCTCTGCTCCACATTGACAAATATAGTACTGTGCAAAAGTCTTCGACACCCTAGCTATATATGTTATATACCCTCCCTACATAAGGCTAGACCCTATGTGTCTTACATCATTGTGAGGTTAGTGAAATAGGTCTACAACTGGAAGTACTGTATCTAATTGATCCTTACCAGGTTTCAATATAGGGATTCCTAATTTCCAGGAAGCAGTAAGTCACACTTCAACCCATACTGTATTAAAGAATATCAAAAGCAATACAAGTTCCCATGTCAACATATTATAACAAATATAATCTTTCCCAGGTGATGTTTGACCAGCACTTTTAATAGCCTTTTAAGTTCAAGCAACATAGCTCTTTTATGGTGTATGAAAAATGAACAGGAATAACACTGCTTACCATTCTTAAAAGCTTTAGAAACATAGAAACATAAAAACATAGAAAATCTACAGCACAACACAAGTCCTTCAGCCCACAATGCTGTGCCGAACATGCACTTACTTTAGAAATTCCCTAGGGTTACACATAGCCCCCTATTTTTCTAAGCTCCATGTACCTATCCAGGAGTCTCTTAAAAGGCCCTATCGTATCCGCCTCCACTACCATCGCCGGCAGCCCATTCTACGTGCTCACCAATCTCTGCGTTTAATAAAAAAAAACTTACCCCTGACATCTCCTCTGTACCTACTTCCAAGCACCTTAAAACTGTGCCCTCTTGTGCTAGCCATTTCAGGCCTGGGAAAAAGCCTCTGACTAACCACACGATCAATGCCTCTCATCATCTTGTACACCTCTATCAGGTCACCTCTCATCCTCTGTTGCTCCAAGGAGAAAAGGCTAAGTTCACTCAACCTATTCTCGTAAGGCATGCTCCCCATATCCAAGCAACATCCTTGTAAATCTCCTCTGCACCCTTTCTATGGTTTCCACGTCCTTCCTGTAGTGAGGCGACCAGAATTGAGCACAGTACTCCTAGTGGGGTTTGACCAGGGAACTATATATCCGTAGCATTACCTCTTGACTCTTAAACTCAATACCATGGTTGATGAAGGCCAATGAACTGTATGATTTCTTAACAACAGAGTCAACCTGTGCAGCAGCTTTGAGTGTTCTATGGACTCGGACCCCAACGTCCTTCTGATCCTCCACACTGCCAAGAGTCTTGCCATTAATACTATATTCTGCCATCATATTTGATCTACCAAATTGAAACTCCTCACACTTATTTGGGTTGAACTCCATCTGCCACTTCTCAGCCCAGTTTTGCATCCTGTCAATGTTCGGTTATAACTTGTGACAGCCCTCCACTCTATCCACAACACCCTCAACCTTTGTGTCATCAGCAAATTTACTAACCCATCTCTCCACTTCCTCATCCAGGTCATTTATAAAAATCACAAAGAGTAGGGGTCCCAGAACAGATCCCTGAGGCACACCATTGGTCACCGACCTCCATGTAGACTATGACCCGTCTACAACCACTCTTTGCCTTCTGTGGGCAAGCTAGTTCTGGATCCACAAAGCACTGTCACCTTGGATCCCATGCCTCCTTACTTTTTGAATAAGCCTTGCATGGGGTAGCTTATCAAATGCCTTGCTGAAATCCAAATACACTACATCAATGGCTCTACCTTCATCAATGTGTTTAGTCACATCCTCAAAAAATTCAGTCACGACCTGCCTTTGACAAAGCTATGCTGACTATTCCTAAACATATTCTGCCTTTCCAAATTTATTCCACTCATTCACAGCTCTTTTACATTCATCCCTCTATCAGGGAACAGCTTCCTTTTATTATCTACCAAACAATCTGGGAATTGATTCCTTAGCTATTAAGCTGATTACAGATCAGAACATATTATTTGACTCAATATCCTCCAAAACCAAATGATCAGGACATCTACTTTCTCATAAATCTTCAAATACATCCCAATTTGCCATTTTGAAATTTCATCTGGGGATATGAGAACCTTTCACCTATTCCCATTATACAGGTAATGAGAAAATGATCACTGCCACTTACATACACGCCATAACATCATTCACGCATACTAAATACTTTTATTTCAGAAAATCTTCCACCATTGTCCGATTCACATTTGTCACTACAAGCCCACATAGTACCATGAACATTAAAATCCCAACACTATATGACCTTATTTTTCTCATTTCCACACACACTTTCCAGTATATCAGTCATTAACCTTTCACAAGGGTTATAAAATAATATCTATTCTTTACTATTCCTTCCTCAAATTTCAACCACAATTGACTCAAACTCCACACTTTCCATAATTCTATGTGCTATCACATTTGTGACAAATGTAGCCACTCCTCACCCATTGCCCAATCATGTATTGTATCAACATAACCTTGTATCTTAAAACTTAGACAAGATCTCAACTTTACTTATCCAATTTCCTTATTCTTTTTCTCAGGAGAATGGTCTCCTCAGCACATATGACTTTAGCTACTCTCCTTCAGACTTGGTACATACAGTATGTAAGGATTCTTTGATTTCAGTTCGGCCTTCTGCACCATCATTACTGAGCTTCTGCAAGAGAAACTCTCCAAACTTAATGTACCAGGTCACAACCGCAGGTGGATCACAAAATTTCATTCTAACATGGGGCAGTACATGAGACTAGGCAAACATATCTCCACATTCTACTCACTCAACATTGGAGTGCCACAGGGGTGTGTTCCCTCCCCTTTCCTATTTACGCCATTGGCTGTGCCTCTAGTGATCCACTGGTTAAATTGATAAAGTTTGTAGATGACCCCACTGTCATTGAACTAATCACCAGAATACAAGTACCAGTAGGAAGTAAACAAGCTAGTACCTTGGTGTAAACACAACACATTGGAACCGATTGTGCTCAAAACTATGGTGATGCATATCAACTTCATGTTTTGAATCCTGTCTCAATATATGAAACTGTAGCGAACTCTGGTCAACAGAAAAGGTCATTGGCTGCAGTCTACCATCAGTGCAAGGCTTCATATGTGTCCAAGACTAAAAAGCGAGCAAGAAAATTCATTGCATACACTACCCACCCACCTTCCTCCATTACCCCAACACCACATTGAACTGTAAATTTTTTAAACCACTTTTTATAATGTTGTTCACATAGATAAATACCTAATAGTATTTGCAATTTATGCACATTTTATTCCATATCCAGACTTTAACCTTTAACTGGATTTTTATTCAATTCTTTATTCTTTATAATTGTTGAATTTTGTTTTCTGTTGCATGTCATGCCCAGACCAACACTCCACAGTAAATTCCTAATGCACGTAAATGTATATGGCAAATAAAGTTGGTTCTTGATCCTTCACCATCTGCAAGACATTGAGATCACTCTAGAAGTATGAAGCTGAGTACAATACCACAACTGAGGCTTACCCAATACTGCACATGGTCCATCATTACACACTTGCTTTTCTTTCTTCTTTCGTTAATAAAACCAAAGATTCCAGAGATTTTTTTTTGCAACTTTCTAAGTCAAGATACTTGAAAACAACGGTGTATATATTTTCTCAGGTGGATCTGATCCTAAATCCAACTTTAAAGTTGTATCATTTATTTTCTGTGGTTCTTTGCATTCTTCCTGCCACTCTACACTATTTCCCCTTCCTTTGTGTGAAACACTCTCTCTCATGTGCCTGGCCACTGGAGCATTCCGTCCAAGCCCTTGCAAAATTTATTACTTATCTCCTGTTTGTTCAATACATTTCTGAATCTTGTATAATCTGTGAACTTTGAAGTTGTGCACTTATACCCAAGTAAGGTCATTATTACTAAAGACACGATCCTTTCTTCTAATCTGAAACATGGCTGTTAACCACTGCTGTTTGATTTCATCCTTCAGACAATTTCTTATTAAGAGCTCATTTGTTCAATACTTAACCTTAATATCCCTACAATCCTTTTCTATTGTTTCATCTATTACATTTGTATAATTTATTTTTCCTATTATAGTATAGTTATTATCTTTACATTCTCAATTTAACCAGATTAACAACCAAATTGTCTAAGGAGGTTTGCGGTTGATAATTGTTTCAGTTTTATTTCATCATTGCTCAGAGTAATTAAAATGTTAATTGTACAAATACTTGGAACAGGCTAGAACTTAGAAGAGTGAGAAGGGGCTTGTTTGACTCACATGAAATCCAGAGAGGTTTTGACAGGGTGGAGGTGGAGTGTCTAGAGCTAGGAGTCATGGTATTAAAATATGGAATAAGCACTTAAACCAGAGACAGGGCTTTTATTTTTCTCTCTCAGAAGTTTGTGGCTCTTTGGAACTATCTTCTACAAAAAGAGGTGGAAACAGTCAATTATATTTTAAAGCAGAGGTAGATAGATACTTGATCAGCAAGAGAGTGGAAGTTTAATTTAAACAGTAACAAAATTCAGGCTCCAATCAAATTAAATGGAAGAACAAACTCCTGCTCCTAATTTATAAGTTTGCATTTTGTACTTTCATGCGTTAATCTCTTTTATGAACAAATCTCTTATTAACAGCTTTGTGTGGCAACTGTTCAGCTCAAGATGCCTAAATTTAGAGTTGCGAACACAGCTCAGTCTCATGAAACCAGCCTTTCCTTCATTGGCTCTGTCTACACTTCCCACTGCCTTAAGAAAATAGCCAACATAATCAAGGAACTCTCCCTCTCTGCTTATTCTCTCGTCCTCCCCGCCCATCGGGCAGAAGATTCAAATGCTTTAAAACACATACCTCCAGGCTCAAGGATAGCTTCCATCTTGCTTTTATAAGACACTTGAATGAACCTCTCATACAATGAAAATGATCTATTGATCTCTCAATCACCCTCATCATGGCCCATGCACTTGTCTACTTGCACCGCATTTTCTGTCACTGTAGCACTGTGTTCTGCATTCTGTTTTTGCTTTTCCCTTTCCTGTTACTTCATATTTATGTGTGCAATCATCTGTCTAGAGTGCATGCAATCAAAAGCTCTTCATTGTGTTCAGTACAAGTGGCCAGGTACGATCTCCAGAAAACCATCTGACAAACAAAGTGACAATTCCAGTGTAAACTTGAATCAACAAAGGATGCCCAACAGTTGTAGCAGGGTTTGAATTCTATAAACTCTCAAAGTTAAATCAAGCGACATAGGCAGCAACAGGGCTTAGCTTCTGGATGAGCTCAATGCCTTCTCTGCTCTCACTTTGACCGTCAAAACAGAGAAGAACCATCATGAACTCTATAGCTCCCAGTGATCCCATGTTTTCAGTCTTTGAGGTTGATGTGTGAGCAGTCTTCAGGAAGGTGAACCCACTAAAAGCATCTGGCCCAGATGGGGTACCTGGCCAAGTACAAAAGACCTATGCTGATCAATTGGCTTAAGTTTTCACTGAGTTCTTTAACCATCTAGAGAGCAAAGATGCATATATCAGCAAGTTATTTTTTTTATTGACTACAGCTCGGCATTCAATACCATCATCCCCTCAAAACTAATCAATAATATTCAAAGCCATGGCCTTAATAGCTCCTTATGCAATTGGATTTCCAATTTCTACACTTGCAGACCCCAGTCAGTTCAGATGGTAACATCTCCTCTGTGATCTCCATCGGCACAGGTGCACCAAAACGGCTGTCTGCTTAACCTCCTGCTCTACTCACTTTACACATACGGTGTGGCTGAGCACAGCTCCAATGCCAAATTCAAGTTTGCTGACAACACCGCTACCATAGACTGAATCAAAGGTGGTGATGAATCAGCATATAGGAGGGAGATTGAAAATCTGGCTGAGTGGTGGCATAACAACAACCTCTCACTTAATATCAGCAAGACCAAGGAGCTGATTATTGCTTTCAAGGGAAGGGAACCAGAGCTTCATGCACCAGTCCTCATCGAAGGATCAGAGGTGAAGAGTGTCAGCAGCTTTAAATTTCTCTGTGTTTTTATTCTAGAGGACCTGCCCTTGGCCCAGCACGCAAGTGCAATAACAAAGAAAGCATGGCAGTGCCTCTACTTCCTTAGGGGTTTGCGAAGATTTGGCATGGCATCCAAAATGTTGACAACTTCTGTGGATGTGCAGTGGAGAGTATATTGATTGGCTACATACAGCCTGGTATGGAAACACCAATGCCCTTGAACAGAAAACTCTATAAAAATTATTGGATACAGCCCAGTCCATCATGGATTAATCCTTCCCCTCCATTGAGCCCATCAACACTAAGTGCTGTCGCAGGAAAGCAGCATACATCATCAGGGGCACCCACCACCAAGGACATGTGCTCTTCTCACTGTTACCATCAAGGTGGTGGTCTAGGAGCCCTCTCATTACCAGGTTCAGGAACAGTTATTACCCCTCAACCATCAGGCTCTTGAACCAAGGAAGATAAATTCACTCAAATTCTCTTGCCTCATCACTGAACTATTCCCATAGCCTGTATACTCATTTTCAAGGACTCATCTGATGTTCATGATATTTATTGTTTATTTATCTATTATTATAATCTACTACTTTTTGTATTTGAATATTTTGTTGTCCTTTGCAAACTGCCTGAACACCCAAATTCATCTTGTCTTTCATTGTTTCAATGAGAGGAGAAGATGGCGGTGCGACACAGCGTGCGCGGCCGTTCTGAATGAATATCGTATGTGAAAACTAAGGGGCCGTGCACAATCCGGATTTGATGGAGACAGCCATGAGAAGCACAGAGGAACACCTGGAGTAACTTCTGAGATGCCTGCTTTGCTGCTGCTGCTACTGTGCGATCGAGAATCTCCCGAGGGGAAGGCCCCAAATCCTCGGCTTTGCTTATTGCCTGTTGCCGGGGCCAGGGTCCAAGCGCTCGACAGAGATGGTGCTCAGTGTCAGAGAGCTGGTTGGAGGCTCAGAGTTTTTGGATGGACTCTGAGTCGGACTGTGGTCTGATGCTTCCAGTATGATGCATCGGCAAGTTGGCGGCACTGGAGTTTCACTGTCTGCGTGAGATGATGGGACTTTTGAGAGACTTTGAGACTTTTACCATGCCATAGTCTGTTCTTATCAAATTACGGTATTGCTTTGCATTGTTGTAACTATATGTTATAATTGTGGTTTTTGTTAGTTTTTAAGTTGGTTTGTCATGTGTTTCTGTGATATCATTCTGGAAAAACATCGTATCATTTCTTAATGCATGCATTACTAAATGACAATAAAAGAGGACTGTGTGTCCTCATAATTTAATCAATTGTTATTATTGTATTATGGATTTATTGAGTATGCCCACAAGAAAATGAATCTCATGGTGACATGTTATATAGCGTCATATATGTACTTCGATAATAAATTTACTTTAAACTTTGGACTTTTCATAAACCAATCAACAAACACCATGAATGTTTGATAGGGGAACACAGCTTCCCGCTCAAACTCCAGATATTTAAAGGAACAAGTGGTGGGGAGAATAGAGTGGTGACAGTGAACTCAGTTTCAAATATGAGGAATGGGCTGAAAGAGCAGAAGACAATGCATGGCTTGAAGAATGAAGTGTTAACTTAAGTAGCATCACAAAAATGTAAGAGAATGAAATCTGTCTCCATAACAGCATGACACAAATATTATTTACAGATGTCCTTTCCATTTATAATGCCGAAAAATCCCAGCTTGACTTTTTATATTGAAGCAAGTCCAGCCATCGTCTCACATTGCCCAATCCTCCAGTCCTACCTTAGATGTGCTAAACCCTAAAATATTCCAAGTATTACTTCCACAGTTGCCAGAGGATCTTTAAATGCATTTTATCCCTATTCTCTGCACCCAGTTCCATTATAAACCCCCAACATTCTCCACCTCTTGTATTTTGCACAGATGTAAAACATTTTTCTTTTTCAAATCTTTTTATTATTTTTTTCCAAAACAAACACAAGTACATCAAAGTAAACAACACTTACAATGTCTCAAGGAAAGAACATTATATGAAGATCAAAAAAATTTTGTGATAAAAAAACCTACTAAGCAAGAAAAGTGGGGAAAAAAGAAAAATCCCATTAGGTGTTCAACCCCAGAGCCATGCGTCATACGGAAAGCTTCTAAAGATAAACATCAAATCACCAGCAAGAAAAAATATACCAAAAGAAATTTACAATTAGATTGTGGAAGATCCATCAATTAACTCAAATGATAATAATGAGCAAATGAACCCCATCTTTTCTCAAAATCAAACATAGGTTCAAAGGTTCGACCTCTAATTTTCTTCAAACTAAGACATAGCATCACTTGAGAGAACCATTGTGACAAAGTGGGAGCTGTTGTATCCTTCCACCTCAACAAAATGGCCCTCCTAGCTATCAATGTAACAAATGCAATAACATGTTGGTCAGACAGAGATATCATAGATATTTTGAGGAATTATTCCAAAAAGCACAGTTAATTTGTTAGGTTGTAAATTAATTTTAAGTGCTTTAGAAATTGTCAAAAAAACTGACTTCCAGAACTGTTCCAGTATAGAGCAAAATCAAAACGTGTGTCAGTGTAGCTGTCTCAGTTTTACATCTATCACAATAACTATCAACATTAGGGAATATTTTAGACAATCTCTCCTTTGTCAAATGGTAACGATGTACAATTTTAAATTGTATCAGTGAATGACTAGCACAGATCGAAGAAGAGTTAACCAGCTTCAGAATCCGCATCCAGTCTTCTGTCGTAAAGGTCAAATTGAGTTCCTTTTCCCAATCTTGTTTAATCTTAAATAAAGGACGCTTATTCCATTGTAATAGTAAATTATAAATTCTTCCAATGGAACCCTTCATCAAAGGGTTCATACTCATCATAGGATCTAACAGGTCAGCATCCAATGTAAGGAAAATTATTTAAATATTTTTGTAAGAAATGTCTAAGTTGGAGATATTGTAAAAAGTGTGAGTATGAAAGAGAATATTTAATGTAAAACATTCTTTCACCTGAAGAGTTTAGTTTCATGCCAAACCATTCCCTCATTAGAGGGGAAAAAAAGCAAACCTTCTTCAAATTTCAGGGACACCACAGCAGAAAAACAGATTAATTTGTTTCATTCACAGGACTATTGGCAAAGGCACAAAGGATTGTTCTTGAGATGTGTCAACTCAGAGGCA
Source organism: Mobula birostris (assembly GCF_030028105.1). NCBI lineage: Eukaryota > Metazoa > Chordata > Chondrichthyes > Myliobatiformes > Myliobatidae > Mobula > Mobula birostris. Next base: position 83,484,047 of record NC_092377.1, on the reverse strand, counting down.
TGGTAAGAGTTAGTCATATCGTGGGGACTGCTAGATTTTCTTAAGGGGTTGTTAGGGCATTTGTAATTCAGTTGTTTAAGTGTCATTACTGATACTTTACCTCAGACCGTTTAGTTAGTTGAATTCAAATTAGTTAACTGAATTCAAATACAACACCTGCTGGGGCAGGAAATTAGCTCATGTGCATAAATTACTAGTCTAATCATAACCAGCATGTTAACATATTTCTTTCCCAAAGCCTTCTTCAGTCAGGCATGGATAATGACATGATACATGAAAAGAGGATGGAGCAAGTTAACTTTCTCTTTAAGAAGAATTCCAACTGATGCCCATCTACCTGGATCGTCTCCTTAGATGAACTTGTTCTAACCCTTATTAGCTTTCAGTGGAGCTCTTCTGCAACAATAATGTATTGACCTTTTCCTGGTGGAACTAAGCCTTTGGCAAATGTATGAACTCCAGTAATTCAATGAAAAAACGTTATTTTGAGAACATATCAAAGTTAACATTTAAACATATTTAGCGCATCAAAAAAGAGAAAATGTCAAATAGCTGAAAGGTTATTAAATTGCACATTTAACATCATCTAATACAATTCAGACAGTGATGTCATTAACCAGTACTTCCAACTGAACACTCAAAAAGGCAAACCTTTTTGGATTAGTCCTGATGTACTGTTTTGCTTCGCTATGGTGTTATAATATTTTGAAATTCAGTCTTTTGTTGTTTTTCCACTCAGCAAACCAAAGAAGGCAGTTCCATGTATCCATGAAAAACAATGTAATATTTCTTCATATTTACTGGGAAGATGACATCTGGGAAGTTAAAAATATTACAGTTGTGCAAAGCCAAGCATACAGTGTATGGGAAAAATGTTGATAGCTTAACAAATGAAAATTCAAAATATTATCTTTCACAATATTATTCTGATAATTCAGTCACCAAATGAAAGAAAATAAATACAATTACATCACATTTTGTCCTACATAATGGGAGTGTGGGTGTGCTGAGGGAGATCCAGTCATACAAGATTTCTCTCCTAAACACAAGACATTTTGCAGATGCTGGAAATCCAGATCAATACACACAAGATGATGGAGGATCTCAGCAGGTCAGGCAGCTTAAATGTAAATGACTAAGCAGTCAACATTTCAGGCCAAGACCCTTCATCAGGTCCTGATGAAGTGTGTTGATCAGGAACTTTCTCCTGCCTTTTGTATACATTCCAGACTGGAATTATTTGCCTGGTTCCATTGAGTCTGCACAGTGAGATATCCACAGTGAATAAAATGGTCTCAGTATCTAGTTAAGAGCTATGCATGAAATTTTAGTTGTAAACGATTACCTGAATTTTGTGTTTCAAAATCTTGGGGATGATCTTCATAATTTGGTAAGCATAACTGGGTTGGACAGAGGTGAACATTTGGCAGATGTACATTCCATGCCGTCAGAATTGTCTAGATGAGTAATTGCAATACATTTAGTAGATGTGACACACAGCAGACATGACATACTGGAGGTAGAGGGAACCAGCGATGTGCTTTACTATGGTTGTTGCTGGAAGAGATTCTGAGGGACAATATCTATCATCACTTGGATAGTCAATGAATGCAGTTGTAGATGAGTGTGTCCTCACAAAATTATTCAGAGTCTTCCCCAAACAGAAGCTCTTGATGGACCATGAGATATGCAATCAGCTGCAGGCCGGATTAGAGGCATTCAAGTCTGGTGACCAAGAAAGCTCCAAGAGGTGCAGATATGATCTCCAGAAAGCCATCTCATGGATGAAGTGCCCCATCACTGAAATGTTTCCATAATGTGTGGTCTCAGTTTTAGGGAAATTTTATCTCATGTTCTCAATATTTACCACTAACTTATTTATTTATTTAATTTTTGTATTTGCACAGTTTGTTTTGCACAATGGTTGAACATCCAAGCTAGTACAGTCTTTCATTGATTCTATTATGGTTATTATTCTATTATAGATTTATTGAGTATACTCACAAAAAATGAATCCCAGGGTGGTATGTGGTGAAATACATACTTTGATAATAAATTGACTTTCAATTTGAAGGCCTCATTGTCATGGTCTGGTCCGTTAACTCAAGACTCCGGGTCTTCCAGCTGTCCCTTGTTTTGGTTGAGTTAATCATAGGCACCTGCTTCCCATCTTGGGGCTTGGAATATAAGTGGCCTTGGGGATGACTGTGGGCTGCTGGTTTGTCTTGTCAAGATCCCCTGGAAGCAACCTGCTGGTGGAAGACTAGAGCAGCCACTTGCCATTTTTAGGCCACGTTGGGGAACCATCCCCTCATGGAGCCTTGCTGTTGGTAGTCAGAGCTGTCTTTGCGGTATGGATATGGCTGTTTCCTGGGCCAGCTGAGTGGCTGGTAGCCACTCTGAGCTAGGTAGGGATATGGCTGTTTCTCTAGCCAGCTGAGGTTGCTGGCCGAACTGAGACTTGAAGCAACCCCGATGCAGAGATGCAACTGTCTGTCATTCTTCGGTGTTTGTCTCGCCCTCTCCTCTGTGGAGTAAGTCAGGCTGTTATGCCATTACCTGATGGATGGTCCTGTCCCACCCTGGTGTGGAGAAGAGGTTGAGTCCTGGCTCTATGTCTGTGTACTATCCTGTCTCATGTTGGTGTCATGTTAAAGATGAGTCCCAGCTTTTTGAAGGATAAGTCCTGGCTCTATGTTTAAGTACCGTTCCCAGTCTGTCTCCGAGCTCCAGCCTCCGAGTTATCAGCCTCTGCATTCCAAGACCAAAGACCCCAGCCCCAAGCCTCTAGACCAAAGACCCCAGCCCCAAGCCCCCAGACCCCAGCCTGCAGCCCCAAGCCTCCAGACCCCAGCCACATCCTGTCCTGTAGTCATGTCATGTCCTTGCCTGGTTCTGGGTCCTGAGCCCGAGGCAAGACCCAGGTTCTTGGTCCTTGTCTAGTCTCTGGCTCGGAGCCCAAGCCTAGGCTCCTTGTGCATAGTTCCTTGTCCACGTTCTCTGTCTTGTCCATGTCCTAGCCCAAGTCTGCGTTCTTGTCCCTATTCCTTGTCTGTTTCCTGTCATGTCCCTACTCTAGTCAAGTCCTGTTACTAGTGCTTCAGTGTCTGTGTCTGCATTTGGGTCCTTCTCCAAAACCCCCTTTGTGACACTCATCAGGAATAATCAATATGGTCTTGTGCATGAGATATCATGTCTGACAAATGTTTTTAAAGTTTCAAAGGTTTATTTATTATTAAAGTATGCAACTTTGAAATTCCTCTCCTGATGGTCACGAAACTAAGAATAGCAGCATTATAATCAACCCCCAAATCCCTCCTCCCCACACAAAAAAAGAAAAATGGAACAAGCATATCGACTTTCAAACTCCCTTCCCCCCCCCCACATGCAAAAATATTGAAGAGTGGGTGAAAAACACAGAATACAAAAAAACTATAAGACTGAAAAAAGTACACAGTCCATATGCACACCCAAAACACAGAAAACCTGGGCAACATTCTCCCTATCCATAGAAGAGTGTAAAAACCAACGATAAAAAGGCAGTCTCCCCTCTCCATAGCGGAGTGATCTCACCAAAAGGCACTTTGCTTTCTGGCAGCAGAGCAATCCACCAGCAATAAAAAGTCAGGCAACCAGCATTTCAATCTCCCTCTTTGTTTTAGTTGGCGAACATTGGAAACTTCAATCAGTGAAAAGGGGTCGAATATCAGCCCATAGCCTTCTCGCCACAAGGTTAACGCACACTGCCTCTGCCCCCTGGAAACCCCTCGGAGACTGTAGAGTGCTGAACTGCAATCTCCAAACTGCAAATCACAGGCTGCAACAGTTCCAGAACCACATTCAAGAAGAAAAAAATGTAGAAGAGATAAAATAAGTGAAATATGTGGTTTTGCGCTCTATCCAGAAGATGTCGACATCTTATAGATGTTGATATGACAAGTTGCACCATCTTGACTAGAATATTTTGGAGTTTTTCAAGGAAGTAACTGAGGAGCTAGATGAAAGTAGGGCAGTGGATATTGTCTATATCGATTTGAGTAAGGCCCTCTATAAAGTCCTGTTTGATCTGAAGTTTTAGGTTACTTGAGATTCAAGGGGAGCTAGCAAAGTGGATTGAGAATGAGCTCAAAGATAGAAAACAGATGTGATGGTTGAAGGTGGATTCTGTGACTGGATGCCAGTAACGACAAGGATGCCTCAGGGGTCAATGCTGGAGCCTGTGTTATTCATTATTTATGTAAATAGTTATACAAATGATTTGGATATGACTGTACATGGCATAATTAGCAAAGTTTTCTGATGATACTAAGAGAGCCTTGTTGGTAGTGAAGCAGGTTACAATGAATTGCAAGGAAAACAAAAAGTTAGGTGGAGGGGCTGAGGAACGGAAAAATAGATTTCAGATTTGTTAAATGTGAGGTGATGAATTTTGGACCTTCAAACCAGGGAGAACTTATAGTATATGGTGAATGCAGGACACTACTGAGTGTTGTGGAACCTGGGAGTACAGTGGAGTTTGTTGAATGCAGTCAGTAGATAGGGTGGTGAAGAAGGTGTTTAGGTGTTTATCAGTCAGGACATCAAGTTTTGGAGTATGGATATTATATTGCAGTTATATAGGTCACTGGTGAGGCCACATTTGGAGTATTGTGTACAACTTTGGTCACTGATGTAGGAAATACTATTATATTTTCAAGCCAGAGAGGGTGCAAAAGAGATTTGAGGATGACCACCTGAACTAGAGGCCCTGAGTTATAGGGAGAGGTTGACCACAGGGATCTTTACTCTTTGGAGTGTAAAAGAATGAGAGCTGACCTCAAAGAAGTTTATAAAATCATAAGGATATGGATATGGTGGATGATCATTTTCTGTTCCCCAGGGTTGGGAAGTCCAAAACTAGAAGACACAGATACAAGAGGGGAGAGATTTAAAAGAGACATGAAAGGTAACTTCTTTATACACAGGGTGGAGAGTACTTGGAATGAGCTGCCAGAAGAAGTGGTCGAGTCGGGTATGATTGCATCCCTTAAGAGTCACTTGGATAATATATGGAGGGGAAAGGCTTGGGGAGTGGTTGGTAAGGGATAAATGTAGGCAACTGGGACCAGCAGGGAGGATACTGTGGCTGACATGAACCGTTTGGGCTGGAGGGCTCATTTCCATGCTGTACTACTCAATGACTAATGATTATTTTGAGTGGTTGATGGTGTGCCAGATAGGTAGGTTGCTTATTCTTAGCTGGTACTGATGTCACATTGGAAGTGGGGAGGATTGATTTGTTGAATGGGGATGTTAATGGGTAGGAGGCAAGGAGAAGGACATAGTTTGCTTACCTAGTGATACTGCATGCAATAGGCCATTCTAGCCCTTCGAGCAGCACTGCCCTAGCCACCCAGCAACACTGATGAACCCTAACATAACCATGGGACTATTTATAATGACCAATTAACCCACCTGGTAGTTCTTTGGACTGTGGAGGAAAAGCGGAGGACCCAGGGAAAAACTCATGCATTCCACAGGGAGGATGTACAGAGGCACCTTACAAAATGATGCAGGAATTAATCTCCAAACTCCAAAATGCCCTGAGCTGTTACAGCATTGTGCTAACCACTGTGCTGCTGTGGTGCCTCATTCTGGGAGAAAGGAGAATGGGTAAGTAGTAAGTGGGGTGCAGTGGAAAGAGTCAAGGGAATCTTGTGTTGATGAAAATGTAAATTATAGCGAAATACTTTCATGGAAGTGTCAATGTCATAGTAATTATAGCAGAGACAAAGAAACTGAGAGAATGGAACCACATCCTTACAAGAATCAGATGGAAGGAAGTCCATCAGACTAAGACATAGGAGAAGAATCAGGCCATTTGGCAGATCAAGTCTGCTCCATCATTTGATCATGGCTGATTTATTTTCCTTCTCAATCCCATCATCCTTCCTTCTCCCTATAACCTTTGACACCCTTACCAATCAAGAACCTATCAACCTCTGCTTTAAATATACCCAATGGCTTAGCATCTACAGCCATCTGAGGCAATGAATTCCACAGATTCACCACCCTCTAGCTCAAGAAATTCCTCATCTCTATTCTGAAAGGACATCCTTGTGTTCTGAGGCTGTGCCCTCTGGTCTTAGGCTCACACACAATCAGGAATATCCCCTGCATATCCATTATATGTCAGCCTTTCAACATTCAGTAGGTTTCAGTAAGATCCCCCTTCATCCTTCTAAACTCCAGTGAGCACAGACTCAGCATCATCAATCGCTCCTCATACATTAACCCTTTCATTCCCAGGATTATTCTTGTAAACCTGCTCTGGACCCTCCCCAAAACCAGCACATCCTTTCTTAGTTATGGAGCCTAAAACTGCTAACAACACTCAACTATAGTGAAGCCAATGCCTTATAAAGCCTCAACATTACATGCTTTTGTTTATGTTCTAGTCTTGTGGAAATGAATGTTAACATTGCATATACCTTCAAGTCCAGTGAAAATTGCTGTGCAAGTCATTGTAGATACTGGTTCCACAAATTTGAGTTCTACTGAACTGGAGATGGACAAATTGAGGAAGAAACATGAGGGAGCAGAGATGGACTATGGGAAGGGGAAGAAATGGCAGAAACTAGCAGCAAAAGTTATGACATTTTCTGGTTCAGATGGACAGCTGGAGGCTGTACTGATACCCTTATCAACATAATGGAAAAGAATCAATAGTTTATGAAGGTGCTGCTAAAGGTTGGCGGGATTGCAATTATCTTTAACATTCTATGGTTAACTTTTGCAACATGATTCATAAATTGCTTATCAGTCACTACTTCTGATTCTTCTCCAAATCCCCTATTTTTATACAAGCGTTAAATAGGGACCTATATCCATCCATTGACTCTCACAACTATCTTGACTGGACTTACACCCACACTGTAACACTCCTGCATTCAGCCAGTGATACATGTTCTATTCCTCAAGTACCAGATGAACCTAATAAACCACAGAACTGACGGAGAAGTAAACAATGTTCCACATACCCTACAAGGGAACATAAATAGCTTAGAGCCATATGGAATTTATCTCAAGACCTTATATTTGGAGGAAGCACATGGAGTTGGAAGAGATGCTTGAAATAAGATGTGAAATGTGAGCTATTTCGTGGTTACTGGAAATATATGTCACTGGGGAGTGTGGTCAAAAATAATCTCCCTCTGGGGCAAGTAAACAAAATAATTTTGTAAATCAGTCGTGGTTGTGCTTGATTCTGGATATATTTCAGCTGTGAACCCATAACCCCATGGGACACGTTTGTAATTTACAACACGATTTGCCAAAATATCATCCATAATACGAATCCCTAAGAAGGAATATGACTTTGTAGGTTGGCTGTTATAATTGCTAAATTTACACAGTATCTCAGCTGCCTTCACAGGCTCGTAGTTTATTAAACTACAGTTCATCATGTGCTAAATGCAGAGATCTGTTTGTAATTTCTTCTGTAATTTGTATGATATTAAGGTAATGTTTTATCAAGACACATGTGCTTATACTTAAAGCTACTAAGGCATTATGGATTGTAGATAAGCGTGAGAAAATTCTTCTTATGCCGCATAATATTAATCAAATCACAAACAAGTAAAAACCTGCTGATGCTGGAAATCTGAGCAACACAAACAAAATGCTGGAGGAACACAGCAGGCCAGGCAGCATCTATGGAAAAAAAGTACAGTCGACGTTTCAGGCCGAAACCCTTCGGCAGGACTGGAGAAAAAAGGCTGAGGAGTAGATTTAAAAAGTGGGGGTGGGGGGTGATGGGAGAGACCCACCAGGTGATAGGCGAATCCTGGAGGGGAGGTTTGAAGTAAAGAATTGGGAGGTTGATTGGTGAAACAGACAGAAGGCCATGGAAGAAAGAAAAAGTGGGGAAGGAGCATCAGAGGAGCACATACTATTATATGTTTGTTGGTGGTCTTATACACAACAGGATCTTCAGATACTGGAAATATTGACCAACACACACAAAATGATGGTGGAACTTAGTAAGTCAGTCAGCACCTATGGAGGGCAATAGTTAGTGTGATACTATCACAGATCCAATGTCAGAATTTAGAGTTCAGTTCCGGCGTCCTCTATTTGCAGGTGTATACTTTCCTTCCCTTGTGCATGTGGGTATAATCCGAGTGCTCCAATTTCTTTCCACAGTCCAAAGACCTAGCAGTTAGTAGCTTAATTGTCATCATAAAATCTCCTATAGTTCGGCTAGGGTTAAATCAGTGGGTTACTGAGCAGTGTTTCTCAGTGGGCTGGTCTGCACTCTATCTCTAAATAAATAAAAAGTTATGTCACTAATTTTTACGCACTAAAATATAAAATGTTGTGTGAGGAGAGAACAAGACCAATTACCTCAATGGGACATTTACAGTTAACAATGGCAAAATATCACCATATTTTATACATTTGAGAATATTTTATACATTTCAAAAACAAAGACAGCAATAAACAATTAACTACAGTTTTGTTAGTTATAATTACCTACTTAACTCTAACATTTTGAATGTAGATAGGCAACTTTGCAGAACCATAGACTTACAGTAGTAGCATATCCCAACTAGCTCAGAAAAGCTTCTGAGCACAAACTCCAGATACCCAAAATATGCTACTTTTGTTTCAAGTGTTGAGGGACGGTTCCCTGAGTATACAACTAGCCAAAATATTAAATGACAAAACTAACTGGTCTTGAACTGTGCATTAAATGGCAGGAATACACCTTTAATGATGCATTAATGCAGAAGAAGTTGACTTAATGTCTTTCCTGATCACATCCTGAAGTTTTCTATGACCACAATTAACATGAATACTCATCTATTATATTTTGCCCTGCATAGATATAATGGTATAGAACCAGAATGTCACACACTCAAAAACTGGTTTCAGTCACCTAAAGGTATCAGTGGTAGTTAAATTGTGAATTCTTGAAGACTAGTTGTCATTTTAATGCCTACCATCCACAAATACATAATTCCAGAATAATCCCTAATACTTAATACACTATCAGATTTGCTGAGGTCTGTTATTCACAAAATCAAAGCAACCTTCTCAGTTATTGCTAATCTTATAACTGTTCACATGTTCCAGTTATTAGCAACTTATTTTAAAAGATTATTAAATAGTTTATCAAACTGCGTGTAAAATCTTCAACCACTAAATGCTTTGCAGAAGTCTGTACCGAGAGAGAACAATCATATGATTAATCCTGCCAAGCTGCAATGGCATTCTGTGTCTTGATATCAAAAGATGTGGACTTATTGAGCTTCTTGGTTCCTGCTTGCTCAGTCTTAGGCCTGATATATACTTCTGCGTCAACTCGATGCAGTAAGTACTGTGTCGCCGCAAACCCTGCGCAGAGCTGACGCAGATCTCTACACTAGAGCTTGATGCGCCCCTCTCCCAAAATGTAACTGTGTCGCGACAATGCAGACTGCAATAACTATGGTTGGTCCGCTTGGTAGCATCACATTTCCTCCTACGCTGCAATAGCTTCCCTTTGGGCGACTGAAGGGCAGGGAAGGAACTCTGGCTGCAATGCTTTCCATAAAGCTTTACAGACCTCCAAGATTATGGAGGGGACATTTTGCTTTTACGAAAAAAGACGCTCGCTTTAAACTTGTTTACCCCGAGAAAGACTACCATGACCATGAAGCCTAGCGCAGGCACATGTGCGCATGCCTGATGTGCCCGAATTGCAGAGCGATGCAGACACACCAATGCACAAGTGTAAATGCTCAACGCGCATAGGCCACTTGCGTAGGTTACGGCGTCTAATTGACGAAGACGTATAAATCAGGCTTTATCTGGACTGCATGTGGAGGGCTGAATCACTGTGCCCAAGAGACGTAAGAGGTGGTATGAAGTCTCAGAGGCAACCAAACCTCAGGTGACCACAAACACTTATAAAACTCTTGACAGCCTTTGACAAGAAAAGCTTGGGTCGAACTTTTATTTCTGCCTCTGGTATTCAAAGACACTTATAACTAATATAATTACAATAAAAAACTAAAACATATTATATATCCATAACATCAATTAAAATCATATCAGCAATCCAAGAAACAATTACAAATAAAATCAGTGAAAATTAAATAAATTCGCTTTATGTCCATAAGACCATAAGATGTAGGAGCAAAATTAAGCCATTTGGCCCGTCAAAAATTACTACCATTTGATCATTGCAGATTTCCCCTCTCAAACCCATTCTGCCTTTTCCCTTCACCTTTGACACTTTTACTAATCAAGTAATCAAATTTTCAACCTCTGCTTTAAATATACAGTACTGTATACAATGACTTGGCCTCCATAGCTGTCTGAAGCAATAAATTCCATAGATGCACCATCCTCTAGCTAAAGAAATTCCTCCTCATCTCTGCTGTAAATGGACATCCTTTATTCTGAGGCTGTGCCCTCTGGTCCTAAACTCTCCCAATATTGGAAACATCCTCTGCACGTCCAATCTGTCCACTTCTTTCTGTATTCAGTAAGTTTCAATGAGATTCCCCCCACCCCCAATTCTTCCAAACTCCAGTGAATATAGGCCCAGAGCCATCAAATACTACTCATATTAACCCTTTCATTCCCTGGATCAGTCATTCTCAACGGGGGCCCTGCCACATTTGAAGACTGAAAACTGAGAAGGGGAGCCCCAGGGGTTTATGGGGGCCCTGGTGACTGTACCGATGAAATACCTAAGCAGCAACCTTCATTGGAGTCAATAGTTTCTGTCCTATTTATAATATCTTTCCAACACACCGTTTGAATTCGGCGCACCAGAGTGATATAACTGCACGTTGTCAGTTCAGTCAGTTTCAAAAAAATTTTTGGATCAAGAGTGATGTGCCGAATAAATTTACAACACTGTGGGGGAAAAAGCCCAAAGATTTTTTATTGCCTTTCCCTCAACGTATTTGGTTGAGAGCGGATTCTGCAAGGTAGTTTCCTTGACAAAATCCAGGAACAGAATTGATATTGCAACAAGTGGTGACCTCGGACTGTCATTGTCTAATTTGGAGCCCGATATCATGAAACTTGCAGAAAACACCAAGCTCAAGGATCGCATTAAGCCTGATCCTAATTTCATACAATCTTTTTTAAAGTTTTGTCCAGTATGTCGGAATGTTCAAGTTTTCTTGGTGTTCAATAATAAATGATTTTCTGTCTATCTGCTCGTGTTGTATCCCTGTTTGAAAGGGAGGCCCTGGAACCTGAGAAGAGCTGCTAAGGGGGCCGTGGCCAATAAACGGTTGAGAATCCCATCATTCCCGCGAACCTTCTCTGGACTTTCTCCAGAGAACCTCTCTTAGATACAGAGCCCAAAACTGCTTTCAATACTCCAAATACAGTCTGATTTGTGATTCATAAAGCCTCAACATTATAGTTTTTTTTTAATATTCTAGTTCTCTCAAAATTAATGCTAATATTGCATCTGCCTTCATTAAACTGACTCAACCTGCAAGTCAACCTTTAAGGAATCCTGCACGAGGACTGCCAAGTCCCTTTCAGCCTCTGATTTCTGAAATTGTTCTTCATTTAGAAATAGTCTACACCTTTATTGCTTCTATCATAGATAATGACCATACATACACTCCCTTACACTGTATTCCAGCTGAAACTTCTTTGCTCATTCTCCTAAGCTGTCCAAGTTCCTGGTCCATTTGCTTATTTGTTCTCCTGGGCCAAGAAATCTCATTCAAATAAATAGGATGTCCTAGACCATTGTCAGAATTAAGAGGCCTCTTAAGGAAAAAATATTTGGGGATTTTAAACAAGTAGTTAGGAGAACACAAGAGCACAATAAATGACACAAGGGAACTTCCTGAAAGGATCCCACTGAAAATCAAGTGTCCAATATACTTTTGAAGAGTTCCATGTCACATTCGTCATGAAGTCATCTCCTTCACTTCCAGGTTATTCAATTTCATCATGTTGCTTTAATACTTTGTGAGAACTATTTATTATTGTGTTATTAAAACATTTTGAGAGGCTTCAAATCCTCACCAATGATAAACAGCATCATCTTCCTTACTTCATCTGCCCGCATTCCATGCTGGTTTGGATGATCATATTCTAAGTCATGCTATCAATACAAGAATAGTGGAATAGTCCCATCTCCAGCCGTCTCGACTCTGTCTTGCCACTGGATCCAGATGGGAACTGGGAAGAGAGAGTGAGGCTGACGCTGCGCAACTCTCCCTCACTTAAATCCAAATCACGTGCTAGTCTCGACACTATCATAGTGGTGTTGAGGCCCTCGTCGACGATGGATGAACAGAGAGAGTGGATGAACTATTTAGAATATTAATGATGTGAAAACAACCTTTTGAACCCAAACAATCTGTGTTGCCTACTTAAATGTTCTTGTGAACTAATCTCATGTCCACGTGTTGGTTCCATCTCACTTCCTCCCTGCTTCCTTATCTTAGCCAATGGCTGTTGACGGATAAGAAAACTTTATGAGCAACAAAATGGATGCTGAAGTGTACTGCACAGTGGCACAAAGCACTCTCAATAGAAGATCTTCATCCTGTTGATTTCAGACAGGCTTTTTGGAGAATGAACAAGAGTGAAATTTTGGAACTCTCTTCCACTGATAATTGTTAATTGTTATATTTTCCTTATGCATAGGAGAAGATCAGGGAATAACCTTTAAATCCCATGCAAACAGGTTTCTTCATATGAAGAACTGAATCCCTAATTCCACAATCCTCTGTTTAAGTGTTCATACACAAGTCAAAAAGCTGGGAGTCCTATTAATTTTACATGCTGTATTAAAACAAACATTGATTGCTCAGGATCACAGATTCTGTCCAGTTGGAAGTTCTACCTCCACTCTATCCAACCAAACCTTGAATGGCATTTGGATTTCATCATAAGTAGATGCCATTTTAATTTCTTCATGGATCACAAAGAAGAAAATTCTTAACCTTAAGGTCCATATCCATATATCATTAAGATATCACAAGCAGTACTGAAAACAATGATAAATACTAATGAATGCCATCCTATATATTGAAAGATCTAAAATATAATATGGTCACACAATAAGCTGCAGATGCTGGAAATCTGGAGTAACATAGAAAATGCTAGAAAGAAAGAAGGGAGACATCCGGTATAACAAGGTAGAAGGACAGGGAGGAGTTGGCAAAGGGCTGAAGAAGATGGAATTTGATAGGGGAGGACACTGGAGATTGGAATAAAGAGGAGGTGGGGAGGGGAAATCAGTGGAAGGAATGTGTGTGTAATGGGATGGTGGAGAAAGCAAGGGAGAGGAAAGAAGTAGGGTGAATGGGGCCGTGGAATAATGGCTAAAAAGGAAGGGACAGAGGTGATTGGTTACCTGAAGTTAGAATAATAAATATTAATCCATAAAGTTGAAGACTATCAAGGTGGAGAATGAGGTGCTATTCTTATAATCTGTGTCTAGCCTCAACTTTGCAGTAGAGGAGGCTGTGGACCGACATGTTGGTGTGGGAATGGGAAGGGGAATTAAAATAGCTGGCCAATGGGAGGTCCATAAGACAATAAGAACATAAGACATAGGAGCAGAATGAGGCATCAAGTCTGCTCTGCCATGGCTGTTCCATTTCCCTATCAATCCCCTTCTCCTACCTTCTTCCTATAACATTTCATGCCCTGACTTATCAAGAATCCATCAAACTCTGCCTTAAATACACCCAATAACCTCACATCCACAGCCAACTGTGAATTCCATCAATTCGCCACCCTCTAGCTAAGCAGTCCGAGATCACAACTTTGGAGGACCTGCCCTTTAACTTAGCCCCTAAATCACTGAACTCCCTTTGCAGAGTCTCATCTCTTGCTCTACCCCTTCTGGCTGTTCACCTTCTCACTTAAGGATACTGAGGACTCGACCTGGCATCTGCAAGGTAACATGCCATCTGCAAATCTCTTTCTCATCTACAGAATCTTCTGTCCATTCTTCTAACTAATGAATCCCCTATCACCACAGCGTACCTCTTCTCCCCCTTCCCTTCCCTACAGAGGCAGACTCAATGCCAAAGACCCAACCACTGTGACTTTCCTCTGTTAGGTCATTCCCTCCGACTGTAGCCGAAGTGGTATACCTGTTGTTGAGTGGGATAGCCACAGGGATACTCTGCACTGCCTCCTGAACCCCTTTTCCCTCTCTGACTGTCACCCAGTTTCTTGAGTCCTACATCTTGGCTGTAACTACCTCTAGATGTCTTATCTATCACTCCCTCAGCCTCCCAAATGATCCATTTCCAGCTCAAACTCCTGAACACAGATTCTTAGAAGCTGCAGCTGGATGCTCTTCTCACAGTTGTAGTCATCAGGGAAACTGAGGGCCTCCCTGCCGTCACACATCCCGCAAGAGGAACACTCAACTATCCTGCCTGTCAGCTCTACTGTCTGAGCTGAGCAGATATAAAGGAGAAAAAAAAAACTTGAACTTTTCTTTTCTTTCTCTGAGTGAAGTATCCCTTCTCTGAAGCCTGAAGATCTAAAGCCTCAAGATCACCACTCTGACCCTGTCCATTCAGATGGCAGCTGCTGTGCTTTCCCCTGCTTTCCTTTAATTTGATCTTGCTAATCAATCCATTAGGTTGCTAGTCAAAGATGCTTTTCACTGTAGTGACCTGCTGGTGCCTTTTGTACTTGGGCAATAGACCTGACTGAAATTCCTTCCTTTCAAAAGTTCCAATATCCAGATTGGCCATTGGTCAAAGCTCTTTTTCACTGTGGCAAGTTATATGGTAAATTGATCTTAGTTGTCAAAATATTAAGGCTAACCAAAAAGTTAGAAGTATTATTTCTGCTCTTTAGGAAATCTGGATCTAATGGATCATGCCTTATATTCAGGGTGAGGTCTTTCAGTAAGAAAACATTTCTATGCACAAAGGATCTTCAGCTTGAGGTGCCAGTTGCCCTGCTGGTGTCTGCTGTTTGACTCTCAGACTGCCAGCATCTGCAGGTTTTCAATTTTCATTTACAATACTCTCCTCTGCACATTGACAATGGATCCCCTGTTAATTTAAGAATCCGAGATCAGCTTTCTTCCACTGAGTGGCAAAATAGGCTTCCAGGGCTAATGACTTACTCATTCTCTTATCTTCTCAAAGTGCGAATCGTAAAGGTCTAGAGAGCAATCTAGCTAAAATCCACGTGCTAGCGAGGGCAAGAATAGTAGGATCAGGCAGATGAATGCGTGGCTGAGAGACTGGTGCAGGGGGCAGGGCTTCAGATTCTTGGACAATTGGGATCTCTTCTGGGGGAAGTATGACCTGTTCAAAAAGGACAGGTTACACCTGAACCCAAGGGGGACCAATATCCTGGCGGGAAAGTTTAATAGAGCTGTTAGGGAGGGTTTAAACTAATTTGGCAGGGGGATGGGAACCGGAATGACAGTGGAGGAAGGTGAAAACAGAAATAAATCTAAGATAGTGAGCAGTAAAGATGTCAGGAAAGACAGGCAGGTGATGGGGCAAATTTGTGGTCATTGGGATGAGTTGCAGTGAAATCAAAGCGAAAAGTATCAAATACTGGTCTTAAGGTGTACTTAAATCCACGCAGCATAAGGAATAAGGTGGATGATCTTGTCATACAGCTACAGATTGGCAGGTATGATATTGTGGCCATCACTGAGACGTGGCTAAAGGATGCATGTCTCTGGGAGCTGAACATCCAAGGATACACGGTGTATCGGAAGGATAGGAAGGTAGGCAGAGGGGGAGGCATGGCTTTATTGGAGAGAAATGATATTAAATCATTAGAAAGAGGTGATATATGATCGGAAGGTACAGAATCTTTATGGGTTGAGCTAAGAAATAGCAGGGGTAAAAGGACCCTGATGACAGTTATTTATAGGCCTCCAAACAGCTGCAGTGATGTGGACTACAAATTACAACTGGAAATAGAAAAGGCTTGTCAGAAGGGCAGTGTTATGATAATTGTGGGGGATTTTAACATGCGAGTGGATTGGGAAAATTAGGTTGGCACTGGATCTCAAGAGAGTGAATTTGTAGAATGTCTGCGAGATGGCTTTTTAGAACAGCTTGTTGTTGAGCCCACTAGGGGATCGGCTGTACTGGATTGGGTATTGTGTAATGAACTGGAGGTGATTAGAGAGATTGAGGTGAAGGAACCCTTAGGAGACAGTGATCATAACATGATTGAGTTCATTGTGAAATTTGAAAAAGAGAAGCCGGTATTTCAGTGGAGTAAAGGAAATTACAGTGGCGTGAGGGGGGAACTAGCCAAAGTTGACTGGAAAGGGACACTGGCGGGAAAGACAGCAGAGCAGCAGTGGCTGGAGTTTATGCGAGAAATGAGGAATGTGCAAGACAGGTATATTCCAAAAAAGAAGAAATTTTCGAGTGAAAAAAAGGATGCAACAGTGGTTGACAAGAGAAGTCAAAGCCAAAGTTAAAGCAAAGGAGAGGGCATACAAGGAAGCAAAAATTAGTGGGAAGACAGAGGATTGGGAAGTTTTTAAAACCTTACAAAAGGAAACCAAGGTGGTCAGATTAACTATGAAAGGAAGCTAGCAAATAATATCAAAGAGGATATTAAAAGCTTTTTCAAGTATATAAAGAGTAAAAGACAGGTGAGAGTAGATATAGGACCGATAGAAAATGATGCTGGAGAAATTGTAATGGGAGATAAGGAGATGGCAGAGGAACTGAACAAGTATTTTGCATCAGTCTTCACTGAGGAAGACAACAGCAGTATACCAGACACTCAAGGGTGGCAGGGAAGAGATGTGTGCTCAGTCACAATTACAACAGAGAAAGTACTCAGGAAGCTGAATAGTCTAAAGGTAGATAAATCTCCTGGACCAGATGGAATGCACCCTCGTGTTCTGAAGGAAGTAGCTGTGGAGATTGCAGAGGCATTAGCAATGATCTTTCAAAAGTCGATAGATTCTGGCATGGTTCCGGAGGACTGGAAGATTGCAAATGTCACTCCACTATTTAAGAAGGGGGCAAGGAAGCAAAAAGAAAATTATAGACCTGTTAGCTTGACATCGGTGATTGGGAAGTTGTTGGAGTTGATTGTCAAGGATGAGGTTACAGAGTACCTGGAGGCACATGATAAGATAGGCAGAACTCAGCATGGATTTCTTAAAGGAAAATCCTGCCTGACAAACCTATTACAATTTTTTGAGGAAATTACCAGTAGGCTAGACAAGGGAGATGCAGTGGATGTTGTATATTTGGATTTTCAGAAGGCCTTTGACAAGGTGCCACACATAAGGCTACTTAACAAGGGCCCATGGAATTATGGGAAATTTACATACGTGGATAGAGCGTTGGCTGATTGGCAGGAAACAGAGAGTGGGAATAAAGGGATCCTATTCTGGTTGGCTGCCGATTACCAGTGGTGTTCCACAGGGGTCCGTGTTGGGGCCACTTCTTTTTACATTGTACATCAACGATTTGGATTATGGAATAGATGGCTTTGTGGCTAAGTTTGCTGACAATATGAAGATAGGTAGAGGGGCTGGTAGTGCTGAGGAAACGGAGAGTCTGCAGAGAGACTTGGATAGATTGGAAGATTGGGCAGAGAAGTGGCAAATGAAGTACAATGTTGGAAAGTGTATGTTTATGCACTTCGGCAGAAAAAATAAGTGGGCAGACTATTATTTAAATGGGGAAAGAATTCAAAGTTCTGCGATGCAACGGGACTTGGGAGTCCTCGTACAGGATACCCTTAAGGTTAACCTCCAGGTTGAGTCGGTGGTGAAGAAGGCGAATGCAAAGTTGGCATTCATTTCTAGAGGAATAGAGTATAGGAGCAGGGATGTGATGTTGAGGCTCTATAAGGTGCTGGTGAGACCTCACTTGGAGTACCGTGGGCAGTTTTGATCTCCTTATTTAAGAAAGGATGTGCTGACATTGGAGAGGGTACAGAGAAGATTCACTAGAATGATTCCGGGAGTGAGAAGGTTAACATATGAGGAACATTTGTCTGCTCTTGGACTGTATTCCTTGGAGTTTAGAAGAATGAGGGGAGACCTCATAGAAGCATTTCGAATGTTGAAAGGCATGGACAGAGTGGATGTGGCAAAGTTGTTTCCCATGATGGGGGAGTCTAGTACGAGCGGGCATGACTTAAGGATTGAAGGGCGCCCATTCAGAACAGAAATGCGAAGAAATTTCTTTAGTCAGAGGGTGGTGAATCTATGGGATTTGTTGCCACGGGCAGCAATGGAGGCCAAGTCATTGGGTGTACTTAAGGCAGAGATTGATAGGTATCTGAGTAGCCAGGGCATCAAAGGTTATGGTGAGAAGGCAGGGGAGTGTGACTAAATGGGAGAATGGATCAGCTCATGATAAAATGGCGGAGCAGACTCGATGGGCCGAATGGCCGACTTCTGCTCCTTTGTCTTATGGTCTAAAATGTTCTCATCTTGTTCAACAAATTTATTGTTACACCTCAACTTTCATTTTCTATAAATCTTGTCAAAGTATAAATTGCATGATTTATGCTTAACCATTCTAATCAAGGTATTGTTTTAAAAATTGTGTGAACTAGAACCTCCAACATCTCTCTACTCTTCCATCGCCTTTGTTCCATTCATACCCAGAATGAGCTATATCATGTTACTAGTATTGTTTTCCAAATTCCCTTTATTTTAACTCATTCAACTTATTTTAAATATTGGCCAACTTTGTGACAGTGTCAAAACTGATTACAACAGGAATTCTGCAGATGCTGGAAATTCAAGCAACACACATCAAAGTTGCTGGTGAACGCAGCAGGCCAGGCAGCATCTGTAGGAAGGGGTGCAGTCGACGTTTCAGGCCGAGAAGGGTCTGCACCCCTTCCTACAGATGCTGCCTGGCCTGCTGCGTTCACCAGCAACTTTGATGTGTGTTGCTCAAAACTGATTACTCTTTTTTTCCCACAATTGTGTAATTTGGTTATCTTTCCTTTTAGGGCTAAATCCAAATTATTATTGTAAACCAAGAAGCTAAATTGTCTCCAAACAGAACCATAATGGCTTTCCTGACCTGCTCCTTTCCAGCTGAAAAATTATTCTTTATACTGATTCCATTTCTCAACAATTTTTGGACACCTTTTCCTCAATGCCATACCTACTGATCTTCCTCAATTGCCCTTATCACTTATTGAATCTAGGTGATTAAACCTGAGGAGATGATCGTGTTGAATGATGAGCTGTAATCAATTATCAGCAATCTGGTGTATGTTTTGTGGCTGTTCAGTTGCTACTATAAAACAACAAATTTCACTTGATAATAAACTTGATTATCATAGTTATAATAAATCTGATTGATTATGAGATGAGCAAGGCTAATTTGGTAGTGATGTTGTAAAACATAGACAACGCAGTGTTCTACTCCTGAATTACATCTGAGTAAATCACTTCCTGGCAACTTAACATGATTTGCCAAAGTGCTTCCTGTATGACTTTGATAAATCTTATCAACAGTTTGTGTCATCATACAACATCATCTTACTACTTTAGACCTTTGAGTGCTCTTTGGGAATTTTAAATGTTTTTTTAGGAAATCACCCATGATATCCTTTGAAGTGAAAATCCGAATGTAATTTTTGTCTTCAAAATGCATAGAGGAACTTCTGATAAAACAAATGCATAATTTTTGCCCAAGTTGATTTATTTTTAGGTGAAAGAGCTTAGAGTATTATTAAAACAACATGCCCATCTGATTAGAAATAAAACCGATATTTTAATAGACTATGTGAAAGAAAACAAGTCATACCTAGGGTTGACTCGTGTAGTAGGAGAACTCTCAAAGGATATGATTAAATACTCTCATTTCAGCCCCGTACAGTTAAAATGCACAACTCTTTCCAAGGTCAGTACAGTCAAAGATGTCTTAATGTATTTAAACAAACTATTGTTGCTTAAAACTGACGGAAACAATACTGATTGTGGAAGGATGTGTCCTCGTAGGATACCACGGAGGAATCATGGCTGCAGGTCAGGGATACAAGTGCGTATAAGGAAATGAGATTTCAAATTCCTAATACCAACTATCTTGCTGGCGAACGTGCAGTCTCTGGTGAATAAAATCGATCTCAGAGCTAGGGTGCTGATGGACATTCGGACCATGTGCGTCCTTTGTTTCATGGAATCCTGGTTAACCCCTTCCATACCAGATGCAGCGATTCAGATCGACGGGTTTACTATACACCGTCAGGATAGATCTACAGAGTCTTTAAAAATCCAGAGTATGCCTCATGATCAACTCTTCTTGGTGCACAAATATATCAGCCCTGTCCCAATTCTGCTCACCAGACCTGGAATATCTAGCAGTTAGGTGCTGTCCTTTTAACCTACTGTGGGAGATCTCCGGGATCATTTTGGTAGCAGCATACATTCCACCTCAAGCCATTGTCAATCAGGCCTTAGATGATCTGAGCAATGGGACCAACATGCATGAAACATCACACTCCAATGCCTTCAACATTGTTTTGAGGGATTTTAACCAGGTCAGTCTGAAAAAATCACTAAGCAATTACCATCAACATATCACTTGCAATACTAGAGGAAACAACACACTGGACCATTGTTACACCACCATGAAGAATGCCTACCATGATATTCTATGCCCTCACTTTGGGAAGTCTAATAACCTGGCTGTACTTCTACTCCTTGAGTATATGCAGAGACTGAAGACTGCACCACCAGTAGTGAGGACCAAGAAGGTATAGACCTAAAGAACTGCTTTGAATTGGTGGACTGGACTCTATTCAGGGATTCATCTTCAAACCTGGGTGAGTATGGTGCAGTTGTTACCAACTTCATTAAAACCTGTGTGGATGAGTGTGTGCCTACAAAGACTTACTGGACATTCTCAAACCAAAAGCTATGGATGAACCAGGAGGTATGCTGTCTGCTGAAGGCTACATCTGCAGCATTCAAGTCTGGCAACCCAGGCCTGTACGAGAAAACCAGGTATGATATATGGAGGGCTATTTCATGGGAGAAGAGACAATTTCAAATGAGGTTGAAACGATATTGGATGCACGGCAACTCTGGCAGAACATTACTTCCTACAAAGCAAAACCCAATAGCATGAATGTCAGTGATGATTCACTACCAGATGAACTCAACGCCTTCAATGCCCACCTTGAAAGGGATATAGCTACAGCTGTGAAGATCCCTGTTGCACCTGATGACCCTGTAATCTGTCTCAGAGGCAGATGTTAGGCCGTCTTTAAAGAGAGTGAACCCTCGCAAGGTGGAATGTCCAGATGGAAGAGGAAGAAAGCCCTTAACTCCAAGTGGAGTCATTGGGACGCAATCATGATGGCGTTTTTGTAGCAGGCTTTCTTATTTTTTTGAGACCGAGTTGCTAGCTCGACACTCAACCCAGCAAGGGAGCTGGCTGGATTCGAACTTGGGAGCCTTCGCTCCGAAGTCCGGCACTGATGCCACTACGCCACCAGCCAGCTAATGTCCTGATGGGGTACCTGGTAAAGCTCTGAAAACCTGTGCCAACCAACTGGCAGGAGTATTCAAGGACATTTTCAACTTCTCTCTGGTACAGGCAAAAGATTCCCCTTGCTTCAAAAAGGCAACAATTATACCAGTGCCTAAGAATAATAATGTGAGCTGCCTTAATGACTATTACCCGATAGCACTCACATCTACAGTGATAAAATGCTTTGAGGGGTTGGTCATGACAAGACTGAACCCCTGCCTCAGCAAGGACCTGAACCCACTGCAATTTGCCTATTGCCACAATAGGTCAACGGCAGATGCAATCTCAATGGCTCTTCACACGGCTTTAGACCACCTGGACAACACTAACACCTACTGTATGTCATGATGTTGTTCGTCGACTACAGCTCAGCATTCAATACCATCATTCCCACAATCCTGATTGAAAAATTGCAGAACCTGAGCCTCTAACTCCCTGTGCAATTGGATCCTCCACTTCCTAACTGGAAGACCAGAGTCTGTGCGGATTGGTGATAACATATCCTCCTCAATGATGATCAACACTGGTGCATCTCAGGGGTGTGTGCTTAGCCCACTGCTCTACTCTCTATATACACGACTGTGTGGATAGGCATAGCTCAAATACCATCTATAAATTTGCTGATGATACAACCATTGTTGGTAGAATCTCAGGTGGTGACAAGAGGGCGTACAGGAGTGAGATATGCCAACTAATAGAATAATGCCACAGCAACAACCTGGCACTCGACGTCAGTAAGACAAAAGAGCTGATTGTGGACTTCAGGAAGGGTAAAATAAAGGAACACATACCTATCCTCAAGAGGGATCAGAAGTAGAGAGAGTGAGCAGTTTCAAATTCCTGGGTGTCAAGATCTGAGGACCTAACCTAGTCCCAACATATCAATACAGTTATAAAGGCAAGACAGCGATAATACTTCATTAGGAGTTTGAAGATATTTGGTATGTCAACAAATACACTCAAAAACTTCTTTAGATGTACTGTGGAGAGCATTCTGACAGGCTGCATCACTGTCTGGTATGGGAGTGCTACTGCCCAGGACCGAAAGCTGCAGAGGGTTGTAAATTTAGTCGGCTCCATCTTGGGTACTAGCCTACAAAGTACCCAGGACATCTTCAAGGAGCAGTGTCTCACAAAAGCAGCGTCCATTATTAAGGACCTCCAGCACCCAGGGCATGCCCTTCTCTCACTGTTACTATCGGGTAGGAGGTACAGAAGTCTGAAGCACACACTCAGTGATTCAGGAACAGCTTCTTCCCCTCTGCCATCCAATTCCTAAATGGACTTTGAACACTTGAACACTTTTTAAATATATATTATTTCTGTTTTTTGCACTATTTTTAATCTATTCAACGTGCATATAATGTGATTGACTTATTTATTATTATATTTTGTTTTTCCTTCTATATTATGTATTGCATTGAACTGCTGCTGCTGCTAAGTGAACAAATTTTACAACACATGCCGGTGATAATAAACCTGATTCTGAAGTAAAATCTAAATTTCCAGTGCTTGCAGTTTTATATTTCAGAACCATGCATTACTGCCTTATTGCAATAATTAATCTGTGATTTCATTATTAACAAAAAATAGATCTGCTACATTTTCATTGTTTTAGTTCTTTGACTATTTTCACATTCTTGTCCCACTTTCATAATGTTCCACCATAATTATGAATGTTAATATTTGCTTGTTTAATTCCATTTAGCTGTTGGGATTGGACTGTCTCAATCATTTATGGGAATTCATACATGAAAATCTCTTCTTGTCCCCATTTTACCACTCAGATTCTTAACTCCCTTTATTACATATTTACTGACTACTGTTGAGAAAAGCAAACCATCCACTCAGATATACATTATTTTGAACCTGTCCAGTTAATTTACTGTGTCCTGGTGAATACAGTAGGTAGTGGAATAATAATAAGTTGTCTTTCACCTTTTCAACAACTTTTACATCATTTTTGCAATGATACACTCAGTTTTCACTTCATTAGATACATCTGTACACTTGCTCATTAATGCAAATATCTAATGAGCCAATCAAGTAGCAAGTCAAAGCATATAAACATGCAGACGTGGTCAAGAAGTTCAGTTGTTATTCAGACTAAACATCAGAATGAGAAAGAAATGTGGCCTAAGTGAATGTTGCTGCTGGATGGGGTAGTTTGAGTATCTCAGAAACTGCCGATTTCCTGGGATTTTCATCCACATCAGTCTCTAGAATTTGCAGGGAATTGTGTGAAAAACAAAAGATTCCAGCAAGTGGCAGTTCTGTGGGAAAATGCCTTGTCCATGAGAGAAATAAGAGGAGAATGGCCAGACTGGTTCAAGCTGACAGGAAGTTGACAGTAACCCAAATAACAACAGTATTGCAACAGTGATCTGCAGAAAAGTATCTCTGAGTGCACAACACATCAAACTTTGAGGTGGATGGGCTGCAGCAGCAGAATATTAGGTGACTCCTGTATCTAATAATGTAGCCACTGAGTACATCTACCTTCACCCTTCCAACAATTAGCCCAATCAATGCCTTTACAGATCTATCACCATATTCAAAGTTATATTTCCAGATTCCCTTATGTCCTTGACTTTTAATGAAATTCAAATACCATTCAAAAGGATCAGAAACTTATTTTTGTGAACAGTTCTTTTATGCAGATCTTGCACCATTGAAATCAACCTTGGTTGAAGGAATTCTAAAAATATAATCAATGAGGTTCTAAAAATTACTAAAACCACTTTAAAAAAACATCCAAGTAGCCAATGATAATGTGAAGCAGCATTGTTCTGAAGGATTATGGATGGGTCACGTTTCTGTTCTTTTTGTCAGCTTTCTATTGGTTTGCCTGTTATCTTGAGTCATTAATTGGGAAACCCTAATTTCAGTTTTTCTGATTGCAGGAGGAAGGGGCTTGCTAGGGAAAGTAGCCAGTAACATGAAGAAAGATGGTATCCAATTTTCCTCTATGTTCATTTTACTTAACTATCAGCAGGGTCAGTAAGTCTGTCATTCACTGATGCATTCATTGGGCACTGCATTAAATTCAGCAGTAGGAGAGAACACTAAGCTGTTACAAGTAGCACTGGGTTCATACCACTTGTGAAGTCTGGAGCCTAGATCATGGTTGTGATATTCATCTGTTGAGTTGGAGGTGCATTGTCAGTAGCCAGATGCAATCTGTATATGTGCTATTCAAATGGGCACATGCCGAGGTTCATTAGAGGAGAATTGTTAACTGTAGTATGACAAGTGGAAGGTTTTCTATTATATTTTCTACAACAGAGAAATATACTGTCATACAAATTTACCATTATGGGAACCTCATGTTAAATTATAACACATCTGTCTGCATCAAGCAATTAGGATTTCCTAGGGAATATACCTTTGCATCTTCTATGATGATGCAAAACCTGCAAAGTCATTCACCTTGCATTTTACCACTACCACATGTACTGCCTAACCTGCTGAGTCTTTCCTACATTTTTACAAATTTCTAAATCCTTAGAAGACAGATTGCAGGAAGATTGAATGAATAATGGAGACAGGTGATATCCTCTCGGAACAAAGCCCCAATTTTTCCTGAAGTATCTCACTTATGACATAGATGAACGTAGGAGATAGGAGCAGATGTAGGCCATGGACTCAGCTCCACCTACCTGTCTTTTCTCTATAATTCTTTATTTTCCTTGCTATGCAAAAATCTAACTGTGCCTTAAATATATTTAAGAGGTAGTCCTTACTGATTTCCTGAGCAGAGAATTCCAGATTCACTATTCTCTGGGAAAAGCAGTTTCTCCTCATCGCCGTCCTAAATCTATTTCCCCAGATCTAGAGGCTGTGCACCCTAGTTTTTGTTGCACCTACCAGTGAGAAAAAAAATAGGGCACCTAACTTTCCTACCTCTATCTTATCTATCAATTTCATAATTTTGCATGTTTCTATAAGATTCCCTTTGATTATTGTGAAATCCAGTGAGTATAGTCCCAAGCAACTCAATCTCTTCTCATTGGCGAACATCCTCATCTCCAGAATCAATCTCATAAACCTTCTGTTCATTGCCCCCAAAGCTACTATATCATTCTTCAAGTAAGGAGACTAGAACTGCATGTAATACTACATGCAGGGTCTCACAGCACCTTGCACAATTGCAGTACAACTTCTATGCTATGAAATCCAATCCTTTCAACAATGAAGGCCATTTGCCTTCCTGATAACCTGTTGCACCTGCACACCAACCTTTTGTGACTCATGCACAAGCATTCCACAAGCATTGTCTTTCTGCACAACAGAATGCTGAATCTTTCTGTCACAATGGGGTGGTGGGAACAGACCCAAATGTGAGACACAGACACTGAAGTACAAGGAACAGGACTTGACTGGAGTAGGAACATGACAGGGCAGAGGCAAGGAGCAGGGACAAGAACGCAGACTTGGGCTAGGGAAAGCAGGACCAGGACTAGGAGACAAGGCTTGGACTCTGAGCCCGAGATGGACAAGGACCCAGAACCTGAGTCTTGCCTCAGGCTCAGACCCCAGACCCCAGAACCAGGCAAGGACATGACCTGGCTTCAGGACTGGACGTGGCTGGGGTCTAGAGGCCTGAGCTTGGGTTCTTGGAGCTTGACTGTGGGATCCTCATCTTGAAATGTACAGGCTGATGACTCAGAGGCTGGAGCTGAGACCCCCACTGGGAACTGAACATTAACATGGAGCCAGGACTCGTCCTTCAAAAAGCCAGGACTCGTCCTTCAAAAAGCCAGGACTCGTCCTTCAAAAAGCCAGGACTCGTCCTTCAAAAAGCCAGGACTCGTCCTTCAAAAAGCCAGGACTCGTCCTTCAAAAAGCCAGGACTCGTCCTTCAAAAAGCCAGGACTCGTCCTTCAAAAAGCCAGGACTCGTCCTTCAAAAAGCCAGGACTCGTCCTTCAAAAAGCCAGGACTCGACTCAACTTCTCCACACCAAGGTGGAACAGGTCTCTCCATCAGGTAACAGAACAGCCAGACTTACCCATCAGAGGCAAGGACAAGAAGTGACAAACACCACAGAACAACAAACAGTTCCATTCCTGCTTCAGGGTAGCTCCAAGTCTCAGTTCAGCCAGCAACCTCAGCTGGCTACAGAAACGGCCAGATCCCTACCTAGCTCAGAGTGGCTAGCAGCCACTCAGCTGGCCCAGGAAACAGCCAAATCCATACCACAAAGACTACTACAACAAGTGGCAACAAGGCTCCATGAAGCAGTGGTCCTCCACCCAGGCCTAGAGATCACAAATGGTTTCACTAGCCTTCCATCAGCAGGTTACTCCAAGGGGGACTGACAAGACAAACCAGCAGCCCACACTGTCTGTCTGTATCTTGTTTTACGGCAGTTGGCATCCAGCTTAATGGTGCATTACCGCCACCCTCTACTCCAGAATGTGCACTAGACATACATTCTAAATCCCTTCACCCAATCGTGTGTGTGTGTGTGTATATATATATATATATATATATATATATATATATACACACACACACATATACACACACACCTACATTTCACCCTGCCATCTTTGACCATCCTAGTATCCTACTCCTGTTTATTCATCATATTCTATAAAAAACCCCTGTACCCCTCAAAAACACTAAAAAAAACCCAGACTTGTGCTCTCTCACCCATGCCCAGCAACCCTTTTAATGTGAATTCCTGCATCCCCAACTCCCTTAATTTATTTCTCATCATCTCTCTCTGTATCCCATACTTCCTGCAACTCAGAACTACATGTTCTACTGACTCCTCTTCCTGACATTCCTCACACAATCCTGTCTGGTGTTTCCCTATCATTTTCAATGTTTTGTTTAATGCACAATGCCCCAGCCTTAACCTGGTCCACACAATTTCCTCTCTTCTGTTTCCATTACCTACCCTAGTAACTGCAACACTCTTTTGTATTTGATATAAATGCCTCCCTTTCCCATCTTTCTTACCACATTTGGTTGACTTTTTCCCAGATTACACACTTAACCTCTGCTTTACTGATATTAATGTGCATTTCCACATTTTCTTTCTTTAACACCCTCTTCACCAACTCATCCACCCTCTCATTCCCCTTCACCCCTACAACAGCAGCCCACACTCAACCCCAAGGCTACTTATATTCTAAGCCCCAGGATTGGAATCAGGTGCCTATGATTAACTCAATCAAGGGACATCTGGAAGACCTGGAGTCCTGAGTCCACGGACCAGACCGTGAACCGGAATATGGACCTCATGGACCGGACCATGAATCTTTCAGCATTTAAGTAATAATCTGGTCTTCTATTTCCCTTCAAAAGTGGATGACCTTCTCTTTATCGCCAATGTATTCCGTGTGGATGACTTTGTATTCACCAGTGTTGTACTCCATCTGCATGACACTTTCCCCTGCATTAATCCATCTATATCTCTTTGCAGATTCTCTGCATCGTGTTCACAATTTGCTTTTCCATTCAATTTAGTGTCAAGCAAGCTTAGATATGTTACCCTCAATCCCCGCTTCCCAATTACTAATGTCTATTGTGAACAGTTATAGACCTAGCACTGACCATTGACCTCTGACTGCCAGCCAGTGTAGCATCCATTTATCCTATCCCTCTGCCTGTAGGAGTTTAAAGCTATATAACTGAGTTTGATAATAATCTAGTTAGAAGGCAGAGGTAGCAGAAGTTTCAAGGAGACAGTGATCATGTTTGAGGACAAAACAATGGAATGGGGGAGTTCATGTCTGTGAATTCATGAACGTAGAGAGGACAAATCGCGATAGTTTCTTGAAAATGTTAAACTAGGAACAGTCAAGGAGCAAAGATAAAAAAAAATCAAAAAAATGTTAATGAACAGGTATATTCGACAATTAAGAATGCTGATACAATGTTACTCTTTGTCACAAAAGAATTGGAATTGAGAGAGTGATGATTCAATTGTATGGAGCCCCAACCAGAATCCATTTGGTACATGATGTTCATCATTATGTTCTTGGTAAGAAAAAAAGCAGGTAAAGATAAGTAAAATGTTCTTGGAACTCTAACATTAAA
The DNA here is from genome assembly GCF_030028105.1 of Mobula birostris. Taxonomy (NCBI): domain Eukaryota; kingdom Metazoa; phylum Chordata; class Chondrichthyes; order Myliobatiformes; family Myliobatidae; genus Mobula; species Mobula birostris. Next base: position 83,455,507 of record NC_092377.1, on the reverse strand, counting down.
TTATGAGGACATATTGTATTGGAATTTATAATGAGTCAGTTTTATACTGTGTACTTTTGGCACATGTCCTGCCTTATGACTTACCTGAATATAGAGAACAATAGATTCAATACTACAAAACTTCTGGCCAAACGTGAGAACATAATAACTTACTTTTTAAACCTACATCATTCTTTTAGAATTTTCTGATTATTTTTAATAAAAAATTCTTATTTAAATAATGCAGTTTACTTAATCCATATTAAGCTCAGCAAATACACCTAATATAAAGAAATTACTTTTATTTGGATAAATGGGTTCTTACATAACATTATTGGGGTCCTTATTAGTGATCAGGTAGAGCTTTCAGGCTCATCATGTATCTGTTAACCACCTCTGGCTTTTCAAGAGTCAACATGTTTTATTTTCCAAATTGGTTTTATATTTTTATACCACATAAGGCATTATTTTAAATGTTCCTTATCCCATATTCTATTCTTTCTTCTGCTTTGGCAACCCATTTGGTTTTATGAGTTCTGAAGTGGCTAATGAAGTTGATGTTGGAACTATTTACTCTTTCATGGATGAAGTAGGACATAGCTGACAGAAAGAGTGAATTGGCAGGGGCAAGATGATGCACTCTTTCGATTGCATACACGAGACTTCTTGTTCTCCCAATGCATGGTTCTAAGGTTCACAATCCCATTGTAGATTCTCATTCTTCACCTGAAAATTTTGACTTGCACCTTTGAGCTCCTTTCTTCGAGGGTCGTTACCTTGCTGTGGTGGAGTGACTTGTGAGTTCCTGAGAGCATGAGAGCGATACCATCTGGAGGTTAGCTCCTGGTGGGGTCACCCATGGCGGTAAGGTCAAGGGGAAGGTTCCAGACAAAGAGTGATCAAACCAAGACCTGAACGGCGGAGGGGGCAGAAGATGATGACACATTTCAAAGGCAGTGAAGGTGGAGAAAAGCTGCAGCAGAGGAGGGTCTCCAATCGTCTTGCACTCCATGCCATTGGCCCCTGACCCTGATCTGCCAAGGATCGTGTGGTGGCTGCCTGTGGATCGACCTCCCCATGTTAAAAAAAGTCACACATAGGCGTTCTCAATTAAAGGAATAATCCCTTGGGAGAACATCATACTTAACTCGAGTAATCACACTACTGCTACTTTTGAGCCCTCCAACCAACTTTGCAACAGTGCATTCCACAACTGAGTGGCTGTTTGATTATTACTGCAGTCATCTCTAACTAGGTTTTTTTTGAGACAATCAGAAGAAAATAAGAGAGAAGGTTGTAAGGAATAAAACTAACACCCACTTATTTCAACTCTTGCACATTAAAATTAATTACATACCCATAACCTTTTGCAGAGTCCTCTTATTGTCGAACATTGTAGTTCTGTCCCAATATCTTTGAAGGCATCAAAGAAAACTGTGTTGTCAATCACTGAGACATGGAAGTTAGCACATGGAAGAGGACAACTGAAGATTCTGGGAATACTCAGTAGGTTAGGCAATATCTGTAAACAGAAAAGTAGAGCTAACATTTTAGGCTGAAGACCTTTCATCAAAACTACAGAAAAAAAATAGAAAAGAAGTATGTTTTCGTTTGTCAGTGAGAAGGAAGGGTAGAAAGAAGAGAGGAAATATTTGTGATAAAATGGAAAGAAAAAGGATTAAATGACACAATGATGCAGCTCCCAGAAGCGAGAGGGTGGTAAAGGCTCATTAATCACACACGGTCTTCCTGGAGATCCTAAAAATCGAAGAATAAATTTCTTTATTAAGGAATAAAGAAGCAGAGGGAAAAGAGAACTTTGTGATATAAAATATTGCTGTTGTTGGAAAACAGATAAAAAGGAGAATGTTTCTTAATACACAGCAGGTTAAAGAGTATCTGTGGATAGAGAAACACTACAGAATGATGAATTTTAATAAATGGCCAAATCCCTTCTACCAGAGTGGGAGAGCTGTAAACCAACCAGTGCAGCCTCTTCTACATCGGTGAGACATGACTCAGATTGGGGGACCACCTTGTTGAGCACCTTCACTCTGTATGCTGTAAAAGGCAGGATTTCCCTCTTACTACTCATTTCAATTTGACTTCCTGTTCCCATTCCGACATGTCTGTCCATGGCTTCCTCTACTATCATGATGAAGCCATCTCAGGTTGGAGGAGCAACATCTCATATTCCATCTGGGTAGCTTCCTACTTGCTGCCATTCACGTCAATTTCTCTAATTTCAGGTAATTCATCGCCCCTTTCCTCCTCCTCTTTTTTCCTACTATTACAATTCTTCTTGTTCAGCCCTTCACCTCTTACACCTATCCCTCCCAGATTCTTATTTAATTATCCCTCACCCACCCACCTACCCACCTATCTTTACACCTGGTCCAAACTATCACCTGCCAGCTTGTACTCCTCCCCATCCCCTACTTTCGTATTCTGACTTCTACCCTTTTATTTCTAGTCCTAATGAAGGGTTTCAGCCCAAAACCTTGACTGTTCATTCCCCTCCATAGATGCTACCTGACTTGCTAAGTACCTCCAGCATTTTGTGTGTGTTGCTCAAGATTTCCAGCATCTGCCAAATCTCTTGTGTTTATGGAGAGCTGTCCCAATCACATTTGTAGCATTTCATCCACCCAGAGCAAGACTAGAGTAAACCTTTCATTCTAGTTTACAGCATCGGCCTCCATGTTCAACAGATTTCCTTTTTAATCTCTACTTCTTCCAAGATGTTTCCACCACCAGCTATATTTTCCCCTTCCAACCATTATCCACTCTGCAGCACCCACAGTTCCAGTCTGCCAATTTAATTTGCCAACGACACTACATTGATTGGCCTTATGTCAAACAATAATGAGATGGCCTACAGGGAAGAAGTCATCTCTCTGACACAGTGGTGTCAAGAAAACAACCTCTTCCTCAATGTCGCAAAGAGAAAGGAGCTGGTTGTGGATTACAGGAGGAATGGTGATGGATTAACATCTATTGACATCAATGGATCTGGGGTTGAGAGGGTAAACAGCTTCAAGTTCCTCGGCATCCACATCACCGAGACCTCACGTGGACTGTACACACCAGCTGTGTGATGAAAAAGGCACAACTGCGGCTTTTTCACCTCAGACAGTTGAGAAAGTTTGGTATGGGCCTCCAGATCCTAAGAACTTTCTACAGGGGCACAACTGAGAGCATCCTGATTGGCTGCATCACTGTCTGGTATGGGAACTGTACCTCCCTTAACCATAGGACTCCACTGAGAGTGGGGTGGACAGCCCAGCGCATCTGTAATTGTAAACTTCCCATGATTCAGGACATTTATAAGGACAGGTGTGTAAAAAAGGCCTGTAGGATCATGGGGGACCCAAGCCATCCCAACCACTATCTATTCCAGCTGCTACCATCCGGGAAGTGGTACCGCAGCATTAAAGCCAGGACCAACAGGCTCCGGGACAGCTTCTTCCACCAGGCCATCAGACTGATGAATTCACGCTGATTTAAGTGTACTCTATATTACGTTGACTGTTCTATTCATTATAAATTACCATGATTGCACATTTGATTTTTACTCCTTATGTATGTGAAGGATGTAAGAAATAGTCAATTAAATTCAATTCCACCAATATCCACTCCTCTTCTCAGGATTGTTTAATATTACAGGTGTAAAGGAGAACAAAATACACCTTTCCATTTGACACATACACAAAGAAATGAAAATAGCTTCTTTGAAAATGTGAGACTGAATGAGTGCTCGGCCTTTATTACACCCACAGTATATTTGTTCTTGTTTCAGTTACATAGGGTTCCTTAAGCTTGTTATAGCTGGGAGTGGTAATGGGGATAAGCTCCCACTATCTTTTAAATATTCCCAATGCCGTGCACCTCAAATAGCCTCTGACAACCAAATCCAGTGCCTGGCGTTCACATGTGGCTTAGCTACTAAGCCTAGTAAAACTGTTTCCACTGACAGAAGGGGCAAAGTAGGGTTTAAAACTAGCCACTTCAGGCAGATGGGGTTTGTCAGCCGTGGTTGGCAGCTCATCTAGGAGAAGGAAAACTATGATCTCAAATCTCCACTGCCTTGTGGTTATAACCACTCATGTAGAAGGCTTCAGGAGTAAACCCCAAGGGAACAATCCAGAGCTGGAGTCCCTAAGGCAGTCCTATGTTGAGTTCAACATTGAATGGCTCTTCCTGTGATGCTGTTGTGCCAAACTGTATCAGTCTCTGCCATTCCTTTGGGTTCATCAAGTACGTGGAGAGGGCTACATGGGCAACAGCTTGCTCTCTTTATTGTACTGCCCTGGCTTTGTGCACCTAGACATTGAGGATGTAACATCCATGGTCGACCCTGAGCAATGAAGGACTCGGAACTTCTGTTATATAAGGAACTACAAGTCCTTTATGTTCCACAACTCACATCTTCAACCGTGAGTTTGTAATTACTGGATGGAGACAATGCATTCTTTCTGAATCTTAAAGGACTTCTGAATTCATTTCAATAATTAACATTTAAAAAAATCTGGACTAGAAATTACTTCTGCCTGAAGTTGAAACTGACTTCTACTATAGCTGTGTGCTTGTAGCAGATTGAGAACCAAACTAATTTGGGAACTCAAGTTTCCTTTAAATATTCCTGAAGCTGTACGGGTGCCCAGTAACTGTCCTGCCACAGGAACTGATCCTGTTCTGTGTTGAGCTGATGTGTGATTTGGGTGTGGAGGGGAGGCAAGACGCAGAGCTGGAGAGGAAACAGGATGCCTGAGTGGTGTGCCAGTGTTCAAATCCATAAATGGATTAGCACAAAGTCTTATTAAATTGAAAAAAAAGCTTTGCAAGTAGGTATTGTGAGTTTTTATTTTACTGGTTAAAACAGAAAATTTTAAACCTAATACGTACCTCAGTCAAAAAATTGGCTCCAACTTTTAATTGTTAGCTTCATATTTTGCTAAAGCCAAATAGGTGATTGGGAGCTGAATTTCTTTACATGTCAGCCGTAGCAGTCCATCATGTCATCAAATGAGTGTATTTATACAAAAACAGCTCTTTACCATATTAAAAGTATACTATATTTATTAGGCCAGCATTTATTAATTACTCTTAATTGTCATTGGAGAAATAGTGACAAGCTCTTTTCTTGAAAGAGTACGATCCTTGTGCTGATTGATGGAGAAACTTTCACAGTGCTTTTAAACAGTCTAGGATTTGGAGCGAGTGATGAACGATCAGTGATACTGTACATTTTCCAATCAGAGTAGGAACTTCGAGGTGGCAGTGTTACAAATTAGCTGTCTTTGTACTTGTAGAGATCAAAGATTTGAGAGGCATCATCAAAGATGCATCTCGATAATGGTATATGCTCCAACCACAGATTAGAGAAAGAACATAAGGAGTGGTGAACAGGCACAAGACGAACAGGCTGCTTTATCCCAGATGGTGTCAAGCTGCTTGAGTGCTGTTGGAGCTGTGCTCGGCAGTCGAATTCAGATCCTCTGTTACACATCTGACTTGTGACTTGTGGCTTGCTGATAGAAAAAAGGCTTTAGGGAGCCAGGAAATGAATCACTTGCTGACTTGTGTAACCATGTATTTATACTGCAATTTAATTTAGTTTCCATTCAATAGACTTTTCCAAGAGTGACACATATCTTCAAGAGCATTTAGATTAAGATGATGTGTCAAACTTAAGAAAGTAATTATTTAATTTGAAATTGCAAAGAATAATTTCCTTAGGTGTAATTAAGTTTCATTTTGTTGTTCTTGGACTCTCAGATGATTTTACAAAAACTGTTAAAAAAAGATATATTAAAGTAGAATAGTAAGTTTGGCAGCATGTATAGAAAAAGTTTCTCCTGACCACTAGAATAATATATCATTGTCTAGTTTTCCCCATAGCATCTTCTCAGATCCCAACATGCACAGTGTACTGATGCACAGTGCAGCTTTATGATTATAAGAACCGTGTAAAGGTGCATTCTTTCATCATCTGCACATCATGCTAAGTTTGAGCTCAAGATCTCTGCAATGCCATTGGATTGCTCACTGTCAGAAGTGCATGTTTCTGCTGAGACCGGAAGCTATTGTTTCCATTACCTCTCATGTGAACATCTCAAAGATGAATGAAGAATTTCTGTCCAGTGTTCTGGTGAAGATTTATCACTCAGTCATCACCCAAGCAGATTTGGGACTTATTGCTTTCATAAGTGGCTGCATTTTAGAGGTTCTTCATCGATTTCATGAGATGGTAATAATTACTATCAAATGCAAGCCTTCCTTTTAGGCCATACTTTTGGGAATGCAGTAGCTATATTTTTAGTTAAGTCTGAATGCTGGAAATTCCCAGCGGGTCAGACAGCATCTGCGAAAAGAGAAAGGCACTTTGACTGAAAATTTTGATCCTGTTTCCTTTTCCACAGATGTTACCTGACCTCCTGAAGGTTTGCAGTATTTTCACTTCAGATCTGATCTTGTTTGATATTCATTCAGAATTGAAAATGAACCCGAACCAATAGATTATGTTGGTGCTGGAATGCTGGCGACATTTGTGGGCCAATGCCAACACCTCTTAGTTTGTGTTAATTATTAACACAAATGACACATTTCACTTTATGTTTTGATAACTACTAAAATAATCTAAATCTGCATCTGGATTTGTATACGGGGAATAGCATTATGTAAATTACACTCAGTGGCACTTTATTCAGTACACCTGTACACCTGCTTGTTAATGCAAATATCTAATCAGCCAATCATGTAGCACAACTCAATGCATTAAAGCATGCAGATACAGTCAAGAGGTTCAGTTGTTGATCAGCTCAAACATCAGAGTGAAGAAGAAATGTAATCTAAGTGACTTTGACCATGGAATGATTGCTGGTGCCAGACAGGTGGTTTGAGTATCTCAGAAACTGCTGATTTCCTGGAATTTTCACACACAACAGTCCCTAGAACTTACAGAGAATAGTGCAAAAAATCCAGTGAGCAGCAGTTATGTGAGCAGAAGTGTCTTGTTAATGATAGAGGTCAGAGGAGAATGTTTCAAACTGACAGAAAGGTGACAGTATCTCAGATAACTACAGTGGTGTGCAGAAGAGCATCTCTGAATGCACAACATGTTGAACCATGAAGTGGCTGGGCCACAGCAGCAAAGGACCACAAGCGTACCCTCACAGGGCACTCTATTAGTTACAGCAGGGATGTAATAAAGTGCTCACTGTATGTATGTTGCCAAAACCTTAAATCCATCAAATGACAATCGATAGGGAAAGAGTTAAAGGAAAAAAATAACAGAAAGCAAGCCAAGATCGTTTATGGATTTAGCAAGGATTACAGTAAATGCACTGAGCACATGAAGTGGGAGACCAGTCACAATTGTAAGAAACAATCAGCTACTCATGAAAAAGAATAAGAGGAACATGTAATGGGTACAGAAAAATGCCTAATGATGTAAGTGGAATTATGAACCACTTATTGAGATACTTAAGTTGTTAGCCAAAATTTGGGTTTTATTTTTAGAAATGAGATGGATGGGAAGATGTAGTAGCAACTGAAACTCAACAAGCTGATCTGAAATACTATCACACTGAAATGAAAGGCTGGGCAACTGAGTAAGAAGCTGGAAACGTATGATGAAAGCCAACAATGTTGAAGGTTGACATTAGTATCTGCAAAGAGAGCTTGAGCACATTTGCAATCTATAGGAGTTGTGGGGCTGGAGGGGAATGAGAGGGGAGGATAAGGGGCAGGAATGGGAGGGGCACCATCGGGATTGAATGGCTCCGTCAACCTGAGCTTATCATAAATTATTATTTATTTTGAGATACCATTTTCAGTTTTTCAAAGTTTAATTGAACCAAAAGCATGTGTAAAAAGATGTCAGAATTTTAAGTCAAGATTCATATAACAAAATCTGCTTTTATAGTATCTTTCCAAGTATTACATAGAAACATAGGAACATAGAAAATAGGTGCAGGAGTAGGCCATTCGGCCCTTCGAGCCTGCACCGCCATTTATTATGATCATGGCTGATCATCCAACTCAGAACCCTGTCCCAGCCTTCCCTGCATTCCCCCTGATCCCTGTAGCGACAAGGGCCATATCTAACTCCCTCTTAAATAAAGCCAATGAACTGACCTCAACTGTTTCCTGTGGCAGAGAATTCCACAGATTCACCACTCTCTGTGTGAAGAAGTTTTTCCTAATCTCGGTCCTAAAAGGCTTCCCCTTTATCCTCAAACTGTGACCCCTCGTTCTGGACTTCCTCAACATCAGGAACAATCTTCCTGCATCTAGCCTGTCCAATCCCTTTAGGATTTTATACATTTCAATCAGATCCCCCCTCAATCTTCTAAATTCCAATGAGTACAAGCCCAGTTCATCCAGTCTTTCTTCATATGAAAGTCCTGCCATCCCAGGAATCAATCTGGTGAACCTCCTTTGTACTCCCTCTATGGCAAGGATGTCTTTCCTCAGATTAGGGGACCAAAACTGCACACAATACTCCAGGTGTGGTCTCACCAAGGCCTTGTACAACTGCAGTAGTACCTCCCTGCTCCTGTACTCGAATCCTCTTGCTATAAATGCCAGCATACCATTCGCCTTTTTCACCGCCTGCTGTACCTGCATGCCCACTTTCAATGACTGGTGTATAATGACACCCAGGTCTCGTTGCACCTCCCCTTTTCCTAATTGGCCACCATTCAGATAATAATCTGTTTTCCTATTTTTGCCGCCAAAGTGGATAACTTCACATTTATCCGCATTAAATTGCATCTGCCATGAATTTGCCCACTCACTCAACCTATCCAAGTCACCCTGCATCCTCTTAGCATCCTCCTCACAGCTAACACTGCCACCCAGCTTCGTGTCATCCGCAAACTTGGAGATGCTGCATTTAATTCCCTCATCCAAGTCATTAATATATATTGTAAACAACTGGGGTCCCAGCACTGAGCCTTGCGGTACCCCACTAGTCACCGCCTGCCATTCTGAAAAGGTCCCGTTTATTCCCACTCTTTGCTTCCTGTCTGCTAACCAATTCTCTATCCACATCAATACCTTACCCCCAATACCGTGTGCTTTATGTTTGCACACTAATCTCCTGTGTGGGACCTTGTCAAAAGCCTTCTGAAAATCCAAATATACCACATCCACTGGTTCTCCCCTATCCACTCTACTAGTTACATCCTCAAAAAATTCTATGAGATTCGTCAGACATGATTTTCCTTTCACAAATCCATGCTGACTTTGTCCGATGATTTCATCGCTTTCCAAATGTGCTGTTATCACATCTTTGATAACTGACTCCAGCAGTTTCCCCACCACCGACGTTAGGCTAACCGGTCTATAATTCCCCAGTTTCTCTCTCCCTCCTTTTTTAAAAAGTGGGGTTACATTAGCCACCCTCCAATCCTCAGGAACTAGTCCAGAATCTAACGAGTTTTGAAAAATTATCACTAATGCATCCACTATTTCTTGGGCTACTTCCTTAAGCACTCTGAGATGCAGACCATCTGGCCCTGGGGATTTATCTGCCTTCAATCCCTTCAATTTACCTAACACCACTTCCCTACTAACATGTATTTCGCTTAGTTCCTCCATCTCACTGGATCCTCTGTCCCCTACTATTTCTGGAAGATTATTTATGTCCTCCTTAGTGAAGACAGAACCAAAGTAATTGTTCAATTGGTCTGCCATGTCCTTGCTCCCCATAATCAATTCACCTGTTTCTGTCTGTAGGGGACCTACATTTGTCTTTACCAGTCTTTTCCTTTTTACATATCTATAAAAGCTTTTACAATCAGTTTTTATGTTCCCTGCCAGTTTTCTCTCATAATCTTTTTTCCCTTTTCTAATTAAGCCCTTTGTCCTCCTCTGCTGAACTCTGAATTTCTCCCAGTCCTCAGGTGAGCCACTTTTTCTGGCTAATTTGTATGCTTCTTCTTTGGAATTGATACTATCCCTAATTTCTCTTGTCAACCACGGGTGGACTACCTTCCTTGATCTATTCTTTTGTCAAACTGGGATGAACAATTGTTGTAGTTCATCCATGCAACCTTTAAATGCTTGCCATTGCATATCCACCGTCAATCCTTTAAGTGTCATTTGCCAGTCTATCTTAGCTAATTCACGTCTCATACCTTCAAAGTTACCCCTCTTTAAGTTCAGAACCTTTGTTTCTGAATTAACTATGTCACTCTCCATCTTAAAGAAAAATTCCACCATATTATGGTCACTCTTACCCAAGGGGCCTCTCATGACAAGATTGCTAATTAACCCTTCCTCATTGCTCAAAACCCAGTCTAGAATAGCCTGCTCTCTAGTTGGTTCCTCGACATGTTGGTTCAAAAAACCATCCCGCATACATTCCAAGAAATCCTCTTCCTCAGCACCGTTACCAATTTGGTTCACCCAATCTACATATAGATTGAAGTCACCCATTATAACTGCTGTTCCTTTATTGCACACATTTCTAATTTCCTGTTTAATAGCATCTCCGACCTCACTACTACTGTTAGGTGGCCTGTACACAACTCACACCAGCGTTTTCTGCCCCTTAGTGTTACGCAGCTCTACCCATATCGATTCCACATCTTCCCGGCTTATGTCCTTCCTTTCTATTGCATTAATCTCCTCTTTAACCAGCAACGCCACCCCACCTCCTTTTCTTTCATGTCTATCCCTCCTGAATATTGAATATCCCTGAACGTTGAGCTCCCATCCTTGGTCACCCTGGAGCCATGTCTCTGTGATCCCAACTATATCATAATCATTAATAACAATCTGCACTTTCAATTCATCCACCTTATTACAAATGCTCCTTGCATTGACACACAAAGCCTTCAGGCGCTCTTTTACAACTCTCTTAGATGGACTATGTATTCTCAGATGGACTATGTGCTCTGGGGTATTTAAAGTCAATTGTTACATCTTTCTAAATTTTATATGACAATATAAAATTCAGGAATATGTACAATATTATGCATCAGATAGCAGTGGTGTTTCACAACTTCAGCTAGTCAGGTTTGATCCTGACCTCTGGTGGAGATTACGTGTTCTTTCTGACAATGAAGTTACCCCTGAGCACTCTAGTTATCCCTACACCCCTAAAGCTTGCTAGTTGGTAAATTAATTCGCCACCGTAACCCTCCCAGTCCCACAGGAGAACTGGAATAAGTGAATGAAGAGGTGAATGAGAATAGATTACTGAGAAATCAACAGATGGATGGGATTGATGGGATTGGTCATGAGCTGGCATTTACTCAATGGGCTGATTGGCCTTCTATATCATAAGAAAATATGAGGACAATATTAAAACATAAATGAATACTTTGTAAATTCAAACTGAATATTTTAATTAGTCTAAAGCTCTGTGTTTTTCAAAAGAAAGGTATTAAAAGACCTGGGCAGTATTTTGATTTATGAGTTACTGAGAAAACTCCATAATTTTGGCAAACTTTATGATTGCTGATGATAGTGAGTAAACGTCAATACCCACAAAATATTCCTTTGTCTGAAACTTCAGAGAAAGCAGTCTGTGCAGGAAGGGGATGTGCTGATGAAGGGTCTGAAACATGGACTGTTTATTTACCTCCATAAGTGCTGCCTAACTAACTGAGTTCCTCCAGGGTTGCTCAAAATTTCCAGCATCTGCAGAATCTCTTGTGTGTCTGTGGGTAGTTTAAAGCCAATCACCTGGATTTAACAAAAGCAGCACCAGGAGCCAAACTGGATGAGATCCAAAGGACACACAGTAAACACCAGTTCAGGCCTTCAGCAAGTACTAGATGAACTGATAAATTTATTTGATCTTGTCCTCCCCAGTGCAAACATTGCAGATGCATCTGCCCATTACTAGGAGGGTCAACTGTACAATCCTGGTGGAGACAAAGCCCCTCCAAGAACACCTTCTGTTGTGTTGTAACAGCACCACCATTATGCCACACAGGATTGATCCCAAATAGGTCTGTCCACTCAAAATAAAGCACCGTAGTCAGCAGCAGAAGCTACAGAAATGTTATGCAATGTTATGGCCTATCATCTTTCTCACACTTCTATTATAATCAAGCAACTCTAGTTCAATGATGTGTGTAAAAGAGCGTGTAAAGTTAGGTACTTCACCAGGCATATCCCAAAATGAAGTACCAACCTGATGAATGTGATGACACAGGACCACAGGTATGCTTTACAGAAAAGTCAACATACTCTGTGTAGACTGTCTTAAGTGATCCTGATAAGTTCAAAGCTCTGTATTTCTGACATACTTACTTGTGCATGATAATGAAATTTTAAACAACTAACAGAAGTACTAAGTGAATGATCCATCTTGGCTTCCTTCAGAGACCCCCACAATCGCAGAACCCCAGCTTTAGCCAATACAATCCACTCCGTATGATTTGAGAAAGCCCCTGAGAGCACTGGATACTGCAAAGAGAATGGGACGCATTTCATCCCAATTGCTCTGTTCCAGATCTAACCATGGCCCAAATCTAGCTTTATCCTGTACAGTTACAACCATCATTTAGTTACTGTATAATATGAGGAATTGCTCAGATAGTCACTGTTCTTAAAAACATGACATATTCAAAATGGTTAACAACAGATCAGACAAGCTCGCTTCAGTCATCAGTGAAGCCATAGAACGAACATGATTTCCACCAGTTTCTTGGATTTGTCCAACTCGTCAACATCCATGGCAAAGTTGCCCCATTGACTAGCACCCAATTCATCATCTTAAATATTCAATCTTTGTATTTTGCACTGTTTTCAACTACTGCTGTTGCTCAGCAAAAGATTTGTGACAACTGCTCTAAAGCCCAAGACAGACAAGGTCAGCAGATGTTTGTAGGAATACTAACTACCTGCAGACTTCCCTTCAAGTTGTTCAACTTGGAACTATATTGCTGTCCCTAAGTTGAGACTGAATCTAAATCCCGACATTGTACTGAAATAGGCCTTTTATCAAATAGTGTTCTTTCTCATAAAAATTGTGTATTTTATGGTTTTTTGTACATGCTGATATGATGTCACAGTATGTGCCTGTGATACTGCTGCGAGTAAGTTTTTCATTGCACCTTTGCACTCATATTCTTGTGTATATGACAATAAACTTGACTTTAACTTTGAATACCTAACCATATTATGGGAAGATATTTACCAGAAATTATATTTCCCAGGCTTCAGTGAATCAAAAAAATTGCTCACCACCTCCTTCTTCAGATCAATACGATAGTGTGTCCAGAATCCCTAAAACTGATTAAATGCCAACAGTAATCTCTAATTAAATAATTACAGGGAGCTAGACAAGAAGATATTACAGTCATTTTTTTGTGTAAGCTATTGATTTAGAACTAGATACTGTAGGTAGATATCAGGTTGGAGAATTTAGTGGAAAGATCCCTATCTTAAACTAATAACATCACAGAAGGAAGAAATTTGACCAAATGGGCTTTGGCAATTCCTTCATTCCCATTCCCTGGGGAATTCCCTCATTCCCATTCCTCCTGTAATTTTTTCTCGTTATGTTTATCATCCCTTTGATTCCTTTGCCATTGATAACACAGTAGGTGTAATATGTACCAACAAACATATGTTTGGAATGTGTGAGGAATCCAGAGAGCAATCTCTTGAGTATATTCTGCACAGAGAGCAGTCAATCTGGGTCCCTGAAGCTGTGATCTCACTCCATTAACTGCTGTGCCCTGATATCACCACAGAAGTTCGCAATTTTATAAAAACGCACTTTTCAACTGTGATTGGAGCTTAATATGTGCAAATGTCAATTGCTTCTCTGTGCCAAATTATTTCAGACTTTCGACCATCTCCTCCCTGTTTGAATGTCAAATCCACACTATTGTGTTAAACCAGGAAACCCTGTGTATTGAAGAGACTTCTGCTGGGCTTGGTGACCCTTGCTCAAAGTTATGTAAAGCATATATTCAACATGTGAAGTTTATGAAAGAACAGCACAAAATGACACTGTTTACACACTCAACATCAATTTAAGTTAAATACCTGACTTAATCGCAGGGTAGAAATGGTGGAAATTGGTATGGAAACACTAATATCCTTAAATGGAAGATCCTACAAAGAGTAGTGAATACGGGCCAGTAGATCACAGGTAACGCCCATCCCACCTTTAAGCACATCTGCAAGTAACGCTGTCACAGGAAAGCAGCATCCATCATCAGGGACCCCACCACCCAGGACATGGTGTCTTCTCGCTGCTGCCATCAGGGAGAAGTTACAGGAGCCTCAGGACTCACCCCACCAGGTTCAGAAACAGTTACTACCCCTCAACTATTACACTCTTGAACCAAAGGGGATAACTTCACTCAACTTCTTTTGCCTGATCATTGAATAATAAGACAACCAATGGACTCACTTTCAAGGACTCTTCATTTCATGTTCCTGATATTTACTGTTCATTTATTTTTTATTATTATTTATTTATTTTTGCATTTGCACAGTTTGTTGTCTTCAGCACCCTGGTCGAATGCCCAAGTGGATGGTCTTTATTGAAACGATTTGTGAAATAAAGCCTCTCCCAATAGTATTCTGTTGGAATTCAGTGGGGATAGTTTGTAAATGAGCAAGATTGCTCAATCAACATTGCAAAATCTTTCTTAAATTACTATGTTGCTGTTTATATATGCAAATTCTGTGGCATAGTTCCTACAATAAACCGTTGTTATTTCACTGGCAACAAAACTCAGGAATAACCTGAAGCTGTGAAAGGCACTGTGGGAATGCAAGCTGTTCTTTACTCAGTGATGTTATGCAGTGCTGTACAAAAATCTAGGCACATATATCGCGCTAGGATGCCCAGGACTTTCAGACAGTACTGTAGTAATTTTATGTATTGCACTGTTCAGCTGCTGCAAACAAAAAGCAAGTTTCATGACATTTGTGAGTGATGATAAACCTGATTCGGATATGGGTCTCTGTTGTGGACTGAGAGTGGGAAGGGGACAGGGAGAGGGAAATCATGGTTGGGAAAAGGGAGAGTGACATGGGGAGCAGGAAACACCAGAGAGACATTTGGTAGTGATCAATAAACCAACTGTTTGGAATCAAACGACTTTGCCTGGTGTCTCAGGGCTGTGTGTGTCTGAACCAGTGCCACCCCCCACCCCTGGCACTGCTTCTCTGCCACCTGTCCGACACCCCTCCCGTAGTATTCTAAACCTCGCCATTTCCAACATCCTTTCATCCTGCCAGATTTACAAACTCGCTGTCCACACCACATTGACAAATACAGTACTGTACAAAAGTCTATATATACAGTATTAGCTATATAAGACATTTGCACTACTGTAAAGTAAAGGGTAATAATCAGCTAGCCATGATAGATTGCTCACAATTTTCAGTCTTCTTGGTTTCAGGTGAGGGAAATAGACAGTATGCAGACAAATTAATATTGGTTTTTACTGTGTATCATCACCAAAATCAAATTCTGCTGCATCACTATGGTGATAACACTTTAGCAAAGTCCAAGGGACAGAGCGAAGTGATGATGGCGCTAAACAGTGACACCTTTGCTTGCATCTTTGGGAACAGCTCTATTTCTATCTTTGGTATCTCTTTTTTTTCCTTTTCATGGTTCTTTTGAAGCCACTGACCTGGAGTTACACTCTGACTTCGGTTCCTTGCGCGAATGGGACCCGCTCTCAGGGCCTCATGAGCAGCCGCTTTTCGATATTCCAAGGACACAGCCTGGAAGACTAGTGTGCCTTCACGGTGCCGGATTTTCGGGACTCTGGAGACGGGCTGATTCAAGGCCGGTGCCCATGTCAGAGGCGTTGCGGGAGAATACGGAACATCAGGAGCAGCAGGTTAGCTGCCATGGGCTGTGTGTCCAGAGACCTGAGCCTTTTTAGGGGCCAACTCCCTAGGTGCAGAACTCAGAAGAAGTGATGCAACAGACTTTTAACATCACAAATCAGTGAGTTCTTTGTTATACCTCCCCTCTCACTGTGAAATCTTGACACCTCTTTGGGGTACTGCAAGTCCGTGTCTTTATTGACTCTTTGCTGCACGCTTGAGTGCTCGGTGGAGGGTGCTGATGCTTTTTTGCCAGTGGGAGAGGGGGTATGTCATTGCCTTGCCACTGCTTGTGTGTTGGGGGAGAGGTGGGGGGCTTTGGGGTTCTAATGTTTAACTGTCATTCATCCTTTGGGACACCCCTCTGTTTTCATCGATGTCGAAGAAGAAAAAGAATTTCAGGATGTATATTGAATACATTTCTCTGACATTAAATGTACCTTTTGAAACCTATTGAGTAGTTCACCAACTGAAAAGTACTTTACAGTTCCAGAGGTGAAAGCACAAGAAAACTGAACATTTCCTTTTTCTCTTTTTTTCTCCTTTCCTTTTACTTCCTTTATCTTTTCTGTCACCTTCTTTCTTTCCTTTCTTTTCCAATTTACAAAACCATTTTTTTTAAATCAAAATAACAGCCTTCAACTTCTTATGGCTGCCATCCAGCACCCTCTCTGGTGAATGCAATGGTTAGCTCAATCCACACAGCATTGTTTCCATGTTATTAAACATCAAATAGCGAGTCCAACATCAGCAACCACATCAGGCAAACTTGGTGTAAACAAATCTTTGTTTTTGTGAAATTATTTAACTCTCTCATTGCTTCACAACTCAACATGAAAGGCAGAAATAAAGCTGCTTTACTTGTGAAAATGCGAAAGAAAAATAAAATATTAAGAAGTGTTGCGACCTTAGGAAGAGCTGTTGGAGGATTTTTCAATAGAATTGTTCTGAGCTGAAAGGGGATGACCAAACTTTGGGGTAATTTTGATTTAGTGATCTAAAATGGTTGATAAGAGGAACCAACCTGTGTTTTGAATGTTTCCTGATTTTTATTTCTGGATGAATTGTCCAGCAAAAAAATCAAATCTAAAGTGAATATTCACTTCTGGTCAGTCCTGGTTCAGGACTTCAGTGAGCAGATAGCACAGAGGAGAAGGACGATAGGCTCATCTGCCAGTCTGGATGGCATAAAAGACATATAATTGACTGCAGACGCTTTCCCAGGGAAGGCATAACCCATTATATTGGTCTAGATCAGGATAACCAGGGAGACAGTGCCTATGGAGGACATGAAAGAAGCTGATCAGTCACCAGTAGATTCTCCCCATATTTTTAATAATTTTCTAACATTTCCAGTCACCAAATTCCAAAACCTGGGCCTCTTTTCCTCCCCCCTGTAGCTGGATCCTTGACTCTCTCATTGGGAGACCACAGTCAGTGCAGATCAGAAATAACATCTCCTCGCTGATAACCAACACAGGCGCAACTCAAGGATGTGTGCTTAGTCCACTGCTCTACTCTCTCTACACCCACAACTGTATGGCTCGGCACCATCTATAAATCTGTCAATGACACAACTATTGTTGGCAGAATTTCAGATGATGACAAGGAGGTGTCTAGCAGTGAGATAGATCAACAGATTGAGGGTATTGCAACAACAACCTTGCACTCAGTATCAGTAAGACAAAGGAGTTGATTGTGGATTTCAGGAAAGGGAAGTCAAGGAAACACACACCTGTCCACATAAAGGGATCAGCAGTGGAAAGGGTGAGCAGTTTCAAGTTGCGGGTTTCCACATCTCTGAAGATCTATCCTGGGCCTAACATATTGATGCAATTACAAAGAAGGCACAGCAGCAGCTATATTTAATTAGGAGTTTAACCCTTACACACTGTTTGGGTCAAATTTGACCTGTCTTGACATTTGACAGCAGTAAAAACACCCTAAATGCCATTTTTAAGCCAAAATTTGATTACTTTTCCTAAAGTGACTCAAAATGCGCAAAAATGAAATTTTTGTACATTGAGGCTGTTCCGGGTCAAATTTGACCCGTATCTATTGAAATGGATTTTAGATCTCTGAAACATTCATTAAGGATTAATCACCCTTTTATTAATGTCAGATAGGCTATTTATACATTTTAGATAGATCAGTGGTTCAAAATTTGGTATAGACACTTGTTATGAGGGGATTCTTGGGCCGGGTCAAAATTGACCCGGACCATACTGTGAAGGTATAGAATATGAACAGTATGTAAGGGTTAAGGAGACTTGGTAATTCACCAAAGATGCTTGCACATCTCTACAGATGTACCACGGAGAGCATTCTAACTGGTTGCATTATCATCTGATATGAAGTGGCCACTGCGCAAACTTATAAAAAGCTGCAGAGAGTTGCAAACTCAACCAGCTCCATCATGGACCTGAGCCTCCCCAGCTTCAAAACACGATGCCCCAAAAAGGATCATCATTACGGACATTCATCACCTAGGACATACCCTCATCTCATTACTACCATCAAGGAGGAGGTACAAGGTGAAGACACACACTCAATGTTTCTGGAACAATTTCTTCTCCTCCACCATCAGATTTCTGAATAGACTATGAGCCCATGAACACTACTCTACAAGTTCTTTTCTTCTCTTTTTCCACTACTTATTTACTTTTATATCTACTGCATATATTCCTTATTGTAATTTATAGTTTATTTTATTATGAAGAACTGCAATGTCCAAGGGACAGAGCGAAGTGATGATTCCACTACTTATTTACTTTTATATCTACTGCATATATTCCTTATTGTAATTTATAGTTTATTTTATTATGAAGAACTGCAATGTCCAAGGGACAGAGCAAAGTGATGATGGTGCTAAACAGTGACACCTTTGTTTGCGTCTTCGGGAACAGCTCTATTTCTATCTTTGGTATCTCTTTTTTTTCCTTTTCATGGTTCTTTTGAAGCCACTGACCTGGAGTTACACTCTGACATCGGTTCCTTGCGCGAATGGGACCCGCTCTCAGGGCCTCATGAGCAGCCGCTTTTCGATATTCCAAGGACACAGCCTGGAAGACTAGTGTGCCTTCACGGTGCCGGATTTTCGGGACTCTGGAGACGGGCTGATTCAAGGCCGGTGCCCATGACAGAGGCGTTGCGGGAGAATACGGAACATCAGGAGCAGCAGGTTAGCTGCCATGGGCTGTGTGTCCAGAGACCTGAGCCTTTTTAGGGGCCAACTCCCTAGGTGCAGAACTCAGAAGAAGTGATGCAACAGACTTTTAACATCACAAATCAGTGAGTTCTTTGTTATACCTCCCCTCTCACTGTGAAATCTTGACACCTCTTTGGGGTACTGCAAGTCCGTGTCTTTATTGACTCTTTGCTGCACGCTTGAGTGCTCGGTGGAGGGTGCTGATGCTTTTTTGCAGTGGGAGAGGGGGTATGTCATTGCCTTGCCACTGCTTGTGTGTTGGGGGAGAGGTGGGGGGCTTTGGGGTTCTAATGTTTAACTGTCATTCATCCTTTGGGACACCCCTCTGTTTTCATCGATGTCGAAGAAGAAAAAGAATTTCAGGATGTATATTGAATACATTTCTCTGACATTAAATGTACCTTTTGAAACCTATTGAGTAGTTCACCAACTGAAAAGTACTTTACAGTTCCAGAGGTGAAAGCACAAGAAAACTGAACATTTCCTTTTTCTCTTTTTTTCTCCTTTCCTTTTACTTCCTTTATCTTTTCTGTCACCTTCTTTCTTTCCTTTCTTTTCCAATTTACAAAACCATTTTTTTTAAATCAAAATAACAGCCTTCAACTTCTTATGGCTGCCATCCAGCACCCTCTCTGGTGAATGCAGTGGTTAGCTCAATCCACACAGCATTGTTTCCATGTTACTAAACATCAAATAGCGAGTCCAACATCAGCAACCACATCAGGCAAACTTGGTGTAAACAAATCTTTGTTTTTGTGAAATTATTTAACTCTCTCATTGCTTCACAACTCAACATGAAAGGCAGAAATAAAGCTGCTTTACTTGTGAAAATGCGAAAGAAAAATAAAATATTAAGAAGTGTTGCGACCTTAGGAAGAGCTGTTGGAGGATTTTTCAATAGAATTGTTCTGAGCTGAAAGGGGATGACCAAACTTTGGGGTAATTTTGATTTAGTGATCTAAAATGGTTGATAAGAGGAACCAACCTGTGTTTTGAATGTTTCCTGATTTTTATTTCTGGATGAATTGTCCAGCAAAAAAATCAAATCTAAAGTGAATATTCACTTCTGGTCAGTCCTGGTTCAGGACTTCAGTGAGCAGATAGCACAGAGGAGAAGGACGATAGGCTCATCTGCCAGTCTGGATGGCATAAAAGACATATAATTGACTGCAGACGCTTTCCCAGGGAAGGCATAACCCATTACATTGGTCTAGATCAGGATAACCAGGGAGACAGTGCCTATGGAGGACATGAAAGAAGCTGATCAGTCACCAGTAGATTCTCCCCATATTTTTAATAATTTTCTAACATTTCCAGTCACCAAATTCCAAAACCTGGGCCTCTTTTCCTCCCCCCTGTAGCTGGATCCTTGACTCTCTCATTGGGAGACCACAGTCAGTGCAGATCAGAAATAACATCTCCTCGCTGATAACCAACACAGGCGCAACTCAAGGATGTGTGCTTAGTCCACTGCTCTACTCTCTCTACACCCACAACTGTATGGCTAGGCACCATCTATAAATCTGTCAATGACACAACTATTGTTGGCAGAATTTTAGATGATGACAAGGAGGTGTCCAGCAGTGAGATAGATCAACAGATTGAGGGTATTGCAACAACAACCTTGCACTCAGTATCAGTAAGACAAAGGAGTTGATTGTGGATTTCAGGAAAGGGAAGTCAAGGAAACACACACCTGTCCACATAAAGGGATCAGCAGTGGAAAGGGTGAGCAGTTTCAAGTTGCGGGTTTCCACATCTCTGAAGATCTATCCTGGGCCTAACATATTGATGCAATTACAAAGAAGGCACAGCAGCAGCTATATTTAATTAGGAGTTTAACCCTTACACACTGTTTGGGTCAAATTTGACCTGTCTTGACATTTGACAGCAGTAAAAACACCCTAAATGCCATTTTTAAGCCAAAATTTGATTACTTTTCCTAAAGTGACTCAAAATGCGCAAAAATGAAATTTTTGTACATTGAGGCTGTTCCGGGTCAAATTTGACCCGTATCTATTGAAATGGATTTTAGATCTCTGAAACATTCATTAAGGATTAATCACCCTTTTATTAATGTCAGATAGGCTATTTATACATTTTAGATAGATCAGTGGTTCAAAATTTGGTATAGACACTTGTTATGAGGGGATTCTTGGGCCGGGTCAAAATTGACCCGGACCATACTGTGAAGGTATAGAATATGAACAGTATGTAAGGGTTAAGGAGACTTGGTAATTCACCAAAGATGCTTGCACATCTCTACAGATGTACCACGGAGAGCATTCTAACTGGTTGCATTATCATCTGATATGAAGTGGCCACTGCGCAAACTTATAAAAAGCTGCAGAGAGTTGCAAACTCAACCAGCTCCATCATGGACCTGAGCCTCCCCAGCTTCAAAACACGATGCCCCAAAAAGGATCATCATTACGGACATTCATCACCTAGGACATACCCTCATCTCATTACTACCATCAAGGAGGAGGTACAAGGTGAAGACACACACTCAATGTTTCTGGAACAATTTCTTCTCCTCCACCATCAGATTTCTGAATAGACTATGAGCCCATGAACACTACTCTACAAGTTCTTTTCTTCTCTTTTTCCACTACTTATTTACTTTTATATCTACTGCATATATTCCTTATTGTAATTTATAGTTTATTTTATTATGAAGAACTGCAATGAACCACTACTGCAAAACAACAAATTTCATTGCATATGCCAGTGATATCAGTGATATCACTGATTCTGAATCTGAAACTAATTTGGAGAGGAGGGGCTATTGGAAAGCACCAGATAGGTAGAAGAAACACCAGAATTAAATTTAATATAGTCTATATTATGGAAGGAATAAAGATAAATACACTGCCCATTATCCTGATATTCACTCCTTTTTATAATTACTGAAAGAAATGAAAAACAGTGATGGTTCTGGCGTCTTTATTTTTACAGCTAACAGTGGTAATATGATAGTGTTTCCTCTTTGTGTCTTGAAAGCTGAATAGATCCTTCAGTGCTAAAAAATCCCTAACTCTTCTACAGTGTTGTAATCATTCCTATAATATAAAAAATTTGGACAAAAGCTGGCTAGTTCTTTAACATGCTTGTCAAGGTTAAATACAGCATACATAACCACATCATTAACAAAGCTCAATGCCATCATGAATCACAGCTTAGTGAATGTGCTGCATCCACAACCATACATCCTGTACCCAAAGTCACACAGTGTGATTATCAAAACAGGACGGGTGGTGCATTGGAAAGATTGCCATGCACAATTTGTCTCTTGAGTAGTTGATGAATGAGATAGACCTTCTGGCATGGAATTGCCCCCCGAGCCTGTCATGCCCTTGCACCATCTACTTTTGTCCCATGTGCGGAAAGATGATAAATGGAAATGCTGCTGTAACTCAACATGTGAACTTATGACAGCCCTTTCAACATTGCTCATTTGACCTCTCCCATCGTTATCTGGAATGAATTATATCTTTCAGCTAACCTCGTGTGTAGTAGATGGAATTGTTTACGACTACCTTATTACTTACAAATCAACTGCAGCGTTAGAAGTTATTTCCACTACTTTGCCAAATAACCCTTATTGCAAGATAAAAAAATTGCCACTTGCAGATTGTTTTTAACTTCAACTATCTTTGCGTGCCTCCTTAGACAAATAAAGAGCAATGGAAGGAATTACTTTTACTAGTTACTCATGATCACAGTGTGTCCCTGAACACTTTCCAGTGTTTTTAAGAGTCATACAGCATGAAAACAGACCCTTTGGCTAAACCCACCCACGCTAACCTGAGCTAATCTCATTTTCTTGAGTTTGACCCAAATCCCTCCAAACCTTTCCTTTCCGTGCACCTACCTAAATGTCTTCTAAACTAAATGTACTTGCCTCCACCACTTCCCCTGGGAGCTCATTCCAAATACCTGCCACCCTCTTTGGGGAAAATTTACCTCTCAGATCCCTTTTAAAACTTCCCCCTCACTTTAAACCTAGTTTTAGACTCCCCTGAGAAAAAGACTGTAACTATTTACCTTACCTATTCCCCTCCGTGAGGTTGCTCCCCAGCCTCCTGTACCCCAAGAACAAAAATATCCGCTACCAGTCAAATGGTAGATTTGTGGTCAGGGAATCAGATTTTGAATTTGGAAGATATGTTTGAAGATATCTGTAGGAGCATAAGAAATAGGAGCAGGAGTAGGCCATCCGGCCCATCAAGCCTGCCCCGCCATTCAATAAGATCATGGCTGATCTGTCCGTAAACTCAGCTCCATCTACCTGTCTTTTCCCCATAACCCTTAATTCCTATACTATGTGAAAACCTATCTAACCGTATCTTAAATATATTCAGTGAAGAAGCCTCAATTGCTTCCCCGGACAGAGAATTCCGCAGATTCACCACTCCCTGGGAAAAACAGTTTCTCCTCATCTCCATCTTAAATCTTCTCCCTTGAATTTTGAGGCAATGTCCCCTAGTTCTAGTCTCACCTACCAATGGAAACAACTTTCCTACTTCTATTTTACCTATCTTTTTAAAAATTTTGTATGATTCTATAAGATCCCCTCTCATTCTTCTGAATTCCAGAGAGGATAGTCCCAGACAACTCAATCTCTCCTCATAGGTTAACCCCTTCATCCCTGGAATCAACCTGGTGAACCTCCTCTGCACTGCCTCCAAAGCCAGTATATACTTCCTCAAGTATGGAGACCAGAACTGCACACAGTACTCCAGGTGTGGGCTCACCATACCCTGTATAGTTGCAGCATGACCTCCCTGCTCTTGAATTCAATCCCTCTAGCAATGAAGGCCAACATTCCATTTGCCTTCTTAATAACCTGTTGTACCTGCAAGCCAACTTTTTGCCATTCAAGAAAAAGTACTCCTAAGTCCCTCTGCACAACAGCATGCTGCAATCTTTCACCATTTAAATAATAATCTGTTCTTCTATTATTCCTTCCAAAGTGGATGATCTCACATTTACCAATGTTGTATTGCATCTGCCAGACCTTGACCCACTCACTTAACCTATCTATAATCCTCTTCAGACTCTCCACGTCCTCTGTACAACTTGGTTTTCCACTCAGTTTGGTATCATCGGCAAATTTTGCTACACTAACTCAGTCTCCTCTTCCAAATCATCAACGTAAATGGTAAACAGCTGCGGGCTCAGCACCAACCCCTGTGGCACCCCACTGACCACTTACTGCCAACTGGAGAAACATCCATTTATACCAACTCTCTGCCTTCTATCGTTTAACCAATCCACTATCCGTGCCAATACACTTCCTCCGACTCCATGCATCCGTATCTTATTTATAAGTCTCTTGTGCAGCACCTTATCGAACGCTTTCTGGAAATCCAAGTATATGACATCTACCTGTTCCCCTCCATCCACTGCACTCATTATGTCCTTAAAGAACTCCAGTAAGTCTGTCAAACAGGACCTGCCTTTTCTGAATCCATGCTGCGTCTGTCTAATGGAACCCCGCTCCTTTCTAAATGTTTTGCTATTTCTTCCTTAATGACAGCTTCAAGCATATTTCCGACTACAAATGTTAAGCTAACTGGCCTATAGCTGCCCATCTTTTGCCTACATCCTTTTTTAAAAAGTGGCGTGACATTTGCTGTCTTCCAATCTGCCGGGACCTGCCCAGAGTCGAGAGGATTTTGATAAATGATTACCAATGTGTCTACTATAACCTCCGCCAATTCCTTCAGCACCCTGGGATGCATCCTATCAGGACCAGGGGACTTATCTACCTTCAGACCCTCTCGTTTTCTCATCACTATCCCTTTAGTGACAGGTCCTCACCTCCCATTTCGTCCATAATATCCTTCTTTGGCATATGTATGGCTGCATAAAAATGAGTGCCTGACTGAAAATACTTTAAATGGTCCATGTTATGTTCTGCCTTAACTCTGCCATGGACAGCCCCAAGCCTAGCTGTAAATGGAGGAGGGTTGGACATGGGGCTAGCAACCCCATCCCATAAAAATCCAGAGTTACAGAAAAGCCAACAGAAGCTCCAATGACCTTATCTGAGAAGAAATATACACCAGGAAGATAGGCTACAGCTGGGGACAACTTGAAAGACAGGCCCAGGACAGAGGACTCTCGTGAGCTAATGTCCATGGCCTTTGCCCCCATAAGGGTGATAGGACTTAAGAAGAAACCCTACAGCGATGTTCAGTCCCTATAAACATCTATTCCCCCATCAAGAAGGCCTCAATGCTCTCTGCTCCTCTGTCTGACAGAACTGGTCCTCACCCTCGACGATTTTTCCTTCGGCTCTTCCTACCTTCTCCAGACTCAAGGGATAGCCATGGGACCTGCATGGGCCCCAGCCGTGGCTGCTTCTTCATTAGCTACATAGAACACTCCATGTTCCAAGCCTTCACCCGTAATACTCCCTAACTCTTCCTCCATGACTTTGAAGACTGCATTGGTGCTGCTTCATGCACCCATGCTGAGCTCATCAATTTCATCAACTTTGCCTCTAATTTCCCCTCCGCCCTTAAACTCATTTGGTCCCTTTCTCATACCTCCCTCCTCTTTCTCGATCTCTCTGTCTTCATTCCTGGAAACAAACTGTTAACCAACATCTGTCATAAACCTACCAATTCCAACAATTATCTGGACTATATTTCTTCCCACCCTATCTCCTGTGAAAATACTATTCCCTTTTTGCAATACCTTCACCTCTGCTGCATCTGTTCCCAGGATGCAGCTTTCCTTTCCAGAAAATCAGATATGTCCTCCTTATCCAAAGAATGGAGTTTCCCTTTCTCCACCATTGGTGCATTTCCCAAACATCTGCACTCACCTCATCTTCCTGCCGCCTTAACAGTGATGGAGTTCTTCTTGTCCTTACCTACCACCCCACGAGCCTTCACATCATCTGCAACTTCCGCCATCTCCAAAGGGATCCTACTGCAGGACTTATCTTTACCTTCCCCGCCTCCACTTTCCTCAGGGATGACTCCTTACATGACTCCCTTGTCCATTCGTCCCTCCCCACGTATCTCCCTCTCGGCATTTATCCCTGAAAGCGGCCAAAGTTCTACACCTGCCCACACACCTCCTCCCTCACCTGCAAATCCGATAGGGTTATATATTGTGTCCAGTGCTCCCGATGTAGCCTTCTCTATGTTGGTGAGACCCACTGTAAATTGGGGGACCGCTTCCTCGAGCACATCTGCTCCATCCGTCAAAAGCAGAACTTCAAACATTTTACTTTTCATTCCCATTCCAACATGTTAGTCCATAGCCACCTTTTCTGATAAGAGGATGCCACCCTTAGGATGAATTAGTGTACGAGGTTTTTCTTTCTTGTTAAATTTAAAATGTCTTCTCTTGTTATGTTATACTGGGGAATGCTGAGAAAGTCTCTAACTAGACAGTTGCTTGGGTTATTAGAGATAGCAGGGTGCTATTAGCCAATGGGTGGTCATGTATCGTTTTGTTTTTGGATACAATGCTGTATCATATGACTGTGGACGGGGGTTTTGGCAGGGAGTCAGAGGAGAGACGGAGAGGACGGTGGATGGGGTTTTTGGGGGGGAGTTGGAGGAGAGACGGGGAGGACAGCGGACTGGGTTTTTGGCGGGGAGTCGGAGGATAGACGAGGAGGAAGGCAGAAGGGGTTTTTGGCGGGGAGTCGGAGGAGACACGGGAAGTTGGAGGAGAGACGGGGAGTCGGAGGAGAGACGAGGAGGACCGTGGACGTGCGGAGAGGCTCCGGTCGATCACTCCAGGTGGTCCCGAGCCGTGAGTCGACAGGATTCGGGTGGTCGTCCGGATTCGATTGAGCTCCAACGGTTGCGCGCAAAGAACTTGGACTTTGATAAGTGTTGGCGCCTTTTTTTTCCATTACTTCCCTTTCTGTATCGAATTTATATTAATGTCATAGAATTAGTAATATCTATAAAGTGTACTTGTTAAAATTTATTGGGTGTGCTGGCTGATGATTGAGGTTTGGACTTGATTTGGGCTGCAACCGACCCTGTGGGGAGTGTTGAGGCGGGTGCTGGGTGAGATTTCCCCTAGACATACACGGGCCAATATAACGGAACGTTACAGGAGCAACACTTCATATTTTATCTAGGTAGCCTCCAACCTGATGCCATTGAAACACTCTGGTTTCCTCGGCTGCGTAAGGCTAGGGTAGACAATCTCCGGCCCCGCCAAACCTGTGAGATTGAGGCGCGAGCCCACCCCAAACCACCTGTTTGTGTGGATGCTTTGTCATTTGCTACCCTGTTACAAATTAATGCCACAAAGTAACAGAGAGTACCTTGCATACAATTGAAGGAATTATATTTATGAATATTAACTGAAGGGTTAGTAAAGAATAACAAAAAGAAAAGGGCCCATTTTAATTCAACAGTCAAATGTGTACAATTTGGAGCTCATCTCAAACTTCTCTGTCGCTAACCTGCTGGGTACTCAGTCAATGTGTTAGCACACACCACCTTCCGAACATCACTTGCAATCCAAGCAAACAGGTCTCCCACCGGGTTGCATCCTACAACCGGTTCTTCCCAGCGTCTTCTCTCTTCACCTCCTCTCAAACAAAAGCCAAAGACCAACCTTATTGTCCTTTACCAAGAAAAATCTCCCACTAATTGGATGGCACATATTCCACATCCCCTTTATTTTTCAACAATAATCCAAACAGGATGAAAGAAGAACAAACATCTCTTACATAGCTGCTAAATGAAATACCCTACAGCATGACAGTAAAGATGTGAACCAGGACAATACAATATCAATTTCTCCTTCCAGTAAATTATTTTTCTCAAACCCTCTCCTCTTCTACTCCCCATTCTGGCTTTCCACCTCTTCTTACCTGCCCATTATTTCCTCCTTGGTCTCCTCCTCCTTTCCTTTCTCCTATCGTACTCTCTCATCTCCTGTCAGATTCCTTCCTCTCCAGCCCTTTACCATTCCCTGCCAACCTGGCTTCACCTGTCACCTTTTAGCTAGTCCTCGTTTCCCTCCCTCCTCCTTCTTATTCTGTCATATCCCCCACCTGCCCTTTTCAGTCCTGAAGAAAGGACTTGGCCCAAAACATCAACAGTTTATTCATTTCCATAGACGTTGTGTCACCCGTTGAGCTCTTCTAGTATCTTGTGTGTGTTGCTTAAGAAGACTATTCTCTCTTTATTGTGTTACAGGTTTCCCCCACTATCCGATGGCAGAGCGTTCCTATGAAACTGTTTGTAAGCTGGAATGTCGTAAAGTGAAAAAGCAATTACCATTTATTAATATGGGAAAAATTTTTGAGCGTTCACAGACCCAAAAAATAACCTACAAAATCATGCCAAATAACGCACAAAACCTAAAATAACAGTAACACATAGTAAAAGCAGGAATGACATGATAAATACACAGCCTATATAAAGTAGAAATACTTTTCTGCAGCACTGTCTAGCACAGCGAAAATCTCGTGGAAGCGCTCTCGGCAGAAACACGGCACAAGCACTCTTGGCAGAAACACTCTCTCCAGTAACCTTTAAGCTATGAAGCTGCCAAATCATACCAAATAACACATAAAAATACACAGCCTGTATAATGTAGAAATAATGTATGTACAGTGTATGTAGTTTCACCTACCGGAATCAGGAAGACTCTACTAAATTGCAGTTTCGTCACAGTTAAACGCTTGCTTATACGAATAACCACCTGACGCAATCGTCAATCGCCTCTGATCTGGGCCGACATTTACGTGCCGGCGGCACCTAATTAATTAGCTTGTTTATTTGGCTTTTTTCTTAAAGATGTGCTGGGTGCGTTCCGACTATCGCTGCACCGCTGTATTCTTCGCGGCCCGGTATCTGTCCGCGGCCTGGAGGTTGGGGACCACTGCTTAAACTATGAAGCTGCCCTCGCCTCATAAACCAATCAAACCACCCATAACTACCTCTAAATTCCACCTTCACAACACTTTCATCACCATTGTCCAGTGCTTTCTGTTTCAGCTTATTAAAAAGACTGACTGATTTCTCCTTAAGTATAAGAAAACTTTTCGGAACACCACGCTTTGTACACCCATCAATCCACTCAAGCAGTAGACTTTCTATTTTATCCATTACTGGATGCTGACTAAGAGAGTCCACTTTGCTACAAGCAGAACTAACAGTAACATCGGCAGCTTTTAAAATTCTTTCTCTCTGCGTATAAATAGTGCGAATGGTGGATGCAGGCAAGTTCAACGCACGGACAATGTCCTTACTTCGTTCACCACATGACCACATTAGTGGGATTGTATTATAGACCACCCAATAGTCAACGAGACTTGGAAGAGCAAATCTGCAGAGAGATAGCAGGCAACTGCAGGAAACATAAAGTTGTGGTGGTAGGGGATTTTAATTTTCCATACATTGATTGGGACTCCCATACTGTTAGGGGTCTAGATGGTTTAGAGTTTGTAAAATGTGTTCAGGAAAGTTTTCTAAATCAATATATAGAGGGACCAACTAGAGGGGATGCAATATTGGATCTCCTGTTAGGAAACGAATTAGGGCAAGTGACAGAAGTCTGTGTAGGGGAGCACTTTGGTTCCAGTGATCATAGTACCATTAGTTTCAATTTGATCATGGACAAGGATAGATCTGGTCCTAGGGTTGAGGTTCTGAACTGGAAGAAGGCCAAATTTGAAGAAATGAGAAAGGATCTAAAAAGCGTGGATTGGGACAGGTTGTTCTCTGGCAAAGGTGTGATTGGTAGGTGGGAAGCCTTCAAAGGGGAAATTTTTGAGAGTGCAGAGTTTGTATGTTCCTGTCAGGATTAAAGGCAAATTGAATAGGAATAAGGAACCTTGGTTCTCAAGGGATATTGCAACTCTGATAAAGAAGAAGAAGGAGTTGTATGAAATGTATAGGAAACAGGGGATAAATCAGATGCTTGAGGAGTATAAGAAGTGCAAGAAAATACTTAAGAAAGAAATCAGGAGGGCTAAAAGAAGACATGAGGTTGTCTTGGCAGTCAAAGTGAAGGATGATCCAAAGAGCTTTTACAAGTATATTAAGGGCAAAAGGATTGTAAGGGATAAAATTGGTCCTCTTGAAGATCAGAGTGGTCGGCTTTGTGCGGAACCAAAGGAAATGGGGGAGATCTTAAATAGGTTTTTTGCGTCTGTATCTACTAAGGAAGCTGGCATGAAATCTATGGAATTGAGGGAATCAAGTAGTGAGACCATGGAAACTGTACAGATTGAAAAGGAGGAGGTGCTTGCTGACTTGAGGAAAATTAAAGTGGATAAATCCCCAGGACCTGGCAGAGTGTTCCCTCGGACCTTGAAGGAGACTAGTGTTAAAATTGCGGGGGCCCTAGCAGAAATATTTAAAATGTCGCTGTCTACGGGTGAAGTGCCGGAGGATTGGAGAGTGGCTCATGTTGTTCCGTTGTTTAAAAAAGGATCGAAAAGTAATCCGGGAAATTATAGGCCGGTGAGTTTAACGTCAGTAGTAGGTAAGTTATTGGAGGGAGTACTAAGAGACAGAATCTACAAGCATTTGGATAGACAGGGGCTTATTAGGGAGAGTCAACATGGCTTTGTACGTGGTAGGTCATGTTTGACCAATCTGTTGGAGTTTTTCGAGGAGGTTACCAGGAAAGTGGATGAAGGGAAGGCAGTGGATATTGTCTACATGGACTTCAGTGAGGCCTTTGACAAGGTCCCACATGGGAGATTAGTTAGGAAAATTCAGTCGCTAGGTATACATGGAGAGGTGGTAAATTGGATTAGACATTGGCTCGATGGAAGAAGCCAGAGAGTGGTGGTAGAGAATTGCTTCTCTGAGTGGAGGCTTGTGACTAGTGGTGTGCCACAGGGATCAGTGCTGGGTCCATTGTTATTTGTCATCTATATCAATGATCTGGATGATAATGTGGTAAATTGGATCAGCAAGTTTGCTGATGATACAAAGATTGGAGGTGTAGTAGACAGTGAGGAAGGTTTTCAGAGCCTGCAGAGGGACTTGGACCATCTGGAAAAATGGGCTGAAAAATGGCAGATGGAGCTTAATACTGACAAGTGTGAGGTATTGCACGTTGGAAGGACAAACCAACGTAGAACATACAGGGTTAATGGTAAGGCACTGAGGAGTGCAGTGGAACAGAGGGATCTGGGAATACAGATACAAAATTCCCTAAAAGTGTCGTCACAGGTAGATAGGGTCATAAAGAGAGCTTTTGGTACATTGGCCTTTATTAATCGAAGTATTGAGTATAAGAGCTGGAATGTTATGATGAGGTTGTATAAGGCATTGGTGAGGCCGAATCTGGAGTATTGTGTTCAGTTTTGGTCACCAAATTACAGGAAGGATATAAATAAGGTTGAAAGGGTGCAGAGAAGGTTTACAAGGATGTTGCCGGGACTTGAGAAACTCAGTTACAGAGAAAAGTTGAATGGGTTAGGACTTTATTCCCTGGAGCGTAGAAGAATGAGGGGAGATTTGATAGAAGTATATAAAATTATGATGGGTATAGATAGCGTGAATGCAAGCAGGCTTTTTCCACTGAGGCAAGGGGAGAAAAAAACCAGAGGACATGGGTTAAGGGTGAGGGGGGAAAAGTTTAAAGGGAATATTAGGGGGTCTTCTTCACACAGAGAGTGGTGGGAGTATGGAATGAGCTGCCAGACGAGGTGGTAAATGCGGGTTCTTTTTTAACATTTAAGAATAAATTGGACAGATACATGGATGGGAGGTGTATGGAGGGATATGGTCCGTGTGCAGGTCAGTGGGACTAGGCATAAAATGGTTCGGCACAGCCAAGAAGGGCCAAAGGGCCTGTTTCTGTGCTGTGGTTTCTATGGTTCTATGGTACAACGATCGAAACACTTAATTATGTCTAGTTTTACGTTAAGTGTAACACCCTTACGAGCTTTTTTAGGCTTTTCCGATACCTTAGAACTCATCTTGCTAACGGATGCACAAAATAAATCGAGATAAAGCACATGTTTAAGCAATGCCGGCTAGAACGCAGTTCCGGGGGAGGAGCTTGGCTGTTCGGGCACGCGCTGCCTTTTATCATAACAATGAAAACACTTTCTGTTAGCGAAAACAGGTAACTAATGTAGGTCTTTTGTAACAGCGAGGTGTCGTAAAGCGAACGTTCGGAAAAACGGGGGCCACCTGGTATGTTTATGAAGGCAACTTCCTTGTGCATAAATTCTTTAAGGTATTGGGAAAATCAATGACTGATAATATATTTAATAAGTGCTGTTTATTTTGTCTATGATATCAATTCCCCAGAATGTCAACTACATCAAAGACCTGAGTAACACACACAAAATTCTGAGGAACTCAGCAGGTCAGGAGGCATCTATGGAAAGGAATAAAGAGTCGATGTTTTGGGCCAAGACCCTGCTGAAGGGTTTCGGCCTGAAACACCGACTCTTCACGCCTTTCCTTAAACTTTGCCTGACCTACTGAGTTCCTCCATCATTTTGTGTGTTTTCCTCTTGATTTCCAGCACTTGCAGAATCTCTTGTGTAAACGATTTCCAGCAAAGACCTATCACCAAAGGTGCAGTACTAGCCGGAGCGCACCTGGCACATCTTTAAGAAAAAAGCCGAAATAAACAAGCTAATTAATTAGGTGCCGCCCAGAAGCCAGTCTTCATTAGAGGAACTGAGGTGGAGAGGGTCAATAACTTAAATTCTTTGGTATTAAGGATTGACTGTTCTTTCTCTGAAAAGTGTCAGAGGATCTGTCCTGGGACCAGCACGTAACTGTCATTACAAAGAAAGCATGGCAGCACCTGTACTTTATTAGAAGTTTGTGTTGACTCAACATGTCACCTCAATCCTCACAGCCCTGTCTTTTTAGCCTGTCTGGGCTGGCATTTAAATTGACCAAACAATGGAACAGCTAAAGGCTTCAGTGCCCTGGAAAGAGGAGTGAACATCGCGTAGAGCAAGTGAAATCGGCAATCGCCTCTGATCTGGGCCGACATTTATGTGCCGGGTGGCACCTAATTAATTAGATTGCTTATTTCGGCTTTTTTCTTAAAGCATGCCAGGTGCGCTCTGGCTAGCACTGCACCCCTGTCCATCACCACAGATGATATATGATAAAGTTCCGCTTATCTCTTCCCCCTTCCCCTCCAATTTATCCTTTAGAGGCCTATTCCCCACATTTGATTGACACTCCATACACTATAAAATGTAGCTCAAAAATATTTAGCAACCCCCTACCATCACTGTTAATCAATCTTGGCCAATTCATTCATGAAATACAAAGTACAAAAATATCTCCATCACAGGGCAGTGATCACAAACAAAATTAAATGCAGCATATATTAAAGTTCCAAGTTCAATGTGCTTTTATTATCAAAGTACGTATACTATATACAACTTTCAGATTCGTCTCCTTACTGGCAGCCACAAAACAGAAAAAATCTATTGGAACGCATTTTTAAAAAGACCATAAACACTGAATGTGCAAAAAAAAATCATGCAAACAATAAACGTAAGCAAATGAAATTTAGAACTGAAATTCACAAAAGTAAGTCCACAGCCACGAAGCCAGTCATCACTGTAGCCGATCCAGGAGCCTGTTAGTTGTAGACCATAGGCTCAGTTCAATGCACAGATGAGTAAGCCTTAAGGACCAGCAAGCTGAACACCAGCCCAGGCATGCTGACCTTTTCAATCTGGCATTGGATTGTGTTTATTTGGAATGACCAAGGCATCTATTTAATTTTGTGAATATAATGTCTTTTTTCCCTTCTGCATACTGTTTCCCTGAGCAATCTATTTTGCTCTTTGGCATCAGTTAGTACTTACACAGCTCCAGTATTGACTCACTTCCAGCCTTGAACAGCAGGAGGTGAGTATAACTGCTTTTAGTTCTTTCAGTTCTTAATAATGAGCAAGGAGTAATTCTTCGTCATTTCAACTACAAAAGATTCGAGGGATATTGAAGAGATTGAGTACTCCATTAGTCTCAAAAATCATGGCTTGTAGTCTAACATTTACAGATAATGGTTTACATTTAGCAAACTGAGGGTGGGGAGAATTGAAATGGCATTCACTCTTAACCATTACTTCAAAAATCTAAATGCAAAATATTCTGCAGATGCTGGGGTCAAAGGAACATGCACAAAACGCTAGAGGAACTCAACAGGTCGGGCAGCATCCGTGGAAATGAACAGTCAACATTTCCACGGATGCTGCCCGACCTGCTGAGTTCCTCCCACGTTTTGTGCATGTTACTTCAAAAATCTATTTGCCTGTATATGGGTAACAGAAATAAGGCAGATGCATATGTGTTACTAATAATAATATAGCTTAAAATTTCTATTAGTAACTTGTCTTTTAATTATTTGTATAATATCTGCAAGTCTATAATTTTATCAATGTTTGGCT
This sequence comes from Mobula birostris, assembly GCF_030028105.1. Lineage (NCBI taxonomy): Eukaryota > Metazoa > Chordata > Chondrichthyes > Myliobatiformes > Myliobatidae > Mobula > Mobula birostris. The sequence continues at coordinate 83,421,101 of NC_092377.1, read as the reverse complement.
TCAAACAAAGGAAGGTACTTAGGCATTGTTTTAAGCATCTTGTTTTACTGGCAGCCCAATCAAATCAAGAGAGGAGTCTGGGCATGGATTCGGGCAAGAGATTTAAAAAGAAGCATTTACGTATTTCGGCTTTTTCCAGCAGCCCAATCAAATTACAATTCATTAATAAGAGCAAATAAAATTAAGGTGGGGCAATTGTTTGAGTGGAATAGTGTTAGAGTGGGGTAGCTTTGGCTAAACAAACTTGAGTGCGGTAATTTTCTAGTTAGTTTCTTCTTCATTCTTTGTCTGTTAGTGCATAGTTACTACAGTGAGAATGGCACAAGAGGCTGTGCTGTGTTCTTTGTGTGAGATGTGGGAATTCAAGGAGACCTCCTCCCTCCCGGATAACCACATCTGCACCAGGTGTACTGAGCTGCAACTCCTCAGAGAATATGTTAAAGAACTGGAAACGCAGCTCAGTGACCTTCAGCACGTACAAGAAACTGAGGAGGTTATAGATGGGAGCTACAGGCAGGTAGCCATCCCTAAGTTTCAGGGGACAGGTAACCGGGTGACTTCCAGGAGAGGAAAAAGCACCCTATGGCTATTCCCCTCAATAATATGTATACCGCTTTGGATATTGTTAGCGAGGGGTACGCCCTACTGGGAGCAACTGCAGCAACTGGGTCTCTGGCACTGTCTGGTGCTGTGGCTCAGACGGGAAAGGAGAAGAAGAGGACTGCAGTAGTGATAAGAGATTCCATGGTTCGAGGAGTAGACATGAGATTTTGTGGACATGAAAGAGACACCTGGATATTATATTGCTTCCCAGGTTCCACAGCATTCCATAGGGGCAACATTTAGGGCAAAAAATAGTGGGAATTTAGAGGATTGGAAAGCTTTCAAAAACCAACAGAAGGCAACTAAAAAAGCCATAAGGAGGAAAAAGGTGAAAAATGATGGTAAGCTAGCCAATAATATCAAAGAGTGGACCTAAAGATTTTTCAGATATATAAAGAGTAAAAGAGAATAGATATTGGACCAAAGGAAAATGACACTGGAGAGGTAGTAATAGGGGACAAGAAAATGGCAGGCGAACTAAATAATTATTTTACATTCATCTTCACAATCAGTATGCTGGAGTTTTGAGAGTGTCAGGAGGCAGAAGTGAGACCAGTTGCTATTACTAGGGAGAAGTTGATTGGGAAGCTGTAAGATCTGAAGGTAGATAAGTAAATTGGACCAGCTGGAATACACTCCAGTGTTCTGAAAGAGGTAGCTGAAGAGACAGAGACGGAGGCGGAGCTAAGATGGCACTAAATGGTGACTTCTTTGCTTGCATCTTTGAAAATAGTTCAATCTCCATCTTTAATATCTTTATTTTTCCCTTTCAATGTCCTTTTGAATCCCTGACCTGGAGTTACACGCTGACTTTTGGTTCTTTGCTGGAATGGGACCTGTTCTCTGGGTTTCAGGACATGCTGATGTTCGGCACACCAAGGGTTAGGCCTGAGAGGCAGCCTAGTGTTCAGAAGCCTAATATCTCGAGGCTCTGGAGACAGAAGGATCAACAGTCAGTATCACGGCAGGAGACTTGTGTGTCATTGGGGAGGCCAGAAGATCTTTCGCTGTGGGCCCAAAGGCCCGAGATCTTTGTGATCTGTGGGCACAGAGCTTGTAAGAAGCGACAAAACCGTCTTTTTAACATCATAAACCAACGAGTTGTTGTTATGTCTCCCGCTCGCTGTGAAAATGGGGGGACACCTCCCTCTCCCTTATTAGGGAGAGAGCGAACCTTTGGGTTGCTGAATGCTGGATGAATTGCGATAGTCTTTGGGGTAACTGCAAGGTCTGTGTCTTTGTTATCACTTAGCTCACGCTTGTGCTTGGTAACGGGTCCACTTTTTGCTTTGCCGGTGGGGGGAGGGGGGAATTGTTGCTCGCCGACGCTTACGTGTGGGAGGGGGGAGCTGGGGGGGATCTTTAGGGTCTCATGTTTAACTGTCGTTCATTCTTGGGGCACTTCTCTGTTTTCGTGGATGTATATTGTATACATTTCTCTGACGTTAAATTGAACCTTTGAACCTTGAAAGAGATTGTGGCGGCATTATTAGTGATCTTTCAAGAATCACTAGATTCTGGCATGGTTCTGGAAAACTGGAAAATTGAAAATGACACCCTACTTTTCAAGAAGGATGCAGAAGAAAGGAAATTATAGGCCAGTTAGCCTGACCTTAGTGGTTGGAAAGATGTTAGAGTCAATTGTTAAGGATGAGGGATCAGGGTAATTGAAGGTACATTATAAATTAGGCCAAAGTCAGCATGGTTTCCTTAAGGGGAAAACTCGCCTGACAAATCCAAGACAATTCTTTCAGAAAATAACAAGCAGTACAGACAAATGAAAATCAGTGGATGTTGTGTACAGTATTTAGATTTTCAAAATACCTTTTACAAGGTCCCACACATAAGGCTGCTTTACAAGATAAGAGACCATGGTATTACAGGGAAGGTATTAGCATGGATAGAGGACTGGCTGATGGGCAGGGGGTAAAGAGTGGAAATAAAGAGAGCTTTTTCTGGTTGGCTGCCGATGACTAGCGGTGTTCCACAGGGGTCAGTCTTTTTACATTGTATATCAATGATTGGATGATGGAACTGATGGATTTGTGGCCAAACTACTAAGATTGGTGGAAGGGCAGGTAGTGTTGAGGAACCAGAGAGGCTGCAGCAGGACTTAGACAGACCAGGAGAATGGGCAAAATAGTGGCTGATGGAATACAGTGTTGGGAAGTGTATGATCTTGCACTTTGGTAGGAGGAGCAAAAACTTTTATCCTAAAGGGACAGAGCATTCAAAAATCAGAGGCGCAAAGGGACTCGGGAGTCCTTGTGCAGGATTCCCTAAAGGTTAATTTGCATGTTAAGTTGGTGGTGAGAAAGGCATATGTAATATTAGCATTTATTTTGGGAGGACTGGAATATGAAAGCGAGGTTGACTATTTAAGGTATCGATGAATCCTCACTTGGAGTATTATGAGCAATATTTGAGCCCCTTACATAAAGAAAAGATCTGCTGACATTGGAAGGGGTTCAGAGGAGATTCAAAAATGATTCTGAGAATGAAAGTGTTATTGTATGATGAGTGTTTGATAGCTCTGGGCCTGCACTCACTGGAATTTTGAAGATCTCATTGAAACCTATTGAATGCTGAAAGATCTAGTTAGAGCGGATGTGGAGATGTTTCCTATAGCAGGGGAGTCTAGGACCAGAGGTTTTATCTATTTAGAACAGAGATGAGAAGGAAGTTCTTTTACCAGAGGGTGGTAAATTTATGAAATTAGTTACCACAGGTGGCTGTAGAGGTCATATCATTAGGTATATTAAAGGCTGAGGTTTTTACAGTCTTGATTAGTCAGGACATGAAAGTTTATGGGGAGGAGCCAGGAGAATGGGTTTGAAAATAGATCAGCATGATGAAATAGCAGATCTGACTTGATTGGCCGAATGCCTTAATTCTGCTCCTATCTCTTATGGCCTATGTTCTCCTATATCCATCAAAAGTATTCTCCTGAGAGAAGCAGTCAATTTTAAAGCAGAGGAGGAGAATTTCCTGTCAGTGCTATTGTTAGCAAACTGCTAAAACTTCATTTTGCAAAACATAAGCCTAATTCACATTTAGTGCTCACTCTAGCTTGCCCTCTGGAAGCTGGTGGTAGCCCATTCCTTGGATCATTATAACTCATGTTTAGAATCTCTCCTGTTGCTGTTGGATAAAGTGGTCCAGGATTTTCTTTGAATGATAGCCGAGCAATGATGACATACGTTCTGGTTGAGATGGTATTGGGTTTGGAGGAAATCTCAGACAGTTGCGATCCCATCCACCTGTTGACTAGATCATGGTTTTCGGGAAACATTGTCTAAGAAGCTGCAAATTGTAGCATTGTTCTGTTACTATTGTACTCTGTTATTACAATTTATTTATAAGATTATTGTGTGCGTAATTACCTTTTATATTCTGAATATTTATGAGCATGTCCATCTTGGGTGTGGCCCTTGACTTGGCTTCAATTGCATTACATTGTGCTAAGATGTAACTCTGTACGCTTGCAGTTCATACAATATGCTGGAGTGGAGGTTAATAAAGATATTGCACAAAGAAAATTTCCCTCATTGTGGCAACAACTCTGTCGATATTTATGCTGAAAGATATTAAAAGCTAGTTTGTGAAAATTCCCTTGTAATTGGCAAATTAGTAAATTGAAAATATACTAATTTTAAGTTTCTAACTCATTTTGAGGAATGTAATACCTGCTGGACAACGCTGCAGACCGACAGTAAGGGAATGGTTGTGGCTGGAGCTTGTCACGGGCAGACGACAGAAGATCCTGGGAGCAGCACAAGCTCAATGGGCCAAAACTGCCTCCTCCTGCTGCCATGAACATGGCATGAAATGACATTCCAAAAGACAAAGGGGCAAAAAAAAAAAGAAAATATAGTACGGAATCTGACAATTATTCATTTATGGAATCTGACCATTAAATTCCAAGAGGAAGCTCCCTGAGCCAAATAGAAAACGATAAAAGAGAATGTTGTTTTCAAAGGACTAGTTGTTCTCACACATTTCAGAGGACAAATATTTCCCATTCCTCTACATCAGGAAGTTGGATGCATTTCATCCCTACCCAGCCTAAATAAACTATTAGCCTTCACCGAGTCATTTTCATCTGGGAACTCAGCATGTTTACATGCAACTGTCTATCTCTAAAATCCAAGAGGATGGTTGATAGAGATAGTTATTCAAAGAATAGCTCTGCCCACTGTATTCCTATCAGCTTTTAAAAGAGAACTTTTGAACCTGTAGGCAGTGCTAGTGAAGGAGCTGTTGTCCAGGCCTAGGCTGGTCCTTAGTGTCCATGTCAGTCTTCTGTGACCAATGGAGAAAGGCAGAAAGTGGGGAAGAGCCAGGTTCTTATCCTGAGTCTTTGGCTGCAGCTCCCACAGCATTCCTCCAGACACTGCTTGAAGCAGGGATACAGGCTAGGTGGAGAGATAATGTCACTGAATGGTTCTTTTGAATTATAAATGGAAATTTGTCATCACATTTCAACAATATACATGACCTCCAACTTTCAGATATTGGAAGTCCCAGCTGTTGATAACTGCCCAATGCCTCAATGTGAGTGTTTAGAAACACGGGAAATGTAAGTGCATCAATTTGCCTGAGCTGGAGAAATATGAACCACCCGTATTCTGTCTCTTGGGAAAACTCTGAACTTTCAGATCCCTGTTCTCCATTCTCCATCCCAAACCACCGACTTGTTAGTGGCCTGCTGTACTGTTCTTATAAGGCTGGACGAGAGCTTGAGGAAGAACGCTTGATCTTCCATCTGGGTATGTTTATTCAGTTTATTCTCTCTCCACTAATCTTGCCTGATCCACTGGCCATTTTCTACAGCTCTGACCTGCACTCCTCCAGGTTTGCCCAGTTCTGACCTGACCGACAAGGCACAAGAACAGCTACTGTCGGCACTGTTATAAGGTGATTGAATGGACCTCTTGTACAGTAGGGTGGAATCGTGACCTCACAATTTACCTTGTTAGACCCTTGTACCTTATTGTTTGCCTGAACTGCACTTGCTTTGTAACTGTAACACATTGTTTTGCATTCTTGTATTGCTCTTCCCTTGTACTGATGTGAGGATGGCAAGACAAGCAAAACAAATTTTTCACTGTGCATTGAAACATGTGACAATAATAAACCAATTCCTAAATTTACAAGTTTATTTCAAAACTTATATATATATATATATATATATATATCCTTCTCCTTGTTTAATCACTCTCTCACTCCTCTCATTAATTTATCATCCAGGTTTCTTTGGCAATAGTTTTACAGAATGGCACCCTTAGCCTCACCTCATCAGCGACATTTCCTCTGCCCTACCCATCTATCTGCTACTCTACCTGCAAGTGAAAACTAATTTATTTTCCCTCAGTTGTAATGAAGGGTCTTTGATCAGCAATGTTAACTCTGTTTCTCTCTACACAAATGCTGTCTAACTCGTAGAGTATTTTCAGCTGTTCTTTGACAGATAGGTTTTAAGCACAATGAATATATACATTGTGATTCTTCAGTTAGAAGCTAACTGTTGCTCAGATGGAATAATTAAAATGCAAAATTATTCTCATCAGTATGGCACAGACTGAATATCAAAATTCCAAGTAAAATTCTGTGGAGTTGAGCCTGGATGTCTTACCATTCTTGATAGATTATACAAACTATTATTTAGATTTATATGAGTCTCATATAGACGTGGAAAACCAACTGTCCCCTCAATCATTTCCATTTTCTCCACATAACTAAATCATTTGCATTGCACAGACATTATTTAAATAACTCTCTCAAGTCTAATTGACACCTAACAATTCAGGTACTAAAATAGCTGGTTCAAATTAGTTCTAAGCTTGTATTAGGCAGTAATTGTGTTTAAAAACAGAGGCAACACGATTCTCATGACTTGTTTTAAAGGCACGCCAATAACTAGAAGCGATGAAACGTTTGCTACCATAGTTACAGGGTAGTGTGGGTTTAGTACTTTTTTTAAAGGAGTTTGTGGGTCAGCACAACATTGAGGGCTGAAGGGCCTGTACTGTTCTGTAGTATTCTAGTGTCTAGTGTCTAGCGTCTAGTTCTGACAGGTCCTGGAAAAGGACTTGGACAAAATTTTATGTTAGTGTTCTAAAAAGAAAATAGAAAATATAGGCATTTTACAATGAATGTGGAATAAATTATTTACAGGGGTTGAGAAAGTGTGGCAAGTGAGAAAGTGTGGCAAGTGTGAAAATAAAGACAAGAAAATATATTTTTGACTTGTAAAAGGAATGAGTTCTGGGATCACCCTAAATTACCTGAGGGATTTAGTTTTGGAAGGGTAAATGAGATGGCCCCATTGTTTCCTATATCGAAGTACTATGATAAGTGTGGGGGGACGTATATATATTTTCAAGGGGTGTCCAATTCTTGTATGAGCAGCTTGGCTATGTATCTTGAATAGCAGATCTGCAAGTCCCCATCCAACATCATGTTGGTGTTTAAATTAACACACTTCAATCTTGCCCACAGCAACCAAAAGCTTGTTTAAACAGAAGAATAGTTTTAGAACATAATTTTATGCTTTTGGTGCACAATGCAATTTGGTCACAGTTTTCCAGTCATTGAGATTGCTCAGACTAGAAGCTATTCAATAAAATACATTTTAATCTTCAAGACATTTGTGGGCTTTGAAGTACATCAAAATTTTCTGGTGTGCAGTTGTCAATTTATTAAGGATCCATTTCTATTCTCCCCGACATGCGACCTCCATCCCAAAATCACTAACCTCTCTTCCCTTCCCCCATCAATATCAACAAACTCCAATTTCCATGGAGACAGCAAATAATTCTGACTGAATCCATTTGCCATTTGTTCCTCCACAACAATATTCAAATGAGATCACAGTCGAGTTTTCCCACTGTGTGACCAAGAACCACAGCTGCGTTGCCAACTTTACAGACTACCTGAACGCCTTCGATAGGCGCAATCAAACTTGATCTTCTCAATCTGGGCTGCAGCTTTTATGTTAAAGCACACTGACACAAATGGGAAAAAAAAGATGACAATGGTCAACATAATGCTATCACAGTGACCAGGATAAATTCCACCGCTGCCTGCAAGGACTTTGTACGTTTTGCCCCCTGACTGCATGGGTTACCTCCTGGTGCTCTGGTTTCCCTAAGGATGAATGGGTTAGTAGGTTAATTGATCACTTTGATGTCATTGGTCAGTGTGTGATCACTGGGCCGCAAAGGTCTGAACCACGCTGTATCTCTAAAGGCAGACCCCTTACTCTGCCTCCTCATCTTTTTTTCTCCAGTCCTGATGAAAGGTCTCGGTCTGAAACATTGACTGTACTCCTTTCCATAGATGCTGCCTGGCCTGCTGAGTTCCTCCAGCATTTTGTGTGTGTTACATAGTAAGGTACTGAGCTTAATGTTGCCTGAAAGCTCAGACAATTAATCTGATGAAGTGAGAAGCACAACGTAAAAAACTCAAGATATCCTTAGAGTTGAATTAAAGGCATGGCAGTAGCATTGCTACCAGCCCTCCCACTTCTTCCATTCAGTCCAGACTTTGAGGAGGAGGGATCCACCATACTTTAAACTTGAGGTTGAATTGGAAATGTGAGAACATGATTTCTGGAACAGAACAGGATGGTAGATTTGAAGAAAAAGGACCAGGTAATTCTCCTTAGGAAAGTGAATTAAAGGCATCAGTTCTTCAATGGTTCGTGGTCTTTCTTCCTTTGCCAAACTGTTATGATCACTTGTGGGGTGGGACGGTTTTCAACCAACAAACCAACACCCACTTTTTGCTTGATCAATGGAAAAGTGAGATAAAAACAATCATGAAAGAAGGATGAACAAGGCATGAAGGGATATGGAATTAATTCAGGAAACTGAGATTAGTAACGGATTGGTATGATGATTGGTTTTGTGATTGTGAACTGAGTCACTGGTGAGACACTGAAGCTGGTTGATATAACAAGTCTTTATTCATCACAACTAAAAGCCCTCATAGTAGAATCAGAATCAGGTTTATTATCACGGGCATGTGTCCTGAAATTTGTTAACTTAGCAGCAGCAGTTTAAAGCAATACATAATATTGAAGAAACAAAAACAAAAATAATAATAAGAATTAATAAATAAGTAAATCAATTACAGTATGCATATATTGAATAGATTAAAAATCGTAAAAAAAAACAGAAATAATATATATTTAAAAAGTGAGGTAGAGTTCAAGGATTCAATGTCCATTAGGGAATCGGATGGCAGAGAGGAAGAAGCTGTTCCTGAATTGCTGAGTGTGTGCCTTCAGGCTTCCTACCTGATGGTAAGAATGAGAAAAGGGCATGTCCTGGGTGCTGGAGGTACTTAAAAATGGACGCAGCTTTTCTGAGACACCGCTCCTTGAAGATACCCTGGGTACTTTGTAGGCTAGTACCCAAGATGGAGCCAGCTAAATTTACAACCCTCTGCAGCTTCTTTTGGTCCTGTGCAGTAGCCCCTCCATACCAGACAGTGATGCAGCCTGTCAGAATGCTCTCCATGATACATCTATAGGCTTTTGAGTGTATTTGTTGACATACCAGATCTCTTCAAACTCCTAATAAAGTAATGAAGTAAGTCTTGCCTTCTTTATAACTGCATTGATATATTGGACCAGTTTAGGTCCTCAGAGATCTTGACACCCAGGAACTTGAAACTGCTCACTCTCTCCACTTCTGATCCCTCTATGAGGATTGGTATGTGTTCCTTCATCTTACCCTTCTTGAAGTCCACAATCAGCTCTTTAGTCTTACTGATGTTGAGTGCCAGGTTGTTGCTGCGGCACCACTCCACTAGTTGGCTTATCTCACTCCTGTACACCCTCTTGTCACCATCTGAGATTCTACCAACAATGGTTGTATCATCAGCAAATTTACAGATGGAATTTTTGCTATGCCTAGCCACACAGTCATGGGTATAGAGAGAGTAGAGCAGTGGGCTAAGTACACACTCCTGAGGTGCACCAGTGAGGAGGAGATGTTATCACCAATCCACACAAACTGTGGTCTTCAGGTTAGGAAGTTGAGGATCCAATTGCAGAGGGAGGTACAAAGGCCCAGGTTCTGTAAAGATCAAGATCGTGGGAATGATGGTATTAAGTTGAGGATCCAATTGCAGAGGGAGGTACAAAGGCCCAGGTTCTGTAAGGTGGGAATGATGGTATTAAATGCTGAGCTATAGTCGATGAACAGCATCCTGACATCGGTGTGCGTTGTCCAGGTGGTCTAAAGCTGTGTGAAGAGCTATTGAGATTGTGTCTGCCGTTAACCTATTGTGGCGATAGGCAAAGTGCAGTGGAGTTCAGGAGTTCGGTCTAGTCATGACCAACCTCTCAAAGCATTTCATCACTGTAGATGTGTGTGCTACCAGGCGATAGTCATTAAGGTAGCTCACATTATTCTTCTTAGACACTGGTATAATTGTTGCCTTTTTGAAGCAAGAGGGAACTTCCGCCCATAGCAGTGAGGGGTTAAAAGTGTCTTTGAATACTCCTGCCAGTTAGTTGTGTCACATACCCCGTGATGGTTTAAAGAACCAGCAGAATTGGAAAACACCTTGGAGTCTGGTATTGTTGTTAACTAATACTCGTTTATTAGTAAATACGCAATACAGTAATAAAATTCGAATATATCTAACAGGTTAGCAATGATTTTATATATATATATACGTGTGTGTGTGTGTGTGTGTGTGTGTGTGTATGTGTAAATATATAAACCAAGATTCTTCAAACCTAGGGGTAAATGGATACAGTCTTACAGTGATGAATAAATTTCAGTTCAGTTCGTGGCATTGAGTTGAGTAGTGATGGAGGGAGAAAGATGTTGTGGTTGTCCGAGTATGCCGATGCTGTCAATTCTTCCCATTGTCCTCCAAAATCCTTTAGAAATCACCACAACAAAGGCACCGTTTTCTGTGGTGGAGTTATCAAGGTGAGGGTTCGACACACTAATAACTTCCTACCGGTCACACCTTTTCCACACTGTGAGAGCCACTGATCAATTCTCCTGATTGATCCTCTAAAAACCCACCTTTCTGTGGGCACAACAAAGCTCATCCGGTGTCCAAAATCATGTGTCTGTCTGTCTACCAGATGACCTTGTATTTATCTCAACATACTGAACACCAGCCAACCATCAAGTAGCTCCTCCCTTCTCTCTCTGTAGGAACTCAGAAGCTGGCAGTGTCCTTGCAGAAACTCCAAACAAACTGTGAGCAGTCTTTGCCTCTCTCTCTCTTAATAACAAGGTGTTTGTGCTGTACAGCTTTTTCTCTCTTTTTAAAAGCACGGTTCATAAGGGATACTTCAGGATCCCATCACAGTTGGCACAGGTTTTCAGAGCCTTAGCTGGTACTCCATCGGGTCTTTCCACCTTGTGAGGGTTCACCCATTTTAAAGACAGCCTAACATTGGACTCTGGGATAGAGATCACAGGGTCATCAGGTGCAGCAGGGATCTTCACAGTTGTAATTATATTCTCCCTTTCAAAACAGGCATAGATGGCATTGAATTCATCTGGTAGTGAAGCATCGCTGTCATTCATGCTAATGGGTTTTGCTTTATAGGAAGTAATGTCTTGCAAACCCTGCCAGAGTTGTCATACATCCGATATCACCCCCAACTTCATTCAATATTGTCTCTTCACACTTGAAGTAGCCCTCCGCAAATCATACCTGGTTTTCTGGTACAGGCCTGGGTCGCCGGAATTGAATGCCACAGATCTAGCCTTCAGCAGAAGACGTACCTCCTGGTTCATCCACGGCTTTTGATTTGGAGTCTCTCAACTTCAAAATGCATTGCTTGTTATAGTCCAAAGGCCAAAGATAACAGCAGGTGATTCAATATAGTTGCAATAGCTACAATGACATAATTTATTTGAGTCAGATCAATGGCTCAATTGAATTGCATATTTACAATTGGAGCATACTGTAATTGACGAGACACCACTGAATGTTCAAACACAGTTGTTAAAACCAAAATAATTCATATAGATGGCTTAAAGGTTTCTGGGATAGAGAACCTAGACACTCCCAATTATTGATAGAGAACAAATAAGGCCTGTGACCAAGTTAGGTATCCGAAGTGACAAAATAACTTGGCTAGTTTGGAAGCTTCCTTGAACTTGGTCACCGTGGTGCGAAATAACTCAGCCCATGTTGAATGGTTTAATGTAAGCCAATTAACTTAACCCCATTGTCTTTAGTTTAGTGGATGAATAGAAGAATGTCTCATAATCATGTCAACTTAAAAACTTAAGCAGTGAACCTCCTTCTCTGAGACAGTCGCTTGTACTCTCCAGACTGTTTGTTTACAAAGCTGTCCTTTTAATTTCAAACTGATTGCTGCTTACATTTTCCATTAAGAACTGAAGACTGGTTCTCTTTCTGACACAATTCACCTGATTCCATAATTCCTGAGGAGGCTGAAGGACTGAAGTATTTCCATGCTAAACAAATCTATAAGAGCTTGGCATTTAGTCCAAGGGCAATTCTGAAGATGGGCATAAGTTAGCAGTATAGTTATTGCCTCTGCCTAATATTGCCAGGGGCCCAGGTTCAATATCGACCTCAAAAGCTGTTGGTGTGGAGTCTGCACACTCTCTCAGTGATTGTGTGGATTTCCTCCCACAGCCTCTATATTAGTTGGCCAAAAAGAATTGAAGAGTAACGCAGCACAAGAACAGATCCTTTGGCACCCTCATCCTGCCAACAATAATGGCCACCAAGCCAGTCTTATTTGCTCGTAGTCGTAGTATATGTTCTAAACCCCCCAGCCATGTATGCTTAAATATCATTTATATGTTGTTAATTGTCTACCAAATGCCTTTATTTGGCATCTGGGAGAGAATATTTTGTAGCGGTACAGGGAAATTATTGGGAAATGTAGAGGAGACGTGACCCAAATGCAGAGCCGCAGAGATGATCTCGGGGTAAACAATACTTTACTAACAAACTGTAAAGTAACAAGCCACAAGGGTCCATAAAACAACAGAGAACAGATGCTTAATGTGACAAGACAACAAGGTAGGCTGGCAGGATCGTGTGAATGAACAAGGATTGCAGATAAGAGCTGGGTTTGAATGGGCTGCAAGTGATGAGATGGAAATGAGAGACAGGTGATCCCTGTTTGCTGGGTGGAGACTGGGAGATGGAGACCTGACAAGATTCCCACTCCAACTGCTGGTAGCCAGCAGCCCAGGATGATTCAGATAGGTCTGTTGAAGTTCCTCGATGAGTCATAGATCCAAGATGAAACTTGACGACAACCAAAATCTCTCCACTGGGAGGCACCCTTCCCTGTTGACCAGTTACTGCAGACCCCAACTATGACAACATAAATCCATTGATCAGCAAACCATATACGCTGGACCACTTCCCTTAGCTCCGAAGGTGCAAGCTGTGTCGAGGGGTCCATAGACAACGGGCTTGAGGCAGGACATGTGGAAGGTAGGTGTGATCCTGAGGGATGATGACAGCTGGAGATGGTAAGTGACTGGATTGATGCGATAGGTAATCTTGAGGGACTACTGAACCGGTGCTGGAGCTTGCGGGAGTCAGTACCCAGGGGCAGATCTCAGGTGGACAGCCAGACCTGATCCCCAGGTCGGAGCAGTCTGGCTGGGCATACGACGGTCAGCCTAGCAGCAGTAGGCCCAGTTGGCAGCTACAATGACCCTCTGTGCCCACTTCCAAGCTATCCATCATCGGCAAACCCAGGTCCTGGCAACGGGATCTCCACCACTGGCTCCTCTGCAGGAACAACGGAGGTTGGTAGCCACGATGCACTTTAAAAGGTGACATACCTGTGGCAGAGGAGTATATTACACTGCAGTTCTGTCCAGAGCAGGTATGTCTTCCACGTGGAAGAGTTAGAGGCAGCAAAGCATCACAGTAACCTCTCCACTGGCAGATTGGCTCTTTCCGATTGACCATTAGTCTGCAGATAACAGCCAGAGGACAAACTCACTGTGATGCAGAGGAGGAAGCAGAAGGCTCACCAGAAGTGAGAGACAAATTGTGGGCCCCTTATCCAACAAAATGTTATGAGGGAAACTGTGGAGGTGAACTACATGTTGGAGAACTAAGTTCACCTGCTCAGCAGTTGATGTAAGTTGGGGAAAGCAGTGCAGCAGGCTGTGTTGGAGAACCAGTCCCCCACTGTCATGATCACCGTGGCCTCATCGAATGGTAACAAGCTCCTGATGAAATCCATAGTGATGCGGCAAATGGGTAGAGACCACAGGAGTCCAGTGGGCCACTGATTGGAGGACATGGTCCGGGCAGATTGAGGGCAGGAAACGATGAACTGACGTACACCTGTGATCATGATGGGCCACCAGAAGTGCGATGCAGAAAATCCACAATCTGCTGTGTGCTTGGGAGGCCAGAGACTGCTGAAGAGTGGGCCTGCTAGAGTGTCCCACAGCCCATGGCCACCAGCACAAATTTTTAGTTGTCAGGTGTATTAGATGAAGCAGCATCATGCTGTAGGGCCGGGCGGATCTGCTTCTCAAGACCCAGATGATTGGTCGGCTGGGTCGAGCTTTTTTGACAGGATGTCCAACTTAGTGTTCTCTGAAGTTCCATCACTACCTTAGCAGGTTGTTCCAGGCACCGAGCACTCTCCCACACATGCCCTCTAAAATCTCCCCCCTCATTTTAAATACAGCAACACACAGAAAATGTTGGTGGAACGCAGCAGGCCAGGCAGCATCTATAGGAAGAAGTATAGTCGACGTTTCGAGCCAAGACTCTTTGTCAGGACTAACTGAAAGAAGAGATAGTAAGAGATTTGAAAGTGGGAAGGGGAGGGGGAGATCCGAAATGATAGGAGAAGACAGGAGGGGGAGGGATGGAGCTAAGAGCTGGAAAGTTGATTGGCAAAAGGGATACAGAGCTGGAGAAGGGAGAGGATCATGGGACAGGAGGCCTAGGGAAGAAGAAAGGGGGAGGGGAGCCCAGAGGAAGATGGAGAGCAGGCAAGGAGTGATTGTGAGAGGGACAGAGAGAGAAAAAAGACAGAGAGAAATAAGGTGGGGGGGGGGGGATAATAAAAAAATAAATAAGGGATTGGGTAAGAAGGGGAGGAGGGGCATTAACGGAAGTTAGAGAAATCAATGTTCATGCCATCAGGTTGGAGGCTACCCAGACGGAATATAAGGTGTTGTTCCTGCAACCTGAGCGTGGCTTCATCTTGACATTAGAGGAGGCCGTGGATTGACATATCAGAATGGGAATGGGACGTGGAATTAAAATGTGTGGCCACTGGGAGATCCTGCTTTCTCTGGCGAACAGAGCATAGGTGTTCAGCGAAATGGTCTCCCACTCTGCGTCGGGTCTCGCCAATATATAGAAGGCCACACCAGGAGCAGCCGACGTGGTATGTCACACCAGCTGACTCACAGGCGAAGTGTCGCCTCACCTGGAAGGACTGTCTGAGGCCGTGAATGGTAGTGAGGGAAGAAGTGTAAGGGCAGGTGTAGCACTTGCTCCGCTTACAAGGATAAGTGCCGGGAGGGAGATTGGTGGGAAGGGATGGGGGGGGGGAACAAATGGACAAGGGAGTCACATAAGGAGTGATCCCTGCGGAAAGCAGAAAGAGGAGGAGAGGGAAAGATGTGCTTGGTGGTGGGATCCCGTTGGAGGTGGCGGAAGTTACGGAGAATTATATGTTGGACCCGGAGGCTGGTGGGGTGGTAGGTGAGGACAAGGGAAACCCTATCCCTAGCGGGGTGGCGGGAGGATGGGGTGAGAGCAGACGTGTGTGGAATGGGAGAGATGCGTTTGAGAGCAGAGTTGATGGTGGAGGAAGGGAAGCCCCTTTCTTTCGAAAAGAAGACATCTCCTTTGTCCCGGAATGAAAAGCCTCATCCTGAGAGCAGAAGCGGCAGAGACGGAGGAATTGCAGGAAGGGGATGGCATTTTTGCAAGAGACAGGGTGGGAAGAGGAATAGTCCAGGTAGCTGTGAGAATCCATAGGCTTATAGTAGACATCAGTAGATAAGCTGTCTCCAGAGACAGAGACAGAAAGATCAAGAAAGGGGAGGGAGGTGTTGGAAATGGACCAGGTAAATTTGAGGGCAGTGTGAAAGTTGGAGGCAAAGTTAATGAAGTCAACGAGCTCAGCATGCGTGCAGGAAGCAGCGCCAACACAGTCGTTGATGTAGCGAAGGAAAAGTGGGGGACGGATACCAGTATATGTTTGGAACATGGACTGTTCCACAAAGCCAACAAAAAGGCAGGCATAGCTGGGATCCATGTGAGTTCCAATGGCTACACCTTTAGTTTGGATGAAGTGGGAGGAGCCAAAGGAGAAATTATTAAGAGTAAGGACTAATTCTGCTAGACGGAGCAGAGTGGTGGTAAGGGGAACTGATTAGGTCTGGAATCCAAAAAGAAGCAGAGAGCTTTGAGACCTTCCTGGAGGGAGATGGAGGTATATAGGGACTGGACATCCATGGTGAAAATAAAGCGGTGTGGGCCAGTGAACTTAAAATCATTGAAAAAATTCAGAGCGTGAGAAGTGTCATGAACGTAGTTGGGAAGGGATTGAACAAGAGGGGATAAAACAGTGTTGAGGTATGCAGAAATGAGTTAGGTGGGGCAGGAGGAAGCTGAGACAATGGGTCGACCTGGACAGGCAGGTTTGTGGATCTTGGGTAGGAGGTAGACACAGGAAGTGTGGGGTGTGGGAACTATGAGGTTGGTGGCAGTGGATGGGAGATTCCCCAGAGCTGATAAGGCAGGTGATGGTGTGGGAGACAATGGCCTGGTGCTCCTTAGTGGGGTCATGATCGGGGAGTAAATAAGAGGAGGTATCAGTGAGCTGTTGCTGTACCTCAGCAAGGCACTGTTGTAGTCTGGCGTACTGACTCTGCTGATGGGGCATCAACCACTCGGCCTCACCACACCTTGTTCCAATTCCAACCTCACTCCTTCCGAGTGCTCTGCTCTCCACTCCCTCCGCACCAATCCTAACCTTACTATAAAACCCACTGATAAGGGGGACGCTGTTGTAGTCTGGCATACTGACCTGAAGAAGTTTAAATACAGTATATGGCTTCTAGAATATGACAATTTAGAACATAGAACAATACAGCACAGATACAGGCTTTTTGGCCCATGATGCTGTGCCATAGTTATTAAACAAGTAATTAAATGCCTAAATAAAATTATCCTATCTTCCTACACAAAGTTTCATATACCTCCATCCTCTGTACATTTGTGTGCCTCCCTAAGAGCCACTTAAAATCTATCTTTCAAATTTGCCTCCAGCAGCACATTTCAGTCAGCCACCACTTACTTCGTAATAAAATTGCCTGCACATCTTGTTTGATTTTTCTCCCTCTTATCTTAAACCCATGTGCTCTAGTATTAGACATTTCTATCCCAGGCAGAAGATTCTGAGAGTCTCATAATTTATAAACTTCTATCAGGTCTTCTCTCAGCCTCTGATGTTTCAGAGAAAACAAACACAGGTTTGTCCAAACTTTCCTGATTACTCTAAACCTGGTAAACCTCTTCTGCACCCTCTCCAACGTCTCTGCATAACTCCGACAGATGGTTGCAGGTTTAATAGTCACTGTTACTGTTGTCATGAGGAAACTACAGTACTGTTTCAGATGTCTGACAGCATTGATGTAACCAGAAATGCAGGAGGTTCTGTAGATGCTAGAAATCCAGAGTAGCATGCATAAAATGCTGGAGGAACATAGCAGGTCAGACAGTATCTATGGAGAGGAATAAGTAGTCCTTTAGGAGTGAGACCTTTTATCAAGTGTTTCTTCCGTGTTTGGTTGACAATGCCTCTACCAGTATCTGATCCCATTATTCTGGTGAAAATACACGTGTTTGTTGTAATCAGTTGAAAGTAGCTTGTGATGCAGCTATTGTGCAGCATCAACTAAATATCCTTCCTTTGAGAAGATCAATTCCACACATTGAGCATCAGAAGAACGAGGCCTTCCTAATCATGCTTGCTCTTCTGAATTCACAAGCTTGCAGGTGGTCCTGCAATGAATGCTGATTTTCTTCCTTCTGTTTTTTTCTCCTTTCTGGCTTCTGAGAACAAGGGTGTATTCTGGGATCACTCTGCTCTTTATCTAAATTTGCACCATGAGTCAAATTTTAATTCCTATCTCCATTCCCGTTCCAATATGTTGGTCCATGGTCTCCTCTTTTGCCATGATGAGGCCACTCTCAAGGTGGTGGGGCAACACCTCATATTCCTTCTAGGTAACCTCCAACCTGATGGCATGAGCTTCAATTTTTCCTTCTGATAATTTTTGCCCTCCTCCTTCTGTCTTCTTCTATTCCCTGCTTTGGCCTCTTACCTTTTCTCCTCATCTGCCTATCACTTCTCTCTATTGCCCCTCCTTCTTCCTTTTCTCCCATGGTTCACTCTCTTCTCCTATCAGATTCCTTCTTCTCCAGCCCTTTACTTTTCTTACCTATCTGGCTTCAGCTATAATCTTCTGGCTAGACCTCCTTCCCCTTCGCCCACCTTTTTATTCTGGCATCCTCCCCCTTCCTTTCCTGTCCTGAAGAAGGGTCTCAGGCCAAAACTTCGGCTCTGTTCATTTCCATAGATGTTGCCTGACCTGCTGAGTTCCTCCAGCACTTTGGGTGTGTTGATTGGTGGCTTTAGCAGGTTTGTTGATTGGTGGCTCAAGTCAAAGTCAAAATAAAGTTTATTTTGCCATATGCACAAGTACGGATGGATGAAATGCCCTTTTCTTGTCACTACCATCAAGGTGGAGGTACAGGAGCCTGAGTATCCACACTCAACAATTCCTGAGTAGCTTCTTCCTCTGTGTCATCAGATGTCTGAATGGGCCACGAACACAATCTTGTTATTACTTTTTTTGCACTATTTGTTTTTTGTAATATATAGTAATTTTATTGATTTGCACTGTGCTGATGTGTTAAAACAGCAAACTTCACATCATCTAATTTAGTGAAAATAAATCTGGTTCCGATACTTTCAGCAGCATCACAGGCACGTTGCATCGGATATACAACATCCATAAAAGAAATATACATTACACATAAATTACAAGAAAGAACACAATTAGAACAAATTAATTCAATTGCCATGCAAAGTTGTCAAATTAGTTATGGTGTTGCTACACTGGAGTAGTGATTATGTTGGTTCAACTTCTGAATGGTTGAAGGGAAGTAGCTGTACTTCCACATGTTGGATGGGTCTTCAGACTTCCGTACCTCCTGCTCAATAGTAGCTGTAAGGAGATGACATGGTCAGGATGGGGGGATCTTTGATGATCGGTGTTGCCTTCTTTGTTTACCACCTTCTGTAGATGCTGCCAGTGGGGAGGGATGACCCCATGATGTATTGGAAAGAAATAACTCTCTGCAGCTTCCTACGTTCCTACACATCTGAATTGCCATACCAGACCAATTGTTCCAGTCATCCCAGCGAGTGCAGCTGCGTATACCAGATGCATTGAGTCGAATGGAGATGGTTTCAGTATCTGCAGCTTGTATGTGGGGAGAAGGACAGTGAGATGTGAGGGAAGTGAATATGAACGAACCCTGCTGTCACTGTCCATAGTTTATAGCACATCGGTACAGCCAGTACAGCTGCTGCTTCACAGCTCCCGCAAGCTAACTTCCATCCTAGCAGCACACACAAAATGCTAGAGGATCTCGGTTGCTGTCTGGGTGGAGCTTGCACGCTCCCTCCATGACCTCATGTTGTTTCTGGGTGCTCCGGTTTCTGCCCACATATGGGTTGGTATATCAATTGGCTACAGTCCCTAGAATATAGGTGGGTGTTAGAGTGTAGGATGAAGTTGATGAGAATACACAGAATATAGAAAATAGGACATGGGCCAGTTCAACACAGGAACAGGCCCTTCAGCCAGAATGTCTGAGCTGAGCACGTTGCCAATCTAAATTAATCTCATCTGCCTTCATCTAGTCCCTCCCACCCTGCCTGTTCAAATGTCTGTCTGGATGCTTTCAAATATTATTACTGTCTGCTTCTAGCACTTTCTCTGGCAGCAAGTTACACATGCTTTTCACACTCGGTATAAAATAACTTCCCCCTCACATCTCCTTTAACCAGTTCCCCTGACAATTTAAACTTATACCCTCCAGTATCTAACACTTCCACCATGAGAACAAGACTCTGACTATCTAGCCAATCTATATTTTTATAATTTTATTCCCATGTAAAAGGTTTCCCTGAGCTTCTGACACTCCAGTGAAAATGATTCACATTTGTTGAAATCGCTTCTTATAGTTAATACACCTTTGTTCAGGTGCCATGTTGGTGACCCTCTTCTGGACATCCTTAAAGCCTTCATATCTTTCCTATAGTGTGCAACCAGAACTGCACACAGTACTCCAAATATACACTTACCAAAGTTGTACATAACAGCAACAAGTCTTCCTAACCTATCTCAGTACATGCAACAATAACTAACCAGTACCAATTCCAATAATTGGGTCCTTGACAAAACTAACAGAACTGGTGACTGAAGGGCCCATTTCCATTTTATATGACTAAGTATCGACAAGTCTATGGTTGCTGGCCTCCAGAAGTGGCACCGTTCGAAATATGTTTAACCCTTGCTGTTTTGATGAGCCGTCTTTCCCAGAAATGTAGGGTAAGTATGCTAGAGAAAGCACCTGGAGAATGGCCTTTCTCATCTGGCAGTGTGTACAAGATGTGGGATATGAATCTTCGAACATTGGTAACTGTGCGGTTGTTGTTGGGAGTCCTGATCGGCAGTGACTGCCCTGTGGCAGAAGCTCGATGGCCTTTGGCTCATACGGGAGAAAGAGGAGGTAATAGAGTAGGAGCTACAGGGAGGTGGTCACCCCTAAGTTGCAGGAGGCAGGTATCGGGGTGACTGTCTGGAGATGGAATGGAAATGAGCTGCCAGTGTAGAGTATGCCTGTGGCCATTCCCTTCAGTAATAATTTGGATAGTGCTGAGGGGGACAACCTGCCGGGGGAAACTGGAGCAAATAGGTCTCTGGCACTGAGTCTGGATCTGTGGCTCAGCAGGGAAGGGGGAGAAGAAGGATGCTACATGATAGGAGATTCCGTATTTAGAGGAGCAGACAGGAGACTCTGTGGACATATAAAAGCCACCTGGATGGTATTTTGCCTCCAAGATCAGCATGTCTCAGACTGCGTCCACAGCATTCGAATGGGGATGAGCAGCCATAAGTTGTGGTACATATTGGTACCAGCGACATAGGTAGGAAATGGGACGAAGTCCTGAAAAGAGACTATTGGGAGATAGGCAGAAAATTGAAAAGCAGGACGTCCATAGTAGTAACCTCTGGATTGCTGTTTGTGCCACTCTCAGTGAGGGTAAGAATAGGATGATTTGGCAGATGAATGCGTGGCTAAGGAAATGGTGCAGGGGGTAGGGTTTCTGATTTCTGGATCATTGGGATCTTTTCTGGGGAAGGTATGACCTGTACAAAAAGGATGGGTTACACCTGAACCTGCAGGGTACAGTACTGTTGCGGGTAGCTGTGGGGCAAGGCTTAAACTGATTTGGCAAGGGGATAAGAACCGATGTGTCAGGGCTGAGGACAGGCAAGCAGAAGCAGTGTGAAGTGACACTGTCAGGAAGGACAAGCAGATGATAGGGAAAAATTGCAGTCAGTGTGATGAGTTGAAGTGTAACAAGGGGGCAAAATTGGAAAAGGTGATGAATACAGGACTGAAGATGTAATATTTGAATGCAAGCAGTATACGGAATAAGGTAGATGATCTCATAGCGCACTTAGATGTTAGCTGGCCTTTGATAGGGTGCCACACGTGATGCTGCTTAACATGATAAGATACTAGCATT
The DNA here is from genome assembly GCF_030028105.1 of Mobula birostris. Classification (NCBI taxonomy): domain Eukaryota; kingdom Metazoa; phylum Chordata; class Chondrichthyes; order Myliobatiformes; family Myliobatidae; genus Mobula; species Mobula birostris. Next base: position 83,399,641 of record NC_092377.1, on the reverse strand, counting down.
GATAGAAGATTGGCTGACTGGCAGGAGGCAAAGAGTGGGAATAAAGGGAGCCTTTTCTGGTTGGCCAATTTTGCAGATAATACGAAGATAAATGGAGGGGCAGGTAGTGTTGAGGAAGCAGGGAGACTACAGAAGAACTTAGACAGATTAGGAGAATGGGCAAAGAAGTAGCAGATGAAATACGGTGTTGGAAAGTGTATGGCCAAGCACTTTGGTAGAAGGAACAAAAGCGTAGATTATTTTTAAGTGGGCATAAAATTTTAAAAATTGGAGATGCAAAGGGATTTGTGAGTCCTCGTGTAGGATTCCCTAAAGTTTAACCTGTACGGTGAGTCGGAGGTGAGGAAAGCAAATGCAATGTTCACATTCATTTCAAGAGGACTCGAATATATAAGAGCAAGGGTGTGATTCTGAGGATTTATAAGGGATTGGTCAGACTGCAATTGAAAAATTGAGAGCAATTTTGGGCCCCTTATCTGAGAAAAAATGTGCTGGCATTGTAAAGTGACCAGAGGAAGTTCACGGGAGTGATTTCAGGAATGATAGAATTAATGTATGAGGAGCATTTGAGGACTCTGGCCTGTACTTGCTGGAGTTCAGTAGAATGAAGGCAGATCTCATTGAAATCTATTGAATACTGAAAGACATAGACAGAGTAGCTGGTGAGAGGATCTTTTCTATATAGTGGAAGAGTCTAAGATCAGAGAGCACAGCCTTGAAATAGAGAGACGTCCATTTAGAACAGGGATGAGGAGGAATTTCTTTAACCAGAGGGTAGTGAACCTGTGGTATTCATTGTCATAGATAGCCGTGGAAGTCAAGTTATTGAGTATATTTAAAGCAGAGGTTGATAGGCTCCTGAAGGCAAGAGAATAGGGTTGAGAGGGATAATAAGTCAGCTATGATGGAATGGTGCAGCAGACCTGATGGCTAGGATGGCCTAATTCTACTTATATGTCTTGTGGTCTTATGACTGTTGGTGGGAAAGTGCTAAGGAGTGCATGCCAGGGAACATTCTACGAGGGTGATTGATAAGTTTGTAATCTAAGGTAGAAGGAGTCAATTTTAGAAAACCTAGTACATTTAGTTTTCCTACATTTACACACTTAGTCCAGCGATTGTTCGGCATACGGATCCTTCTTTGTAGAAGTCAGCATCTTGGACCTCCAGAAGTGGTCCACAGCATGGAGTGATTCATAAGTTTGTGGCCTAAGGTAGAAGGAGATGAGTTATTAACTTCAAACTTTCTGCATAATCACTCAAAGAGTTGACCTGCACATGCATGTAACGAGAGCTGTATAACTCATCTCCTTCTACCTTGGGCCATGAACTTATCAATCACCCCTGCTGTGGGCCACCTGGAGGTCCAGGACACTCTCATTACATGCACATGCCGACTTCTACAAAGAAGAGATCCATATGCTCCACGACCCGCTGGACTAAGTGTGTAAATGTAGGAGGGGATTATGTTGAAAAATAAATGTGCTAGGTTTTCTAAAATTGACTCCTTCTACCTTAGGCCACAAACTTATCCATCACTCCTTGTACAGCATCCTTTCATAATCAAATTTCTATAAAGATTGTTTCTTTTTACTTAAAATGGAAGTATTGCATTGCAGGGAAGATCAGATTAATTTAGATTGTCGCATCCTCTGAGAATTGTACTGATTTATTAGCATCCATATGGCAGGGAATCTAAGTGTCAGCATGTATTCCCCTAAAGTGGAAAACAGCAATTGGACTGAACTGAATATATTACCACAGTTCATGGCATTTAGAAGTTTGGCAGCCGAAGTAATGTGCATATGTTTCATAAACCTGGTTCATGAAAATACTGACATCATAATGTTATGCTCTGAAAAAGAATGGAAAAATTATTTGAGTTGCATAAAGATGAGATGCTTCACAGAAATGCGTGCAATACTGACTCAGTTCTGACTCAAAGTTGTGGACCCAGCTCCAGTTGAATATAAAGGAATCTTACCTTGGAACTGTTCAATGACTGGAAATGTCAAACAGGGTGATGCTCTGCTAAACCTTTCTCTTACTGTCACTGCAAAACAATATTACGGTGAAGGAAGTTCGTACATGCGGCATAAATCAGGAATGGCAGGACTGTTAGAAAGGTGGATTCAGTTACATAGGTCATAGAATTCAGAACAGTGCAGCACAGTAACAGGCCATTTGGCTTCTCTTGTCAACACTGAAAATTATGACATTCTAAACTAATCCCATCTGCCTGCACAAAGACTGTATCTCTCAATCCCTTGCCTGTTTATGAAAATGTTTGAATGCTTCTTGCTATTGTACCTGCTTCCACAACTTCCTCTGGCAGCGACTTCCAGCCACCAACCACTTTCTGTGTACTTTGCACATACTTCTAAATATTCTCCCTCTCACTCTTCCTCTCACCCTCCCACTCCCACTCCCTCCTCTCCCTCTCCCTTCTCTCCCTCTCCCTTCTCTCCCTCTCCCTTCTCTTCCCTGTCCCCTCCCTACCCCTCCCTCTTCCCCTTTCCTCTCTTCCGCTTCTCCTCCTCTCCCCCTCTTCTCTTCCCTGTCCCCTCCTTCCCCTCCCTCCCCCTCTCCCCTTCCCCCTCTCTTCTCTTCCCTGTCCCCTCCCTACCTCTCTCCCCTTCCCCCTCTCCCCTCCCTCCCCCTCCCAACCCCTCCCTCTCCCTTCTATTCCTTGTCCCCTCCTTTCCCCTCCTTCCCTTTCCTTTCCCCCACCCTCCGCTTTCCCTTCTCCCCCCTCTCTTCTTGTCCCTGTCCCCTCCTGTCCTCTCCCTCTCCCTTCTCTTCCCTGTCCTCTCCCTCCCCCTCCCTCTTTCCCCTTCCCCCCTTCCCCCTCTTCCCCTTCTCCCCCTCCCTCCTCATCTCCCCCTCCCCTCTCCTCCCCACCCCTCCCCTCCCTCTCTTCCCTCCCTCTGCCCCCTCATTTTTGGTATTTCCAACTGGGAAAAAGTCTGTAGAGCCCATATGCATGCCTCTGCCTTTCAGAATCTTCTGTACTTCTGTCAGGTCACTTTGCAGCCTCTGAAGCTCCAGAGATAACAATTCAAGTTTGTCCAAACTCTCTGATGGTTGATACATCCCAATCCAGGCAACATCCTGCCTGCTGAGCTCCTCCAGCATTTTGTGTGTGCTGCTTCAACATCCTGATAAATCTGTTCTGCACACTTTCCAAATCCTCCACGTTCCTTGTAGAACTATAAGCAGTACTTCAAATGTAGCCAAGACTAAAATTCTATTCATCCGCAACCTGTCTTCTCTACTGAATTACTCGGTTCCAATTAATGAAGGCAAGCATACACCGTATTTTTTTTTACCCTATTCATTTTCAGGGAGCTATGGATTTGCTCATCAAAATTCCTCTAGTCATCAAACCTGGCAAGGGTCATCTTATTTGTTCTATGCTCTTTTTTCTTGCATTGAATATGTGCAAATGCATCTCCTCACACTTGACCAGATTAAGCTTTATCTGCTATTTCTCCCCTCAGCTGTCCAAATGATCTATATTTTGCTGTATCCTTTGACAATCTTAACTCAAAATCCATAGATACCACCAATCTGCAAATTCATGAATTAGCTCACCTACATTTTCATGCTAACCATTAATAGTATTATAAACAACTGAGATCTCAGCAGTGAACCTTGTAGAACACCACAGACTATGGGCTCCAGTGAGAAAAACACTCCATCCCCCACTGCCCTATGTCTTCTTTCATAAAGCCAATTTTGTATCCAACTTTGTTTCTCACAATGGATCCCATTTGACTTCATCTTCGGGACCAGCCTATCAAGTGGAACCCTGTCAAGTCTTCAGTAAACTCCATGTAAACAACATCCACTGCCCTACCATCATCAATCATTTCATCACCTCTGCAATAGGCTCAAATTTGTGAGAAAGAATCTCTTCCACACAAAGCCATGCTGAATACTTCTAATAAGTGTGTGCTTTTCCATATGCAAGTGAATCATGTCTCTCAGAATCTTCTCCAGTAATTTTGTTCACACTGATGTATAACTCATTGACAATAATTTCCCGCATTGTGCCTGTTGCCTATTTCAAACAAAGAAAGACAGTGGCTATTCTATAGCCTTCTGGGACATTGTTTATACCTAAAGAGGATACAAAACTCTTTGTGACAGCCCCCACAAGCCCCTCCATTGCCTCCCACAGTATCCTGGGACAGATTCCATTAGGGCCTTGGGACTTAATATCTTAACGTATTCAACACAATCAGCATATCATCCTTCTGAATATATGAATGAAAATATTAACATACTCCTTCCTGATCTCATTATTTAATGAATACCAATGTAAGTATTCACCTTGGAGAGATAATATATACAAAGTACATTGAGATTCTCCTTAATCCTTAGAAGGCCATTTCTTGACTCTTTTAAGCCTCCCAATCTTTTGTTTAAGTTCTTTCCTGCTTCCATTATATTCATGAAGGAAATTGTCTGATTTCAGCTTCCTCAACCTTACTTAAGCTTTCTTTTTCTTTTAGATTGTGCACACAATATCTGCCATTGAATGTGCACTCTTGTATTGAAAATGTGTTCTTCAGTAGGAGCCCAGCCGATCGGTATAGGGAAAAAGCCAGTCAGTCTTAATATAGAGATCCCACTTAATGAAACATAGGATATAAGCATCAGTTTTAACACACCAGTGACAGCCTCCACTTTAATAACCATCGATCAGCAAAGATTTGAGCTGAATTGTTATTACAGAAAGCTTTTCCACAACTCTTTGTGGTTGCTTGTATCCAAAGTCTACTTAAAGGCAAACTCTGTATTATAAGAAGGATGTCTTCCAATTGCAAGCAACAGGGTAGGAGAAGAGATAACAAATCAACACACTGGCCAGACTGCAGGTAGTCAAAACTTCCCAATACATCACCTACCATCAAAGACATATTTACAAAAAGGTGCTGGAAAAAGACCATAATATCATGAAGGATCTCACCAACCTTGCTCGTGGACTGTTTGTTGCACTCCCATCAGGGAGGAGGCTATGTAGAATCTATGCCAGGAACTCCAGTCTCAAAAACTGTTGCTTTCCCCAGGCACTAAGGCTGATAAACTCCTCCACCTACTAACCCACCCCACCACTACTTTATCATTTCCTGTCAGAATCACCTTATACACAGACACTCCTGTGCCTAGCGTCACTTTATAGGCAATTATACAATCAGTTTATGTATATAAGCTATCTTATGTATTTATATTTGTTGTGTTATTTATTATTGGATACTCTATCTCCTGTGTGTTTCTTGGTGCTGCATTGCATCCAAAGTAACAATCATTTCTTTCTCCTTTACACTTGTGTGTTGGAAATGACATAAAACAATCTTGAATCTTTTTTTTATTTACTTACTTAGAGATACAACATGGAATAAGCCCTTCTGGCCTTTTGAGCTGCACTGCCCAGCAACCCCCAACAACACCAGTTTAACCCTAACCTAATCATGATCAGTTAACATGCCCTGTATGTCTTTGGACTGTGGGAGGAAACCAGAGGACCCACAGAAAATGCATGCATTCCACAGGAAGGACTTACAGAGACTCCTTACAGAGGATGCTGAGACTGAACTCTGATGCCCCAAGCTGAAATGGAGTTGCACCAACGGCTACGCAACTTTTGCACCTTTTTTCTTTCACCAGGCACAAACCATGTAAAAGTAAGAGGTGAGTAGGATGCACCAGACAGTGAAAAAGCTGTAATCTGGAGCAAGAAACAGTCTGCAGGAGGATATTTGGTCCTGACGCAGGGTTTCAACCTGAGATGTTGACAATTCCTTTCCTCCAACGGATGCTGCTCAAACCTCTGAGCTCCTCCAGTGAATTGGTGTTGCTAAGAAGAGAGCTGAACTTGCCAAAAATGTTAAGAATTTTACTGTAAGCATTAGATTGATCTGAAGGTACACATTTTTAGATTGTTGGTGTTAAATTAACTTCAACTGGTTTACCATCTGGAATTGGTACACAAAAGGAAAGTATTCTCTCTCTGCAAGTGCTGTTGTTCAATGAAACTGTTTCACTTACTGGCCCTGCTCCAATATCTTAGCAAATGAAAGTTCATGGTGTCACATGGAGTTTGAATATTGAAACAGGATATTGAAAGGGATCCTTCCCATTTAATAAAACACATGAATGCATGCATCAAGACTGTGAACTATATAATTCAAAAGGATGCTTCACAGTAGACCAAATAATAATGTCTGAGTCATTTCCTAGGTAGGTAACTTGACCAACCAATAAAAGAAATGAGAAAAAACGTTTTCATCGCATATTGAGCTGATGACGCCAGATACATCAGAACAGACAAAAGCAAAAATACTTCTATATGTCATTGGCTGCTGAGGGAGCAAAATAATATTCCATCATAAATACCTCAAATAAACCTGAAGGATGCATTATAAACATATTTCAGCTCACTGAGAAATGAAACCGTTGAACTTTAGTCGTGCTTTGCTCACAAGCATAAAGAAGATTTTGACATTTTTTAATGGGGCAATCACAATAATTATAACTAAATTTCAAAAAACATAGATGGAGGGAATCTGGAAAAAAAAACAGATATTGCAGCCAGATGTGAAAGCACTCATGTCCAAGAAGCAGTATGGCCAAAAGCTTCCAGTTACTATGTCTGTGCTGCCATTTTACATTTTCCTTTCACTGTTTGTTACCGTAATTTATTCTTCACCAACAAACTTACTATATCAACAAAGAAACGGAAGATTTAGAAGCCATTGATCATTTTATGCTGTGCAGTAAATAAATTTGCATTTATTTATTATTTTTTACTACCTTTCCAAACTATGTTTGAACCTTCAGTATTATAAATAATTAACTAAGAAACTACTTTAAAAACACAGAATTTCACCCGTTTTTAAATTTTTCAAGATTTATTTAGAGTTTCAGTGTGGAATAGGCTCTTCCTTTGAGCCGCACCACCCAACAACTCCCAATAACCCCAATTTAACTCTAACCCAATCACAGGACAATTTACAAGGACTAATTAACCTACCTGATAGGTCTTAGGTCTGTGGGAGGAAACTGGAGGACCCGGAGAAAGATCCATGCATCCCACGGGTGGTAATGGTGTCACACAAACTACTACGCTACTGTGTCACTCTTGAATCTTGAAATCATACAGAGGATCTCCCACAATTTATTGAGTTCTTCATGTGAACAAGAGCAGTAATCCTGAAGTCCTAATTTTCTAAATCTCTGTCGCCAGCATGAAATTGTTGTGAAGGAAGTGAACGCCAACAGCTTGGCTTCCAGGACATGAATACATGCCAAAAGAAATTCAATGTTCCCATCTGAGCAATCAGATGAGAACAATTCAACCCAGATAAGTGTGAACTGGTTCATTTTGTTAGGTCCAATTTGAAGACAGAATCTAATATAAATGGTAAGACACTTAGCAGTGTGGAGGATCTGGGAGATCTTGGGGTCCGTGTCGCTAGGACACTCAAAGCTGCTGCTCAGGTTGACAGTGTTGTTAGGGAGGTATATAGTGTGTTGCCATTCATCAACCATGGGATTGAGTTCAAGAGCTGAGAGGTAATGTTAAAGCCATTTAGGTCCCTGGTCAGACACCTCTTGGAGAATTGTGTTCAGTTCTGGTCACTTCACTACAGGAAGCATGTGGGTATTATAGAGGGAGTGCAGAGGAGACTTAAAAATATGTTGCCTGGATTGGAGAGTGTACCTTATGAGAATAGGTTGAATGTACTTGGCCTTTTCTCCTTGGAGTGACGGAGGATGAGAGGTGACCTGATAAAGGTGTATAAGATGATGAGAGGCATTGATCGTGTGGATAGCCAGAGGCTTTTTCCCAGGGCTGAAATGGCTAACATGAGGAGGCACAGTTTTAAGGTGCTTGGAAATAGGTATCGAGGGGATGTTAGGGGCAAGATTTTCACACAGAGAGTAGTGTCTGCGTGGAATGCACTGTCGGAGGTGGTGGTGGAAGCAGATACAATAAGTCTTTTAAGAGGCTCTTAGATAGGTACATGGAGCTTAGTAAAATAGAGGGTGATTATGCTAGGGAAATTTTAGGCAGTGGGTTACATGGTCAGCCCAACATTGTGGGATGAAGGGCCTGTAACGTGTTGTAAATTTCTGTGTTCTATGTTCAATCAATGTATCAATTTTTTTCTCTTATCCCCTGCTCACTACCGTGACTTCGAACTCTCTCGTCACAGTAACCACCAACCTCAGCTCCTATCACCCTGCTCCAATCACTCATTCAGGCTTCACGACATCTCATTCACCTCATCCTTGCACACTCAATATTTTTGTAAAATTTCTCCCAGTCAATTGACAACAGACACATTCCATTACTGCTGTTTCATTACATCAGGCACATTAGTGCAGCGCTGTTCTTGTACAACATGGTTAGAGCGTCTGCCCGGAAAGTTGCTCATTCATATCAAATAACTGATAGATAAACGTGGATTGCAGAGGTTTGGTTTGGTTGTGTAGTTTTGTTTGCTTTGGTTTCAATAGGTGCATTTAATATCAGAGAAATGTATACATTTTCCTTCCTGAAATCCTTTTTCTTCTCAAACATCCACGAAAACAGAGGAGTGCCCCAAAGAATGACTGACAGTTAAATGTTAAAACCCCCAAATACCCCAGCACACTCCTCCCATGCATAAGCAGCAGCCAGGCAATGACCAACCCCACCCCCACCAGCAAAAAGCATCGGCACCCCCCTACCGAGCACTCAAGCATGCAGCAAAGCATCAATAAGGACACAGCTTTGCAGTACCCCAAAGACTACTCATTCTCCCAATAATTTGACATACCGTAGTGTCCTCTCTCTCTCTCTCTCTCTCTCTCTCTCTCTCTCTCTCTCTCTCTCTCTCTCTCCCTCTCCCTCTCTCCCCCCGACCAATAAGGGAAAAAGAGGTATCCCTGTTTCACAGCCAAAGAGGAGACATAACAACTTGCTGATTTATCCTGATAAAAGTCTGTTGCATTGCTTTTTCCGAGTTCTGTGCCCAAAGAAATCGGGTCTCTGGGCACACAGCCAGCAGCCAGCTCACTGCTTTTTATCTTCTGTTTCCCACAACGCACCAGGCGGCAGAACCGACCTCGTCCACCTGCCTCCAGAGCCATGAAAGGTGCGTTAGTCTTCCAGACTGCGACCCTAGCATATCAAAAAGTGGCCAGTCATGAGACCCCAAGAGCAGGTCCCGTTCCCACATTTAGAAATACATGCATGCATTAAGAAATGATACGATGTTCCTCCAGAGTGATATCACAAAAAAAAGGACAAACCAAGGACTAATACTGACAAGACCACATAATTATAACATATAGTTACAGCAGTGCAAAACAATACCATAATTTGATAAAGAGCAGACCATGGGAACGGTAAAAAAAAAGTCTCAAAGTTCCAATCGACTCCCGATAGCCCCCGATAGCAGGCGGCAGAAAGAAGAAACTCTCTCTGCCTTAAACCTCCAGGCACCGACAACTGTCAATGCATTGGAAACACCTGACCACAGCCGACACTGAGTCCGTCTGAAAACTTTGAGCCTTCGACACCGAGCACTGAGCACCATCCCTGCCGAGCGCTTCAACTCTGTCCCGACAACCAAGCAACAAGCAAAGCCAAGGACTCGGGGCCTTCCCCTCCAGAGATTCTGGATCACACATTAACAGCGGCAGTGAAAAAGACATGATATGATCGAATATAGCCTGAAATTTGAGATGGAGAAGCTAAAGTCAGATGTATCAGTAGTACAGTGGAGGAAGGGTAATTACAGAGGCATGAGAGGGGAGTTGGCCAGAATTGATTGAAAAAGAACACTGGCAGGGATGACAACAGAGCAGCAATGGCTGGAATTTCTGCAAGCAATTCAGAAAGCACAGGATATATACATCCCAAAGAGGAAGAAGTTTTCTAAAGGCAAGAAGACACAACCGTGTCTAACGAGAGAAATCAAAGCCAACATAAAAGCCAAAGAGAGGACAAATAATAAAGCAAAAATTAATGGGACATTTGAGAATTGAGAAGCTTTTAAAAACCAACAGAAGGCAACTAAAAAAGTCATTAAGAAGGTAAAGGTAGAATACAAATATAAGCTATCCAATAATATTAAAGTGGATACAAAAAGTTTCTTCAGACATAAAAAGTGTAGAGGAGAAGTGAGAGTGGATATCACACCACTGGAAAATGATACCTGAGAGGTAAAATGGGGGACAACAAAATGGTGGACAAACTGAATAAGTATTTTGCATCAGTCTTCACTGTGGAAGACACCAGCAGTATGGTGGAAGTTCCAGGTGTCAAGGATCATAATATGTGTGAAGATACCATAACTAGAGATAAAGTTTTTGGGAAACTGATCAGTCTGGGGGTAGATAAGTCACCTGGCCTACATGATGTACACTCCAAGGTTCAGAAAAAGATGGCTGAAGAGATCATGGAGGTGTTAGTAATGATCTTTCAAGAATCACAAGATTTTTGCAAATGTCATTCCACTCTTCAAGAAGGGAGAGAGGCAGAAGATAGGTCAGTTAGTCTGAATTCAGTGGTTGGGAAGATGTTGGAGCTGATTATGAAGGATGAGGTTTAAGGGTACTTTGAGATACATGATAAAATATGCCATAGTCAGCATGGTTTTCTTAACAGAAAATCTTGCCTGACAAATCTGTTGGAATTCTTCCAAAAAATAGCAAATAGGATAGACCAAGGAGAATTAGTTGATGTGTATTTGGGTTCTTAGGAGGCCTTTGACAAGGTACCCCACATGAGACTGCTTAACAAGCTACATGCCCATAGTATTGCAGGAAAGATTCTAGCATGGAAAAAAAACAGTGGCTGATTGGCAGTGAGTATAAAGGGATTTTTTTCTGATTGGCTGCAGGTGACTAGTGGTGTTTCACAGGGGTCTGTATTGGGATTGATTCTTTTTATGTTATATGTCAATGATTTGGATAATGGAATTGATGGCTTTCCTGCTAAGTTTGCAGATAATGTGAAGATAGGTGGATGGGCAGGTAGTTTTGAGGTAATAGAGAGACTACAGAAGGACTTAGACAGATTAGGAGAATGGGCAAAGAAATGGCAGATGAAAAATAGTGTCAGGGTGTATATCATGCACTTTGGTAAAAGAAATGAAAGGGTTGCCTAATTTCTAAATGGAGTGAAAATACAAAAACTGAGGAACAAAGGGGCTTGTGAGTCCTTGTGCAGGATTCCCCAAAAGATTAATTTGCAAGTTGAGTCTGTGGTGAGGAAGGAAAATGCAATGTTAGTATTTACTTCAAGAGGACTAGAATATAAAAGCAAGGATGCAATGTTGAGACTATATTAAGCACTGGTGTGGCCTCACTTGGAGTATTGTGAACAGTTTTGGGCCCATTACCTTAGAAAGGTTTTGCTGAAACTGGAAAGGGTTCAAAAGAGGTTCATGAAATTAATTCCAGGATTTAATGGCTTGTCATATGAAGAGCATTCGGTGACTCTAGGCCTGTATTCACTGAAATTCAGAAGAATGAAGGGTGACCTCATTGAAACCTATCAGGTGGTGAAAGGCCTTGATAAATTGGGTGTGAGAGTCTAAGACCACAGGACACAACCTCAGAATAGAGGGATGTCCTTTTAGAATGAAAATGAGGAGGAATTTCTTAAGCCATAGAGCAGCAAATCTGTGGAATTCTTTGCCACAGGCAGCTGTAGAGCCCAGGTCTTTATGTATATTTAAGGAAGAGCCTGATAGATTCTTGATTGGTCAGGGCATGAAGGGATACAGGGAGAAGGCAGAAGAATGGAGCCAAGAGGAAAATTGGATCAGCCGTGATGAAATAGTGGAACAGATTCAACGGGCCAACTGGCCCCATTCTGCTCCTTAAGGTCTAATTGTTATGGTCTTATGGCCTAAAGTTGGAGAATTTGTTATTCAGTATGAAAAGCTGCAATGTTCCCAGATGGAAAAGGAACATTGTGGAACTGCTGTTCCACAAGGTTGAGTTGGGTCTCGTTACAAAAGTGCAGGAGGAGGCGTAGAATGGTGAATTAAAGTAGGAGCCAATGAGAAGCTCTGGACCACTCCTGCAGACAGAACCAGATGCTCCACAAGATGAGCTCCCGACTTGCATTTGAGATATTGTAAACACTAAATATAGTAACCTAGATTGGCAAGTGAATCGTTGTTTCATCTTGAAGAACGTTGTTTCCAGTCTATGGTTGTTCTATTTCTCTTCCACAGATGCTGCCTGAACTGTTGAGTATTTCCAGCATATTCTGCTGTAATTTTAGATTTTTAAAAAAATTTTCTGTTGCTTCTTGGTTGGTGAGGTCACTATTATCATCTTGAAAGCTATAGAAACATAAGATATAGGGGTAGAAGATTCAACATAATCATGGATGATCCTTTGTCTCAATACCATACTTCCACTTTTCCCAGATCCCTTAGTGTCCCTTGTGGCTAGAAACCTATCAGTTCTACTTAAATGTATTCAGCAATTAGTCTCTACTGATTACAAATTCCACAGGTATACCACTCCTGAATAACAATATTTCTCTTAATTTCAATCCTAAACCTTTTACCTTGCTCTCTCCAACTAATCCAGTGGAAACACTCACTCCACATGTTTAGTCCTGTGAGGATGTTGTGGGTTTCATTCTTCTAAACTCTAATGAATATAAACTTCTTTAACCTAACCCATAGAAACCATAGAAACCATACAAACTACAGCACAGAAACAGGCCTTTTGGCCCTTCTTGGCTGTGCCGAACCATTTTCTACCTAGTCCCACTGACCTGCTCAGGGACCATATCCCTCCATACACCTCCCATCCATGTATCTGTCCAATTTATTCTTAAATGTTAAAAAAGAACCCACATTTACCACTTCGTCTGGCAGCTCATTCCATACTCCTACCACTCTCTGAGTGAAGAAGCCCCTCCAATATTCCTTTTAAACTTTCCCCCCCTCACCCTAAACCCATGTCCTCTGGTTTTTTTTCTCCCCTTGCCTCAGTGGAAAAAGTCTGCTTGCATTCACTCTATCTATACCCATCATAATTTTATATACCTCTATCAAATCTCGCCTCATTCTTCTACGCTCAGGGAATAAAGTCCCAACCTATTCAACCTTTCTCTGTAACTGAGTTTCTCAAGTCCCGGCAACATCCTTATAAACCTTCTCTGCACTCTTTCAACCTTATTTATATCCTTCCTGCAATTTGGTGACCAAAACTGAACACAATACTCCAGATTCGGCCTCACCAATGCCTTATACAACCTCATCATAACATTCCAGCTCTTATACACAATACTTTGATTAATAAAGGCCAACGTACCAAAAGCTCTCTTTACGACCCTATCTACCTGTGATGCCACTTTTAGGGAATTTTGTATCTGTATTCCCAGATCCCTCTGTTCCACTGCATTCTTCAGTGCCTTACCATTAACCCTGTATGTTCTACGTTGGTTTGTCCTTCCAACGTGCAATACCTCACACTTGTCAGTATTAAACTCCATCTACCATTTTTTAGCCCATTTTTCCAGCTGGTCCAAGTTCCTCTGCAGGCTCTGAAAACCTTCCTCACTGTCTACTACACCTCCAATCTTTGTATCATCAGCAAACTTGTTGATCCAATTTACCACATTATCATCCAGATCATTGATATAGATGACAAATAACAATGGACCCAGCACTGATCCCTGTGGCACACCACTAGTCACAGGCCTCCACTCAGAGAAGCAATTCTCTACCACCACCTCTCGCTGCTTCCATCGAGCCAATGTCTAATCCAATTTACCACCTCTCCATGTACACCTAGCGAATGAATTTTCCTAACTAACCTCCCATGTGGGACTTTGTCAAAGGCCTTACTGAAGTCCATGTAGACAATATCCACTGTCTTCCCTTCATCCGCTTTCCTGGTAACCTCCTCGAAAAACTCCAATAGATTGGTCAAACATGACCTACCATGCACAAAGCCATGTCGACTCTCCCTAATAAGTCTCAGTCTATCCAAATGCTTGTAGATTCTGTCTCTTAGTACTCCCTCCAATAACTTACCTACTACCGACGTTAAACTTACCGGCCTATAATTTCCCGGATTACTTTTCGATCCTTTTTTAAACAACGGAACAACATGAGCCACTCTCCAATCCTCCGGCACCTCACCTGTAGACAGCGACATTTTAAATATTTCTGCCAGGGCCCCTGCAATTTCAACACTAGTCTCCTTCAAGGTCCGAGGGAACACCCTGTCAAGTCCCGGGGATATATCCACTTTAATTTTCCTCAAGACAGCAAGGACCTCCTCCTTTTCAATCTATACAGTTTCCATGACCAACCCCTCCCCATATGGCAATCCCATCAGTCAAGGAATCACTCTTGTGAATCCTTGTTGGTCACCCTCAACAGTAAACACATCTTTCTTTAATAAGTAATTCCAACTTGTATACAATAGTTCAAGTCTGGTTTCACCAAGGTCCTATATTATTGTAGCAAGATGCCTAATTGCCTCTTTGATTCCTTACTGCTACTTTGTGTATGATAATTGTTTCATTTCTGTTTAGAGTCAATTGCCACAATGAACACACATCCCATTAATGGCTAACAATCATTGTGAATTTATGAATTTATATTATCTATTTACCATTATCCCCAGCTGAATGTTAAGTAGAATCTCTTGCAGTTAGTATGGGTGCCACACTGCTGATGGGGAGGCAATGAACATACTGCCAATGTCACATTGGTTCCTGTGGAAATTTACTATGCAACAGTGAAGGGACTTACTTAGCTCTTTGGTAAAGTTCTATCAACTGCATTACATCACCAATACCATCTGCTGCAGTCTGGAAGGCATCTGTGGTAAAAGCCAAAGGACTAAACTGAATTGTGGTGATCCCAGCCTGAGCAGAGCCTGATGCATTGTGACTGACAAGGTATCAGAGAATTCCATGCCCACTTCCACCTCACTCTTGTGCAGTTCTCCTGTTCTCTGTGATCTGCCCTCTTCCTGTACCGCCACAAGTTTCACCATCAAGCAACAAAGAACTGCAATATAAAACGCAGCAAGCCCAACAAAGCACAGCTCTCAGTCACCAGGCCTCTTTCCAAAGTCAGTAAGTCAACAGGAAATTACCCAACAGTAATGTGATGTGGCAAGCTTTTAATTATCCTGGCATTGAAAGTGTTTCAGAGTGCCGAGTGATTTCTTGGGATCGCAGTAAAATGGCCAATGCAATAACCTGGGAAAGATGAAAGAAACAAAGGACGTAATTATTGTCACAAGCAGCAGCGTGGAAGGAGTTGGCTGTGGTTGTGGGCAGAATTTCTATGACTATAATCAATTTCTGGATTGGAATGAATCCAATGACTTTGCAGGACTAAACAGTTAATGAATTATTTTTGTCATTAAAGTAGTTGGACAAGTAATTGATTAGCAAGGAAACAGCATAATAGCCAATTACTTGGCTTTTTCTGAGTATCTTTTCACACCATGTTCCTTGTCCCAGCAGTAGGTTAACTGAGCAGCATTTGCATCAAATACTATGTGCCTTTAATCTATTCCAGCAACGGTGAGACTAAAGAGCAGAATTAGGCCAGTCAAATCTGCTCTGAGATACCACGTACTCGGACCCTGTTACAGTAACCCACTCAATGCATCACCCTCATGCATTTTGATGATCACTTTCAAGCAAGAAAACATCTCCATCTTACTGAGGAAAATCAAAACACAACCGCTGAAGCAATGATGAATTTCGCCACTGATGACCCTAGCTTTCAATACCATCATCAAAAAAATCCACAACGATGAACATTGTCTATATACAAAATCAATAATTCATATTCATAGCTGAAACATAAGTGAGGTTCTTAAAAGACAAACTTAACAAATATTGCTTCACACTCCACACACATCATTTCCCCAGATCATTGCAGCATAATTCCAGCCTCTAGTTTTAGTTGGTCCTGCACTGAAGGATGGATTTTGGGACAGGGGTTCTGGGTTCCCACCCTAAAATTTCCTTTCATTTTAGATTACTGTCTCCTGTTGGATGCTTTTTAAACCACAGTTTTATCAACATCCTAATCAGCTGTTCGGATGTTTACTTGTGTAACTTGATTATAAATTTGAAAGGGCACTCATTCCTCTGAAGCAAACAAGATGCCAAATTGTTGGTATTTTTATATCTCAACATATTTCTTGCCTTTCAGAATCAATTTGTGCTTTGATTTAATAGTTCATTACGTTATTTTGTTATTTACAGAAAATAAAAATTATTATTCCTGATTGGATTAAATTAAATCTCTAAATATTGTATCATTTCTTAATGCATGCATTACTAAATGACAATAAAAGAGGACTGCATGTCCTCATAATCTAATCTAATCTAATATATTCTTCTGGTCAAGGTGGTACCTGTATACAACACTTCTTTAGTCGACATCTTCTGGATAGATCATGAAACTGTATATTTCACCTCTTTTATGCCTGTTATGTTTAGTGGCGCAGTGACATCAGCGCCGGACTCCAGAATGGAGGTTCCCAGGTTCGAATCCAGTCGGGCCACTCCTGAGTACGCTTTCCATCTGTGCTGGGTTGAGTGTTGAGCTTGCAACTCGACCTTGTAAAATACAGAAAAATACTGTACTGCAGAATGTCTATGCGAGGAGTAGCACCCCACACAGCCTTCCAATCCGCGCCTTGTAAGGCATGAAAATGCCCGATGCTGGCCTCTCAGGCCTGATTCGACGTCATCATCATACACTTGTTTTTCATGTGATTTGATATGATTCTGGAACTGTTGGAGCCTGTGATTTGCTGATTGGAGATCGTTCAGGTGTTCGAGCACTCTGCAGTCTTCGAGAGGATTCTGGGAAGCAGAGGCAGCATGTGCGAACCTCATTCCGATCAAGCTGTAGGGTGGGGCATGAGCCGATGTTTGACTCCATTTCACCGATTAAAGCTGCCATTTTTTGCCAATTGAAGCAACAAGGAAGATTGAAACATCGAGGCGAATCCAGAAGTTTGGAAATCGTTTGGGTCAAGCAGCACTCTGCAGTTTCCAGGAGGATTCTGAGAGACAGAGGCATTATGTGCAAATCTTGTGGCCGCAGTCTGTGGGACAGGGTGCAAGCCAATGTTTGACTCCATTTTGCTGATTAAAGCCACGAGTGAGATTGAAGCATCAAAGCAAGAGGGGAGGGTAAGTGCCACCTGCCAGTCTTTTGATCGCTCTGTACTGGAGAGGGGAGAGCCTGCTGCTCTGCCTGAAAAGTGTTGCTCAGGTTTTCTGCATTTTGGATGTGGACTTGGACAGTAGACTTTTTTCATTCTTATTTTTTTTTATATTCTGTGCTTTTCACCTGACCTTTCTCACTTTTCTTGTGCGGGGAGAAGAATTAGGAGGTGATGTGCCTGTTCCATCTTGTTCATTTTTTTGTGTGGGAGGAGGGATTTGGGAGCTGATGTGCCTGTTTTATTTTTGTTTGGTTTTTTTTTGTGGTGGAAGGAGGGATTTGTGGATTCATGTGCCTGTTCCATTTTTGTGTTGGGGGATCAATTTGGGGGTTGATGATCATGCTGCCTTTCTTTTCTTTCTCGGTTTCATGACTATCTGGAGAAGAAGAATTTCAGAGTTATATACTTTGATAATGAATAAACCTTTGAACCTTTAAATGAACCTTTGAACGTATTAACTGAGAAATTTGGTCAAACCTTTTATTGGGGAAATAATACATTGGAACTGGCATTAGTCCCAATTCATGAAACCAGAAAAAATGTGAAATTGGTCCAAAACAAATTGTGAAACATCCCAAAACGATTCAGTAACATGGAATTTGCACAGTGCTAAGCCAGACCAAGTTCAATTCAAGATTCAAACAACAGGAATTCTGCAGATGCTGGAAATACAAGCAACACACATCAAAGTTGCTGGTGAACGCAGCAGGCCAGGCAGCATCTCTAGGAAGAGGTACAGTCGACATTTCAGGCTGAGACCCTTCGTCAGGACTAGATGTCAATTCAAGATTGCTTGCAACACATTAATGCATGGTAGCGTAACAGTTAGTGTGACACTTTTACAGATTCGGGTGTTGGAGTTCGGAGTTTAATTCTGGCGCCATCTGAAAGAAGTTTGTACGTTCTTCCCGTGAGCAAGTGTATCTCTCTAGGTGTTCTGGTTTCCTCCCACAGTCCAAAGAAGTACTGGTTAGTAGGTTAATTGATCATTCTAATTGTCCTATGATTAGGCTAGGGTTAAATTGGTGGGATGCTGGGCAGTGCAGCTCGATGGGCCAGAAGAGCCTGTTTCATGCTGTATCTCTAAACAGGCTATATAATCTCAGAAAGACATCAGCCCTTAAAGGTGCACTCACGTGACAGTCAGACAGCGGCAATACACACTGTAACAGCCACGGAGGAGAGGGAGACTGCAGCAAAGAGGGAAAGAGTTCTAAATTTTACTCAAAGTAATATGGAAGTACATACATAAAGGGATATCCAGCATGCATTGGGGTGCATTAGGTCACAGGAAGGCCATTATGGCCAATGGGAAAAGACAGTTGGGAGTTGACTCCATGTATAAGAATCAACACCAGATTGAGCAATGCAGAAATATCGGAGTGATTTGTCAAACCACTGGAACCACTTGTACAATAGTCAGCAATTTCAGAAATGGGATTAGAAATTTATTGATGTTCTAATCAGTGCAAGTGGTTCTATGTATCTCGGCGATGTAGTATGTCAGCTGGATTTCCCTGCTTGATTAATGGTTTATTTTGTTATTGGCAAATGTTGTGGCATGGATGAAATCACTGGAGAGATAGAGTTACTGGTAGATACAAAACAGCTTCTTTATTTGACACAACAAGGTACAGCAGGCATCATACGGACGGAGACACTTTCGGTAAAAAGTTCTGCTAGCCCAATGTGGGCTCAATATTTATATGCTAAACACAAAGGGAAATTCCTATTTACAAAGTTATAGACAATGCAGAAATAATGCTTTCTTTTGAAGTTACATACAAAACATCACACCTTCTGACTTCATCCTTTCGTCCGGACGCCAACATGTCTGGGTTGGTACTCACAGCCTTTAGGAGTACAAGTTAAATCCACAATACATTTATTTGTTATTTTACATGCTAACATACAGGACAATTCGTATTTATAAAGTATAGATAATACTGTCTTTGAAACTACCTGTAAACTTCACACTTCAATCTGCAGCATCTGGCTAGTATTCCAATATTCACAGCTTTTAGGAAATGCATTGTTGTGAACTCAATCCACAGTACTTTGTCAAACAGAAGAGAAGACTGGTGGCCAAAATCATTTAAGTGTAAATGAATCAACTACCCAAAAACTCACTTTTAACAGCAGATACTGGATGTGAAAAAGGTCACTTTGTTGTATTAGGAGCTGTGATTTTAAAAACATATGGGTGGACAACTATAGATAGTGTTGGCACTGGTATCTTTTTTCCAGGGTTGAAACATCTAATACTAGAAGGCATTCAGAGGGATAAAGTTCAAAGGAGAAGTGTGGGCCAAGTGTTTTTACAAGGAGAACAGTGGTGTCTGGAAAATGCTGCCAAGGATGGTGGAGGAAACAAGCATGAGAAGAATTTAAGAGGCTCTTTGATAGGCACTTGAATTTTTGCAGAATAGAATACTGATAATGTGCAGGCAGAAGGAATTAGGTGTTATTATCTTAGTCAACACAGTACTGTGGGCCAAAGGGTCTGTTCCTGTGCTATACTTTTTCTACGTTTGATGTTCTATGTTCTATGATCTTATGGGCTCTTTCTGGAAAACATCTATCTAGAGAGTCCTTTATATCTCTTGCAGATAATGCATCACTCCTCCTCTTGGCTGGGAGATGAGGCAATAGAGTCATAAAGTCATAGAGTAGCACAGCTCAGAAAAAATCCCTTTGGCCCATCTAGTCCATGCGTACCTGATCTTCTAGGCCACACTGACCTCATCTATCTGCACCTGAGCTATATTCCTCCACACAGAGCAGGAACATCTCTCTGGTAGCCAGCACCTTATTCCCACACTTACAGAGCACGGTGCGCTCCAGGCTCTGCCTTATGAGCCAAGTACTTGCTGCACTTCCCTCATCCGTGTTACTGTCTGCCATGGGCAAGATTGTGAGGCATGCAATGACAAAATCTCCACATGAGTGTGTGTGTGATGGCGCCTGGATGAAGCAGGCAAAGGAATCAAATACTGAGGATTCTATTCTGGTACTTGCATGGATCTTGCTCTATATGTGCCTGACTAGTATAGTAGGAGAGCGCAGACGCAAAGTGAACTGAAATTAAAAAGCAAACTGCTGGAGGAATTCTGCAGGTCAGGCAAAAAACGTAGCGGGAAATGCAGAGACAATATTTTGGGTGAAACCCTTGATCTCGTAAATTTTTACAGATGTATCTTGGACAGCATTCTAACGGTCTGGTATGGTGTGGGGTGCTGATGCACGGTTTTGAAGTAAACTGCAGAGAGTTGAAAACTTAGTCAACTCCACCATGGGCACTAGCCTTTGTAGTATCCAGGACATCTTCAAGGAGCAATGTCTCAAAAAGGCAGCATCTATCATTAAGGACCCAATTTACCCAGGTCACACCTTGTTCTCATTGCTCCGATCAGGAATGAGGTACAGAAACTTGAAGGCACACACTCAATGGTTCAGGAACAGCTTCTTCTCCTCTGCCACCTGATTTGTGGATAGACATTGAACCCATGAACACTACCTCACTACGTTTTTATTTCTATTTTTGCACTACTTATTTAACTGTATATATGTATGTACTATAATTCACATTTTTTCTGTGATTACGTATTGCATTCTACAGCTGCCACAAAAACAACAAATTTCATGACGCAACGGTGATTGTGCAAAGCTCTCAAGGCTGTGAAACAATACAAGGACAAGATTGAGTCAAAATTCACAACGAATAGCACACGTGACTTGTGGCGAGGGCTGTATACCATCATAGTCTTCAAAGCCAAACGTTGTGGTACCGCCAACATCGCAGCCTCTCTCCCAGGTGAGCTCAATCGCTTTTACACTCAGTTCGATGTCGCTAACTCTGAGCTTCCGAGGAAAGCCACCGCTACAACCTGCAACCTGATCATCTCTGAGGCTGAGGTACGCAGATATTTCCAATGAGTGGACAGTCGCAAGGCTGCGGGACTGGACAGCATCCCAGGGCAAGTACTCAGGATGTGCACAGCACAACTGGCTGGCGTGTTTACTGACATTTTTAATCTCCCTCTCCCAGTGTAGATTGCCCTCCTACTTCAAATTACCCACCATTGTCCCTGTACCAAAAAAGTCCAAGGTAACATGCCTGAATTACTGGTGTCCTGTTGCACTCACTTCAATAATATGCAAATGCTTTGAGAATCTAGTCAAGGATTACATCTGCAGCTTACTACCACCCACACTGGACCCCCTACAATTTGCCTCCTGACATAACCAATTGACAGATGATGCAATAGTCACTGCCATCCTTACACATCTGGAGAAGAAAGATGCTTATGTGCAGTTCTTGGACTACTGTTCAACATTCAAAACCATAATTCCATCCAAGCTCGACAGGAAGCTCAGAGACCCCGGCCTTGACCCTGCCTTGTGCAGCTGTATCCTGGACTTCCTGTCAGATCGTTGGCAGGTGGTAAGAATGGGTTCACTCACCTCCACCCCTCTGACCCTCAACACAGGAGCCCCTCAGGGCTGTGTACTAAATCCCTTCCTTTATTCTCTGTATACGCATGACTGTGTTGCCACCCACAGCTCTAATCTGCTAATTAAATTTGCTAACGACACTATTATTGATTGGCCTAATCTCAAACAATAATAAAGTGGCCTTCAGGAAAGTAGTCATCTCTCTGACACAGTGGTGTCAAGAAAACAACCTCTCCCTCAATGTCGCAAAAACAAAGGAGCTGGTTGTGGATTACAGGAGGAATGGAAACAGGCTAACCCCTATTGACATCAATGGATCTGGGGTTGAGAGGGTAAACAACTTCAAGTTTCTCAGCATCCACATCACCGAGGACCTCACGTGGTCTGTAAACTCCAGCTGTGTGGTGAAAAAGGCACAACAGCACCTCTTTCACCTCAGACAGTTGAGGAAGTTTAGCATGGGCCCTCAAAACCTAAGAACTCTCTACAGGGCCACAATTGAGAGCATCCTGACCGGCTGCATCAATGCCTGGTATGGGAACTGTACTTCCCTTAATCGCAGAATTCTGCAGAGAGTGGTGCAGACAGCCCAGCACATCTGTAGTTGTGAACTTCCCATGATTCAGGACATTTACAAGGACAGGTGTGAGTAAAAGGGCTGAAGAATCATAGGGGAACTGGAGTCACCCCAACCACAATCTATTCTAGCTGCTACCTATCATAGCATAAAGATCGGGGCCAACAGGCTCCAGGACAGCTTCTTCCACCTGGCCAGCAGACTGATTAACTCACGGTGATTTGAGTATATTTCTATGTTATATTGACTGTTCTATTTATTATAAATTATTATAAGTTACTATGATCACACATTGCACATTTAGACAGAGATGTAATATAAAGATTTTTACTCCTCATGTATGTGAAGGATGTAAAAAATAAAGCCAATTCAATTAAACCTGATTCTGATTCTGATTCTGATCTGGGCTGAAAAAGTAGGGGAGAGATAACTCAGGTTCCATCACCAACAGTCCCTCGACCCCTCCACCTATCACCTCTCAGCTTCCATCGCTATTTCACTCTTCCCTCCTCCATCTGCCCAATACCTTCCTCACCTGAATCTACCTATCACTTGTCAGCTCTGGCTCCAAGCATTTCTCTCACCTCTTCATTCTAGCTAGGTTTCTGTACTCTTTTTGTCCAGATGAAGGGTTTTAAACCAAAAAGTTCACTACCCATTTCCCTGATCTGCTGAGTTTCTCCAGCAGTTTCCTTCTTAGTTGGAGAGTGCACTGTCTTGAGTAGTCATAGTAATAGGGGATTTCCCTGGGTCCCTCTGGGCAGAGCTGTTTTCTGATGACATTAAGTAGTGTGGGCTCTCTCAGGGTGCAAGAACCACATGCACTTCCTAAAAATGTAGCATTAACGTTTGGAAAGCTCTTCTAGTGATCCATCACCAATTGCCTGTTGATGGAGTGGGAATCTTTTCTAAACAGTCATAAAACTGATCTGGGTTAATAAGAGGAGATTTTTGGTTACCTGGAGCACCATCAATGATTGAATTTAAGTTTATGTTAATTTCTATATTTAGATTATGAAGACACGCAGTCTCCTTTTATTGTCATTTAGTAATGCATGCATTAAGAAATGATACATTATTTCCTCCGGTGTGATATCACAAAACACAGGACAAACTAAGACTGAAAAACCTAACAAAACCACATAATTATACATATAGTTACAAACAGTGTAACAATACCATAACTTGATGAAGAAAGTCCGTGAGCACAGTAAAGTTCAAAGTTTCTCAAATGTACCACATCTCACGCAGACAGGAGAAGGAAGAAAAACTCTCACTGCCATGCCAACCACAATCCGACTCAGAGTCATCCGAAAACTTTGAGCTCTGATCAGCTCTCCGACACCGAGTACTGAGTGGCGTCTCTGCCGAACGATTTGACGTCCTACTCGGTCACCAAAAACAGGCAAGGCCGGGGATTTTGAGGCCTACCCGCCGAACGATTCCCGACCACACAGTAACGATAGCAGCGGACGGGCATTTCAGAAATTTCTCCAGATGTTCCTCTGTGCTTTCTCGTCCATTCTCCATCAAATCAGAATTGTCCACGGCCCCTATTTAACAGATACAACATCATTTTTCACCGGAGGGCTGCGTACGTGCATGCTGCCATCTTCTCTTCCCATTTCACATTTGTAATATGCTTTGCTGCTGCAAAAACCCTCATTTTCATGCATTTACATCCTGTATGCACATATATGCCTATATCAATAAACGTGAACTTGATACCGCAGGGAGTAGTATGATGGGTGACACAGAGGTGATATGCTGTTGTTGCTCAAGATAACACTGCAGATTTTCTTTTCTTTGTGATTTGACTACTTTATTAATCACACTTTTTCTCGGAAATGATCACTGCAGTCAGTAGCCTGTAACTTTGCTTTCAGAATTGCGCTTTTGCCACCACTCCCCCCCCAACTCGTACGACCTGGCGTTCTTATGGTGTGAACTGAAGTCATGAAGGCGCAGGAGGGTTGCGGCATGGCATATAAATGGGCGTTCGTGCCCAGTGCAGACTCAGTGGGCTCACTGTCCTCTTTCCTTGCTGTGATTCCGGACGAATGATCTTATTAAGTAGTGAGATAATCCACAACTTATTAGGCACCGGTATTACTGAAGCTGGTCCACAACATTCCTACTGTGGAATTTTGAGCTCCAATTTACACTGGGACAGAGAGAAGTGGGCCCACTATAAACAGTCACAAACAAGAGAAAATCTGCAGATGCTGGAAGTCCAAGTAACATACACAAAATGCTGGAGGAACTCAGCAGGCCGGGCAGCATCGATGGAAAAGAGCGCAGTCGATGTTTTGGACCGAGGCCTTTCAGCAGGACTATGAACAGTGATGTAATTCAGTGTACGTTTGATAACCAGAAGCACTGGCCCCATTCTGTAATTTGACCCAGAAATAATCACTCAAGTGATTTCCTCTGATGAAGATGGAAAAGGAATTGTATAGGATTGATTGTATAAGATGATGCTTTTTGACATTATGTGCAAGTAGGTATATGCTCTACAATAAGTTCCTCATTGCTTCTGTGCATACATACATATACTTGTGCAGAAGACAATAAATTTAACTCAAGTTTGATTTCTTCTGCATTAAATGAACCATTTTCTAGGTAAGCTTTGGAAGAAAATGTAGATGAAATAAAAACAGAAAATGTTAGAAAAACTCAGCAGGTTGCAAACATTTGTGGAAAGAGAAACAAATAATGCTTCCAGTTGAAGATGCTTTTCCAGAACGAGGAATTTGCGAAAATAAGTTAAAGTTTTAGAGAGTGAGGGAAAGTCAGTAGAGGCAAACAGAATATCTCTTATAGTGTAAATCTAGAGGTGTGGTGGTGATAAACTGTTGATTAAGCAATCTGGTTAGCAGATTAATGAGAACAGTCAAAGAAACAGTATACTAACAAAGGGGCGTGTAAAAAGGAAAATGCAGGTCAGGGTATAAGACATGGCCAACTGATCAGGCGATGTCTGCAGAGAAAAAAAAGCTGTGTTAATATTCCAAAAGGCTAATCCACAACAGGACTGGTTAGTTCGGATACAGAGATCAGAGTGGGATCAAAAATAAAAGCAGCAAGCACAGGGAAATACAGGGTCACTCCTGAGGACTAAATTTAGGATGTCACTAAAGACTCTTGCTTATTTCTGTAATGTATGGTAGAGAGTCTTCTAACCTGTTGTATCACAGCCTGGTATAGAGACTCCAATGCACAGGATAGCAAGAGGCTGCAGATGAGTATCTTCTGATTCTGATTCTGCAGGTATTTTGACAATCATCAACAATTTGCAAACACAAGGAAATCTGCAGATGCTGGAATTTCAAGCAACACACATAAAAGTTGCTGGTGAATGCAGCAGGCCAGGCAGCATCTCCAGGAAGAAGTACAGTCGATATTTTGGACCGAGACCCTTCGTTTGCATTGATTTCTCCAAAGGAGAGGAGACAACAGCACGTGGTCGAATGCAAACAGTGTATTGGAGAAAGTGCAAATGAATCACTGCCTCACCTGGAAGGATTTTGTATGGCAATGTTGTAAAATCTGATTATCAGCATGTACTTCCTTTTTTTTGAGAAGTTATTCCAATGTCAGACATGAAAACTAATGAAGCATTAATCAAGCATAATGAACTGCTTCTGATTCAGCATGGCACCCCAGAATTTCAGTGCAATAACACTTGTGTACACACCTAATTCTAAAATTTTGCTGAGAATTAACTGTTTGACTGACCTGTCTCAACTTTTAATTCCCTTAAACCAGATTACATTCAATGCCTCATTTAGATGAAAATGCTATGAAATGAGGAGTATGTATTGCCAGTTTAATAAAATGCTGTTACACACGGTGATTTCTTCCTTTCAGAGCTCTTTAGTCTTGTACAGCCCAGGTTAATGGATTGAACTTTGAGGAATTTCCCAGAGCTCCTATCAGAAAACCTCGTAAGCTTCAGCTCAGCGCAGCTCATCCATTGAACAGCCCACATGCAAATAGATCTCTAATCCACACAAATTGATCAGAAATCTTCAGTTTGCACAGCAGATTGACCATAGCATTTTCCTTTACCTCCTCTAAATTCAAAAAAAAACTATTTTAAAATATAGCCTGCAGATGCTGGAAATCTGCATTGAAAACTGAAAGTAGTGGAAATATTCAGGTTGCATCTGTGAAGAGAGAAACAAAAAGAGCAGAGTTAGGCTTTCAGATTGATGAACCAAATCATGCCCCCTTATTCTCACGTTGTAGGTATGTTTCACAAGTCCAGCGTGTATTCATATCCCTAATTGCTCCTGAGAAGGCGGTGGTGAGCTGGTAGAGGGTTTCTCATGTCATCCCACTCTTTAAAGGAAGGAGACAGAAGAAAGGCCAGTCAGCCTGACCTCAGTGATTGGTAAGATGTTGGAGTCCATTATTAGGGATGAGGTTTCGGGGTACTTGGAGGCACATGATAAAGTAGGCCATGGTCAGCATGGTTTCCTTAAGGAGAAATCTTGCCTGACAAATCTGTTGGAATTCTTTGAGGAAATAACAGGCAGGATAGGCAAAGGAGAGTCAGTGGAGGTTGCTTACTTGGATTTTTTGAAGGCCTTTGATAAGGTGCTGCAGATGACACTGCTAAACAAAAAGAGAGCTGTAATATTACAGAAAAGATGCTAGCATGGATAGAAAATTGGCTGACTGGCAGGAGGTAAAGAGTGGGAATACAGGGGTCTCTTTCTAATTGGCTGCCAGTGACTAATAGTGTTCTGAAGGGGTTGGTATTGGAACCGCTTCTTTTATGTTAATATGTCAATGATTTGATGATGGAATTGATGTCTTTGTAGCCAAGTTTTATACTTAAAGCGGAGGTTGACAGGTTCTTGGTTAGTAAGGGTGCCAAAGGTTACAGGGAGAAGGCAGGAGAATGGTGTTGAGATGGATAAAAAAAAGAGCCATAATGAAACGGCTGAGCTGACTTGATTGGCCAAGTGGCCTAATTCTGCTCCTATGTCTTATGGTCTTGTATCATGGTTGTATAGCCAGTTCCAGGAGTTAGTCAAATTCAGATTTTTAGCATGTGCACAAGTGTAGTGAAGTACAGTCCACGTACAATGAAAACATACTTACAGCAGCATTTTGGTACAGAAAACAAACAGCATATGACTTATATATGAATCATTCAAGATAGTGAAAAGAGAGGGCAAAAACACATGCAAAGACACACATACACACACACACACACACACACACACACACACACACACACAAACACACCCCCCCCACACACACACACACACATATACACACACACCCACACACACACACACATACACACACACACCCCCCCCACACACACACACACACATACAGACTCACCCACACACACACATACACACCCACACATACACACACACATACACACACACACACACACACACACACACAGACACACACACACACGCACACCCACACCCACACACACACACACACACACACACACATACACACACACACACACACACACACACATACACACCCACACACATACACACACACACACACACACACACAACACATACACACATACACACACACCCACACACACACACATACACACACACACATACACACACACACACACACACACACACACACACACACACACACACACACACACACACACACTTGAGCCTTAAATACAGTGGAGAGGCTTTCGAAAATTAGAAGTTTAGTAATAAATCATGGAATGCAACCTCCAGTGCATTCTTGAAATCGTTGTATTTATGAGGCTAATTCAGATGTGTTGTCCAATGCTCAATGATAGTAAAAGTACTGGCTATGAAGAAGCAGTAATGATGGGGGTGATCATTTACTGGCATTTGTGTGTGGCAAATGTTATGGAGTCAAATATTTATTGGGATGCCAGTAGGAAGCTGAGATGGATCATTTACTCGCAGTTTGGCCTAAAGATATTTGAAAATATTCAGTCAACGCACACAAAGTGCTGGAGGAACTTAGCAGACCAGGCAACATCTATGGAAAAGTGTATTTCAACATTTCGGGCCAAAGCATTTCTGCAGAACTAGAGAAAAAAGCTGAGGAGTAGATTTAAGTGGTGGGGGGAGGGGAGAGAGAAGCACAAGATGATAGGTGAAACTTGAAGGGAGAGGGATGAAGTAAAGAGCTGGGAGGTTGATACGTGAAAGGGACAGAAGGCCATGGAATAAAGAAAACGTGGGGAGGAGCACCAGAGGGAGTTGATGGGTGGGCAAGCACATAAGGTGAGAGAAGGAAAAGGGGATGAGAAATAGTGAAGGGGAGTGGGGGTGGGAGGCACTACTGGAAGTTCAAGAAATCGATATTCATGCCATCAAGTTGGAGGCTACCCAAATGAAATATAAGGTGTTTCTCCAACCTTAGTATGGCCTCACCACAAAACTCCTTGCCTGTCCATCAGCTCCCTCCGATGCTCCTCTCCCTGTCACGGTCCTGTCCGTGAAGTCCACATTCTAGTTCACGGTCCAATCCGTGGATTCCATATTCCGGCTATTCCTTTTTTCCCTTGTTCCGTTGGACGCCTTAATTGAGGTACTTGATTCTCGTTTCAGGCTGGCAACATAAATAGCTCTGGGGTCCAGTGATTCCTTGCTGGACCGTCCTCGTCAGTATCCCCGTCAAGTTAACCTGCCGGAGTGAGACTAGAGCCACTGTCTGTAGTTCCTGAGCCGCCCTGTGTTCCATGTCCTGTGTCTAAGAAGAGTCCTGGCTCTATGTCCTGTGTCCAAGGAGGAGCCCCGGCTCAGTGTTCTGCGTCTGAGTCAAGTCCAGGCCAGGTCCAAGTCCGAGTCCAAGCCAAGAGCCATGTCTAGACCCAGCTGCCGAGTCCCTGCCAAGACCCGAGTTCCAAGTCATGATCTGAGTTCCCTGTCAAGTTCAAGTCCCAAATCCAGTCCTGGTTTTCCGGTTTGTCACTCTACGTCTACTTTTGTGTTATCATTTTGTCCTCGCTCCTTGGCTTCCGTAGCATTCTTAATAAACATAGTCCAGTTCCTAGTACTTCAGTGTCTGTGTCTTGCATTTGGGTCCACCAGAGCCTCGCACGTGTGACACTCCCCTTTTCTTACCTCCATAGCCTTGTGTTTCTCTTTCCCTTACTTTTAAATCTACAGCGCAAGTTTTTTTCTCCAGTCCCGCTGAAGGGTTTCCGCCTGAAATGTTAACAATACTCTTTTCCATAGATGCTGCCTGGCCTGCTGAGTTCCTCCAGCATTGTGTGTGTGTTGTTTGGATTTCCATCATCTGCAGATTTTCTCTTGTTTGCAAGGATTCTGTGTTGTCTGCTGTACTCAAGCAGTGTTTCATAGAATTGAGAATTGAAGAGCTGTTGGAATCTCCTTCTCCCATTAGTTCTTCAGTTGTCCATCACTATCATCATTTGTAGCTGGATGAATCATCTGTAGAGCTTTGCATTATACAAAAGCTGAGAGATTGCTTAATGCTCACTAGAGTACATTACCACTGCACATTAGCATTTATGTAATCCTTCACTGGTGTCAAAATGGTTGTTGTGATGCATCTAGTGTGGTGGTGTAGTTGATCCCGCTTGTCACTCTCACTTTCAGCTTCCACTGCTGGCGAGCAGTCTTGTGAAAAGGAGAGCCGAGTGTGTAAGTCTCTCCCTGCCAGTACACAGCCTCTTCAACAGCAAGCCTTGTGTATTGCCTCCTCGCTGGTGACACACGGAAATTAAACTCCATCCAGACTCAGACTGAACTACTGAGGACAGGGAGGAGGTCTGGCCCCTGCACACGTAGCACGCAGGCCCACCAATGTATGGACATGTCCTGGTGTTCGTGAACCAGATCCCCGGCCATGAGTAAATAGCCCCACTGCATTGTGGGCAGCCTCATGAGAGACGAAGACAATGGGAGTAAACCCAGACAGCAAGTCTGGAGTGGAGCCCCTAAGGAGGCTGGACATATTGAATATCCTTCCAGCAGCTCCTGCAGCCAAATTGGTGCCAGACATATTGCTCATAAGCTTTCTTTTGGACTACACTGGTGAGGCCAAGAGGGGGATCTTGCTTTACTGGGCATCTCAGGATCTCCATACCTTCCACCTATGCTTGTGATGATGATAATCATCATCCCTTGTCCTTTGAGACAGAAAGATGCCAACAACAACAACAACAATCCTGCATTGTGTCTTCACTTGTTTTCCACTTGACACTTTAGGCATTCATAATGCTTCTCTGAGCAGGTTTTCTTATATTCCTAATTCTGACTTAAGGATAATGTTAATGTAACAGCTATAAGGGACCATTATGCAAACTTTATTAAAGTTGCATGAATGGCAGAGCAGACTCGATAGGCTGATTGGCCTACTTTTGCTCTTTTGGTCTTATGTTCTAACATTAACCTTTCATGGTTCACTAAGCAAACCCTGTTAATGGAGAGATTTGAGGTATCTTGAGTTGAAATAAGAACATGAGAAATAGAATAAGGAGTCGGATTTGTTGGGCCCTCATGCCTATTTCCCGGTTCAATAAGGTTACTGCTGATCTACCACGTCTCCAATTAGACTTGGTATTTCATTGTCCCATGTAACAAGATGCAGTGAAAAACTTTGTCTGTGTACCATCCAAGCAGATCATACCATACATACTTACAACGAGGTTGTAAAAAGAAATTAGAATGCAGTATATAGTGTTGCAGCTTACAGAGAAAGTTTAGAGCATGTAAACCAACAAAGGGGAGGGCTGCATCTAGGTAGACTGGAAGATCAAGAGTTCTTCTTTGCATTTCAGTCAAGAGTCTGAAAACAGCAGGATAGAAACTGCCCTCATGTTTGGTAGTATGTGCTTTCAAGGTTTTGTACTTTTCTGTCTAATGAGAGACAGAAGAAAAGAAAATGAGTGTGGTGGAAAGGGTTTTGATTATTGACCACACATTTTGAATCCACATCCCACTCCCATTCTGATATGTCTTTCCACGGCCTCCTCTACTGTAAAGATGAAGCCACACTCAGGTTGGAGGAACAAGACCTTATATTCCGTCTGGGTAGCCTCCAACCTGATGGCATGAACATTGACTTCTCTAACTTCTGCTAATGCCCCACTTTGTCCTCATACCCCATCTATTATTTATTTATATACACACATTCTTTCTCTCTCTCTCCTTTTTCTCCCTCTGTCTCTCTGACTATACCCCTTGCCCATCCTCTGGGTTTTTTCCCCCCCTCCCTCTTTTCCTTCTTCCTGGGCCTCCTGTCCCATGATCCTCTCATATCCCTTTTGCCAATCACCTGTCCAGCTCTTGGCTCCATCCCTCACCCTCCTGTCTTCTCCTATCATTTTGGATCTCCCTCTCCCCCTCCCACTTTCAAATCTCTTACTAGCTCTTCCTTCAGTTAGTCCTGACGAAGGGTCTCGGCCCGAAACGTCGACTGTACCTCTTCCTAGAGATGCTGCCTGGTCTGCTGACTTTTCACTTGACACTTTAGGCATTTAAACACCAGCAGCTTTGATGTTTGTTGCTTGAATTTCCAGTGTCTGCAGAATTCCTCATGTTTAGGGTTTTGATTATGTTGGTTGCATTCCCAACAGTATACAGGGTTCATGGAGAGGAGGCTGGATTTCATAATGGGTTGGGCTGTGTTCACAGCAATTAAAATTAACAATTTTAATATTGACACCCAAATGACTTCCCAGATGGGTTTTTTGTCAATGATGCAAGCAGAAGTATGCAAAATATCCCAGCCCTGCCTGTACAACATGTCCCATCTCATCTGTGTGGAACTTTTGAGGTCATACTTGAAGGAAAGCCCACTAGTCCTGTGGGAATATAAAAGAAACAGAGAGCTGGCACAGTATTCTTCTGTTTGTTTTCTTTTTTCCTATTCACTGAAATAGATAATGATGAGGCCTCTGCCAGTCAGAGTCAATCGTTGATGCTGTATCCTAGCTGTCTGGATATGGAAGCCTGGGCATTACAATATGGAGAGCAAGCTGCCTCTCTCCAACGATCTGATGAACCCAAAGAAACGTCAGAGATTGATACAGTTTGGCACCAGCAACATTGCAAGTATTGTCTTTCAGCATTGAACACAATATAGGATTACCTTAGGGATTCCAGCTTCTGATTTTTCCCCGCAGGGTTTACTCCCAAAGCCTTCCCCATGAGCAGTTGTAGCCACAAAGCAATGGAGATTTGAGATCAAAGTTTTCCTTCCATGAGCTGCTAACCATGGTTGACAAACCCAATCTACCCAAAGCAACTGGTATAAGGTGCCAGTAACCTACCTTTGCTCTTCTCCTGTCAGTAGAAATGGTTCTGCCGGACTTAGTAGCTAAGCCACACATGAAGGCCAGGAGATGGACTTGGTTGTCAGAGGCTATTTGAGTTGAAATAAGAAATGGCTATCTACTCTATCTTATCATCTTATACACATGTATCAAGTCACATCTCATCCTCCTTCACTCCAAAGAGGAAAGCCCTATCCTCATAAAATAAGCTTTCTAAACCAGGAGACGTCCTGATAAATCTCACAGCATCTTCTCTAAAATAGGGAGATACTCATAGAAACTGGAGGCAAAAATCATTGCTTTTTCAATCTTTCTTTTTGTCCAATCTCAGTGTTAGTGATGAGGTAGCACTTAGTTCAGTCAACAAAAAGGAGCAAGAAACCCTAGATCAACTATTGCACAAATAATGCAAAGTGAAGCCAAAATTATACTAGAGCGATTAATTGTATTGTTACGATTTCGTAATGTACCAGCAGCAAGAGATGACAAATTGAGTCAGGTTTTAATATTAAAACCACTATATTTATTTACATCTACTCAAAAATATAGAAAATTAAATAAACTACTTTCTTAAACAGAAATTAACAGTGTTATACGTCTATAGCTCCCTTACGGTCAAACATAGAACCCACTCTTAATAGATCTTACTCAAGCACAGTCTTAAAGTGGCAGTTCAGAGAGTCCCAGTAATTCACGAAATAGGTGAGAGGGGAGACTTGTGGATTCACAGTGCAGCGATGAGACGATCACTACAAATTCCAAAGATTCCACGTCTAGCGAATGAAGAAACGGTTACCTAAGATCCCAGCCGAGGAATACTGTTCCGAAGTCCACGAAGAGCGATTTCACAAAGTGACTGTCATGAAATCCACACCCACGGATCATATGAAGGACAGACACGCCTCCACAATGCACAGTGTGCAGCTGATTAACCCAATCCTTTGGGTACGGGTAAGCATTAGACTTTACCCTTCTGGACCGTGAGCTGTTCCCTGACAGCTCAAAGTCTGCACTTTCTCTCTTTCCTTTGACTCCTTCTTAGCACTATGCCCACATTTCTTTTATACCGTTGGCATACGTCATAAGGTAACGCTCACAGAAAAGAAACTGTGGACTCCCAGTAAAATGAAACTGGGGACTCATGACGCCCACATTAAACGAAACTATGGATTCCCAGGAAAACGAAACCGTGGACACGTAACAATATAAATAAAATAGTATAAATTATCAGAAATAATCATATTATCATTGACAAATATGCAAGATCAGTGACTGGCCACATAGAGAAGTGCATTGAGGCCGTCACCATTATTAAATATCTATATGAGGGCAAATCAGAAAGCCATGCATGGCTGACAGCAGAGATCCAGGTGCAGCTGAGAGATCAGGATATTGCCTTCAGATCAGGGGACAAGACATCTCTCACATCAGCAAAAGCTGTGCTTTGCCATGCCATCAGGAAGGTAAAATGGGATTATTCACAGCGAATATACAGCCACATCTGTGAAACCAGACACATGAGACACATGTGGCAGCGCACTCAGATCATAAGAAGCCCTGCTTAGGAAGTGGAAATGCTGCTGTGCCTTCTTGTTCGGGGGGATGATATTAAGGGACCAGGTGTGGTCATCCATGATGTGAACTTTGGGCACTTAACTCTTTCTACAGAGGAGCCATGTTTTTGCAGTGGGGGATGGTTCATTTGCACCTTCTTGAAAGTCCACAGTGATTCCCTATGTCTTCTTCACATTTAGGCTTAGGTTGTAGTTTTCACACCCATCCACCAGCCACTCTACCTCCGCTCTGTACTCCGTCTTGTCATTGTTCTTGATAAGGCCAACCACTGTTGTGTTATCCACAAACCTGACACGGTTTGAGTCGGATCCTGTGACACAGTCATGTGTCAGCACTGTGCAGCAGTTTGGGAAGCGCCATACTCAACATAATGAGACGAGAGATGTTGCTGCCCACACGGTCTGGCAGTGACCTTCCTGTTAAGAAGTCTAGTGCTCATTTGCAGAGGGAGGTATTGAGACCCAGCGAAGACAGTCTCCCCACCAGATTCCGGGGTGTGATGTCACCAGATTCGGATATGGCCCAAGTGCGGAGTGAGAGACACTGAAGCAGGTCGATAGTTCACAGACTTTAATGCAAACAGTGTTGAAGGGAAAAAGAAAACAATAAACACTAGGGCAAACAGTGCCGTTAACTAAAACTCCCACATGGGAAACGAAGCCTACACTGCGACTGAAAAGGACAACTAAGAAGAAAACAAATACAGCTAGTCTTTGGCGTCAGTTGGCTCGACAGCCCAATTTCTCAGGCAAGGCAGAATACAAACAGACAGCTAAGGGTTGCTGTGTCCAAGTCTCGACAAATACTACAACGGAATGAATGGAGTTAAATAATATCACAATGATATCATAATTAGCTGACACGTGCATATTCATGAGCACAATTGCCGTATCAACTGCGCTGCTGAATCCGTGGCTGTAACATACGATGGTGTTGAACACCAAACTGAAGTCTATAAACAGCAGTCTGGCTCACGAGACCCCATTGTCCAGGTGGGAAAAGACAGAGCGGAGAGCAGAGGCTATTCACTCTGTCTGCATCAGTGAACTAACTTGTGTGACAAGTGAACTGCAAAGGGTCCAGTGTAGCTGGGAAAAAGGCTTTAATGTGCTCCATGACCAGCCACTCAAAGCATTTCGTAATGGTTGATGTTAATGTCACCGTACGATGGTCATTTAGGCAGGTGACTGTTGCTTTCTTTGGCACTGGAATGATGGTCTCCGCCTTGAAATCCGAGGGGACAACTGATTGTTCCAGAGTGATGTTGAATATGTCTGCCAGCACCTCCATCAGCTGGTCTGTGTAGTCTTTCAGAACCCGACCTGGTATATTACCGGGCTCCACAGCTTTGTGTGGGTTGTCTCCGGCCAGGGTCTTCCTCACCTCAGCTTCAGCCAGACAGTGTCTGCTCCCCTGGCAAGGGTGCCTTCCTCACCAGCACCTTGTTCTGTGCATCCGGGTGTAGAAGACATTCAGGTTCTCAGAGAGTGAAGCATTCTGGTTACTGACGCGCAGGGTAGATTTGTAGTCTGTAATCCCCTGAATCCCCTGCCACGTGCACCTCGTGTCTCTGGTATTGCAGAAGTGCTTGTAAGTTCTCTAAAAAATGCTTCCATTGCACCTTTCTGATGGAACGGGAAAGCAAGTTCTCGCTTCCCTGAGAACTGCCACATCCCCCAATCGAAAGGCAGCATCAATGATCCCTCAGCCGTGCACGGGCCTCTGCAGTAAGCCATGTCTTCTGATTTACCCTCACCCGGATGTGTTTCATGATGGTAACAACTTCAGTACACTTCTCCATGTAGCTGGTCTCAGATTCCACATATTCCTCGATGTTAGTGGGGTTGTCATGGTTTACAGCCTCCCTGAACATTCTCCAGTTCGTATAAACAAAGCAGTTTTGCAGTGCAGAGATTGCACCCTCGGGCCTGGTTTTCACCACTTTTAGAACTGGTATGAACTGTTGAAAGCTGGAATTAACATTATAGATAAGTGATCTGAGAGTCCAATGTGGGGTCGAGGGACTGCTTTATACGCACCTGGTATGTTTGTGTAAAGCAGGTCCAGTGTATTTTCATCTCTGGTAGCAAAATCTACATGCTGGTGGAACTTAGGCAGGACTACCTTAAGGTTTGAATGGTTAAAGCCGCCTGTGATAATGAAGATACCATCAGGGTGTTTGGATCGAAAGACATTCATGCTGCTGTTGTACTCATGCAGTGTCTCCGGAATTAGCAGAGGCGGGGGATATATACAGCTACCAGCATAATTGTAGTGAACTCCCTCGGTATGTAAACGGTCTCCACTGCACAAAAATAAACTCAATCATTAGTGAACAGTAGGATGCCACTGCTGAAGCATCCGTACACCAGTTCTTATATATGTAAATACAGATACTGCCACTGCCGGATTCCTGTCAACCCAAAACGCGCTGAAACCCTCCAGCTGGATGACCACATCAAGTATAGAGGCCCAAAGCCAAATTTCTGTGAGGATGAGTGCGCAGATATTTTTCTCTCACTGGTTCAGTCTCAGGCACAAGTAGTCCAGTTTATTTTCAAGTGAATGGATATTAACCATTTAGAACGAGGGGAGAGTCGGCCTGAAGGGCTTTGATCTAGGTCATTCCCGAACCCGAGCACGCTTTCCCCTGTTTCTTGTTTCCTTGCGCACCTCTTCCTACAGCGTCACTCACAGAGGTCTGTTGGCATACGCAAAGACCCAAGCCGTGGAGCTCCTCTGTGGAATTGCTGTGCACTGTACACAGTATGTTAGCCAACAGCGTTTTCTGAGCATAGCAAAAACGTACAGGACATGGATGAACTATTACACCCTGAGACAAAATGGTCACTGCATCAGAATGTGCCGTCATTTTTGGATCAAGTTATCATTTATGGTTAAGTGAAAATTAAACTTGAATTTGAACTTGATGCATGGAGCAATGTGCTCGTGAGGAAGGACTCCTTCATCTGAGGAGGAGGCATTCTGTCTGGCCACAGCTGATGTGAGGAAGACTTGAGCCAGGCACAATTCATATAAAGCACCTGGGCCTGACAAGGATCTGATCAAGTTCTGAAGGCCTGTGCAGCCCAGTTAACAGAGGTTCTAACAGACATCTTTAATATCTGCTTGGAATAGTCCACTGTCCCCTCAGGCTTCAAGCTGGCCTCCATCATTCTGGCTCCTATGAGGCAGCAATAAACTGCCTCAGTGACTACTGTCTAGTGGCACTGAGCTTAACAATAATGAGATGCTTTGAGTGGCTGGTTACGGGACACTTTAAATCCCATCTTCCTGCTACAATGGAATCTTTGTAGTCCACTTATCACTCAGATCAGACCACTGATGATTCCAAAGCCTCTGGTCTCCACTCCTACTGTATCCACCTGGAAAATGGTGCCTCATATGCCAGGATATTGTCCATTGACTTCAGTTTGGTGTTCAAAATAATCATCTGTCAGAAGCTGATGGGTAAACTGTCCTTGCTGGGTCTGAACAGATTTCTCTGTAACTGGACCCTGGACTTTTAGACAGAAAGACCACTGTC
This sequence comes from Mobula birostris, assembly GCF_030028105.1. Lineage (NCBI taxonomy): Eukaryota > Metazoa > Chordata > Chondrichthyes > Myliobatiformes > Myliobatidae > Mobula > Mobula birostris. Next base: position 83,361,955 of record NC_092377.1, on the reverse strand, counting down.
ATTCCATGCTGGCAGAACCATCCCTAGCTCCATCATGCTGAACACCAGTGCCCCCTGGAGCTGCATGCTCAGCCCGTTGCTGTTCATGTTGCTAACGCATGACTGCATTGCTAGATTCCGGTTCAAACTGAATCATCAAGTTTGCAGGAGACACAGCAGTGGTTGGCCTCATCAACAACAACGACGAGATGGCATACAGAGGAGAGGTAGAGTGGCCGGTAGAATGGTGTGACCACAACAACTTGAGTCTCATCACGGACAAGACTAAAAACATGATTGTGGCCTTTAGGATGATGCAGGCTGACCCCTCTCACTGCAGTTACACGGTTCCTCCACAGAGAGAGTTTGGAGCACCAAATTTCTGGGAATGCACATAATGGACAATCTCACCTGGTCCCTCAACACCACCTCTTTGGTCAAGAAAGCACAGCAGAATCTCCACTTCTCGAGATGATTAAGGAAAGTGAGGGCCCCCCAACCGCATTCTAACCAATCTTAACAGAACACCATCAACAGTGTCTTGGCCAGCTGCATTGCCGTCTGGTACGGGAATTGCAAAGCATATGAGCAGAAGTCCCAACAAAGGATTGTGAGGACTGCTGAGACGATCATCGGGGTCTCCCTTCCATGCATTAGAGATATTTATCAGAAGCACTGCATACGCAGGGCCCTTAGCATTATCAGTGATCTCCCTCATCCATCCAACAATCTCTTTGACCACTACCGTCAGGCAGGAGGTACCATAGCATTAGGACAAGGACTGTTAGGGTGGGAAACAGCTTTTTCCCCCAGGCTGTAACACTATTGAACTCCCTACCATCACCCGGGTCTCACCATGTATGAAGTGCCAGTAGCAGTTTGCTTTTTAACTTGTGTCATAAGTGCACTTTATTATTAGTTAATTTACTAAAGGAGTGATATTACTGGGTAGCGGAGTGGAGATACACCTCTACCGAAGACGCAGTAATGCACTCCTTCCCTCCACTAGCCTGCAGGTCACCCTTGAGGAAGGAGTAGAACCTACTTAGCCCCACACCCCAAACAGGGTCACATGAAGCCACGGGAGCAGGTGGTGGATGGTCGTAGGAGCAGCTGGTGCATATCACAAGTCCTGATTATGCACCAACTGTCACCGGGGAGACAATCTCTAAAGAGTACTGATATTGGCTGGGGTCACCGCTCTTGCAAAGACACTGCCCAGAAGAAGGCAATGACAAACAAGTTCTGTAGAAAAATTTGCCAAGAACAATCATGGTCATGGAAAGATCATGATCACCCGTGTCATATTACATGGCGCATAATGAATGAATATTGCTTTATCTGTTATGTCTGTGAATCATATGTACTGTGTTGTGCACCCTCGCTTGGAGAAAGGTTATTTCATTTGGTGCTGACCTTGTGTACAGTTGACTGAAAATAACTTACCTTGAACTTGAACTACAATAGTTTCCATAGTTATTGTGTGGTATCAATCTGCAGCTTTATAGTTACTTGAATTCAAAGTTACAATAGCTGACACTGTGAGAATTTACAATTCAAAACATTTTCATAGCCATATGTCTTTTTACAATTTTCTACTAATATAAATCAGCTTGAATTATTCTTGTGACTCATTTAGTTATGTTATGGGGATAAAAATAGAGAAATACAAAGTGCAATATAAATTTATTATCAAAGTACATGTATGTCATCTTGTACAATGGTGAGATTCATTTTCAATAAATCCAACAGGACAGACAAAACAATGATATGCAAGACAATGAGCTGTGCAAATACAAAACAACAAAAAAAACTAAATTAATAAGCAATAAGTATCAAGGACATGAGTTGAAGAGTCCTTGAAAGCAAATCCATAGGTTGTGGGAACATTTCAGGGGTGAGTGAAGTTGAGTTGCTATCCTTTTGCTTCAAGAGCTTGATGGTTGAGGGATAATAACTGTTCCTGAACCTGGTAAAGTGAGTCCTGAAGCTCCTGTAGCTTCTTCCTGATGGCAGGAGGGAGAAGAGATGTGGGTGGTGGGGGTCTTTGATGATAGATGCTGCATTGCTGTGACACTTCTAAGGAAGCTGACGTGCTTTCATCATAATTGCGCTTATATGCTGAGCCCGGAACAAGTCCTCTGAAATGATAACACTGAGCAATTTAAAGTTCCCGACCCTCTCCAGCTCTGACCCCTTGATCAGGGCTGGCTCATGGGCCTCCGGTTTTCTCCTTCCTGGTCTTGCTGACACTGAGTAAGAGGTGTTGTTGGGGCACCACTCAGCCAGATTTTCAATCTCTCTCCTATATGCCGATTTGTCATCACCTTTGATTCGGCGAGTGACAGCAGTGTCATCAACAGGCTTAGATATGGCTCAGGAGCTGTGCTTAGCCTTACAGTCATAAGTGTAAACTGCTCTAAAAGTGCCTTAGATTTCATTTTTGGACTTGTGCCTTGAAATATACTACTTGACTTTACGGTTTGACTTTCAGCTTTTCCTTTTGTTTCTTTCATTTATGGGAGAACAAAGTGGTTCAAGATAATTCACTCCACCAAACTTCACACTTATACTGTGATCAGATTCTGTAAAATCCATGCAAATGATTTTATGACCTTATATTTTTCATATTCCACTTTAAAGGAAGATTTGGATTTACATAATTGCTTTCATGATCTCAGAACTGCTCAAGACAGTTTGCAATTCGAGAAGCACCTTTGAAATGTAGATATAGATGCAAAAAAGAAACACAGCAGCCAATTTGTGTAGCGTAAATGCCCCAAATGGTAACATGATAATGGTCAGATAACTTCATTTCATACAAAAATATGACATTGAAGAAGACCATTTGACCCATTATTCTATTCCAGCTTTCTAAACAGTCCTACAAGTGCCATATCATTGAAATGTACAGCACAGGAACAAGCTCTTCCACTCACGATGTTGTGCCAACTCAATTAAACCATTTATTAATTGCCTGACTAAACTATTCCCTTCTGTCTATACAATGTCTATCTCCCTCCATTTCTGCACACTGATGTGCCCGTCTAAGAGTTTCTTAAACGCTTCCATGATATTTACCTCCACCACCATCTCTGGCAGCACCTTCCACTCTTTCTTTAAAAATGTTGCCTCGCTCATCTCCTTTCATCTTACTCCCTCTCCTATTAAGCATTTTGACCCGGCGATAAAGATACCAATTGTGTAGCTCCACCTCCCTAATCTTATAAATCTCTGTGAGGCCTCTGCCTCTCCAGAGCAAACTACCCAATTTTGTCCAACCTCTCCTTCCAGCACAAACTCTCTCTTGCAGGCCCATCAAATCCATGCTGATTCTCCTGTCACTCCTCTACGCCATGGGTCATTTACAGCAGCCAAATAATCTACCAACCAGCACGGAGGAAACTAGACTACCAGAGGAAAGTCATGTTGTCTCTGGGAGAACATGCAAGCTCTACACTGAGCACTGTAGATAATGTACAAACCCAATAGTTGGAGACATAGGGTACTGTTGATGCTGGAATCTGGACTAGCACACACAAAACAAAACTAGAGGAACTCAGCAGGACAGGCAGCAACTATGGTAGGAAATAGTTGATGTTTCGGGTCGACAATCTTCACCTGAACTCATGAATGGTCCAGGAAAGCACCTCAGCCCAGTTATTGGGGTTATGTTGTGCTCTGTTATGCTGCACTGCTTGTGACGTAATATTGTGTGATATTTATCTGCCCTTGTTTAACATAACTGATATAAGAGGTACCACGTCCAATACTTCAGGAATATTAGCCTGAAGCTTTACTCTCAAGTCTGTACAGTGAGGCTGGTAGCTACAACCTCGCCAATAAATAACTAACAATGTTACCGAATGAGCCGCTTTCACCTATCTAATTCCCCATTCACTCATTTAGATGCATGGACCATTTTATGCAGAAAGTAGTTATACCTGGAATTCAGTGCCTGAAAAGGTGGTGGAAATAATGGGGAGTTAGATAGGAAATCGATGTTTATAATGGGGGAGGGAGGGAGGGGGGAACTTCCCACCCCCTCGTTTATTATGGGGAGTATAGGAAACTGAGGAAAATAACTTACATGGTTACTGTGAAAGAGTGAGTGAGGTTAGATGGGAGAAGATTTCTCTGTCAGAATTTAACAATGATTTGATGGGCAGAATCACTTAGACTCACAGAATTGTAGAGTCATAGAGAAGTGCAGCACAGATACAGGCTCTTCAGCCCATCTAGTCCATGCCAAAACTATTTAAACTGCCTACTCCCCTCGACCTGCACTGGGACCATACTCACCATATCCCTACTAGCTATGTACTGTTACGTACCCCGTAACTGGGTTGCCAAACCAGCAGAAATGGACCACTCATTGGAGTCTGGATTACTAGGAACTAATAAAGTTTTATTTAAGAAATAAGTAACACAGTACTCTAATCGTAAGGATATAAATGCAACAGGTTAGCAATGATAATACACACATGTACACAGAACTAGGGTAATAGGAATCAAACCAAGCTCTATCGCAGTCTAGGGGTAAAATGATCAGTCTTAACTGACGCAGAGTTCAGTTCAGCTTAGCACAGTTCACAGTAATTGCTGTTGGATTGTTGGAGAGAGAGAGAGAGAGAGGGGGTGCAATTTGATTCAGGCAGACCTTTGATGTCTTCGCAGTTGGTTTTCAGGCGGACCCTTTTATGTCTTCTATCCTACTGTGGTCACCGACTGTGACCCCTCCGTTCCAGATACGACTGTTCTTCCTCGGTGAACCTGGCACCCAGGCAAGGGCAGACACACACACCAGGTTCCCACCCATCGTACATTTTCACCCTGTGAGTCTATGGTCGGTTCCCGCGAACCGGACCTCCAAACCCCCACCAACTTGTGGGGGCACACCGCTCTTCCAGGGTCTCGTTATCTCGTGATCTCGTGGTGTGTGTCCGTGCCTAGCGAACCTGCTGTTTTTATCCCCCTACTGAGGTATCACTTGTCCATCAAACTTCAAAATGGTCAGGTTCAAAGTAACCGGTCTGTCGATAGCTGAATTGAGTTTCTTTTCCGTTAATCTCTCTCTCCTCTCTCATTAACATTTTGAACGTTTCTCCATTGTCTCTCTTATCTCTCTCATTAGCATCAATCATCTGATAACTTGGTTTGGCGTCACAGTACCTATCCAAACTTCTCTTAAACATTGAATTAGAGCTCACATGCATCAACTTGTGCTAGCAGCACATTCCACACTCTCACAACCTTCTCACTGAAGAGGTTTCCCCTCATGTTCCCCTTAAACTCTTCACCTTTCACACTTAACCCATGACCTCTGTTTGTAGTCCCACCCAACCTCAGTGTAAAAAACCTGCTTGCATTTACTCGACTATACCCCTCATAATTTAGTATATGAAATCTCCTCTCAATTTTCTGCATTCTAAATAATACAGCCCTAACCTATTCAATCTTTCCTTAGAGCTCAGGTCCTCCAGTCCTGAGGAAGGATCTCACCCTGAAACATCAACTGTACTCTTTTCCATGCATGCTGCCTGGCCTGCTGAGTTCCTCTAGCATTTTTTGTGTGTTACCTGTACTCAATACATTGATTTATGGAGGCCAATGTGCCAAAAGCTTTCTTTACAACCCTATATATCTGTGACACCACTTTCAACAAATTATGTACCTGTATTCCCAGATCCCTTTGTTCTACCACACTCCTCAGTGCCCTACCATTCACTGTGCAAGACCTACCCTGGTTGCCCCTACCAAAGTGCAAAACCTCTCACTTGTCTGTGTTAAATTCCATCTGCCATTGTTCAGCCCATTTTTCCAGCTAATGCAAATCCCTGTGCAAGCTATGACAGCCTTCTTCACTGTCCACTGCGACCTCAAGCTTGGTGTCATCCACAAATCTGCTGATATTTAAAGATCCCTTACACTATTTAGGATTTACAAGTCACACATTTTAAATGATATTAGGTTAAAACAATTCTGAATTCTCCTTTGATTTTATACAACACTAATGACCTCTACTTTTTGACTGCCCCACAAGTGGAAATATTCCCTCTATGCTCAGATCTTCCACATCTCTCAATCAGATTACTGTCCAGTCTTTTATAGGAAAGAACTTTGGTGTATTCATTTTTCCTCAATAAATCTTTAAACCTTTCCAGTTTGGGATCATGAAGTTGAAGTATCATGACATCAATAAGCTTACAAGGATGTTGCTGGGACTTGAGGACCTGAAGCAAAGGAAAATGTTGAATTTGAAAGACCTGAAAAACCGGATGACCCCAGGTTACATCACTGATGATGTGTCCTAGTGCATCCTTGGACATTTCTCAGCAGTGTTACACAAAGAGTTCAGAGATTGTTGTTTGCAAACAGAGCTACCAAGTTCATGCCTCATACAACTTCAGTCTTTTTATTGCATCTTACAGTAATGTGCATTCATGTAGCAGCTTTGATTTAGAACAACTGCTCAAGGCATTTTGCAGAAGCTTTACTACATAAAGCTTAATATATGTGAAGTGATATAGTTCACAAAATATTTTCCAGAAAGTGTTTCTTATAAGAAGAGAGTGATACTGAGGGTTATACAGGATTAGTTTAGGAATTCCAGCTAAGGTTTAAGTACCTAAAATTTAGCTACTAATCCACCTCTTTTGCAACCCCCCAGAGAACCAAATCTTTTAACAACACACACAAAAAATGCTGTTGAACGCAGCAGGCCAGGCAGCATCTATAGGAAGAGGTACAGTAGATATTTCAGGCTGAGACCTTCGTCAGGGTCTCAGTCTGAAATGTTGACTGTACCTCTTCCTATAGATGCTGCCTGGCCTGCTGCATTCATCAGCATTTTTATGTGCGTTGCTTGAATTTCCAGCATCTGCAGATTTCCTCATGTTCGCAAATCTTTTAGCAGCTGGTTTGTTTAGATTCCAAGATGACTAAAATTTCTTTGGTTCTTAGTTAATGCTGAGATGAAAGGATATAGATCATGTTCATTGTGCATAAGTTAGTTAACAAACTCTGTCTAAGACTTCCACATGTTTCTGATCCTTAGCCAGATGTGCAGGATGACCCAGGCAATAATAATACTTTGTGATAGATAAGATGCTTGCTCCAGAAAACATGGAAACTCCTGGATTTAACCAAAAGTCTCTGGTTATTTATCTCTATTGTCAGTTATGAGGAGAGACTGATCAATTATGAGGAGAGTTAAAATGAGTTGGCCTTATTTTCCTCGGAGCTGGGTGGGGGGAGCCTGATAGAGATGTACAGAATTATAGGAAACAAAGTGTCCATAGCAGGGGTTCTTAACCCTTTTTATGCCATGGATCTCTTTAGCAGTCTGTTGAAGTCTATGAATCCCTTCTCAGAATAATATATTTAAATATATAAAATAAAATACACAGGATTACAAAAGAAATTAATTATACGGAAATACAGTTATCAAAATATTTAAAAACATATTTGTGATATAGTAATATATGTGTTTCTTTATTCATACATTAAATAACAAAACTATAAGATTTAAAATAAGATAAGTTAAAATTAAAATTTTATTTTTAATCACATATCAGTGTGGTGATAGTAGTTGCTTAGCTTGAATAAGAACATTAAACTGTGGGATTGTCTTTGACAAAGCAACACACGTTTCATGTTGGACATCCAATTGATTTTGACTTTTTATTTTAATGGTTACAAGTGCTGAAAATACTGCTTCGCAAAGATAGGGGGATGCAAATGGAATTAAAGCTTCCATAGCTCGCTTTACAAGGTGAGGACAGACTTCTCTCAAGGAACACTAGAATTCTCCAAGGCTTTTTGAGTTAAACTCAAAGGTAGTAAGATCAATGGGTTCATCTTTGGCTAGATCAACAGCTTCAATAGAACTTGCATCAGAAAGAAAAGGATTGCGGCTCCATGGTTCAACTTTAATGCCATCAAGATGGAAATAACCTTTAAAAGAGACCTGAAGTGTTTCCAGGTATTCACAGATGTCTCTCTTTGAAGAAAATGACAGAGAATTTTGTATCTCAGCTTCATCTTGGTAAAGCACTTTCTCCAGCATTTGAATGTTTGCCAAGATGTCGGCCTCTACTCCCTTCTTCCATATCAGCAGCTTAGCAAGAATTACATGCAACTTAGCTTGTAATTTTTCAGTGGCATCCATAATGGTGATTTCAGGACCTTGAATTGAAAGATTTATTTCATTCATATGGTTAAAATTATCTGTCAAGTAAGCCAACCCATGGATACAATCCTTTTCCCAAACTGTTCCAAGAGTGGTTTTTCATTTTCTTTCAGAGAAACTGAAACTTTTGTTCTTAGTTCAAACAAGTGCTTCATGACTCAACCTCTTGAAAGCCAGCAAACTTCTGTGTGGCAGAGAAGCACTTCATATTCTGCACCATTTCTTGACAAAGTTTTTTAAAATGCAATTATTCGGAGATCTGCTTCTAATAAAGTTGATGACTTTTATGGCTGCTGACCGAGCTTTTTTTCGGGGTTGTTGGAAGAGTCTCTGTTGCCAATGCATGTCTGTGTGAAAAACAATGAGTGACAATGGAGTGAGGAGCTTCCTTTTTCACTAAAGTAGCAACAGCAGATTTACTTCCAAGCATCACAGGAGCTCCATCTGTGCAAAGAGTATGAAGATTATCTTTCCTGTCAAAATTTTATTTGGCAAAAAAAAACTTTTTACCATTTCCAAAATGTTGACAGCTTTTGTAGTTTCCAAAAGGGACTCAGAAAATAAGAATTCTCCTTTGATGGTCCCAGCATGTGCAAAACAAACAAAAACAAGGAGCTGACTACATTGAGATGTCTCCAGCACTTTATCTCTTTCAACAATTAACTTCCCATCTCTTTAGTTCATCCCTCTCCTCCCCGGTTTCACCTATCACCTACCACCTTGTAATTCTTCCTCCCCTCCCCCACCTTATTGCATTGACTTCTCATCTTATTTTCCACTCCTGACAAAGGGTTTCAGCCTGAAGTGTCGACTGTTTACTCTTTCCATTGGTGCTGCCCGGCCTGCTGAGTTCTTCCAGCAATTTGTGTGTGTTGCTTGGACTTCCTGCATCTGCAGATTTTCTCTGTAGTTTCATCCAGTTGCGTACTGAATGGGAATTGTGAGGCTACCAATTCCTCAATGCCCTGCTTCTACTGTTAAAGGAAGTGTCAACTATTCAAGAATGTATCACATTATTTGATAAGGAAACCGCTTCCAGGTTTTTTTTTACTTCTTTTCCGGTCCACAAACCAGCTTGACAATTTCCAGAGCATATGGCTTTACTAAAATCTCTCCAAAGGTATGGGGATTCTTTTGTTTGGCAACCCAGTAAGCAACTTTAATACTTCAAGAAAAGGTTTTTGTGAAATGGCAAATCCAAGTTCTGGAAGTGTCCCAACTTTTTTGAATTGAGCTTTCTTCTCACGCAAAAAAAATATCTTTAGATGCATTTTCAGGATGGGCAGAGGGGAAGTGCTTATTAATGTAAGTGAAACCATTTAACACATAGTTTTCATCATATTTCCTTTTTCTTCAACATTTCAACTTAATTGGGTCTGCAAAGATATAAAATAAATAAAGCTAAAATAAAATATTTGATTCAATTGACATTTTTTTGAAACTCAATACTTTTGTATGGTTTTCAAGTAATTTGTTTGATAAGAAATAGGAAATCTGTATTTTAATTAAGCGACGTGTAAGATATTCAAGAAATTTGTATGCCAGGTAAGTAAAATAAGGCAGGTTTCAAAGGTTTCAAAGGTACATTTAATGTCAGAGAACTGTACGCAATATACATCCTGAAATGCTTTTTCTTCATGACCATCCACGAAAAGCAGAGGAGTGCCCCAAAGAGTGAATGACAGTTAAATGTTAGAACCCCTAAGTCCCCCCCCAGCTCCCCTCCCTCCGACGCATAAGCAGCAGTAAGCAACGATTCCCCCTCCCCCTCCGGCAAAATAAAAACATATGCACCTACCACTGAGCACTCAAGCGTGAGCAAAGCAACGGCAACAACACAGACTTGCAGTACTCTAAAGATTACTTGTTTACCTAGTACTTGACATACCACAGGCTCTCTCTCTCTCCCTAATAAGGGAGAAAGAAATGTCTCCATTTCACAGCGAGAGAGGAGACATAACAAATAACTCACTGGTTTACGATGTTAAAAGTCCGTTGCGTCACTTTTTCCAGACTCTGTGCCCAAAGATCCCAGGTCTCTGGGCACACTGCTTTAGATCTTCCATCTCCCACAACACACCGATCTCCTGCCGGCCACCGACCTTCGATCCGTCCATCTCCAAAGCCACAAGATTTCGGCACTCTGAAGGTGAGCTGAGCTCTTAGGCCACATCCTTGGCATGTTGAATAACGGCCAGTTATGAAACCCTGAGAGCAGGTCCCATTCCGGCAAAGAACCATAGTTAGCGTGTAACTCCAGGTCAGGGTCTTCAAAAGAACCCTGAAAGAGAAAAATAGAGGTATTAAAGATGGAGATAGAGCTGTTTCCAAAGATGCAAGCAAAGGAGTTGCCGTTAGGTGCCATTAATCCTCCTAAGCTCCTTTTACAATTTATTCAAAGTGTTAACACTTTTATGGCTTTCAGATACTTGGATAGACACAAGGATTTCAGCTATTGTTGTGCACGGAGTTTCGTGGTAATATAAACGGTCCCACAGCCATACGGAGAGGTAAGAATTCTCACTTGAACTGTTAAGTTTTGCAAAACTTTAACAAATAATAAAAATGATTTACCTGCTTCTACATGTTGATCAACAAGTAATTGTCGGTAGGGAATCATGAAGAGAAGTGTAGATGTCTGGGTCACGAATGTGAGACCATTTAGTGACATAGCAACTGTTAGGCACAGGGTTGCCTGATAGTTGGCCAGCTATGTCACACAGATATCTGCCTACAGGAAGATTGTGATCACGTCTGATCTCGTGACGGGCCTATTACTACCCTAATTTCCAAGTAGTGTTGAGTGTGCCATAAATAATATTTTGAGATATTTGTAACAACTGTAATGCGATATGAAAATATCTGTCATTCCTATTGTCACTGCTAATACCACTATGGTTTGCTGCCGACATAATTGAAGGAAATGCAAAATTTCATTTAGAGGTTAGTAAAAGTAAAGATGTAAATTTTTTTCCCATCAAAGTTCACGGACTGCTTGGAATCTATCTACAGACCCCCAAGAGGTCCATGGACCCCAGGTTAAGAACTCTTGGTCTATGGCAAGAATCTTTTCCTTTTTGTAAAGGTATCAAAAATTCAGGGGGATTAAGTTTAAATTGATGAGTAAGAAGGGGATCTGCAGAAGTCTTGTTTTCACCCTGTGCATGATTGCAATCTGGAGTGAATACAACGAAATGGTGGAGGCATGTAGTCTCACACATATAAACAGCATCTAGATGCACACTTGAATTGCCAAAGGGAGGAGAAGATGGCGGCATGATGCAGCTCGCAGCGGCCACTCCGGTGAATGATATCTGTTATCTGTCAAGTAGGGTGCCGTGCACAATCCTGATTTGATGGAGACAGACGTGAGAGCACAAAGGAACATCTGTGAAACTTCTGAAATGCCTGCTTTGCTGCCGCTGCTACTGTGTGATCCAGAATCTCCGGAGGGGAAGGCCCCGAGTCCTCAGCTTTGCTTGTTGCTCGGCAGCCGGGGTGGGGTCGATGCGCTCAGCAGAGATAGTGCTCAGTGCTCGGTGTCGGAGGCTCGAAGTTTTTGGCCGGACTCAGAGTCGGCTGCGGTCAGGTGCTTCCAATGCATCGGCAAGTTTGCGGCGCTTGGAGTTTACCGTCTGCATGAGATGATGGGGCTATCGGGACTTTGAGACTTTTTTTCGTGCCCATGGTCTGCTCTTTATCAAATTACAGTATTGCTTTGCACTGTTGTAACTATATGTTATAATTATGTGGTTTTGTCAGTTTTAGTCTTGGTTTGTCCTGTGTTTCTGTGATATCTCTCTGGAGGAACATTGTATCATTTTTTAATGATGCATTTCTAAATGATAATAAACATGGATTGAGTGTCCTCATAACCTAATGGGCTACAAATAAATCAGATAGGTAGCTGACTTGTAGTTGATAGGTAATTAAGAGAGACTTGCTACTCAGAGGGCTTGCATCTGTACTCTATGACTTTGATTACTGAGTCTTTAGGGTCTTTGAAATGGACAATGGAACAGCAATCAATCCTTTCAGTTCTGTGCTAACCTATCAAATTTTTGAGCAATGACTACAAAATACAAAGGTTCTAGTTCTTCACAAATTTAAACAAACTGACTGCTCAAAGTATCAAGTTCACCTGGGATTGTAAAAGAGGGGGATTGGTGGCCAGACATCACTAACTTAAAAGTTTAACTTAAACTTTAACATGGGAAGGAGTTTCTTTATTTCAACTCAATCTGTGTCTGAATTTTGTATACGTTCATCAGGTATACAAGTAGCCTCTGGAGGCTGAAAGGGCTACCAATCCAACTCCTAAAGCATGCATACTCAACACTTCTCCAGTATGTCAGGTCATATCCTCTGCTCATGTCTAGAAGTAACTTCCATTTACCACTGCATGGCTACAGGCAAGTATATCAGCCCTTGTGGTGTGATGGGCACCATGTAACCTGAGTAGATAGAATTCCATGTTGCAGACGTCCCACCCTGCAAAAACTCATTTCAGGGAGATAGCACCACTAATTCAGGGAGGTAGCACTCCCACCCCCCACAACCCCATATCCCCCCCCCCAACGGTTGACCTCCAAGGGTGTATGTAATACTTTGTTTAGTGATTTTGTCTAATCTGTAAACCAGGTTGGGTATATGCAGAAAATGTGACATTAAAATATGTACTTATATTATATTATCATGTTTATTCTATTACAACTTTAAGCAAGTCTACAGGGAGTTTGGCCTCATCACGTAGGACATCAATAGCGTAGCTCCTTGGCAGCCAGCCAGCTAGTTTAAATAATGTTAGCTATGCTAATGAAAGAATGACACCTGTTAAACTCACCTCAACATGTCTTTTACATTTTAACTCACCATGGGCAATAGAAAAGTCACTGTCGCAAACAATGCAGCGAGCAACACTGTCATTATTTTTGAGGTCGAACTATAAAGCCTGCCCACAGAGAAAACTGATAGGTCTACTTAGCAGGGGTCCGCAATCGTTTTTGCACCGCAGACCGGTTTAATATTGACAATATTCTTACGGACCGGCCGACCGGGGCCGGGGGTGTTATTCACAACCGGAATATAGGTGATGAGTCAATCGCATCATAACATTTTAAGTAATGTTTGGATATTAAACACGTAGCGCTTATTTTCCCCGTGTGGACATATAAAATCATTGCAACACATCAATATCGCTGAATCAGTGGGAGCCCTGGGCTTGTTTTCCCGCAACAACATGGTCCTATAGGTTGAATAGGTTAGGACTTTATTCCCTGGAGCTTAGAAGAATGAGGGGAGATTTGATAGAGGTATATAAAATTATGGTGGGTATAGACAGAGTGAATGCAAGCAGGCTTTTTCCACTGAGGCAAGGGGAGAAAAAAACCAGAGGACATGGGTTAAGGGTGAGGGGGGAAAAATTTAAAGGGAACATTAGGGGGGCTTCTTCACACAGAGAGTGGTGGGAGTATGGAATGAGCTGCCAGACGAAGTGGTAAATGCGGGTTCTTTTTTAATATTTAAGAATAAATTGGACAGATACATGGATGGGAGGTGTATGGAGGGATATGGTCCGTGTGCAAGTCAGTGGGACTAGGCAGAAAATGGTTCGGCACAGCCAAGAAGGGCCAAAGGGCCTGTTTCTGTGCTGTAGTTTCTATGGTTTCTATGGTTTCTATCAAGGGGTGATGGGAGACAGCGATACTCGAACGGGGTTCCTTATGTCCAGTCTATTCCACAATTTAGTTTTCATTGCATTCATTGCAGAAAACTCCGCTTCGCAGAGATATGTTGGAAATGGAAGCAATGTTTTCAGTGTTTCCGTGGCTATCTCAGGATATTTAGCCTTGTCTTTGATCCAGAATGCCGGCAGAGATGTTACGTCAAACATACTTTCCAGCCTGCCGTCATTTGCAAGCTCGAGGAGTTGAACTTCTTCCCGCGCTGACATGGATGATTCACCGGGGACATACGGACCTATTCGTTTGCACGTCTCAAGTCACTGATGACCTCGCATGCGTTAAAATTCAACAGTGCGTGACAGGGAATGAGGAAAGGTGCAGCTACCTCATGTCGTTTCATATCGCCAAATCATATCGTTTCCTCGTGGCCCGGTGGTTGGGGACCACTCTTAGCATGAAGAGAGACCAATCAGGATGCTCGCTGTCCCTGTCAAAAAAATCTATTTCCGGGATATTGTATATAATTTCCGGGCATCAGGGAGCCACTATCGATATGCGGGAGACTCCCGGAACTTCCGGGAGAGGTGGGATGTCTAATGTTGGGTCTGTGGAGAAAAAACTCAAGTAACTGATAGAGCAATGATTGATTTCTTGGTCATTACAGTATTTACAGCCTCTTGCAATTTTCAGAATGGAGAGCAGTGGTAGAATGTAAGGTTTCCATCAAAGTGCTTGACAAGCAAAGGTGCAGAAAAAAAACCGCTCATAGCTGAAGGCCCTAATTCCTTTAAATAAAGTATCCTCAGAAGTGAAACCAAGTCTTCACCCCAAACAACGTCTGTTAACAGTTTTACTGGAGAAGTTTGCCAGAGAGGGGTGATGACCTGGCCAACCTGAGCAGCTGTGCAGGGTGGGGGAATTGAAAACACAGTCCCTCTGTGGAATGTACTGATTCCTTTGACTCATGCGCAAAAAAATTAAGAGAAATCTCTGATTCTGCAAATTCATGTTTCCTTATGACTACTTACAACTTTTTAAAAAATTGAGCAATCTGACAGCATGGGAGTGCATTATCACTATAAATTGTTCCAGTCCCATTGGTTCATATGCAAATAAACTTTTCATCTCTTTTGGAGAAGGCTAACTCAAAATGGATAAAATATATAAACGATACTTTTGAGAACATTGGTTCTTGTTGAGAAAACTAATGGGAATAAGACCCCCTTGTGTTCAATCCTCCCTTTCCAGATTTACTTCAAAGTAACCAGTCTACTTAATTTAAATAAATGTGAGCCATATCCAAACAGAATTATCTTTACAGGTTGTTCACCTTGGTAGATTCAACTTCAAATATCCCCTCATTCAATTTCTTAATTTTTTTTCTCAACTTGGTTTTGATTTTATATTGTTTCCCTATTTACTTATTTGGCACAGAATTGCAACAGGTTGAAGTGCAGGAACAAGCAATCCAGCCCATTTGGTTCATAGCCAAAGGTTAATTTCCACATGAGCCTGCCTCCATCACTTAACCCTATCTTCAGCTGAAGATGGTGCCAGCGATCAATGTGACCAAAGTCGACATCCTTCAGACAGCTCATGAAATTACTTCTTCGTCTTCCTTCAAATGTGATTTTGCTACTATTGGAGCCTATGATCGCCAGTTTTTGGGTTGAATGAGCAATCTGGCACTTTACTGTCTCCAAGGGAGTTTGGTGAGGTTTGGAGTGGAGTTTGCAACATGGAGGCCAAGAAACCTGGAGATGGGGTGGAAGCCCATGATGACTCCATTTCTTGCCAATCTCGCTGATTAAAGCGTCGAGCAAGATCGAAATCAATGAGAACCAGAGCGGAAGGCAAGCAGGTGTTCTGTGCCATCTGCGTGCAGGTGACCAGTCTCTCAGTCTTGCGTGCTGCTCCTGGAAGAAGGTGTTTGCATTCAATCAGTCCTTCTCTCCCGCTTGCTCGTTGCTGCTGAAGGATGGTTCCAGAATCTTGGGTCCTGGGCAAGGCTTAATCAACACATTTTATGGATTGGACTCAGTAGTTCATGTCATGATGTGTTTCTGGCTTCTGGTTGCTCCTTTTTTTGTTGTAATTGGGTGCAATTTTGATCAGGATGGACTGGCAATGTCGCCTGCAGTCAAAAAACAATGCAGCGCTAGACTCAACTGAACTGAGCTGAATGAAAATGAACATTCCTGGACTGTTTGGTTAACTTTGGTGTTTCATATTCTGTATTTCTTGCTCTTTTTTTTTGCTGTTTGCACAATTTGTTCTTTTTATTTGCACGTTGGGGGTTTGATGTTTTTCTTTGAATGGGTCCCATGTTTTTTTTCTGTTTCGTGGCTGTCTGTGGGAAGACAAAACTTAGGGTTATATACTGCATACATACTTCATCTATAATTGTACCTTGAATCTTTGAATCCACTTACTCTAGTCTTCATCTTATCTATCTTCTCCTTAAGTATACGCAGGCTCTTCTGAACCACTTACACAATATAACCACTTTTTTTTGGACAGAAGAATGCATACAAAATGCAGGAGGAACTTAGCAAGTCTGGCAGCATCTATGGTGAGGAATAAAGCATCAATGTTTCAGACTGGTCCTGATCACACACACACACACAGACACACACACACACACACACGCACACGCACAAAGCTGTGCTGAATATTCCTATTAAGACCATGCTTTTCCAGAGCTGAGTAAATCTTGTCAAGTATTTCCTTAGCACTGATGTGAGGATCACTGGTGAAAGATTTCATGATTTGTCCCTATTGTGCTTCTTCAACCAGGGAACAACATTAGCTATTCTTCAGTCCTTTAGGACCTCACCTGTATTGGAAGCAAATACTATGTACTCTGTCAAGACAATCTTCTCTCTTGCCTCTCAATAACTTAAGATGGATCGTAGCAAGCCATAGGAATTTATCCACCTTTATATTCTTGAAAAGACCCAGCATCTCCTCCGTCATGCCCTGCAATATTAACATACCCTTCCCTGATCTCACTATGTTTGCTGTCTTTCTCGATGCAAAGTACTCGTTTAGTATCTTTCATGCCTCTTCTGGTTTCAGGCATAAAGGACCTCCTTTGTCCCAGAGTTGTCCTACCCTTTCCTAGTTATATTCCAATCTTCAAAGTTCAAAGTCAAGTTAAAAGTACAGTTATGATCAAACTGTTTTCTATATACAACCTTTAGATTGTCTCTTTAGAGGCAGCCACAAAACAAAGAAACCAATTAGAATCCATTAGAAAAGAAAATTGTAAAACACCCAATGTGCAAAATAAAGACAACAAATCATGCAAACAATAAAAACTAAGCAAATAACATTCAGAGCTGAAGTTCACGGAAGTGAGTTCACAGCCATGAAACCAGTCATCACTGCAGCCTATCCAGGAAGTCATTAGTTGCAGGCCACTGCTTCAGTTCAGTGCAGAGATAAGTAAAACTTGTCGAGCAGCGAGTTGAACACCGGCCCAATCCTTGCCTCTGGCACCAACACCCTGACCTTTTCAATCTGGCCCAGTGCTTCAATCGCCAAACACTGGCTTGTTCCTCCTTCTTGGAGCCAGGTTCTGCTGCTTCAATTCACTCCGGGGCCCAGCTCTGCCCCCTCAGTTTGGCCCATACCCAACCTTGTCAATCTGGCCTGGCACTTAAACCAGTGAAACATCAGCTTGTTCCTTGTTCTTGGGCTGGGGCCCCACTGCCTTGATTTGGCCCCTAGATGCCACACTGCAGCCATCCTGCAGCTTCACAACTTCAATTCACACTTGGGATTCTCATTAATCCTCTTCACTGAGGACATCTCATGGCCATGTTTTGCCCCCCTTTGATTCTCTGTTTAATTTCTTTCCTGCTTCCTTTCTATTCCTCAAGGACCTCGTTGAATTCCATCTTCCTAAACTGTCCTTTCTCGTTTTAATTAAGTAAGCACATTTATCATCACATAAGGTCCTGAGCCTTACCATTCATGTTTTAAATGACGTTGCCAATTTTTGTTGAAAAATGCTCCCATGAAGTGCCTTGGGAAGTTTTGCTACATGAAACTAACCTCTAGCTTGAAATGTCGTCAGGTCAGAAAGATCCAAAACTTTCCAATGTGTTTACTGGCAACAAAAATATTCTTCTGGGATTTCAAATCTTCCAATAATAACCTCTTGTTAACAAGCGGATTTTGAATTATCATTTGATATTTTTACCAGAAGTCAACATTACACTGTGTAGTAAGTATCAAATCTGAACAATAGAGCTGAGTAATGCTGCACATACAAACACATGTATATTTTTCAGTCTTTGTTCAAATAGCAGATAAATTATTCATTTTATATCCATTGCAGTTTTCCATCAGTGTGAACTGTCACCCAGAGACAACCACTGCAAACCATTAGCTCTGCAATGCAAAGCAAGCTGGAGCATTTCACAAGTTGCTGGAATTTGACTGTATTGTCAGGAAGCAAGAAGAGCTTGGGCTTCCCACTGTTTCTTTAAGCTAGAACCATTCACCCTGTTCTGTAGTATTCTCACTGTATAAATTTTCTACAGTAGCCACCTGTTTAATAGATGAGAAGCCTCTTACTCTGAGTTCACATAGACATGCAAGTGAAGGCCGAGTTTCAGGCGAAGTGTAAGGAATGCACGTCACTCCTCATTGAAGGGTCTGTGGCAATATCACAGAGGACCAATCCTAGACCCAGCACATAGACGTAACCATGAAGAAGGCATGCCAACATTTCGACTTTCTTTGAGCAAGTCGCCAAAGACTCTGGCAAATTTTCACAGATCTACGTTGTAAGAGCATTCTGACTAACTGCATCGCGGACTGGCATGGAAACTCTATCCTCAGTACAGCTCTCTCCACCATCGTGGACATCTTCAAAAGGTGATATCCATCATCAGGGACCCCCACCATCTTCATGATGCTGTCATTAGGCAGAAGATACAGGAGCCTGAAGACCCACATCTCAGAGTTCAACATCAGTTTCTTACCCACTGCCATCAGGTCCTGAACTGAACTGAAAAACCCTAACACTACCTTGGACCATATTCTTTTTCACTCTCTCTCAAGTATTATTATGGTTTATTTTGCTGTGTAATTCCTGTGCATGTGTATGTTCTCCATAAGTTGTTTTAATTTAAGTTTTTTGTCATATACTTTGAGAAGTCTGATCACCTGGCTGTACCTCTACTCCCTGAGTATAGGCAGAGACTGAAGACTGCAGCACCGGTAGTGAGGACCAAGAAAGTATAGACAAGGGAAGCACATGAACGCCTATAGGACTGCTTTGAATCGGTGGACTGGACCATATTCAGGGGTTCACCTTGGAATCTGGATGAGTATATTGCAGTTGTTACCGACTTCATCAAAACCTGTGTGGATGAGTGTGTGCCTACAAAGACTTACTGTATATTCCCAACCCAAAAGCCATGGATGAAGCAGGAGGTACATCATCTGCTGAAGGCTAGACCTGTAGCATTCAAGTCTGATGACCCAGGTCTGTACCAGAAAACCAGATATGATTTACGGAGGGCCATTTCAAGAGTGGAGAGACAATTTCAAATGAGGTTGGAGGCGACATCAGATGTGCAACAATTCTGGCAGGGCTTGGAAGACATTACTTCCTACAATGCAAAACTCAATAGCATGAATGACAGCGATGCTTCACTACCAGATGAACTCAATGCCTTATACGTGCATTGAAAGGGAGAATATAACTGCAGCTGTGAAGATCGCTGCTGCACCCGATGACCCTATGATTTGATCGGGGGCTGGGGTTAGGCTGCCTTTAAAGAGGGTGAACCCTCGCAGGGCAGAAAGCCCTGACGGAGTACCTGGTAAGGCTCTGAAAGCTTGTGCCAACCAACTGGCAGGACATTTTCAACCTCTCACTGTGGCAGGTGGAAGATCCCACTTGCTTCAGAAAGGCAACAATTCTATCAGTGCCTAAGAAAAATAATATGTGAGCTGCCTTAACGCTATCGCCCAGTAGCACTCACATCTATGGTGATGAAATGCTCTGAGAAGTTGGTCATGACTAGACTGAACTCTTGGCTCAGCAAGGGCCTGGACCGACTGCAATTTGTCTATCGCCACAATAGGTCAACGGCGGACATAATCTCAATGGCTCTTTGGCTCTTCACACAGCCTTAGACCACCTGAACAATACAAGCACCTACATCAGGATGCTGTTCATCGACTATAGCTCAGCATTAACAGCATCATTCCCACAATCCAGACTGATAAGTTACAGAACCAGGGTCTCTGTATCTTCGTCTGCAACTAGATCCTTGACTTCCTAAATGGAAGACTACAATCTGTGCAGATTGGTGATAATACCTCCTCCTCACTGACGATCAACACTGGTGCACCTCAGGGGTGTGTGCTTAGCCCACTGCTCTACTCTCTCTATACCCATGACTGTGTGGCTAGACATAGCTCAAATACCATCTATAGATTTACTGATAATACAACCATTGTTGGTAGAATCTCAGATGGAGATAAGAGGGCGTATGAGAGTGAGATATGTCAACTAGTGGAGTGGTGCCACAGCAACAACCTGGCACTCAAAGTCGGTAAGACAAAATAGTTGATTGTGGACTTCAAGAAGGGTAAGAAGAAGGAAAACATACCAATCCTCATAGAGAGATCAAAAGTGGAGAGTGTGAGCAGTTTCAAGTTCCTGGTTGTCAAGATCTCTGAGGACCTAACCTGTCCCAACATATCGATACAGTTATAAAGAAGGCAGCGACTATACTTCATTAGGAGTTTGAAGTGATTTGGTATGTCAACAAAAACACTCAAATTTTCTATAGTTGTAGCATGCTAAGTTAACGAAGTTCACAGCATATGCTGGTGATAATAAACCTGATTCTGATTCTTATTCTGATAATGTGTTGTTACTACAAAAGGTTAATTTTCATTCCATTTATACATTCTGTAAATATGCCTTTTGATAATGAACATGAACTTGAACCTGACTGTGAAAAATATGTTTCTCTGCAGTGTTGTGACCATTTTTGTCCACATATTTAGAGACTGGGGAAAAGCAATTATAAGTGAAAGACTTTCTAAATGGATGAACTGACAGGTTTGAGAATAATTCAGCTTTGTTCTATACTTTTAGAATGGTTAGCAATGAATAGAAATTCCCTTCCTTTATTAGTCCCCAGCAGCTTTCCTTGTGGTTCTATATCCATTGGTGTCAATCATTGTATCTCCACCTCTAGTACAATTTCTGGGGATTTTCACTGCAGTGGATATATCCCCCTACTTAATTGCTGCCTCAACATCAACTGACTGAAAATGCTGGCTCCTTTAAATTTTACTGAGCGTTTAAAGCCTGTGACAGAATAACCTTCTGTCACATCTATCATCAGCTAATAAATTCTCAGCTGTTTAAATGGGCTGTTTTGTGATGCAGAGAGATATAACACAGAAACAGAACCTTTGGCGCACTGAGTCCGCCAATGACACATTTATATTAATCCTACATTAATCCTATTATTTTTTTCTCCACACATTCTCATCAACTTCCTCCAGATTCTAACACTCACCCACGCATGAGGAACAATTAATTTTAACTGTCTCTTTAAAGGAAACACAATTGATGAAGTTCCTCACAGTTCTTAGACATTTCCTTCCTGATGTCATCAATCCCTTAAATATCATCAAAGGGTGTTAAAGGTAATAGGGCGATGGCAGGAGAATACAGAAAGGTACGAGGAAAAGCCAGTCATATCACAAGGTATCCCACCCACCCTCCCTGTCCCACTCCCATTAGGGAGGAGGCTAAGTAGCATTGATGCCAGGACCACCAGACTCGAGAACAGTACTTTTCCCCAAGCACTATGGCTCCACCCACTAACCCACCCCTCCACACCCCCCACCACCACTACTTTATTATTTCCTGTCAGAGTCACCTTATGTACTGACACTCCTGTGCCTAGCAGCTTTCAGCTAATTGTAGTGTGAATAGCATTGCATGCCCAGTGGAAAATCAACCATGGACCTTATCACCTGAAAAATCTGAAATATCGGCAAGCCATTTGTTACAAATCCAATTTTCTAACTTGATTCATATTGTGTTGTTAGTGTGATAGAATCAAGGTAAAAGTTTACCTACAAGAGAAAAGGAAATAGAATTTGGTGACCTAACACTACGATTAAATGGAAGCCTGAATTTGGAAAATATTATGCATCTCAGAGAATGGATTGCTTAGATCTCAGAATCTAAGCAATGAATTTCCTTAATCAGACACTAAAGATAAGTATCTAAAATCCTTGTAGTGCTTTTTCTGGCTCCTATAGCTCGATCTGGTAGGGAAAGCATTCATTGATGATTTCCATTCTGTCCCATGCCAGGAAAGTTTAACTAACATTTTCTCTATAATTGTTTGTTAGCAATAGCTCCACCTTTCCTCAAGGGTAAAGAAACCATTCCACAGACACTTGAAGGCAGAGGCAAGCCCAAAACCAGGAACTTAAAGAACAGATGGAGAGAGTGTAGGAAGCTGCGTAACTTATTGACAGCTATTGGTTCTTAAAGAATGAAAAATCTATCCCATCACTCAAATACCAGAGCTCCATCCAGGAATAGGACTAAGCAGATCTGGGTCTGAGAAACAGTCAGCATCCATTGGAAGTTACATTTGAAGACCTCCTCAACCATGACTCTGTGATGATTGAGGATCATAATCACTCCATCTCCATAGACCAACCTTGTTACTGTTAGTGACCAACAAGTCAAGATGCCATATCTCAACTCAAAAATCACAAGAGCATGGTATTGTTATATTGCTTAAATCTTATAACTTGGTAGTAAAGAACTTTAATCATTAATCTCCTTTTCCACATCTGGAAAGAAGAGGAGACTTCATTGATATTGTAATTGTTTCCATCTTCAAGAAAAGAGACATGTCACTGGGGTAACTACAGAGGGACCTCCCTGCTGTGTGGCATTGGGAACATCACTATCAAGATTCTTTTGTACCATCTCCTCCCGATGGCCAAAGATTTGCTCCTGAACTTCAGTGTGGCCTCTGTGTATCTAGAGGTACTGTTAACACTATCTTCATCATGTAACAACTCCAGGAAAAATGCAGGGACAGTAACAACACCAAAATGGCTTCAATATTAATTTCTCCAAATCTTGGTAGACTCATTTTTCTTTTCCATCTGTTTCAGAACTGATTATTTCTATCTGTTATCGGTTACACACAGTTTTTCATTTATTTTATATTGTATGGCCTGCTGGATATGACACACAATCTCACCATTAGCTACACAGACATTCACTACTGACAGTAACTGCCATATTTAAGTCATTTGATCTTATCCTATAAGTGATATTCCCTCTGTTCTACCCAGAACTCACCCGCCTTTTCTGCTACCAATAACTAAATAGTTCTCTCTGTTGTGATGAAGGATTCTGGGCCTGAAATGTTGCCTGACTCTTTCTCCAAAGCTGCTGCATAAGCTTGCTGTTTCCATCATTTTATGCTTTTATTTCAGATTTCCAGCACCTGAAATTATCTTTTAATTTATTTATCCTTATAAGTACATGGCCTTTGATTCCATCAATCATGAGGAACTGTGGAACACCACACACAAGATGCTGGAGGACCTCAGCTGGTCAGGCAGCGTCAATTGAATCCTGATAAAGGGTCTAGGCCTATAACATTAACACTTCATTCCCCTTCATTATTGCTTCCTAACCTCTGACTTCCAGAATGTTATGTGGGTTGCTCAAGATTAGCAACGTCTGCACAATCTCCTGTGACCTGTGGAACACGCTCCTAAACTTCAGAAGCCTATTGAAGTACATCTCCATTTCACATTTGCTCCACAATAGCTTCCAAGATGGGATAGGAACATATCCACACCAGAGCCAATCTCAGTGAAGACTGATGTCAAACCAAGCTGTATTAAGCATATTATCCCTCATCCAGAGAGACTGGCAAAGAAGATGAATAATGTAATAACAAATTTGGACAAGAGATTTTTTTTCCCCAAACATCAGTCTGCTTGCCAAAAGATAATCTGTTTATGCAATGTCGATTGAGTTATGGATGTTGGCCAAGAAACCAGAGGACACAGTTCTGCTCCCCTGACTCTTGGCTCTTTTTCAAAATAAATCAATGTGATCCTGTAACTCCACCTACCAGCACAACATTAATTTGAAAATTTGCACGTCAAATACTGCAGTATTCTCTACTACTGCAAAAGGATATGAAATTCCATGACTGAGTCAAGCTACAAACACCAAACCCTGGGCCGTCAATAAACGTATTAAGAACATGAGAAACTGAAGCAGGAATGGCTTGGCCATTCTTGCTCTTGTGCTGTTCAACAAGATCATGGTTCGTTTTAATGTCGAGACCTGCTTTTGTCGCTTTCCAGAATGAACCACACCCCATTTCATTTCCTTAAAAGCTAATTTTGATTGGTTAAACATTTACAACAACAACCTGCATTTCTCACAACACGATGGAGGAACTCAGCAGGTCGGGCAGCATTCGTGGAAAAGATCGGTCGACGTTTCGGGCCGGAACCCTTCGTCAGGACTGTAGGGGGAAGGGGCAGAGGCCCTATAAAGAAGGTGGGGGGAGGGTGGGAAGGAGAAGGCTGGTAGTTTCCAGGTGAAAAACCAGTAAGGGGAAAGATCAAGGGGTGGGGGAGGGGAAGCAGGGAGGTGATAGGCAGGAAAGGTGAAGAAAGAATAGGGGAAAACACAGTGGGTGGTAGAAGGAGGTGGAACCATGAGGGAGGTGATAGGCAGCTGGGGGAGAGAGCAGAGTGACATAGGGATAGGGGAAGGGAGGGGTGGGAATTACCGGAAGTTTGAGAATTCTATGTTCATACCAAGGGGCTGGAGACTACCTAGACGGTATATGAGGTGTTGCTCCTCCATCCTGAGTTTAGCCTCATTATGGCAGTAGAGGAGGCATTTCCATTGGTGCAGCCAAAGAGCGAAGTTCTAGATAAGCAGACAACATCAAAAGGTTACCTATTTAAACCCTAAGTTAGCCCAATCACATTTTTGCCAAGACATGTGGGTAACAAAATAGGGCTTTCATTGATAAAATAATCAGAGTAAATCCCTGTGGTGTTTCCTAAGGCTTAATTAGTTTTTTAAAAATAAAGGTTGTTGTCAGATTGTAATGAATTATTAATTATTTTTTAAGATTCAATTCAATGACCATGTTATTTCTTTTCCCATTTTGATCCTCTGCTGTTTTGATCATTTTACTAATCCCCCCACATCAAGAAGCCTTATTTACCCTTAGCACTTTGTTAGTTTGTGCTTGCAGTTTCACAGCTTGTCTTACGTGCTGTTTTGATACCTGAGTAGATAATCCCTGGTTAATTTAGTCTCTGTTCTTTGATTTACCACAAGCAAAATTCAACAGATGCTGAAATAAAAATGCTGTGCATATATAGCAAACCAAGCGGTGACTGTGGAGAGAGAAATTTACCTATTAAAGTATCGACAGAAGTCATTCAGCCCACCCGATCTATCCCAGCTCCCAAGGGAGCAACTATATCAATGTCATATCGTTTCTTATTTCTTCTGCACACCAGCAATTTCTTCTCTCTCAAAGATTCATTAGTCCTTTTAGTCCTTTTGCCACTTAGGGTTACGTAGAGTGGTAACGTAGAGTGATCAAATGACATAAGAGCACCACACTGGGAGGAAGCAAGAACACCAGAGGCAAGCTGCGCAGTTACAGGGGTAAACTGCACATTCCACACTTGCAGCACTCAAAGTGAAAATCGGACCCAGTTTAGGCAATTTGTGGAAATGCAGCTCTACTAGTTCTGCTAGCTGACAGGGTTATAATGCTAGGAAATACTGATAGCAATCCGCTAGTTCTGCATAGTACTTAATAATAGAGCAAGCATAAGTATACCAACCTCATTTAAAGGGGGTCAACAACCTTACTCAGGAAGATATTTAGCTAGCTTTTTACTTATTTTTCATAATTTCTCTCTATATTCCTATTTTAATTAATTTATTTATAATTAAGTTTAATGTGTTTTAATCAATCATTTCTCAACTCTTTAAATTTGTAATCACTTAAACAATTATTTAAGCCAATTTTGACTTGTTTTTAAAATGTACTTGTTTATTAGCAGCATTAAAACAGTGAAACAGACATTTAACCCTACGAGCTATCATCAGATCGGTGCTAGAGGTAGGGTCCCAGGATTCAAAATCCCGTCAGGATTTCTTTCACTTCCCAGACTCTGTCACTACTTCCATTCCGTGATTGATTGGGCACTGATTGAGACTGAATGAAAGAAGTGCTGGTGAGTACTGGTGGAGAGAAGGTGGAAAAAGCTAGTGACGAACAATGGGTGCATGTGAACATGTGCAAATAGGAGATACCAAATCAAATCTGAAATCAGAAGAAAGAAAAACTGGATTCCATTCTGCCTGTGGATTCCTGTACTGTATAATAAGGCCTATTGCCAGCTTGAAGCAGTTTATCACAGTAGTGAAATGCTTTACAGTGCCAGGGTTCAATTCCCACAGCTGCCTGCAAGGAGAATGTATGTTCTGCCCATAACTATGTAGGTTTCCTCCCACATTCCATAGACATACAGTTAGGGTTAAGTTTAGTGAGTTATGAGTATGCAATTTTGGCCATAGAGACATTGTGGTACTTGTGCTCTGTATCCTGCAACATTCTCTGACTATTTTGGTCATTGACACAAAATGATGCATTTCACTGTATGCTTTGATGATTCAAAGTACAGTGACAAATAAAGCAAACCTTTAGTGAATGAACTTCAGCCTTCCGGACTTTGCATCTTTAGATAACTCATTTTCCCGCTCTGTATCCGAACTGGTCACTTCTGTTCCAAGACCTTCGCTCTGTTTTTCTCTCCTCATTAGCACAGCTTTTTTTTTAGCGTGACGCACCAGACAGTCAGCCATTCTGTCTGGCGTGTGGTGTCAGGATTGGTCTCCTTTCGGATTAACCGGGTCACAATATGAACGTTCCTGACACAACCCTTTTTTTTTAATGAGGCCAAGTGGCTAGCTCAACGTTCAACCCAGCACAGCCATTGGGCCTGTAACACAACCATGAATTTTGCCACATTTTATTTTCCCAGATGAATGGTCGACTCTCCATCTCCCTCCACGGATGCTGTCTGACCCATTGAGTTTGTCCAACATTTTGTTGCTCCAGATTCCAGCACCTCCAGTCTTCTCTGTTAGCATTTTCCAATTCTCTGAATTACTATCTCCATCTGCCCTCATTACCCAGTGACAAGATCATCTTTATAAATCCGTGGCAACCCTGGCCCCAACATACCACAGATACTTTATTTGTTCCTCTCTCCATTTCTGCTGCAATTTTCTATTTCTGACTAAATATTTTTGTGACGTCTATTTCTCTTTGCAATGTTGCTATGTGATTTACTGAATGTTTCCGGTATTTTTATTTCAGTTAAGAATGTTTTGATTTCAGATTTGCAAGATCTGAAGTTTGTTTGATTTTCATTTATCTTATGGAGGCATTTGCACTTCAAAGTGTAGTGACTCAATAAGAATCTTCTGGAGGACAAATTCAGCTCTTGAGTCACTGAATTAACAGTGGATTCAGCAGAAATGCTTTCAGCAAATAATTGGGCCATTCAAAGTCTCTAATAAGGGTGCTAATTGTGCTTTAAATACTGGCTCAGCACACCTAACTAAACTTTAGTTTCTAACTTTAGGAAACTTTAGTTTCCTAACTAAAGTGGTGTCTTTACTAATCTGGCATCAACCATTGCACAGTCACAGATCATCAGGAAGATGCCATAAGTCATGCTGTCACATTTATCCACCTTAAAGAAGGGAAAAAGTAAAAAAAAGACCTTTCATAAAATTATTGTGTCACAAAGCACATTACAGACATTGATGCATTTCAAAATTGTATTATCTATTACAGAAACATAGGAATCACAAGGAAGAATAGGTAATTTGGCAGAGATGACTCGATGTTCTAATAGCCTAATTATGCTCCTACGTCTTATTGTCTTGAATCTGTTCTACTATCCAGTATTCTGGCTGATTTTTCACCACAGCATAATTTTCTTCTGCTAATCCCACCCACATTCCTTGATTCTCCTAATATTCAAATATCTACAAATCACTGTTATCTACGTTCTGTAACTCCATGACTCCTGGGCAGGACTCTCCAAAATTCATTAACTTCTAAGTGAAGAAACTTCTCATCATCTCAGTTCTGATTTACTTTGAGGCAGCAGTCTCCCATTCTAGGTATCCCCATCAGAATACACATCATTCCTGGATTGTCATTTAGAAATGCATGCATTAAAAATGATACAATGTTCCTCTAGCATGATATCACAAGAAAACACAGGACAAACCAAGACTAAAACTGACAAAACCACATAATTATAACATATAGTTACAATAGTGCAAAGCAATACCATTATTTGATAAAGAGCAGACCATGGGCATGGTAAAAAAAATGTCTCAAAGTCCCGATAGACTCATCATCTCACGCAGGCAGCAGGAGGGAGGAACTCTCCCTGCCATGAACCTCCAAGCGCCGCCAACTTGCTGATGCAGCACCATTGGAAGCACCCGACCACAGCAGACTCCGAATCCGTCCAAAAACATTGAGCCTCCGACCAGCCCCTCCGACACAGCCTCTCCAAGCACCATCCTCTGCCGAGCACTTTGACCCCACCCGGCCACCGAGCAACAAGCAAAGCCGTGGACTCGGGGCTTTCTCCTCCGGAGATTCTGGATCACACAGTAGCAGCAGCAGTGAAGCCGGCAGTTCAGAAGTTTCACCAGATATTCCTCCGTGCTCTCACGTCTGTCTCCATCAAATCAGGATTGTGCACGGCACCCTACTTGACAAATAACAGACATCACCACCAGAATGGCCGCTGCGAGCTGCATCGCACCGCCATCTTCTCCTCCCACCGATTTTGACTTCTGTACATTTCAATGGGATCACCACTCTTCTTCATCTTCTCCGTCTTGTTTTATGGCGGTTGGCACCCGGCTTAATGGTGCATTACCACCACCTTCTGCTCCAGAGTGTGCAACAGTCTAAATCCCTTCACCCAATCACACTCACACACATACCCTAATCTACACCTTATCCTCCCATCTTTGACCATCCTAGTACCCTATTCCTGCTTCTCCATCATATCTTATTAAAAAACCCTGTATCCCTTAAGAAAGCTAAAAATACCTTGACCTGTGCTCTCTCACCCATGCCCAGCAACCCTGTTAAAGTCAGTTCCTGCACCCCCAATTCCCTTGGATTAATTCTTATCATCTCTCTCTGTATCCCATACTTCCTGCAACTCAGAACTACATGTTCTACTGACTCCTCTTCCTGACATTCCTCACACAATCCTGTCTGGTGTTTCCCTATCATTTTCAATGTTTTGTTTAATGCACAGTGCCCCAGCCTTTACCTAGTCCACACAGTTTCCTCTCTTCTGTATTCACTACCTACCCTAGTACCTGCAACACTCTTTTGTATTTGATATAAATGCCTCCCTTTCCCCTCCCTGTCCCATCTTTCTTGCCACACTTGGTTGACTTTTTCCCAGATTACACACTTAACCTCTGCTTTACTGATACTAATGTGCATTTCTATATTTTCTTTCTTTAACGCCCTCTTTGCCAACTCATCCACACTCTCATTTCCCTTCACTCCTACATGTGCTGGAATCCATAGAAATTTTACCTGACCTCCCTGATTTGCAATTCTTGTGACTGACTGAAGGACTTCATAAAGTACACCTTGCCGACTGTTTGAGTGGAAAAACCTTAAATTTGCTAGAACTGAGGATGAATCTGAGCATATCAACACTTTGACTTGTCTAGCTTTCTCCACCCATCGCAATGCAACCAACACTGCCAGCATCTCCACTGTATACATCCCTAACTTATTAGATGTTCTTCTGTGGATTCCAATTTCTTTTGCTGGTATAGCCACCCCAAACCCTGTCACTTCTGTTTCAGGGTCCTTAGCACCATCCGTATAAATCTGAGTATAATCACTATATTTTCCCATCACATGACAGTTAAATGCACTTACCAAATCAGTTTTATATTTTCCTTCCCTTTTTACTTCTAACAAATGCCAGGCTATACAATCTTCCATGGAGCTACAACCGGATAAACTACTGAAGGACTTATCCTTAGATCAAACACTCCACATTCTTTAACAACATCATTCTCTACCCGACTAAAGTTATCCCTCTGAAACCTCCCATTTTCCCAGCACTCCTGCAACACTCCTTTTGCAGGGTGAGAATCATTGTGCCCCTGCAAATTAGCCCAGTAGTTTGCCATCAATTGCATCCTTCTTAGTTCCAAAGGCATTACTCCCACTTCTACCTGTAGGGCTGATACTGGTGATGTTTTCAAAGCCCCACTGCACACTCTCAAAGCCTGAGCCCGAATCACATCCAGTTTCCTTATAAGAGACCTAGCTGCTGATCCAAATGCTATATTTCCATAGTCCAACACAGATCTCACTAAAGCCACATACATTCTCTTCAACGCTGAACAACTTGCTCCCCATTCCCTACCAGTCAAACATCTCATCACATTTATTACTTTTTAACATTTCTCCTGAACTTTCCAGATATGGTCTGCCCATGTTAATCGTGAATCAAATATAACTTCCAGAAATTTAAATGATCCAACCCTTTCTAATTCAATCCTATACATCCTTAACTTCTTCCCTACCTCAATTCTTTTCCTGGTGAAAATACAGTTTGAGTTTTTTCTACTGAAAATCTACACCCCCAATCATAACCCCACTCCACCACTTCATCAATTGCTCCTTGTAGTTTCCCGATTATATGCTCCATGTTCCTGCCTCTTTTCCACAAGGCCCCATCATCTGCAAACAGTGACCTACCTATATCCACTGGTACCTTTGTGAAGACATCATTGATCATAATGATGAAAAAAGTAACGGGCTAATCACACTACCTTGAGGTGTACCATTTCCCACTAGGTACTGATTTGATAATTCTGATCCAATCCGAACTTGAATTTTTCTACCAAACAAAAAATCTTTTATCCAATTAAAAACTCTCCCACCAACTTCCATCTTGTGCAGTTTAATTAACAATCCTTCCTTCCACATCATATCATAGGCTTTTTCTATGTCAGAAAACACTGCAACTACTGACTCTTTATTTGCCTGGGCCTTTCTTATTTTAGTCTCTAACCTTATCACTGAGTCCATGGAATTCCTTCCCTTCCTAAAACTACTCTGATAACTTGCCAGCATTCCCCTCTTCTCAAGCTCACACGATAAACTTTCTGTTATCATCCTTTCTATTATCTTGCATATATTTGATGTTAATGCTATTGGTCTGTAGCTAGTGGGTTTTGACGGATCCTTGCCAGGTTTCCTGTTTGAATTACTACTGTTTCTTTCCATGCACCTAGTAATCTTCCCTCCTCCCACACTCTGTTATAAAAATGCAGCAACTTCAAGAGCGCTCCCTTTCCTAGATTTTTTAGCATAACATAGCATATCAGATCTTTCCCTGGGGAGGTTAGTCTAGATCTCTTTATTGCTCTCACCATTTCTGCCAACGTAAATGGATCATCAATTATATCAACTGTTTCTTCCTTCCTGTTTAACACACCTGGGTGTTGACTCATTGTTCTTTCGCTTCTCCTTCTCCCTTCTTCAGACAAATTTTCTGAACTGTGTATCTGTACAAATGACTTGGCCATGATCTCAGCCTTATCCCTACTGAAGACTGCTGTTTCCCCCTAAGATATCATTACTGGATATTCCCATTCCCTTCTATCTCACCCCCCCCCCCCATCCTCTTAATAGAAACCATAGAAGAACTACAGCACAGAAACAGGCCTTTTGGCCCTTCTTGGCTGTGCCGAACCATTTTCTGCCTAGTCCCACTGACCTGCACACGGACCATATCCCTCCATACACCTCCCATCCATGTATCTGTCCAATTTATTCTTAAATGTTAAAAATGAACCCGCATTTACCACCTCATCGGGCAGCTCATTTCACACTCCCACCAATCTCTGTGTGAAGAAGCCCCCCCCAATGTTCCCTTTAAACTTTTCCGCCCTCATCCTTAATCCATGTCTTCTGGGTTTTTTCTCCCCTTGCCTCAGTGGAAAAAGCCTGCTTGCATTCACTCTATCTATACCCATCATAATTTTATATAGTTCTATCAAACCTCCCCTCATTCTTCTATGCTCCAGGGAATAAAGTCCTAACCTATTCAACCTTTCTCTGTAACTGAGTTTCTCAAGTCCTGGCAACATCCTTGTAAACCTTCTCTGCACTCTTTCAACCTTATTAATATCCTTCCTGTAATTTGGTGACCAAAACTGAACACAATACTCGAGATTCGGCCTCATTAACGCCTTATACAACCTAATCGTAACATTCCAGCTCTTATACTCAATACTTTGATTAATAAAGGCTAATGTACTAAAAGCTCTCCTTACGACCCTATCTACCTGTGACGCCACTTTTAGGGAACTTTGTATCTGTATTCCCAGATCCCTCTGTTCTACTGCACTCCTTTGTGCCTTACCATTTACCCTATATGTTCTAACTTGGTTTGTCCTTCCAAAGTGCAATACCTCACACTTGTCTGTATTAAACTCCATCTGCCATTTTTCAGCTCATTTTTCCAGCTGGTCCAAGTCCCTCTGCAAGCTTTGAAAACCTTCCTCACTGTCCACTACACCTCCAATCTTTGTATCATCAGCAAATTTGCGGATCCAATTTACCACATTATCATCCAGATGATTGATACAGATGACAAATAACAATGGACCCAGCACTGATACCTGTGGCACACCACTAGTCACACTAATCATTCCCCATACCTCTCCCACAGGTGTTGTTCTTCCTATTTTGTTGCAAAAACTCCTCCAACTTGCCCTTTTAGCTTGACGTATAGTTCTTCTCACCACTGCCTGCGTGTTCTTAGATTGAATCAAATGCTGCATATTATGAGTTCTTTGAACTAGCCTGAATGCTCTATTTCTGTTTTTTACAGCCTGACAACATTCCTCTGTCCACCATGGTACCAGTTTTCTATTCATTCTATTTTTACTCCTGGGAATATATCCTTCTGCTGCCATAATAATTGCTGAAGTCACCTGACCGTTTAATTCATCTATATTTCCAGCAATGTCAATCCTTGTCAATGCTTCTTCACTCAACTTCTGGAACTTACCCCAATCTGCTTTTCCAAACACCCACTTTGGGATTCCACCACACCTGGTCTTACTTCTACTCTTTCACCCACTGAATATAAAACTGGGTAGCGATCACTGTCTATTGCTGAAGCAGTCCAAACTCCCCAGTACTAACTAACTATAGATCACTTATGCAGAAGCTGTAAGAATGTCAAGAGAACAGAATAATGCTCCTAATGAACAGGGAACAATAGGGATGCGGGAGATGCAACAAAGAACAAATGACAGGATTTATGTATATGAAAAGGCTCTAGTAACATTCATTGCAGGAGTGATTAATAGTACGGCTGAGGTAAAGTCAAAAAGTGACAAAATTCAGCTGGTGGTCAAAGCAGCAGTGAACCATTCAGGGTTAGTAGAACTGACATGGGAAGAAGTGAGGGAGAACCTCACTAATCAGTCAAACCAGGAAGTGTCATGGGTTGGTTAATTCTAATTATGGTGATTCTTTTGCAATGGAATACAAGGAGCTTACTGGCCAATAGCCAGGAATTCAAGCACTTTATTAAAGAAATGGTTTTATAACGGATGTAGTGTGTATTCAGGAAACTTGGTTGAAACCAACTTTAGACTTTGTGGTATATGGGTATACAATGATAAGGAAAGATAGAAATCTAGGGGCAGGAGGGGGTTGTGCTATGTTAATCAAGCAAGGTATACAATATAGGGTACTGGAAAAAGGAGATGATCAAGAATACATAGTGGTGGAAGTGTGGGAGAGAGGAGAGGAAGTGGCTATAATTAACTACTACAATCCATGTAAAAGGTTGGATTTGGACAGCCTATTAAGGATACAAGGACAAAACAGACATAAAGTGGTGTGGTGTGCAGATTTTAATGCTCATAGCACAATATGGGGGGGATCAGATTACAGATCCAAATGGAAAGGTAATTGAAGATTTGATGGAAGAAAGGGATTTGGTGTGTATGAATGATGGTAGACGAACAAGGATAAACATAACAACAGGAACTGAGTCAGTATTAGATATTACGTTAGTGTCTAACACCTTAGCTGGATCACCTCTCTAAGTTGTAAATATTTCTCCTTAAGAGAAACCTCTCATCAATCTGGAGATTGGAAAGAAACGGTGAGCAGCAGAAAGAGAAAAAGAGAGATATGAAGGCAGACACTGGGGTGGGAGGGAAAAGGGCAAAGAGTTCAATCAATCTGGTGACTTCAATGCACATCATTTATCGGAAGTATATTGTTCCTTGGGCAGCACTTTCACAAAAGCCTTATGTCAGTTCAAAAGTGTATAATTCCTCTTGCATTCAAAACCTTTTGCAATAAAGGTCATCATGCTGTTTTTTAATTGTGTGCTGCAGCTGCATATTAAGCGTTTCACGTATACCCACGTGCCTCTGAATATTAATTCCATTTCGTCTTGAATTACTTAAAAGAAATTTTTCATTTTATTAATGTAGCAAACTTGGCAATCAATGAGTGCATAGTAATTGCTCACAAACAGCAATGTCACCAACATGATTGTGATATTAGTGAATGAATATTAAGTTGGAAGTGGTACAAAACTCACTTGCGCTTTCACAACCCTTCAAATAAAAATGCTTGCAACAATGAAAATACTGACTCAGAATCAATGAATCAATGAAGGGATCAGAAGGGGAGAGAGTAAGCAATTTCAAGTTCCTGGGTGTCAAGATCTCTAAGGATCTAAGCTGTTCTCAACGTATGGTTGCAGCTAAAAAGAAGGCAAGGCAGCAGCTACATTTTATTAGGAGTTTGAAGAGATTTGGTTTGTCACCTAAAACACTTGAATGTTATAAAATTACGCTATAGGATGCTATAGAGAGAGTGCAGAGGAGATTTACAAGGATGTTGCCTGGATTGGAGAGCATGCCTTATGACAATAGGTTGAGTGAACTTGGCCTTTTCTTTTTGGAGTGATGGAGGTGTATAGGATAATGAGAGGCATTGATCGTGTGGATAGCCAGAAGATTTTTCCCAAGGCTGAAATGGCTAATACAAGGGGGCATAGTTTTAAGATGCTTGAAAGTGGGTACAAGAGGGATGTCAGAGGTAAGTTTTCCACACAGAGAGTGGTGGGTACATGGAATACACTGCCAGCAAAGGTGGTAGAGGCGGATACAATAGGGTCTTTTAAGAAACTCTTAGATAGGTACATGGAGCTTAGGAAAACAGAGGGCTATGTAGTAGGGAAATTCTAGGCAGTTTCTAGAGCAGGTTATATGGTCAGCACAATATTGTGTGCTGAAGGGCCTGTAATATGGTGAGGACTTTCTATGTTCTATGTTCTTTATAAAAATGTCTATAGATGTACTGAAGTACTGTGGAAAACATTCTGACGAGCTGCGTCACTGTCTGGTATGTGGGGTGGGGCGCTATTGCACAGGAGCGAAAGAAGCTACAAAAAGTTGTAAAATTAGTCAGTTCCATCTTGGATACTAGTCTCTGTAGTATCCAAGATGTCTTCAAGGAGCTGTGCCTCAGAAAGGCAATGTCCATTATAAGGACTCCCATAGCCAGGACATGCCCTCTTCTCATTGTTACCATCAGGAAGGAGGTACAGAAGCCTAAAGGCACACACTCAATGATTCAGAAACAGTTTCTTCCCCTCTGCCATCCAATTTCTAAATGGACGTTGAACCCATGACCACTGCCTAATTTTTTTAAATATATATTACTTCTGTTTTTGCACTGTTTTAATCTATTTAATATACATTTATATACTCACTGTAATTGATTTACTTATTTACTTTTTCCTATATTTTAATGTATTGCATTGAACTGTTGCTACTGAGTTAGCACATTTCACAGCGCACATGCCTGTGATAATAAACCTGATTCTGACTCTGATTCTGAGAATCATTGACAGCAATCTTCTGACTGTCAACAGAGAAAAGTAAAAGACAGAAAAATAAAATGAAAATACCTACATTTATATACATTGAATGCAGTACTAACTAAAGGTAATAAGTGCCTTATTTCTATCATTATGAAAGGTCAAAGCTAAACTAACAACTTTGAAACAAATTTGCAGGGAGAGCACATAGATTTAATAAATAAACAAAGAATCAGCAAGGTGTACTTTTGGCAATAATAAACTGACCATTTGAATCTAGGTTTCTGATTTAACTCAAACTCAGTTTTGAATATTTTCTGATTTTTTCTAGCTGTGGTTTATCTTTGTGAAATTAAAGAAAAATATTTATCAGTGTGTATTTAAGTGAACGGATTTCTTACTTAAATCTTGATATCAGCATATGTTTATTTCAATTTTTATTTAATTCAGTTAAGAAAATATATTTGATATCAGGCACTTAGGCACAAGAAAGAAAATAGTTTGGTTAATCTTGAGAAGCTGTTTAAAAGTCTCAAAGTGGAGAAGATAAAAGAATCACTGTGGACTTCAGGAAGGCACAGGTTGATCACTCTGCATTGCACATCAATGGCTCTGCCGTGGAGAGAGTGAAGGGCACGAAATTCCTTGGTGAACACATAACAGACGATATAACCTGGATCCACACTGCCTCCTCATTAGTCAAGAAGGCACAGCATCGTCTACTCTTTCTGAGGAGATTGAGGTGTACAAAGCTCCTCATTCTCATTTTAACAACACCATTGTGTGTCTCCTGTCTGTCTGTATTATTGTGTGGCACAGAAGCTGCAAGACTTTACAGAGGATAGTAAAAACCACCAAGGGGATCACTGCAGTCTCCCTTTTCATACATGTAACATTTACTGGGAGTGTTGTTGACAAAGAGCCTGAAGCTTTGTTGAGGATCCCTATCATCCATCTCACAATCCCTTTGACCCACTACTATCAGGAGGCAGGTACAGAAGCACCAGGACTAGAATTGCCAGACTGGCTTTATCTTTATCCCCCTAGCTGTGAGTCTAATGAATACCCTGCCACCATGAATTCTTGTCATTAGGATAGCGACCTGTTTACTCCTTACTGTACTGTTTACTGTTTCACATGCATTTTGAATTTTTAAAATTCAAAATGGCCCTTCGAGCTGCTCCTGCAACCTGCGATTTAACCCTGGCCTATTCATGGAGCCATTTACAATGGCCAATAAACTTATATTTTATTAACTGCTTTGTGATAATAGTTCGTTTCATGTGCTGTGTGTGATATATGTATTGTGGGTTCATAGTGGTCCGAAGGAATATGATTTACACATCTTCTGCAATGAAATTCTTTGAGAGCTTGGTCATGGCTAGAATCAACTACTACCTCAGCAAGGACCTGGACCCATTGTAATTGGCCTCTTGCAACAATAGGTCTATGGCAGACGTTATCTCAGTGGCTCTCCACGTGGCCTTGGATCACCTGGACAATACAAATACCTATGTCAGGATGCTGTTCATTGATTATAGATCAGCATTTAACACCATCATATCTTCCATCCTGATTGAAAAGCTACTGAACCTGCACCTCTGTACCTTCCTCTGCAACTGGATCCTCGGCTTCCTAACTGGAAGACCACAATCACTGTGGATTGGTAACTATATCTTCACCTCGCTGACAATCAACACTGGTGCACCTCAGAGATCTGTGCGTAACCCACTACTCTACTCCCTCTATACCCATGACTGTGTGGCTAGACATAGCTCAAATACCAACTCTAAATTAGTTGATGACACATCCATTGTTGTCAGAATCTCAGATGGAGATGAGAGGGCATACAGGAGAGAAATACACCAGTTAGCTGAATGGTGTCACAGCAAGGCCTTGCACTCAACATCAGTAAGATCAAAGAGCTGATTGCGGACTTCAAGAAGAGTAAGATGAGGGAACAAAAACCAGTCCTCATAGAAGTGGAGAGAGTGAGCAATTTCAAGTTCCTGGGTGTCAAAATCTCTGAGCATCTAACCTGGTCCCAACATATCGATGCAGCTATAAAGAAGGCAAGACAGTGGCTATATTTCATTCAGAGTTTGAGGAGATTTGGTTTATCACATAAAACACTCAAAAACTTCTACAGATGTACCATGGAGAGCATTCTGACCAGCTGCATCACTGACTGGTATGGTGGGGGGGGCTACTGCGTAGGATCGAAGTAAACTGCAGAGAATGGTAAAATTAGACAGCTTCATCATGGCTACTAGCCTCCATAATATCCAAAACATCTTCAAGGAGCAATGCCTCAGAAAGCCAGCGTCCATCATTAAGGACCCCCAGCACATAGGTCATGCCCTCTTCTCATTGTTACCAACAGGAAGGAGGTACAGAAGCCTGAAGGCACACACTTAGTGATTCAGGACCAGTTTCTTGTCTTCTGCTATCTGATTCCTAAATGGACATTGAACACATGAACACTGTCTCACTACTTTCTTTTATTTCTGTTTTTGCACTACTGTTTTTAACTATTTAATAATATGTATATATATACATACACGCACACACACACACACACACACACACACACACACACACACACACGCACACGCGCGCGCACGCATATATATATATATATATATATATATATATATATACTTACTGTGGGTTATCAAATTTCATGACATTTGACATATGCCAGTGATATTAAACCTGAATCTGATTCTGATTTAGTTTGGTTGTATACATGTACGGCACAGTTTGGTTGTATTTATGTGCTGAACAGACCATCCACTATGTACGAGGAAGCAATTGATCATCTCGATCAAGTTGACATCAACCATGAGACGCACTCTCTTCCCCAAGCAGAGGAAGTCAAGAAAGCAATAGGCCAGTTGTGAAGTGGCAACCCTAACCCTAACCCCTAACCTATAGCAGATGCTATAGCAGTGGAGGTCTACAAAACAGCTGGTTCACTCATCACCTGCAAACTGACAGAGCTCCTCCAGTCCTTCTGAGAGAAGGGTCAGATTCCATAAGAAATGAAAGATGCGTCCATTTTACACCTGTACAAGAGGAAAGAAAACTGCTAAACATATGACAACCACAGGGGCATCTGTTTGCTCTCAGCAGCTGGGAAAACCTTAGCCAGAGTCCTGTTAGACTGACTAAATGCTCATCCGGAACAAGGTCATCTCCCTGAAAGTCAGTGTTTAAAGTTATATTCATCAACATCATGCAGGAAAGGAAGAGGAACTGTCGACATGATCTTTGCTGTGAGACTACTCCAGGGAAAATGCCAGGAGGAGAACAGACAGCTCTACACCACCTTTGTTGACCTTACCAAGGCTTTCGACACTGTGAGCCGAGAGGGATTTAGAAGATCACGGCGAAGTTTGGTTGCCCTGTCAGATTCATGACCATGGTCAAGCAGTTTCATGACGGGATGTCAGCCCACGTGCTCGATGATGGTAACTTTCTCAGTCACAAATGGAGTCAAGCAGGAATGCGTACTGGCATCCACCCACTTCACCATAAGGTTCAGTGCAATTTTAACTGATGCATACCAGGGCAACGATCCTGGAATCCACATCAAATGCAGTTCAGATGGCAAGCTATTCAACCAGCACTGGCTTCAATCCATTACTAAGGTCAAAGAGACAGTGCTGAGAGATATCCCATTTTCTGACGACTGTGCTTTCAACACAAGCTCTAAGCCCATCATGCAGGATACCTTTGACAAATCTTCCACTGCAAGTGACAACTTTAGTCCCACCAATAGCATCAAGAAGACAGAAGTCATGCACCAAGCAGCCCCGGATTAACCCTATGTGGATCCATTCATCTCTGTGAATGACCAGCAGTTCCAGGCAGTCGACAAGTCCACGTATCTTGACAGCGCCCTCTCAAAAGCAGTTCACGTTGATGACAAGA
Organism: Mobula birostris; assembly: GCF_030028105.1. Lineage (NCBI taxonomy): Eukaryota > Metazoa > Chordata > Chondrichthyes > Myliobatiformes > Myliobatidae > Mobula > Mobula birostris. Next base: position 83,322,079 of record NC_092377.1, on the reverse strand, counting down.
TCAGCTGCAGGTTCGCCAAGGCAAGTGACGATTTTGGGAGTTCTCATGACACTGACTGGGGGAGGAGGGAAATGACTCTGTAAACCTAGCTGAAAGTGTACCACACTGTCATTCTACTCACCCTCCTCTGCACATATGAAACATAGACTGTGTACGTGAGACGTGCACGTAGACTGAACCACTTTCACTTGTCATGCCTGCGGAGGATCGTGATAATCAATCGGCAAGACAGAATTCCTGACACGGAAGTGCCGTCTGCAGCAGGCATGCCCACCATCCACACATTACTGATGAAACAGCAAGTCAGATGGCAGGCCATGTCGTCAGGATGTCAGACGATCGCATCCCCGAGCAGTTGTTCTTCAGGGAACTGTCCAGGGGGTCAGTGAAAACGATACAAGGACACACTCAAAACCCGGTTTAAGGCCCTTGAGATCGATCACACTTCTTGGGAAAGTGCAGCTTTGAATCGCTCATCCTCGTGCAATAAAGGTGTCACCAAAGCTGAAAAGTTTCACAACGCTGAAGCAAAAAGGAAACTGCAACAGCGAAAAGAACGAGCAGCAGGAACCTCAACTACAGAAACTTCACACACTTGTCCCATGCATGGGGGGTACTTCCTAGTCCGGATTGGATTCATCAGCACCTCCAGACACAAAAATAACAAACACACCCACCCAATGATGTCAGTAGTCCTCATCGCTCATGATGGACGCGCACACATATATGTACAGTCAGATGACAATTACTTTGAACATGAACTTGAAAAAAAATCTACTTTATATAATCTCTTTTAATATGCTTTGGACAAACCACAGAATGGAAGCAGAGTCCTCTCAATTAACACCAATCTGTGAGCTCCCAGGAGAGGAATTCTGTCACTTTCATGCTCTGCTCTTTCCCACAGATCACAAATTGTTCTCTCTCATGAACTTCTCCAATCCCCTCCTGAAGGAATTGATTACTTCTCACATTCCCTCCCTTATATATTTTCCCTAAAATTGTAAATCTGTGGTTCCTGGTTCTTAAATCAGCAGGCAATGAAATAACTGCTCGATTAGTGGAGTTCCTCCAGTAGACAGTTTGTTGCTCAAGATTCCAGCATAGAGTCATAGAACACTACAGCACAGAAACAGGCTTTTCAGCCCATCTAGCCTGTGTTGAACTATTATTCTGCCTGGTCCCATCGATCTGCAACTGCACCAAGGCCCTCCATATCCCTCCCATCCATGTACTTGTTCAAACTTCTCTTAAATTTTGAAATAAAACTTCTATCCACATTTCCACTGGCAGCTCATACTGTTACCACCCTCCAAATGAAGAAGTTCCCCCTTACATTCCCCTTAAATATTTAATCTTTTCCCCTTAACCTATGACCTCTAGTTCTGGTATCTACCAATCTCAGTGGGAAAATCCTGCTTTTACCTGATCTACACCCCTCATAATTTTGTATGCCTCTATCAATTCTCCGCTCATTCTCCTGCGTTCTAGGCAACAAAGTCCTAGCCTATTCGACCTTTTCTTATAACTCAGGTTCTCAAGTCCTGACAACATCCTTGTAAATGTTCCAATCTTTCAATCTTACTGACATCTTTATGCAGCTAAAAGACTAGGACTGCACACAATACTCAAAACTTCAACATAACACCCCAATTCCTGTACTCCATACCTAGGTTTATGAAGACCAGTAGGCCAAAAGCCTTTTTCATGGCCCTATCTACCTATGAGACAGTTTCAAGGAATTATGAATCTGTATTCCCAGATCACTCTGTTCTACTACACAACTCTGTGCCCTACTATTCACTGTGTAATTCATTAATTCATACCCTGGTTTGTCCTCCCAAAGTGCAACACCACACAGTTGTCATTAAATTCCATCTGCCACTTAGCCTATTTTTCCAGCTGATCCAAATCCTTCTGCAAGCTTTGATAGTCTGCCTCGCTGTCCACTACACCCTTAATCTTGGTGTCATCCAGCAAATTTGCTGATCCAGTTTACCACATTATCATCCAGATCGTTGATATAGATGACAAACAATGGACCCAGCACCAATCTCTGCAGCACACAGTGACAGGCCTCCCGTCAGAGGGGCAATTATCTAAACTACTCTGGCTTCACCTGCAAAGCCAATGCTGAATTCAATTTACTTCCTTATGACCTATATCAATATAAGCTGTATCAATCCAATATAGTTAAGATTAGTGTATGTAATCTATATAAACTATATCAAACTAAACCTTCCCTCCAACAAAATATTAAAATCAATCTTAAAATTTTGGGTGCTGGAATCTCATATTTGGCATAGGTCTGCAGAGCGAGCAGGTAAATTATCATTTATTTTCTCAAGCCATTACCATGACATATGCTAAGGATATGATCGGCTAAAGGACTAATTTGACACATCGTAAGAATAAGTACTGTAAAATACCAAAAGCATTTGTTTCCTTGCTGTGCTTGTTCCTTGCATAAATGTTGCTTACCATTTAAAATAAATTACTCCAGTGTGTGGAAGTTGGATTGTGATATTGAGCTGACCTGTTTCAATAGATTTTCCATAAAGCAAAAAATCTGGAATCCTCAGTGGTGCTTCTCTCTTGATCAGCAAAAAGTCCAAATTAGTCTCTGTCTATCGAATGCTACTTAAAGGTGAGTACTCAGGATGAAGAGGATAGCTCAGCACTACCTCTGCTCCTTCAATCTATCAATAGAAGAGGTGAAAAAGAGGTAACGTGGACAAAAACTGAGGCTGCAAAGCTCCAGCAGTTGACACTGAGAGTTATGTCCAATAATTCCCAAAGTTGGATGGCGCACGATTATTGCTGCCAAATGTGAAAGCACTCTCTGTTCCCAGAAGCAGTATGCCAGATACTTCCAGTTACTGTGACTGTGCTACCATTCTACACTTTCCTTTCACTGTTTGCTACTGTAATTTGTCCTTCACCAACAAACTCACTACATTAACAAAGAAATGGAAGATTTAGAAGCCACTGCTCATTTTATGCTGTGCAGTAAATAATTTTGCATTTATTTATTATTTTTTACTACCTTTCCAAAGTACGTTTGAACCTTCAATATAATGAATAGCTAAGAAGCTGCTTTAAAAATACACAGAATTTCACCCCCTAGCTGATCTTTTAAACTTATTTTGAGATGCAGCGCAGAATAGGCTCTTCCAGCCCCTCATGTCACACCACCCGGCAATCCCCAACAACCATGATTAAACCCTAACCCAAACACAGGACAATTTAAAATGACCAATTAACCTGCCTGAAACGTCTTTGGACTGTGGAAGGAAACTGGAGGACCTGGAGAAAACCCACGCATTGTACAGGGAGGACGTACAGAGACCACTTACAGCTTTGGGTAGCCACGATGCCTTCGGTGCCTAGTCATGTCCTTCGTGCTCCACAAAGCATTGCCGCACCGTCTTCTTGGCCTTTGGATCTTGTAGTTGATCTCATCCAACCAGTCCACCAGAACTGGCTTCACGTGCTGGGGTAGGCATATCTCTGTCCCACCGGGGTTGGAGGTTCCCAGCTCCCCTCACCCGGTTTAGCCCGCCCCTGTTGAAGTGGTGCACCGGGATGTGGCCACTATCACGTGCAAACAGTCACTTGGAGCCACAGGTGAGAGCTGGGTGGCAGGTGGGGACCAAAGGTGGACGAGCTGACTTTGGGCAGAGCACGACAAGCCCACCACCAGATGTGCTACCTCTCCCTGTACACCCCGTACACTGGCATAGTACATCAAAGGAAAGTACCCTCTTTCTGTAAGTTGCCAGCACTCAATCAATCAAAGCTGAAGATGGAAATAGAGAAGTCAAGAAAAGGAAGGGAAAAGTCAGACATGAACCATGTAAAAGTAAGAGGAGAGTAGGGTACACCAGACGGTGAAAAAGCTGTAATCTGGAGCAAGAAACAGTCTGCAGGAGGATATTTTGTCCTGATGTAGGGTTTCAACCTGAGATGTCGACAATTCCTTTCCTTCAACAGATGCTGCTCAAACCTCTGAGCTCCTCCAGCAGACTGTTGTTGCTAAGAAGAGAGCTGAACTTGCCAATAATGTTAAAAATTTTACTGTAAGCTGATTTCAATGTACACATTTTTACATTGTTTGTGTTTAATTAGCTTCAACTGGCTTACCATCCGACATTGGTACACAAAAGGAAAGTACCCTCTCGCTGTAAGTTCTATTGTTCAATGAAACTGTTTCACTAACTGGCTCTGCCCCAGTATCTCAGCGAGTGAAAGTTCAGGGTGTCACATGGAGATTGAGTATAAAAACAGGACATTGAATGGGAACCTTCCTAATTAAACAAACACATGAATGCATTCATCCTGACTGTGAACTGTGTAATTCAAAAGGATGTATTACAATAGACCAAATAATAATGTCTGAGTCATTGGTACAGCAGCGCCTCTATTTCCGTTGAAGTTTGTGAAGATTAGGCATGACATTTAAAACTTTGACAGATTTCTATAGATGTGTAGTGGAGAGTATATTGACAGGCTACATCAGAGCCTGGTATGGGAACGCCAATGCCCAGGAGTGGAAGATCCTACAAGAATTAGTGGATACTGCCCAGTCCATCATGGGTAAATCCCACCTACCATGGAGCACAACTACATGAAACAGTGCCACAGAAAAGCAGCATCAATCATTAGGAACCCCTATCATCCAGGACATATTCTCTTCTCAAATTTGCCATCAGGAAGAAGGTACAGGAGCATTAGGACTCACACCACCAGGTTCCGGAACAGCAAGTACACCAGGCTCTTGAACCAAAGGCAGTAACTTCACTCAGCTTCACTTGCCCCATCATTGAAATGTTCCTACCCCTATAGACTCACTTTCAAGAACTCTTCATCTCATGTTCTCGATATTTATTGCTTATTTATTTACTTATTTTTGTATTGGCAGTTTGTTGTGTTTTGCACACTGGTTGAATGTGAAATTTGGTGCAGTCCTTCATTAATTCTGTTATAGTTATTCTATTATAGATTTATTGAGTATGCCCACGAGAAAATGAATCTCAGGATTGTATATAGTGACATATATATGCTTCAATAATAAAGTCACTTTGAGCTTTGTGGTAGCCAGAGCAAACAATGAAGAAAAATGGGAGGGATAAAGGAAGTTTCATTCTATATTGAAATAGTAATGTAAGATACATCAGAACAGACAAAAGCAAAAAACACCTCCTTGGCTGCAAAGGAAGCAAATTATATTCTACCATAAATTCCTTAAATTAAACCCCGAAGAATGCATTAGATGTATTATAAGCACGTTGCAATTCACTGAGAAACAGATGAACATTAGTGGTGCTTTATGCACAATCATGAAGAATTTGTGACAGTTTTAACGAGACAATGATGATAATTATATTAATAGTTTTATATTATGACTGTGAAGCTAAGCACAGCATTGGAGTCATAAGCATGAATTGAGTAGAACTGCGGAGCGGACTAGGCACACAGCCTTGTGGTGTACCTGTGCTGATGAAGATTGTGGAGGAGATACTGTTGACTGGGGTCTGCAAGTGAGGAAATCAAAGATCCAATTGCACAAGGAGGTTTTGAAGCCAAAGTCTTAAAGCTTATTGATTAGCTTGAAGGTAAGTAAAAAGCAGCAGATGGAGGGAATTAGAAACCGAAAATGCTGGAACCTCTCAGCTGTTCAGGCTACTTCTGTATAAAGGAACTCAGAGTTCAAAGTTCAAAGTAAATTTATTAACAATCTACATATATGTCACCACATTCAATCCTCAGATTCTTTTCTTGCGGTCATGCATAGCAAATCGAAGAAACACAACAGAATCAATGAAGGACCGGACCCAAAGGCAGACAATCAACTAACGTACAAAAGACAACAAACTGCACAAATACGAAAGAGAAAAGGGAATACCAATACTAATAAGTAAATAATCATTAAATATCAAAGACATGAGATGAGGAGTCCTTAAAAGTGAGTCCATAGGTTGTGGAAACTATTCAGTGGTGGGGCAAGTGAAGATGAGTGAAGTTATCTCCTCTGGTGCAAGAGTCTGATGGTTGAGGGGTAATAACTGTTACTGAACCTGGTGGTCATAAGCCCTGCGGCTCCTGTACCTTCTTTCTGATGGCAGCAGCGAGAATAGAACATGGCCTGGGTTGTTTGGGTTCCTTGATGATGGATGTTGCTTTGCTGCAACAGCACTTGGTATAGATGTGCTCAATGTTGAGAATGGGTTTACCATTTAAGGGCATTGGTGTTTCCATACAAGGCTGTGATGCAAATCCACCACACATCTATAAAAGTTGGTCAAAGTTTTAGATGTCATGCCAAACCTTTGCAAACTTCTGAGGAAGTAGAGGCACTGCCGTGCTCTCTACATAATTGCAGCTACGCGCTAGGCCCAGGAAGGATCCTCTGAGATGACAACACTGAGGAATTTAAAGTTGCTGGCCCTATTCACCTCTGTTCACCTAATGAGGATAGGCTCATAGAATTCCACTTTCCTCCGAGTGAAGTCAATAATCAGCCCTTTGGATTTGTTGACATTCAGTAGGAGGTTCTTGTTGTGGCACAGTTCCGACAAATTTTCAAACTCGCTCCTATATGCTGATTCATTACCTCCTTTGATTCGGCCCAATGACAGTGGTGTCATCAGCGAACTTAAATATGGCATTGGAGCTGTGCCTAGCCACACAGTCATAAATATAAAGTGAGTAGAACAGAAGTCTAAGTACAGCACCCTTGTGGTGCATCTGTGCTGATGGAGATGGTGGAAATGTTGCCAATCTGAACTGCCTGGGGTCTGTAAGTGAGGAAACTGAGGATACAATTGCACAAGGAGGTATAGAGGCTAAGGTCTTAAATCTCCTTGATTAGTTTTGAGGGGATTATAATGTTGAATTGTGGCGCATGGCCAACTGGTTAGGGCATTGGTCTAGCGATCTGAAGGTCGTGAGTTCAAGCATCGGCCAAGGCAGCGTGTGTGTCCTTGAGTAGGGCACTTAACCACACAATGCTCCAGTCTACCCAGCTGAGAATGGGTACCAGCAAAAATGCTGGGGGTTAACATCGCGATAGACTGGAGTCCTATCTGGGGGGGGGCTGAGTCTTGTACTCTCAGTTGCTTCACGCCACGGAAACCGGCAAAAGCAGCAGCCTGATGGGCCACAAGTCTACTGACAGACTTTAATAATGTTGAATGCCGAGATGTAGTCGATAAAGAGTATCCTGAGATATGCATCTTTGCTGTCCAGACGTTTCAGGGATGAGGGAGGAGCCATTGAACTGGCATCTGTTGTGTGCTGGAACTGATATGTTTCATCACCAACACACATCAAAGTTGCTGGTGAACACAGCAGGCCAGGCAGCATCTCTAGGAGGAGGTACAGTCGACGTTTCAGGCCAAGACCCTTCGTCAGGACTAACTGAAGGAAGAGTTAGTAAGAGATTTGAAAGTGGGAGGGGGAGGGGGAGATCCAAAATGATAGGAGAAGACAGGAGGGGGAGGGATGGAGCCAAGAGCTGGACAGGTGATTGGCAAAGGGGATATGAGAGGATCATGGGACAGGAGGCCCAGGGAGAAGGAAAAGCCGGCGGGGGCAGGGGAGGGAACCCAGAGGATGGGCAAGGGGTAGAGGGAGAAAAAGGAGAGTGAGAGAAAGAATGTGTGTATAAGAATAAATAGCGGATGGAGTACGAGGGGGAGGTGGGGCATTAGCGGAAGTTAGAGAAGTCAATGTTTATGCCATCAGGTTGGAGGCTACCCAGACGGAATATAAGGTGTTGTTCCTCCAACCTGAGTGTGGCTTCATCTTTACAGTAGAGGAGGCCGTGGATAGACATGTCAGAATGGGAATGGGATGTGGAATTAATTAATTAATTAACACGTTCTTTCTCTCACTCTCCTTTTTCTCCTTCTGTCCCTCTGACTATACCCCTTGCCCATCCTCTGGGTCCCCCCCTCCCCCTTTTCTTTCTCCCTGGCCCTGCTGTCCCATGATCCTCTCATATCCTTTTGCCAATCACCTGTCCAGCTCTTGGCTCCATCCCTCCCCCTCCTGTCTTCTCCTATCATTTTGGATCTCCCCTCCCCCTCCCACTTTCAAATCTGTTACTAACTCTTCCTTCAGTTAGTCCTGACGAAGGGTCTCGGCCTGAAACGTCGCCTGTACCTCTTCCTAGAGATGCTCCCTGGCCTGCTGCGTTCACCAGCAACTTTGATGTGTGTTGCTTGAATTTCCAGCATCTGCAGAATTCCTCTTGTTTACTGTTTTTGTTTCATCACCAACCTCTCAAACACTTCATCACTGTGGTACTGGATGATAGACATTGAGGCAGGTTACCACGTTCTCCTTAGACACTGGTGTAATTGAAGCAAGTGGGTACCTCAAATTGCCTAAGTGAGAAGTTAAAGATATTAGTGAACACATCAGTGAACACTGCAGCTAGTTAACAGTTCATCAAACTCATTGATATATTTCCTTTTCAAAGATGTGGTCTGACCTGCTGAGTGCTTGTAGTGCTTCAGGTTTTTATAACAGATAGTTGTAGCTTTGCAGATTTTAAGAATGTCTCGTCAGAAATCAGACTTTTGCTAGTATCTGCAAATATCTGCTGGAAAGATGACAAAGTGACACGCAAAACAAAGTTACCTCCAGAGTAGTGCATAGTCAAGCAAAGCTGCCAAGAATTGTAAAACAAAACTAGAAATGTTGGGTGGCCATAGGAGGAAGTGCTGTAAATGTTGTGAAGCTGAACTCAAAAGACATATAATTCAAGGTTGCTAAGATGTAAACAGCGTTAAGGGAGCACAATTTTGTGGAAGGAACAGTTTCTAAAAGTACCTTCACTAAGACATCGGTGGAAGACAGCCAATAACTTTCAACTTGACTTTGAATTAATGTGTAATGTTCTCTTGAAGCCCATCATCAATCTTGGGGCAATGCACATGAAATCTTTTCATTTTGTGCTTTAGAAGTACACCAGAACTATGTCATATTTTCTAACAGTGTGAACCTAAAGATTCAAAGTCAAAGTGACGGTTGAGTTTATTGTCATATGCCGCAGCATGTATGCAGTATACACAGGTGGAATGAAAACCTTGCATGCAGCAGTAACACAGGCACAGAGCATCAGATACACAAGATTCTCAAGTAAAGCACAAATTAAACATAAATTTGTAAACAATTCTGTAAGAAAATGCAAAATTAGAATAAAAAAAAACTCAGCAGAGCTATGACATAGATTTCACTGTATTCAAACCCATAATCAGAGGTAATACATTACAGCATACAGTGGCAACGTTACATAAGGCAGAATGATGAAGATTATATTAATGCAGGCAATGATTTCAGATGCAAAATTCAAAGATGAATAGGAAAATATCATTCGCAGAACATGGAAACTAGAAGGAAAGTATCATTCGTCAAGGACAAGAGGAACTAGTACACTGGCCTGTGCATGTTCCAGTAACACTTACGAAGAAACTTAAAGTTAATTCGGAGAGGCTGACTAAAGCAAAGATTATTGTCTTATCAGACATTCTTACTCACTATGTATTGAGCTTGACGTGTTGACAAATCAAGTGGTAGACTGAGATCTTAATGGAGCTCTGGTGAAGATTCTCTGCCCTATAATTTAGTAGGAGGTGTTCTGCTAATCTTGAACAGGACAAAGCTGATCTGTCTGCTGGTTGCTCAGAATGAGTTCGGCCATGAGGAGCTTGCTGTGGAGCACTCATTATTAACTGATTCAGCACACCAATTGGATTTCAGTGAGACCGGTTGCTGCAATTGAACATCTCAGTTGGGTAAAGACCACATCAGATGTTACCTTGACCTTTGGATAAGTAGAAACAGTGGAATAGACAAGAGTTATTCTACTAATAAAAACTGAGTTCCTCATGAGAAGAAATAACTGAATTTTATTGAGCGAAAGTTGAACTTAAAAATAAAAGATGTCTTTTATATGGGGCACTTGATCAATGGATGTAATATCATCACTCCCATGGATAGCCAGAGAATTCTGGGAAGATGGCCAAGGAACAGCTGAGGGATCATAATACAGCACAGTTAGATCTGTATTTCACCATTCTAGATTTCCATAATAAAACGCTAATGTATAATGCATAGAAACATAGAAACGTAGAAAACATAGAAAACCTACAGCACAACACAGGCCCTTCGGCCCACAAAGCTGTGCTGAACATGCCCTTACCTTAGAAATTACCTAGGGTTACCCATAGCCCTCTATTTTTCTCAGCTCCATGTACCTATCCAGGAGTCTCTTAAAAGATCCTATCGTATCCGCCTCCACCACTGTCACCGGCAACCCATTCCACACACTCACCACTCTCTGCGTAAAAAATTTACCCATTAGGACTCTACCTCTAGAAAAAGCAACTACTGCTCCTCGACAAGTACGAGGAAGTGCAAGAGGAAAACAGACCACAACATTTGGGGCTGTTGTGTATAATTAATGAACCTATTTACCCATTTAAATTAATTTTCTGCATATCTGACCACAATCAAACTGTGCCCAAACTGGAGGAAATTATATAGTTGATAACATAAAAGAAGAATATTCCTCTGTATCAAAACCCATTAAGAGCAGTAGTTAAGATTTTGTTTTCACTTGGAGAAAACCATATTACTCCAAGCATGAGTATTTGATAAATAAATTGTGAAACGTTATACTTGAGATTTGCTTTAACATGAGCGTTTCAGATACCTTGCTGTTTATAATATTATCAGATCACTATCCATGAGGAGGTCGATCTGCCTACAATTTTAGGAGGAGATCTATAAAAGGCGTTAAAATCATATTCAGCATTTTCAGCAAGATTTCTGCAGCTTCTCAGAATCAGAACTGGAATCAAAATCAAATTTATTATCACTGAAATTTGGATGAAAATTGTACATTTATTCACATTTCCCCTATTGTCTCCCTCTCCTGTATTTGTGATACTTACTTGGAGCATTGGATATGAAGAGCCCAAACTAGCTGGTACATTCACTGATATCTTCAACCTCTCTCTCCGGCAGGGTGTGGTACCCATCTGCTTCAAGCAGGCTTCAATTCGTACTGGTGCCCAAGAAGAATGTGGCAACCTGTCTAAATAACTATCATCGAGTAGCATTTACATCCACAGTGATGAAGTGTTTTGAGAGGCTGGTGTTGAAGCATATCAGCTCCTGTCTGAATAGTGACTTGGATCTGCTCCAATTTCCCAACTGAAGCAACAAGTCCACAGCAGACGCTATCTCATTGACCCTTCACACAACCCTGGAACATCTGGACAGCAAAAATTCATATGTCAGGATGCTCTTTATTGACGTGTAACACCATCATTCTCTCAAAACTAATCAGTAAATTTCAAGACCTGGGCCTCAATACACCCTTGTGTAATTGGATCCTGGATTTCCTCACTTGTAGATCCCAGTCAGAGTGGACTGGCAAAAACATCTTCTCCACGATCTCCATCAGCTCAGGAGCATCGCAGCGATGTGTTCTTAGCCCTCTATATGTGTATAAGATGATGAGAGGCATTGATCATGTGGATAGTCAGAGGCTTTTTCCCAGGGCTGAAATGGTTGCCACAAGAGGACACAGGTTTAAGGTGCTGGGGAGTAGGTACAGAGGAGATGTCAGGGGTAAGTTTTTTACTCAGAGAGTGGTGAGTGTGTGGAGTGGGCTGCCAGCAACAGTGGTGGAGGCGGATACGATAGGGTCTTTTAAGAGACTTTTGGATAGGTACATGGAGCTTAGCAAAATAGAGGGCTATAGGTAAGCCTAGTAATTTCAAAGGTAGGGACATGTTCGGCACAACTTTGTGGGCTTAAGGGCCTGTATTGTGCTGTAGGTTTTCTCTGTTTCTATTTCTCTGCTCTTCTCACTTCACACCTGTGACTGTGTGGCTAAGTACAGCTCCAACACCCCAACACCGTAAACAGGTTTGCTGATGACGCACTATTGTGGACTGTATCAAAGGGTGGTGATGAATCAGCATACAAGAGGGAGATTAAAAACTTAGCTGAGTGGTGTAATAACAACAATCTCTCAGTCAACATCAATAGGACTAAGGAACACACATCAAAGTTGCTGGTGAACGCAGCAGGCCAGGCAGCATCTGTAGGAAGAGGTGCAGTCGACATTTCAGGCCGAGACCCTTCGTCAGGACTAACTGAAGGACTAAGGAACTGATTGTGGACTTCAGGAGAGGGAAACCAGAGGCCATGAACCAGTAATCATTGGAGGATCAGAGGTGGACAGAGTTAGTAATTTTAAGTTCCTGGGTGTCCCTATCTCAGAGGACCTGTCCTGGAACCATCATGTAAATACTATTGCAAAAAAAGCACAACAGCATCTCTACTTCCTCAGGTGTTTGCAGAGGTTTGGCATGTTATTGCAAACCTTGACAAACTTCTGATAGATGTGTGGTGGAAAGTGTGCTGACTGGCTGCATTATGGTCTGGTATGGGAACACCAATGCCTTTGAGTGGAAAATCCTACTAAAGGTAATGAATTCGGCTCAGTACATCACAGGTACAACCCTCCCCACCATCTCCATGAAATGTTGCGGTGAAAAGAAGCATCCATAGAAACATAGAAACATAGAAAACCTACAGCACAATACAGGCCCTTTGGCCCACAAAGCTGTGCTGAACATGTCCTTACCTGAGAAATTACCTAGGGTTACCCATAGCCCTCTATTTTTCTAAGCTCCATGTACCCACCCAGGAGTCTCTTAAAAGCCCCTATGATATCCACCTCCACCACTGTCACCGGCAGCCCATTCCACGCACTCACCACTCTCTGCATAAAAAACTTACCCCTGGCATCTCCTCTGTACCTCCTTCCAAGCACCTTAAAACTGTGCCCTCTCACGCTAGCCATTTCAGCCCTGGGAAAAAGCCTCTGAGTATCCACACGATCAATGCTTCTCATCATCTTATATATCTCTATCAGGTCACCTCTCATCCTCTGTCACTCCAAGGAGAAAAGGCCAAGTTCACTCAACCTATTCTCATAAGGCATGCTCCCCAATCCAGGCAACATCCTTGCAAATCTTCTCTGCACCCTTTCTATAGTTTCCACATCCTTCCTGTAGTGAGGTGACTAGATCTGAGTGCAGCACTCCAAGTGAGGTCTGGCCAGGGTCCTATATAGCTGCAACATTACCTCTCGGCTCCTAAACTCAATCTCACGATTGCTGAAGGTCAATGCACCGTATGCCTTCTTAACCACAGAGTCAACCTGCGCAATAGCATTGAGTGTCCTATGGACTCGGACCCCAAGATCCCTCTGATCCTCCACTCTGCCAGGAGACTTACCATTAATACTATATTCTGTCATCATACTTGACCTACCAAAATGAACCACCTCACACATGTCTGGGTTGAACTCCATCTGCCACTTCTCAGCCTAGTTTTGCATCCTATCAATGTCCCGCTGTAACCTCTGATAGCCCGCCACACTATCCACAATACCGGCAACCTTTGTGTCATCAGAAAATTTCCTAACCCATCCCTCCACTTCTTCATCCAGATCATTTATAAAAATCACGAAGAGTAGGGGTCCCAGAACAGATCCCTGTGGCACACCACTGGTGACTGACCTACATGCAGACTATGACCCGTCTATAAACACTCTTTGCTTCCTGTGGGCAAGCCAGTTCTGGATCCACAAAGCAATGTCCCCTTGGATCCCATGCCTCCTTACTTTCTCAATAAGTCTTGCATTGGCTACCTTGTCAAATGCCATCATCAAAGATCCTCACCACCCAGGCCATGCTCTTTTTTTCACTGCTGCCATCAGGTAGAGGGTACAAGTGCCTCAGGACTTGTAACACCAGGTTCAAGACAGTTACTAGTCTTCAACCATCAGGCTCTTGAACAAAAGGGGGTAGCTACATTTATTTAAGGAATCTGTTATAATGTTATTTCATACTTGTTATTTATTGCTATTTATTTATATCCGCATTTGCAGAGTTCGTTTACACTTAACATTTCCTGATGTTTACGGTTCCAGTTACTGTACTACAGATTTGCTAAGTATGCCTGCAGAAAAAGAATCTCAGGATTGTATGCAGTGACATGTATGTACTCTGATAAATAAATTTTACTTTGAGGTTTTTGAACTTTGAAAGCATTGCTGAGCATCCCTATTATTCGTCGCACAATCTCTTCCACCAGGAAGGGGCTGCTGGAGCATCAGGATATGACTGCCTGACTGGGTAAAAGCTTCTGCCAACAGGACATGAGACGAATGAATACTCTGCCATGAGTGAGGTCTCATCACTAAGATAGCACACTGATTACCATTTGCCTGTGCTGGGCGCTACATGCATTCTGAATTATTTTTATTAGCTTATTTATGGTAATATTTGTTTTCTGTTTTGTGGGTGCACTGTGGTCTGGAGGTACATTGTTTCATTTAGTTTCATATGTGTAAAGTCAGGTGATAATAAGCTTGAACTTGGACATGGTTTGACCTCCCAAAATTAGTGCTAAGGGATGTCATTAATTCATCTCTGAGAGAAAAGTTATTCTCTTCTATACCCAGCATATCCATAGCCAGCAAGTTATAATAGTGAGTTCACCCTTGCTTTCCATAATCTGCCAGCAAGGTGCCCTGTCTTGCCAGAAACCTTGCACAAAATGGCCCAAGGTCACATTGTACCTGCCAGGCGCCAGTTCATTTCTGTCAGCATTGATGTTAACCAACATTCTAAATACAAGGCTGAATATGTCAAAATCCTGAGCTGTAAATGGTGACAAAAAACATTCCTAACCTGATCAGAATTGATAGCTTAGATCAGTGCTCAGTCATGCCTGAGGAGGTCACCGCTGTGTAAGTCATCAATTATATGCACATCAGTTGTACGTAATTTCTACAGTGTTACGGCAGATTTTATTGATTTCAGTGCAGTGAATATGCAGGAGGCTATCACAACCCACAGCCGATAAACTGAGTGTTAAATACTGGAAACTAATCTCTTTCTGGTCTGCTTAGAATCAAAGCTATTAATGGAATTGGAGCAGCACACACAAAATTCTGGAGGAACTCAGCAGGTCAAGCAGCATCTATGGAAAAGAGTACTGTCAACAATGATTCGGGCCAAGACCATTCATCAGGACTGAAATAAAAGATGAATTCAGTGTAGGGGGTGAGGAGAGGAAGAAGTACAGGTGGTATGTGATAGGTGAAACTGGGAGAGGAAGATTGGTGAAGTAAAGAGCTGGCAGTTGATTGGTGAAAGAGACAAAGGGCTTGAGAAGGACGAATCTGATAGGAGAATGTATAGAAGACCATGAAAGAAAGGGAAAGGGGAGGAGCACCAGAGGGAGCTAATGGGCATGTAAGGAGATTAGGTGAGAGAGGGATATGGGGAAGGGAAAGGGCAATTCCTGGAAGTTTGAGAAATTGACATTCATGCCATCAGGTAGGATGCTATATACACTGCATATCGTGAGGTAGTCTTCATGGGTTCAATATCCATTTTGATGGTAGAGGGGATGAAGCTATTTCTGAATCATTGAGTGTGTGCCTTCAAGCTCCTGTACCTCCTCCTTGATGATAGCAATTAGATGTCCTGGGTGATGGGGTCCTTAATGATGGATGGCCGCCTTTTTGAAGCATCGCTTCTTCAAGATCTCCTGGATACTGCGGAGGCTAGAGCCCATGATGGAGCTGACCGAGTTTACAATTTTCTGCAGATTATTTTGACCCTGTGCAGGCCCCTCTCCCCATGCCAGACAGTAATGCAACCAGTTAGAATGCTCGCCATGGTACATCTGAAGAAATTTGAGAGTGTTTTTGGTGACATACCAAATCTCCTCAAACTCCTACTGAAATTTTGGGGGTTACTGTTGTGCTTTCTTTGTAACTGCATCAGTATGTTGGGCCCTGGATAGATCCTCAGAGATGTTGTCACCCAAGAACTTGAAATTGCTCACCCTTTCCACTTCTGATTCCTCAATGAGAACTGGTGTGTATGCCCTCGCCTTACTCTTTCTGAAGTCCACAATCAATTCGTTGGTCTTACTAGTGTTAATAAGCTGCAAGATCATAATGAGGTAGATTGTAAGGTCAAAAGCCCAATTTATTCTTCCAGGGAACCATTTAATAATCCTGTAACAGTGGGATTATAGGAATATAATCCTTGAGTCTGGCATTACATGCTTTCAGGCTTTTGTATCTTCTGCCCTATGGAAGAGAGAAGAGGTAGACACTCAAATTTATATCACTACAACTCTCCTAAATTTCATATTTTATGATATCTGTTCAGCATGCCTTTGCTTTGAAGCTTCATAAATGCAAATATTATTTGTTTCTTCTGTGAAGAATCTGTAACCGTCGCCAAATTTCCATGGACCCATACTGACCATCTCTTGAATGACCACACTTACCCACTCACCATTTGTTAGCACTATCATATTTTTATGGAAAACCGGTAGAGCATATTGACACCCACTAGCAGTGGAAAGACAATAAAGTGTGCTTTGTTAATGGGCATTGATAACTGAATCACAAGGGTTTTCTTTAATAATATGAGATGATGTTGTCTGAAAGTTAGAGCGAGGTTATTCAGGGAACAAAGTCAGGGGTCGTTTTTCAGGAATTGGCCATTGCTCCAGCTCTTTTCTCACTGTTACCATCAGGGAGGAGGTACAGAAGCCTGAAGGCACACACTCAGCGATTCAGGATCAGCTTCTTACCCTCTGCCATCTGATTCCTAAATGGACATTGAATCTTTGGACACTACCTCACTTTATTTTTAATATACAGTATTTCTGTTTTTACACTTTTTAAAAATCTATTCAATATACATAATTTATTTACTTGTTTATTGATTATTATTATTATTTTTCTCTGCTGGACTACGTATTGCATTGAACTGCTGCTGCTAAGTTAACAAATTTCACATCACATGCCAGTGATAATCAACCTGGATCCGATTCTGATTCTGAAATTTGGAATTTGCTCTCTAGAACAGAATGGATGCTAAATAAAACTGAGTTTTGAAGGGTTAGATATATTGATTTTCAATGCTGGACCAAATAGAGTTTTGAAGAATTAGATATATTGACTTTCAATGCAGGATCAAATTCAATGAAAGCGGAATCACAGATAGATAGGGTCATAAAGAAAGCTTTTGGCACATTGGCCTTCTTAAGTTAAAGCATTAAGTACAGGAGTTGAGATGTTATGTTGATATTGTATAAGACATTGGTGAAGACTAGTTTGGAGTATTTTTTGCAGTTTTGGTCACCTACCTACAGGAGAGATGTAAATAAGGTTGAAAGCCTGCAGAGAAAATTTACAAGATTGTTGCAGGGACTTGGGGACCTGAGTTACATGGAAAGATTGAATAGGTTAGGACGTTATTCCTTGGAATGTAGAAGATTAAGACGCGATTTGATAGAGTTATGCAAAACTATATCTTCCATTAAGGTCGGCTGAAACTACAACTAGACGTCATTTGTTAAGGGTGAAATGTGAAAAGTTTAAGGGAAAACTTCTTTACTCACAGGACAGTGAGAGTGTGGAACGTGCTTCCAGTGCGTGTGGTGCATGTGAGCTCAATTTCAAAGTATAAGAGAACTTTGGATAGGTACACGGATGGTAGGGTGTTATGACACGCACCCACCTGCGCCAGCTTCCAAGGTTTAGATGCTTTAACTCCCCAGAGTATGGATAGCTGGTGTGGCCTCTTTAAAGATTCAGGATGGTCCTACTAATTGGGAATCATGTTTTTGGGCCAAGGTTTGAGAATTTAAGGAGCACCTGAACTGACAATTGGTGCTCAATCATAAGCCCACTTGTGATTTCATGTACTGTTTGTATGTGCTCAGATTCTCAAACCGTTCTCAATCCTTGCCATGGATGCTCCAGCATTTAACTCCAAGCCATTCTCATCAAGGATTCTTGTCACAATACGATTGAGCCAGAATGGACCCAGCGGGATATCAGAGTCTTTCGTCTGCTGTGACCAGCCACAGCAAAGATATTTCCCAACAGAGTCTGGAGATGCACGGCCTCCAGGTAACCACTGGTCAACATTTGCAACTAGGAGGCCAGAGTCGCTTGGGAGAACCAGTCAATACCATTCTGGAGCTAGTACATCTTGCAAGCCTGGAGAGATTTGACATTGACCCTGGTTCTTGCCGCGGCTTCCTCATCCAGTGCTCATTAATCTTTGAGCTCCAACTGTCCTGTTTCTCTTTGGTGTGGGGAAAGATGGCCTTCGTTATCTTTTTTCTGACTGGGAGAACCCTGGCTGGGCCACCATGAATTGGGAACGCAGGTCGGAAATTTGCTCGGACTCAAAGGAATTCATGGGCGCCATGACAGAGGTGTTTTATCACCTCGCTGGAACCAACTGAGCCTCAGACTGCCTGATGACGGTTCCTGACAGGGAGGCAATCAGCGGCCAACTACAGGATCAAATTTCAGACCTTTTCCCAGGAGAGTGGTTGGAATGGGGAGAGTTTGGCCGCACTATACCGCCACAGACTCCGAGATAAACTGAGCGATGCCCTCGTCTTGGGAGAGCCAGCAGAGAACTTAGAGGTTATCATCGACCAGTCTATATCCATCTTGGTAATCCTCTGGCAGAATGTAAGTGGGACTGCACCATAAGGTTGAGGAGGACTAGCCCAAATCCAGACTCATCGCATCGTTGTTCCCCTCCCCCAACCTCAGAGCATGACTAGCCTGTCGCTTGCTCAAGATCCAGTTGAACCCATGCAGATCGGTTGCACGAGTCTCCGTCGATGAGAGGTCCCGGCACCAGAGTCTGCGTCACTGCTTTTACTGCAGTGAAGCAGATCACCTGCGGACCGAACACCAAAAGCTACAGCCACCTAGGGAACTGCTGAGAGGACTGTGACGGTAGCGGCCACTATGCTTAACTCCACAGATTCTGGTTTCGTGCTGAAGGCAGAGTTTACCAGGGGTAAGAACCTGAGGCAGGTAAAGACTTTTGTGGACTCTGGAGCAGTGGGTAATTTTCTGGATAGTGGAACCACCCGTCGGTTTGACACAGCATTATGAGAGTTGAGTCAGTCCTTGCCCACACTGTCTTGGACGGTCACCTACTAAGTTCCAGCAACAGCCTGTGGTGCTGCTGATGAGTATGCGGAAGATTTCTACATTATTGATTCACCATTCATACCCCTGATCCTTGGGTACCCTTGGCTGTCTCAGAATAACCCATCCATGGACTGGACGGTGGGGAGAATCATTACTTGGTAAGAGGGCTTGTTTCTGGATTGGTGTTCCAAACCCCAGACTTTCCCGTGACCAGCAGCCTATGAGGGGACAGATTTCTGCTCAGGGTAACCTGGAGTCTTCAGGAGGCCCAGCCCTACCTTCAAGGGAAGACAAGCCAGCTACAGCCAATAGGGCCATGCTAGTCCCAACCCTGTCTAGTCAGGGGCTCCACTTGCCAGGTCCTGTCTAAGGGGAAAGCTCTAAGATGAAAAAAATTAGAAATTAGTCCCAGGAGCACGAGGGCTATTTGTCGCACCTCGCTGCCAATATCTGAGGAGACGGATGAGGATTTGGACTGTGATTTGGCTCCTGTTTTCACGAAAGACACTTACGGACCTACAGAGGAGACTCTGGGGTCTGCTGAAACACCCCAGCTGCCGACGGAGTCTCATATGTCATCCTTGGAGGAAGGTTCGAGGGTAAATACAGTACCAAAGCTGGTAGAAATCCCTTCCATTTATAAGGATTTGGAAGAGGTCTTCAGTAAGGGAAAGGCCTCGACTTTTCCACCGCATTGACCGTAGGACTGTACAATAGATCTACTGCCAGGTACGTGCTCTCAGGCCCAGAGAGAAGTGCTATGGAGGAGTATATTAAGGAGGATCTTGTCCTGGGATTCATTCAGCCCTCCACCTCTCCAGCTGCCACTGGTTTCTTCTTCGTTCAGAAGGATGGGAGTCTACGGTCTTGCATTGACTATAGAGGGCTGAATCGCGTAACAGTCAGGAATCATCACTCTCTTCCACTCACGGACACTGCTTTTGAGATTCTCCAAGAGGGAAGGGTATTCTTGATGCTGGAATTGTGGAGTATGTACAACCTGATTCACATAAAGGAGTGTGATGAGTGGAAGATAGCTTTCAACACCCTGACAGGGTACTATGAGTCCTGGTTACACCCTTTGAGCTTGTGAATGCCTCAACAGTTTTCCAAGCCTTTATAAACAATGTGCTCCGGGATGTTCTCCATAAGTACACCTTCGTCTACTTGGATGACATCCTTATTTTCTCCAAGTCTACGGAGGAGTACGTCACTCACATCAGGAATATCTTAAAGAGGCCTCTTGATCATGGACTTGCATCAAACTGGAGAAGTCTGTATTTCACGTAACCACTATTTCATTTTTGGGCTTCATCTCCTCTAATGGCAATCTCAAGATGGACCCTAGTAGGATGCAAGCAGTCGGAGATTGGCCACCACCATCTAGTGTGAAGCAGGTCTAACGATTCCTGGAATTTGCCAACTTTTATTGAAACTTTATCAGGAACGTCGGTTCATTGGTTGTCCTGCTGGCGACACTAACCAAGAGATCCATGGTCACTTTTGTTTGGACTACCGAGGTGGAGGCTCCTTTTGCGAAGCGCAAGCAGCAGTTCATGACAGCTCCCATCTTGGTTGCACCTAACACGGACCTTCCCCTCATCATGGAAGCGGGCACCTTGGACGTTGGACTGCGTGCAGTGTTGCCGCAATGGTTAACTTTGAACAATAATCTGCACCCGTGTGCATTCTCTTCCAGGTGACTATACCCACCGAGGTGAATTACGACATTGGGAATAGAGAGTTGCTCGCAGTCAAGTTGGCTCTGGAGAAATGATGTCACTGGCTGGAGGGGACCTAGAACGCTTTTAATGTATGGACGGATCAGAAGAACTTGCTTTGTATTCAGAAGGCCAAAAGACTGAACTCCAGGCAGGCCAGGTGGTCTCTTTTCTTTAACAGTTTTAATTTCATCCTGACCTATCAACCGAGATCTAAAATCAGAAGTCAGAGGGCTTGTCCCATCAGTTCGATAAACCCAAACTAGAACAGCAGTTTACCATCAATTTGCCTCAAGCCGATGTGATAGCATCGATTCGTTGGGGAATTGACACCCTTATTTGCAAGGCCCAGGCACGGGGAGATGCCTAAGAGCAGACCCCCAGATCGGCTGTTCATTCCTAATCCTGTCCAATCTCAGGTTCTTCAATGAAACATGCATTGAGGTTGTCACCTCACCTAGGGATTGCCAGGACCCTTGAGTTCATTAAGACAAGATATTGGTGGTCTGGAATGGCAAGGGAGGTCTGTCAATACAGGCTGGCAATTGAGGTGTACACCCAGAACGAGCAGCCCCGTACCTAATCTCAAGAGCTCCTTCACCCTCTGCCTATTCTGGAAAGACCATGGCATACTTCTCCATGGACTTCGTCACAGGTCTTCCTTCTTCCAAGGAGAAGACCATTACCATGATAATTGTAGATCATTTTTTGAAGGCCTGTAAGTTCATTGCCTTGGATAGACTTCCATCTGTGGCGGAGACAGCTGAAAATGGCCTGTGGCAGGTCTTAAGGATCCATGATTTCCAGTGGACATTGTGTCGGATCACAATCCGCAATTCGCATCATGTTTCTGGAGGGTGCCTTGCAAACTGATTGGAGCAATGGTAAGTCTTTCCTCTGGGTTTCACCCACAGTCCAATGGCCAGGTGGAGCAGGTGAACCAAGATATGGAATGTACCCATGATGCCTGGCCCCTGAAAGACCAAACATGTGGAGTGACAATTTGATGTGGGAAGAGGTCGACCACAGCACTTTATGGCATTCGGCGCACAGAATGTCACCTCTCGAATGCCAATCTGAGTATCCTCCGCCACTCTTCCCTGAACAGGAGGCAGAGGTTAGGGTTCCTGTGCCTGAAGATCTCTTCTGATGCTGCAAGGAAAGATGGACTAAGGGCAAGGGACATTTTGTTAGCTTCTATCCAGAAGGTTGAATTAAAGGCTAACCACAAGGGAAGACAGGAACCAGTTTTGCAGCCTGGGCCACAGGTCTGGCTGTTGACTCCGGATTTGCCTCTGTGAGTGGAGCCCAGGAAATTGGCACCCAAGTTTATTGGACCCTTCAGGATTCTCCGGAAGCCAAACCCAGTGGCGTACACCTTGCAGCTCCCGAAGACCCTCAAGATCAATGCTACTTTCCATGTTTCCAAGTTCAAAGCCTGTGAACACCAGCCTGTTAGCCCCAAGAGGTGCTGGGTGCCTGAAAGAGACATCTTGGATCCTGCTCTTACCCATGACTACAAACATCTTCTCCCTGAGCAGCCAGTCCTGTCGGGAGTCAGCCAGAGAGGAGAGCCATAGGACGCATACCCATCCACACCAGTTTCTGAGGTTTAGACACTCTAACATCCCAGAGTATGGATAGCTGGCACAGCTCCTCTAAAGATTCAGACCTATTCTGCTAATTGACAATCATGTTTTGGGCGCCAAGGGTTGAGCATTTAAGGAGATTCTGAAATGAGGATAGGCGCTCGATCATAAGCCTTCTCATGATTTTATCTAGTGCTGGTTTTGTGCTCAGATTCTCGACCCAGTTAGAAACCGTATCTCGATCCTTGCCATGGATACTCCAGCACTTAGGTCCAAGCCATTCTCGTTAAGGACTCTCGTCACACAGGGAGTATGGAGAGCTATGGTTCAGGTGCAGGTCAATGGGAATAGGCATGGACAAGATGGGCCTGTTCCTGTACTGTACTTTTCTATGACTCTAAATGACTTGGACACAAGATGAATAAATGGAATTGGGGTTTATATCAAACATTAGAGAAACAAATTTGAGGGGCTGAAAGTACTGACTCAGTGCACTCACATTTCTAAGATAGAACTTATTGCTCATTGCTTATTTCCACTGAATGAACACTAGTTTGTGCAAATACTTGCTCTAACTGAGAATGCAAGTTCATGCATTTAAGAGTATGAAACATTTCTATAGTTTTTTTTATGGGCTTTAAACGCTAGAACATTAATGGTTGATTTGTCATTTAGTTCCGCAGGGGTCGTGAGTCTACTTCTACTGTTTTACAATGTATCATCAGATAAAATTCATATATTACCATAGTAATTCTCTGCATTTTATAAATGTTGTTGATAAATATTATTCCTCTAATGATTCAAACAAAACAAAGTTATTGAACATTAATCTTTAAAATTTGGCATATTACTGTGGGAAAGACAGGACTCCAATGTAATTTTGGCAACAACAAAGCAGTCAATGAGAATTCTGAGAGTTCCAAGCTCTGTAACATACAGGTTCTAGCCAATCTCTGAATTGTAACCATTTGATGGGTCTGTGCAAGTCTTCTCAATTTCCTCAGAATTAGTGAATCGCAGACTGTTAGATATAATATCCAGACATGGAGTTTCCCATCCTGGTCTTGAGCTAAGTAGTGAAAGGATGAATTGCGTAAGTAACTTTAAACAATATAACTGCTTTATTCTTATCAATTTATGACAATAATGAATAAAGTTTGGCAAACCAATGAAAAGTTTGAGAAAGATTTAGGAAACCATAATTCCTAACCGGAAGACCACAGTCTGTGCGAATTAGTGATAACATATCCTCTTCGCTAACGATTCACAGTGGCTCACTTCAGGGGTGTGTGCTTAGCCCACTGCTCTACTCTCTGTATACACATGACTGTGTAGCTAGGCATAGCTCAAATACCATCTACAAATTTGCTGACGACACAACCATTGTTGGTAGAATTTCAGGTGGTGACGAGTGGGCGTACAGGAGTGAGATATGCCAACTAGTGGAGTGGTGCTGCAGCAACAACCTGGCACTCAACGCCAGTAAGATGAAAGAGCTGATTGTGGACTTCAGGAAGGGTAAAATGAAGGAACAGATACCAATCCTCAGTGAGGGATCAGAAGTGGAGAGAGTGAGCAGCTTCAAGTTCCTGGGTGTCAAGATCTCTGAGGATCTAACCTGGTCCCAACACATTGATATAGTCATAACGAAGGCAAGACATTGGCTATACTTTATTAGGAGTTGGAAGAGATTTGTCATGTCAACAAATACACTCAAAAACCTCTATAGTTGTACCGTGGAGAGCATTCTGACAGGCTGCATTACTATCTGGTATGGAGGGGCTACTGCACAGGACCGAAAGAAGCTGCAGAAAGTTGTAAATCTAGTCAGCTCCACCTTGGGCACCAGCTTACAAAGTACCCAGGACATCTTTAGGGAGCAGTGTCTCAGAAAGGCAGCATCCATTATCAAGGACCTCCAGCACCCAGGATATGCCCTTTTCTCACTGTTACCATCAGGTAGGAGGTACAGAAGCCTGAAGGCACACACTCAGCGATTCAGGAACAGCTTCTTCCCCTCTGCCATCCGATTCCTAAATGGACATTGAAGCTTTGGACACTACCTCACTTTTTTAATATACAGTATTTCTGTTTATGCAACATTTTTAAATAATCTATTCAATATACGTAATTGATTTACTTGTTTATTTATTATTGTGTTTTATTTTATTTATTATTATTTTTTTTCTCTCTCTCTGCTAGATTATGTGTTGCATTGAACTGCTGCTGCTAAGTTAAAAAATTTCACGTCACATACTGGTGATAATTAACCTGATTCTGATTTAAGTGGAGCAGATGAAAGGAAGCTATTCACATTTAATGATATTCCAAGGACTACAGGTCACAGACTTAATATATTGGCAAAAAAATTAAAGAGAGATGTGACTTTTTTTTTAAGAGGAGAATTGTGATCATCTGCTATTCACTGAGTGAAGAAAGTTAGACCACAGAGAAGTAATAGATAGGGTTATGAGACTTAAGGGGATAACTATATTAGGAGTCAGCATATTGCTTTCTTGTGTCATAATAATGCTATAACTTTATAATTTTGAAAGATGCCTCAGTAAGTAGCCAATGTGATAAGACGGAAGTAGGAACAGGGGGTAGACATAATGGTTTCTCAAGGCTTCTCTGCTATTCATTAAGGATATGATTGATCTGATCTTGCCTCAGCTTGACTCTTCCTTGTTCTAGATTCCCCATGAAAATACCCTCAGCCTCTAGCTTGTGAAGTTCCATTAGAAATTCATATGCTTCATCTCTTATTCTTCTCAATAGGCTCAACTGGCTCAACTTTTCCTCATGAACCAATCTCAATACTCCAGGAATTAACCTACTGAACCTCCTTTGAGCTGCCTGAACTGAAAATATGTCCATTCTTAAATAAGAGGAGCAGAACTTAATGCCGCATTCCAGAAAGGGTCTCATCAAAGCCTTGTACTGTTGTAATAAGATGTCCCTACATTAAAATATATCCCATTTACAATATGACATTTAATTTCCCTTCTCAGCTACTTGCTGGACATACATTGTAACTTTCTGTATTTCAAGTATGAGGAAATCTGGATCTCTTTTCATTGTTGCATCTGTAGAGTCTCCCCACCCAACAAGTTCTGCTTTTTTATCCTTCCTGCCAAAGTGGATAGCCTCACACATCTCCACATTAAAGTCCATCAGGAAATTATTTTACTCGCTACATAATTATTGCTCTATCCCTTTGAAGACCCTTTGGGTCTTCCTTCCAACTCGCTGTTCTCGTGAAGTGAGCAAATTTGACTACAACTTTCATGGTACCTACAGTACATCTAAATCTTTAATCTTGCATTGAAAATAGTTGAGGCTCCAAATATATTACAATGGAGACAAAAGAGACCGGAGATGTGAACCTGGAGCAACAAACAATCTGCCAGAAGAATTCAGTGGGTTAAAAGCATATGTATTAAGAAAAGGAATTGTCAACATTTCATGTCAAGAAACTGCATCAGGACTGAGAATGGAGTGAAGGGATAGCCAATATAAAGAACAGAGAGGGAGAGATGAAACAGGAGCCCAGGGTGCAGGATAATGGGCAGGTCAACTTACGTACATAGATCGGGGAGGGAAGGGTGAAATATATTGCAACGATCCATCCCATGAACTCCCATTTTGGAAAATAATCTTTTATGCGAATGAAAAGCACAAGATAATTAAAATACAATAAAAATTGAATTTGATGGAACCAACTTTAATTTTGGTCCAAGGTCCAATTGCAATACTTTATACTTATACTTCATTGTCAACAAACAATTGGTACTAGAATGTACAATCATCACAGTGATATTCGATTCTGTGCTTCCCGCTCCCTGGATTACAAATATTAAATATTAAAAATAGTAAAAATAGTAAAAAGTAGTAAATATTAAAATTTTAAATTGTAAATCATAAATAGAAAATAGAAAAATGGAAAGTAAGGTAGTGCAAAAAAACAGAGAGGCAGGTTCGGATATTTGGAGGGAACAGCCCTGATCTGAGTCAGGATCCATTCAGCAGTCTTATCACAGTTGGAAAGAAGCTGTTCCCAAATTAATTAGCTGAATAAAGCATTTAGACCTAATCTCCATCTGTTTGTTTTCCTGAATTCAGCATATTTCCATGGAATGGATATTCACAAGGCATAATTAATGCCCAATTATTCTCTGTCACTCAGAGCAACAGGACAGGAAGTGATAGAGAAGCATTCTCATTTGCTCTCTGATAGTTCTAAGGGGCTGTATATATAAGCAGTTGGATAAACAGAGATTGATTAGGGATAGTCAATATGACTTTGTGCGGTAGGTCATGCCTAACCAACCTGATAGAGGAATTTGATAAAGTTGATGAAGAAAAAGCAGTGGATGTTGTCTGCATGGAATCTAGTAAGGCCTTTGACAAGGTCCTGTATGGGAGGTTGATCAAGAAGGTTCAGTCACTTGGCACTTAGGATAAGGTAGTTAATTGGATTAGAGATTGGATTTGCAGGACAAGCCAGAGAGTTGTAATGGATGATTGCCTCTCAGACTGAAGGCCTGTGATAGGTGATATGGAGGACTAATGGTATGCAAAAGGAATCAGTATTGGGTCCATTTTTGTTTGTCGTCTATATCAACAATCCGGATGCTCATCTGGTAAACTGAATCAGCAAAATTGCAGATGACGCCAAGATATGGAACATAGTTGCAGGCGAGGAACACTATCAAAGCTTGAAGTGGTTATCTAGACCAGCTGGCAAAATAGACATTGCACTTTGGACAAACAAACCAGGATAGGACATTCACAGTGAGCAGTGGGGCACTGAGTAGTGTGGTAGAACAGAGGGATCTGGGAATACAGATCCATAATTCATTGAAAGTGGAAGCACAAGTAGAAAGAGTCATAAAGAAAGCTTTTGGCACATTGGCCTAAATAAATCAAGGTACTTAGTACAAGAGTAGGAACGTTATGTTGAAGTTGTATAAGATGTTGGTATGGCCGAATTTGGAGTATTATGTGCAGCTCTGGTCACCTTCTACAGGAAAGATATCAAAAAGATTGAATGAGTGCAGAGAAAACGTGCAAGGATATTGCCAGGATTTAATGACCTGAATTATAGGGAAAGATTGGATAGGTTAGAATTTCATTCCCTAGAGCAGGGTTTCTCAACCGGGGTTCTGTGGAAGGTTGCTAGGGGTTAGAACATAGAAATCTACAGCACATATTTCAGGCCCTTCGGCCCACAATGTTTTACCAATCATGTAACCTACTCTAGAAACTGCCTAGAGTTTCCCTATCGCATAGCCCTCTATTTTTCTAAGCTCCATGTACGTGTTGGGCACGTGGCCAAGTGGTTAAGGCATTCGTCTAGTGGTCTGAAGGTCGCTAGTTCAAGCCTCAGCTATGGCAGTGTGTTTGTGTCCTTGAGCAAGGCACTGCTCTAGTGTCTGTGCGAGGAGTGGCGCCCCACACAGACTTCCAATCTGCGCCTTGTAAGGCATGAAAATACCCGACACAGGCCTCTCATGGTCTGAGTCAACGTTCCCCCCTCCCCATGTACCTTTCTAAGAGTCTCATAAAAGACCCTATTGTATCTGCCGCAACCACCTTCACTGACAGTGCATTCCACGCACCTACCGCTCTGTGTGAAAAACTTACCTCTGACATCCCCCTGTACCTACTTCCAAACACCTTAAAACTATGCCCCCTTGTGTCATTTCAGCCCTGGAAAAATGGCCTCTAGCTATCTACATGATCGATGCCTCTCATTATCTTAAACACCTCTATCAGGTCACCTCTCATCCTTAGTCACTCCAAGGAGAGAAGGCCAAGTTCACTCAACCTATTCTTATAAGACATGCTCTCCAATCCAAGCAACATCCTTGTAAATTTCCTCTGCACTGTTCCCATAGTATCCATATTCTTTCTGTACTGAGGTGACCAGAGCTGAACACAGTACTCCAAGTGGGATCTAACTAAGGATTTATATAGCTGTAACATTACCTCATGGCTCTTGAACTCAATCCCACGGTTGATGAAGGCCAACACACCATATGCCTTCTTAACAACATTGTCAACCTGCACAGCAGCTTTGAGTGTCCAATGGACATGGACCCCTGGACCCCAAGATCTCTCTGATCCATCACACTGCCAAGAGTCTTATCATTAATATTATATTTTATCTTCAAGTTTGACCTACCAAAATGAACTTCACACATCTGGGTTGAACTCTATCTGCCACTTCTCAGCCCAGTTCTGCATCCTATCGATGTCTCACTGTAACCTCTGACAACTTCAGATTATCCATAACACCCCCCGGAATTTTTGTGTCATCAGCAAATTTACTAACCCATCCCGCCACTTCCTCATCCAGGTCATTTATAAAAATCACAAAGAGGAGGGGTCCCAGAACAGATCCCTGTGGAACAACACTGGTTACCAGCCTCAATGCAGAATTCGAACCATCTACAACCACCCTTTGCCTTCTGTGGGTAAGCCATTTCTGGGTCCACAAAGCAAGGTCTCCTTGGATCCCATGCCTCCTTATTTTCAGAATGAGCCTGGCATTGGGAACCTTATCAAATGCCTTACTGAAATCTGTATACACTACATCCACCTTCATCAATGTGTTTAGTTACATCCTCAAAGATTCACCCAGGCTTATAAGACACGACCTGCCCTTGACAAAGCCATGCTGACTATCCCTAATCAGATATATCTCTCCAAATGCTCATAAATCCTGTCTCTCAGAATTTCTCAAATAACTTGCCCACTACTGAAGTTAGACTCTCTGGTCTATAATTTCCTGGGTTATCTTTCCTCCTTTTCTTAAGCAAGGGAGCACCATCTGCAACCCTCCAACCTTCTGGCACTTCCCCCGTTCCTATTGATAATGCAAAGATCATTGCCAGAGTCTCAGCAATCTCCTCACTCACCTCACACAATAGCCTAGGGTACATCTCATCTGGTCCCGGAGACTTATCCAACTTGATGCTTTTCAAAAGCTCCAGCACACCCCCTTTCTTAATGTCTATACGCTCAAGTATTTCAGTCCACTGTAAGTCATCCCCACAATTGCCAAGGTCTTTTTCACTAGTGAATACCCAAGCAAAGTATTCACTAAATACTTTTGCTACCTCCTCCAACTCAATGCACACATTTCCACTATCACACCTGATTGGTCCTATTCTCACACAGCTCATCCTCTTGCTCTTCACATACTTGTAGAATGCCTTAGGGTTTTCTTGAATCCAGCTCGCCAAGGCCTTCTCATGGCCCCTTCTAGCTCTCCTAATTTCACTCTTATGCTCCTTCCTGGTGACTTCGCAATTTTCTAGAGTTCTAACTTACCTATTTTCTTGAACCTTCTGTAAGCTTGTCTTTTCTTCTTAACTAAGTTTTCTACATCCTTTGTATGCCATGGTTCTTTTACCCTACCATCCTTTCCCTGCCTCAGTGGATCATACCTATGTAGAACACCATGTAAAGGTTCATAGGTACAATATAATGTCAGAGAAATGTACACAATATACATCCTGAAATGCTTTTTCTTCACAAACATCCACGAAAACAGAGAAATGGCCCAAAGAGTGAATGACAGTTAAACGTAACAACCCCAAAGTCCCCCCCCCACAGTTTCCCTCCCTCCCTCGCATAAGCAACAATCCCCTCTCCCCCCCCAACAAAAAGAGCAAGCATCAGCACTGCCACGGAGCACCCAAGCGTGAGCAAAGCAATAGCAAAGACACAGAGTTGCAGTTACCCCAAAGACTTTGCGTTTCACCCGGTATTCGACATACCACAGGCTCTCTCTCTCCCTAATAAGGGAGAAGGAGGTGTCTCCATTTTCCTAGCGAGTGGGGAGACATAACAAACAACTCACTGGTTTACAATGTTAAAACTCTGTTATGTCGCTTTTTCCAAGCTCTGTGCCTGAAGATCATAAAGATCCGTGTTTCTCGGGCCCACAGCAGTAGATCTTCTGACTCCCCCAACGACACATAAGTCTCCTGCCATGACACTGACCCTCAATCCGCCCGTCTCCAGAGACCCGAGATCTTAGGCTTCCAAATCCGATCCAGACTCTCAGGCCGAACCCTTGGCGTGCCAAACAACAACCACTCCTGAAACCCGGAGAACAGGTCCCATTCCTGCAAAGAACCGAAGTCAGCATGTAACTCCAGGTCAGGGTCTTCAAAAGAATCCTGAAAGGGAAAAATAAAGATATTAAAGATGAAAATAGAGCTCTTTCCGAAGATGCAAGCAAAGGAGTTGCCATTTAGCGCCTGAACATTTGCCACGTTTCTGCCATGCATTTCCCTGAGAATGTCTGCTCGCAATTTATGTTCCCAAGTTTCTGCTTAATAGTATCATATTTCCCTCTACCCCAATTAAATGTTTTCCGAAATTGTCTGCTCCCATCCCTCTCCAGCACTATAGGAAAGGAGATAGAGCTGTGATCACTATCTCCAAAATGCTCTCCCACCGAGGGATCTGACACCTGTTCAGGTTCATTTCCCAATACCAGATCAATACAGCCTCTCCTCTCGTTGGCTAATCTACATATTGCATCAGGAAACCTTCCTGAACACATCTAACAAACTCCACCCCATCCAAACTCCTTGCTCTAAGGAGATGCCAATCAATGCTAGGAAAGTTAAAATCACCCATCACAACAACCTTTTCATTATTGCACCGTTCCGGAATCTGCCTTCCTATCTGCTGCTTGATATCTCTGTTACTATTGGGGGATCTATAAAAACACCCAGTAGAGTTATTCCCCCTTCCTCTTTCTGACTTCCACCCACACTGACTCAATAGACAATCCCTCCATGACTTCCTTCATTTCTGCAGCCGTGATACTATCCCTGATCAGCAATGCCACAGCCCCCACCTCTTTTGCCTCCGTCCCTGTCCTTTTTGAAACAGCTAAATTCTGGCACACTCAGCAGCCATTCCTGCCCCTGAGACATCCAAGTCTCTGTAATGACCACAACGTCATAGTTGAACATATTGATCCATGCTCTAAATTCATCAGCCTTGTTTATGATACTTTTTGCATTAAAATAGACACATCTCAAACCATCTGGCTGAGTGCATCTTTGCTCTATCATCTGCCTATCCTTCCTCACAAACTCCCTTGCAAGAGTTTGTGATTTTTAAAAAAACACATCATTTTTGAACTTTTTGCTACAATGTTAATGCTCGCAGTGGTGGGCAGTGATCGAGAGGGGAGGACGGTAGGCTGATGAGGAGTGTGAAGAGCATTTTCCGAGTATTTAATGGACTCACACAACTTGGGTTATGATGTCAGCCTCTCCCTGTATAAGATGCAAAGGAGTATTTTGTTAACACCTGTGCTTTACAGACATGTCTGATGGTCCAATGTGGTGATTTTTGAAGAGGAAGTGGGAGATGGAAGAGGAGGATTCTAGGCCTAGGCCTACAGACAATTCTACTAAGGTTAATGATGAAGAATTACAACCTTCTGAGTCATTTCACTGCACTAGTGTAACAACAGACACAAAGAAGTCTGTCCTTACAAAGAAAGCTACTTATCAATGGGTTTTACACAGACTTGTGATCCAAATTGTCCTATTCCATTGCACCTAGTCTGTGGCAAACAACTCACAAATGCCGCAATGGCTCCAGAAAAATTGAAAAGACACTTAACTACAAATCATAGCCATATGACATGTAAAAGTGCTGATTATTTTAAATAGCTATTGGAATCTCAAAACAAACAGAGTAAAGCTTTTGTTAATAAAGTTACAGTCAATAAAGTGATAAAGGAAGCAAGTTATTTAGTAGCAGAACTTATCACCCAGAAAAGGAAAAGTCACACAGTTGGTAAGAAGCTAATAATACCAGCATGTAAAATTATAGTGAGTAATGCTAGGAGAAGATGCAATACGAGAAATTTAAAATGTTTCACTCTCAAACAGTACGATAAGTCGACATATTGATGACACGCGACGTGATGCTGAAGAGGACTTTTATGATAACTGTTGTAGCGCGGATGAAATTACCAGAGAGACAGAGTCACTGGTAGATACAAAGCAGCTTCTTTATTTGACACAACACGGTACAGCAGGCATCTTAACGGATGGAGATGCTTTCCGCAGAAAGGTCTGCTAGGTAAATGTGGGCTCGATATTTATATGCTAAACACAAAGGCAACTGCTACTTAAAAAGTTACAGACAATGCATAGACAATGCTTCCCTTTGAAGTTACATACAAACATCACACCTTCGGATTTCATCCTTCCCTTCTGACGCCAACATGTCTGGGTTGCTATCCACAGCCTTTAGTTCAATCCACAAAACGTTTATTTGGCATTTTACATGCTAACATAGAAGACAATTAATATTTATAATGTATAGATAATACTGTCTTCGAAACTACAGCATCAGGCACCAGAAGCATCTGGTATTCACACCTTTTAGGAAGCTCATTGTGGTGGACTCAACCCACAGTCCTTTGTCAAACAGTTAAAATAGAAGTCTGGTGGCCAAAGTCATTTAAGTATAAACAAATCATCTACCCAAAACGAAATCCACTCTAACAATAACAACAGTTTCTCTATACATGTTGTTGAGTCAATGAATTTCACCAATAAATGTCATGTTGTAGCATGTGTAAGATTTGTAAGTGATGGTGAAATTCAAGAATACTATTTCTGTTGCAAACAGCTGTCCAAAACAAGCAAAGGTCAAGATATATTTAGTGTTTTGTCTTCATATCTGGAAGCAAAAGGTCTTGGAGGAACTTGGGGTGTTGGCATCTGTACTCTAGGTGCCCCATCAATAGTTGGCTCCATGAGAGATTTTGTTTCTCTTGTAAAAAAAATCTTGACATTGTCACAACACATTGCTTCCTTCACAGGGATGTTACATAATGCTGATGTTAAAAACACTTGAGGATGAAATGAATAAAGGTGTGGATGATGCAACAAAAATAATTAATTTTATTAAACAAAGAGCAGTTCACTCAAAAACGTTTAAAAATCTGTGTGAATTCCTGGACAATTAGCACACCAATCTCCTGCTATGTACAGAAATCCTGTGGCTTAGCAGAGCAAGAGTTCTCAACAGGGTGTTTGAGCTGAAAGGTGAATTGCAGGAGTACTTTCAAGAAAATAGTAGGCCAGGTTTTGTTGAGTGCTTTGAAAATGAAGAATGGCTACAGAAACTAGCCTACTTAGCAGACGTTTTTCATCATATGAACCAGTTGAGCAAGTCTCTGCAAGGCCCTGAAGAAAATGTTTTGACATTAAGTGACAAGATCCTTGGATTTAAAAGGAAACTGAATCTTTAGAAAAATGATGTTGTAAAAGGAAATCTTGAAATGTTTCCACTACTGCTTGGGCTTAAGAGTGAGGAAGGATATCAACAAGACTTGAGTCTTATTGAAAACCACCTGGAAGAACTGCAAACAAAATTAAACAGTATTTTCCTTCCCTTTCAACAGATATATGACTGAGTGAGGGACCATTTCTCCGAATCTTCTGCTCAACCTGTGAACTTGACTTTGAGAGAAGAGGAAGAACTTTGTGAGCTGCAGTCTGATCATACACTCAAGATGAAATTTATTGATCTGCCCCTGGGCAAGTTCTGGATTTCTGTGAAAGAAGAGTATTCTGCTATTCATTGGAAAACAACGAACATTTTGCTGCAGCTTTCAACTTCTTACATGTGTGAGTAAGCTTTTTTCTTGTTTAACAAGCATCAAGAGCAAAGATAGAAATAATCTCATTTCAGTATTTCAGTTGAAGGTAAAATCCATGTGTGTTCATCTCAAGTTTGGCCCAAAATTAAGTATTTGTGCAGTAAAAAAACAAGCACAGGTTTCACATGCTAGGCTTATATTTAAGCCTGATCATGTCACTTAGTAAGAGAATGTTTTTTTCAAAGTCTTGTATAAAATTGTGTCTAAGGCTATATTTTCATTAATATTGCTCTAGCTTATGGTTTTTAGTAAGCCAGCTACTTAACAGAAAATCATTTTAATTGCCTTATGAGTTTTTAAAATTTATGAAATGGGAAAAAAGAGATTAATTTCAAGAAAGATAAGCTAAGTTTAACTACCTGTTTTTTCAAGAAAGGTGAGCTAAAAATTCATTCGCTACTCAAAAGAGCATTGACAATTACTTCTGGATTATTATATCTACAACTTACTGAAAACGCTAACATACCGTGAGCAGTGGAACTAGGTTAGAAAACTCACTACACAATTCTTAATTAATGAAAGCTCACACTTTATTGTCTCTGCACAAACAACAGCATAACAATGTTGAAGTCAGGCCAACAACTTAGAACATTAATTCTACTGTTACCTCTGTACCTGTGCTCACTCAGACCACTTCTCCAACTTATAACATCGATAAAGGGGATCTCCCATTCGCTAGACAATCAATCCTTCCTTCTCTTAGCACGTGGCATGCGGTGGTGGGGGGGGAGGGTTCTTCCTTGTGATGGTTAGTCTCTGGAGTACTCATCCCTTTGTATTTGAGGCTCCTAACTCTTATAATCCTCCTCATCAGTTCAAATGATGCACATCAATCTTGTAAGCTCTAGGTCATCTGCCTGACCAATGTCAAATGCCCATTGGATGTAGTTCAAGGGCTACACAACTTCGTGCCTTAGGTGACTTTTTTGTTCTATGACTCTGGTTCAAACCATTCATACTGTGTCTCCCAGATACAGGGCTGAAGTAACGAGATTCTGCAAACCTGCCATTGTTCACAATACACAATTTATCTGAGAATGATCTCAGATTTCGCAGATCAATAGCAGAAACTCCTTGTGTCCACATTCAATTGCTCTGGTTGAGTTATCCTAGAGTAAGAATCAGTTCATCAAACAGTTCACAAAATGAAGGTTACAGAGCAGCTTCAAAAATGACAGCCTCCATTCCTTCAAGCACATGGTAAGAATAAAGTCAATTGGTTTGTTTTTCTTCCACTGACCATGACCCATTCAAGTTCAATGTTTCATTCCATATTTTAATTCCTCCATGGCCAACAGCTGTGAGCACCGGAACTTCCAAAAAGTTTCCCATCCAAGTACTAACCAGGGTTAAATCTACTTAACTGGGCAATATAGAGGCATAAAGTCATAGATCACTAAAGCACAGAAACAGGCTCTTTGGCCCATCCAGTCTATGCTGAACTACTATTCTGTCTAGTCCCATTGATCTGCAACAGACGAGAGCCCTCCATATCCCGCCAATCCATGTACCTATCCAATTTTCCCTTAAATGTTGATATCAAACCCAAATCCACCACCCTCTGGCAGCTTATTCCACACTCTCACCACCATCTGAGTGAAGGAATTCCCCCTCATATATCCTTAAACATTTCACCTTTCACCCTTAAGCTATTACCTCTAATTCTAGTCTCACTAATCCTCAGTAGAAAAATCCTTCTTGCATTTACCCTGCCTATACCCCTCATAGCTCTGGAGCAGCCTTTCTCAACCTTTTTGCCCTGAGGAACCCCTTGAGATAATTTTCAGGTTTCAGGGAACACTGCCGGGAAAGGATATCCAACTGGCAGACTAGATTCTTGTACCAGTAAGAACATGAGATGCACTGTATTATTTTAGAAAAAAACAATGAGGAATTACCTGTCTATGCTAAACCAGGCTGTTGTGTAAAATGCAATCTAATTGTATTGCTCTTTAGCCTAGTCTATTTATAGCAATGCCGCTGTAAGCTGAAAGTAGGTACCAGTAAGCCACATACTTTAATGCATCCAACATTCTTCCAGTGAAAAGCAATAACACTAATACATCCACATCCACACCAGTGGAAGGAGATAACAATGGGTTTGAGAAGAATTTAGCATGAGGTACTTTGCACCCCTCTTTGACCAACTTTCTATTGACAAAGAGACAGATGTTGAGAAGAGCTTGGCCTAGGTTGCAACATTTGTTGGGTATTTCATCACATGGGTCGGTAGAGATGCAAAGATATTGTTCAACAGTAGATTGAGGTAATATAAAGCATGCCTGGAAGTTCTGCACATACTTCGTCAGTTCAGGAGCAAGTACAGTTTTAAAATGCCAAGAGTTCAATGGGATAGTTACGATCATTTTATTTTCAATTTGGAACCTAGCGAACCTATTTCCCAAATTCCAACACAGTGATATATGTTTACAAGTTTCATCAACATTTGAATTCATGTAAGTTCGGAAACAAACAATATCCCTAATCTTCCACAAAGTCAACAGGTTCAATTCTGCAGAGATGGATATGTGCATCAGCCAATGATTTGTCTGAATTTAGGGCTTCTTCCTCATACTTAACTGCCACTGACAGCATAAAAACCATGTCATGTTGTTGTGAACAGGTCCCAGAGCGGAAGTACAAGATCCAACATAAAACATACAAACTGTTATATTTTCAACTCCTCACTTCTTATCTGAAAAATGTATCAACAGTTAGCAGAGATTTGCAAACTTTCCATCCTGTAGCTTTCAGCAAACACTTAAATCACATACTTCAAGTGAACAAATAAGGAACTACGTGTACATAAAACGAAGATCATGAACTGAATTCATATGTGAGATAATAACTGTAGGTTGATTGCTCATCCTGTTGATTACTCTTGAAGTCTTATCACTGCTGTAATGTAAGAAATGAAACAGCTAGTATTTGCATAACAAGCTCCCACAGACTCCAATTATAATGACCAAATTTTCTATTTCAGTGACATTATTTGAGAATCAGAATCCGAATCAGGTTTATTATCACCCCATGTGTCATGAAATTTGTTAACTTAGCAGCAGCAGTTCAATGCAATACACAATATAGAAGAAGAGGGAAAAAAATAAAATTAAAATTAAATAATAATAAATAAGTAAATCAATTACAGTATACGTATATAGAATAGATAAAAATCATGCAAAGAAACAGAAATAATATATACTTAAAAAGTGAGGTAGTGTTCATGGGTTTAATGTCCATTTAGGAATCAAATGGCAGAGGGGAAGAAACTGTTCCTGAATTGTTGAGTGTGTGCCTTAAGGCTTCTGTACCTTCCATCTGATGATAGCAGTGAAAAAAGGGCATGCCCTGGGTGCTGGGGTCCTTAATAATGGATGCAGCCTTTTTGAGACACCGCTTCTTGAAGATGTCCTAGGTACTTTGTAGGCTAGTACCCAAGATGGAGCCGTCTAAATTTACAACCCTCTGCAACTGCTTTCGGTCCTGTGCAGTAGCCCCTCCATACCAGACAGTGATGCAGCCTGTCAGAATGCTCTCCACAGTACATCTATAGAAGTTTTTGAGTGTATTTGTTGACATGCCATATCTCTTCAAACTCCTAATGAAGTATAGTCGCTGTCTTGCCTTCTTTATAACCGCATTGATATGTTGGGACCAGGTTAGGTCCTCAGAGATCTTGACACCCAGGAACTTGAAGCTGTTCACTCTCTCCTCTTCTGATCCCTCTATAAGGATTGGTATGTGTTCCTTCGTCTTACCCTTCCTGAAGATGAATTCCTTGGAGATGGTGCGGAATCATCAATGGCTAGGAACAGAAGCGTCTACAAAAAGTTAGGGATACATCCTAGTCCATCACTGGAAAAGCCCACCCCACCTTTGAGCACACTTACAGGGAGCATAGCCACGAGAAAGCGGCACCCATCATAAAGCACCCCGTCATGCAGGCCATGCTCTCTTCTCACTGCTTCCATCAAACAGGAGGTACAGGAGCCTTAGATCCCATCCAGCCAGGTTCAGGAACTGTTCCTACCCTACAAGTAGCAGGCTACTGAACCAGAGTGGATAGCTTCACTCATCTCAACAGTGAACTAACTCCGCAACCTGTAAGCTCACTTTTAGGGATTCTATAACTCAGTATTATTTATTTACTTTTTTTATTAAAGGGGGAGGAGAAGATGGCGGCGCAACGCAGCTCACAGCGGCCACTCCAGTGGTGATATCTATTATCTGTCAAGTAGGACAGACGTGAGAGCACAGAGGAACATCTGGTGAAACTTCTGAAATGCCTGCTTCGCTGCTGCTGCTATTGTGTGATCCAGAATCTCCAGAGGGAAGGCCCCGAGTCCTCGGCTTTGCTTGTCACTTGGCGGCCGGGGCAGGGTTGAAGAGCTCGGCAGAGGATGGTGCTCGGTGTCGGAGGGCTAGTCGGAGGCTCAAAGTTTTTGGACGGACTCAGAGTCCGCTGCGGTCGGGTGCTTCCAGTGGTGCTGCATCGGCAAGTTTGCGGCGCTTGGAGGTTCATGTCAGGGAGAGTTTCTCCCTTCTACTGTCTGTGTGAGATGATGGGGCTATCAGGACTTTGAGACATTTTTTTTACCATGCCCATGGTCTGCTGTTTATCAAATTACGGCATTGCTTTGCACTGTTGTAACTATATGTTATAATTATGTGGTTTTGTCAGTTTTAATCATAGTTTGTCCTGTGTTTCTTGTGATATCATTCTGGAGGAACATTGTATCATTTTTTAATGCATATCTTTCTAAATGACAATAAACGAGGACTGAGTATCCTCATAATCTAATTATCTGCACAGTTTTTCTTCTTTTGCACATTGGTCATTTGTCTCTCTTTGTTATTATTTATTTTCATAAACTCTATTATATTTCTTTATTTTCTTGTAAATACCTGCCAGAAAATGTATCTCAACATAGTATATGGTGACATATATATACTTTGATAATAAATTTGCTTTGACCTTTGAACTTTGGAAGCAGAGGGGGTTGACTGAGGAATGGATATTGGTTAGGATACTCTTTCCTTAAAGTAGTCCTCTGTCTTCTCAAGCAAGCAACAGGCCTTGCTTCTACAAGATTGCCATCTTCATTCATCATTGGAAGGCACAAATATAGATCTCTTTGCAATCAGTTGATGTTGGGTATAACGCCTTAGAAATTTGAGAGCTTCCCAGCTGTTCAATCAAAAGAGTGACAAAAGGATGCTAGAGAAGGTGTGCAGATATCTCAAGGGAGGGGGTGTTGCCAGAACAGAGGAACGTGAGTAGATCTGCTCCACCATTCATTGTGATTATGGCTGATCGACACCAGGCCTCATTTCATTTGTGTCAGTTCCTCACTGAGTTCAATTCCCTGACCTTTCAAAAACATACTCCACCTTAAATGCCTCACGTGATCTAGCCAATACGTATAATGATCTAGAAAAGCCAATACATAATCGTAATTCATTTATTATTTTCACATGTTCGAAAAGAAAGTGAAGAATTTTTGCTTACATTCCATCTAAAAGTACACTTAGATAGTATAAAATGGAAAAAAAACAATGGAGAATATAGTATTACAGATATAGGATAAGTGCAGTCTAGGTAGACAAATAAGATGCAACGACTAAGATGTGGTAGAGTTAAAGATTAGGATTTCATTTTTATTGTATAAAAGGCCAGTTCACATGTCTTATGGAGAAGGTGAAGATTTCAATGACTTTGAGAACAGCGATAGGAATCTTAATATCAAAATGCACTTACTTAGGTTCTTACTCATTGTAAGTCAATAAACTTTTGTTGCAATGGAGAGAGAAACTTCCCAAATTACACAGAAAAATTGAGATTCCTATTGGAAGACCATTAGAAAATCATGGATTGATTGGTTGGCCATCATACGTGGAGTTCAATGTGGACTGCATGAAGGAACTTATGTGTTAAAGTGGAAAAGCCATTGCACTGGGGTAGTTCCTCTCTCTTGACTTCGGAAGTAAGGGTCCAGTGGTACAAGTAGTCATCACAATTGGGGTTTTTCTTGGTTGCAGTGGATGACCATGTCTTCACTGTGTCTTATCATGCCCTACACTCTCCATGAAACATTACAGAACTACGTTCCTGCCCATTGGATCTCATCCTCCCAGTCCACCAGAGCTGGTTTTGCATGCTGAGACAGACATCTCCCTCCCTCGACAGGGCACGAAGTCTGCCAGCTACCCTCAGCTGGTTTAGTCTGCCTGCCCAAGCAGTGTACCAGGGTATGATCTCTGTCGCATGCAAGCAGCTGCTTGGAGCCACAGGTGACAGCTGAGTGAAAAACCTTTTTCTCACATTGAGTTTGACATAGTAAGATTAAATAATTCTGCTGAAAAGAAATAACAAATTGTACTTGTGATCTATAAATCACACCACTAAGGAATTTTGTAAAATATCTATTAAATCCAAAACCCACATAACAGTCTACCCATTTTTTGGCTTTGTCTCAGCTGCTGATAGCAGTGAATTAAAAAGGTTGTGGATTCTTCTTTGCAAGCTTGAGCACATCAATCAGAGCTGATATTCTTGTGTTCTCACTCTCTTGGATCAGTGCCAAAATTTGAGTGGCAATGTCAGTTGGATTTATACCAAGTTCCTTTCTGCCCTCTGATGCAGACTAAAAAAAAATCACAAGTCAGTGCTTTAATAAAACAATAGCAGGGAAATGGGCCCAATATTTATCTCCTACTCAGCATCAATAAAACAAAATATTATCTCATCATGCAAACACGAGGAAATCTGCAGGTGCTGGAAATTTAAGCAACACACACATTGACTGTACCTCTTCCTAAAGATGCTGCTATTATCTCATCACTATTATATTGCTGTTTATGGGATGAATCAGCAGGGACATTTGGTAGATTACAACAAGCCACAAATCAAAAGGACTTCATTAGCTGTAAACCATTTGTGGTGTCCTTACAATGTGAAATTCATTACTTTAAAAATATGAGTATTTTGTCTCCTTTTTTCCAGTCGATGATATTATTGCATTATGTATGGAATAAGTGTCAACCCAAGTCTCTGAAAAGTGTAGGCGCTATAAATTAATTTATTTTACTGTGCTAAAAATATTAATTTAGTTATCACCTTCACTGTCCTTGAGAAGACGCGTGAATTAGAATTTGTGTAATATAATTTGCAAAGTTAAGTAGAGCAGTTCCTTTTTTTAAAACTAAAATTTGCAGAAAATAGAAATCTGATGGACACTGATGTACAGCTTAAGATTTTGGAATTACTAGATATCCTTGATGCTAAGTAACTTAGTTATGATGCCACTATCATAATAATCGCTATTTTGTCATTTCTTCCTCCCTTCGTTTTTTTT
The DNA here is from genome assembly GCF_030028105.1 of Mobula birostris. Taxonomy (NCBI): domain Eukaryota; kingdom Metazoa; phylum Chordata; class Chondrichthyes; order Myliobatiformes; family Myliobatidae; genus Mobula; species Mobula birostris. Next base: position 83,280,608 of record NC_092377.1, on the reverse strand, counting down.
CTGATTTAATTCATATATTAGTTAATGTCAGGTCACATTGAAGTTGTTTCAATCAAATGATAGCAAAATAATACCAGTTGTTATTCATCCTTCTCATTGAACGCTGAGGGCAAAAACTTAGAATTATCAGTATCCTATGTTATGTTTTCAATTTATCAAATTGTTGCTTTTACAAACAAGTGGGGTGCCATTGTACTATAGAGATTAGCATAATGCCTTACAGCGCCAATGACCCTGGTTCAATTACCACTGCTGTCAATAAAGAGTTTGCATGTTCTCTTCATGACTTCTTCTAGATGCTATGGCTTCCTCCAATATTCCAGAAATGTTTGGGTTAGTAAGTTGAGGGCAAGCCATGTTGGAGCTTGAAGAAGAGCTGAAGAACATCCTTAGACAATGGTGGTTGTTGACACAAACTATATGTTTTGATATGCATGTGACAAATAAAGCCAATCTTTAAAAATAATTTTAAAGCAGCCTATCTGCTGATTTGATATGCTACTGTCCTCAATGAATGAATTCAACAAGTTCAGATAACTAGACATTCCAGTTTGTGTCAGATACTGCCTGTCCCTTTGAAGGTATCTAGCATTCACTATTTTATTTAAGATTTCCATCAACTGGAGCATTTTACTTGTTCAGTGCAAATCTTTCATTTCCAGCATTGCCCTTCCTCTCTACGTTTATGCTGAATTGTCTTCCTGTTTTCTGATACAAAGGAAACATCTATTGTTTCTATGTGTGTTGTACTGGCTACAGAAAGTACGTGTATGTTTCCTGGAAAAAGAAGTGCGCTGAGCAACTATAAAAATATAATTTCAAAACCAAACATTTCTCCAGTTGTTCCAAATACAGTAACCTATTCTTTGGAGGAAAAAAAAGAAAAAAGTGTATCCATAATGTAATGTTACAATTTATGAGAGAAAGACAGGTTGATGTTTCTTCCTGTAGTGACAAACAAAGCTAGGTAACGTGAAGAAAGAATGCTCAACAATACCATTTTCTGCACCATTTTCTAACAGATCATAATCCATATGCTGTAAAACATCATGAGGTAGATCATATCCATGTGCTACAAGACCAAACCTCCCCACAGGCCTAGACTGCTAGCTAACAAAAAACATTTACAATGCATGAGTAACAGGTAATGACCATCTCCAATTACAGAGTATTTAAGTGCATTCCCTAATATCATCAATTGCCGACTTTCAACATCCTAGAGAAAGAATTGATGTGTTCCTAAAGAAGAGTCTCGACCCATAACCTTGACTGTTCGTTCATTTCCATGGATGCTGCCTGACCTGATGAGTTCCTCCAGAATTTTGTGAATGTTGATGTTGACCTGAACCATCCACATATATGCTGTGATACAAAAGCAGAACAGAAACTAAGTGTAGATACTTTGCAGAGGCTGACTGACCTCTCGAACCCCAAAGATTTTCTAAAACATGCAAGTCAGAAATCAGGAGTATGGTGGAATATTCTCCACTTGACCAGGTGTACATCAAGAAAGCCAGGTGATATGGGTACATGGGAATGGCATGATCGACAGTTTCTCTTCCAAGTGACACACCATCCTGATGGAAATATATCACTGTTCCTTTATTATCTGCGTCCAGAAATCTTGGAACTTTGCACTGAACAACACTGTGAGAGTCTCTTCATCAGCATGAGTGCATGAGTTCAAGCAAGTTTGTCATCACCATCTTCTCAACGCAAATTGGGATGGGAAATAAATGATGCCTACCACTCTACTAATGCTCACTTTCCATCAGGAAATAAGAAATTAAACCAAATGCCATCTTAGACAAAGCTTTCCATTTGGACAATAGACTTGCTTCAGTCTTAGAGTTTTTTATATTCTGTGTTTTTTGCCCAATCTTTCTCGATTTTTTTGTACGTGGGGGAGTGGCATTTTGGGGTCAATGTGCCTGTTCCATTTTTTGTTCATTTTTAATGGGTGGAGGAGGGATTTGGGGGGCTGATTATCATGTTGCCATTCTTTTCTTTCTTGTTTTCTTGGTATAGATAGAGTGAATGCAAGCAGGTTTTTCCCACTGAGGCAAGAGGAGAAAAGAAACAGAGGACATGGGTTAAGGGTGAGGGGGGAAAAGTTTAAAGGGAACATTAGGCGGGGTTTCTTCACACAGACAGTGGTGGGAGTATGGAATGAGCTGCCAGACGAGGTGGTAAATGCGGGTTCTTTTTTAACATTTAAGAAAAAATTGGACAGATACATGGATGGGAGTTGTATGGAGGGATATGGTCCGTGTGCAGGTCAGTGGGACTAGGCAGAAAATAGTTCGGCACAGCCAAGAAGGGCCAAAAGGCCTATTTCTGTGCTGTAGATTTTCTATGGTTTCTTTCTATGGTTTCTATGGCTATCTGGAGAAGAAGAATTTCGAAGTTGTATCTTTGATAATAAATAGACCTTTGATATGACCTGCACTGTGATCATTCATGTAAAGTGTTGAAGGTGAATGTAGCCAGGAGCGGATAACATGGACATTTTCAGTTGGCATAGTGTATGGGAAAGCTTCCCTTGAATGTAGAAGGTTAAGGAGGAGTGAAAGTTGCATTCTGGAGAGGATGCAGTTTACAGAAATAAAAATGTTATGTCTGTCCAAAGGAAATAGAATAATAGAGCCAGTTTCCAACAAACCAGAATATGGAGCCATCAGCCATGAAATCTCTCCTTGACTAAACAAGACAGGAATTTGTGTAGGAAAATATGTAGCTACATTATTGTAAACTATTATCCACTTTCAACATTATTTTGAAATAGGTTGGAATATACTGGCTCTAGGGAGCAACTTGCCTTTGACCATTCAGTGCAGAAACAAACCTAGATCAACTTTAATAAAACAGCTGGTAAGAAAAATAAATGCTTTGAATTTATAGTGGACTTACTGAAATATCTAATTGCAGTATTTAATTTTATTCTCACCAAAGCATACTGCAGGAGTGCTATTAATGACATCCTGAAAACTTTAAGTACTTTGCCCATATTCCCTGCTCTTAATGTTACAGACATGGATGTTCTGACTATGTTTTTATTTATCTCAATATGCAGTTTGGGGATTAAAGTAGTGACATGAGTGACAAGGTTTAACAAGTTCCCAATGTAATGATTGAAATTTGTTTCTCTGAGTATGAATTCTTCCATTTGAATGTGCATTTCAGGCAGAAATATCTCCCTCAGCAATACACTGAATAATTTTTGCATTGTTCTGCCGCAAGGGCAAATAACACTGTTAACATGCCTTTTTTTGTCCATCAGCCAGTAGGTGAAGAAACTGAAAGCAGCAGTGATATCAGACCTCATGTGACCTCACCTTAGCTGAAGACACAAAATTATGTTCTTTTCCCAAGCAGTAAGGTTGATCAACACAAACATGAGAAAATCTGCAAATGCTGGAAATCCAAGCAACACACACAAGATGTTGGAGGAACTCAGCAGGCCAGGCAGCATCTATGGAAAAGGTACCATTGACATTTCAGTCCGAGACGGTGCGTTGACTGTACTCTTTTCCAGAGGTGCTGCCTGGACTGGTGAGTTCCTCCAGCATTTTGTGTGAGGGTGAGCAACACCTCCACTCACTAACCCACCCCACCACCACTACTTTGTCATTTCCTGTCAGTCACCTTGTGTACAGACACTGCTTACCTAGGGTCACTTTATGTACATACTATCAATCTGTGTATACAGTATAAACTATCTTATGCATTTTTGTGTTTTTTTATTCTTGTGTTGTTTATTTTATTATGTTGCATCGGATCCCGAGTAACTATTATTTTGTTCTTCTTTACGCCTGTGTACTGGAAGTGACATTAAACAACTGTGAATTTTGCATCTTCCTCTAACAGCTAAAAGCACAAAACTCTAATTATGAAGATCGAGATAATTAAAGCATTTGATGAGTGAAAAGCCAGAAAGTGGCAAGTGGAGCAGCATGATAGCATAGTGGTTAGCGTAATCCTATTACAGCACCAGCGAACGGGCTTCATTTCCCCCGCTGTCTGTACGGAGTGTGCACATTCTCCCCATGACTATGTGAGTTTCCTCCAGGTTCTCCAGTTTCCTCCGAAAGTCTAAAGACATACAAGGTAGTAAGTTAATTGGTCACATGGGCTTGTTGGACCAGAAAGTCCTGTTACCATGCTGTACCTCAAAGTAAAACAAAATATCCTAATGACAGAGAGACCAACCCAAGTGAATATTTTCTTAAAATAAGAACAAGGCCATCTTGGCATGAAGTCAGGAAGTATTCCTTTCTTCAGGTGGTGGTTAAAAACTAGAACTCCCTCTCTACACTAAAAGATAGCTGTTGAGGCTAGAAGAAACTAGGAGATGTCAGAGGTAAGTCTTTTATTCAGAGAGTGGTGAGTGCATGGAATGGGCTGCCAGCAATGGTGGGAGGAGGATACAATAAGGTCTTTCAAGAAACTTTTAGATAGGTACATGGAGCTTAGATAAGCCTACTAATTTCTAAGGTAGGGACATGTTCGGAAAAACTCTGTGGGCCAAAGGGCCTGTATTGTGCTGTAGGTTTTCTATGTTTCTATGCCTAAGTTAACTGGGAATTTTTAAAACTAAGTTTGATTGTTTTTTTGAGTGATTAAAATGTGAATTGAAATTAATTGCATGATTAAAATGATTAATCAGGAGTTTTAACCTCACTGTTAAGCAGTGATAAGCACATTAGTGCAATTACAAAGAAAACACGGCAAGCGCTTCTACTTCCTGAGGAGTTTGTGAAGATTCAGCATGACATCTAAAACTATGACCAACTTCTGTAGATATGTAGTGGAGAGTATATTGACTGGCTGCATCATGGCCTGGTATGGAAACACCAATGCCCTTGAACAGAAAATCCTACAAAAATTAGTGGATACAGCCCAGTCCATTACAGGTAAAGCTCTCCTTACTATTGAGTACATCAACATGAAATGCTGTCACAGGAAAGTAGCATCCATGATCGAGGACTCCCACCACACAGGACATGCTGTCTTCTCGCTGCTGCCATCAGGAAGAAGGAACAGAAGCCTCAGGACCCAAACCTCCATGATCATGAACAGTTACTACCCCTCAGCTATCAGACTCTTGAACCAAAGGTTTTTATTATAACTTCACTTGCCCCATTATGTAAATGTTCCCACATCCAATGGACTCACTTTCAAGGACTCTTCATCTCAAGTCCTCAATGTTTACTGGTTTTATGTATTTTATTATTATTATTTCTTTTTTTTGTATTTGCAGAGTTTGTTGTCTTCTGCACAATGGTTGAACACTCAAGTTGGGGGTCTGTGATTGATCCTGTTATGATTATTATTCTATAGATTTATTGACTATACCCACAAGAAAATGAATCTCAGGTTGTATTTGGTGATATATATGTATACTTTGATAATAAATTTACTTTGAATTTATTTTGATATGATAATAATTTTATTGATATGGCACCTTTTATATGTTAAGATGTGAGCTGAAAGAGCTTTACATAGATTGTAAAAATAAATACAATATGGTCATGTAGTACTAATATTTTTTAATGGCTGCGAGCAAAATGCATTGTCTTTATAAAATCTGAATGACCTGATTTAAAATGGCTTGCTTTTATAAGACCTCCAACCTAAAATTCTTACCATCTTCAAACTCTCTCAGTAACCTTCACAGTAACCTCCTCCAGTCAAACAGTCCTTAGATTTCTAAATTCTTACAGTTTCAGAATTTTGCAACCTCCTTTTTCCACAAATCGCAGTGGTCTGACCCATTATTTAATTGGTTGGTCTTACCCATTGTTAAGATTACACACAGATGGATGAGATACTTTAAGGGGAGTGGAGCAAAGATCCCAAGTGAGGAGGCCCAAAGTCAGTTTGATTGCCACTCACTCTTGGACTGCTGGCAACTAAACAGAACTGGAGCCCATTTCAGAGATGCAGCAGGTGTTCCGATGCAATAATATGGCTCTTGTCTTCCTTACTTAGACATTTGCAAGCTGTACCGGGTCCATCAATACAGGAAGGTGAACACGCTGGCTTTCGTCAGTCACAGGGACGTGCAGCAGCAGCACGATTCTGCTCACGTCCTGCAGGTGAACAGATAACGTGACAGCAAAGCCACAGTGAAGCTGGGGTTGTGCCTCAGTGAAACATACCAAATAATTATGGACACTTTCACAGTGAATTCCCATCTGTTGAATGAATCTCTGGTGATTGTTCTACCAGCTTCGTGCAAATCCTAATCTTAGGCTTAGATCCAAAGTCGAAGTCGTGTTTATTATCATTTGAACAAGTACACATATGCACAGGTGCTTGCTTGCTGCCGCATTGCAGGCACATAGCTTCAGAAACATAACATACACATAAACGAAATATAGATCATACACATTCTTGACAAGAAAGAGCACAATAGAGCAATGGAAACCAAGGTCCCATGTAGTGTAAAATTGTCAAAGTGCCGTGGTATTGTTATACTGAGGTTTCGATAAGGGTTGTGCAAGTTGTTTCAAGGCTCAATTAATTGAAGGGAAGTAGCTGTTGTGGTGGTGTGCAACTTCTAACTTCTGTACCTCTTGCCTGATGGTGTCTGTGAGAATGTGGCCTGGATGATGGGGACCTTTGATGATAGATGATGCCTTCCTGAGGCAACGCCTCCTGTAGATGCTACTGGTGGTGGGGGGGGGGGGGGTGGCGGGGATGTGATTGTGATATATTGGGCAGAACCCACACCTCCCTGCAGCTTCATACATTCAAATTGTCGTACCAGACCATGGTGCCACCTGTCAGAATACTTCCTCTTGTGTCACCCCCTTCCATTTCATGGGTTGGATTCTCTCAAATTATCCCTTCCCAAACCAATTAGAAACAGGTAAATCAGTGGGTGGATGTAACCAGCTGTTAATGCCAGAGAAGCAACAACTACCCATTTGCCACTTACTGTATGCAGGGCGTGATTATAGCACCGTATTCTGTTAATTCCTTTGTCTTGTCTGTGAGGATTAATCGAGGGTTGGGTGCAAACCGCCTCAGTGAAACAGTACTCACTCCTGGGCCCTCAGAGGCTCCATCTTCCTCTCACCCCAACCCTCCCCTCTCCATTGACACCCCCAGCCTCCCCCCTCCCCCCTCTGATCCCAGCTCTCATCCGTGCCGGGTCTTTACCATCCTCTCCGACCTTCAACTGTCGGAGGCAGAACGCTCTGTTCTCAGTAAGGTCCTCACCTTTGTTCCCCTCCGCCCACACCTCAGCGAGTTCCGTGTTCGCCACGATGCGGAACTTTTCTTCCGCCGTCTCCGAGCCTACTTCTTCGGCAAGGACTCTTCCACCCCCACCGATGACCCCTTCTCCCGTCTTCAACCCTCCTCTTCTTCATGGACACCCCGCTCTGGTCTTCTGCCTGCTCTGGATCTCTTTATCGCTAACTGCCGACGGGACATCAACCGTCTCGACTTTACCGCACCTTGTCCCCATTCCAACCTCACTCCTTCAGAACGCTCTGCTCTCCACTCCCTCCGCACTAATCCTAACCTTATTATTAAATCCGCCGATAAGGGGGGTGCTGTTGTAGTCTGGCATACTGACCTCTACCTTGCTGAGGCACAGCGACAATTCGCGGATACCTCCTCTTATTTACCCCTCGATCGTGACCCCACTAAGGAGCACCAAGCCATTGGCTCCCACACCATCACCGACTTTATCCGCTCAGGGGATCTCCCATCCACTGCTACCAACCTTATAGTTCCCACACCCCGCACTTCCCGTTTCTACCTCCTACCCAAGATCCACAAACCTGCCTGTCCTGGCCGACCTATTGTCTCAGCTTGCTCCTGCCCCACCGAACTCATTTCTGCATACCTCGACACTGTTTTATCATCCCTTGTTCATCCCTTCCGACCTATGTTCGTGACACTTCTCACACTCTTAAACTTTTGGATGATTTTAAGTTCCCTGGCCCCCACCGCTTTATTTTCACCATGGATGTCCAGTCCTTATATACTTCCATCCCCCATCAGGAAGGTCTTAAAGCTCTACGCTTCTTTTTGGATTCCAGACCTAATCAGTTCCCCTCTACCACCACTCTGCTCCGTCTAGCGGAATTAGTCCTTACTCTTAATAATTTCTCCTTTGGCTCCTCCCACTTCCTCCAAACTAAAGGTGTAGCTATGGGCACCCATATGGGTCCTAGCTATGCCTGCCTTTTTGTTGGCTTTGTGGAACAATCTATGTTCCGTGCCTATTCTGGTATCTGTCCCCCACTTTTCCTTCGCTACATCGACGACTGCATTGGCGCTGCTTCCTGCACGCATGCAGAACTCGTTGACTTTATTAACTTTGCCTCCAACTTTCACCCTGCCCTCAAGTTTACCTGGTCCATTTCCGACACCTCCCTCCACTTTCTAGATCTTTCTGTCTCTCTCTCTGGAGACAGCTTATCCACTGATGTCTACTATAAGCCTACTGACTCTCACAGCTATCTGGACTATTCCTCTTCTCACCCTGTCTCTTGCAAAAACGCCATCTCCTTCTCGCAATTCCTCCATCTCCGCCGCATCTGCTCTCAGGATGAGGCTTTTCATTCTAGGACGAGGGAGATGTCTTCCTTTTTTAAAGAAAGGGGCTTCCCTTCCTCCACTATCAACTCTGCTCTTAAACGCATCTCCCCCATTTCACGTACATCTGCTCTCACTCCATCCTCCCGCCACCCCACTAGGAATAGGGTTCCCCTGGTCCTCACCTACCACCCCACCAGCCTCCGGGTCCAACATATTATTCTCCGTAACTTCCGCCACCTCCAATGGGATCCCACCACTAAGCATATCTTTCCCTCCCCCCCCCTGCATTCCACAGGGATCGCTCCCTACACAACTCCCTTGTCCATTCGTCCCCCCCATCCCTCCCCACTGATCTCCCTCCTGGCACTTATCCGTGTAAGCGGAACAAGTGCTACACATGCCCTTACACTTCCTCCCTTACCACCATTCAGGGCCCCAAACAGTCCTTCCAGGTGAGGCGACACTTCACCTGTGAGTCGACTTGGGTGATATACTGCGTCCGGTGCTCCCGATGTGGCCTTTTATATATTGGCGAGACCCACCGCAGACTGGGAGACCGCTTTGCTGAACATCTACGCTCTGTCCGCCAGAGAAAGCAGGATCTCCCAGTGGCCACACATTTTAATTCCACATCCCATTCTCATTCTGACATGTCTATCCACGGCCTCCTCTACTGTAAAGATGAAGCCACACTCAGGTTGGAGGAACAACACCTTATATTCCGTCTGGGTAGCCTACAACCTGATGGCATGAACATCGACTTCTCTAACTTCCGCTAGGCCCCACCTCCCCCTCGTACCCCATCTGTTACTTATTTTTATGCACACATTCTTTCTCTCACTCTCCTTTTTCTCCTTCTGTCCCTCTGAATATACCTCTTGCCCATCCTCTGGGTCCCCCCCCCCATCTTTCTTCCCGGACCTCCTGTCCCATGATCCTCTCGTATCCCCTTTTGCCAATCACCTGTCCAGCTCTTGGCTCCATCCCTCCTCCTCCTGTCTTCTCCTATCATTTTGGATCTCCCCCTCCCCTTCCAACTTTCAAATCTCTTACTCACTCTTCCTTCAGTTAGTCCTGACGAAGGGTCTCGGCCTGAAACGTCGACTGCACCTCTTCCTACAGATGCTGCGTGGCCTGCTGCGTTCACCAGCAACTTTGATGTGTGTTGCTTGAATTTCCAGCATCTGCAGAATTCCTGTTGTTTCAGAAAACCAGTAATGTCTTATCTATTCTTACCTATTGTCTGGATACTCCTGCATTACAACTGAACACTTACCTTGTTTACAAAAAAAATGGTTGGTCACATCTACAATTTGTCACTACGTGGTACACAATGTTAAGTCTTGTTTAGAACTTGATTGGGATCATTGGCCTTTCATTGTGGATTTGCAAAATGACTTTGTTGAAACCATGGAGGTGATTTAAACTGACAGTTTTATGAAATGCAAAGGCTCAGCCATCCTCTGGTAATGTACAGTTATCAAAGTCCTGGTTAGCACTAGAATCCCTCTATTAAAAGATAAGATTCACCTTAAACTGGTGCCCCTGGGTTGCCAGGCAACAAAACACTGAGTTACTACAGCTCAAACTATGTGTTCCGCTTGTTGCTCCTCCTGCATTTCTTAACAAGCAGGATGGAATTCAACCTGTCACCTTTAAATCGCCCAAACCTCCAGCCCCAACAGCCCCCCACCCCCACCCCGACACCAAGCTACTCTGCTCGCAGACTTGCATCTGCAAGAAAAACAAAAGCAGATAGCAGGAACAAAGTTCTCAGAATTAAACAGTAATGGTTTTGGAATGGGAAAGGGTAGTAAGGGACTCAAAGTTTACCACAAAAGTTTGCACTCCATGATCTAAAGATTCAGTCAGGACAGAAACATGCTCTTTGACCCACTGAGTCTGTACCAACCAGTAACCATCTCATTTCCATCCCATTTGTATTTCATCCACATTCCCATCGGCTCCCTCTCCACCCCAGATTCCACCAGATGCACAAGGGGCAATTTGCAGTTGTTAATTAATCTACCAACCCACTTTGTCTTTGGAAGGGAATTGGAACACCTGAAGGAAACCCATAAGATTGGAGAGGCTATGTACATCAAAGACAGGGCAAGAAGTTAGTATTGAACTGTAGTTGCTGGATCTCTGAGGCAGCAGCTCTGCAAGCTGGGCCACTGTGTTGCTGTCAGTGCTGGTCCATTAACTTCAATGCAATGGGAGGGCATTCATTGAACAGCCAAGCTCTAATGCACATGTTGCTATAGCAACAAAGAAAACAAATTTATCCAGATGCATATCTATGAAAAGCAGGTCATGGAGACAATGTAATAGTTACTTTATCTATTTGCAAGCATAAACTTGTCTGACAGGGAAATAATGTTTTCCTACCATCTGCAATTCCTCATTGTGAATCTTATATTAAGAGCCCTGCCAGATATTCCAAACTATCAGATTCTATATATTCTCCCTTTTAAAAATTATCTGCAGCTGTATTTGCAGGGTCCTAAAGAAGCTTCATCCTGAAACATTGACTGTTTATTCATTTCCATAGATGCTGCCTGACCTGCTGAGATCTTCCAGCATTTTGTCTGTGTTGCTGCCGGTTTACTTTATCTTGTCATTATCATTTTTCTCAGAAGTGCAGAGTGATAATATTCTAATACTTCTTCATTAGATTAAAGATTAATTTTACTTGTCACGTGCGCGGTCAACGTAGAGTAAAATCTGTCATTTGTTTCAACTCGCTTTCAAGGACTCTTCATCGCAAGTCCTCAATATTTACTTTTTTTATGTATTATTATTACTATTTCTTTCTTTTTGTATTTACACCGTTTGTTGTCTTCTGCACAATGGTTGAACACTCAAATTGGGGGACTTTGATACTGTTACGGTTATTATTCTACAGACTTATTGACTCTATCCACAAGAAAATGAATCTCAGAGTTGTATATGGTGACATATATGTACTTTGATAATAAATTTACATTGAGCTTATTTTGATATAATAATAATTTTATTGATATATTACCTTTCAAATGTGAAGATGTTTGCTTCAACACTTGCTCCAACAACCAATGCATTGCAAGGAAGTGCAGGGTTAAGCCAGCAATTGTCACCAAGCTTCTGGTGCCAGCATAGCATGCCCACAGAATACTAGTCCTAGTGTTTTGGAATGTGGGAGTCACAGAGAGGACATACAAACTCCTTGCAGAGAGTGTCAGAGAACCCAGGTCACTGACACTGTAATAGAGTTATGCTAACCATTACATTTCCAAGCTGCCTCACGGGTCTCTGTTCAACAGTATTTAACATGGCCAGTAATAAATCAGATATGACTTTTGACATGGTTGTCAAAGAGAAAGGAATAGTATTTGGAGTATAAATCAGGCTGTCTATTTGGTAGATTAAAAGGCAAATTAAAATTTTCAGGTGCTGGAGATCTGAGACAAAAACGGGAAATAATAGTCAGCAGGTTAATCCTTCATCAGAGTTTAGTATTTTCCTTTGAAATATACTAACCAAAATAAGCTATATCCCTAAAAATAAGAAAAAAAACAAAACAGATTGAAAGTAAAATGGTTCAGAGCATGACCACACAGGAAGTGAGAATTTAGTCCATAACCAAGTAACAATTCTTGTCAGCTCTGCCGCTTTCCATGGAGAAATTCAGTCATTCTGTGTATGGAGCAACCCTCCAATTTTTCAAGGTCTTCTTGCCCACATTTTTATTGACAGCCTCCCAGCATCATTTGTATTCTAGGCAGAAGTTACAGGTAGGGGTTACCAATAAAAGATACCGCACAATATTGTAAAATCATTCCAACAAAGCTCATTCTTTTGATATGTCCATGCAAAGTCTGCAGGAACCAAGCTAGATTCTGAAAAGTATACAAATCAGGACAATCTGACATGCCTGGAGTTATTGTTGATGAAAGCCAGTTCTCATCAATGGTGGGCCGCGGGACAGAGTCATTCTTTCACTCACCTCTTCAGAACCAAGCTTAATAACAAACACAACTGGTAAAAAAGATGGAAGAAGTTTCTTTCATGGTTTAATTCCTCTCCTCTATATAAGAAAATAAGATATGGACTACATCAATGATTCAGGCCCTTCGTTATTACAGACAGAAATAATTCACTCAAGTTTTACCTTCAGAACAAAATTTCTTTATTACAAGCTGACATTAATAAGAAAGTCGCTTGTCCTGAAATGAACTTCTCTGATCCAAAGTTTTCATTATTCTTATTCTACTTCTTTTAACTTTTATCCTCATTATCTCTACACAACAAATATTGCATTCATAGGATGAGTTAAGACTTTTCAATACTACATGAAATCAACAAGCTTCAAAGCCTCATGTGTAGTTCCATTTTTACCTTATACATACAGTGAAATACACAATCTACCATCTTGGGTACTAGTCTCCATAGAATTCAAGGCACCTTCAAGGAGCAGTGCCTCAGAAAGGTGGCATCCATTATTAAGGACTCCCATCACCCAGAACATGCCCTCTTCTCATTGTTACTGACAGCAAGGAAGTAGAGAAGCGTGAAGGCATGCACGCAGTGATTCAGGAACAGCTTCTTCCCGTCAGCCATCTGATTCCTAAATGGACATTGAACCCATGAATACTACCTGGCTTTTTTGATACTGTTTCTGTTTCTGCACTATTTGTAACTTCACTATTTAGTATTCACATATATATACTTACGGTAATTGGTGTACTTATTTTTTTCTATTGTATCATGTATTGCGTTGTGCTGCTGCTGCTAAATTAACAGATTTCATGACATATGCCGGTGATAATAAACCTGATTCTGATTCTACATGCCTGCTCACAGTCCAACATATTCAGCGTAAAGTTCCTGCAATAGCTCCAAGTCTCTTGGTTCCTTAAATATCTAAAATTCTATCAATATCATTCCTGAATATACTAAGCTGCTGTGCTCTACAACTGTTTTGGGATAGAGACCTCAAATTATTCACTTTTTCTCTGGACAAAGAAATTTCTTCTTATCTCAGGCCTGAATGGTTGATCAATATTTTGAAATTATGGTCCCAGGTTTTACTTGCACTAACCCAGTGAAGCACCACATATCTGTCTTCACCATGCACCATAGCCCCATAAACGTTTTGTGCCTTGCAAGACTTTTTTTTGTTCTTCTGATCTCAGGTCTTGTCTGTCTAATCTGTCTGCATGTTAATCTCACCCACTATTGCTCCCTACCACAGAAATGAATTACACTCTTCATAGCATCGCCCTTTAACAACAGATCTATCTTCAGCATCACACACAAAATGCTGGAGGAGCTCAGCAGGCCAGGCAGCATCTATGGAAAAGAGTAAACAGTCGATGTTTCAGGCCGAGACCCTTCTTCAGGACTGGAAAAATAGATGAATCAGAATCAGGTTTATTATCACCGGCATGTGACATGAAATTTGTTAACTTAGCAGCAGCAGTTCAATGCAATACGTAATCCCGCAGAGAAAATAATAATAATAATAAATAAACAAGTAAATCAATTATGCATATTGAATAGATTTTTAAAAGTCCAAAAACAGAAATACTGTATATTAAAAAAAAGTAAGGTGGTGTCCAAAGATACAATGTCCATCTAGGAATCGGATGGCAGAGGAGAAGAAGCTGTTCCTGCATCGCTGAGTGTGTGCCTTCACGCTTCTGTACCTCCTACCTGATGGTAACAGTGAGAAAAGGGCATGCTCTAGGTGCTGGTGGTCATTAATAATGGACGCTGCCTTTCTGAGACCCCACTCCCTAAAGGTGTCCTGGGTAATTTGTAGGCTAGAGCTGACAAAGATTTACAACCTTCTTCAGCTTCTTTCAATCCCGTGCAGTAGCCCTTCCATACCAGACAGTGATGCAGCCTGTCAGAATGCTCTCCATGGTACATCTATAGAAGTTTTTGAGTGCATTTGTTGACATGCCAAATCTCTTCAAACTCCTAATAAAGTATAGTCGCTGTCTTGCCTTCTTTATGACTACATCGATATCCTGGGACGAGGTTAGATCCTCAGAGATCTTGCCACTCAGGAACTTGAAGCTGCTCACTCTCTCCACTTCTGATCCCTCAATGAGGATTGGTATGTGTTTCTTCGTCTTAACCTTCCTGAAGTCCACAATCAGCTCTTTCGTCTTACTGACGTTGAGTGCCGGGTTGTTGCTGTGGCACCACTCCGCTAGTTGGCATATCTCACTCCAGAACACCCTCTTGTCACCACCAGAGATTCTATCAACAATGGTTGTATTGTCAGCAAATTTATAGATGGTATTTGACCTATGCCTGGCCACACAGTCATGTGTATATAGAGAGTAGAGCAGTGGGCTAAGCACACACACCTTGAGGTGCACCAGTTTTGATCATCAGCGAGGTGGATATGTTATCACCAATCCGCACAGACTCTGGTCTTCCAGTTAGGAAGTCAAGGATCCAGTTGCAGAGGGAGGTACAGAGGCCCAGGTTCTGCAACTTCTCAATCAGGATTGGGGAGACGGTATTAAATGCTGAGCTATAGTCAATGAACAGCATCCTGACGTAGGTGCTTGTGTTGTCCAGATGGTCTAAAGCCGTGTGGAGAGCCATTAAGATTGCTTCTGCCATTGACCTATTGTGGCAATAGGCAAATTGCAATGGGTCCAGGTCCTTGCTGAGGCAGGAGTTCAGTCTAATCATGATCAACCTCTCAAAGCATTTCATCACTGTCTATGGGAGTGCTACCAGGCGATAGTCATTAAGGCAGCACACATTATTCTTCTTAGGCACTGGTATAATTGTTACCTTTTTGAAGCAGGTGGGAACTTCCACCCGTTGCAGTGAGAGGAGCCAGAGTTTATGAGTAACATGGTGGGAAGAGGTATTGTCCATGTAGCTGTAAGATTCATGTTAGGAGGATAGACCTGTCCATAACATTCCAGTTGTGATGTTACAAGGACTGTATACCATTGTTCTAAAACACATCTATTCTTAAATTAATTTCCTTTTGCATAAACCAATATTCCACTGTCTTCCTGAGTAATGGCTGCATGCGCATCTCCACCATAATTTTCACTGATTCCTTAACACCGCATTCTTCTGAATACCATTGTCCTCCTGTATCTCCAAAATTAAAATATAGCCTGCTTTTCTATCTTTTCCTATTTTTTTTTGCATTATATTCCTTCTACCATGTCCTCAACCATACTCCAAACCTATATATACTCCCCTGAGCCTTATTTGCATCCTTCTCACTAAATATTTGGGCACCCTACTATATATCAAAAGCAAATCTGAAAGCAACACCTTTACTCCTCATATCCAAAACACTGATGCAGTTTATGAACATCTCTAACTTAAATACCAATACCAATCCTTGTAGCACCCCACTAGTCACAGACACTCAACCTGAAAATGACCCATTTATTCCTATTCAAAGTTTCCTGCCCAATAAACAGTCCTCTTTCTATGTGAATCTATTGTTCTCAGTACTATGTGCTCTAACAGCTTTTGCAACGACCTTCTGAAGATCCAAATACATCAGTCCACTTGCTACCTTTCATAATTCCTGCTAGACAGAAACTCTAGAGATTAGACAAAGATATACAGTATATTTCCATATTGTCTCAGTGGTTAGAGTAATGCTACTGCAGTGCCAGTGACCCAGGTTCAGTTCCACCATTGTCTGTAAGGAATTTGTACTTTTTCTCTCTGTGACCGCATGGGTTTCCTCCAGGTGCTGCTGTTTCCTCCCACATTCCAAAGACATACAGTTTAGTAGGTTAATTAGTCACATGCATGGAAATGGGGAGCACGTGCTCATTGGACCAGGAAAGCCTGTTGCACGCTGTGTCTCTAAATTTTACAAAAACTTCTATTATTTTGTTCTTTACTACCATTTTAGCAGATTCAAAGGAGCAGACTCCACCTGAACTTTGCAGGGACGAAGGTCCTAGTGAATTACATAACTAGGCAATGGAATGGGCTTTAATCTAAATAGTGCAGTTGGTTCAACAGCTTCAAAATGTATGGATAAAGTAAAAGGGAAAGAGATTGCAGGAGAGATTACAAAATTCTCCAGATAAAGAATAAAACAGAAAGCTTAGAAAAGGATTTAACTTTGAAAAAGAATTTGATTTCAGGCAACATTGAGAGAAAACTGAAGAGAAGGGTAGTGAATACAGGACCGAAGGTGTTATATTTGAATGCACACAGCATACAAAACAGGGTCCAGGATCTTGTAGCACAGTTAGAAACTGACAGTTACTGACAGAAACTGGGCATCACAGAGACATGGTTGGAAGAAGATCACAGCTGGGGGCATAACAACCAAGGATACACATCCTATTGAAAAGACAGGAGTGAGACAGAGGGGGTGGGGTTGCTTTGCTCGTAAAAATATATAACCAAATCTGTCAGAAAAAGTTACATGGATCAGCAGATGTAGAATCTCATGGGTAGAGTTGAAAAATTACAAGGGTAGAAAGACCCTGATAGGAGGTTATATGGATCTCCAAACAGTGACCAGGATATAGGGAGTAAAAATTATAATGGGAAATAGAAATGGCATGTAAAAGGAGCAATGTTATGATGATCATGGAAGATTTCAATATGCAGATTTATTGGGAAAATCAGGGTTGTGCTCGATCCCAAGAGAAGGAATTTGTAGAATGCCCGCGAGATGGCTTTTTAGAGCAACTTGTGGTTGAGCCCTCTAGGGAAAAGGCAATTCTGGATTGGGTGTTGTGTAATAAGCCAAATTTGGTTAGGGAGCTTAAGTTAAATGAACCCTTAGGAGGCAGTGATCATACTATGATTGAATTCACCCTGCAATTTGATAGAGAGAAGCTAAGATCAGATGTATCAGTATTGCAGTTGAGTAAAGGGAATTGCAGAGTCACAAAGGCAGAGCTGGCCAAAGTTAAATCGAAGAAAACTCTAACAGGGATGACAGTAAGGTAGGAACAGCTAGAGTTTCTGGGAATAATTCAGAAGATACAAGATCAGTTTTTCGAAAACAAGAAGAAGCATTCAAAAGAAGGGGATGAGTTAATCGTGGATGACAAGGGAAATCAAAGGCAGTGTAAAAGCAAATAGGAGTACATGCAATACAGCAACAATTAGTGGGAAGCTACTGCATTGGGAAACTCTTTAAAAACCAACAGAAGGCTACTAAGATTTTCAGAAGGTCTTTGACATGATGCCACACATGAGGCTGCTAAGCAAGATAAGAGCCTTTGGTAATACTGAAAAGATACTAGCATGGACAGAACTTTGGCTGACTGGCAGAAAGCAAAGAGTCAAATAAACTAGGCATTTCTTATTGGCTGCTAGTGACTAGAGATCACTGGAGTGGTTGGTGTTGGGTCATTACTTTTCATGTTATATGTTAATGACCACGGAGATGAAATTGATGACTTTGTGGAAAAGTTTGAAAATAATACTACAATATGTGTAGGGGCAAGTAGTGATGAGGAAGCAGAGAGTCTGCAGAGGGACTTGGACAGATTAGGAGAATGGGCAAGGAAATGGCAGATGAAACACAGTGTAGTGAAGTGTATCGTCATGCACTTCTGTAGAAGGAATAAAAGCATAGACTATCTTCTAAGTGGGGAGTGAATTCAGAAATCGGAGGTGCAAAGGGACCTGGGAGCATTCCAGAATTCAACAGAGGTTAATTTGCACATTGACTCAGTAGTAAGAAAGGTGAATACAATGTTAGAATTCATTTCAAGAGGACTAAGAAAACTAGGATATAAAATCAAGGATGTAATGCTGAGGCTTTATAAGGCATCTGTTAGACCACACTTGGAGCATTGTGTGCAGTTTTGGGACCTGTACTAAGAAAGGGTCTGCTGGTATTGGCGAGGGTCCAGTGGAGGTTTACATTAATGTCCCTGGGAATGAAAGGGTTAATTTATTAGGAGTGTTTGATGGTTCTAGACCTGTACTTTCTGGAGTTTAGAATTAGAGAGGATCTCATTGAAACCTATCAAACATTGAAAGGTCTTGATAGAGTGGGTGTACAGAGCTTTAGAGCAGAGATGAGGAGGATTTGCTTTACCCAGAGGATGATAAATTTGTGATATTCATTGGCACAGACTGGGTATATTTAAAATAAATCTTGATAGATTTATGATCAGTAAGGGTAAAGATTACAGGGAGAATGCAGGAAAATGAGGTTGAGAAGAAAAATAAATTGACAATGATTGAATGGGTCAATGGCCCAGTTCTGCTCCTATGTCTCACGGTCTTATGATCTTATTTTCTTAATTCAGAATCTAGCATTTCCTTACTACTGACACCAGGCCAATGGGTGCACAGCTCCCAAAATTAACCCACCCTTTCCTTTTCTTTCCTAAGTGATGAGGTGACACTTCCTACCTTCCAATCTGTGAAACCTATTTGAGAATCTGTGGAAAATTGGAAGGTTCCATCCATTATCTCCACAGCTACATCTTTTAAAATGTTAGGACTCAAGTCCTTAGGTCCTAGGGATTTATAGGCTTTCAGTTCTAGTAGTTTTTCCAATATTTAAATTATTTAATTACTCTATGGTAATTCCTTTCAGCTCCTCGGTCATACTAGACTTATTATTTTCCAATGTTTCATGAAGCTGTTTAAATCTTTTTTCTGACATCTTGCAGAAGATATTTTTTAATTTCTCAGCCCAACATAATTTCTCTTCTCTCATTCTGTAAGGGACCTTTAAAATGTGTACTTTTTTTTGTCTTTTATTTCTTTTCTTTTTATGTAGCTGCAATGTCACTTTTGAACTTCACATGAAGTCCTTTATTGATGAGGGGTATAGTCTTCACAAAACAAGATGAAAATTTAGTGATAAACATAATTCTTCAGCTCAAGTATCCCTTAATAACCTTTGTGCTTTGCCCAAATTTCCTCCATTAATCTAAGATGGTGCAAAATTAAATCAGTGTTTTCTTCAAAACATACAAAGGTGGCCAGCCAAGTGGAAATGACATTAGAAGATGACATCAGAAAGTATTTAATATATAACATAAAAAGAAAAATATTAAATAAATTTATTATTTGCAAAATGGATGAATCATCTCCAAGAACAGATAATTTTTATATATTTTCATGCAATTGTAGTTTCCTCTGCTGAAGTTCAAAAGAGTGAGATGGCATGATTGCAACTTATAATAGCCTGAATGTTCTTGAGAGGGTGGATGTGGAGAAGATACTCATTTTGGAGATTTGATGATTAGGTTCACAATAAAAAATAAGGAGATTAAATTCTTTCTTTCGGAGAACAGTGAGGGTTTGGGGACTCTCTTCCTCAAAGGGTGTTGAAAATAGTCTTAGAAAATGTTTAAAGGAAAGGTAGATAAATTCTTGATAAGAAAGCTTACTAGGGATGGGCTGAGATGTGGAGTTGAGGTTGCAATCAAATCAGCCATAATCTTTCTGAATGGTAGATTATACTCAAGCGCTGAGAGACCTACTCCCACCCCTAATGCCTATGTTTGTAGGTTCACCTTCCTTCAGTTACGCCTATTCATAAAACCCTCTCCACTTCTTCATTTCTTTTTTAGCTGACTTGAGCATATGTTGTCTCCGAAATTATTAACCCATGT
This sequence comes from Mobula birostris, assembly GCF_030028105.1. Lineage (NCBI taxonomy): Eukaryota > Metazoa > Chordata > Chondrichthyes > Myliobatiformes > Myliobatidae > Mobula > Mobula birostris. Next base: position 83,260,455 of record NC_092377.1, on the reverse strand, counting down.
GTGGCATGTTTTTATAAAGGCCTTCTGGAACCCTAGCTAAATTATATCCACCACAATAACCTAATGTGTTATTCTTTCCTCTTCAAAAAATTGATTGAGATTAGAGAAGCAAGATTTTCATTTTGATAATCCAAAAAGAAGTACTGCAGAAGTAGGCCATAAAACCCGTTGGAACTGTTCCTCCATTCAAAATGTTCACGGCTAATCCTGTGCTTCAGTCCAATCCATACATCACCAGTCACTCTGATGCCCCCAAATCAATCTGTTACAGCCTTGAATGCTTGCCACTAAAAATCCACGACCTGCTGATGTGGAGACATTGAAAGGTTTACAACTCTCCTTGCAGTGTAATTTCTCCTTCCATCAGTCCTAAATGCTGATCCTTTATCTTGTGCCTATGCCCCATATTTCAGGAATAATGATTTTAGTTTCAAGGTAGTATACTTTTTTCTATAACACGATTTTTATTACTTATCAAATCAAATAACTAAACTATGTGCTCTAAGGTTTTCTTTCTTCAGCGAGTCTTCTGGTGGTAAAATTTCCTGTAATGAATTATTAAAATATGTGCAATATGCTTCTGCTGTTGCTTCCCTATCTTCTGTTAGAATGAACAGATTTAACTCAACCAGACCAGGTTTCATTTGGTTTATTTATGCAATACTTTTCTTTTCACTTCATACATCGTGAACCTTGCAATCTCACCTCCTGAACTGTCTCTTTAAGTGCTTATTTGATTACTCACTGCTTCTGGTTTTGCAATGTGCATCAACAGCCGCCCTCTTCCCATCCCATACTTCATTTTTAAATTGATTTGATTATATAATATTTTGTTTTAAACTCCTTAATAACTTAATTTCACGCTACACCTTTGTCTTCCTAATGGCTCTCAAGAATTCTGTCCTGACCTTTTTTAGTATTCTCCTTGCCTAGCTCTCCCCTGCTGTGCATGAATCTGCAGGATGCAGCTGTACTTGCACTGAATTTTATTGATCTATGAGGTCTCAGTCGTGTTTAGCTTTGTTTTGAATATTTTAAGCAGGATTATGTTATTTCTGCAATATATTAAAATATTTCCAGTTTCTGATTCTACATTGTTGTTTATCCAAATTGTTCTCAGTCTGTACTTTCAGCCCATTAACATCTAGTCTTCTCCAATAAGACACCCTGCTCCTCATTACACGCACACTCACTATTCAATTTTAGAGTGACTAGGTTAGAACTGTACTCTTTAGAACATAGGGGAGGTTGAGGCTCTGTGTGTATCACTGGACAGTTTAAATAATTTCAAATAGTTGATTCTTTAACAGTATTTATAATTATACTTTTACAGTCTATTTTCATAGCCCTGGTCCCTTAGATTAGCTCCTCCAATATTAGCTTCTCTTACTTATGATGAATATAGTGTAGTGGATGTGGTGTGTATGGATTTTTATAAGGTATTTGACAAGGTTCCCAGGGTAGGCTCATTCAGAAAATTATGAGGCACAGAATCCATGGGGACTTGGAGGCTTGGATTCAAAACTGGTTTTCCCACAGAAGGCAAAGTGTATTGGTAGACAGCGAGTATTCTGCCCAAAAGTCAATGACTAGTGGTGTTCCGCAAGGATCTGTTCTGGGACCCGGCTCTTTTTGATCTTTATAAATGATTTGGATGAGAAAGTGGAGGAGTGGGTTTCTAAGTTTGTAGATGATACGATTGTTGGAAGTGTTCTGGGTAGTGTAAAATGTTGTCATAGGTTACAATAGGATACAGGCAGGATGGAGAGCTGGACGTCAATCCTGAAAAGTGTGAAGTGATGCTCTCTGGAAGATCAAACTTGAAGGCAGAATACAAAGTCAATGGCAGGATTGTTAGTGGTGCAGAAACAGCAGGATCTTGGGGTCAAGTCAGTAGATCCCTCAGAGTTACCCCACAGGTTGATAGGATGGTTAAGAAGGCAAATAGTGTGCTGGCCTTCATTAGTTAGGGGATTGAGTTCAAGAGCTACAAGGTTATGGTGCTGCTCTCTAAAACTCTGGTTAGACCACATTTGGAGTACTGTGTTCATTTGGTTGCCTCATGATAGGAAGGAAGTGGAAGCTTTAGAGAGGGTGCAGAGGAGATTTGTCAGGATACTGTCTGGATTAGAGTACATGTATAAGCAGTTAGAACCAAATGAGGTACTTGAGGAGTATAAGAAATGCAGGAGACACTTAGGAAATCAGGAGGTCTAAAAGAGGACATGAGATTGCTCTGCCAGACAAGGTGATAAAGAATCACAAGGGCTTCTATAGATATTGTTAGAGTGGAATCCTTTTGGGTAGCTGAATTGTTTACACTTAAATGACTTTGGCCACCAGACTTCTATTTTAACTGTTTGACAAAGGACTGTGGATTGAGTCCACCACAACGAGCTTCCTAAAAGGTGTGAATACCAGATGCTTCTGGTAGTCTGACCTGATGCTGTAGTTTCGAAGGCAGTATCGCCTATACATTATAAATATTAATTGTCTTCTATGCTAGCACGGGAAATGCCAAATAAATGTATCGTAGACTTAACTTACATTCCTAAAGGCTGTGGATACCAACCCAGACATGTTGGCGCCGGGAGGAAAGGATGGTGTGATATTTTGTATGTAGCTTCAATAGGAAGCATTGTCTATGCATTGTCTGTAACGTTTAAGTAGCGATTGCCTTTGTGTTTAGCATATAAATATTGAGCCCACATTGAGCTAACAGACCTTTCTGCGGAAAGCGTCTCCGTCTGTTAAGATTCCTGCTGTACCTTGTTGTATCGAATAAAAAAGCTGCTTTGTATCTACCAGTGACTCTGTCTGTCCGGTAATTTCATCCACGTTACAACAGATATATTAAGGGCAAAAGGATAGCAAGGTCCTCTTGAAGATCAGTGTGGTCATCGATGAGCAGAGCTGAAAGTGATGGGGGAGATCTTAAACACATTTTTTGCATCCGTATTTACTCGGAAAGCAGATACAATGCCAACAAAACTGAGACATGGACTGTATCTGAATTACAAAAGAGGAGGTGCTTGCTGAACTGAGGCAAATTTGGGCGAAAAAATCTCTAAGGCCTCATAAAGTGTCCTCTTGGACCTCATGGGAGACTATTGCAGAAATTGCACGGGCACTGGGAGAGATATTCATCAGAGTCCTGATGAAAGGTCTCAGTCTGAAATGTCGACTGTTTATTCCTCTCAACTGATGCTGCCTTAGCTGATGAGTTCCTCCGGCATTTGGGGTGTGCTACTGTGGGTTTCCAGCATCTGCAGAATCTCCTGTGTGAGAGATATTTAAAATGTCCTTAGCCATGGGTGAATAGCTAATGTTGTTCTGGTGTTTAAGAGGGGCTCTAAGAATAATGTGGAAAATTGGGGTCTGATTAAAGGAACAAAGGAATGGGAATAGTTAACTCACACATTCTAGCTCGGTTAGATTGTGCTTGACCTGACCAAATACATGCACAGCAATCTCCAGAGAAGGATGCAAAAGTACAATAAACGTCCAGTGAGCAGAAGTTCTGTGGGTGAAAACACCTTGTTAATGAGAGAAGTTAGAGGAGAATGGCCATACTGGTTCAAGCTGACAAGAAAGTGACAGCAACTCAAAAATTGCTTTGGAGGTGAACAAGTAAAATGCAGGGGCTTCAATGAAGTAGATTGGGAGATCAAAGATTCATCTTTAGCATATGAAAAGTCCATTCAAGAGTCTGATAACGCTGGAATAGAAGTTGTCCTTGAGTCTGGTGATACATGCTTTCAAGCTTTCATTCACTTTCAATGAACTGAATTTACAAAGGGCAGCACAAATGAATGTACTGCTCTATTTCACGTGTGGCCCATGCTACTGACAGTATCTATGCTATTTATTGACCCTGGACAATGTAGACCATGAAATGACACAGGAGATGGAGGAATATGCTATCAGGGATTCACAATGCAAAGGGCAATTGATCTTCTGCTCTTGTGATGTCTTTGCTCACACACAAGTAATACCAGTGCACAATCCAGAAGCTTCTGTCAAGGAATGTGTTTGATACAGAACTTGTGCATTTTGTGGATTTCGTATTTCCAGCTTCTTTGTTTTTTGTTGTTATGTTCAATGTTCATTGCAGGAATGGCTCTCCTGATTACTCATAGAACTGCTCTGAACAATAAAGGGCTTGTACTAAAAACAAAAAGTACACGTGGTTCACATATGCCTTCCCGAGATGGAAATCTGATATCTCTTCTGAGTCTAATTTATACATGTGACCCATGGATTTACAGCAATGTCATTGGCTGTTCATGAACTCTAAAAATTGCACGACAAATCACCTAAATCAGGTCATTGAGAAATGGGCAATGAATGCTGATCTGTCCAGCAACTCCTGCATCACATGAAGTGAAATAAAAACTCTCTGTGGAGTCCCTTACTGCGTGGCTTGGACATGGTTCCAATTCAGGGAATTGTATTAATTTATTTGAGCGAGAGCAAGGTTATACATGTACCGTGAGCAAAGGATGTTGGGGATGGTGAGGATGGTGTGGGACAGGTGGCAGAGAAGGAGAGTCGGGGACAGGGGGTGGTGCGAGTGCAGACACACTCAACCCCGAGACACCGGGCAAGGTCACTTGATTCCAAGTAACTCGTTTATTGATCATTACAGAATGTCTCTCTGGTGCTCCCTCCCCTCTCCTTTCTCCATTTCCCAACCATGATTCTCCTTTTCCCTACCCCCTTCCCACTCACAATCTACAATAGAGATTCATATCAGCGTCAGGTTTATCATCACTCGCATATGTCATGAAATTTGTTTATTTGCAGCTGCAGCAGTACAGTGCAATACATAAAATTACTGATGTACTGTAGTAATTAATATAGGCGCATATATAGCTAGGGTGGTTAAGATTTTTGCATAGTGGTGTATATATCTGCTTTCTGTGCGTAAATAGAATTTAGACAAGAAATTGTTTTCCTTTAGGTCTTTTTATTACACCATTACCTTGTCCTTTTTTTGAATAATACTTGACTGAAATTTTTTATTGGAAATAAAAATTGATGAAGGCTACTTTGATGCAGCTACAAAGAAGGCAAGACAGCAGCTATATTTCATTAGGAGTTTGTGGAGATTTGGTTTGTCAACTAAGACACTCAGAAGCTTCTACAAATGTATCATGGACAGCATTCTGACTGGCTGCATCACCATCTGGTATGGAGGGTGGGGATGGAGCTACTGCACAAGATTGAAGTAAGTTGCAGAAAATTGTAATATTCGTCAACTCTATCATGGGTAGTATCCTTGGGTAGCTTCCGTAGTATCCGAGACACCTTCAAGAAGTGGTGCTTTAGGAAGTTGGCAACCATCATTAAGGGTCCCCATCACCCAGGACAATGCCCCCTTCACACTGTTACTATTGGAAAGGAGGTACAGAAGCCTGAGTGATTCAGGAACAGCTCAGTGATTCAGGAACAGCTTTGTCCCCACTGTCACCCGATTTCCGAATGGACATTGAACCTATGAACACTACCTCACTACTTTATTATTTCTGATATCTTGCACTATTTGTTTTAAATCAGGTGCCTGAGAATTTTGCACAGTAGTGTATACTGTATATGTGCTTTGCATGTGTAATTCGAATTTAAACATGGAATTGTTTTCCTTCAGGTATTTTTATATACACCATTCCCTTGTTCTTATATAGAGTAATACTCAGTTGAGTTTTTTTATATAGGAAGTAAAAATTGATGCAGACTACTTTGATGCAGCTATAAAGAAGGCCCTGCGGCTGTGACCCTGCTGAACCCTACATCACAGCGCTAAGCAGTATTGCACCCATATTGTACTGTCTCAGAACTTTTATATTTGTGTGCTGTAGCACTTACTTTTTATTTGCAGTTATTTTGTAAATAACGCTATTCTTTGCATTTCTGGTCAGATGCTAACTGCATTTCATTGGCTTTGTTTCTGTACTCGGCACAATGACAAAGTTGAATCTAATCTAATATATACTTAATGTAACTCAGTTTTTTCTCTTTGTTTACTTATCATGCATTTCATTGTACTGTTGCCATAAAGTTAATAAATTTTATGACATATGCTACTGATATTAAATCTGATTCTGATATTTAATTAAAATACAATAAATCTAATTGCACCTTTAAAATTATATTTTATTACAAATATCTGTGTGTGCACCAAAATAATTTTCTGGCATTACAACTTTGACAGTCCTGAAACAATTTTCAGTACTGCTCTCACCCCAAACCCACAAACACCTATTCCAATTGTTATCAACTATTAACTTAACTAAACAACATTTAAAATGTATGTTCTGGATGTGATTGAAGTCAGCAGAGAGATACTGAAGCTGGTGATATATTTAGTCATCATAACAAGCAGGAATCATTCTGGAGACACTCTCGGTAGAGGGTCACAAACCCAAAGGTATATCACATTTTTATACCCTTAAGATCAAAGGTAACAGTAAATGATTCAATACAACTTGAATAGTTACAATGCTTCAATACTTTGTGTTGACAACTGGTTCCTTTGAGATACATAGTGGAAGCACTTTGTAATTGATAAGACACATCTAAAGGTCCAAACACCTTAGGAGAAACTAATTAACACAAATATTCCAATCTTTTTTGATGACAGAGAACCAGACACCCAAAATTTATGTTTACAGGGCTGTCTCTGAGTACACAAATATGAAAGGTACACAAGAACTATTGATTGGCTATTCCTGTAACCATGTTTGATATGCTAAGTGACATCATCTGTCTGGTCTGCCAGCTTGCACTCAAGTCACAATGGTGCAAATAATTTAGCCAATGTTGCCTGGTGTGATGCAATCCAATTAACACAACCTTACTGTCACAACGTTTGGCTGTTGCATATGCAATCTCAGTCTGTGGGCCCGTTTAACTTCAATATACAGCTTGCAATTTACAATAAGAACTGAAGGTTAATTGCAGATATCCTGAACTTGTTTACATTTGCAATAAGAACTGAAGACTAGCTCTTGTTTGAATTAATATCTGCTTTATCCCCATAAATCCAGAATACTCCCTAACAATGTGCATGACTCCTTTTGATCACTTTTACTTCATACATCTATTTTTCTTGGTTCAAACTACCACAAGGAACCATAATCTCTTTTGGATCTGGAATGGAAATTCTGTGCTCGTGTTAAATAAGAGCTTCTCCATAAATCTTACGCTGATTTTAAGCTAATGACAATTTATTTGCTAGCTGATCCATTTGCAGGTGCAACCTCGATCATTTCTGTAGTTTCAACAAGCACTGACTACATTCATGACAAGTCTGTGATCATTAATTTTCCTTCACTTACACTCTGTTGCTATGCTACCTAAATTATGCAAGACTAACAAAAATATTTTAAATACAATTTTCTTCGAATGTCTGTTCTTTACAAACCTTAGAATTTGAAGACACTTTGGCATAAAATGTGTGTGGTAATATTTACACTACAATTACTGTTCTGAGATTGTGGCTTCAGTAATGCTTTCAGCCAGACAGTACCTCATATATTATGTCTGGGTTCAGCTGGAAAACTCCTGCAAGAAGAATCATACGTGGTTCAGATTACAAGCAATGGTGTGGTTTCTCTCACTATTATGCAACCGGCGTACTTTGAGAATTTGGACACGAGTTTCTGCACTTTGTAACCATTTAATCCTAGCTTTGTTCTGTTCCACCACCACATCATTCCCCGCAACTTTTAATCATTACAGATATAACCACACAATATTGCAGGCATCTCAGTTGCTGCAACTTTACAAGCCACAGTCTGTCTGCCTTTTGCTGTTTGAACTGCCCAGAGCTCAGACTCGCTACCCATGGTGTCCCTTCTCCCAATTAATGTGCACAATATTCAAGCTGACCTTCCTCTTTACTTCACTCCTTACCTATCGCCCTCCTCTTTGCCAAGAGGCCTCAACAGCAACCAATCCTCGAGTAGACTCGGCCCCGAGAATAGAGTCTTTATCAGCAGGCAAAGCCGGGCAGTGGAACTTTACTACTTGTAACAAGCACTTCTAACAATCTTCAAATAGCCAGACACATCAACACACCTTAAAATTTATTTAAATGCTTTCTCTTAAGAAGTAACAAAATCATATTAGACATATTAAAATCATATCAAAGTCAATTTTTAAAATTCCAATAAAGGAAGATTTTAAAAATATAAATATCATCTTACATTTGCTCCTCTTAATCTCCAGACTGTTAATCATCAATGAAAAACTTCCAAGATGTGACAGACTTCCCATCAGAAAGCTGGATTCCACAGTTTGGTCAGTAGGGTTGAATTTTGCATGAACACTGCAATGGAATGGAGTGACAGATGCAGAGGTATCTGTCACTTAGCATGTCTCAGCACTATGGGATACGTTGAAGGACAGATACCACTGCATCCACGTGCGTTGACCAATATTCTTCAGCCTTTTTATAAGGCAGCGCTCTTCAGTGACCCATGAACAGCAGGAAGGTGTAGCCTGTACTTTTTGCAAATATTAACCAATAATTGAATTTTAGAAAAACAATAGTCAAAGCAAAATTAAAGTCCTCAGGTCATCCGGAAAGACTTATAATCAGTGGTAGCTTTAATGTGTGAAGTAAAAATTACATACATATTAAAAAAAATAATTAAACAGCTTGATTCTCTCTTCCACAGTATGACAATATTGTTGAGAGTTTGGAATAGTCTCTTATATGCAGCTATTCTACCCTGACATATTCTGAATCTTTCAATAATGAAGTTGTTTAAATGATGATGGCTTGCTGCATCATTCACTTTCTGTCTCTCCTGCCCATCCAAATATTAAGAATCCAGAATGATCCCCACCATTCATTGGTGGAACTTCCTACAAGTTTTCATTTGCTACAGGTGCCCTAGTATTTTCAGTAAGTCTCTAGCTAGTGGACTTGAACAGATAACGAATGGGGAGTAGAGGTGCTGGGTCCTTAAGCACTTGAAACTTCAGAATTTTTTGAAAGCATTGACAATAAACTGGACTGGTCAAAGAACACTGAGGCTGTCTACAAGAAGGGTCAAAGCCGTCTCTATTTCCTGAGGAGACTGAGGTCCTTTAACATCTGCCGGATGATGCTGAGGATGTTCTATGAGTCTGTGGTGGCCAGTGCTATCATGTTTGCAGTTGTGTGCTGGGGCAGCAGGCTGAGGGTAGCAGACACCAACAGAATCAACAAACTTATTCGTAAGGCCAGCGATGTTGTGGGGATGGAACTGGACTCTCTCACGGTGGTGTCTGAAAAGAGGTTGCTGTCTAAGTTGCATGCCATCTTGGACAATGTCTCCCATCCACTACATAATGTACTGGGTGGACACAGGAGTACATTCAGCCAGAGACTCATTCCTCCGAGATGCAGCACAGAGCGTCATAGGAAGTCATTCCTGCCTGTGGCCATCAAACTTTACAACTCCTCCCTTGGAGGGTCAGACACCCTGAGCCAATAGGTTGGTCCTGGATTTATTTTGTAATTTACTGGCATAATTTACATATTACTATTTAACTATTTATGGTTCTATTACTATTTATTATTTATGGTGCAACTGTAATGAAAACTAATTTTCCCCGGGATCAATAAATTATGACTATGACTAAAATAAAACAATTTAAAAATGTATAAATTTTATAACCCTTTGATCTACAGACCAAGAGCTGAGAGGTGTGACTTAGGTTGTTTTCTCAGCCATCACAGACATAATGGACTGGCGGGTTTGATTTAGAGTTTGGGGTTTGATGTTCTTTCTGTTTGCACAATTTAATTTTCTGCATAGAGGGAGGTTTGATGTTCTTGTTTCCACTTGCACAATTATTTTTTCACATGGGCAGGGGTTTGATGCTCGTGTTGCCATTTATGAGATTTGTTTTTTTTGTGTTGGGGGCTTGATGTCTTTCTTTCAGTGACTTCCATGGTTTTCTTTGTTTCGTGGCTAACTGGAGAAGACAAATCTCAGAGTTATATACTGCATACGTACTTTGCTAATAAATGAATCTTTGGACCTTTGAAATGATCTCCTCTCTTCTTCATTTATCTTCTTTTGAACATTGGTTGTTTGGTCTGTTTTTGTTTATGTATGTTTTTCATAAATTCTATTGTATCTTTTTATTTCCTTGTAAATGCCTGTGAGAAAATGAATCTCAAGATAGTATATAGTGACAAATATGTACTTTGATAATAAATTTACTTTGACTTTGACTATGTTGCGAATTTCTACAATTATATATTACTGATCTCACTAACCTTTCGCAAAGTGCAGAATATCCAAAACACCATGCCTTAGATTTAAAAACAGATTGAATTAAAGTTCCTTTTTGATCTAGGAGTATGTGAATGGAAGCCCCTTAACATCAAAGTTAAGGTAAAGGAAGTATTAAAGAGCCATTATTTCCCTTTACATTTTTAAGTCATTACTTTTTGGGATAAAACCTGCTACAAATGTCTAGGATATCAATAGACATTCATAACCTTTGCAATATATTCAATGTATTCATTTCTGACCAGCCAGTTTCAGATGGGAGAGTAGAATCTTTGTTTTGCAAAAGCTTGGGGTGAGTCCTGACATAAATTATATGAGCCGTCCCATCAGATCAAAGATGGAGGTGAAAGATCCCATTTGGAACAAATGGCTTAATTTAGAAGATATTCTGTTATTGAGATGAGGACAAGATTTGCATTTATAAAATTAAGCAAAAGACTGTACCAAAGAAAGCAAGGAAAAGATATGAAAGATGCCAGTTATAAGTCATTCCCTCAGAAAAAGATACGTTAACATTGTTTATACTGTATAAAGTGTTTTCAATAATACATTCACTCTGCAGAAATTACCACTTAAACCCATTTAAATTAATCTTACAATCAAGTTCAAAGTTCAAAGTAAAATTTTAATGCAAGTGCATTAATTTCACCATATATACAATTCTGAGGTTCATTTCCTTGTGGACAATCATAGTAAATACAAGAAACATGATAGATTCAATGGAAGACCACACCCAACAGGATGGAGAGCAACCAATGTGCAAAAACAAAACAAGAAACTGTGCAAATACAAAAAGAAAGAGGGAAAATAATAATAATAATAATAGTAATAATTAAGCAATAAGTATTGAGAACATGAGATGAAGAGTCCTTGAAAGTGAGTCCATAGGTTGTGGGAACAGTTCAGTGATGGGACGAGTGAAATCCACATCCACCTAGTTTAAGAGCCTGATGCTTGAGGGGTAATAACTGTTCCACAAACTGGTGGTGCAGGTCCTAAGATTTCTATACCTTCTTCTTTATGGCAGCGGTGAGAAGAGAGCATGACCTGGGTGGTGGGAGTCTCTGATGATGGTTACTATTTTCCTGCAACAGCACTCTGTGTAGATATGCTCAATGGTGAAGAGGACTTTACTCCTGATTTCATCATCAGTCCTTCAAAGCACTTCATCAGAGTGGATGGAAGTGCTACCGGATGATAAGCATTGAGGTAGGTTACCATATTCTTCTTAGGCACCAAAAGTATCTGTGATAAATGTAATTACTTCCAATTAAAATTGTTAGATACAGTTTTTGCTTCTTTTTCGACAGTCCCTTGGGATTAAGGACAACTTGCTTCCATGCCTGTTCAGTAGGCTTTGAGGTTCATGAGGGATTCAGAAATCCTATCATGGGGTGCGATTGGGGATTCTTGATGGGCTGGACTGTCTTATGATGTGGTGTGCTCCATACTGATCTCCAAATTCTCTTTTCCCTTGATGGCCAAAAGCCATGCTGTTGCACTGTAGACAATAATATATTTCATCGTCAATGTCTGCCTCCACTCAGAGTTACCTCCTGATATTTGGGAATGGATTCCATGTCTCATAATCCATTCTATGGACAACATAATACCAGATAGGTAAGTTCTTTATATGGAAAGTGGCAATTGCATGGAAAGCCCTGCCATGGTGATGGTAGAGGAAGATACATTAAAGGCATTTAAGAGTCTCATAGATATGCACATGGATGATAGAAAAATTGAGACTTATATAGGAGGAAAGGGTTAGATTGATCTTAGAGTAGGTTAGAAAGTCAACACAACATTGTGGGCCGAAAGGCCTGCACTGTGCTGCAATGTTTGATGTAATGGACTTTTATGACCAGAGGGTGGCGCTGTTTGGTGAGTGTGAATTCGTAGAGAGCTTTTATTTTGCACATATTGTGTGTTCAGACTCTCATTAAACAAGTTGGAGTGCAGCTCCAAATGTATTGGTAGTAAACAGCCAATTTAAACTTGTCACAAATTCTCCCTTAACCTTCACGTACTTTTTTTTTGTTTCTGTAAACTGGCTCATGTAATTAGAAGAACAGTATCAGCTTAATTTATTTAAGTTATAATTTTACCAACCATATGTATTAATTTTTCATGTAGATTAAGCAAGTCTCTTGTTTCATTACAAGTGGCAAGTTGCAATAATCAGCACAGTAACTACCGTGTTATTCAGAAATGGTAAATCAGAAGTAGTTCAATCTGTTGTGATGGACTTACATGAGAGAAAGGAACAAGAAAATAATTGATACATTTTGCAATTACAAGCAGCTTGGAGAATTGATAAGACTTCTATTTCTGGATATAAAAGTGCAGTGTGCCCTTTCCTCTAAATGTTATGTACGATCCGTGTGATTATTATTCCAGAAATATAAAATACAAGACTTGAAAAGATTTTGCAAGAAGTATTGAAAGCTTCACAAAACACGCATTGAGTCAAAGGAATTCAGACCCTTAGAAATCTTCGATCTTTCATGTCTATTTCTAGAAATGTTCATCACTATTTCAATTCAGAGAAGACGACTTGTTAAGGAGAAGTTCAGTAGTGGAATTTTGACCAAGGCATGGGTTTTGAAGAGGACTTAGTGGTGTGTTTATTCATCATCCATCATATTGGTAAGTGGCTTGGGGCTAATGTCACTCCAAGAAGTAGCAAGAAATAGCAGCTGGAGGATGAGGGAAGGCTGCGAGTGTGGAGTAGAAAGCCATGGAAATCAAAGGGAAAGGAAGGGGAAAGGGGTAAGAGGAGAAAGAGGAAATGAAATGGGTAGAGATGAGACTGTTTAGCGATTGTCCAAAACTAATTTTTTTTGGCATAAACTCATTTTGAAAAGCAAGGTCATGAGATTCATTTATATTCACCAATATTACTTAGATTTTGTTTGCTATGGGCACACTTTTAACATGTTGAACCATTGCACCATATTCAAATCGTCTTATTTGCACACTTCAACAACAGAGACAACTGCTTTCATTTATCTAGCACCTTTAATTCCTTTAGGGATTTAGATGGCCTAGGGTAGAAGGAGATGAGTTATTAACTTCAAACTTTCTGCATAATCGCTCGAAGAGTTGAACTGCACGTGCATGTAACGAGAGCTGTATAACTCATCTCCTTCTACCCTAGGCCGTGAACTTATCAATCACCCCTGCTGTGGACCACTTTCTGGAGGTCCAAGACACCGACTTCTACAAAGAAGAGATCCACATGCTCCACGACCGCTGGACTAAGTGTGTAAATGTATGAGGGGACTATGTTGAAAAATAAATATGCTAGGTTTTCTAAAATTGACCCCTTCTGCCTTAGGCCATGAACTTATCAATCACCCCTCGTATATTTGTGTGAGAGTGTGTGTATGTGAGGGAGAGAGAGAAAGAGAGAGAGAGCCAGCTAGACAGACAAACAGACAGAGTTTACCTATTCTAATCTTGCAACTGCTTGCCATTGGATCAAGACCTCATTCTGTGAGCCAGCATGCAATGACCACATCCAATTAAGATAATGCATACATAGGAATTTTCCATTCCTCTGAACTGCCAAGAGAAGAAGAGAAGAAAACTTACATTAAATGTTACAGAATTTCAAGTAAGAGTCAATGACTTATCTGTCAGATCAGGGAATCACATCCTTGTGCTTCCTCACAATACCTGGTCTTTATTGACTATACTAAAGTCTTTGACTCCACTAACTGTGGGATACTGTTGTTCTCAAATTCAACAGCTCCCAGGTATTTTTCTCTATCTGACAGCTGTCTGATGTCATGCCTATTATGGTTTAAATCAACAAATGATCTATAACCAATATGACTCGGTACATATTGAAATCACAGAAGGCTCTATCATTTTTCAAAACTTTTCTCAATCTTTTCACAACAATAGTGCAGCTTCACTCCAATAAACTTCCCACTGGAGTGGAGTTAATCTATGGAACAAAATGGGAACCTGTTCAATCCATGACTACTGTAAAACCAAGGTCACTCTCCACTCTCAGTCACTAAACTGCAGTATGTTTCCCATGCACACACAGGCACAGTTCCAAGACATTGTCGACTTGTTCAATAAAGCATTTGAGAGATTGGGGCTTATACTAAAAAACAGTACAATATAGGTTCCTGTGATACAATAAAGGTCCTTAGCAAGGTTCTGGAAAATATTGATCACTGCCATACCTTGAGCTGCATCTGAGCAAATGCAAAGGACATAACAAAATTCATCATCACCTCCTGAGCATAAGCCAGACCTTTGGTCATCTGGGACAGATAATATTTGAAGATCAATATGTGGAGATAAAACCTGTGGTCTGCTAGACAACAATGATCAATGCCCCTGTCAGCTTCAGAGACAGCAAGTATTTCAAAATGCCAGAGAGATACAACAATGTTATCTTCACAATTCCCTCAAAACCAGAGCAGGATAAGTAAAACAATAGTACCATCTATTCCCAGGCCAAAATCCTCAGTACTGAAGTTGTAGTTAGGCCTCATCGGCTTCATTGAACAGATCTAGTCATTTGCATGGCTAGCAACAGATTCCTAAAAGAAGCATTTTACCCTAAGCCCTGTCATGACAAGAGATTACCAAATAAATAGGAGAAACAATTCAATGATGATCTGAAAGTCATTTTGTAAAGAGTGAAAAGAATTCCACTGATTCCTAGAGTCCCCGGTCCACGTCCCCCCAAAATGAAGAATGCTCAACACTGAACTAAACCACAAACTATGGACTCACTTTCAAGGCCTCTACATTTCATGCCCTCAGTATTATTTATCTACTTTTTTAAATGCTCTGCATGGTTTGCCTTCTTTTGCACATCGGTTATTTGTCAGTCTTTATTTATGTATAGCTTTTCAGAAATTCTATCGTATTTCTTTATTTTCCTGTAAATGCCTGCAAGGATAAAAAGAATCTCAAGGTAGCATATGGTGACATATACAGTATGTAAGTTGATAATAAATTTGCTTTGACTTTGAGTATTAGGGATATGGTCTTGAGAACCTTGATCCATTCATTACAAGTATACTTAAGCCCAGTGTAAATAATGGAGAGAGTGCACCACCTCTCAACCTGCTTATACACCTACCCATCCTGAGTCTGTGACAGTCTCATATTGGATTCATTATCCACTTCAAGCTTGCAGTAATGTATTGTATGTGTTGATCTGACCAGGAGCGCGGACTTTGTGAATGGATTTACCATTCATGGACCATTAGATTCACGGATTTGGATGTTTCATTTGTGGACGGATTTACCATTCACTAATGAAACAGCCAAATCCATGAAGCTAATTATCAAGGTGTCTTTTATCATTTACTTATTTACTCAGTTAGAGTGACCAGCTGAAGAAGTAAAAAGGTTTATTTGCGGTATCACAATCCGATGAGTTTTGTTTTGGCTATATACAAACAGTCAGCTGAACGATTATCAATAATCCTATCAATAAAAAGGTAGATTTATACTGAACACAAGAGGTTCTGCAGAAGTTGGAACTCCAGAGCAAAACACACAAAATACTGGAGGAAGCCAGGCAGCATCTATGGAAAGAAATATAATGTTGACATTTTGCGCTGAGACCTGATGAATTGCTTTTTAACAACATAAGGGATTATTGAAATTCGAATGATTGTACCAATGGATATTTTAAACACAAGAGATCTGCAGAGGGTGGTAATGCAAAGCAACATACACATTTTACTGGAAGAATTCACCAGGTCAGGCAGCATCAATGGAGAGAAATAAAAAGTCGAATTGTCAGGCCAAGACCCTTCATCATGTCTTGGCCCAAAACAGTGACTCTTTATTCCTTTCCATAGATGCTGCCCAAACAGATGAGTTCCTCTAGCATTTTGTGTGTGTTGCTCTGTTCATACTGATGTGCAGCCATATTAAAGATAATTGACAATGATACCTTTGGGATTTTCATGGATCTCTCTAAAGACAAAGAAATAGATTTCAAATGAAAGTGGAGCAGCAGTTTGCTCTGGTGTCTTGCATTTCTAGAGACTTAGATACAATCACAATCTTTGGTGCTGGAGGTGTGGTGTTTGCACAGTGACCTTGTGACCTCATGGTTTTCTGTCGAGTTTCCCCCTGTATCTCAAACACATCCTGGTGACTTAACTGGTAAATACAAATAGTAAAGATAAACAGCAAAAAAAATCAAAGGATCATAAGCAAGAGACAATAAATTGCAGGGCTTACGGAAATAAGCCAAATAGCTTCCCAGGAGCTAGCATGTATCCAATGGATTCCTTCTGTGTCATAATTTAAGATACAAGATACAAGATTGTTTAATGTTATTTCCAGCACACAAATTTAAAGAACAAAATAATTGTTGCCACAAATCTGATGCAGCTCAAAAAACACAATACGATAAAGAATACAATAATATAAACACAATAGGCATCCGTTAGTCTTGTGAGACCATGCATTTACACCTTGGAAGGTTTCCAGGGCGCAGGCCTGGGCAAGGTTGTATGGAACACCAGCAGTTGCCCATGCTGCAAGTCTCTCCTCTCCACGCCACCGATGTTGTCCAAGGGAAGGGCATTAGGACCCATACAGCTTGGCACCGGTGTCGTCGCAGAGCAATGTGTGGTTAAGTGCCTTGCTCAAGGACACACACACTGCCTCAGCCAGGGCTCAAACTGGCAACCTTCAGATCACTAGACCGACGTCTTAACCACTTGGCCATGTGCCAACACTAAAAACACAATAAATATAAATATATAAGATAACATATATAAATAGAGTGTATGTACATAAAGTGATCCTAGGTACAGGCGTGTCTGTACATAAGGTGACTGACAGGAAATTATAAAGGTATTGCTGGTGGGGGGTGGGAGGTGATGCTGCTCAGCCTTACTGCTTGTGAAAAGTGTTTGATTTTGTTTCTGGTGGTCCTGCTGATGATGCTGTCTATCTGATGATAAGGAGAATTCTAGTGGTAACTGAGCTGAAATGTTACCTCTGCTTCGCTCTCCTCCAATGTTGCATGGCTGACTACAATTTCCCAATCTTTCTGCCTTTATTAAAAAAATAACTTTAGAATGTCTCAACAGGTTTTATAGCTAGTTAAGTAATATCAACATATAGTTACTATTGCAATGCAAGAAACATGGTGGTAACAATTTGTGTTAGAAATCTCTCAGAACCACAGAGTAACAATCCGCCACAAGACTTGTAGTGAGTTGCACACAATGTGGTTAATGCACAAACTTACAATACTAAGATTACTGATTGAGGGAGGTTTTATTTCAGCAAGCTACATGAATATTGCAATATTGCTGATTGCACATTTGATACATTCTTTTAAAGTGCAATAGAAGAATAGTGAAAACAAACACAGAACAACTGAATTAATAGACTTGGTTCCAATCACGTTGTGTAGCATATGTAGTACGTGCTTGGAAGATGAACTATTCAGTGTGCAGTTTCCTGTAGTTGCAGTCCAGTGTTCCTCCAGATGTAGAAGCTACTGCAGTCAAATTCTTGCTTGGACAGCTGCCAAATTGTGAGCTACAGAGTGCTCACACTGTAAATCTGCAGCAAACCTTTCTGGGCCTATGCAACTTTCAGTTCAGGATCCTTAGAGGCAGTAATTCTTCATGTCTGGTAATGACACTGAATTAAGTCAAGTAATAAATCAAAAGAAGGCATCCGTCCACAGCATGTACTAATCTGTCTGAGTGGCGAACCTCAAAACTACTTGAGGCCTGTAAGGAGATCTGCCTGATGACCTTTACCTTTTGTTGTGGAAGCTGTAAGGTACATACCTTCCATGAAATCAATTCCTGGAAGATACTGCTACTTTATTGCAGGCCTATATGACTCATGTGGAGCTGCTGGAGTGAACTGCACTGATATTTGGATGACACAGCATTTGGAGTCTGAAGTGGGCATTGGGAATTACAGGTGTCCTAGCCTGATGGTTTGATGGATTGAAAAATCTGAAGCAGAGGAGGAATGAAAGAGCCTCTCACAGAGTGAAGTGAATGTGCACTCCAAAGTCAGAGTTGGGTAACCTTATTGCCTTGTAATTCATGAACCATAGATCCACCCGTACACCCATATACCCCTAATACCAATGCTTACCCTCGCAGTTTTTGGTAATCTTGCCAGCTATTTACTTTGTCCACAGGGTTTTTAGTCCTAGTTGATTGAATTGCACTTATGGGAAAAACAGCGAATATCTGGATCTTGCATTCATCTTCCTTTCTCCGATAACTGGTTAATATGTGATTGCTACCAAAAGGGGCTCAGCTTTAGGGTATTCCTTTGGTCTCACACCTCACGCAGTTTATGGGGAACATTCAGCCAAGGAAACCATTGGTCTGCACCTGACCTCTCTTCAATGTCCATCATCAGTGCTTTCTGTGCACATCCCTATGTTGCTCATACTTGCCACTATACAGAATGCACTTGCTGTACTGTCTTGGTTCTGCTGTCAGTAATATTAATGTTTTATTGATATTGGCTTCTCTAGTTCTCTTAGTGTGTGTGTGTGTGTGTGTGTGTGTGTGTGTGTGTGTGTGTGTGTGTGTGTGTGTGTGTGTGTGTGTGGGGGGGGGGTCTCCCTGAATAGTATAGAGAATAAACACTAGTTTATGAAAAAAAAACAGATGTATCAATGTAATGATTGCATCACAAAATCTTGAGAAACAATTAAAAAAATAGTGTTCACATAATCATATATTGGTGGAAATCACAAGAGAATTGATTTTGCTCGGATATCTACTTTAAACTCCCTTTCACTCAGTTAAATAACATATGTTCCTGTACATGCTTTAAAGAGAGCAGGCTATTCTGGACTGGGTTTTGAGCAATGAGGAAGGGTTAATTAGCAATCTTGTCGTGAGAGGCCCCTTGGGTAAGAGTGACCATAATATGGTGGAATTCTTCATTAAGATGGAGAGTGACATAGTTAATTCAGAAACAAAGGTTCTGAACTTAAAGAAGGGTAACTTTGAAGGTATGAGACGTGAATTAGCTAAGATAGACTGGCAAATGACATTTAAAGGATTGACGGTGGATATGCAATGGCAAGCATTTAAAGGTTGCATGGATGAACTGCAACAAATGTTCATCCCAGTTTGGCAAAAGAATAAATCAAGGAAGGTAGTGCACCCGTGGCTGACAAGAGAAATCAGGGATAGTATCAATTCCAAAGAAGAAGCATACAAATTAGCCAGAGAAAGTGGCTCACCTGAGGACTGGGAGAAATTCAGAGTTCAGCAGAGGAGGACAAAGGGCTTAATTAGGAAGGGGAAAAAAGATTATGAGAGAAAACTGGCAGGCAACATAAAAACGGACTGTAAAAGCTTTTATAGATATGTAAAAAGGAAAAGACTGATAAAGACAAATGTAGGTCCCCTGCGGACAGAAACAGGTGAATTAATTATGGGGAGTAAGGACATGGCAGACCAATTGAATAATTACTTTGGTTCTGTCTTCACTAAGGAAGACATAAATAATCTTCCAGAAATAGTATGGGACAGTGGGTCCAGTGAGATGGAGGAACTGAGCGAAATACATGTTAGTAGGGAAGTGGTGTTAGGTAAATTGAAGGGATTGAAGGCAGATAAATCCCCAGGGCCAGATGGTCTGCATCCCAGGGTGCTTAAGGAAGTAGCCCAAGAAATAGTGGATGCATTAGTGATAATTTTTCAAAACTCGTTAGATTCTGGACTAGTTCCTGAGGATTGGAGGGTGGCTAATGTAACTCCACTTTTTAAAAAAGGAGGGAGAGAGAAACCGGGGAATTATAGACCGGTTAGCCTAATGTCGGTGGTGGGGAAACTGCTGGAGTCAGTTATCAAGGATGTGATAACAGCACATTTGGAAAGCGGTGAAATGATTGGACAAAGTCAGCATGGATTTGTGAAAGGAAAATCATGTCTGACGAATCTCATAGAATTTTTTGAGGATGTAACTAGTAGAGTGGATAGGGGAGAACCAGTGGATGTGGTATATTTGGATTTTCAGAAGGCTTTTGACAAGGTCCCACACAGGAGATTAGTGTGCAAACTTAAAGCACACGGTATTGGGGGTAAGGTATTGGTGTGGGTGGAGAGTTGGTTAGCAGACAGGAAGCAAAGAGTGGGAATAAACGGGACCTTTTCAGAATGGCAGGCAGTGACTAGTGGGGTACCGCAAGGCTCAGTGCTGGGACCCCAGTTGTTTACAATATATATTAATGACTTGGATGAGGGAATTAAATGCGGCATCTCCAAGTTTGCGGATGACACGAAGCTGGGTGGCAGTGTTAGCTGTGAGGAGGATGCTAAGAGGATGCAGGGTGACTTGGATAGGTTGGTTGAGTGGGCAAATTCATGGCAGATGCAATTTAATGTGGATAAATGTGAAGTTATCCACTTTGGTGGCAAAAATAGGAAAACAGATTATTATCTGAATGGTGGCCGATTAGGAAAAGGGGAGGTGCAACGAGACCTGGGTGTCATTATACACCAGTCATTGAAAGTGGGCATGCAGGTACAGCAGGCGGTGAAAAAGGCGAATGGTATGCTGGCATTTATAGCGAGAGGATTTGAGTACAGGAGCAGGGAGGTACTACTGCAGTTGTACAAGGCCTTGGTGAGACCACACCTGGAGTATTGTGTGCAGTTTTGGTCCCCTAATCTGAGGAAAGACATCCTTGCCATAGAGGGAGTACAGAGAAGGTTCACCAGATTGATTCCTGGGATGGCAGGACTTTCATATGAAGAAAGACTGGATGAACTGGGCTTGTACTCGTTGGAATTTAGAAGATTGGGGGGGGATCTGATTGAAACGTATAAGATCCTGAAGGGATTGGACAGGCTAGATGCAGGAAGATTGTTCCCGATGTTGAGGAAGTCCAGAACGAGGGGTCACAGTTTGAGGATAGAGGGGAAGCCTCTTAGGACCGAGATTAGGAAAAACTTCTTCACACAGAGAGTGGTGAATCTGTGGAATTCTCTGCCACAGGAAACAGTTGAGGCCAGTTCATTGGCTATATTTAAGAGGGAGTTAGATATGGCCCTTGTGGCTATGGGGGTCAGGGGGTATGGAGGGAAGGCTGGGACGGTGTTCTGAGTTGGATGATCAGCCATGATCATAATAAATGGCGGTGCAGGCTCGAAGGGCCGAATGGCCTACTCCTGCACCTATTTTCTATGTTTCTATGTCTCTATGAAATAAATTATAATCTGCTCAAAAGCTGATACAGGTTTATCCTGTGCTATATGTTGGACAAAGGTCGAACAAAAAATTTGCGATTGTCTTGTAGCTTGCTAACTTTCTAATCATGCGCTACACATTAACTCAGAGAGATGTAGAATAGATACTTTGGACCCCAGGTCTCATTACAAAATACTAGTCAGCGCAATCAATTGTTTGAATTAACACACAAAAATTGTTGGAGGAACATAGCAAGTCAGGTAGCATCTATGGCAATTAATACACAGTTAATTTTTCAGGCCATGACCCTTTTTCTGGACTGAGGAAGACATGAGAATAAGAAAGTGGGGGGAGGGAAAGGAGAGTAGCTGAAAGGTAATAGGTAAAGCCAGGTGGGTGGGGAAGGTAAAAGGCTTGAGAAAAAGGGTTCTGATAGGAAAGCAGTATGTTGGTTTAGAACAATTACAGCCCTGTCAATATTCTGAAATGTGTCATAACCAAAGATGTTCCCTCAGAGCATACTCTTACAGTAAACATGCTGCTGTTTCAAAAAAATCTGTCTGGTCTACTGTATCAAGCTGAACAAACTGAATACAATTGAATACTAGGAAAAAAGGATCAGCCATGATTGAATGGTGGAGCAGACTTGATAGCCTAATCTGCTCCTATGTCTTATGGTCTTATGGTCTTAAGCATACAGACGTCAAGAAATTCTTGTTTGATATCATGTCTTAAAGTAACATTTTCCATACAGGGCCGTGTTCCACACAGGACAGCATATTGACTCACTTTCAAGTACTCTACAACTCATCTTCTTATTATTTTTTAAAATTATTTGCATGGTGCCTTATTTTGCATCTTAGTTATTCACCAGTCTTTGCTTTTCATAAATTCAATTTTATTTATTTTCCCTTAAATGTCTGCAAGAAAATTAATCTCAAGATAGTATATGGCAACAATACATATTTTGAAAATAAATTTCCTTTGACTTTGATGTTGTCTCCCATTGCAATAAGTAACACTTGTCTTCTGGACGTCCTTAAAGTGCAATGATTTATGGTATGTACAGTACAATATAATTTGCATAAAGTATGTTTTCCTCTTGTACTACCTTACTGTTTATTTAAAATTCCTCTTCAAAAGTGCTGTTTTCCTTAAATATATAGATTTATGGTTATGTTTGTTAGCCAACTGTTGTGTTTCAGATTCCATTGTAATCATGAACTGAACCAAATGGTGATGTTTCCTGAAACTGCTTATTATTTTAGTAAGCTGATTAAAATTTTTGCAGGGGTCAGATAAACAGTTGACAACTTCAGTTAAAATTGTTATGAGAGAAATGAAAAATAAAGGGAAAAACAGATACTGTAGCAAAGAACAGCTACAACAATATTTTTAACCTCCTCATCAGTTCTTTTCTGGGATTAATGTATGCAAGAACTTGATGCTTGGCACAGGCAGTGCAGGTGTTATCCCTGATGTCTGACTCTATTTTCCCAAATCACAAATTAACATTGTTATATAGAGTACATATAAAAATGCTTATAAGATAGCTCTTAGTCCTATTGCATTACAGTTTCAGTCAGGAGGCGACTCACATTACTAGTCAATATCACTACGGACATACATTTGTGGACTTTGTTTGCACACATGCTGTTGGAGTAGTAGTTACGTTCCCTCTTGTAACAAATGAGTCTCAAACACCCTTAGAGAATAGTTCTAAGTTTATTTACACATTTTGTATGTATTGTACACAGCTGCTTACAAACATATTAATGATCCACATCATGCACATCTGTTGCATCAAGATCACAAGCTTAGGAACAGTCTATATGGCTTAAGTAATGAACTCATTACATCATTCAAACTCAAGTCCTGAGTTACATCCAACCTTGGTAATTTTTCATGGACCATGGCAGGAAAGGGCAAGAGAGATAGCACTGTATGCAAATAAACACATTTGTATCACAGAGACTAGAGCTGTTATACCATAGTAGGGGGCCATTTGCTTCATTCATTCCATGCTAACATGCTGCAAGAACAGTCAATACCATTCCCCTACTCTTCTGCCCCTAGCTGCACAATATCTTTGCTGGTAACAATCTACAGTATAGTTTTTGCTAATTTAATCCATTCAGGAATTTAGCTGTGTTGGATCAGCTAACTTTCCAGGCATTATTCTATTAATGCCCCAATACACTTTTTAATCAGATGGTAAATAACATATTTTCCAGTGAACCTGGTAAGATTATAAAGAGCAAATAGAACAAGGTGAGTTTGAATGGTGTGTAGGGTGCAGGTCACTGTGGGTGAAAGGGGATGGGAGAACAAGAGCCCAGTGTGTGTGAAAAGGAACAGAGGAACCAAGGCCCTGGCATGTTAATGAAGCATGGTATTGGGCAGCCAGTGAAGCAAATGTCTAAGCACTGAAAAATCACAGCAACCTGTGGTGGATTATCAGTTTTATTGCAATTCTCTTTTGAAAACACTGGCTGAATCTGGTTCCCCCTCACAAAAAATGAGGATTAACAAAAATGTTCAGCAGAGGATGTACAGTACTTCTTGTTGCAGTTGGTAAAGTTCCATCTTCCCTAGACCATACGGGTGCAATTCTACTCTGCCATCACAGAGAGCATCCTCACGTCAGTCATCACTGTCTTGTTTGGTACAGCATCCTCTCACAATATACAAAACCTAAAACTACAGTGAACTCTCAGGATAGCAGAAAAGGTCTACCATCACTCCAGGACTTGTACGTGTCCGGGAAAATGAAGCCAGCAGAAAGAATCATTGCAGATTCTACTCACTCTGCAAATCGCCTGTTCCAAAAGCTCCCTTCTGGAAAGTGTTGTAAGGCTATCAAAATAAAATTTCACACCACCTTAAAAGTTTCTTCCCCCAGGCAGTTAATATGATCAACCACTCTGTTTAGACCACCTCCTACTTCTCTATCTGTTACACCAGTCGCTACACTGCACTCCAAGCACTTTAAGCCACTTTTTATAATTCTGTTTAGATTGTAAATTGTGTTTATTCACGTTTCATTCCAGATCCGTACTTCTAAATTTATTTTATATAATTCCTTATTCTTTATAATTGTTGAATGTTGTCATTTTTATTGCATGTCACACCAACACACCACACAGCAAATTCCTAATACATGTAAATGTATACGGTGATTGATGATGATTTTTGATCTTTTCAATGTTTTCAGTATGTTTCCCCATTATTTTGACCAATCATCTGAAATATATGCGCACAAGTTCTTGATCTTTCTCTAAAAATAAATGCTTATTGCTGTTCTTTTTTTTCACTTCATTACTTCTATCTAGTTCCTGGTAGTCACAAAGCACTTTACTGTTAATGAGGTGCTTCTGAATAATAGACATCGCTGTGATATTGAATGTGCGGCAGTCGTTCGAACATAAATACCACAAAGGGCACATGGGATGCGTCTGACAGGAGCGCGCAGAGACCCAGCAAAAGAAAAGGCTATAACCCATTTAAACACCACCTATCTGACATTGACCACACCACTCACCTCAAAACCACAGTGGAAGCAATTCAACTTCAATCCCAAGGGACTATGAGGAAGAAAGATCAAATAGCTATACTTTAGCAACAAATAACAACAACTGTAATGTTGTTTGGATAGAGGCATGATCCTAGAAGCTTCCTTCAAGTCAAGTTGAATCAAATCAAATTTATTATCATATGCACAATTACAGCAAGGACCAAGTACAATGAAAAGCTTATTTGGAGCAGCATCATGGACACATAGGCTCAAACAGCAATGAGCAAAATTTAAGTTATACAGAATTTATACACAAATCACATGAGGTAGTGAGGAAAACAAGACTGTACAAAAGAAGACATCAGTTCAACAGAAAACACAGAGACATGTCTATGCTCGCACAAAAAGCGGTGCTTAGTTTTCCATTGCCGAGATAGGGTGAGGATTGTGCAGGTTGATTGAAGATCCTGATGGCTGTAGGAAAGTAATTGTTCTTGAATCTGTGGTGTTGGATTTTGAACTTCTGTGTCTCCTGCCTGATAGCAGCAATGAGAAGTAAATATGTCCTGGCTGATATGCTCCTTGATGATTAATGCTGTCTACTTGAGGCAATGGTGGGGAGAATTTCAACCATTTCCCATGTCATGGGAGGAGATTACTGGGCTGATGGAGGAAAAGGTTCAAGGACATGTCTCAATTTGCCTTGATTCCTGGTAATTTATGGCCCACAAAAATTTAAAGTGTTGGGAGTGCTTTAGCAATGGTACTGGAAACATCTAGTCAATGGACGTGGAGGATACAGAACCCCAGCAAATGTACCATTATCCAAACTATCCACACACCTTTGCTATCAGACTGCTCCTGCTCCATCAGTAGAAGAACCTATGTGTCCCATGTTGGTGTCAATGGCCACCTCAGAATAAACAAAAACAGAGTGAAAGTAAATCCTTCTCAATCCAGAGGAATGGCCCAAGAAGGGAAGAAAAAAATATTAGTGAGCACAATGAAAGATCTACTGCTTTTCTCACTAGTGCCACCAATCCTTTTGCATGTGCCTAAGCAAGCTATTTGGCTTCCTTGATTTATCAACTCATTCAAGATAAGACCATTCCAACAGTGCAAGATGCCTTCAGTTTAGAGGCTTTAATGTAATTTTAAAAATAATACTGCAGATATGGGAATTCAGAAATAAAAACAGATCTTGTGAGAAGCACTCAACAGCTCAGATGGCATTCCTGGAAAGTGAAACAAAATTAACATTTCAGGTCAAAGACAACTGCAAATAAAGTAAGTATACCAAGCCGTATATTGGCTAACTAATAAAAATCAGCATTAATAATACCCATTGTGGATATTAAAGTGTTTAATAATCTGTTTTGGAAAAAGTATAGAGGGGGTATCAGAGGTAGGTTTTTTTTTACACAGTGAATGGTGGATGCTTGGAACATGTTGCCAGGGCTGGTGGTATGGTAGGTACATTAGTAACAATTACAAGATTCTTTGATAAGTACATGGATGAAAGGAAAATGGAGAGCTATGTGGGTAAGAAGGGTTAGATTGATCTTTGAGTTGGTTTAAATGTTGGCACAAAATTGTGGGCCAATGGAATTATACTGTGCTTTACCGTTCTATGTTCTATGTTTAATAGTCATGGGAGATAGATTTATTCAACATATATCTATATCATTCAGACATTACGCTCCACAAACAAAAGCCTTCCAGCTCCATTGTCCAATGTTCTCACAACCTTCATTACCAATTACCCTATTTATTGTTCTTTATTTCCTCACCTGTCCAGTATTTCCAATGCTGAGTGGTCAACATTCGGAGTTAGAGCAAATACGGGTGTTTCAGTTAGTTTTTGTTGCTCTAACAGAATCATTTTCATTGTATTTATGGATTGTGATTTGACTGGTCAAGAATGATGAGAAGTGCAAATATCAGGACACGTTAGCTTATCAAATGAAAACAAAATAGAAGGCAGTGTATGTCCGAAAATAATTTTGTTTTGCATAAATGTTCAGGAAAAAGAAAGAATGTTGGATTTATTTTATTCTATGGATAGCCCTATATGTAGCAGGGGTTGGGCTCATAACTTTAGTAGCCAGGGTCTGAGGAATATGACAATGAATGTATTTAACTTAATACCTGGGCAACTCTTCTAGGTGACAACCAAACTATTCTAATGATGGCATATTCAAAACACCATATAATGCACCTACCAATGGAGTTAGTTTATGGAGAGATGATTGAGGAAAAAGACAGATGTAGTGGGCAGAAAAAGAGGTTCAAAAACTCCCTTATAACATTGCTGACCCATATCATCTGGAACAACAAGCATTGGATCATCCTATTTGGTGTACCCACATATAAACCAGTGCTTAATCAAGTGAGGGAGTTATCATGGAGGAAACAAAGAGGAAAACGGATTCTCAACAATCAAGAATGATTGGCTCTGTAGCATCTCTACACCTTTGTCAAAGTCAAAGTCAAGTTTATTGCTGTATGAACATGTACATGTATCAACAGGTGCAATGAAAAATTACCTTGCAACAGCACCACAAGAACGTAGTGTCAAATATGCACAAGAAAAAACATAAATTAGTTATAATTTTTACAAGAAAGAGCACAAACTAAAGAAAAACAAGGTAAATTTTAATGCAAAGTGATGAAATTTGTCATGCTGTCACTAATCTGCAATGATTAGGGCTGTGTCAGATGGTTCAAGAACTGAATGGTTGAAAGGAAGTATTGTTCATGAACCTTGCGGTGTGTGACTTCAAGCTTCTGTACCTCCAGCATGATGGTAGTTGCGGGAAGATGGCATGGCCTGGATGGTGAGGACCTTTGACGATGGATGTTGCCTTCCTGAGACAGCACCTCCCGTAGATACTACAAATAGTGGAAAGGGATATGTTTATGATGTATTGGGCTGAGTCCATTATTCTCTTCAGCTTCTTACCTTTCTGCATATTCAGAATGCTCTACTATACAATGATGCAATTAGTCAGGATACCTTCAACAATGTGGACTTTAAAGTCCAAACTGAGCTTATCAGTCATCCGCACTTAACAGCACTACAGCTCGATGTCATACGCTTACCCAAGAAGGACTGATAAATAATACATCAAACACTCTCAGGTTGGAGGAGCAACATGTCATATTCCATTGCGGTAGCCTCCAAACTAATGGCATGAACAATTATTTCTCCAAATTCCATTAATTTCTCCCCTTCCCCTTTTCTTTTTTTCCATTCCCCATTCTGGCTCCCCTCTTCTCCTCCCCTTAATTCTACAGATGAAACTGTCCCAAGTACCGTACTCTTTACATGTTATTATATATATATATATACAGAGAGAGAGACACTGACTGCAGATGTGCAATAGGGAGAGTCCCACCACATTAAATTCCTAGGGTCTATGTTTCTCTCCCTCTGCATGCCCTGCATGCTACCTTGGCTGAACAGAGGAGCACTTTTAGCAATGGAATAAGACAATTGGGCTGCCTCAAAGAGTGCTATTGGAGGTCATTCTTACCCTCGGCCATTAGGCTCCATAATAAATCAACCTATAGCCGGAGAAGTGATGACCCCCTCCTATTAGACTGTTTGAAGTAACTTATTTTTTTTATTATTTCTTACTTCTCTTCTAATATTTGTATACTTGTATATCTGTGCACTTGCAATGCTGCTGTGTCGCTGTAATTTCCTTTGGGATCAATAAAGTATCTATCTATGTATCTATGCTTGGAACCGATTGCAAAAGCAAAAAAAGAAAAAGGAGCGGCGAAGCAATTTCCGGGATAGGTCAAGATCTGCTGGAAATACTCAGCAGGTCGGGCAGCATTTGTGGAGAGGGAATCGGAAAATCAACCTTTGAGGTCGATGTCCTTTCATCAAAAATCCCCAGTAGAGGCGTAAGAGACTGCAGATGCGGGTACTTTGATCGACTACAGATGCTGAAATAACTCAGACGAAAATGGACAGTCGACGTTTTGTGTCGAGATCTTTTTGGATTCCTCTGTACTCTGAAGTTAAACGCAAGCCAGCGCGAAGTTTCTTGGAAGGGAATCGTACAACACCTGTGCACGTAACACTGTTGATTAAGGTGAGAAGGGATCAATCGGAGGCGAAGGAATTCTTCATATTCCTTGGATTCCGTTCCGACTGCTGGCATTTATTTGCACACTGAATTGAATGTATTTTGCTATCAGAAGTTTGAATGCAGGCGTGTATTTCAATACACCTGAAGACATAGGAGTCTGTAGGGTCCGGAATCCGGAGCAACAAGCTATAGCATCTGTTGGCGGAATTCGGGAGGTCGAGGAGCATCAGGATATGATGTAGGGTTTCCACCCAACGCTGCAGCCCATCCGTTCACCATATACATACTGCTGGACCGGCTGGGTTCCTCCAGCAGATTGTCTGTCGCGTTACATACACCTGTTCTTAAGCAGTAGGAATAGTAATAGTCACGGTAAGGAAACAAAATAATGTTTTTAAAACGTCTCTATCCAAATTGGTTAAAAACCTCCCTTTTGTACTCCAGCAGATCTGTTTAACACTTAAAACAAAATGAAATGAAAATGTTGTATATTTATCCGCTGTGTAGATAGTTTAAGTTTTAAAGATTCAAGACAGCATACCGTTGAGTGGATGACGCAGATCTGTAGGTAAATCGCTGACTTATTCATTCATCAGGTCTTATATTTAAGGAGCGGCAGAAGCGACCAACGAAAGCAGCCGCACTGCACACATGCACACACACACACATCACACATCACACACACACAGAGTCGCAAGTCCTCGCTATAGCGGTACTCTCAGTCTGATAGAGACCGATGGCCGGAATCATGGCTTGTTAAAGTCAGAGAGATGGAAAGAGCCAGAGGAGAGAAAAGAAGAGCGGCAGGGAATATTTTTTTTTGGAAAGACGTCAGAGGGTTGAGGGAGGGGTAAGTGGAAGGGGTACCAGTAGAAGATGAGTACGCGTAGTTTTCAGTTGCTTTCCGACCGGGACACCACAGTCCAGGTGGGTTTCTGGAATGGGTCCAGCGAGCATTTGGATGTTGTTACGGATATCCCCTCCAACTACTCGTTCGACGCTTACCAGGAAGAAAGGGATGCTCGGATGGTGGTTATCCAATTCATTTATGCCATCGTGTGTTTGGTGGGACTCATCGGGAACTCCATGGTTATTTTCGTCATCCTGAGATACGCCAAGATGAAAACGGCCACCAACATCTACATTCTGAACCTGGCGATAGCGGACGAGCTCTTTATGCTGAGCGTCCCGTTCCTCTCCGCTTCGGCTGCCTTACAACGCTGGCCCTTCGGTTCGCTCATGTGCCGCACCGTCCTCAGCGTGGATGGCATCAACCAGTTCACCAGCGTGTTCTGCCTGACCGTGCTCAGCGTGGACAGGTACGTGGCAGTTGTCCATCCCATCAAAGCGGCAAGGTACAGGAGACCCACAATTGCCAAGATCATCAACATCTGCGTTTGGATCTTCTCGCTCATTGTGATCTTGCCCATCATCATATTCGCGGGAACTACGCCCAGCGAGGACGGTGGCGTGCACTGTAACTTTCTTTGGCCCCAGCCTTCCTGGTCAGTGGCTTTTGTTATCTACACTTTCCTGCTGGGTTTCCTGATCCCCGTCATTGCCATCTGCCTCTGCTACATCCTGATCATCGTGAAGATGAGAGTGGTTGCTTTGAAGGCTGGCTGGCAGCAACGCCGACGGTCCGAGAAAAAGATCACCCGCATGGTGTTGATGGTGGTGACTGTCTTCGTTATCTGCTGGATGCCTTTCTACGTTCTACAGTTGGCCAACATCTTCCTCTCCCTCAACACCACGGTCACCCAATTGTGCCTTATCCTCAGCTACGCCAACAGCTGCGCGAACCCGATCCTTTATGGCTTTCTCTCTGACAATTTTAAGAGATCCTTCCAGAGGATTCTGTGCTTCCGTTGGCTGGAGAACGGCACCGAGGAGCCAGTAGATTATTACGCCACTGCGCTAAAGAGCAGAGTGTGTAGTCCCCTAGAATTTCAGCCGGGTAACGCCGCTTCTGACCCCGTGTACAGGAATGGTACTTGCACCTCAAGAACAACCACCTTGTGAATGTATTGAAGTTTTGTCCTAATAACTCTTGACAGCCATTTTTTTAACAAACGGGTTAAATATATTTTACTAAAGATTTGTCTGTTGTCGTTGTGTTATCATTATTATTGTCAGTGTAAGCGTCTGGATTGTGCAGTTTGGTCTCGGCGAGAATGCGATGTGGAAAATTGCGTGTGTCTCTAATATTGCTCTCCCAAATGGGCACAGTCGGTCTCTCTCTCTCCCCCCCCCTCTTTCTCTCTCTCTTTCTCCCTCTCTCTTTCCCTCTCTCCCTCTCTCTCTCTCCCCTCTCTCTCTCTCTTTCTGCCTCCCTCTCTCTCTCTCTCTCTTCCCCCCACCCCCACTCTCTCTTTTCCTCTCCCACCCTCTCTTTTCACTGTGTGCCCGACTCGCTCCGACTATTGACTATATTCTTAGGATCTATCGACAGATTGTTCTCCTGTTGTTAAAGAGTCCAGTATATGTCTCTTTCAAGTCTAATTAAGATTTCCAGTTAGCTGCTGTTGCGTTCTGGTGCGCAATATTAAACCATAGAAGTCAATCACCAAACCGGTAACGTTTTTGTCTCAAGCCATAATCACTAAATGCTTCTGCTGAGGAGTAGTTGTGTTATAGCGGTAACCTATTGATTAAGGTTACTGAAGCGAAAAATGTACTGTTCTTTTGAAACAGGGTCAGCGGTATTTCCTGCACACGGCAAGAATTTTATTTATTCTAATAGTAGCTTGCCAATTATACTGTGACAGTTTAAGTTAATTTTATCATAAAGCGCGCTAAATTTGTTTCAAGAGGAAAGGGGAAAATACGGATTTTTCCTTTGATTATGTGGAACCTTTGCCGTACAAAAAAGGACAGAGGCTGAATGAATCAACAACAATCTCATTCGACACGAATAATAATGTGCAAAGTTAGAGTATAATGGACAGCTTTTATCTCACATATGGAATTCACTTGTTTTCAGACATTATAATCATAAAGTTATTCAGACACTATCCTTCAGTAATCTTGTAATATTCAGTTTGCAGAAGTGCCTGAATAATTCAGACAGCTAACAGATTGAGATCATGTTAAAGGATCACCTTTCAGACAGAAAGCTGTTGCTTGGGAGTAACAGAAAGCTTTTCACTGTCAGCACCTTATCAGCATTTGGCGTTCAAAAATTATGTGCATGCAGTTTTCAGAATGATGCATAATTAGGCAATTACAATCAGGCAGTTTGAAGTTAATGAACAAAAGCAGCATCAGATGTGACACAAAATATGCCAAAATAGAAGGAAAAGATTAGTTTTCATTAGATTTTACTGTTGTCTTTTCGCTCCTAAAGATTACTTGAATTGAAAAGATAAAAGGCTGGTTTGGCTGAACTCCCCTCTGTCATAAACGAAATCTATGCACTTAACTTATTACAAATCCTAAAGACAATCATGGTAACCTTAGAATAAACTGTTCTCCCAATATCCAAATGTGAACTCAGTGGTGAGTGACATATTAAAGTATGAACTGCTTGTACAGTATTGACTGTGTTAGAGTTAAAATTTATACAAGATTCTGCAGTAGTAAACAAATTAATAGCCATTTTATCTGGAAGAAATCCCCTGATCCATATCAAATGGTGCACAGAATCTTTTGCATCAACTATGAGAGCTTTGGTTTAATGTCTCATCAACAAAAAAAAATCATCACCTCAGATTGCGGCAATTCTGAGCCCTCTCTCTGAAGTATATCTTGCCAAGAAGCAAGTTGTCCTTGTAACCTAGAAACAAGTGTATAATCACTAGGTGTCATTTATCTCTGCTACTAATGAAGCATCAAATTGTGTAAAATAGATTCTTTCGGGCATCAAAATTTCCTTAAGACTGTTATGACTATGATAAATTTAGAAGAAAGAACTGAATATTTCCATTCACTTATAATCAGATTAATAAAGATGTGCAGAAATGCAGGTTAAAAGATATATAAATATGTGCACTACAATAATTTAGTCAATGAAGCAGACTTTTAAGTTTCAAGTTTCACCACTGGGAGATCGGGAAATAAAACAAAATAAACATTATACCAGCATTGAATACAGCATTCATCTGATACTGAAAATTTCCTTATCTTTTTTTGTACATCTACCAGATATTTAAAATATTATCCTCGCACAAGCCAAATGTGTCTACTTACATGTGTATCAAATTGTTCATGTTGACTCAATTTTTTTCATTATCTTGTTGCACTTGAAGAAATTGAAAACTTCGAAAGGTTTAAAATTGCCTTTTAATTTCAGAATTTGTAAAATATTATGCATTTGTGTGGCTCCAATAGTGTATGTAGTTCATAATATGTTGGTGAAACTTAAATAGTTTAAACAAATTAATATAAAAATGCAGGCAGATTTTCTTTTTGCTTTTTTATTTGGTAGACAAATTCATGTGATTTGAATTAGATTTAGATATTATTTATTTTGAACTATGTTATCAAAGATCCTGCAAAGGAAGTTGTATACATTAATATAATTATTTCTACTTTACATCGTCATAAATAATAAAAGATGAATGCAGAAACAGTGCCAATGTCTCTTCTTTCCTGGCTATAAATATTGCATTCTATATTTAGTAATGGTGTTTAACAATGAAGAAAAATAAGAGCACTTTATACAATTAAGTTGGCAAAACCTGGTGTTTTATGAAGAAGTTATTTTGATGGGTTTTGCATTATTTTCAAATATATTTTGATTAGTTGTCGACACCTAAGCCGAGAAATACTACAAACTTGTTGAGTTCCAGTGGAGGTTTTTGAAACATTCATTTGACCATTTGTTAAAACTCTAGTCATTAGGTCATTTGTGGATGTGGTGTTACCATCAGAAATTTGGTATTTATCTTCTTCTGATACCACAATCCTGCCGGTAAGTGCTGGGCTATCAAGAAATGCCATGCTTTGACTGGCACTTGGGTGGGGAAAAAGAGTCACCTTTGGCTGGGGTGCAAAATCACCCACCATTCACTGATTTTTTACCCCATTTTCTTTACTGTTAACCTCAACAAAAAGGACCATCAGACATATTATATACAACACTGCTACCTGCCTTCAATGCCCACTTAAAGGGGAATGAAAAATGTCTCCCTTAGTTCTAATAGTCCAGAAAAAAATTCATTGCATTACTTAACAAGCACTGGCATGCACTCGCTGTTTTTACCATTATTCACCAATGAATAAACAACTGGTCACTCATTTCAGAGGTGTCTGAAAGAGCCTGCAATGCATTAAACACTTACAACCTATCAACCTTTGTTACATTTCATAAATAACACAAGGAAATCTAAATCACAAATCCATCCAATCTATTGCACTTCACCAAAAGATGGCCTCCCAAAACTCATTAAAACCTTACTTTAATTAATTTACTTCAGAGCACAAGTTATGATGAAAGACTATACCACAAATGTTAACCTATTTTTTTAAAACCTTTTGCAAGTGTTGATAGAATTATTCTTTCCTAACTCCATCCCCAAATAAAGGCAAGAGGTTATTTATTTCTTAGAATAGCAACAGACCTTTTATTACAATTAATAGTTGATCTTCCATCAATTGCTTTGTCTAGGACATTGCCATAATTATTTTTCATTCCTGGAGAAGCAATATTTCACCTGTGAATCTGCTGGGGTTGTCTACTGTGTCCAGTGCTCCTGATGCAGCCTCTTCTACATTGGTGAGACCCGATGTAAATTGGGGGACTGCGCCTCCGCTCCATCCATCAAAAGCAGAACTTCCTGAATATTTTAATTCCAATTCTCATTTCTGTTCTAGCATGTCCAGCCATGGCCTCCTCATGTACCAAGATGAAGCCATCCTCAGGGTGGAGGAACAATACCTTATAATACATCTGGGTAGCCTCCAGCCTGATGACATGAACATCAATTTCTTCTTCCAGTAAAAAAATTTCCCTCCCTCTATTCTTCAATTCCCCACTCTGCCCTTTTCCCACTTCTCACCTGCCTATCACCTCCCCCTATCCCCCCCTTCCCTTTCTTCTATGATCCACTCTCCTCTCCTATCAGATTTCTTCTTCTCTAGCTCTTTACTTTTCTCATCCACTTGGCTTCACCTATCACCTTCCAGATAGCCTCCTTCCCCTCCCCCCACCTTTTTATTCTGGTGTCTTCCCCCTTCCATTTCAGTCTGGACAAAGGGGTTCAGCCCAAAATGACGACTATTAACGACCTGCTGCGTTCCTCTAGCATTTTGTGTGTGTTGCTTTTCACTCCCTAAACCTGTTTAATCCCTGCGAATCTTGTACATTTGCTATAGGTGATTAATCCAAGTAAATAAATCATTAGTTATCATTTTGTCAGTAGCCTTTCCTTATTCTGAAAAAAAATCATTCCTAATCACACACATTTCATTTTTGCAGCAAAATAACATCAGTTGCCATTTTTTGTAACTTTGCTTGGTCATTTGTGATCATGTTTGTCATTTGAATCCAATATAGGAAGTGCCGTGTAAGCTCTTGAGGTTCAGCTTGCATTCTTTGCAACTAGAAGTATTGTCCAATCCTTCTTCGTTTTGGAGAACTTCTTATTGCAGCAACAAATGTCAGTGGTTTCCATGTCATCAACAGGGACCATATAAAAATTGTGACAGTAATGGTTATAATATAATCAGTGAAATTTACACTATCTACATGCTCAATGGTTTGAGATGTGTCTATTTTAATGCAAGGAGTATTATGAACAAAGCGGATGAGCTTAGAGCGTGGATCAGTACTTGGAGCTATGATGTTGTGGCCATTACAGAGACTTGGATGGCTCAGGGGCAGGAATAGTTACTTAGAGTGCCAGGTTTCAGATGTTTCAGAAAGGAAAGGGAGGGAGGCAAAAGAGGTGGGGCATGGCACTGTTGATCAGAGATAGTGTCATGGCTGCGGAATAGGAGGAAGTAATGGAGGGATTGTCTACTGAGTAACTGCAAGTGGAAGTTAGGAAGAGGAAGGAGTGAATAACTCTGTGTTTTTTATAGACCACCCAACAGTAACAGGGACATCGAAGAGCAGATAGGGAGACAAATTCTGGAAAGGTGTAATAATAACAGGATTGTCGTGGTGGGAGATTTTAATTTCCCAAATATCAATTGGCATCTCCCTAGAGCAAGGGGTTTACATGGGGTGGAGTTTGTTAGTGTGTTCAGGAAGGTTTCTTGACACAATATGTAGATAAGCCTACAAGAGAAGAGGCTGTACTTGATCTGATATTGGGAAATGAACCTGGTCATGTGTCAGATCTCTCAGTGGGAGAGCATTTTGGAGATAGTGCTCACAACTCTATCTCCTTTACCATAACATTAGAAAGGGATAGGAACAGACAAGTTAGGAAAGTGTTTAATTGCAGTAAGGGTAAATATGAGGCTATCAGGCAGGAACTTGGAAGCCTAAATTGGAAACAGATGTTTCTCAGGGAAATGTATGGAAGAAATGTGGCAAATGTTCAGGGGATATTTGTGTGGAGTTCTGCATAGGTACGTTCCAGTGAGACAGTGGAAGGATGGTAGGGTATAGGAACCGTGGTGTACAAAGGCTGGCGTAAATCAAGAAGTAAAGAAGCGCTTATGAAAGGTTCAAAAAACTAGGTGAAGATAGAGGCCTGGAAGATTATAAGGATAGCAAAAAGGAACCTAAGAATGAAATTAGGAGAGCCAGAAGGGGCCATGAGAAGGTCTTTGCAGACAGGATTAAGGAAAACCCCATGGCATTCTACAAGTATGTGACAAGCAAGAGGATTAGTTGTGAGAGAATAGGAACAATCAAGTGTGACAGTGGAAAAGTGTGTATGGAACCGGAGGAGATAGCAGAAGTACTTAATGGATACTTTGCTTCAGTATTCACTATGGAAAAGTATCTTGGCAATTGTAAGGATGACTTGCAGTGGACTGAAAAGCTTGAGCACGTAGATATTAAGAAAGAGGATGTGCTGGAGATTTTGGAAAGCATCAACCATCAAGTCACTGGAACTGGATGAGATGTACACCAGGCTACTGTGGGAGGCGAGGGAGGAGATTGTTGAGCCTCTGGTGATGATCTTTGCATCATCAATGGAGACGGGAGAGGTTCTGGAGGTTTGGAGGGTGCATATTTTGTTCCCTTATTCAAGAAAGGGAGTAGAGATAGCCCAGGAAATTATAGACCAGTGAGTCTTACTTCAGTGGTTGGTAAGTTGATGGAGAAAATCCTGTGAGGGAGGATTTATGAACATTTGGAGAGGCATAATATGATTAGGAATAGTCAGTATGGCTTTGTCAAAGGCAGGTCGAGCCTTATGATTGAATTTTTTGAGGCTGTGACTAAACATATTGATTAAGGTAGAATTGTAGATGTAGTGTACAGTTATATGAATTTCAGCAAGGCATTTGATAAGGTACCCCATGCAAGGCTTATTGAGAAGGTAAGGAGGCATGGGATCCAAGGGGACATTACTTTGTGGATCCAGAAATGGCTTGCCCACAGAAGGCAAAGAGTGGTTATAGATGAGTTATACTCTCCATAGAGGTCGGTGCCTCAGGGATCTGTCTGGGACCCCTACTCTTCGTGATTTTTATAAATTACCTGGATGAGGAAGTGGAGGGATGGTTGGTAAATTTGCTGATGACACAAAGGTTGGGGGTGTTGTGGATGGTGTGGAGGGCTGTCAGAGGTTACAGCGAGACATTGTTAGGATGCAAACCTAGGCTGAGAAGTGGCAATAAGTGTGAGGTGGTTCATTTTGGTAGGTGAAGTATGATGGCAGAATATAGTGTTAATGGTAAGACTCTTGCAGTGTGGAGGATCAGAGGGATCTTGGGGTCTGAGTCCATAGGACACCCAAATCTGCTGTGCAGATTGTCTCTGTGGTTAAGAAGGCATACGGTGCATTGGCCTTCTTCAATCGTGGGATTGAGCTTAGGAGCCGAGAGGTAATGTTGCAGCTATATAGGACTCTGTTCAGACCCCACTTAGAGTACTGTGCTCAGTTCTGGTCGCCTCACTACAGGAAATATGTGGAAACCATAAAAAGGGTGCAGAGGAGATTTACAAGGATGTTGCCTGGATTGGGCAGCATGCTTTATGAGAATAGGTTAAGTGAACTCAGCCTTTTCTACTTGGAGCGACAGAGGATGAAAGGTGACCTGATAGAGGTGTATAAGTTGATGAGAGGCATTGATTGTGTGGATAGTCAGAGGCTCTTTCCCAGGGCTGAAATGGCTAACGTGAGAGGGCACAGTTTTAAGGTACTTGGAAGTAGGTACAGAGGAGATGTCAGTTTTTTACGCAGAGACTGGTGAGTGCATGGAATGGGCTGCTTGTGACGGTTGTGGTGGCGGATACGATAGATAGGGTCTTTTAAGAGACTCCTGGATAGGTACATGGAGCTTAGAAAAATAGAGGGCTATGAGTAATCCAAGGTAATTTCTAAGGTAAGGACACGTTCGGCATAGCTTTGTGGGCCAAAGGGCTTGTATTGTGCTGTAGGTTTTCTATGTTTCTATGTTTCTAATACAGAAAAATAATGTAGTTAATATATATTCTGTCAATAAAATTTAAGAGCACTAACTTAGATTCTACTTAAGTAAATGGTGAACCTGTCCAGTTCTGTGCATGGATCATCGAATGTAGTTGAGAATATTATTGTAACACTCACTGTGATGATAATCCGTATTTTTCCTATTGACATTTAAAAAGCAAACTTTACGATATACGTCAGCGACATTAAAACTGATTCCGATTGTGATATTTTAACATCACACCAAAAACCTACCATTGTATGTAATTTAATGAAGAAACTTTGAAAATTTAGTTTAAAAATCAATTAAACTTTCCAAGTCAAACAATTATTTACAAGCTCTCCTGTAACAGAGCCTGGTTGAGAAGTTCAACAATACTCTTGTATAAGAATATTACAATTTGTATAAGGTCAGCTATTGCCATGGAAATACACCTAGTGACAAGCTAATGGCTCTCTCACAAGCCAAGGAATCCAGGGAGAGAACTGGCATGAATTTTGAAGATTTTTTATGAGCTTTTTAGAATTTATGCAGTACAATAAAATATTAACTGAACTTTCATACACTGAATTAACTTTTAGAAAACAATTTCAATTACTGTTGCTATTTCAAGTTAAAATGTTCACTTTCACTATTTAAGGTATATTCCAGACCTGGTCTAATTAGTATTTGATGCGCCTTAACATTCAATTCAGAGATGAACTTCAGTAGTATTGTTTCCTAATTATGATTTAAAATGTATTAACTATTAACTTGCTGAGGAGACTATTTGCTAGCAAAGGTCAGAAAACTGGTAAATCAATGCATTGTTAATCAAATTACACAAAGATGTCAACACCTCATCACTATACTCCTATATGAAATGAGATAAATCTAATCCTCTTGTTACCGGTCATCTAAAGCAAGAAAAAAATCTCAATCTACTCTTCAAAATGTTGAAACTGAAGAGTTAAAAACAAGATGTACAATGAAGCAAAAATAATTTTATACACCACCTCCGTAAAACATTTGTGATTCTATTGCATGGTCACAGCAGTGTAATATTGTAACCTTGGCTTGGAATTATAAAGCCATTCATTTACCATACATATAATTTCACTGGAAAGTGAGTGGGATATTTTTGTGCAATTTCGATGAAGAGTCTCACACATAATTTCTACACCTATCCCACACATCCTCCCCTGCTTAGATGAAATTGGCTAGATTATAGCCGGATCAATTCATGGCTAGAATCAGATAAACAAAACAAAACACAATCTTATTCATTTATATTCCTGTTGTAAAGATGAACTGACAACAGGTTAACCATGTGAGCTAGATAACTGAAATCTGTTCTGCACATCAAATTTTGCATGGATGATGTTTTAATATTAACTATTTGTATGTTATTTTATTATTAACTATTCATTTGAATGATGTTTATTGTGAGTCTAAGCTACTACCAGGAAAACCTGATTGTAAACACATTGGTGACCTTTGAAGGTGCAGAGTTTTCGGCCGTTGGCTTTGGTAAGGTTGGACAAACTACATCATGTTTTTTTATTCTCTGCACTATCTAGCAAGTCCTGCAAGAAATGATTGAATGCAGGTGTTAGAGAAAGTTTTAATTTCAAAAACATATTTTGATTTGATGCATATATGGTTTGTAAAAACAAGAACCTGGCATTGCCTTTTTCCTGTTTAGACCTCCCCCTAACCCCCAGGATAAAACAACTGACATTATTTGTTCATCATGTGGAAAACTAACTATTGTTTCTTGTTCTCAGCAAACCTCCAAAGAATTGCTAATGACAGGTATATAATATAACAGGAATATAAGCAAAATTATATTCTACACCTGTGAGAATCACAATGCAGTATACCATATTTAAAAGGCACTTAATTCCTTTCCAATATGCTTAATTCATGCGGACGCAACTGTATTTCTATGTTATATTGACTATCCTGTTGTACATAATATTTATTATAAATTACTATAATTGCACTTTGCATATTAGACGGAGACATAACGTAAATATTTTTACTCCTCAATGTATATGAAGGATGTAAGTAATAAAGTCAATTCAATTCGATTTGATAAGGTCATGCAAGTTGCATTTCTTAATAAAGCCACTTATAAGTAAGCGTTATTGCAGTGTCATAATGTAATTCTCTGTTTGAACAAAAATGTCATCATGTATGATTTGTTAATTTCTTTTGTTCTATTATAATTTTATTCTTTTTTCATGCAATCATATAGAAACCTTCCAAGGAGATTAAGAAAGTTCAGCTTGTCATTGAACGACAAACTTCTACAGATGTACTTTTGAAAGTATGGTGATCATGATTTGGTACAGCATTTCAAATCCACAGTAAGAAGCTGTCAAAAGTAGTGGACTCTACCCAATACATCAGAGGCACTCTCATTAACAACATCAGTTGCATCTACAGAAGGTATCGCCTCAAAAAAGGCAACACCATTTATCAAAGATCTTCACCATACAGAAGCCTGAAGTCCCACACCACCAGGTTCAAAACCAGCTACTTCCCTTCAACCATTCAATTCCTGAACCAACTGGAAAAGCCCTGATCACCATCAACACCGCCCACCTTGCACAAAAGTGACTTTTCTTTGTTTTAATTGTGTTTTCTTTAAAAATTGTGTATAATTTAGGTTAAATTTATTCTTTTCTTGTGGGTCCTGCTTACATGATGAAACGTGGCTCTGATTCTGCTTCATTGCACCTGTCCAGACATGTACTTGTGTGATGATAATAAACTTGACTTCAGCTTGATTTTCAATCATCTGGATATAATTCTAAATCTATAAGTTTTATAAAATTTTAAAATACATTTGGAGTGTTTAGCCTCCATATGGTTTACCATTAATAGGAACAATATCCAGAGCGATTAATCTAATTATCTGTGAGATCACCAAAATCATAAGTGCATTTCCTAGAGAATATAATGAGTTATCTCTCTTTATCAAAATGAGAACATGATCTGGTTTGTACGTAAAGTGAGCGCTGTGATATTATGGTTTGGGTCCTGCGTTGTGCCAGCAGGGGAGACAGAGTTTTGAGCAAGGCTCAAAATTCCCTCAACTATTGTAGAGCTTTGTATGTCTTTGACCTGCTGATTCCCTGTGCGCTACAGAGCAGGCTACAAGACCAGGTTTGTCCAATCCAGGACACCATTAAAGGGTGGTTGTACAAGGAGGGTGAGGAGGAGAGTTTGCATTGGATGATATAGATGACTGTTCTGGATTCTAATCCTACAATTATGGCACACTGACACTTAGATTGGTTGGACTGGGGTCAAGTATGTATAAGGGTCCAGTCCCCTCACCCAGATGGTTTAAATCACAACATGTAGAGCAGTGAGAGATGTCAGATCCAATGGCCTTTGTACGACTAGGCATGATGCAATGCTTGGGAGGCAGATCTTGAAAAGAAGCATTCTTGCTCTTTCTGATCAGTGCTGTAAAGCCACCTGTCAATCCTTTGACCTGTCTAAGCTTACTTCACCTGGCAGGTTTCCAGAGATCTGGGAATCTAGAGCACCCATATTTTGAACTACAAAGCAGGTTAGCCTTGTCATTATGTTTAATTACAAAAATTTTATAATTCACTGGATAACAACGCTAATATAAAAGTTGACCACCAAAATATATGTAAGTACTTGTCAATTTAAATTTGGATGTTAAAATAAAACTCTAGAACAATTCTAGAATTCACAACTTTCTAGAACAATTCATGTGAGCCTCTAGCACCATTTGACCCTTGCATCTAATCCCACACATCCTCCCAGGTTATTATTCCCTCACTAGCATATTCCAAGTATGGCAATATTATAGCATTTACAACACTATCAGTTTTCAACATCTTTATTCACCTTTTACAGGAAAATAAAGTTCCATTTTATTTTAACATCCGAATTTAGATTGACAAGTACTTACATATAAGTCAACTTTTATTTTAGTGCTGTTATCTGGTGAATGATAAATTTTTCTGTTACTCCCACCCCCACACTTGTTTTAAGACATCATCTGATTAAGATTTTCAGATTCTGTGTTTCTATTACAGATTTGCAGTACACAACAGAAAGTGAAATTAGCATCCCTGGTAAACTTCTACTCTGCTTGTTACTTCAAAAGGATAGTGAGTTTCCTGTCTTTACAGATGACTAAAAGATTACATTACCCAAATCTTGAAGCCACCATAAATTTGACTCATGTCCTAGCAGGTACCCGAGACTTATTGCATCCTATGGGCAAGTGTAAATGTCTGCTCTTCTTTCTCCACTCACTCTCAATAGCCAGTTCCCAGTTCCAGTCTTGTTGAAGATTTTCATGTCACAGAGTGACATATTATGGAAGTAGGTCCTTCAACCCAACCTATCTGTGCTGATGTTTCTCCATGAGTTCGTCCCGACTGCCTGCATTTGGCCCATGGCCCTCTAAGCCTGTACTTAACAAACTGGCTTGCAAATGCTTCTCAACCACTATTTCTGGCAGCTCATTACAAATGTGCACCACCATTTGCATGAAGAAGTACCCCTGACTCCCCTAAAAATTCTCCTACCTCTGATTTTAAACCAATGCCCTCTTTTGCACTTCCTCCCTGGGA
The DNA here is from genome assembly GCF_030028105.1 of Mobula birostris. Taxonomy (NCBI): domain Eukaryota; kingdom Metazoa; phylum Chordata; class Chondrichthyes; order Myliobatiformes; family Myliobatidae; genus Mobula; species Mobula birostris. The sequence continues at coordinate 83,217,218 of NC_092377.1, read as the reverse complement.
AACAAGACTATTTGTCTTCACACTACCTGCGCCTCTCATAATTTTATATATATATCAGATCACACCTCAATCTCTAATGAAGAATGAAGACTTAATCTATGCAATCGCTCCTTGCAACTCAGTGCCCAAGTCCAGGCAACTTACTGGAGTTTTGCAAGCATGTGAATATATACAGATAACATTCATGCACAAACGCTAATATATTTAATCTATTAAACCTTGTAAAACACCTAGTTCCGACGGTGACATGCAATGCTGGCTGTAGAGTGTGAAGATGAGGGCATTTTATTTACAAATAAAATGGACCCCATCCATCCAGATGTATATGTGGACACCAACCACGCAAGGAACTGATTTCTTTAAAGCAGCAATTCCCACTGTGTTCCACATGTTAGTTATAAAATGGGATCCAAAATAAACTGGCTTCTTTCGGAAGCTCACAGATGGAAAAGATCTTCTGTATGATCCTGCTGTCCTCTTTCTAGGCCCCATATTTTCATGGTTTATTTTTGATTTTTAAAATGGTGCTATGTGATATTTTCCATTCATCTGCAAGGGCAGACTGAACTTCAATGGCCTGCCGGCAACAAGGCACTTCCAACAGTGCAACACCCCCTTTCAGACTGCCTCAGCTCCAGCATCGAAAATAACCTTTAACCTCTGGGATAGCTCCTGGTGCAGAAACCTACGGTGACACAGTAGTGTAGTGGTTAACATAACACTATTCGATCCACTTGTGCTGTCTTTAAGGGGTTTGTACAATCTTCCCGTACCCACGTGAGTTTCGTCCCATATTCCAAAGAACTTTGGGTCACATGGGCCTAATTGGGCTGCATGGGCTCTTTGAACCAGAGGGGCTTGTAACTGGTCTGTGTCTCTAAAACAATCTTCAGACTCAGAAATATAAGCCCAGTGAAGGACAGCTGAACACTCACTTTACCTATCACTGATATAAATGATGGCTTGTTGTCATCTTTCAAAAGGCACTTTCCCAGTGAGTCAAGAGTGTCAGTTCTTGTCCTAAAGATGTACTGTATGGTGCTAAGAATGATATGGTGAGCAATGCACCACTGGAAATGCAATCACTTTTACATTGAGAGGATATAGTAATGCTCTGTTTGACCTTTCAGGGGGCAGCAAAGGGTCCATCCTTCTGCCAGCTCTATTTGCAGAAGACTTGGTGGTTCTGACAAAGAATTGGCAATTATTTATCACCAGAAGCGATTATTTGATATTGAATGACTGAATATGCTACGTACAGTATATACTGACTGACAGGTTTTTTATATTACATGGACAACGTTTTAACGGTGTTTTATTAGTGTGGGACATAGAGATAGTCGCCGGCGGGGGTAGGAGGTGAAGCACAGAAGCAGCAGGATGATCCGAAGTGGACTTGGGAACTTGGGGGCAGACCCGGCAGCTGAAGCTCGGGCGGACCAGAAAGAGAGAGGGCAGAATGGAGCACATTGGACCTGAAGGGCACGGTGCAGCTCAGGCTGATTTGCAAGAATAGAGCTCAAGGGGACCGGACCTGGCACGCCCTCAAGGACGGGCATAGCGAAGGAGCAACTAATCCCAGAATGCTCAGTGGTAATCGGGTGCAGGGTGAAGCAGGAAGAATGCAAAGGGACCGGGTAATATAAGAGCTGCGGGTACAAGAGGCTGAAGTGGGAAAACGAGATGGGTAAGAGGAGTTAGTGTAGCTGGTCGAAGGAAACACTGACAATGTGGGCCGAAGGGCCTGTTTCTGTAGCGTTGGACACTACTGATATCAGTAAAACACTTGAGATCAAGCCAGGTTGACAAATCTTACTTTAACCTTATTTGTAGTAACAATAGATTAGTGCCCTCTTCTTGATTGAATGATCCTCAAAGTTTTATCCCCCTCACATGGCCATTTGGCGTTACTTTTGCGAAATGAAGGTTCACTCCCGACTCGTGCTAGGTGCTTCCATAGAACTATAAGCATCTCAACCTTTAGTTTTGATGATCAACCAGTCACAATATTGGATTTTTTTGCAACTACAAATCCAGAAGATTTTGTATTTTTTAAAGAAATAGTTTCAAATTTTTATTTTAAAGTATGCAGCGTCGTCGCGTTTTCCTTACAGTTCATATAGATATATAAAACTCGTTTAAAACGTGATTATACAGATATTTCAAAGATATAATAAATACAAATGCACAGGTTCCTCGTCTCAATCGCCCGTGTCCCAAATTCCTGGATATACTCTGGGCCAATCCATTTGTACAAATAATTGAAGTAATGCTGTAGAAATGCAACGACCACCAGCAGCCATATTTTTCATCAAACGGCCATCGGGCCGACAGACATTGGGACAAACATGAGCGGTAAACCAATCAAAATAGGGGGTCCCGGATCCAGTCTCCCGCAGTTCCCCCCCCAACTATAAAAAACTACTTTCCCTTCACAATTCCTCAGGTAAACATTACCCAACCATTACCTCATTTAGTCATCTTGAACTTTGGAATTTGCACGACATATTTTCTGTCACACCTTGCATACAAACGATACTGAGAAAAATATTAGGCACTTTATGACATATCGTTCTAAACTGGTATGCCCACCTGGATTATTTGCTCCAGACTAAGGAGTTGCCTATAAAAATGGGTAGCATGCCTGGGTAGCGTCATTACTCGCAAGTGCCCCTCTCCTGCAATCGTTGAACCGACCATAAACAAAGATAGATGTTCAGGGAGGGAAGTGGGAAACCTGTGTTTAAGCGTAACTGAACCGACAGCACCATCGGGCCATTTCAAGGTTCAAGTACGACCATTAGTTTGGCATCAGCCTAACAATAGTGTCCAGCGGAATGCAGTGGGAACCTGGTTAAATTCAGAGATGGAATGTGTACAGCTGCTCACACGCATATAGCTTCGAGTCAGCAACTGCAATTTCAAATTGTAGACTCCCCCACCCTCACCCAGTGTCGTCATGTCAAAGGTTCCAAATCTCCCTCTGGTCCGGCATTTGTGCCCAGTGAGCTTCAGGTCCCCACATTACATTTTTCACTGGAGTACTGGTGCTGGCAGTTGTCGCCGGTCGTGACCTGACTGAGATTAACGTCCTCCTCCACATTAGCCGACTTGTACTTGGTGGAGGTCTGCCACTTGCCTCTCTTCTTAAACAGGTGGTGTCCCACCCCGGCGCAGATCAAAGTGAGCACGGCGATGGCAAAGATGGTGCCGAGGACAACACTGAGCGACAGGCCGGCACTGGCGGGGATGGGGTACGCGGTGGGCTTGAACGTCGGGACTTCTGACATAAAGTTATCACCGGAGCCCTCGGGTTCGCAAACCCCATTCTGATTATGCTCGTAACCCTCTCTGCATTCACATTTGAAGTCGCCGGGGAAGTTGGTGCAGGTGTGACCCTGGCATTGAAATTGGCACTCGTCAATATCATCGCATAATTTAGTCAAATCGTTCAAGATAAAATTAGGCGGGCAAGTACACTCGTCGTCGATGCAGCGAGCCCGGCAGGAGCTGGAATCGCAGTACCAAACGCATTTTGTGGGATCATCGGGATTGATATCGTACCCGGACTCGCAGCTGCACTTGAAGCCCCCTAGCGTGTTGCTGCACTTGTGTTCGCACACGTTTTGTGGGCACTCGTTGATGTCCTCGCACTTGCCATCCTGGGACATTACGTAGCCTTTCCTGCAAATGCACTGGAAGCTTCCCTTCGTGTTTGCGCAGTTGTGCTCGCAGGGGTTGGACAGGCACTCATTGATATCGATGCAGCTCTTGTGGTCGGCGTCCAGCGCGTAGCCGCTGTCGCAGGAACACACTGCCTTCCCGTCCCGGTTCTGGCAGCTGTGCGCGCACTTTTCTTCCTCGCACGGATCGACCTCTCGGCAACTTAACCCATCACTGTCCAGCCTGTAACCCCCGTGGCAGCTGCACTTGGGCGGAGGTCCTTCTTGGCAAGTGTGCTTGCAGCCCCCATTGTTCACTTGACAGACCCAAGGGCCTGGTCCGTAACCCACCCAGCCAAGAGTGCCGTTACATTGTAAGCTGATATTCGACGGGGAGACCTCGGCCATGGTGCCCCGAGGCAGTCTAGTCAGCTCGGAGCTCCGGGCACCGAAAGGAGTGACGAAGGTGGTGGAAGAGTTGTGCAGGGTTAGTGGTTCGCAGCTGCTGTTGTATCTGTACTCGCACAGCACGCCATTCGCCTTCTTGTTGCACGGGCGGTCGACCCATAGGTCCCTGCCGGAGACGGTCACACATCGCGGTCCGCACTCTTCGGACACCGAGCCCCAGTTGGTGTAGTCGGTGTCATTGTCCCCGCTCACCCAGCGATAACCCCTCAATCGGCTGCTATTGCTGGGGCAAGTCCTCTGATGAAGCTGCAGCCCCAGCCAGAAGTGCGAGGAGGGATCGGCGTTCACTCTCTGCAGCAACACCGCGATAGCTTCGGCGGCCACCGTGGTGCTCACGGTCATCGCGTCTCCCCCGGCCTTTTTGCAGCTGGTTCTGGCCATGTTAAACTTCCTCGCCTCTCTTTTTAGGCTGTAGCAGACGTTAGCCACGCAGACAGCGGGTGAGAATTCTTGTGGATCCGAATACACCAGAGACACCAGGGCGCACAGGCTGATAGACAGTACGAACATTTTTCTCCCTCTGATGAATCTGAGCTAAAAGAACTTTGCTTGGTCGGAATAACTTTTCCCTTTGCACTGTCCCGTGCTTTGTCGTTCAGATAGCTCCAAAGCTCAGATTTAAATATATATTGGCGTGGACTCCACAAGGAAGGAAGTTCGTAAAAGGCTGGAACAGTGATGCAAGTGATTTGAGTGGCTGCTGTCCCATTGCCAACTTCCCCACGCCCTTGCTTACGGGATCCCCGTCAACTCTGCAAGGACGCCAAAAGTAGCCGCCTAACTTTTAAGCCAGGTTTCGGGAATTGGGATACATATCACAGGAGAAGATCGGAGTGATTTCTAACTTTGTAACGCCATGTATGTTCTCACTCGATCACGATATTAACCTTATGATCAGGAGGCGAAGACGTCGGCAGGAACTAGGTGATTGTAATGTTAAAGAAGATGACTTCATTCTGCTTGGTTGAAAGTGCGTCCAAGACACTGAATTTTCTGACACGTCTATATCCAACTCTGCTACCGACCGCTATATTAGAGGCTTGAGTGAGAAAGCCAAATAGTTATTCGTGTGCGGGAGAGATGTTTGCATACCAATCATGAAAACACACAGCTGCGAAGTTGGTCATTCGCTTTTTGTATGCCTCAGTTCACATTCACAAGCACCGTCAAAAAAACTATATCCGCATTTTATTCTGATAGTTTCTTGATGCAAAAAGAGAATCATCTTTCTGTTTGAGATATGGCGAGTTTATAACTATGAAGTTTTGTTAACTGTGAAGGCGAATTGCGCAACTACGAGATGGTTAGAAGCGATTGAAGCCAACTCTGGTCACGACCGCAAAAATTGCCTGTTTTCAGAATAACAACGGACATCTGAAAAGAAAAATCTGCAGAAGTAAAAGCAAAAAGAGAACAGGAGCGGAAACATTAAAAGTCAGGCAGTATCCATAGAAGGAGGTAATTTTTCAGGTCTGCGACTCTTATTCGAAATCAGAAAAGAGTGAAAGCAGGTTAGTTTTAACTTGCTGCAGAGAGAGTTCGGGGATTCCTGTCGATTACTACCTGCTACATTCAGCGGAGAGCTTCAGGGAAAGTGTATGTTTAAGACGTCTGTTTAAAGTGGGTGGAGGAAAGTTCAGGGGAGATGTCAGAGGTAGTTTTTTTTTACAGAGTGGTGTGTGCAGAGAACGTACTGTGGCGGAGGGGGCAGTAGAGGCTAACACAATAGTGAAATTTAAAAGATAGCCACACGGATGTAAGAAAAACAGAGGGTTTTAAACTGTGTAGAAGGGAAAATTAGATTAGATTAGATTATGAGTACACTCAGTCCTCGTTTGTCATTTAGAAATGCATGCATTAAAAATGATACAATGTTCCTCCAGAATGATATCACAAAAAAAACACAGGACAAACCAAGACTAAAACAGACAAAACCACATAATTATAACATATAGTTACAACGGTGCAAAGCAATGCCGTAATTTGATAAAAAAGCAGACCATGGGCATGGTTAAAAAAAAGTCTCAAAGTCCCGATAGCCCCATCATCTCACACAGACAGTAGAAGGGAGAAACTTTCCCTGCCATGAACCTCCAAGCGCCGCAAACTTGCCGATGCAGCACCACTGGAAGCACCCGACCGCAGCGGACTCTGAGATTGATTATGAACCAGGTTTATATAGACTGCCAGAACATCGTTGGCGAAATGGCATATGCTGAACTGTCCTGTTCTATGTTCTATGCATGATCATTGAGGTTGTGACTTACTGAATTGCTGGAATGAGGTGTGTTTTGGTTCGACCACGAGGAAAAGTATAGAAGCATGAAACTACAAGAACAGGAAACTAGGGCAAAGGAAATTGCTGGAAAAAACTCAGCAGTGTGTCTGGAGCTGCCTACCCATTATCGCAGGCGGAGATACCAGAGGCACCAGCTGGCTGAGGTGCCTGAGGCCTGTGGATCTCAGTGCATGGCCTCTTCAGCTCAATCCCAATGCCCAGTCCACCATCCCTTTGCCTTCTCAGGTGATGCGTTGCCCACTGAGCATTTGTAGTTTGTTTCTGTTTCACTAAAGAGATGTATAGAATCCTGAGGGGAGATGTATTTTATTTTAGTTATTTATTGAGATACAGTGGGGAATAGGCCCTTCCGCTCTTTAAGCAGCACTGGCTAGCGACCCCTAACTTAATCCTAGCCTAGTTACAGGACAATTTACAATGACCAAGTAATCTGCCAACTGGGACATCTTTGGAATGAGGGAGGAAACTGGATCACCTGGAGGAGATGCACATGGTCATGGTGAGAATATACAAACTCCTTAGAGACAGCAGCACGAATTGAACCTGGGTCACTGGTACTGTAGAGCATGCTAACCACTACGCTACTACACCACCCCACAATAACAAACATTTTGAACTGAATTGAATTGAATTGACTTTACTTATTACATCCTTCACATGCACGAGGAGTAAAAATTGGTAGCAGCTGGAACAGTTTGTGGTTAGGGTGACTCAGGTCCTCAGTGATCCTTTGGGTCCTTTTTACGCACCTGCCATTGTAAATGTCCTGAATAGTGGGAAGTTCACATCTACAGATGCACTGGGCTGTCTGCACCACTCTCTGCAGAGTCCTGTGATTGAGGGAAATACAATATAACAAGTATTCATGACATTGATTCTTGGGATGAGGCAATTGCCCCATAAGAGATGCAGAGGTGATATCATTGAAAGAAAATCCTTATGGCATGGTTGCTCTGGGTAAAAAATCGAGAATTTACAGCCAGACATCAGTTACTTAGGGCAAAGTTTTTTTCTCCTTCTCATATTTAGAGGTTTGTATTCTTTAGAAGTTTTCACCCAGCACCCTTTTGGTTTCTATAGTCATAGTCATAGTCATAGTCATAGTCATAGTCATAGTCATACTTTATTGATCCCGGGGGAAATTGTTTTTTGTTACAGTTGCACCAGAAATAATAAATAGTAATAAAACCATAAATGGTTAAATAATAATATGTAAATTATGCCAGGAAATAAGTCCAGGACCAGCCTATTGGCTCAGGGTGTCTGACCCTCCATGGGAGGAGTTGTAAAGTTTGATGGCCACAGGCAGGAATGACTTCCTATAACTCTAAGAATATTCAGTACTGAGATGGAATGATTTAGGGCACTGATGAAATCATAGGATTTGTCGCATGATGGGGAAATGAAGTTGATCCTGGAATTTAAACATTCTGTGGACTGAGGCTTATTCTTGCTGTTTGTGGTGTTTCTGTGATATTCCCATGTAATGCTGAGAATACTATTGGCTGAAGAGTCTATGCAGAAAGGTGAAGAGAAGGAAACAAAAAAAAATTGAAAAAGAGAAAAAATTACCCCAAAATACACCAAAGTATAATAACAAAACTTATCTCTGGAGGAATTGAAAGGATTGCATTTTGAAAACAGGTAAAATTAGTAAATTATTTTATTGTCACATGTATTGAGGTTCAGGAAGAAACTGTATTTTGTATGCCATCTATTCAGATCTTTTGCAGCATGCAAAAAAATGCTGGAGGAACTCAGCAAATCAGGCAGCATCTATGGAAGGGTAATCAAAGGCAAGTCTTGACATCTGTCTGACACGTCGAGTGGGTATTCCTCAATATTGGTGCTGCTGAACCTCTCCAGCATTTTGTGTGTGTTGCCCAGCATCTGCAGAATCTCTTGTGTTTGTGCCTACAAATCATTTTGTTACTTTATTGTATAGCTCTATATATGCAGGTTGTTTGTAAAGCTCCTGCTGAGATCAGTAAGTGCGCTGTGTGAATCTTAGTGTACGAGTTGCTCTTAGGAGCTGTAATAATTATGTGTTTCATGAGATCTTGTTCCAATGAGAAGTGAGCTATTGAGAGAATCCCACATGGGTTTAGTGAAATGGAGGGGGGAGAAAAAAGAACATGCAGTGCTGGCATTCAGCCATGTCTTCAATTTGGCTTGTGGTTCAGTGGCAACATCAAGTGCTAGGGATCCTGCCCTTGAGAATTGATGTTGATTTGCATATTGCTGTTACATACATGGTGCTGCAGTGAAAACTTGTGTTTGTTGCATGCCATTCATTCAGGCCATTCCATACATAAGTACAGTTAGATAGCACAAAAGGAAAAACAACAAGAGAGTGTAAAATATAGTGTACAGTTACAGAGAAAGTGCAGTGCAGTTGGAAAAGGACAAAGACCATGACCAGGTAGATTGAGAGACCAAGAGTTCATCTTTATCATACAAAAGCTGCATTCAAAAATCTTATAACAGCAGATTAGAGGCTGCTCTTGAAACTAACGGTGTGTGTGCTCAAGCTTTTATGTCTTCCAGAGTAACACACACAAAATGCCAGAGGAACTCAGCTGGTCAGGCAGAATCTATGGAAAGGAATAAAGAGTCATTGTTTTGGGCCAAGAGAGACACTTCATCAAGTGGAAAGGAAGGGGGAAGAACCAAAATCTTCAGCTTGACTTTTTGTATCTTCTGTCTGAAAAGAGGAAGGAGGGAATGACTGAAGTTGTAGGGGTGGGGGGGGGGGGGGGTCCTTGATTCTGTTGTCTGTTTTCCTAGGCATTAGGAAATGTAGACAGAGTCAATAGAGGGAGGCTGGTTTGTTGGTAGACCGGGCTGTGTTCACAACTCTCTGCAATTTCTGGCATTTAGACAGAGCAGTTCCCATACTAAACTGTGAGGCATCCAGATGAAGACATTCTATGGTGCACCTGTAGAAATTGGTGAGGGTCATTGCAAATATTGCTGAACATCCTCAGCCTTCACAGGAAATAGAGGCTTTGGATGGCTTTCTTGGCCATAGCCTCTATGTAGTTGAATGAGGACAAGTTGTTAGTGATATTTACACTTAGGATTAGAAGCTGTCAACCATCTCCCTTGCAGCACTGTTGATATATACAGGGATGTGTACTCGCCCTGCTTCCTGAAGTCAATGAGCAGCTCTTTTGTTTTGCTGACACTGAAGAAAGATTGTTTTCTTGATTGCTCTCTATCTCTTTCCTGTACTCTGTCTTGTCATTTTTGAGATCCGGCCCTTTCACCCTTCCTTGCCACTTAGTATGCTGTTTACAAAGGTTTGGTGAAGCCTATTCTTGGCACTTTTGCTTCGCTGCTGGAGAAATCCTACATTAAGGCCCTGATCTATTAGTGCAGTATCAGCATTTTAAAAGCTGTGTAAATTATTTAAATAGGATGGATGTCTGTGACACAGTGGTAAGGAAGATGACCAGAAACATCACATTGATTCCCAGAAATAGTTCCATTCCAGTTATCTGAATGTGACTGTCTCTCAGCAAATCAAATCAACGTGCTGGTGATTTGAGCTTCCAGATTCATATTCTCTCCGTGATTAAGCCAATTATTATTCCTTCAATATCACAATTGATAATTAGATCTGTCTGAGTGCAGCCAAATCTCCCAACAACTATTACTGCCCGATGACTACTCCAACTACTTCAATGCATTCCCTGTCCTATGCCCACTGTGGACAGTCCACAAACCTGAGCTCATCCAACACTCTAGCATTCTTATTATCCGTAGTGATTGCTAACTAACACTGTTCTCCACACTTTATATTCTCTGCCTCTCCAATGTGTCCATGTGGCCATGCTCCTCTTTGCTTCTGGGACTTCTACCAGTGCTCTGGCATCGCCCCATTTCCCCTACTGTTGCTTCCAGTACATCCTGACTTCCTTCACTTCAATCCGGGTCTAGGTTCTGGAACTCAATTCCTTTAAGTTTGTCTCTTTGACCAACGCTTTGAGTCTCATTAATCTGCTGCTTGCTTTTCAGTGGTTCAATGGTTCCTTTCAGTATCAGAGGATGTATACAATATACAACCTGACATTTGTACTCTTTGCAGACATCCATGAAACAGGAGAAAAACCCCAAAAACTGAATGAGAGAAAATCATTAGAACCCAAAGCCACCCTCCCCCCACTTACCTAAGCAAAAACATCAGCCCCCCACCACCTGCCATACAAGCAATAGCAAGCCCCCCCAAAGAGACCATGATCTAAGAGTCCATCAAAAAAACACATTGTCCATCCCAACACTTTAACATCCCCCAGGCTCTCTCTCACTAACAAAGGAGAGAGAGGTATCAGCTGGCTGTTTTGACGTTACAGTCTTCAGCACTGCTTATTTCATTTTTAAATTTTTTTTTATTAATTATAATTAAAGATCAACAAAAATACATTAAGGTAATCAAGACAATATGTCAATATGTACAATGAAGAATTAAGTTAGCAAAGGACTGATTAACAAAGCTAAGCAATATATCAATAATAAGAAGAAAAAATAAAGTGTTAAGGATATTTTTATGAATGAAAAAAAAGAACCCCTACTAACTAAGAAAAAAAAACCCTACCAACTTAAAAAAAAGAAAAAAAAAACCATTGGGAGCACAACCCTGGAGCCATACGTCATACAAGCTTCCATAAAAGAAAAACATCAATCCGCCAACTCAAATCCATTTAAACAAAAATCGAAAGGAAACCATATTAATTAACAAACCAAATGATAGTAGCGGGCAAATGAACCCCACCTTTTCTCGAAAACAAATCGAGGATCAAAAGTTCGACTTCTGATTTTCTCCAAACTAAGACATAGCATCACCTGAGAGAACCATTGTATCAAAGTAGGAGCAGAAGCATCTTTCCATTTCAACAAAATAGCCCTTCTGGCCAATAATGTAACAAATGCAATTACATGTTGGTCAGATAGAGAAATACCATGAATATATGGAGGGATTATACCAAACAAAACTGTCAATTTATTAGGTTGTAGATTAATTTTTAAAACTTTAGAAATTGTATAGAAAATAGATTTCCAAAAATGTTTCAGTACAGAACATGACCAAAACATATGTGTCAATGCAGCTGTCTCGGTTTTACATCTATCACACTGACTATCAACATTAGAAAACATTTTAGACAGTCTCTCTTTGTCAAATAGTAACAATGTACAATTTTAAATTGAATTAAAGAGTGACTGGCACAGATCGAAGAAGAGTTAACCAACTTCAAAATCCGCAACCAATCCTCAGTTATCAGCACTGCTTATTTCAACAGCAGCATACACTGCTGTCTTGAACATCAATGCTTTAGCCGGTGACACCAGTGAGGAAAGCAATTCCACTTCAGCTCAGAGGAAATAACAACTTAAAATTCAGAGGTCAGGGGTCAGAATCAGAATCGGGTTTATTATCACTGACATAGGAGGGGTAATTGATAAGTTTGTGGCCTAAGGTAGAGGGAGATGAGTTATTAACTTCAAGTTTTCTGCATGATCACTCAAAGAGTTGACCTGCACGTGCATGTAACGAGAGCTGTATAACTCATCTCCTTCTACCTTAGGCCACAAACTTATCTATCACCCCTCGTATGTCGTGAAATCTTTTGCAGTAGCAGTACAGAGCAATATATTTTAAAAACCCTATAAGCTAAGATGGGAAATATTTATAATAAATTAATAAGCAGCACAAAAAGAGAGGAAGAATTAAGTTCAGGGGTTCCATGTTCTGTCCTGAAATCTGATGGCTGAGGAGAAGAAGCTGTTCCTAAAATGCTGAGTGTATGTCATCAGGCTCCTGGGAATCATTAATGATGGGTGCTGCCTTCTGGAGGCATTGTCTTTTGAACACGTCCTAGTTGGGGAGGCCGGTGCCCATGATGGGGATGGCTGATCCCATGCCATCCTGTGGCTTTTTCTGATGCTGTGCACTGATGCCTCCTTTCCAGACAGTGATGGAAGTAGCTAGAATCCCCTCCTTAGTACATCTGTAGCAAGAGTCTTTGGTGACATACCAAATCTCGTCAAGCCAAACAGCTTCTGGATTTACCGCACGGACTCAGCTGCTGATTTGGAAATGGCAAAAAATAGAGGTGTGTGCTTCATGATAAGTTCTTGGTGGTGCTCTCATATGGTGGTTTTGTCAAACTCCCGTTCCCCCCAACCTTGACACCTAATGGTCAAATGCCATCCGTTCTATTTATCAAGGGAGTTCTCCTCCATAATCCTGATCACAGTTTACCACCTCCTGCCCCATCTGTAGAAAGGTCCAGGGTTCCCACAGTGGCCCTCATCAGTCATCTTAGACCCAGAGAAACTGAGTAAAAGCAAATCATCTTTGTTCCCCAGTGATTGATATTAATGAGTTTAATCAATCACCCTTCAAACACCCTTCTTCCAAGAGTCACAATTTGGCAGGGAGTTAAGGGATTCAGCTCTTCCTTCTTTTTCTGACTTAGAGAGAAACAATTGAATCTGTAAAGAGGTTACCTCAGAATAACCATATCACAATTCAGTCTTGGGATTTCATTGAGAAATATAACGGAACAATGCAATGTTCATCTCTTTATAACTCTCCTCTCCTTCGAAAACAAGATATTTCTCCAAAATGAGAAAACCTGCAGATGCTGGAAACTCAAACGATCTGCTGGAGGAACTGAGCAGGTCAGGCAGCATCTATGGAAAAGAGTAAACAGTCGATGTTCTGGGCTGAGACTCCTCATCAGGACTGAAGGTATTTCTCCTACAGCTATGGCAGCTGTCCATTTACTGCTGTCATTTGCTGTCTGACCTGCTGAGCTCCTCTAGCAGCTTGTTTTTTTGGCTGTAGGTCCCAACATCTAAAGACTCTTGTATCTCGATTATTGATTTGGTGACAGGTAAGGAACCAGAAATAGTGAAAAATCTCATGGTAGTCTTGAATAAAGACCATAATAACATTTAAAATTGACAGTAGTGAGTGCAGGGGAAAACACAAACCAATCAGTTGGGCAAACTGATGAAATACAAATATAGCCTACAATAAACTGGATTGAACTGTTTTAGAGGGACAAATCAGCTGTGGAATATCTTTAATGTAAAATAATATGCATCTTCAAAGGGCAAAACATCTCTAGTCCTGTTGAGATCAAAGGTCAATAAATAATGCAAAAGGCAGTTTCAAGCTTAAAAGATCTCCGGAAGTATAAAAATAAGTGGGCTGGAAGAATCTACACTGAGTTGTAAAGGGAAATGTTAAAGGCAGTATGTGATGTGATTTTTGAGAAATATCAAAGCCAACAGAGAAAAACTAAGACATTTGGCCACAATTAACAGATGGAACTTCTGATTGACGTATGGTTTAAGATGGCGCTACTGAAGGTGGTTCATAAGGCAAGAATTACAACTAAATGCTTTATTAATAACACTTTTTCTGTGGTAAATTGTGGTAAACTATCACTGCAAAGGCAAGGCTGAGTCGAGGGTAGAGGCGTGCAGCTGTGATGCAAAGTCAGAATGAGGTTGAGGCATGTTTGTGACAGAATCACAGATGGAGTGGCAGCAAGTGAATCGGAAGGGAGTCAGAGCCTGTCCACCTCAACCAGGAGTGAAGTTGGATTGATCTAATCGTCAAGCCAATTTGGAAACGTCAAGTTCGGGCAGGCCCAGAGCATATCGCTGTCACAGGGCCCAAGTCCTAGTGCGCGGCACGACCTGGTGTTTGGACAATTTAAATTTCGGACCAGAGAGACCAATAAGGCAGGGTGTCGGGACAGGAGGTGGGTGTCAGACTAATTCTGCTCGCTGTTCCACAGCGTTTACTCCTCTCTCTGCAGCACTGAGGCTCTGAGACTGCTTCAGGCTTTGTATCTCTAACTTTAACAGTAAGTTTCCCCATGTAAGATGAACTGAGATTGAGACTCCTGGCCTACTCCAGCGGCTCCAGGTCCGAGTCTATGGACTCCATTTGGTTCTGAATGATGTTGCTTGCTGTTATTGTTTGCATGATTTGTGTTATTTTCTCTTTTTCTGTCCATTGAGAGCTGTTCTTTTTTAAAAAATCAGGCTCTTGCGTGTTTCTTGCTTTATGGCCGCTTGTGAGCAGATGAATCGCAAGGTTGCATAAATTATACATGCTTTGATAATAAATAAAGTAGGGGAGGTCCCCACTTTAAATCTGTTTATGTAGAGGTCCTTCCCCTGTACATTGGAAACCTGGGATGGTAGAATTCTAAATTGGTTCACTGACACCCTGTCCATATGTGCATTCTGTGGCAGGGAGGAGTCACTGTACTACATTTCTATGGAATGGGAGCGGTTTCAGCCCCTATTTGAATATCAAAAGGGTTACTCCTCAGGTTTTGGTTGCACTTCAACTCTACACTCTGGATATACGGGCATCCAGTACGGGGCGGGCGGGGGTGGGTGCGATCACTCGGAGGATCTACTGGCTGGATTGCTCCTAGGCCTGGCCAAGAGGGCCATTCACAGGTCCAGGCAGTGGGCAGTCGAGGGCAATGCCTGGGCTGACTGCCTGCCCCTAGCTCGGGGATACCTTCCTGCCCCGGTGTCCTTGAAGAGGGAGCATGCGGTCACCATGGGTACAGTGGGAGATTTCCTGGAACATTCAGCCCCCTCTAGGAAATTGACTGTTTATAGACAGTAATAATCATATTTTAATTAGAATTTGTTCACTGTCTTGTAAATACATCATGTTTGTATTTTGTACGTTTGTGTGAATACATTTTTTTAGCTTTGTAGAAAAAACAAAGTATTAACTATGTAAAAATTAGACTTTTGTATTTGAATATCACAATATTTCTACTTTCAGAAATTAACTTATATCATAAGCATCACCCCTCCCCCGCTTACATGTAGATTGTGTGTTGGCCAAGAAGTTATGAAAAGGGATGCAATGGTCTTTGTTAACGTTCATCCTAAGAGTCTGCATAATAAAGGACTCCCTTCTGGGGGCTGTTTCCAGGGAAATATTCTGAAACAAACATCAGTAGGTGCTGGAAAATAACAAATTCAGCAAAAGACATGGTTTGGTCTGTCCAGAACTTAATGATCTTCCCCTGTAAGGATTATTAAGGATTGTTCGCGATTGTCAGGAATTGGACATCTTTTAGGTGTTATGGGATATGAGCTTGTTGATAAAAATGGGAATCAGTATTCAAAATAAAAATTCCTGGAGACACAAGAGACTGCAAATACTGAAATCTGGAGCAACAAACAATATGCTGGAAGAACTCAACTAGTTGAGCAACATTGGAGTGGAAGAGAGATAGTGGGAAGGAATTGTCAATATTTCTGCTTGAACCCCTGCATCATGGACATTCATGATGGCCGGTATAAAAGATGAAAAGAGGGGCAGTGATAAAGGAGTCCCAGGAGATTGGTGGATTGAGGAGAGGTGTAAGATGACAAGCAGATTGTGCCGGTAGGGGAGGGAAGCAAAGCTGATATTGGGAAACCAGCATGTGAATGAGAGATGGAGATAGACAAAGAGAGAGAAGAAAAAGAAAGTTGGTTTTAATAAAGAATTATTTTATTTTAAGGGCATTGAAACCAGCATTGGTGTCTGAGAAGAGGATGCTGTCTAAGTTGCATGCCATCTTGGTCAATGTCTTCCATCCACTACATAATGTACTGAGCGGGCACAGGAGTACATTCAGCCAGAGACTCATTCCTCCAAGATGCAGCACTGAGTGTCACTGGAAGTCATTCCTGCCTGTGGCCATCAAACTTTACAACTCCTCCCTTGGAGGGTCAGACACCCTGAGCTGATAGACTGGTCCTGGACTTATTTCATAATTTACATATTACTATTTAACTATTAATTACTATTTTCTACTACTATTCTATTACTATTTATTATTTCTATGACTATTACTATTTACTAATAGTAATATTACTATTACTTTTTCTATTACTATTTATTATTTATGGTGCAACTGTAACGAAAACCAATTTCCCCTGGGATCAATAGACTATGACTATGACTATGACTATTTGGCATGGGATGTTCTAATGTTGCATTGTTGTAAGTACTCTGTGATGACCAAAAAAAATTATATTAATTGCCCCTCATTGATAGAGACAGGTTGAGAACAGGGAATGTACTGGCTGTTGAGTACTTAATATTTAAGTAATATTTGAATAATATTGTAAATATATTGTTTAATTAAGCATTCTTGTTTGTTTAACTACAAACATAATTTATTATGGGTTTTATATGTAAAACTACGTGAATTACATACGTCATGATGCTACCACGTGATAAAGAACAAACTAAGACCTGTTCTTTGCTCAGAACCCCTCAGACCATCCACTGGTATTTGAATATGCGAATGAGTTCTGTCAGTTGAGATGTGCTAACATTGTAAATATTTTATCCCACAAGGTTACCTGTCTACACCTAAACTGTGCAGGTGGATAATTGTAACCAGTGAGGCCTTATTTAATCACTTATTCTTATCTTTGTGCTTAAAGAGTATAAATCCACCTGGCACTGCAGAGTTTCTCCAAAGTATCTCCAAAAGAGTTGGATCCTCCAGACACAAGAGACTGCAGATGCTGAAATCTGGAGCATCAAAAGGAACAATCAGTCCATGGCGCAACATCTGAGCGAGAAAAGAAATCGAATATTTTGTATTGAAGTGCGGCATGCAGACTGAATCCACCAGACTGCTTGTTTGTTGCACTGAACAAACATCTTTTGCTTCTTCAGTTCTGGCCTCCTAGTCACAACATTTGAGGAATTATCCTGAATACCTTTGTGATTTATTGCATGGCCAATGACTAAAGTGTTAGTATTTTATTTTAAAGTAGTGCCAAATAACTAAATTTGTTTGCACCAAAAACCAATGGACCGCTAAGTATCAAAGAACACATGAAGCGTGGTTTATGTGTTTTAAAATATTTCAAGAGGTGTGGCAACTTGTGAGTTCATTTTTATTTGTAGAAGGAGAGAAAGGGAATGAATAACTGAGCCATTGTGGTGTTGTTAGCTACATATTGAGAGGATGTTTGAATTAATCATAGTGCAAAGTAAAAAGTAGATTTATTATCAAATTACATATATGTCACCAGATACAACCTTGAGATTTACTTTCTTGTGCTGTGCTTCCTGTGCTTCAAGGAAATCAAATGTGACCAACTGTATGATTTTGCTATTGAAAGTGAAATAAATTTGCAGATCCTCTTGTGTTTTAAGCTGTATGAATCCATCCATCTTTACTTTCCCTTCTTTCCTTGGAATTAGTGTTAAAAGTGATGGAAATTACTCTAATCACAACCAGTGAAACTATATCTAATTGCTAATAGTGATGTTTGTGTTTGAAAAGTTTAAAGTCTCACTGTACTGCAGAGTTTCTTCTGCATGTTTCTAAGAAAGGGATAGATTCTCCATTAATGTCTGCTTATATTGTTAAATAAAGTCCTTCCTCATCTTCAGCTTTGGTCTTAATGTGGCTCATTCACAATCAGAACAGAGATGTTCACAACTGAATGCTATCAACTGGCACATTCCAGGGAGCTGGAATATGTGCTAGGGGCTGCAATGAATTTCAGTGTGGGTAACACAAAGGCTCTGTTGGGAAGCAGCTCACTCTAGGATACTGCAATCTAAGGACTGAGGGGCTGAGCACTGTGAATGCCTCTCAGATGTTTGACAAGTCTATTGACTAAGGAACAAACCTGAGTTTAACTGATGCTTTGTAAGGAAATGTATTGACTTTCTTAGTTTTATGAATGTAGAAAATGATAATGCTAGTTGTGTTTTCTGTACACAGTACAAATGAAGTATATTTTTGGGAAGAGTCAAAAATATCTCTCCAATTATTTGGAATGAAGAAAGGAACCAGATCTTTTGGTTTAACATTAACTTTGAGGAACTTACTGGGTTCTTCCAACTCAAATCAAAGGCAAAATCCATAATACTGTCTTGGAATTCAGTTCAGGACACTTCGGACTGCAATTGTGATACTTACTTTTTTCCACTCACAAAAAGGATAGCAGACATCCAGAACTATCTTTGCCTCAAGTAGCTTTGGCTGTTGAATCTTCAGGAGTGAGTTTTTTTTAGGTTTTGTGTTGATTTGTAAAGGTATTAAGAATAAATATATCCTTAGGAAGTGTGGTGGTTGGTTGGCTGGTGGGTTGTCTGACCTCAAGGATGGTGATAAGAGAATTTGGATATTGTTGATGGGAAAGTGAGAGAGAGAAATGGTGGGAGAAGGGATTGAGAGGAATTCTCAGAGTTAGCGTATTCTGTGATTTGCAATGGTGTAGCAAGAAATATCTCTGTGCTACAAGAAACCAGGTTGAATCCTGACCTGAGTGACTTTATGCGAGTTTAATCATTCACACAATGATCCCTAAAGTAGATGGAATGTAAGGGAATCAGGGTGTTACTAATGGGCATATGTAACGAGTACAATATGCTACAGGGAAATAAATGTTGGAATGGGACTGATGGAAATATTCTGAGAGCTGGGATAGACTGAAATTTTAATGTAAATTTATAACTGAAATAGATATATAGATATATGTTACTATATGCAACCCTGATATTCATTTTCTTCCAGGCATACTCAATAAATTCATAGAAAAACAACCATAACAGAATCAATAAAAGACTGCAGCAACTTGTGTGTTCAACCAGCGTGCGAAAGACAATGAAATGTGCAAATACACAAAGGAAGAAATAATAGTAATAAATAAATAAGCAATAAGTATCGAGAACATGAGATGAAGTGTGTTTGAAAGTGAGACCATAGGTTGCAGAACATTTCAATGATGGGTCAAATGAAGTTATCCCCTTTGGTTCTATCTGTCCTCAGCTTCCTCTCCTGCCAAATGCAAACTAAAGGAATAGCTCATCATAGTCTTCCTGTGTAGTCTACAACCCAATGGCAGGAACCATTGTATTCTCAATTCCTGGATAACCTGCACTCCTTCTGTCCCTTTCACCTCCTGTTCCGCCTATACTCACACAAACCAGCCTCTCCCATCACCCTGTTTCATTTCTCCCCTCCATCCAGAATATCTGACTGTCACCCACACACTCCTCCCACTGGGTCACTTCCTCGACTGTTTCCATATGCCAACCCCACCACTCCCTCACTTGATTCCATGCTCCACCTTCCCTTCCTATCAGATTCCATAATCTGCAGTACTTTATTGTCTCCCAGCTTCCATGAATATTTCCACTGTTCCTTCCTCCATATGCCAATCACTCCTCTTCATGGAGATTCACCTATCACCTGCCTGCTCTTGCTCCACATCTTCCCCTCACCTCTGGCTGTATCCAATATCTCTGTCTAACTGAAGGGTCTCAATCCCTCCATAAATGTGGCCCAACCAACAGAGGTGTTGGCTCAAACCACTTGTGATCCTTTTTGATGAATATAGATAGGGTAAATGCAAGCAGGCTTTTTCCACTGAGGTTGGGTGGGACTACAACCGGAGGGCATGGGTTAAGAGTGAACGGTGAGAAGTTTAAGGGGAATATGAGGGGAAACATTTTCACTCAGAGGGTCTTGAGAGTGGGGAATGAACTGCTAGCACCCCGATTTCAACGATTAGGAGGTGTTTCGATAGGTACATGAATAGTTGGTGTATAGAGGGCTATGGTCCCAGTGCAGGTTGATGGGAGTAGGCAGTTTAAATGGTTTTGTAATGGACTAAATAGGCTTCTGTGCTTTACCTCTAACTCTAATTCATTCAAATACGCTTCATTATGGGGCTGCCCTGTCACAAATGGGGCCATTGTGAGTCTATTCCAATCCTTAGCATAAATACATCAATCTCTTTAGTAGAAGTAGCCCAACAGCGATCATGAACAAGATGAGTGGGTGCATGCTCTATCTATTTCTTCAAGTATTCACTATTTTCTGAGAGCTATTGCAGCCGCTAAGCCAGTCAAGATCAAATATCTCAGTACAAACCAGGAATCATGGTTGTCGGTCTGATCCATAACTTCACATTAAACTGTTTTATAAGAAAACACACTGCAAAGTCCCAGCAAGCTCAACATCTGCATTTGCTTGTCTATGAATTATTCATACATTGATTTTTTTTTGTTTTTATTATTTCCATTTTGTGTCTGAAATCATTGTAGAACATAGAATAAATACAGCTTTAACCAACTTTTATTAAATAAATAGTTACAACAATGTATCAAGGCAATTTACACAGCATGGTTTTTCCCTGTGTCATCAACAACCCCATTTGAGAAAATTCATAAATATTGCATGTTAATTTTTTCCCAAGTATGCCTGCAGGCTGTGTGCATAATAAACAACATGTTGTTCCCGCTTTTATCAATCTTTCAGCAATATTTGCTGAGACATACGTAATAGACTTGGATATCTTTCCTGAGTTACGCCTGCAGCCTGTCAAGACAAACCTCACAGTGAAGTGGACTGCAGACAATTGACACAAACAATTAAAGGAGCTTAATTCCAATAGTTGCATTTCCAAGATTTGTTGATTTCTCATAAAGTTGGTCCACATTTTCAACCAATGTAGAGTGTTTTCCTTTCTGTCCTTGGTGAAGTGATTTATAAGAAGCCTGAATGACTTACTGCAGCTTCATTTTGGTGATTAGATGCAGGGTGGGTGGGGGGGAATAATAGGCCCAATTTTGTTCACACGTATATCCAGACTGCAAGCAGTTGGAATTAATAAGGAAATCCTATTATTTATTTTTTTTTGCAATACAGCATGGAGTAGGCACTTCTGACCCTTCGATCCACACCATCCCAGCAATCCCCTGACAAACTTAATTTAACCCTAGCCTACTCACGGGACAATTTACAATGACCAAGTAACCTACCTGGTACGTCTTTGGACTGTGGGAGGAAACTGGAGCACCCAGGGAAAACCCACACTTTCCACAAGGAGGACATACAAACTCCTCACAAAGGACACTGGAGTTTGACTCCTAACTCCAAACTCCAAGCTCTGATCTATAACAGTGTTGATACAAAAAGGGTTAAAACTCAGGGAACATGTATATAAAAGCCTAAATTTCCTGGGGGTATGAATCTAAGAAGATATTCAGGAAGTATTGGTCTGCTTCACATCCACCAGAATGTGTATGTAAGATAGATAGTAAATGTTAAATTGTCAAGGTATCATTTTTGTTTCTGCCAGTCTTTCATTGAACGTGAATAATTACACACAGGTTGCCTATGAAATAGACATTTATGGTACTTGCACAATATAGATTCATACACTGTATTTATATAGCACAAAAACTGACACTTCAGTTCATCTCATCCATGCTAAACAAGAATAATATACACACATTCTTTTTCCCTGTGTATTACCCATTATCCCTCTAAATCTTTCCATTAATGTACCTGTCCAAATATTATAATTGTATCTGTCTCTACCCTGGACAGCTTATTTCAAGTATCCACTACCCTCTCCGTGAACATCTAGCCCCTCAGGTCCCTCTTAAATATTTCTTGTCTCCTTAGACTGATGTCCTCGAGTTTTAGACTAAACTTTCCTGTGGCTGTGATTCTCCACCCTATGTATAGCCCAAAAAAAATTTATAAAAGATTTGTTGCTTTTGTACCATTCCAGAGACGCAAGAAAAATAATCCAAGTTGAAACTCAAGTACAGGAGAATTTAACTCTCAAAAGTGCCATCTTGACATTAAATTGAGGTGGTTTATTTCTCTCAGGACAATAAATTACCCATGACATTACTCAATAAAGAAGAGTTATCCCTGCTGCCTCTGGCCATTATTAATCCCTTAATCAACATTAAAATGTACATAATAGGTTACCGCACCCATATCACCTTCTTACTTGTTAGGGCGCACTCTGCAAACTAGCACCCAAGTTTCACAATGGCAATAGTGACCACATTTAAAAAGTACTTAACTGTAAAAGAGTTTCTGAGACACCCAAGTCAGGAAAGATATAAAAATTCAATTGTTAAATTATTGTAATCATATAAATTATATTAAATCAATTTTCAATTCAGAAAAAAAATCTAAATTTGTACATTTGATGAGAATCTTTGAAGTAACAGTTCCATGCCCAATAATATCTGTTTCAATGCTAAGGAACTTGGTGAAATACCACCTTGTTATGTAAAAAATATTTCCAATATCTGCACTGCATTTGTGAGTGAGTCAAAGACTATAGGCAGGCTAAAAAGCCAGGCAGTGTCGCCAAAGCTGAGCATAAAGTTTTAAGCCAGTTGCCCAACAAAAGAATATCCAAGAAAATAAATGTTGCCCTTTGGAGGCCTATATAAACCTATGCAATGATCTGATACTAGTCAAAAGAAATTATTGCTGGACTGATGGGGGCAGAAGGAGCAGGACTACTCACACCTCACAGTTTTCAAAAATAAAATGATTTGAGGTCCATTAGTAATGCATGTTATGTTTTTTTTTATGGCAATGTGCTATTTGTGTGGGGTTTACGTGCTCTGCCCGTGACCTCATGGGATTTCTTGACAAAGTCCGGCTTATCTGCACACCTCAAACAAGTGTTGATGGGCTAACTAGTTACTACAATTTGCTCCAATGTAGAGAGTGGAAAATTCCAAAGACTCTTTTAACAGCATCTTCCAAACCCTTAGCTAGAAAGGCAAGGGTAGCAAAGGCAGAAGCCTTCATCACCTGGGAGCTGCTATGCGACCAAGCTGGACTTGGAGATACATCACAGTTCTTTCATCATTGCTGGGTCACAACCCTAGAATTCCCCCCCCCCCCCCCCCGTGACTGCATTGTGAGTGAACCCACACCCCATGGACTGCGGCGTTCAGGAAGGCAGCTCACCACCACCTGCTCAAGGGCAATCTAGAGATGGGCAACTAAACGCTGGCTTGGCCTGCAAAACCCACATCCCTCGAATGAAATGAAAAAGCCGATAGGCATGTCATCAAGACAGGCTAGAGGGAGATAAATGTAGGAATGGGATTAATTTATGTGTTCTGAGAGCTGCTGCTGTCAGATTGACGGGCCGAGTGCCCACCACCTGTATGGTACAGAAGTGTGCTGACTACTCAGCAGGACAGGCAGCAGCCGTGGAGAGATAAACAGAGTTAATATTTCAAGTCCGTGCCCGTTCATATGTCTTTATTTCAGAATCTCTGCGTCTGCGTTTTTTTTTTGTCTTGTCATTTCTTTCTGAAGTTGCACAGGAGCGCGAAAGCTTGTCACAGCGTGTGCAGCTGTAAAGTTGCGTGGCACAATAGTTTGTTCATATCGTGTGTTTATACCTCGGTTTGGCTGGCTTCAATCTCGATGTAATTATCGCTTGAACGGCTGCACCTGACATAGGAGGCCCTGAATGGGGATTGCTCCGTTGACTGCACCCAGCTGTAGTAATCTCCGGCGTTGCTGCCCTTCTCTTTGGGCGACCGGTTGCGAAGGCAGATGATGAAACCCACCACACACAGGACGAGCAGCAGCGCAGCCACGGAGCCCAGAGCGCCCATCAGCACCCACGACAGACTGGCAGGGCCGTGCTTCTCGGAGAGTTGCGCTGTTGTAGGCGAAGGAACGGGGGTCCAGTCTACAGTGGTGCTCTCCGCCGCCGCACCCATCTTGGTGAACGGACCCACTAATGAGACGGAGGACGTTTCCCAATCAGAGCTGAGTTCCCTCAGTGCGCCCGGTGTAGTGGGATCCCACTCTCCCGCCGTAGTGTCCCAGCGCTGGGCAGTGGAGGTGAGCAAGGTGGTCACATCTGCCGGAATGCAACTTTCTCCATCCTCCGCGAGCTCGTAGCCTTGGCTGCAGGAACACTGGAAGCTGCCTTCGCTGTTGGAGCAGGTCCCCTGACAGGGGTGTGTTGTGCACTCGTCAATGTCCACGCAGAAGGTCTCTTGGAGTCGGTAGCCTGCTCTGCAAAAGCACCTGTACGAGCCGACGGTGTTCTGGCAGATGTGGTCACAGGGATGGCCAAAGCATTCATCCAGATCTCTGCACTGGCTGTCAATCAGCGCGTAACCCTGGGTGCAATCGCAGCGAAAGCTCCCCAGCGTATTGATACATATCTGGGCGCATGGCCTCTGCGCGCATTCGTCCGTGTCATCGCAGCTGCTCCCGTTTTCCGCGAGCTGGTAGCCCACGGGGCACAGACACTCGAAACCCTGAAAATGGCTGACACATCTGTATTCACACGGCTGGTCCTGGCAGTAGTCCCAAGGCTCGCAGGAGCGCTGATCCCCGCGCAGTTGGTACCCAGGTTCGCACTGACACCGGAATCCTCCCCCGCCTCCGGCGCTTACGCAAATCTGTGTGCAGCCCCCATTATCAAGGTCGCAGCCAGATGGAGGGGTGCAGAAGGGTCCATCGCTCGACCATCCATACTGCCCCGGGTCTCGTTCCTTGCACAGCATATAGTCGGCTGCAGGAGAGCCCCCTTCGCAGGACACGACTGCAATGGAACCGAACGGGACGTGGGTCAAGGAGGAACTCTCGGCGTCGAAAGGGGTAGTGTAGGTGGCCGAACCCGGGCCGCTCAGGGTGATCTGAGGGCACATACCTTTAAAGCTGAACTTGCAAAGGTAGCCGTCCACGCCGTGTCTGCACGCGCCGTCATGCCACTTGTAGTTGCCTCCGGCCGCGCTGAGGCTGCTCCCGGAGCTGGAGATGATGTGAACGCATCTGTGCGCGGTGCAGGTACTCCGGGGCTCCCTGGCCCAGTTGGAGTAGGTGGTCTCTTCTCCTCCCGAGGTCCAGATGAAGCCCCTCAGCGGTTTGTGCTGCTGGTAGCAATGCCTCGGGGGCAGCTGGAGTCCGAGCCAAAACTTGCTCTTCGGCCGCTGTCCGGCGGAGAATCCGGCCAGCAGCTTGTGGATCAGCAGCGCTTCCTCGGCGTTCTTGGCCGTCGCCAGGCTACCCCCGTTGGCTTTGCACCTTTCTAGGGCCTGGTGGAAGGGCTTTCTGTCCAGGTGTGCGGTGTAACAAGCATTACTGCCGCACACGGTGTCCGAGGGCACCGATGGGCGAGCCGTGACCGCCGAGAGCAAGCTGTTCATCAGCAGCAGGAACATCCTCTGAGGCAGAGTCCCTTGTGGGTCACAGGTGGCCAGGTGGCCAACACGCCGGCACCTCAGGCAACTGGCCCGAGAGCGTGGAGCAGTATACTTCCACACATCTCTCGCTCCCGATATTCCGTGGATTTCTACATGCGATTATCCCACGGTTCCAGCAAGGAATCTGGCGGAAGCGGCGAAGGAGTCGCTTGGGATTTATAAAGTCAACATTCCTCTATCCTTAGCATTCCAACTTTAGAACAGTGAAGATATACTTAGTAGAAGTAAAGTATGTTTAATCTATTATCCCATCACAGCCCACCAGATGGGCGATGTCTTCTGTCCATTGATTTTAACATTTTGACATCCTGTGATCCTTGATTTAGAATAAGCCGCATAAAGTTAGTCGCAGACACAGCCACCGTGCGCCCAGGTTAATATGAGTGCAAAGGTCAGAGCACAAACATGTAAAGCAGTTAGCTGTGGGGATTAAAATAAAGCCTATCCTGTAAACGTGGGAGTGGGAAAGGCAGCTTTATGGAAGCGGTCCCCGAAGCTCACCCCCATCCCCGCTTCTCCTGCGATCTTAATCAGTGAGGTCGTGGGAATGGTACATTTCAAATCACACCGAGCCAAAGCAGCTGTGCTCGTGAGACCATCCGGCCCTCCAATGGGAACTTAAACTTTTTAATTGGACGTCTATTTTTTACTTACAGATATTAAGTACGCTTTCGAACCAGGAGAACTTAATAGTTCCTTTTTCAAAACAAAATCGGGCTCCCCCCCCCCACCCCAATGGATTTAATCGCTTCGAAGGTTGCTGCTGTTAGGGTTTGCACGCATTCCAAAGGCAAGCATGTGAAATTCCACACTTTGGTGTTTCTATGGCGCCTCAGAAATAATACGTGCTATTCCCATGTCATCCAAAATAAAACTATATGTATCCTGGGAACCACAACTTCATATAGTGTCGTGGTTCAATAGTTTATTTATAAAATGACTGGTTAAAAGCTACCTAGAGTATAGTTAAAAAGTAACCGAAGGTTCATAACAGGCACATACTATTTTAATACAACACACAAAAAGCCAAAGGAATTCAGAAGGTCAGGCATCGCAACCTGCCGAGTCCCTGCAGGTTTTCGATTTGCTGCACCATATGGCGTTTGCAGTCTCTTGCGTCTCCATACTATTTTACTGTTGTTTATTGTCTGAAACGTACAAGAACTTCTGATTAATAAAGATATATTTTCCCACACGCTACTGAAAGCATATGGTGGGACAACTTTAATTCTTCCCTGAGAGCAGAATCAAATCGGATGTAACCAATGGAAGGGTAAATTATGGCAATGAGCTTTCAATGTGACCTTGTGGGAAGGGTATGAAATTGCTGAGAGTGAGCTACGGTATATAGGGACATGTTTTTCTGAGTGGAGAGATTAAACGTTACGTGCAAATCAGACAGCAGGTTTCACCAAGTATATGCATGCAAAATAAAAGCAGAAAATGCTGGATTTGCTCTGCAAGTGAAACTACATCACTAGGAAGATAAGCAGAGTTAATCTGTCAGGTCATAGAGTCATAAAGAACTACAATACAGAAACAGGCTCTTCGGCCCATCTAGTCTATGCCTTACAGGTCTTCTGCCTAGCCCTGTCTACCTGTACCTTCTATCTGCTCACCTATCCAAACTTCTCTTAAATGTTATAATTGAACCCAAATCTATCTCTTCAGCTGACTGCTCACTCCATCCTCTGAGTGAAGCATTTCCTCCTCAGATCCCCAATAAATAGTTCACCTAAACCTATGACATCTACCCCTTATCTCACCCAGCCTGAAGGGGGAAAAGTCCTACATTACATTCACCATATCTATACCCCTCAGAATTTTGCATATCTCTAAAACAGGGGTTCTCAACCTGGAGTCCACTGACCCAGTGGATAATGGTAGGGGTCCATGGCATAAAATGGTTGGAAACTCCCACTCTGAAAGACCGTTCCTCATTCTCCTGCATTCCAGGGAATAAAATTCTAACCTATTCACCCTTTCGCTATAACTCAGGGCTGGGAAGGAGACATAAAGAAGTTTGGTAGATTTTGTGAAGGTGGGAGATGGAGAATATCAATGATAGAGTAAAGCTGGGGTGGCCAGAGTAAACAAAGTTATCTGGTCAATAAGTTAATGGGAACAAAGCAAGAGCAAGAGCGAGAACATAGGTGAAAGAATGCTGGAGATACAAAATGCAGAGAGGTCAAATTGAACCAATATGATAGATGGACAATCGTACAGACAAGTTACATGAATATTTGGAATTCAATTCTGTCAAGAAAGCTGCAATGTACCCAGACAGAAGATGAGATGCTGTTCCTCACGTTTGCACTGCGCCCCATCGAACAGCACAGGAAGCCATGCACAAATAGATCCAAGTAGGAGTGTGATGCAGAATTAAACTGGCAGGCAACTGGAAGTTCAGGAGACACAAGAGACTGCATATGTTGGAATCTAAGGCAAAAAAAAACTGCTAGAGAAATTCAAGGGTCAAGCAGCATACATGGAGACAAAGGGATGATCAATGTTTTGGGTTGGGACACTGCACCAGGATAGCAAAGAAACTGAGGGCCACCCCTGTGGACTGAACACATGTGCTCTGTAAAGTGGTCACACCATCTGTGTTGGTTTCCACTTTGCAAACATCAAACACAGTACTTTAGATTGGAAGAGTTGCTAATTAATCACTACTCCAAATGAAAAGAACTGGATAGTGGCAAGGGAAGAGATGAAAGGATAAATGTTGCATCACCTGTGGTTGCAAGGGGGAAGTGCCAATAGGGGAGTGGTTGGTGGGAATGGAAAAATGGACCAAGGAGTTGTAAGAGAAAGAGTACCAAAGATCTTCTGTATGGGGAGGACAGGGCAAGAAGTACCTGGTAGTGCAATCTCTTTAAAGATGGTAGAAACAGCAGAAAATGAAAATAACTTCCCCTTTATTTTGTAGCTCTTGCTCTTACTTCTTTAAATCAATATTAATAATTTTCATTTTTTTCTTAATTGGGTGGCAACATCTTTGAAACATAGAAAAACCTAAATGGGATTGGAAAGACAATATGCAGGTAAGATGGGGAAGTCCAGAACCAGATGTCACAGGCAAAGGGTATGAGGTAAGCAATGAGATCAGGAGAGATTTCAACCCCCCAAAGAACAGTGGACCTGTGGATTTGCCTACCGCAGAAGAAACCAAGTCATTAAATTTGCTTAAGAATGATTTTGATCCTTAAGAATGATTTTGATATAGGACTAATCACTATAAGAGGTCAAGAGATGTGGAGATAAAGTAGGAACAAGGTACTGAATTTAGAATAATCAGCCATGCTCATATTGAGTAGTGAAGTTGTCTCATAGGGCCGAATGGATACTACTACTCCGAATGTTTATGTTTAATCCTCTTTTTTTTTTGTACTGGTTTGACATCTAATGGATTTTCTGACATGGTTCTGGTCCAAATTGTTTACTTACCTTATATATGATTGAAAAACGAAGACATTCAGCTCATTGGATCCTTTTCATTTAACTCAACAATCCCTTCAGTTATCGGCTACTCTCCTGATATCCTTGTACCTCTGCAACTTATTCTAGTTCACAACTCCCTCAAATCCTGCTTGATTTTATTTTTCCCTTTTTCTATACAAAGGCTAATCTACTGTGGTCAATCAGCCTGCCTGCTCATCTTTGGGATGTGGGAATCTGCATGCCAAAGCTCTCTGGGCATACAGAGAAGGTGCCAACTCTACGTGAACATCTCTCAACATCTAGCTTGAATCTGGATTAAAGTTTTGAGGCAGAAGCATTGAATTGTTGATCCATCAGACTGCTTATGACTCTTCAATCTGATTGGTCAAGAAGATCCTCATCTTCTATCCAACTTACACAGATCCTGGGCCCTCCCGTTAAAAGCACAGGGATTTTTTTTGGTTGATAGGCTGATGGCAGCTTAGCATGCAAAATCTCACTGGAAGTATGTGGGTCATTGGAATTTTATTAAACAATTCATATCTGATTTAAGATGACGCTGCTGAAGGCAGTTGACAACTTACTAGCAGTTCCAATGCACGAAATACAACTAAATAATTTATTAATATCTCTTTTTTCTCAAAAAAAATTATGGTAAATGATCACCATGGACATTAAGGAGGCATGCAATGCCGAGACTAAGTCAAGGATTGAGGTGTGCGAATGCGAGATATAGTTGGAGGGAGGTCGAAGCATGTTCGAGGAGGAGTCAGAGCAAGGTGAGGCATATTCAACATGGAGTCAGAGTGAGGTCAAGGCATGTTCTAGATGGAGTTGGGGCGTGCAAAGAGGAGAAAGGTCAGAGCAGAGGAAACAGGGAGTGAGGTTTGATTGATCTAAGTGCCAGGCCGATCAGGTACGGGCTGCAAAGTGGCAGCAGGGTCCAGGCCCAGAGTGTGTCGAAGCAACAGGTCCTGGGTCCTAAAGTAAGCAACTACCTGATGTTTTGATGATTTAAACGCCAGGCTAGATGGATTGAAAAAGAAGGGTGTCAGTAACAGAGGTGAGGGGCGGGTTGGTTCTGGTCACTGCTCCGTGATGTTTATGCTGCCCTTGGCTGCATTGAGACTGTGGGCCTGCTCTGGCTTCTCTCGGCCCCACAACACTTACTCTGCCACGTGCTGCATTGAGGGTGAGGTTGCGTATCCATTCCAGCTGCTCCGGGCTTCACATCCGAGTGACTTACTTTTGTTCTAAGTGCTAGTTGCCTGCTTTCATTGTTTGCGCGACTTGTTTTTTTCTCTCTCTCTTTGCACATTGAGTGTTTGTTGGGTTTTTTCTAGGGGTTCATTTGGGTTTCTTGTTTAATGCCTGCCTGTAAGGAAACAAGTTTCAAGGTTGTATAATGTATACATATTTTGATAATAAATTTACTTTGAACTTTTTACAGGTTATTTGTTGCTCAGATCCTGCAGCAAATTAATTAGAGTCTCCTGCAGAAGCATAAGGCAACTCACAACGAATTGAGAGCAATATATGATTACAGTGCCACATGTAGTCTATAGCAAAGCATACAATGCAGAGCAAATACATGGCAATTAGAATTTGGCACCATTATTTCTGAGGAGTTGCAGCTTGTTCATCCAGAGACTTTGCTATTATTAATGGAAAATAAAAGGTGCAGTTGGGTAAACCTAGAAAGTGCTGTGATTGAAGGAGGCAGTTTTGGCAAATTTATTACAGGAGGGCTCTGGTAACTAACTGCATATGTTTTTTGATATCCATAGAGTAAAAATGAAATACAGTATAGAAACTGATCCTTTGGCAACAAAGTCTACATTGACCATTAATCACCTATTTTATGTTAATTCTGTACTAGTTCACTTACACATAAGGACATTTACAGTTCCACTTAAACTTCCAACCCTCAAATCTTTGAGATTTGAGAATAGACTGGAACATTTAGAAGAAACTCACATGGTTTAGGCAGCAAATTCCACACCCATGGAAAGGACTGAACCTGTTTTTCTGGTGCTATGAAGTAGTGGCTCTACTAGTTGCACTACCACTACACCACCCGTGATTTGCCAAGACACAGTGCATTGCTTAAACACAATGGATTGATGTTGTGATTCATTAAATTTGCTAAACATAAAATATGATGTAGTTTGCCAAAGGAAAATAACTAAAGTCCATTTAAAGAATTATGCAGTGTGCCATCTTAGTTGGTCACAATTTCTCTCATGTCCTTTGTTTTAACATCTGTGCTTTCCCTTCTAGCTTCTGCAGAGCACCACACAAAACAGTATCAATGTGTATAAAAAGGAACAGTTCTTGGGACCTCTGAAATATGACTCCTTACAAGGGGAGAGCCCTGAAGATTCAGGAAGTGAAGACATTAAAGTAAGAGATAAAGTTTGTGTTTGGAATTTACCTCCAGAAGTAAAACCTAAAACATACTATGTTTTTTAAGCATTTTTTTCTTACTTATGTCCAGCCACGTGGTGGATATTTCCAATATAAGACTGCTCAGTAATTTAAAGATTTGAAAAAGATTAAAATTACATTTATTATCAAAGTATGTGTGCAGTATACAATCCTGAGGTTCATCTTCCCACAGGTAGCCATGAAGCAAAGAAAACCATGGAACCAATTCAAAGAGACATGGCTCCAGGGTGACCAAGGATGGGAGCTCAACATTCATGGAGGGATATTCAGGAGGGATAGACATGAAAGAAAAGGAGGTGGGGTAGCATTGCTGGTTAGAGAGGAGATTAACGCAATAGAAAGGAAGGACATTAGCCGGGAGGATGTGGCATCGATATGGGTAGAGCTGCATAACACTAAGGGGCAGAAAACGCTGGTGGGAGTTGTGTACAGGCCACCTAACAGTAGTAGTGAGGTTGAGGATGGCATTAAACAGGAAATTAGAGATGCGTGCAATAAAAGAACAGCAGTTATAATGGGTGACTTCAATCTACGTATAGATTGGGTGAACCAAATTGGTAAGGGTGCTGAGGAAGAGGATTTCTTGGAATGTATATGGGATGGTTTTTTGAACCAACATGTCGAGGAACTAACTAGAGAGCAGGCCATTCTAGACTGGGTACTGAGCAACGAGGAAGGGTTAATTAGCAATCTTATCGTGAGAGGCCCCTTGGGTAAGAGTGACCATAATGTGGTGGAATTCTTCATTCAGATGGAGAGTGATATAGTTAATTCAGAAGCAAAGGTTCTGAACTTAAAGAAGGGTAACTTTGAAGGTATGAGACGTGAATTAGCTAAGATAGACTAGCAAATGATACTTAAAGGGTTGACGGTGGATATGCAATGGCAAGCATCTAAAGATCGCATGGATGAACCTCAACAATTGTTCATCTCAGTCTGGCAAAAGAATAAATCAGGGAAGGTAGTGCACCCATGGCTGACAAGGGAAATTAGGGATAGTATCAATTCCAAAGAAGAAACATACAAATTAGCCGAAAAAAGTGGGTCATCTGAGGACTGGGAGAAATTCAGAGTTCAGCAGAGGAGGACAAAGGGCTTAATTAGGAAAGGGAAAAAAGATTATGAGAGAAAACTGGCAGGGAACATAAAAACTGACTGTAAAAGCTTTTATAGGTATGTGAAAAGAAAAAGATTGGTTAAGACAAATGTAGGTCCCTTACAGACAGAAACAGGTGAATTGATTATGGGGAATAAGGACATGGCAGACCAATTGAATAACTACTTTGGTTCTGTCTTCACTAAGGAGGACATAAATAATCTTCTGGAAATAGTAGGGGACAGAGGGTCTAGAGAGATGGAGGAACTGAGAGAAATGCATGTTAGTAGGGAAGTGGTGTTAGGTAAATTGAAGGGATTAAAGACAGATAAATCCCCAGGGCCAGATGGTCTGCATCCCAGAGTGCTTAAGGAAGTAGCCCAAGAAATAGTGGATGCAGTAGTGATAATTTTTCAAAACTCTTTAGATTCTGGACTAGTTCCTGAGGATTGGAGGGTGGCTAATGTAACCCTGCTTTTTAAAAAAGGAGGCAGAGAGAAACCGGAGAATTATAGACCGATTAGCCTAACATCAGTGGTGGGGAAAATGCTGGAGTCAGTTATCAAAGATGTGATAACAGCACATTTGGAAAGCGGTGAAATCATCGGACAAAGTCAGCATGGATTTGTGAAAGGAAAATCATGTCTGACAAATCTCATAGAATTTTTTGAGGATGTAACTAGTAGAGTGGATAGGGGAGAACCAGTGGATGTGGTATATTTGGATTTTCAAAAGGCTTTTGATGAGGTCCCACACAGGAGATTAGTGTGCAAACTTAAAGCACACGGTATTGGGGTATGATATTGATGTGGATAGAGAATTGGTTAGCAGACAGGAAGCAAAGAGTGGGAATAAATGGGACCTTTTCAGAATGGCAGGCAGTGACTAGTGGGGTACCGCAAGGCTCAGTGCTGGGACCCCAGTTGTTTACAATATATATTAATGACTTAGGCGAGGGAATTAAATGCAGTATCTCCAAGTTTGCGGATGACACGAAACTGGGTGGCAGTGTTAGCTGTGAGGAGGATGCTAAGAGGATGCAGAGTGACTTGGATAGGTTAGGTGAGTGGGCAAATTCATGGCAAATGCAATTTAATGTGGATAAATGTGAGGTTATCCACTTTGGTGGCAAAAACAGGAAAACAGATTATTATCTGAATGGTGGCTGATTAGGAAAAGGGGAGGTGCAACGAGACCTAGGTGTCATTATACACCAGTCATTGAAAGTGGGCATGCAGGTACAGCAGGCGGTGAAAAAGGCAAATGGTATGCTGGCATTCATAGCAAGAGGAATCGAGTACAGGAGCAGGGAGGTACTACTGCAGTGGTACAAGGCCTTGGTGAGACCACACCTGGAGTATTGTGTGCAGTTTTGGTCCCCTAATCTGAGGAAAGACATTCTTGCCATAGAGGGAGTACAAAGAAGGTTCACCAGATTGATTCCTGGGATGGCAGGACTTTCATATGAAGAAAGACTGGATGAACTGGGCTTATACTTGTTGGAATTTAGAAGATTGAGAGGGGATCTTATTGAAAAGTATAAAATCCTAAAGGGATTGGATAGGCTAGATGCAGGAAGATTGTTCCCGATATTGGGGAAGTCCAGAACGAGGGGTCACAGTTTGAGGATAAAGGGGAAGCCTTCTAGGACCGAGGTGAGGAAAAACTTCTTCACACAGAGAGTGGTGAATCTGTGGAATTCTCTGCCATAGGAAACAGTTGAGGCCAGTTCATTGGCTATATTTAAGAGGGAGTTACATATGGCCCTTGTGGCTAAAGGGATCGGGGGTATGGAGAGAAGGCTGGTACAGGGTTCTAAGTTGGATGATCAGCCATGATCATACTGAATGACGGTGCAGGCTCGAATGGCTGAATGGCCTACTCCTGCACCTATTTTCTATGTTTCTATGTTTCTAATAAACATCAAACACCCAACGCTCAAAAAAAGAACAAATTGTGCAAGAGTCAAAGAACGAGCAAATAACACGCAGAAGACTAAGCATCAAACTGTACAGTCAACCCATTATCAAAATATAAATTATAGGCTCCAATTGCACACATTATTTATTTATTTGTTTGTTTATTTATTTATGGCGTACTTCTGGCCCTTTGAGCCGCGCCGCCCAGCCATCCCCCAATGTAATCCTAGCCTAATCACAGGACAATTTACAATGACCATTTAACCTACCAACCAGTATGTCTTTGGATTATGGGATGAAACTGAAGCAGCTGGAGGAGACCTACGTGGTCACACAGGGAGAGCATACAATTTCCTTACAAGCAGTGGCGGGAGATGAGCCTAGGTCGCCTGTACTGTAAAGCATTGTGCTAACCACTATGCTATCGTGCTGCCCCGGTAGTAGAAGAATATTTAAAAGAAGAAGGAGAAGAAGTAGTTTTGTGAGCTGTCAACAGGACATCGCCATCAGTCATGTTGGTCACTGGTGCCACCTTACCCCCTTTTTAAAATCAGGTTTCAATATCTAACTTACTGTTAGCATTCCAAAACAGTAACAACGTTCAGGAAAATATTCAGTAGGTCAGACAGCACCTATGGAGGGAAAATCAGACTTTATGCTTCAGAATAATAATCTGACATTCTAAAATATGTTTTGTTCTACATTTGTACCTACCCAAGAGCAGAAAATGATAGAGCTCAATGTAAACGTTCAGCAAAACATCTTACAGGATTCCAGGCAGCCCAATATTCTAGGCCTGCTATCCTGGAAGGCCAGCTTGGTGTAGTCAATGGTTAAAACATCCAATGCAGACAGAAGAATAGACAGTGTTTTCAGTCTGAAAATGTATTTGAAGGTTGTTACTTTGTCATATACAAAGATACTTAGTGATCCATGAAGTTCTCTGAGAGCGCTTAAGCAGATATCATTAAGGAGGCTTCTGAAGACTTAATTCCAGGTACGAATCTCTAGCATTGATTACTCACAGGAAGAACTAATCTGGCATGGGAAGACAGAGGACAATTAAGATATCTGCTTGTTTTGAGATAAGGAATGTTGAGTCCATCTAAGGCATCTCTAGAAACATAGAAAAAGTAGAAAACCTACAGCACAATACAGGTCCTTTGGCCCACAAAGCTGTACCAAACATGTCCTTACCTTGGAAATTACCTAGGGTTACCCATAGCCCTCTATTTTTCTAAGTTCCATATATCTGTTCAGGAATCTCTTAAAAGACCCTGTCATATCTGCCTCCACCACCGTCGCCAGCAGCCCATTCCATGCACTCACCACGCTCTGTGTAAAAAAACCTACCCCTCACATCTTCTCTCTACCTACTTCCAAGCATCTTAACAATGTGCCCTCTCATGTTAGCCATTTCAGCCCTGGGAAAAAGCTTCTGACTATCCACACGATCAATGCCTCTCATCATCTTAAACACCTCTATCAGGTCACTTCTCATCCTCTGTCGCTCCAAGGAGAAAAGGCCAAGTTCACTCAAACTATTGTCATAAGGCATGCCCCTCAATCCAGGCAACATCCTTGTAAATCTCCTCTGTACCTCTTCTATGGTTTCCATATCCTTCCTGTAGTGCGGCAACCAGAACTGAACACAGTACCTCAAGTGGGGTCTGACCAGGGTCCTATACAGATGCAATATTACCTCGCGGCTCCTAAACTCAATCCCATGATTGATGAAGGCCAATGCACCCTAAGCCTTCTTAACCACAGAGTCAACCTGCATAGCAGCTTTGAGTGTCCTATGGACTCGGACCCCAAGATCCCTCTGATCCTCCACACTGCCAAGAGTCTTACCATTAATACTATATTCTGGCATTATATTTGATCTACCAAAATGAACCACTTCACACTTATCTGGGTTGAATGCCATCTGCCACTTCTCAGTCCAGTTTTGCATCCTATCAATGTCCTGCTGTAAACTCTGACAGCCCTCCATACTATCCACAACACCCCCAACCTTTGTGTCATCAGCAAATTTACTAAACCATCCCCCCACTTCCTCATCCAGGTCATTTATAAAAATCACCAAGAGTAAGGGTCCCAGAACAGATCCCTGAGGCACACCACTGGTCACCAACCTCCATGGAGACTATGACCCGTCTACAACCACTCTTTGCCTTCTGTGGGCAAGCTAGTTCTGGATCCACAAAGCATTGTCCCCTTGGATCCCATGCCTCCTTGCTTTGACAATAAGCCTTGCATGGGGTACCTTATCAAATGCTTTCCTGAAATCCAAATACACTACATCTATGGCTCTACCTTCATCAATGTGTTTAGTCACATCCTCAAAAAATTGAATCAGGCTCGTAAGGCACGACCTGCCTTTCACAAAGCCATGCTGGCTATTGCTAATCATATTATGCCTCTCCAAATGTTCATAAATCCTGCCTCTCAGGATCTTCTCCATCAACTTACTAACCACTGAAGTAAGA
Source organism: Mobula birostris (assembly GCF_030028105.1). Lineage (NCBI taxonomy): Eukaryota > Metazoa > Chordata > Chondrichthyes > Myliobatiformes > Myliobatidae > Mobula > Mobula birostris. Next base: position 83,180,312 of record NC_092377.1, on the reverse strand, counting down.
CTCACTGGTCTATAATTTCCTGGGCTATCTCTACTCCCTTTCTTGAAAAAGGGAACAACATGCACAGCCCTCCACTCTTCAGGAACCTCTCCCATCCCCATTGATGATGCAAAGATCATCGCCAGAGGCTCAGCAATCTCTTCCCTCGCCTCCCACAGTAGCCTAGGGTACATCTCGTCTGGTCCCGGTGACTTATCCAACTTGATACTTTCCAAAAGCTCCAGCACATCCTCTTTCTTAATATCTACATCCTCAAGCTTTTCAGTCCACTGTAAGAAATCCTTACAATCGCCAAGATCCTTTTCCGTAGTGAATACTGAAGCAAAATATTCATTAAGTACCTCTGCTATCTCCTTCTGGGTACCCCTAATCGCACCCAGGGCCACAACAGCTGGCAGAGGAAAATGGTTTTATCATAGTAGCAAGAGGTAAGTAAAGACCAAGCTTAAGACAATCAAAACACATACTGTATGTGGTGAGACATGATCATCAAGCCTCTATGAACTGTAAAGTCCATGTCTAGACTGTCAGGAGAAATCAATCTTATGCCTCAGTCAACTTAATTGACTCAGTAGAAATAAGATGCTCCATAATTGATGATGTGGAAAATGGAGGCAGAAATGCAATAATTAATAGTCAAGTGGCCATGGGACAAAGATGGATGAAATGGGTCAGGCCTAGATTGAAATGTCATTATGGTATCTATCAGGCATGGTCCCACTGACACGTCCCAGACAGCACATATAGCCCCCTTGCAATCTCCGCCCAGCTAAAAGGATTCATCTGCTGCTTGTTCCAGGCTCATCACCTGAAACCTATTTAACTCTAGTTCTCATCCACCATCCTTGATCAAGGAGGTGGTGAAACTGATTGGTGTTGGAGCAAAGGCTTGTGCCTGGCTCAGACAGGAATGGGGGTAGAATTGACAGAGAGCAACGGAGAAAACAGAGGTAACGAATGAGAAGTGGTGAATTTAAGCTACATCAACCGTCTCGACTTCACCGCACCTTGTTCCCATTCCAACCTTACTCCTTCCAAACGCTCTGCTCTCCACTCCCTCCGCACTAATCCTAACCTTACTATAAAACCCGCCAATAAGGGGGGTGCTGTTGTAGTCTGGCGTACTGACCTCTACCTTGGCGAGGCACAGCGACAACTAGCGGATACCTCCTCTTATTTACCCCTCAATCGTGACCCCACTAAGGATCACCAGGCCATTGTCTCCCACACCATCACCGACTTTATCCGCTCAGGGGATCTCCCATCCGCTGCTACCAACCTTATAGTTCCCACACCCCGCACTTCCCGTTTCTACCTCCTACCCAAGATCCACAAACCTGCCTGTCCTAGCAGACCTATTGTCTCAGCTTGCTCCTGCCCCACCGAACTCATTTCTGCATACCTCGACACGTTTTTATCTCTCCTTGTTCAATCCCTTCCTACCTATGTTTGTGACACTTCTTTTCGATGATTTTAAGTCTCCTGGCCCCCACCACTTTATTTTCACCATGGATGTCCAGTCCCTATATACTTCCGTCCCCCATCAGGAAGGTCTCAAAGCTCTCCGCTTCTTTTTGGATTCCAGACCTAACCAGTTCCCCTCTACCACCACTCTGCTCCATCTGGCGGAATTAGTCCTTACTCTTAATAATTTCTCCTTTGGCTCCTCCCACTTCCTCCAAAGTAAAGGTGTAGCTATGGGCACCCATATGGGTCCTAGCTATGCCTGCCTTTTTGTTGGCTTTGTGGAACAATCTATGTTCCAAACCTATTCTGGTATCTGTCCACCATTTTTCCTTCGCTACCTCGACGACTGCATTGGCGCTGCTTCCTGCACGCATGCTGAGCTCGTTGACTTCATTAACTTTGCCTCCAACTTTCACCCTGCCCACAAGTTTACCTGGTCCATTTCCGACGCCTCCCTCCCCTTTCTAGATCTTTCTGTCTCTCTCTCTCTGGAGACAGCTTATCTACTGATGTCTACTATAAGCCTACTGACTCTCACAGCTATCTGGACTATTCCTCTTCTCACCCTGTCTCTTGCAAAAATGCCATCCCCTTCTCGCAATTCCTCCGTCTCTGCCACATCTGCTCTCAGGATGAGGCTTTTCATTCCAGGACGAGGGAGATGTCCTCCTTTTTTAAAGAAAGGGGCTTCCTTCCCTCCACCATCAACTCTGCTCTCAAACGCATCTCCCCCATTTCACGCACATCTGCACTCACTCCATCCTCCCGCTACCCCACTAGGGATAGGGTCCCCCTTGTCCTCACCTACCACCCCACCAGCCTCCGGGTCCAACATATTATTCTCCGTAACTTCCGCCACCTCCAACGGGATCCCACCACTAAGCACATCTTTCCCTCCCCCCCAATGCTTTTCGCAGGGATTGCTCCCTACGCGACTCCCTTATCCATTCATCCCCCCCCATCCCTCCCCACCAATCTCCCTCCTGGCACTTATCCTTGTAAGTGGAAAAAGTGCTACACATGCCCTTACACTTCCTCCCTTACCACCATTCAGGGCCTCAGACAGTCCTTCCAAGTGAGGCGATACTTCACCTGTGAGTTGGCTGGGGTGATATACTGCGTCCGGTGCTCCCGATGTGGCCTTTTATATATTGGCGAGACCCGACGCAGACTGGGAGATCATTTTGCTGAACACCTAACCTCTGTCCACCAGAGAAAGCAGGATCTCCCAGTGGCCACACATTTTAATTCCATGTCCGATTCCCATTCTGATATGTCTATCCATGGCCTCCTCTACTGTAAAGATGAAGCCACACTCAGGTTGGAAGAACAACACCTTATATTCTGTCTGGGTAGCCTCCAACCTGATGGCATGAACATCGACTTCTCTAACTTCCGCTAATGCCCCACCTCCCCCTTGTACCGGATCCGTTATTTATTTATATACACACATTCTTTCTCTCTCTTAATATAACATAGAAGTACAATTGTATCAGTGTAAATTAATCAGTCTGATGGCCTGGTGGAAGAAACTGTCCCAGAACCTGTTCGTCCTGGCTTTTATACTGTGGTACCGTTTCCCAGATGGTAGCAGCCAGAACAGTTTGTGGCTGGTGTGACTCAGGTCCCCAATGATTCTATGGGCCCTTTTTACACATCTGTCTCTGTAAATGTCCTGAGTAGTGGGGAGTTCACATCTACAGATGCGCTGGGCTGTCTGCACCACTCTCTGCAGAGTCCTGCGATTGAGAGAAGTACAGTGGCAGTGGAGAGTAACATTGAACCCTAAGGAATGAAACTATATATGTATATGTTTTTAAAAAAACAACAGAACAGGAGGCTGGGTCCTTCTAGTATGGAGGAGGTCATTCAGCTCCTCGGTAATTTGGATAATATTCCTTGCCCATGATTCTGCTAAGGAATCATATGCCTAGAAACTAAGAATCTATGGTACACCAGAGGAAGCATTTTACTGTGATCAGGATTAAACCTTATCCATGATTGTGCAAATCAATGCCCAAGAACAGAAAAATTTACTGAAAGTTGTTGATATAGCCCAGTGCATCACAGGCATTATTAAGCAAAATTGCAAGGAGTGCTGTCACAGGGACACAGCATCCATCATCAAGGACCTTCAGCATCCAGACCATGCTCTCTTCTCACTACTACCATTGTGCGAGAGGTAAAGGAAACTTGGGTCCCACACCACCAGGGTTAGGAATACTTATCACTCTGCAACCATTAACTCCTGAACCAGCATGGATAACTTCACTCACCTCAACTTTGAACTGATTCCACAACCTACAGACTCACTTTCAAAGATTTCACAATTCATCTTCTCAGTATTATTTATTTAATTTTTATTTTAATATTTTATCTTCTTTGCACATTGGTGGTTTGTAATTTTGTTTATGTATAGTTTTTCATAGAATCTATTACATTCTCCCATAAATGGCTGCAAGAAAATAAATCTCAAGTATAGGGTGACATTTACACCATTAGGTAATAAATTGACGTTGACTTTAAGAATGAAATGAGGCTACTGGTGTAAATGGGGGGTTGATGATCGGTGTGAACTTGGTGGGCTGTTTCTATCTCAGACTAATATTAAGTGCAGTTTTTTAAATTATCATTTACACCGAAGATATGGATACAGTATTGATTGCTAAGGGACAGCGTTAAGCAAATTGTGGAGGACTTTTTGGGTTCCAGATATTTAGTATGAGGCGCATAGTCTCATATGCTTTAGTGGAAAAATCAACGTTGGCTTGGAGGTCTGTTGCCAAACATGTACATACATAAGTGCATAGAGCTCAGATGGAATATCACTGTGAGAAAGACTGAGAAAAAGATGGATGCAATGGCACAGTTTTGGTTGACCCCTCTCTGCTCAGGGATTGGGTCTGTGGTGGAGAAAAAGATAGGACTTCAGTCCTGCCGAAGGGTTTTGGCCAGAAACATCAGCAATACTCTTTTCCATAGTTCCTGTCTGGTCTGCTAAGTTCCTCCAGCATTTTGTGTGTGTTGTTGAGGCCAGTCACTCTAGGTTCACAACATTCTTTCATACCTATGGGCTCCCAATGAGCACAATTAGCGCATATCACATATGCTAGGCACAGATCAAATGCCGTCTATAGATTTGCCAATGAGAAAACTATTGTTGGCAGAATTTCAGATGGTGACAAGGAGGCGGACATGATCAAGGTAGAGCAGCTGGCTGAGTTGTGTGGCAACAACAACCTTACACTCAATGTCAGTAAGACCAAGGAATTGATAGCGGACTTCAGGAAGGGAAAGCCAAGGGAACATATACCAGTCCTTATCAAGGGATCAGCAGTGGAAAGGATGGGCATTTTCCAGTTCTTGGGTGTCAACATCCTTGAGTATCGATACATACTGGGCCCAACATATTGATGCAATTACAAAGAAGGCATGATATTTCATTAGGAATCTGAGGTGACTTGATATTTCATCAAAGACTCTCACAAATTTCTACAGATATATTGTGGAGAGCATTCAAACTGGTTGCATCGTCTGACATGGAGGGGACACTGCACAAGATCAGAAAACACTTCGGAAATCTGTAAACTTAGTCAGATCCATCCTAGCGTTGAGGACACCTTCTAAAGGTGAAGCCTCAAAAAGGTGGCACCCATCATTAAGGACTCCTATCATACAGGACACACCCTCTCCTCATTGCTACCATCAAGAAGACAGTACAGAAGGCTGAAGACATGCACTCAACATTTCAGGAACAGCTTCTTACTCTCTGCCATCAGATTTCTAAATGGACATTGAACCTATGACCGCTGTCTCACTGTAGTTTTCTCTCTCTTTGCACATATGCCAGTAAAATTAAGCCTGATTCTGATTCTGATGTAGTAGCCATTAATACAAGAAAGAAGCAACTTTCAAACTATTGCAGTGCAATAAGCTGTACTCACTTGTAAATGTAGAACAGTCTTGTAAACTAACACTAAGTGTGGGAAGGGAGCAAGCTCCTGTTATTGAAATTAATACAGAAATACTAGAAGGAGAAGTTATGCGCAGCTGTGTCTACTGGAATGGCAGGCTCAAATATCTGATGACTCAGTTACCCACTATATTTATCAATGACATCAATAAAACCTTCTCTCCAGAGGAGAAGCAGAACATTCTTTCCAAGCTGCCCTCACTTGTAGCTGTGTGCTACAATGCATAGTTTTCCTGCACATTGGCCTGTACCGAATAAAGACCTGTTACATCTCACCTCCAGTTTCTGTGTGGCTCATTCACAGTCCCTATACATGTACCAGGCATGGAAAGATAACAAATTTATGAGGACAGCTAAATATGACATGTATTCTGCACAAACCTTTTGCATTAAGGTAATTGAATGCTTTTGTGGAATTGATAAAGCCCACTTACAGAGGTTGCAATCACTCCTTTCACTTTTCTTGGGTTTGTAAAGTGGTGAACCTCCACTCCTGTGCTTCCTAATAGATGAAATATACATTGTGACAGGGAGGAGATAGTTGAGGAGGATCCTAGTATCACCCCCTCTGTAATTACTGCGATCATACTTGTCTTCTTTCTTGAATGTAGTCATGATTACTGTGTTTTCTTTATGCCCTAGCCTGCTCTGCTCTTCCCTGGTGTTGGAGACAAAATCCTGCATTTGCTCCAGAAACCGCTCTCTCTGCAAAAATCCTAACCTCATCATCAAATCCGCAGATAAATGGGGTGCTGTAGTAATCTGTCAGACTGACCACTACCATGCCGAGACCAGGTGACGACTGTCAGACACCTCCTCTTACTTACCCCAAGAGAAGAAACCCACTAAGGAGCACCAAACCATTTTCTCCCACACCATCACTGACCTTATCATCTCTAGGAATCCCCCATTTCCTGCTACCAACCTCATAGTTCCCTTACCCAGCACCCCCCATTTCTACCTCCTACCCAAGATCCACAAACCTGCCTGTCCCGGTAGACCCATTGTTTCTGCTTGTTCCTGCCCCACTGAACTTATATCTGCATACCTCAACTCAGTTTTATCCCCCCTAGTTCAGTCTCTACCCATCTACATCTGCAGCACTTCACATGCTCCCGATCATTTCAATGATTTCAAGTTCTCTGGCCCAGATCATCTTATTTTCACTCTGGATGTCTAGTTCCTTTACACCGCCATCCCCCATCAGGAAGGCCTCAAAGCTCTTTGTTTCTACTGCTGCAATGAGGCCACACTCACAATGGAGGAGCAACACCTTATATTCCATCTGGGTAGTCTCCAACCTGATGGCATGAATATCAATTTCTTGAACTTCTGGTAATGGCTTCACCTCTCTCCTTCAGCATTCCCCATTCCCATTTCCCTCTCTCACCTTATCACCCTACCAGCCATCACCTCCCCCTGGTTATTCCCCGTCCCTTTCTTCCTTGGCCTTCTGTCCTCTCCCATCAAATTTTCCCTTGTCCGGCCCTTTATCTCTTTCACCAACTAACTTCCCAACTTTCTACTTCTCCCCTTCCCCTCTCCCAGTTTCACCTATCACCTGCCACCTTGTACTTCTTCCTCTCCTCCCCCACCTTCTTATCCTGACTTCTCAACCTTTTTCTCCAGTCCTGATGAAGGGTCTCGGCCCAAAACATTAATTGTTTGCTCTTTTCCATAGATGCTGCCTGGCCTGCTGAATTCTACCAGCATATTGTATTTGTGCTTAGCTCCAGAATATTTCTCTGCCATATTTCAGTACTTGAGCATGGGTTTTACCAGCTGTTTCTACCTTGTTGTCTTGCAGTTGTTGAATGGCCTTCTTATCTTCTTCTTTGGCTATGAAAGATTGAATTGGATTGTGTGCTGTGGGATAGAGCCAGGGACATGCTTGTCAGAGTAAGAATCTTAGTTGTGGAGATCTTTGTATTGCTCTACCAGAAAATGCTGCCTGGCTCCCTATCCTTGATAATCTATCCTCCCTTCTATGCCTTGGTTTCTTTGGCCTCTTTGTAAATTGGCTTGTTGATGTCTTTGGTAGCACTGAACAATCTAAGCTCAAAATTGCTATTGAGTAATTCCTGGAACTTCTGTGCTCTTTCTACATTCCATCTGTTCTTTAGGTTACAAATATTATGTTGACTGTCGTCTCCAGATGTCCATAGATATTTTCTCCCTCATAAAGATCCAGTAGTGCTTCAGGACAAGAATAGCTTTGGTAACCTTTTAAAGCAACTTGTCATCTTTTTTTCTCCAACCCTGCTGAAGGGTCTCGGCCTGAAACGTTGACTGTACTCTTTTCCATAGGTGCTGCTTGGCCTGCTGTGTTCCTCCAGCATTTTGTGTGTGTTGCTTAGATTTCTAGCATCTGCATTTTCTCTTGTTTGTGCTAAGCACAATGAGTTCTCTGTGGGTCCCATTGGCTGTTAGTCATCAGGTATTCTTTGCAGAGTCTTTTGAGTCCTTCGACATTAATTTTCCTGTGAGTGTTTCTGCTGTCATTGGGTCAGTTGCTGGCAGCAGCTGGTCTGACACTCATCAGCATCTGTTATAGTGCAAGTTGTGCAGACATCCTTGTGGTCTTTCCTTTGAACAATGACCTAATCCAGTGGGAGGAGATGCATTGACATTGTGAAGAATCATATCATAGAGCTGTTCAAAAACAAGGGTAAGAATATTAAAGCTAAGATGTTGCTGGTCCAGAAAGCAAACATAGTAGAGTCCATGGGTGACAAGCACTTGAAACTAATAATGCAAATAGACATATCTTAATTGATCTCAAATTTGCAAAGAATGCAAGGTTTTTACATTGCAGCATGTGACTATTGGAGTAATAAAGCCGAGAGACAGAAGTTTTTGGTTTGACTGAATTTGGAACAAAGGGTGACAGTTTTAATAACCCTGATTCCACATATAACCTTGTGTACATTGCAAGTCGTCCGTCACCCTTCCTTCTAGTTTTAAGCACACCACAGTTCAATAGTTCAGAAGTTATGTATCCTTCCTGCTTTATAGACAGCACAGTACAAAAGTAGCATTAAACCATTTGTCCTTTTGAAAAATTATATCATGAACTGGTGTGATTGGTGAGGTTGGGCTCATTCCTTTGCATTCTGTGAAGTGGGAAGCAATGAGCGGCTGATAACAGAGATCAAGAAACTTAAGAAAATAAATTGTGGCTAAGATGTGAATGCACTTCACGCTCACCCTTAGAACAGTGTAGTCATGATCACATCAGCTCTATCTGACAGCTACTTCTCAGTAATACTCTGTACATCTGATATCATCTTTTCATCCACCGAATTTAAGCACTACTCCAAAGTCAAATTGTTCCATTAAAGTAATAACTCGTATTATTGAATGGTCTTGTGTGATATCCTGTTTGGTACACCATAGTGAGACACCTCAGCTTGTTAAGAGCTGAGCTATAGGAAATATTTTTATCTCTGACTCTTACTCCATAACTTGCATTTCCAACTACCCAGGATCTTATACAAAATTAATGAGTTGCACAGAAATTAAATGAACTGTCATTTGAAAATTATGTACCCTGGGCTGAATCATTGACTTTAACCAATGCAAGCCTGCACAATACAGATTAGAGTCAGTACTAAACATTGTTGATTTAATTGACCTCACTTGACTGGACAGGGACTACACAAATGATGGAGCATTGTTGGAGACATATAATTCAGGATTTATGCCAGCTTTTTTGTTCTTAACACTAGATACTTTACTGGGTTAATTCATACTCATGAATGTAAACCTTACCTGCCTAGAAATTCATCCCAAATGGATACACCACATATTAGCATCAGTGAGCTAAACTTCACCCCTGAAGTCCATTTTGTTGACTTCAATAGGATGCAATTCAGATCGCATTGCCTGATGTTTTTGACTGAGCATGAAGTGCTAGATGTTTGCTATGTGTAATAGAGTAAATTAGTCAACACACAGTTGAACATCCCTTCCTGTTCTTATTTCCACTGATGTCAAAGAAATTTTTTTAATGAGGGTGCACAATGTGACAATCTGCCCCAAAGTCAGCATTAATGTTGCCCAGAATCAGAGGAGTGTCATTCTTCAGAGAATCCATGTCAATGTATTCCAGATTATCAGAAAATAACACAATGTGTGCTTGTTTTGGAAAGCAGAAGAACGTCAACAAAACCATCAATACACAAACATGTACTCAGTACAAACAGTGCATTTATAGTGATCACATATGTCATCTCTTCCTTGCCTCCTTTGCCCATTCTTAGCAAAATGCAAACCCTGTAAGTAAGGGCAGAAAAGAGTGGGAAAACTCTGAAGGCCTTTATCCAGGTGGCGCAGAGCCTCAGTATCTGTCCAGATTGTGTCTCAGACTTAGTTTTTTTTTAAGTTTGTAGGGATGGTTTTGGGGCAGAGAGGGGAGTTAAGGGTTAGGTTAGGTTTCAAGGACAGTGATGTTGGGAAGTTGGAGGTCAGACTAGTGTTTGCATCCAGGAGTTAGAGGTCAAGGCTCCACTCCACACTCTGCGTTCTGCATCAAAGGACAGCAACATGGACAGGTGACTTAAGACATCCACAGTCCAGGTCTCCACTCCTTGCTTGAAGGCCGGCAACCAGGAGTCCATGTGAGCAGGAGGCACGAAGAAAACGAGGGCCGATCAGTCAACGCACCTGAAGTGCAAGCCTGGAGTTCAGGGTCCCATCATCGGCTAGTCCGGGGGTTGATACCGAAGATCAGAGCTTGAAGCTTAATTGGTAGTCTGAAAGTCAAAGCTGGAAGACTGGAGGTTCGAGAATTGTCTATGAAAGTAGGTGGAAATGAAGCGGGGGCAAGAGGGAGGAAAGGGGTTTGTTTTGCTGCTGTTGTTTTGTTGCTTTTTACGTTCTGTGCTGTTCTGCCAAGCATTGTGAGCATGCATTTTGGTGCCGAAAAGTGTAGCGACACTGGGAGGCTGCTCCCAGTGCATTCCCAGATTGTGCTGGTCATGAGTGAAAATGACACGTTTCACTGTACATTTCAATGTGTATATAATAAATAAATCTGAGGGTCTGACAGTAACTAGAGACGATTAAAATGAGGTAACATTTCAGCAAAACTTCCAATAGTTTGATGAAAAATGTGTACAGAAGTTTGGATGCATAATATACTGTACTTTACTTCATTGTCACCAAACAATTGATACTAGAGTGTACAATCATCACAGCGATATTTGATTCTCCTCTTCGTGCTCCCTGGATTACAAATCGATAGTAAATATTAAAAGTTTAAATTATAAATCATAAATAGAAAATAGAAAAGGGAAAAATAAGGTAGTGCAAAAAAAAACGAGAGGCAGGTCCGGATATTTGGAGGGTACGACACAGATCCGGGTCAGGATCTGTTCAGCAGTCTTATCACAGTTGGAAAGAAGCTGTTCCCAAATCTGGCCATACGAGTCTTCAAGCTCCTGAGCCTTCTCCCCGAGGGAAGAGGGATGAAAAGTGTGTTGGCTGGGGAGGTCGTGTCCTTGATTATCCTGTCTGTCATGATCCAGATCGGGGTCCCTTTAAATTTACTTTGTTTACGGTACAATCCGGACCATTGACTCCCTGTTTCCCTTTGGTTCCCTGTTTTCCCGTGTCCTTCGGCCTTGGTGATTAGAGGCAATTTACACTCGGCTGAACCGATAGTTTATAGTCTCCGGCTTTCAGCCGTTCGGCGTGAAAGCGTCTGCAAAGTCACCAAAGGTACGGTATGCCAATGTCCTCTGGCCAGAGCAAGCTTAGTCTCTGCCCGAAAGGAGTGCCGGTAATTCGCCTTTCCTCACCAGAGCAACCTTGTCAAGTTACCTCGCCAAAGCGAACCTGCAAAGTTTCCTCACCGAGGTGGGCCCATCAGTTAACCCACCGGAGGGAATCAAGAACCGTTGTCTACTATTCCCGGGCCGAGTTGAGAGCTCGCCACTACCCGAAGACTCCAAGTCAAGTCCTGGCTCCGGGGGAATCCAAGTTCCGAGTTGAGTCCCGGCCCTGGCGGCGTCCAAGTTCCGAGTTGAGTCCTGGCCCTGGCGGCTTCCAAGTTCCTGGCTCTGGTGGTCTGTGATTCCTGTCCTGCCCCCACTGTCTGAATCCTTTCTTTGCCCCTCTCGCCTCTAGCCCTCGTCTGCAGCCCTCGTCTATACTTCCATCTGGTTCTATCGCTAGAGCTAGATAGGTACTGTCTGGTGTTCTTTCGTGTTGGTCTTGTCTTATCGTCACCTCCGTGGCGTAAGTCAGGCCGTCTTGCCATTGCCCCGCGGGGGGGGGGGGGGGGGTCATGAGTCCCGGCCCTATGTCCTGTACCCAATTAGGGGTTCCGGCTCTCTGTTCTGTGTGTGAGTCCCGGCCCTATGTCCTGTTACCAAGGAAGGGTCCTGACTCTGTGTTCTGTGTATGTGTTCAAGGTTCCATGTACCTACTCTACTGAGACCGAAGCTCTGTTTTTCCATGTTCCTCCTCTCCCAAGCCCATGTCGTGTCCATGCCTGGCTCTGGGGTCTGAGCTCGAGGCAAGATGCGGGTACTGGGTCCTTGCCCAGTCCCTGGCTCGGAGTCCATACCGTAGCCTCTTCATGTCGCCTCTAGTTTTGGGATCCGATTCCGAGCCCTAGCCCAGACCCTTAGTCCCAGCCTAGTCGTAGTCCTGAGTCCTTGTCCAGTTCGCTATTCCTGCTTCTGCTTGCTCTCCGGGTATCGAATAATAAACTAAATTTAATTGACCTCACAAGATGTGTCTCGCATTTGGGTCCACCCTTGCTCCCAATGTCCCACCATTGTGACACTGGCAGCACGGCTCCGACAGCCTGCGGTGTAAAGTGAGTCCAAGGACGAAAGATTGGTTTGTGTGATGTGCTGGGCTGTGTTTACGATCTTCTGCAGCTTCTTCCCGCCTTGGACAGGACAACTTCCATACCAGGTTGTGATGCACCCTAGAAGAATGCTTTCTACGGTGCATCTATAAAAATTAGTGAGGGTTTTAGGGGACAGGCCAAATTTCTTTAGTTTTCTTGGGAAGTAAAGGTGCTGGTGGGCCTTCTTGGCAGTGGACTCTGCTTGGTTGGACTAAGTCAGGTCATTTGTGATATTGTCATCTGTTATATAAAAGTCTGAATTAAAAGAAGGAAGATTTATCAAAAAAAAAGGAGCATGCATATGACAAGACAAGGAACCAGAGGAGATTACTTGTCGAATGTGATGATGATGTGAAGCTAGAGAGGATGGCAAAGGGTCCGAAGGAAAGGAATGAAAAGGTTAGATACAGAGGAGAGGCTATCACCCTGAGAGGCATAAAAGGTGACAGGCATATTGAAGTAATTTATTAATTAAATTCACAAGAAAGCAAAACTAAATAAAATCATACTCAGCATGCTAGTTATCCCAGCTGTGAAGTTGTAAACAAATCTTGAGATGAACTCAGCACCCTAAAAAGAGCCAAAGGAGTAGAATAAATAGAATTATGTCTCTGAAACTGTGAACTCAAAATGTCTGGTCCAGCAATTCAATGTGTAGGAATGTAAGAAGGTGAAGATGGTAGTGGATGCAATACAATACATCCCTTCCCACCATCGGTAGTATCTACAAGAATTTTTCCTCAGGTGAATTGGCTAATATGAGGAGAAATAATTGGAGGACAGTATAGGGGAAATGTTAGAGGTAGCTTTTTTACACAGAGAATGGTAGATGGGTGGAATATACTATTAGGGGTGGTAGTAGAGACAAATACATTAGGGCTATTAAGAGACTCTTAGATAGGCTCATGGATGAAAGAAAAAATGGAGGGTTATAAGAGAATGAGAGTTAGATTGACCTCAGAATAGGTTAAAAAGTCGGCACATCTTCATGTGTCAAAGGGCCTGATTCGTGCTGTACTGTTCTATATCCTATGTTCTATCCTACAAGCTCATATATTATTATTTCTTCACTGCACTAGAACCACAATAATTACGTTTCCACACTCCTATACTCAATGAATGTGGGGAAGTACAGGAGCTTGAAGGCACACACTCAACGATTAAGGAACAATTTCTTCCCCTCTGCCATCAGATTTTTGAATGGACATTGAACCCATGAATCCTACCTCTCTACTTTTTTTCTCTTTTTGCACTACTTAATTTAACTTTTAAAATATGTATATACTTCTTACTGTAATTCACAGTTTTTATTATTATGTATTGCAATGTATTGCTGCCACATAACAAGAAATTTCATGACATATGCCAGTGATATTAAAACCTGATTCTGATTCTGAGTGTTGCTATGTTGACTCGTTGCTGTGCTGAGACGCGATTGTCCCTGTGTACTGCAGGTGCAATGATTCCACGTGTGACTTCTGGTATGGAGTGTTTATCAACAGCATTCAACACACTTAGCAGCAAAAATTCTACTTGCATATTACCTCCCAGAACATCTCCAGAGGCTTTCACACAGCTAATTGTGTGAAAGGATTGGAAGGTGTATAGTCTCTGTGGGTTGAATTAAGAAATGGCAAGGGTAAAAGGATCCTAATGGCAGTTGTATACAGGCCTCCAAACAGCAGCCGGTATGTGAATTACATATTACAGCAGGAGATAGAAAAGGCATGTCAGAAAGACAATGTCATGTAATTGTTGGGGATTTTAACATGAAAGTGGATTGGGAAAACGAGGTCAGTATGGGACCTCAAGAGAGAGAATTTGTAGAATGCCTGAGGCATGGCTTTCTAGAACAACTTGTTGTTGAGTCCACTTGGGGATCGGCTGTGCTGGACTGGGTGTTGTGCAATGATCCAGAGGTGATAAGAGAGCCTAAGGTTAAGGAACCCTTAGGGAACAGTGATCACAATATGATCAAGTTCACATTGAAATTTGAGAGGGAAAAAATAAAATCCAACATGTCAGTATTTCAGTGCAATAAAGGAAATTACAATAGCATGAGAGGGGAACTGGTTAAAGTTGACTGGAAAGGGATATTTGCAGGAAGGACAGCAAAGCAGCAATGGCTGGAATTTCTGTGAAAAATGAGGGAAGTGCAAGACAGATATATTCCAATAAGAAGAAATTTTCAAAGGGAAGAAGGACAGTACCGTGACTGACGAGTGAAGTCAGAGCCAAAGTAAAAGCAAAAGAGAAGGCATACAAGGAAGCCAGAGCTAGTGGGAAGATAGAGAATTGGGGAGCTTTTAAAAACTTGCGGAAGGAAACTAAGAAGGTCATTAGGAAGGAAAAGATGAATTATGAAAGGAAGCTAGCGACTAATATCAAAGAAGATACTAAAAGCTTTTTTAAGTATATAAGGGGTAAAAGAAAGTCAATGGTAGATATGGAACCAATACAAAATGACGCTGGAGATATTGTAATTAGAGATGCAGAGATGGCAGAGGAACTGAATGTGTATTATCATCAGTCTTCACAGTGGAAGATGTCTGCAGTGTACTGGACATTCAAGAGTGTCAGGGAAGTGAAGTTTGTGCAATGAAAATTAAGACTGAGAAGGTGCTCAGGAAGCTTAATGGTCTGAGGGTAGATAAATCTCCTGGACCTGATGAAATGCACCCTTGGGTTCTGAAGGAAGTAGCTGGAAAGGTTGCAGAGGCACTGGTGATCTTTCAAGAATCGATAGATTCTGGCATTGTACCAGATGACAGGAAAATTGTAAATATTAGTCCACTATTTAAGAAGGGTGGGAGGCAGCAGAAAGGAAACTATAGACCTGTTAACCTGACGTCAGTGGTTGGGAAGTTGTTGGAATCGATTGTTAGGCCAAAGCCAGCATGGTATCCTGAAAGGAAAATCCTGCCTGACAAACCTACTGCAATTCTTTGAGGAAATTACAAGCAGGGTAGACAAAGGTGATGTAGTAGATGTGGTGTACTTGGATTTTCAGAAGGCCTTTGACAAGGTGCCGCACATGAGGCTGCTTAGCAAGATAAGAGTCCATGGAATTACAGAGAAGTTACTAGCATGGCTGGAGCATTGGCTGGTCAGCAGAAAACTGACAGTGGGAATAAAGGGATCCTATTCTGGCTGGCTGCCGGTTACGAATGGAGTTCCACAGGGGTCGGTGTTAGCACCGCTGCTTTTTATGATGTACGTCAATGATTTGGACTATGGGGTTAATGGATTTGTGACTAAACTTGCCGATTATACAAAGATAGATGGAGGAGCGGGTCGTGTTGAGGAAACAGAGAGCCTGCAGAGAGACTTGGATAGTTTAGAGGAATGGGCAAAGAAGTGGCAAATGAAATACAATGTGGGAAAGTGTATGGTCATGCACTTTGGTGGAAGAAATAAACGGGCAGACTATTATTTAGATGGGGAGAGAATTCAAAATGCAGAGATACAAAGGGACTTGGGAGTCCTTGTGCAAGATACCCCAAAGTTTAACGTCCAGGTTGAGTCGGTTGTGAAGAAGGCGAATGCAATGTTGGCATTCATTTCTAGAGGTATAAGAGCAGGAATTTGATGTTGAGGATCTATAAGGCACTCATGAGACCACACTTGGAGCATTGTGTGCAGTTTTGGGCTCCTTATTTCAGAAAGGATATACTGACATTGGAGAGGGTTCAGAGAATATTCACAAGAATGATTCCAGAAATAAAAGGGTCACCGCATGAGGAATGTCTGGCAGCTCTTGGGCTGTATTCCCTGGAGTTCAGGAGAATAAGGGGGGATCTCATAGAAACATTCCGAATGTTAAAAGGCCTGAACAGATTAGATATGGCAGTTATCTCCCATGGTAGGGGAGTCTAGGACAAGAGGGTACGACTTCAGGGTTGAAGGATGTCCATTTAGAACTGAGATGTGGAGAAATTACTTTAGTCAGAAGGTGGTAAATCTGTGGAATTTGTTGCCATGAGCGGCTGTGGAGGCCAAGTCATTGGGTGTATTTAAGGCAGTGATAGATAGGTTCTTGATTAGCCAGGGCATCAAAGAGTATGGGGTGAAGGCAGAGGAGTGGGGATGACTGAAAGAATTGGATCAGCCCATGATTGAATGGTGGAGCAGACTCCATAGGCTGAAAGGCCTATTTATGCTCCAGTATCTTATGGTTTTAAATGTTTGAAATCCTTGTGACTAGGAGTGTTTCTAAAGCCAGTGTAATGAATGTTCTGACAGTTTAACCAGATTAGGGTCTGATTCTGAAGTAGAGTCAGACTAAATGCTTGTTTACTAAAGCTATATCATCAGGGCTCAATAAACAAATACATTAGTATCACAGACTCAAGAAGAAAAACCGTAGCATTTCCAAAATGCTTGTTTGACTCTGGGGAAAAATTCCCCCACTGCAGATCTACAGAATTAACACCTGCAAAAAGAATGCATTACTCCTGTCTGTAATAAACTGTGGGAATCAGTAGGTTTTTAAAATATGTTGGTAGACAGTTTGTCTCCAGAGATGGGGACAGAGAGATTGTGAAAGGCAAGGAGGTGTCAGATAGGTACATACATACTGAGAACATCAGTTGTAGAGTCCTTGAAAGTGAGTCCATAGATTATGGAATCAATTCAGAGCTAAGGTGCATTAAACTGTTCCTGAACTTGGTGGCATGGAATCGAAGGCTCCTGTACCTCTTTCCTGACGGCAGCAGCAAGAAGAGAACATGGACTGGATGGTTGTTTTACCTCCACTTCTAGTTCAGAGTCCATAGTACCAGAAAGGATTCTTCATTCTGTCTGCTTGATACGATACTCAGTAGTTTGTCCTGCTTGTACAAATCCCAGAACATCCATGGGGGGGGTGGGGGGAGGATTAGAAACATAGAAAACCTACAGCACAATACAGGCCCTTCGGCCCACAAAGTTGTGCTGAACATGTCCCTACCTTAGAAATTACTAGACTTCCCCATAGCCCTCTATTTTTTAAGCTCCATGTACCTATCTAAAAGTTTCTTAAAAGACCCTATCGTATCCGCCTCCACCACCATTGCTGGCAGCCCATTCCACGCACTCACCACTCTCTGAGTCAAAAACTTACACTGACACCTCCTCTGTACCTACTCCCCAGCACCTTAAACCTGTGTCCTCTTGTGGCAACCACTTCAGCCCTTGGAAAAACCCTCTGAGAATCCACACGATCAATGCCTCTCATTATCTTATACACCTCTATCAGGTCATCTCTCATCCTCCATCGCTCCAAGGAGAAAAGGCTGAGTTCACTCAACCTGTTTTCATAAGGCATGCTCCCCAATCCAGGCAACATCCTTGTAAATCTCCTCTGCACCCTTTCTATGGCTTCCACATCCTTCCAGTAGTGAGGCGACCAGAACTGAACACAGTACTCCAAGTGGGGTCTGACCAGGGTCCTACATAGCTGCAACATTACCTCTCAGTTCCTAAATTCAATTCCACGATTAATGAAGGCCAATACACCGTATGCCTTCTTAACCACAGAGTCAGCCTGTGCAGCTGCTTTGAGCGTCCTATGGACTCGGACCCCAAGATCCCTCTGATCCTCCACACTGCCAAGAGTCTTACCATCAATACTATATTCTGCCATCATATTTGACCTACCAAAATGAACCACTTCACACTTATGTGGGTTGAACTCCATCTGCCACTTCTCAGCCCAGTTTTGCATACTATCAATGTCCCGTTGTAACCTCTGACAGCCCTCCACACTATCCACAACACCTCCAACCTTTGTGTCATCAGCAAAATTACTACCCATCCCTCCACTTCCTCATCCAGGTCATTTATAAAAATCACGAAGTGTAAGAGTCCCAGAACAGATCCCTGAAGCACACCACTGGTCACTGACCTCCATGCAGAATATGACCCGTCTACAACCACTCTTTGCCTTCTGTGGACAAGCCAGTTCTGGATCCACAAAGCAATGTCCCCTTGGGTCCCATACCTCCTTACTTTCTCAATAAGCCTCGGATGGGGTACCTTATCAAATGCCTTGCTGAAATCCATATAAACTACATCTACTGCTCTTCCTTCATCCATGTGTTTAGTCACATCCTCAAAAAATTCAATCAGGATTATCTCAGTAAGATAACTAATGTGCAAGACAGTAGTGCTGCAAGTAGTTTTGCTCCTGCACAGCTCCAGTGATCCAGGTTCAATCCTAATCCTTGCTGCTGCTGTGTAGAGTTTGCATATTTCCCTATGACCATGTGGGTTTAAGTTTGTTCCCTCCCACTTCCTTAAGACATCTAGGTTTCAACTTAATTGGCTAGTGTAGGTTGCTGCAGGGGCAATTGATAGGGGTGCAAGAGAAAAGAGACTACAGGGAAAACAGGTAAAAGTTAGGGATTGCTGGGAATGTCCTAAGAGGCAGCTTGGATTTAATGTGCTGAATTACTTCTATTCATTTCATAAGCAAGTATAAGATGCATTGTAACTTCCAAAGGAGCTCCCAGGGCAAATGTACACACTAAAGAAAACCAGCTTGATTATTTTACCCCTGGGTGGAATTTGCATTGAAAATTTCTGAAAGTGGGTTAAAATATACAATTATCTGTATTTTGAGGTAAGTGGATACCTGAAAGAAAGTGATACCTTCTACAAAATACCTGGGACCAACAGGATGCAAGTAGTGCTTTCTTAAACAAATTAGGTTCACTAACCCATGTCGAGCAATATTAGTGCTGTATCAGCAAATGTGGGCTGAAATATTGAAGTCAATGCCAAATATTTCTTCCAAAGAAAGTTAAGGAGACAGATAGTTATGATAAGCTACTTGGCGGCAGCTGAGGTTTCCCACGCCATTAAGAGATTGTTTACTTCTCACCCCGCTAGCCTTAACATTTTCTGACAAGTTCTTTGGCAGTCCACAAGTATACCCTCCATTATGTGACCACTGAGTGCCTCGCTAAACCCTGTGAAGGAAGGACAGAAAGAATGTGGTCTAACTGCTTTCAGGTTTAAGGCTGGCCATTGTTGGCTTCATGTTATTTTAACTGTAAAACTTCGGCTAATAATCATTTCCTTTTTATCCCCAGAATCTAACAGTAATAAGAATGTATAATTTAAACTGATAAACTAGGTTATTTACCGTCTAATCTTAAATTCTTCACAATAGTGCTAGTAATTAGTTCCATGGTCAGCTGCTTACTAATTGCCGCTATGTCAAAAGAGCACTTCACTATAGCTGTCTCCGATAACAGGCATTGTACACATAGCTCTGTCCCAGTCCAAGGTCATTTCCCCTACTTTAATGACTGAGTTGACTAACTATCCTGGAAGGCACAGCTTGCAGAAAGGAAACATGTTAACAGTGGAACTTGTACTTGCCTTTTAACAGTTCTGTTGAGTCAGCTTTTAAGAAATGACCTGCAGTGGCCTTGATTAGCAAGTGACTTTTTTAAACTGCAGTCGTTTGAGTGTGCATTGTGATTATGTAATTGATTATGTATTTGTTGCTACTGTTTTCTAGAAAGACCGTTTTATTCTGTTGTTTATTTTTTGGAAAGTAAAGGCTACATTACCCCCAAAATAATTTACCTTTTGCAGAGAATAGTTTTTTTATCCATTCTGAGAGGTAAGTAGCCTAAAAACTAAAAGTTTTGGCTGAAATATTTGGCTCATGTAAAACAACTAGAGTACTTATATTGCAAGTTAAAAAATCTGAAATGTTTGTGCCTATTCTATTATGCCTTTTATAATTTATATATACTTAATACAGTTTTTGTACAGATGAAATCATTACACAGTGCATTGAGGTAGAACAAGTTAAAACAATAATAATGCAGAATAAAGTGTAACAAGTACTTAGAGAGTGCAGTGCAGCTAAGCAATAAAGAGAAAGATCATAACGAGGTAGACTATGAGGTCAAGAGTCCATCTTATCATACAAGAGTTTTGTTTCAGAGTCTGGCAACAACAAGATAGAAGCTGTCCTTGAACCTGGTGATACATGCTTTCAGGCTTTTGTACCTTCTGCCCACTGGGAAAGAGGAAAAGGATATCCAAAGTAGGTGGAATCTTTGATTCTGCTGGCTGTTTTAACTGATGGACCACCAAGTATAGACAGAATTCAGAGGGGAGGCTGGTTTCCATTGTTGTGACTGTCAACAAAAGCCACCAGAGACATGCAGCTGGTAGTATGAAAGTCTTTATTTGGCACACACAAGCTCACAGCATTTGGTGTCCCTCTGGAGAGGGGCTCCCTTACCCAACATTACATCATATTTTTATATGCTAGGAATCAAAGGTAACAGCAGGACAATTCTATAGTTACAATACATTCATAATGCTTCCTTTGAGTTACATATAATTTTCAAGCACCTAGATCCTCACACCAACACTCCTGACACATTAAATTGAATGTCAGTCACTGCTGTCTCAGCTGCATTCAGGTATATGAAGACAGCTATCAGGAAATGGTGTCTTTCTTGGTTTACTATCAACCCCAGTCTCCAGCTCCAAGACGATCATTGTTCTCAGTTGCATTTAAATTCAATCTGCAATCCACAATCAGATCTGAAGACTGGTCACTGTTGAAATTAATATTTGCTATATTCCATAACTCCAGAATATGCCCTAACACCTGAGCTGCTACTAAAATGCTTTGTAATCTTAGGCATTACATGCAGAACATTTGCCATAGCAAGCCATTATGCATCCAGACAGAATCCTTTCTATAGTTTATTGACAAAAATTGGTAAGTCCAATGGGTGCATGCCAAATTTCTGTAGCCTCCTGTGGAAATAGAAGTGTTGCTGAGCTATCGTGGCCATGACATCAATGTGGTTGGACTAGGAAAGGCTATTCCTGATGCTCACATCAAGGAACTTGAAGCTCTCAACCCCACCTAAATCTCAACACTGCTGACATAGAAGGAGCACGTGCATAGCCTGAAGCTGAAGGAAAGGTTGTTAACACAAAATACTCTGCAGATGCTGGGGTCAAAGCAACACGCACAACATGCTGGAGGAACTCAGCAGGTCAGGCAGCATCTGTGGAAACGATCAGTCAACGTTTCGGGCTGGAACCCTTCGTCAGGACTGAAGAGGGAAGGGACAGAGGCCCTATAAAGAAGGTGGGGGGAGGGTGAGAAGGAGAAGGCTGGTAGGTTCCAGGTGAAAAACCAATGAGGGGAAAGATAAAGGGTGGGGGAAGGGGAAGCAGGGAGGGGATAGGCAGGAAAGGTGAAGAAGGAATAGGGGAAAGCACAATGAGTAGTAGAAGGAGGCGGAACCATGAGGGAGGTGATGGGCATCTGGAGGAGGGGGCAGGGTGAAACTGGGATATGGGAAGGGAGAGGGAGGGAATTACCAGAAGATGAATTCAATGTTCATACCAAGGGGCTGGAGACTACCCAGATGGTATATGAGGTCTTGCTCCTCCAACCTGAGTTTAGCCTCATCATGGCCGTAGAGGAGGCCACGTATGGACATATCCGAATGGGAATATAAAGCAGAGTTGAAGTGGGTGGCAACCGGGAGATCCTGTCTCTTGTGGCGGATGGAGCGGAGGTGCTCGACGAAGTGGTCCCCCAATCTGCATCGAGTTTCACCTATGTAGAGGAGGCCGCGCCGGAAGCACCGGATGCAATAGATGACCCCGACAGACTCACAAGTAAAGTGTTGCCTCACCGGGAAGGACGGTTTGGGTCCCTGAATGGTGGCAAGAGAGGAGGTGTAGGGACGGGTGCAGCACTTACGCTTACAGGGATAATTGCCGGGTGGGAGATTCGTGGGGAAGGATGTGTGGACCAGGAAGTTGCAGAGGGAACGATCCCTGCGGAAAGCAGAAAGGGGTGGAGAGGGAAAGATATGCTTAGTGGTGGGGTCCTGTTGAAAGTGGTGGAAGTTGCGGAGGATAATGTGCTGGATCTGGAGGCTGGTGGGGTGGTAGGTGAGGACAAGGGGAACTCTGTTCCTGTTGTGGTGACGGGAGGATGGGGTGAGGGCTGAAGTGTGGAAAATGGAGGAGATGCGGGTGAGGGCAT
Source organism: Mobula birostris (assembly GCF_030028105.1). NCBI lineage: Eukaryota > Metazoa > Chordata > Chondrichthyes > Myliobatiformes > Myliobatidae > Mobula > Mobula birostris. The sequence continues at coordinate 83,157,986 of NC_092377.1, read as the reverse complement.
CATTGATGATGGCAGAAGGGAAACCACGATCCTTAAAGAAAGCGGACATTTGAGATGTCCTGGAACGGAAAGCCTCATTCTGGGAGCAGATGTGGCGGAGACGGAGGAACTGGGAATAGGGAATGGCATTTTTGCATGCGGCGGGGTGGGAAGAGGTATAGCCGAGGTAGTTATGAGAGTCAGTGGGCTTGTAGAAGATGTCAGTGGACAGTCTGTCTCCAGAGATGGAGACCGAGAGATCGAGAAAGAGGAGAGAAGTGTCCGAGATGGACCAAGTGAATTTGTGGGCTGGATGAAAGTTTGAAGTAAAGTCGATGAAATTGATGAGCTCAGCATGGGTGCAGGAAGCAGCACCAATATAGTCGTCAATGTACTGAAGGAAAAGTTGGGGAGCAGTACCAGTATAGGTTTGGAGCACAGACTGTTCCACATAACCAATGAAGAGGCAGGCATAGCTGGGGCCCATGCAAGTGTCCATAGCTACACCCTTGGTCTGAAGAAAGTGGGAAGAGCTAAAAGAGAAGTTATTAAATGTGAGTACCAGTTCCGCCAACTGGTGGAGGGTAGTGGTGGTGGGAAATTGGTGAGGTCTATTGTCCAGAAAGTAGCAGAGGGCTTTGAGGCCTTCTTGATGGGGAATGGAAATGTATAAGGATTGGACATCCATAATGAAAATGAAGTGGTTGGGACTGGGGAACTGGAAGTTATTGAAGAGGTGGAGGGCATGGGATGTATCCCGGATGTAGGTGGGGAGGGACTGAACTATGGGTGACAAAATGGAGTCCAGGTAGGCAGATACATGTTTGTGGGGGCAGGAGAAGGCAGAAACTATGGGTCTACCAGGACAGTCAGGCTAGTGGATCTTGGGGAGGAGGTAAAACCGAGGAGTGCGGGTGTGGAAATTATGAGTTTTGTGGCTGAGGAAAGAAGGTCTCCAGAGTTGATAAGGGTGGTAATGGTATGGGGGACAATGGTTTGATGTTTCTTGGTGGGGTCCTGTTCCAGGGGTAAGTAAGAGGAGGTGTCAGAGGGCTGCCGTTTGGCCTCAGTGAGGTAGAGGTCCGTCCGCCAGACTACTACGGCACCACCTTTGTCTGCAGATTTGATGGTGAGGTTGGGATTAGTGCAGAGAGAGTGGATGACAGTGCGTTCAGAGGGAGTAAGGCTAGAACAGGAGAGAGGAGTGGTGAAGTTGAGATGGTTGATGTCTCGGCGACAGTAGGAGATGAAAATATTGAGTGCAGGCAGAAGGCCTGGGTGGGATGTCCAGGAGGAGGAGGAGGGTTGAAGACAGGAGAAGGGATCATCAGCAGGGGGAGGTTGTTGTCATAGCATGTCACTAAGCTACCTATCTCCCAACTCTACTCTGACTCATCATTATCTGCGGTTTAACCTATTCAATACAAATCATCTGTAAATTTGCAGATGGAGTTAAAGCAGACTCCATTCATGCATGAATAGTCAGGAGATGAGATCATAACATTGTGGAGGATCAGTGTTTAAATAACCCTGGCCATGGTTTTGCTCTCTATTCTGACTGATTGCTGTCTGTTGGTCAGGAAATCAAGGACCCATATGCAGAAGAATGCTTTGACTCCTATGGTCCAGAATTTGGTGATGAGTTTGCATGAAGTTATAGTATTGAAGGTGGAGCTACAGTGAATAAACACTAGTCTGACAATAAAAAATAGTGTTAGAATCGTACTGGCAAGTAACTGCAGTGCACAATGCTTTAGTGGTGAAGTGAGTGGATCTTCAGAGTACTGGATGGGGTGTCAATCCATTGGGTGGACCTTTACTGATCTTCTTGCTGAAGATATTTCCTTACAACATAGAATAAGATTATTTCCACCATTTGAGTCTGTCTTTGCACTGATCAATCTTACCTCAACTCATCTTCAATGAAATCTCATCTACCTACATTTCCATCAGATCCTCATAGGTTCTACCAAGCAACTACACACTGGAGGCAATTTACTGCAACCAATTAACCTACCAACACATGCCTTAGGGATGTGGAATGAAACAGGAAGCCCACAAAGTCACAGGGAGAACATGCAAACATGACATAGGCAGTGCTATGGATCAGCGTTGAAACTAGGTCACTAGAACTGTGAGGATGGGAATTGAAGGACATTATATTTGATCATTTTGTGGTGGTAAAAAGCATACCTTCTGAACAGGATTTAAAAAAATATCAGCTGGATACATTTCTTTTCCAACCTATTCTTCCATAGAAACCATAGAAACTACAGCACAGAAACAGGCCTTTTGGCCCTTCTTGGCTGTGCCGAACCATTTTCTGCCTAGTCCCACTGACCTGCACACGGACCATATCCCTCCATACACCTCCCATCCATGTATCTATCCAATTTATTCTTAAATGTTAAAAAAGAACCCGCATTTACCACCTCATCTGGCAGCTCATTCCATACTCCCACCACTCTCTGTGTGAAGAAGCCCCCCCTAATGTTCCCTTTAAACTTTTCCCCCCTCACCCTTAACCCATGTCCTCTGGTTTTTTTCTCCACTTGCCTCAGTGGAAAAAGTCTGCTTGCATTCACTCTATCTATACCCATCATAATTTTATATACCTCTGTCAAATCTCCCCTCATTCTTCTACGCTCCAGGGAATAAAGTCCTAACCTATTCAACCTTTCTCTGTAACTGAGTTTCTCAAGTCCTGGCAACATCCTTGTAAACCTTCTCTGCACTCTTTCAACCTTATTTATATCCTTCCTGTAATTTGGTGACCAAAACTGAACACAATACTCCAGATTCGGCCTCACCAATGCCTTATACAACCTCATCGTAACATTCCAGCTCTTATACTGAATACTTTGATTAATAAAGGCCAATGTACCAAAAGCTCTCTTTACGACCCTATCTACTTGTGATGCCACTTTTAGGAAATTTTGTATCTGTATTCCCAGATCCCTCTGTTCTACTGCACTCCTCAGTGCCTTACCATTAACCCTGTATGTTCTATGTTGGTTTGTCCTTCCAACGTGCAATACCTCACACTTGTCTGTATTAAACTCCATCCGCCATTTTTCTGCCCATTTTTCCAGCTGGTCCAAGTCCCTCTGCAGGTTCTGAAAACCTTCCTCACTGTCTACTACACCTCCAATCTTTGTATCATCAGCAAATTTGCTGATCCAGTTTACCACATTATCATCCAGATCATTGATATAGATGACAAATGACAATGGACCCAGCACTGATCGCTGTGGCACACCACTAGTCACAGGCCTCCACTCAGAGAAGCAATTCTCTACCACCACTCTTTGGCTTCTTTCATTGAGCCAATCTCTAATCCAATTTACCACCTCTCCATGTATACCTAGCGACTGAATTTTCTTAGCTAACCTCCCATGCGGGACCTTGTCAAAGGCCTTACTGAAATCCATGTAGACAATATCCACTGCCTTCCCTTCATCCACTTTCCTGGTAACCTCCTCGAAAAACTCCAATAGATTGGTCAAACATGACCTACCACGCACAAAGCCATGTTGACTCTCCCTAATAAGTCCCTGTCTATCCAAATGCTTGTAGATTCTGTCTCTTAGTACTCCCTCCAATAACTTATCTACTACTGACGTTAAACTCACCGGCCTATAATCTCCCGGATTACTTTTCGATCCTTTTTTTAAACAACGGAACAACATGAGCCACTCTCCAATCCTCCAGCACCTCACCCGTAGACCGCGACATTTTAAATATTTCTGCCAGGGCCCCTGCAATTTCAACACTAGTCTCCTTCAAGGTCTGAGGGAACACTCTGTCAGGTCCCGGGGATTTATCCACTTTAATTTTCCTCAAGACAGCAAGCACCTCCTCCTTTTCAATCTGTACAGTTTCCATGATCTCACTACTTGATTCCCTCAATTCCATAGACTTCATGCCAGTTTCCTTAGTAAATACAGACGCAAAAAGCCTATTTAAGATCTCCCCCATTTCCTTTGGTTCCGCACATAGCTGACCACTCTGATCTTCAAGAGGACCAATTTTATCCCTTACAATCCTTTTGCTCTTAATATATCTGTAAAAGCTCTTTGGATTATCCTTCACTTTGACTGCCAAGGCAACCTCATGTCTTCTTTTAGCCCTCCTGATTACTTTCTTAAGTATTTTCTTGCACTTCTTATACTCCTCACGCACCTGATTTACTCCCTGTTTCCTATACATTTCATACAACTCCCTCTTCTTCTTTATCAGAGTTGCAATATCCCTTGAGAACCAAGATTCCTTATTCCTATTCAATTTGCCTTTAATCCTGACAGGAACATACAAACTCTGCACTCTCAAAATTTCCCCTTTGAAGGCTTCCCACCTACCAATCACATCTTTGCCAGAGAACAACCTGTCCCAATCCACACTTTTGAGATCCTTTCTCATTTCTTCAAATTTGGCCTTCTTCCAGTTCAGAACCTCAACCCTAGGACCAGATCTATCCTTGTCCATGATCAAATTGAAACTAATGGTGTTATGATCACTGGAACCAAAGTGCTCCCCTACACAGACTTCCGTCACTTGTCCTAACTCGTTTCCTAACAGGAGATCCAATATTGCATCCCCTCTAGTTGGTACCTCTATATATTGATTTAGAAAACTTTCCTGAACACATTTTACAAACTCTAAACCATCTAGACCCCTAACAGTATGGGAGTCCCAATCAATGTATGGAAAATTAAAATCGCCTACCACCACAACTTTATGTTTCCTGCAGTTGCCTGCTATCTCTCTGTTATTCCCATTCATAATTTCAGGAATTACCTCACCAAAATATAACATTGTGATTTCTATGTGAGTGAATAAGTGTTTTTTTTTAATGTGACTAACTCCTTGTACTCTGACCTATAAATGAACACTGGCTAACATGCCAACAGCTCTCAATAAGCATAAATTCAGATTATTTGTGTGAGGTAGCATGTGAGGAAGAGAGAAAACAGGGAATTATAGACCGGTTAGCCTGACGTCGGTGGTGGGAAAGATGCTGGAGTCAATTGTAAAAGATGAAATTACGACACATCTGGATAGCAGTAACAGGATCGGTCCGAGACAGCAGGGATTTACGAAGGGGAAATTGTGCTTGACTAATCTTCTGGAATTTTTTGAGGATGTAACTATGAAAATGGACAAGGGAGAGCCAGTGGATGTAGTGTTCCTGGACTTTCAGAAAGCCTTTGATAAAGTCCCACATAGGAGATTAGTGGGCAAAATTAGGGCATATGGTATTGGGGGTAGAGTACTGACATGGATTGAAAATTGGCTGGCTGACAGAAAACAAAGAGTAGCGATTAACGGGTCCCTTTCGGAATGGCAGGCGGTGACCAGTGGGGTAGCGCAGGGTTCAGTGCTGGGACCGCAGCTGTTTACAATATATATTAATGATTTAGATGAGGGAATTAAAAGTAACATTAGCAAATTAGCCGATGACACAAAGCTGGGTGGCAATGTGAAATGTGAGAAGGATGATATGAGAATGCAGGGTGACTTAGACAGGCTGGGTGAGTGGGCAGACGCATGGCAGATGCAGTTTAATGTGAATAAATGTGAGGTTATCCACTTTGGTGGTAAGAACAGGAAGGCAGATTATTATCTAAATGGAGTCAAGTTAGGAAAAGGGGAAGTACAACGAGATCAGGGTGTTCTTGTACATCAGTCACTGAAAGCAAGCATGCAAGTACAGCAGGCAGTGAAGAAAGCTAATGGTATGCTGGCCTTCATAACAAGAGGAATTGAGTATAAAAACAAAGAGGTCCTTCTGCAGTTGTACAGGGCCCTGGTGAGACCACACCTGGAGTACTGTGTGCAGTTTTGGTCTCCAAGTTTGAGGAAGGACATTCTTGCTATTGAGGGAGTGCAGCGTAGGTTCACAAGCTTAATTCTCGGTATGGTGGGACTGTCATATGTTGGAAGATTGGAGCGACTGGCCTTGGATACTCTGGAATTTAGAAGGCTGAGAGGGGATCTTATTGAAACATGTAAGATTATTAAGGAATTGGACACGCTGGAGGCAGGAAGCATGTTCACGCTGATGGGTGAGTCAATAGACAATAGGTGCAGGAGTAGGCCATTCGGCCCTTCGAGCCAGCACCGCCATTCACTGTGATCATGGCTGATCGTCCACAATCAGTATGCAGTTCCTGCCTTATCCCCATAACCTTTGATTCCGCTATCTTTAAGAGCTCTATCCATCTTTTTCTTGAAAGCATCCAGAGACTTGGCCTCCATAGCCTTCTGGGGCAGAGCATTCCATATATCCACCACTCTCTGGGTGAAAAAGTTTTTCCTCAACTCCGTTCTAAATGGCCTGCCCCTTATTCTTAAACTGTGGCCTCTGGTTCTGGACTCACCCATAAGCAGGAAAATGCTTCCTGCCTCCAGCGTGTCCAATCCCTTAATAATCTTATATGTTTCAATAAGATCCCCTCTCAGCCTTCTAAATTCCAAAGTATACAAGGCCAGTCTCTCCAATCTTTTGACATATGACAGTCCCGCCATCCTGGGAATTAACCTTGTGAACCTACGCTGCACTCCCTGCAAGAATGTCCTTCCTCAAATTTGGAGACCAAAACTGCACACAGTACTCCAGGTGTGGTCTCACCAGGGCCCTGTACAGCTGCAGAAGGACCTCTTTGCTCCTATACTCAATTCCTCTTGTTATGAAGGCCAGCATGCCATTAGCTTTCTTCACTGCCTGCTGTATTTGCATGCTTGCTTTCAGTGACTGATGTACAAGAACACCTAGATCTCGTTGTACTTCCCCTTTTCCTAACTTGACTCCAATTAGATAATAATCTGCCTTCCTGATCTTACCACCAAAGTGGATGGGAGATTCTGGGAGAGTCCAGAACCAGAGGCCGCAGTTTAAGAATAAGGGGTAGGCCATTTAGAATGGAGTTGAGGAAAAACTTTTTCATCCAGAGAGTGGTGGATATATGGAATGCTCTGCCCCAGAAGGCTGTGGAGGCCAAGTCTCTGGATGCTTTCAAGAAAAAGACGGATAGAGCTCTTAAAGATAGCAGAATCAAAGGCAGGAACTGGATACTTATTGTAGGTGATCAGCCATGATCACAGTGAATGGTGGTGCTGGCTCGAAGGGCCGAATGGCCTACTCCTGCACCTATTGTCTATTGTCTATTGTCTATTTTTCATTAAAATCCCAGGGCAGGGATGTTCAGCTGAAACCTGCCAATCCTATAAGGGGCTGCAGCCAAATTCAGAAGAGGGAACAGAATTAAGTGAAGATACTGAAACTTTTGATAATTATTGGATGCTTTAAACTAAACTGAAATAATATTTCAAAAAAATATTTTGTTTCGTGAGCCAAAGCCCTATAATTTCCATTGAAATTGATGGTCTTTAGATCCTGTGGCTGTTCTAATTCACAAAGGATTTGAAAAGCAAGTTATCCCAGTGTATAGTAGGGAATCATAGAGACAGAAGAGAATCTGAGATGATGGAAATCTGGAGTGACACACACAAAATAATGGAGGAACTCAGCAGGTCAGGCAGTATCTATGGAAGGAAATTAAGTCAACGTTTGGTCCAAGACCCTTCATCAGGATTGTAGGGAATTGCTGGTAAGACTGGGCCTGTTCTGAGTGAGAAATAAGTACAAGTCACCGATGAACAAGAACAAGAACCTCAGGCAATTTTATTTCAACCAGAGGCAGTGATTGGATATTTGTCTTAAGTCCTAAAGCAAATTAAATGGTGTCCACTAGAGAGAAAGAGAGTTAAGTGATTTCACTACCACTGGATTAGATCAGAATTCCACAATCCCACCACATTTAGTCATCATTAGTTGTAGACAATTAAGTAGCTACTGGGAGGAGGAGGCTGCAAAAACATCTCCTTCCTCAACAATGCTAGCGCCGAGCATGAGAAAGCTTAAGAAAAGGCTGAAGTATTTATAACCACATTCAGTCACAGTGTCTATTTAAATGGCACATATCAGCTTTTTGTCGAGTACTCCACTAACGCAGAGCCGCATTCCAGGCATTCACACTACATCAAGAACATAGAAGTTCAAATTTCAAAGTAAATTTATTATCAAAGTATGCATAGATTTCCAATCTTGAGATTCATTTCCTGCAGGCACCCATAGGTAACTAAAGAAATGCAAAGAGTCCATGAAAACCACAAAGACCAACAAAAAATGGAATGTGCACAAGGACAAATTGTGAAAAAATATAAGCAAGGAATACTGAGAATGCAAAACCCTCAAAAGTGAGCCCACAGGCTATGGAGTCAGTACAGTGCTGAGGCAAGTTGCTCATTGGCTGCAGAGCAACAACTGCTCTCGATCCTGTCAGCGTGGGACCCATGACTTCTGCGACTCCTGCCGGATGGTAGTCATGAGGAGAGAAGAAGACTGGAGAAGGAGAAGATCAAACAACACAGAAGCAGGCTCTTCAGCCCAAGATGTCATGCCAAAATAGATCAGTTAATGGCACCGAAAATTTCTTCTTCCTGTACATGGTCCATATCCCTCCAACTTCTGCATATTCACATGCCTATCTAAGAGACTCTTAAATGCTTCTATCATATCTGCCTCCACCATCTCTCCTGTCAAACACATTTCAGTCTCTCAGTACTCGCTGTGCTCCACACATTTCCTTTGATCTCTCCCCTTCTCACCAGTAATGAGTGCCTGCCCTAATGTTTGAGAGCACTGGATAGAGCAAAGGTTAAAACACGAGAAGGCTCCCTGGAATAGAGCAAAATGGTTATTTTCTGGACCTAACTCATGCCAACCTGTTCTAGTACAGTTACAATCATGGATTCTGCTGTGTAAAATTGTCCAGCAGTGTCATAGCCACAAAATTGGGATGATTTTAGTCCATGTACAATAATTACGCAATCAGTCTACTCTGAATCACTACCCAAGTGCTGGAAGCCGTCACTGAAGATTTCAAGTGAACTTTACCCACCAATGCACAATCTGGATTTCACAACAACCAAAGTAGGTGAATTCCAGAATTGCCTTGCTGTTTTGTGATGCATGTTAATGACTTGGATGTGAATGTGAGACGTATGATTCGTAAGCCCGTGGATGACACAAATAGATGGTATTGTGAAGAAGGTTGTCACAGGCCACAGCACGACAGAGATTAGAAAATTGGGGAGCGTGTTGTCAGATCGAATTTAATCCAGAATGATTCAATGCACTTTGGGAAGTCATATGGAATTAGGACATATGCAGTAAATAGCAGGGCCCTAAGGAATGTTGGTGGACAGAGTGACCTTGGGGTTGCAGTTTAGAGTTTTTTAAAATAGGTAACATGGGAAAATAGGGTGGCAAACGTGGCACATGGCACGCTTGCCTTCAAAGATCAGGGCATAGAATTTAAGAGTTGAGACGTGCTACAACTTCACAAAACACTCCGAGTATTGTGTACAATTCTGATGGCCACACTAATAGGAAGGGTATGATTGTGCTGGAGAGGGGGCAGTGTAGATTCACCAGGATGTTGCCTGTATTGGGGTTCTTTAGTTAGAATGAAGAATGCTGACAGGTGACCTGATAGGGATATAGAATTAGTCAAGGTTCAAGGTTCAAGATTCATTTTATACTTGTCGGTGTCGGTGCTGTGCAATTGCTCAGCAAAAGGAGGTGTAAGGCGCTTCTTCCGTCCGATAGCCTACAGGTCACCCTTGGGCAAGATGTAGTACCTGTTTAGCCTCCCAATCAGGGTCACGTGAAGCCATGGTTTGCAGGTGGTGGATGGTTTTACAAGCAGGTTCTACAATTGGAACTTATGGTTGTAAAACTAAAAACGCTGGGCAGATGAATCTGCTGATCAATGGCCGTCCAGGGTTACCCGTCCAGTTTGGACACTGCAACTGAGAAAGGCAACAGGAAACCACTTCAGTATTCCTCCCTTGTACAATCACAAACTCAAATCAACTACGGTCTCAGCTCAAAGATGTGAATGGAGCCTTCATCGAAGAAGCCTTATCCGGTAGAGGATCTCATGCGCCACAGGTGAACCTCGACCGTTATCCAGCGACTGTCAGCAGATTAAAAGCAAAGAAGATCAGACTAGCAACCTGGAATGTAAGAACCCTTAACCAACCTGGTAAACTAGACAACATCAAACAGGAAGTGGAAAGATTAAAAATCAACATCTTGGGAATGTGCGAGATGAGGTGGAAAGGAGCTGGTAAAGCAAGCTCAGAGGGATACACCATCATTTACTCAGGAGGAGAAATACATGAAAAAGGTGTTGGAATTATATGAGATGAAGAACATGCAAAATCAATGAAAGGCTATTGGACAATATCAGATCAAATGTTACTTGTGAAACTACATGCAAAATCTTTTGACATTAACATCGTTCAAGTTTATGCCTCAACAGCAGAGAGCAGTGAAGAAAGCATCGATTAGTTTTATGACAAACTAGAAACAGCATTAAGGCAATGTAAAAGCTCAGAAAATATCATTATTCAAGGTGACTTCAACGCAAAAGTAGGCAAGACCAGGGACGAGGACAATATTGGGCATTATGGCATAGGTGAGAGAAATGAGAGAGGTGAACGACTAGCTACATGGGTCACAGAAAAGGATTATATAATTGGCAATACCGTCTTCAAGCAACACCCAAGAAAACTATGGACATAGAAGAGCCCAGGAGATAACACCAGAAACAAGATTGATTACGTGCTTATAAGGAGAAGGTATAGAAATGCTCTGAAATCATGCAAAACATATCCAGGTGCAGACTGCTACAGTGATCACGTACCAATAATCAGCGTCCTGTACCTGAGACTCAGAAAGCTTAGAAGACCTAGAGCAGAGCCAAAGCTGAAATTGGGACTTTTGAGAAAAAACAGTGACATCAAAAATGAATTCCAAATAACAGTGAAGAACAAATTCGAGGCTCTACAAAACATCACTATTATAGAGCAGCATTGAGAAAACCTCAGAGACAGCATAACACAAGCAGCACAAGAGGTGATTCCCAAACAACAGAAAAAAGCTAAAAAGAAATGGATGACAGAAGAAATTCTGAATCTTATGGAACAAGAAGAAAATGTAAGGAAGACGAAAAAGCCTACGTATCCTTGCATGCACAGATAACAACCAAGTGCAAGGAAGCAAAAGAGAAGTGGCTTAAGGACAAATGTGAGTTAATAGAACAATTGCAGAAGACCAACGACAGCAAACGTATGCACGACAAGATCAAAGAGGTCACAAATCGGAAGAAAAGCAGGGCAACAACAGGATATATAAAAGCAAAAGATGGCTCTACAACTATGGAAAAAGGAAAAATAATGCAAAGATGGTCAGAATACATCAAAGACCTATACAACGACAAAGACTGAGAGGACTACTGTGATATTGGCAACAACGAGGGCCCAGCAATACGGAAAGAAGAAGTGGAACATGCTATACTCAGTGGAAAATGCGAAAGAGGAAATCATCAGGACCAGATAACATTCCGGTTGAACCTTATGAAGCGCTAGAAGATTTTGGTGTAGCAAAATTAACAATCTTATTGAATAGAATATACAACAGTGGCAAAGTACCAGAAGATCTTTTAAAGATAGTATTCATTGCACTGCCAAAGAAACAAGGTGCAACAGAGTGTGGACAACACAGAACAATTAGTTTAATGAGCCACCTCACAAAAATTCTACCTAGAATCATTATGCTCAGAATAATAAACAAAATTAAACCAGAGATCAGTGAAGAACAGTACGGCTTTGTCGAAGGCAAGGGAACATCAAACGCCACTTACATTCTCAGGAATATTATCGAAAGGCCAATAGAAGTACAACAAGACCTATACTTCTGGTTCATTGACTACACAAAAGCCTCTGACACAGTGAATCACTAAGTCATCATGAAAATGCTTAAAGATATTAATATCGACGGAAAAGATCTAAGAATAATCAGGAATCTCTACTGGCAACAGTGCAGCCATACGGATAGACAATGAGATTGGTGAATATCAGCCAATAAAGTGAGGAGTCAGACAGGGTTGTGTTCTATTACTAGACCTGTTCTCCCTGTACAGTGAAAACATCACGAGAACCATACAAGACCTACCTGGAATAAGTATAGGAGAATACAATATCAACAACTTCCGCTATGTGGATGATACAGTACTGATAGCAAACAGTGAAGTAAATTTACAGAAACTAGTATCTACCATCAACACAGAGAGCAAAAGACTTGGCCTAACCTTAAACAAAAATAAAACTGAAGTAATGGTAATACCAAAGAAACCTGATATCCCAAACTGTGGGATCGTATTGGGAAATGAAATCCTGAAACAAGTTCACAACTGCAAGTACCTTGGATCATGGGTAACATCTGATGGCAAATGCGAAACAGACATAAAAGCAAGAATAGCAATGGTAAGAGCAGCATTTACAGAAATGAGAACAGCCTAACGAACAAGAAAATAGCAATTGACATCCGCCTTAGAATTCTCAGCTGTTACATTCTTCCTATATTGATGTGTGGCTGCGAGTCATGGACCATCACAAATGCAATGGAAAAAAGAATCAATGCAGCCGAGATGTGGTTCCTCAGAAGAATGCTATGCATATCATATATGGACAGGATAACCAATGAAGAAGTTCTACAGAGAAAGAAAACAAACGTACATTACTTTAAAAAAATCAGAAAACAGCAATCAAAATTCTTTGGACACATCATGTGAAGAGAGACATTAGAACATTTAGTTACAACTGGAAAGCTGGAAGGAAAAGGAAGCAGAGGCAGACAGAGAATGGAAATGACAGATGGAATAACATCATGGTTAGAAACAGGGGAGGCAACAACTACAATTCGGAGGGTCAGGGACCATGATGGATAGAGAGACATGATCGCCCACGCCGAACAGCAAGACACCTGAATGATGATGATGTACAATACGACTCTGATATTTGTCTTCTCCAGATAGCCATGACATACACATGAAAAAGTAAAAGAAACAAAACGTGTAGACCCCAGGTTCCCCCACCCCCTCCCCACAGAGAAAGATCGGCAACAATAATAATCCCTGACCCCCTCCCCACAGAAAAAAGCAGCAACAATACAATCCACTCCCCTCCCCCGCAGGAAAAGAACAGCAACAATGACAATTACCGACCCCGTTCTCCAGAGAAAAAACAACAATACAATCCTCAACCCCTACCCGCAGAGAAAAACAGCAACAATACAATCCTCAACTCCCTGCCCCGCAGAAAAAACAGCAGAAAAAACAATCCCCAAACCCTCTCCCGCAGAGATAAAAACAACCAATCCCCTCACTTGCTAAAAAGAACAGCAGCAGTACCGTCAAAATACCCGACCCATGCACAAAGAACCTACAGATCACACACTCATCAATTGGCCACAAGAAAGAAACCACCGATAAACTGAAGGAGACCAATATAAAGTACAGTTCAATCACATAAATCTCAGGATATCGAACAGTCCTTTTGTGACTCAGAACTCATGCCTGGTCCAAACGATGGGAGTGATCACTGACCCTCTGGCCCCATTGGGAGTGATCGCTGAACCTCTGGCCTCCATTGGGACTGATCGCTGACTCTCTAGCCTCCATTGGGAATGATCGCTGGCCCTCTGGCCCTGTTGGGAATGATCGCTGAACCTCTGGCCTCCATTGGGACCGATTGCTGACTCTCTAGCCACAATGGGAGCGATCGCTGACTGGATCCGAACACTTTTGTGGTCCTGGAAGGCTTAGGTAAGGTAGATATACAGAATTATTTTTCCGTTGATGAGATATGAAAAAAAGAGGGCAGAGGTTTAAGGAGAGGGGAAGGAGTCTTACAGAGAGATTGAAATCTGGAACTTGCTGACAGAAGAAATGGTGGAGTGAAATACAACTACCAGATTTAAGAAGCAATTAGACATTTGAAAAGGCAAGGCGAAGATAGATATAGGGCATAGAGGACTAGGATATAAAAGCAAGGATGTAATGCTAAGGCTTTATAAGGCACTTATGAGGCCTCACTTGCAGCATTGTTAGCTGTTTTGGGCCCCTTATCTTAGAAAGGATGTGTTGACACTGGAGAGTACTCAAAGGAGGTTCAGGGAAATTATTCCCGGCATGAAAGGCTTTTCATATAAGGAGCTCTGATGGCTCTGATAGCTCTGGGCCTGTACTCGCTGGAATTTAGAAAGTTGAGGGTTGATCTCATTGAAACCTATCAAATGTTGAAAGGATATGTGGAGAGGATGTTTCCTACAGTGGGGGTATCTAGAACCATAAGGCACAACCTCAGAATAGAGGAACACCCATTTAGAATGGAGATGAAGAGGGATTTCTTTAACCAGAGGGTCGTGAATCTGTGGAATTCATTGCCACAGGCGGCTGTGGAGGCCGTATCATTGGGTGTATTTAAGGCAGAGGTTGATAGATTCTTGGTTGGTCAGGACGTGAAAGGTTATGGGGAGAAGGCTGGAGAAGAGGCTTGCGAGAGAAATGAATCAGCCATGATCACATAGTAGAGCAGGCTCGATGGGGCCAAATGGCCTAATTCTGTTCTTATGCCTTGTGGTCTTAAGATATGGAAAATCAGATTAGTATAAGTGGATAAAATTGACAGCTTGAACATGGTGGGCCAAAGGGAAAGAGGTACATCTGCGAAATGAGCTGTTGGAGAAAGGGTTTGAGGTGAGTATAATGGCATCTAGTAAAGGACGGTTGGAAGGTATTTGGATAGGAAAAGTTTAGAAGGTTGTGGACAAAATTCAGGCAAATAGGATTAGCTTGGATGGACATCTTGGTAGGCATAGACCAGTAGGGCCAAAGGGCCTATTACCATGCTGTATAACTCTATTCACTCTACAACTCCCAGACTCTGAGAGATGAGTAGAGAATGACTGTTTTTGACACCAACACAACACTTCACCAAAAGTAGTGTCAAGGCACTTCGGTAAAAGTGAAGCCAATGAACATAAAGGGGAAAAGATCTATCAGTGGTTAGAGTCAAGTGGGGTAGAATGAATGATCGATTGTGGTTGTCAGAAGTTAAATGATCCAGCTCCAAGACATCACTGCAAGTGTTCCGGGGACAGTGTCCTCTACCCAATCGTATTTTGCTGCCTCATCAATGACCTTCCTTCCATCATGAGGTCAGAAGTGCAGATACTCACTGACAATTGCATAACAATCAGTTCCATTCGTAACCCCTCAGTGAATGCAGCAGACCATACCAGCATTCAGCAAGACCTAGATATCATTCAGGCATTGGCTGATAAGTGGAAAGTCGCATTCGTAGAAGTGTCAGGCAATGATAATCTCCAACAAGGAAAAATCTATCCTCCTGTCCCTGACATTCAATTGTATTACCACTTTTTATTCCCTGACCATCAATATTGCATGAGTCACCACTGGCAAGAATCAGCTGTATAAATACCTTGCCTACCAGAGCAGGACAGAGATTCGTTCCTCCTGATACCTCAGGTCCTTTTCACTATCAGCGAGGTAGAATCCAAGAGCTTGTTGGAGTACTCTCCCCTTTCTTGTGTGAGTGTAGGGCCAATAATCTTAAAGAAATTCAATGCAATGTCATCCCAGGACAAAGTACCCCAAGTGACTGGCATCCCATCAACCACTCAAAATATTCATTCCCTGCAGGACCAGCAGGTCTGCTGTATGTACTATGTATGGTATACACTATAGTTACTTGCCCAGCCTTCTATAACATCCAATTCCAAATCTCTGACCTCTACCACCAAGAAGGTCAAAGGTAGCAAAGTCATGTGACCACCAGCATCTACAGGTTTCCCTCCAAGACAGCCTCCATCATCACTTGGAAGTATATCGCCTGTCCCTTCATTTTCAGTAGATCAAAATCCTGGAATGCCATACCAACAGTAGTATGGTAGCCCTAATGCCGGAAGTACCACAAAGATTTAAATGAGCAGCTCACCTCTTCATGCGCAACACCTTCTGGTCTTGGCAGTGATGCCCGTCTCTAGAGAGTGAATGCAAAAAGTTACTGGAGCCATACATAAGCATCAAAATGATCTGTAGAAAGGGCACACTCAGAAATATAAAATATCAAATTTGCTCATCAGAAATCCTTTCCCTAAGTACTTTGAATATAAAGGAGCAATTCCTGTACTGAACTAATGTTCACAGACTGGGAGTTCTCTTAAGTCTAGTTCCCTTGAAAATAAATCTAACAGCAGATAAGTATAATAGACTCCAGGCAAAATTGGCCAATTGGCAGCCAAATCAGACAACTATAAAATCAACATTCCTGATAATATCCTTTCAAAATAATAACACCATGAAGTAGGCCATAAAATATGTTTTGTTTTCTTTTCCTCTCTTTGATTTGAAGCTATATGGAACAGAACAAAGTTGATCAAGTGATTAACCTAGACTCAAATGTTTATACTTAAGAACTGTCAGAAAACTGCATTTGACTGCACATCACTATTCTGATTAAAAAAAATGCTTTGTGATAGCTTCTCCTGTCTTCTTTTTAGATCTCCATACTTCACAAATAATGGGCAAAATCTAATGTGCAATATAAAGACAAAACTACATTAACTTATGAATCTGTGGCAATTGAAGTGCCAGGAGGGAATAGTTATGATGAGATTCAATTCTAAAGGAGAAAAGACATGCTAATATTTATAATCTTTCATTACAGCAGGACATACAGAGTGCCTTCCAGATAGTGAGGCACTTTTCTAAAGTGTAACTGCAGTTTAATGTAGATCTATGCACAACAGCATTCAATAAAAAGCAGTGAAATAATGGCCATAAAATGTATTTTAGCAATGTTGATTCTGTGCTAAATATCAGGAAGGATTCCAGAGATTTATCACTGGATTATCTTTATGGGTTCAGTTAATTCTTCTTGGATCATTCTATTATTACTGGCATAAATGCATGGAACACTCCTAATCTTTCAATAGAGTTGATGAAATAGTCTTCACATGGGCAGAAAAATTGCCAGAGGTCTATAAAATGACTGCACAGTCAATCAGGCATGCAAAGGAAGCCAGGTATTGAAGGTGCTCAGAGAGGCTTCACGCCTTGATTGATTAGTTGTCCGTCATATCCAATGATGACAGAGAAACCAGTGTGGGGAAGTTTTTAAGGTGGGAAAGCCATTGCACTGGGGAAGTTCCACTCTCTCAACCTCAGAAGTCCGGATCCAGTGGGACAAGTAGTCGCGGCAACGGCGGCCTTCCTTGGTTGAAGTGGAGGACATTAATTCTTCTGACTGTTGTCATGCCCTTCACTTTCTACCAAAGCATTGCAGAGCCGCATTCCTGGCTGTTGGATCTCATCATTGATCTCATCTGCTCCGTCTGCTAGAGCTGACTTTACATGCTAGGACATGAGGGATGATCGTGTTAAACGCTAAACTGAAACCAATGAACACCGCCCTGGCATGTGAGGCTCCGTTCTCTCAGTGTGACAGGGCAGAGTGCAGGGCTGAGGCCACTTCATCACTAGTGGACTGGTTTGAGTGGTAAGCAACCTGGAAAGGGTCCAATGTAGCTGGAAGGTGGGACTTTACATGATCCATTATCAGCTGCATAAAGCATTACATGATAGCTGAGATCAATACCATTGGACAGTAATAGTTTAGGCTATTTACTGTCACTTCCTTGGGCAGCAGAATAATGGTGACTGTGTTGAGGCCTGCAGGAGACGTGGCTGTTGCAAAGAGATGTTAAACGTATCAGTTAAGACCTCTGTAAACTGGGCTGCCCAATCCCTCAGCACCTGACCAGGTATGTTGTCTGACCCTGCAGCTTTACCACGAATAGGATCCTCCTCACCTTGGCTGCGGCCAGGCAGGGTGTCTGTTCCTCGGGGAGAGGCGGCTCTGTGTCAAATCATGGATAGACGGCATTCAGTCCGCCAGGAAGGTGGGCGTCGCATCATTGACGCGCAGAGCGGACTTGTAATCTGTGATGGTTTGTACACTTTGCCACATGTGGCAGATGTCCCTGGGGTACAAAAGTGGCTGTGAATTTTGTGTGAGGACTCTTGCTTTACAGCACAGTACAAGCCCTCAGCCCACAGCAGTCCATGACCGAGAGGCTACTGCATAGGCAGGTCTCATTTAGAAAATACAGAGGAAAAACCCATATTCTTTGTCTGCAAAACTGCAGTGAACTCCCTAATGCAAAGTGTGATTATCATCTCTTAAACTGCAGGCTTCAAAATGATACAGAATATCACCTGTGAAATCAGAATCAGAATTAGAATCAGATTTTTTATCACTGACACATGCAGTGAAATTTGTTGTACAGTGCACTACATAAAAATACTATAAGTTACAACTAAAAATAAATAAATAGTGCTATGTATAGGGGGGAGGGGGAGGGAGGGAAGGAACATCGACTCAGACCATGAGAGGCCTGCGTCGGGCATTTTCATATGTAAAGGATTGTGGTGTTCATGGGTTCATAGGCCATTCAGAAAACTGATGACAGAGGGGAAGAAGCTGATCTTAGAACATTGAGTGTGGGTCTTCAGACTCCTGCATCTCCTCCCTGAAGCTGGAGTCTGAAGACCCACAGTAATGAGAAGAGGACATGTCCCAGATGGTGGGATCCATAATGAGTGCCCTCTCGAGGCACTACCTTTTGAAAATATCCTCAATAGTGGGGTGGCTGCCATCTTCCGAGCACCATGCTGGCCTTTTACTGTCGTTCTTGACCACAGCCTTCTTCTAAGAGGCCAACTGCCAGCCACTGGGATAGCCCCATGCAACACAGCACAATGTCTTTCGCAGCTTCATTGCCTGTCTGTCAGTGATGTCATTGAATATGACGTTGTTGACACACAGGCAAGGTTGTTATTAATATTATACATATATTTTTAAATAATTCCCTTCAAGACAGGAATTATTGAAAAGTATAGATGATATTAGAAACAAAATGGTTTAAAACACACTCATCGTACTCTTATATACTTCAAAGCAACTAAATACATTTAAACAAGCAGAATTATATCAAATTAAACAATCTATTTACTATTCTTCTGCACATATTTCTTCCCATTAATTTAAATGAGGCTGTTTAAGCCGGGTCTGGCAGGCTGCCGGGGAGTTAGTGAAGTCTGTAGTATTCATTCCAGACTAATCCAATAGCAGCTGGCAGATCCAATGCCATAGAGGATGGGATTACTGCTACTTATATCTATGCCAGCAGCCTCAGAGCTTCACTGAGCGGGGATCAATCCTGACCTCCAGTGCTTTCTGTGTGAAGTTTGCGTGTTCTCACTGGGACCACATGGATTTCCTTTATTTGGGAGGAAGGCCATGTGCTCATAGGGAGAACATGCAAGTTTGAGAGTGTTTCCTCCCGCATCCCAAATACTTATGGATTGATAGCTTAACTGGCACCATAATTTGCTAATGTCATAAATGGGCTAATAGAATTTGGGAGAAACCGATAGGATGGTGGAGAGAATAAGGCAGCATAGAATCGATGGGCTGAATTGCCTCCAACAATGTCATAAGAAAATATCAGAACAAATGGCTTCAGCAAAAAATAGCAGGTCCTAGCACGAGTCTCAGTGCATGGATCTGGCCCCAATAAAATTATACCAGCAATTTTTCTTAAATGGCTTGGAGCCATGGTGCTAATAATGGCACTGCTGCGTTTAGACTGTGTGGGAAGTCAGGAGGTAAATTCTGAAGATACTTTACATGTTCTTAAATAGAAACAAACTCATGTTGTTATTAACCATTACCATGGTGGACAAAACACGCAGAAATCAATGGGAATTAATAATGATTGGGGACCTACACTCAGGAAGTGAGTCAAAAGCATTAATTCAACATTATTGTTCAAGGTCAAAACTACACAACTTTAAATGTGTAAGATTACAATGCAATTCAGCAAGACCAGTGAACTATACAGTTTATTGCCAACCAAAATGGATCACACACAACATCCCATGTTTACCAAGGACACTGTGGGTGGCTAAAGAAGAAACTGTGGGAGCCCTGGCCAAGATTTATACATCATTGTTGGTGATAGGCGACGTTCTGGGTCAATAGAGTTTCGTTAAAGTTGTGCCATTACTTAAGAAAAACTGCAAGGAAAAGCCTGGGACCTTATCATATGTGGCAGATAAATTACTGGAGGGGCTTCAGAGGGATAAGATTTACAAGCACTTAAAAGCCAGATGCAGTCTGGGATAGTCAGCAAGGCTCTGTGCAGGAGAGATTATGTCTCATGAATTTGATATAATTTTCGGAGCAGTACTGAAGAAGGTTGATGAGGGCATGGTGGCAGATGTAGTGTACATGGACTTCAGTAAGGCCTTTAATAATGCTCTTCATGGTACGGTGCTATCATATGAGATCCAGGGCGGTCTAACTAATTGGGTACAGAATTGGCTTGATGGGAAGAAGCAGAGAGCAATGGTGGAAGGCTGCTATTCAAACTAAAGGCCTGTTAGTAGTGGTATACCACAGGATGTGGTGCTAGGTCTGTAGTTATTTGTCATCTATATGAGAATAGACAAGGCAGGTGCAGTAAATTTGCAGACAACACTACAATAGGTTGTGTCATTTTCAAGATGGTGCTGCTGATATACAGTGATGTTTTGCAGACAACTCACAAAACTACTCCATATTCTACTCGATATACTTCTGAGCTATATTCACCGCAATTAGTAGCCTGTAATCTCCCTTTAAGAAACATACTTTTGAATCGTCTAAACAATCTAGTGATTCTACGATCTCCTGAAAGATCTGGTGAACTTGACTCTCTGGAATGCAAGTATAGCACCTTGAAGTGAAGGAAGTTTTGGCCAGCTTTGGATTAGACTTCAAACCAGGTTAAAGCACCAAGACCTGAGAGCGAAAAAAGGAACTAGTGTTCTGCCCCACTACTCCATTCTAGGCTAGGTTCCCCAGCTAAACCCATCCTGTCTACCTGCATATGACCCTTTCTTCTCGCTACTACTGTCAGATGGGAGGTGCAGGAGTCTTGGATCCTACACCATCAGGTTCAGGAACAGTTGTTGCCCAGCAAGCATTGGGCTCCTGGATTAGCATGGTTGGTTTTGCTTGCCTCAACGCTGAACTGGCTCACGTTCAGGATCTCTGCCTTTATTATGTATGGTATTCATGGATTCTATTGTATTTCTTTATTTTCCTGTGGGTGCCTGCAAGAAGATGAATCGCAAGGGTGTATATGGTATCCAAACTTTGTTAATAAATTTACTTTAATGATGTTTATCAAGAATTGCAGCTGGATTTTGATCAGAATCAGAATGCGGTTTATTATCACTGGCATGCGTTGTGAAATTTGTTAACTTAGCAGCAGAAATTCAATGCAATACATAATATAGAAGAAAAAAGTAAAATAATAATAATAATAAATAAGTAAATTTTACTAAGTATACTTTATACAGTATACATATATTGAATAGATTAAAAATCGTGCAAAAAACAGAAATAAAACATATTTTAAAAAAAGCGAGGTCGTGTCCATGGGTTCAATGTTCGTTTAGGAATTGTATGGCAGAGTAAGAAGCTGTTCCTGAATTGTTGAATGTGTGCCTTCAGGCTTCTATACCTCTTACCTGAAAGTAACAGTGAGAAAAGGGCATGCCTTGTGTACTTAACGTCCTTAATAACAAACGCTACCTTTCTGAGACACCTCTTCTTGAAAATGTCCTAGGTACTTTGTAGGCTAGTACCCAAGAGGGAGCTGACTAAATTTACAACCCTCTGCAGCTTCTTTTGGTCCTGTGTAGTAGCCCCTCCCCCCCATACCAGACGGTGATGCGGCCTGTCAGAATGCTCTCCACTGTACATCTAAAGAAGTTTTTGAGTGTGTTTGTTGACATACCAAATCTCTTCAAACTCCTAATAAAGTATAGCCGCTGTCTTGCTTTCTTTATAACCGCATCATTATGTTGGGACCAGGCTAGATCCTCAGAGACCTTGACACCCAGGAACTTGAAACTGCTCACTGTCTCCACTTCTGATCGCTCTATGAGGATCGGTATGTGTTCTTTCGTCTTCCCCTTCCTGAAGTCCACAATCAGCTCTTTAGTCTTACTCTCACTGAGTGCCAGGTTGTTGCTGCAGCACCACTCCACTAGTTGGCATATCTCACTGCTGTACGCCCTCTCGTCACCACCTAAGATTCTACCAACAATGGTTGTATTGTCAGCAAATTTGTAGATAGTATTTGAGCTGTGCCTAGCCACACAGTCATGGGTGTATAGAGAGTAGAGCAGTGGACTAAGCACACCCCCCTGAGCTGCACCAGCGTTGATTATCAGTGAGGAGATGTTATCACCAATCCCCACAGATTGTAGTCTTCTGGTTAGGAAGTTGATGATCCAATTGCAGAGGGAGGTACAGAGGCCCAAGTTCTGCAACTTCTCAGTCAGGATTGTGGGAATGATGGTATTAAATGCTGAGCTATAGTCGATGAACAACATCCTGACATGGGTGTTTATGTTGTCCAGGCAGCCTAAGGCCGTGTGGATAGTCATTGAGATTGCATCTGTCTTTGACCTATTGTGGCGATAGGCAAATTGCAAAGGGTCCAGGTCCTGTCGTGTATGAATATTGAATAGATTAAAAATCGTGCAAAAACAGAAATAAAATATATTTAAAAATTGAGATAGTGATCTTGTATGTGCTTACTGTGTGTGACCATTGGAAATATGTTATTGCACCTTGACCCCATAGTAATGCTGCCTCATATTCATGAGTATTCATATATAGTTAAATGACAATTAAACTTGAACTGAATTGAATCTAATGCCATGTGAAGAGCCATTGAGATTGCATCTGCCGTAAACCTGTTGTGGCAATAGGCAAATTGCTGTGTGTCCAGGTCCTTGCTGATTCTTGTTGATTCTAGCCATGACCAACCTCTCAAAGCATTTCATCACCATAGATGTGAGTGTTACTGGACAATAGTCATTAAGGCAGCCCACACGACTCTTCTTAGGCACTGGTATAATTGTTGCCTTTTTGAAGTAGGTGGAAACTTCCACCCGTGTCAGTGAGAGGTTGAAAATGTTATTGAATACGCCTACCTTTCTTTAATCTTGAAATAGCCCTCCACAAGTCATACCTGAACTCAGCTGGGGAAGAGGACCATATAGAGTATCAACCTTGTTGTCCTGCCTTCTCCCCATAAGCTTCGATGCTCTAACTAGCTAAAAACCTACTGTAAATAAAAATCCACTTTAAATATAGTCAGTGACTTTGTCCCTAAAGCCATTTGTAGCAATGGATTCCACAGATTCACTATTCTCTAGCTAAAGAAATTCCTTTTCATCTGTTCTAAATGGTCATTCCTCTATTTTGAGGCTGTGGCCTCTGCCCCTAGGCTCTCCCACTACAGGAGACATTCTCTCCACATCTACTCTATCTAGGCCTTTCAATATTCAATAGATTTCAATGAGATCCCCCATCATTCTTATAAACTCCAGTGAGTACAGGCCCAATGCCATCAAACACTCCTCATACACTAGTTTTTCATTCCTGGAATCCTTTTCCTAAACCTACATTGGATCCTCTCTCATGCCAGCACATCTTTTCATAGATAAGAGGCCCAAAGCTGCTTATAATGCTCCGTGTAGTTTGACCAATGCCTTATGAAGCCTCAGCATTACATCCTTGCTCATATATTCTCGTCCTCTTGAAATAAATGCTAACATTGCATTTGCCTTCCTTACCACCAACTCAACCTGCAAGTTAAACTTTAGAGAATCTAGCACAATTACTCCCAAGTCCCTTTACACCTCGTATTTCTTAATTTCCTTCTCATTTAGAAAATAATCTCTACCTTTATTCCTTCTACCAAAGTGCATGACCATACACTTCCCAACACTACGTTCTATTTGCCACTTCTTTGCCCATTCTCCCAATCTGTTTAAGTCTTTCTGCAGACTCCCTGCTTCCTCAACACTACCTGCCCAACCACCTACCTTCATTTAGTACACAAACTTGGCCACAAAGCCATCAATTCCATCATCCAAATCGTTGACATATTTTGTGAAAAGAAGCAGACCCAACACCAAATGCTGCAGAACACCACTTGTCACCAGCAGCCAACTAAAAAGGCTGCCTATTATATCCACTCTTTGCCTCCTATCAGTCAGCCACTCTACTATCCATGCTAGTATATTTCCTGTAATACCATGGGCTCTTATCTTGTTAAGCAGCCTCATGTAGAGCACCTTGTGAAAGGTCTTTTGAAAATCCAAATAAACATCCACTGACTCACCTTTCTCTATCCTGCCTACTTTTTCCATAAAGATTTCCAACAGATTTGTCGGGTAAGATTTCCCCTTAAAGAAACTATGCTGACATTGACCTATTTTATCACCTGCCTAAAAGTACACCAAAAAACTCATCCTTAAAAATAGACTCCAACACTTTCCCAACCACTGGAGTCAAGCTATTTGGTCTAAAATTTCTTTTCTTCAGCCTCCCTCCCTTCCTAAACAGTGGAGTGAGCTTTGCAATTTTCCAATTCCCCAGAATCATTCCAGAATTTAGTGATTCTTGAAAGGTCATTACTATTGCCTCTACAATCTCTTCACCAGTCTCTTTCAGAATCCTGGGGTGTTATCCATCTCATCCAGGTGACTTATCCACCCTCAAAGCTTTCAACTTCCCAAGAATCTTCTCCTCATTACTAGCAAGGACCTTCACTTCTCCCCCCGACACTCTCAAATTTTTGGCATGCCACTAGTGTCTTGCACAGCACAGTGACATAAAATACTTATTAAATTCATCTTCCATTTCCTTGTCCCCCATTACTATCTCTCCAGCGTAACTTTCCAGCGGTTCGATATCCATCCTCACCGCACATTTGCTCTTTATGTACCTGAAAAAATATATAATTGTGTCTTTATTTTATTGGCTAGCTTACCTTCATATTTCATCTCTTCTCTCCTTATGGCTTTTTTAGTTGCTTTTGAGAAAGAGTGGTTGTGCACAATCCTTTTCCTGGAGGTGGGGAACTGTGAAACTAGAGGCCATAGGTTTAAGGCGAGAGGTGAGAGATTGAATAGGAACCTGTGGGGCAACCTTTTCATCCAGAAAATAGTCCATTTATGGAATGAGCTGCCAGAGATAATGCATGAAGTAGATACAGTAACAACATTTGAAAAGAAACTTTGGTAGGTGCATCAATAAGAAAGGTTAATAGAGATACGGGCCAAATGCAGATAGGTGGGTGTAGCTTTGATGGATATGTTGTTCAGCATGGACCAGTTGGGCCACAAAGGGCTCGTTTCTATTTCTGTATATCTCTATGATCTTTTCCTCTTTTTTCCCTTTACAGGAGCAGGTCCTTCAACAGCACATGTAATGGGAACATTTCTCCTAAATGCACTGTCAGGGATTATCGTCATCAGATTGCCATGTGGTCCAATTATTGGATGAATGGGTTTGTTTTGATGGCTGCAGGAGTAGATTCATACTTATGACTTCCATGATGGCTCCTTTGACTTTCTAAAACATCCCGTAACAGGCAGAGTGGAGTTAAATTGCTTAATGTAATGCTACTCAATGGACTGCTGGCGACTGAATTATTTCCAAATGGAATCTTTGCAGTATTGCATAATAATACACCAGAAATATTAGTATACAAATCATAGTCATACATAATATTGTGCTCTGTAACCAAGCAACCAACCATTTGCTGTTAATTTTAAGAACGCAAACACGAGAACATCTGCAGATGCTGGAAATTCAAGCAACACACACAAAATGCTGGTGGAATGCAGCAGGCCAGGCAGCATCTATAGGAGGAAGAACAGTCGATGTTTTGGGTCAAGACCCTTCGTCAGGACTAATGGCAAAAAGAGACAGTAAGAGATTTGAAAGTGGGAGGGGGAGGGGGAGACCCGAAATGATAGAAGACAGGAGGGGGAGGGATGAAGCCAAGAGCTGGGAAGTTGAATGGTAAAAGGGATACAAGGCTGGAGAAGGGGGAGCTTCTTCATGTCCCATTCCCATTTCCATTCCGATATGTTAGTGGCCACACATTTTAATTCCACGTCCCATTCCCATTCTGATACGTCAATCCATGGCCTCCTCTACTGTCGAGATGAAGCCACACTCAGGTTGGAGGAACAACACCTTATATTCCATCTGGGTGGCCTCCAACCTGATAGCGTGAACATTGATTTCTCTAACTTCTGTTAACGCCCCTCCTCCCCTTCTTACCCCATCCTTAATTTATTATTAATTAATTTATTTATTTTCTCTCTTTCCCTCTCACAATAACTCCTTGCCTGTTCTCCATCTTCCTCTGGTGCTCCCCTCCCCCTTTCTTTCTTCCAAGGCCTTCCATCCCATGATACTCCCCCTTCTCCAGCCTTGTGTCCCTTTTGCCAATCAACTTTCCAGCTCTTGGCTTCATCGCTCACCCTCCCGTCTTCTCCTATCATTTCGGGTCTCCCCCTCCCCCTCCCACCAGCATTTTGTGTGTGTTGCTGTTAACTTTGTTCAAGTCTTAGTGCTGCAATAAATAACAATAGATTTTTTTCTTAATTTTGCACACCAAAAAGTTTTTAAGATCCAAACTTAGGGTTACTTATCCTGAAACTATTTTCATCAACACACACAAAAAATGTTGGTGAACACAGCAGGCCAGGCAGCATCTATAGGAAGAGGTACAGTTGACGTTTCAGGCTGAGACCCTTCGTCAGGACTAACTGAAAGAAGAGATAGTAAGAGATTTGAAAGTGGGAGGGGGAGGTGGAGATCCGAAATGATTGCAGAAGATGGGAGGGGGAGGGATGGAGCTAAGAGCTGGACAGTTGATTGGCAAAAGGGAGACAAGGCTGGAGAAAGGAGAGGATCATGGGATGGGAAGCCTAGTGAGCAAGAAAGGGGGAGGGGAGCCCAGAGGATAGGGAGCAGGCAAGGAGTTACAGTGAGAGGGACAGAGGGAGAAAAGAGAGAGAGAGAGAGAGAAAAAGGAAAAAAAATAAACAAATAGGGGATGGGGTACGGCGGGGGGGGGTGCATTAACAGAAGTTAGAGACGTCAGTGTTCATGCTATCAGGTTGGAGGCCACCCAGACGGTATATTTACATGTAATGATTAATGGTTCTGTTCTTGAACAATTACAAATATATTTTTCATAACCATTTATAAATTTTTAAATCACCTTATCAAATGTCCCTTGGATGAGGCAACATTGACAGAAGAATAAATATTGATCAGGACAATAAATATAATACAATGGTTCTTTAAAGTATAACCACAAGATCCGTTACATCTGGTGAGAACAGTGAAGGTTTCATCTTAACATCATATCTGAGTGGCACTTGAGAATCGGCTCTGCTTAAGAGCCTGTGCAGGTATGATTGCCAGGGATCACTTTTGAGCTCTGACCACACCAGTTCCAAGCTCCTACCCTACCCCCTTTACCCACCTTTCCCTCAGCTAGATTATCACTAATAACCTGCTGCTGCTGACCTGTGGGCCAAGCCAAGGTCTGGAGAGAATGCCCTGTAGGCCTTTTGCAGCTTGCTGCTGCAGAAGATTCATTTATAGATTTGATAAAGAAATCGATTAAAAATACCACGATAGCTTAAAGGGAAATAAGTAAGTAATTTAACTTCATTTAGTTTAAAAAGGATTTAGTGCTTTCACTTTTAACAAAGATGGAGGTCTCATTCTATGTTAGAACTGAAATTCAATTGTAAACAAGGTGGGACAACTGAAACCCAATTGGATGAGGACTAACCAATTAGGAGGGATGGACCACAGAGGTATAAACACCACTGGACTAAGCATGCCTAGGCATCATCCCTGGTGGAAGAGTTTGTTATTGTTAAATGTTGGAAGCCCAGAAGGAGTTTACTTGTTCATTTTGTTTCTCAAAGGAGCTTTACAACCCTTTTCAAATGAATGGGGTTGCACTGCATGAGTCAGCCATAGCCTGCATACAGCTGAGGGGTTGGATGCCCAATGTCTTCATTCCCTCAGCTCAGCATGGTTGTTCTCCGTCCCTGGATTCATGGAAGAAGTGGGGGTTCAAGTGTGCTGGCACGTGGCTTCAAACTCATCTCTGACTTTCATCTTCTACTCATGAAAGTTTGGCTGTGTGCTTAGGCCCCTGCTCTACTCACTTTACACTTGCAATTGTGTGGCTAAGTACAGCTCCGATGCCATGCTTAAGTTTGCTGAAGGCAGCCCTTTTTTTGGCTGAATCAAAGGTAGAGATGAAAAGGCATATAGGAGGGAGATTGAAAATCTGGTAGCCACAACAACAACCTCTCGTTCAATGTCAGCGAACCCAAAGAGCTGATTATCAACTACAGAAGGAAGAAGCTGAAGGTCTATGAGCCAGTCCTCATTGGTGGAACGGAGGTGGAGAGGGTCAATAGCTTTCAATTCCTTTGTGTTAACACAACAGAAGATCAGTCCTAGATAAGCATGTAAGTGTCTTCACAAAGAAGGCACAACAGTGGCTCTGCTTTCTTCGAAGTTTATGTAGAGTCAGCATGTCAGCGAAAACTTTGACAAACTTTTATATATGCACAATAGAGAGTATCCTAACTGGTAGCATCACACCTGGTATGGAAACATTAATGCTCAGGAATGGAAAAGGCATGAAAAGTGGTGGAATCAGCCCAGTCCATCACAGTCAAAGCCTCCCTCACCATTGACTACATATACATGGAGTGCTGCCACAAGAAAGCAGCATCTATCATCAAAGGCGTCACCATTCAGTCCGTGCACTCTTCTCACAACTACCATCGGTCAGAGGTACAGAAGCCACAGCACTAGATTCATGAACAGTTCTTACCCTAGAACCATCAGGCTCTTGAACCAGCATGGATACTTTACTCACCAATATGCTGAACTGATTCTACAACCTGCAGATTCAATTTCAAGGACCGTTAACCACTCATGCTCTCAGTAATGTTTTGTGCTCTTTGCCTTCTTTTCCACATTGTTTGTCAGTCTTTGTTTATGAAGAGTTTTTCGTAAGTTCTATTGTATTTCTATTTTTCTGTGAATGCCTGCAAGAAAATTAATCTCAAGGTAGTATATGGCAACATATCCTTACTTTCAACTTTTGTTCAACAGTGTAAGGGTAGAGTGGTCAGAGAAAATCTGAACCGTGAATACGACTTCACCAATAGCTCGGCACAGTGTTTCTGGATTGGAGCAAATATGTTTGAGCGTTTTTAAAATCCTTAAACCAATGCTCATACACCTCCCAAAATAGGCAGTCAAATGTCAGAGTTAACAATTAAAAAAACTTCCCTTGTTAAATCCATCCAATAATCTTTAGGATGAATTCTGCATTTTAACAGCAATTTGTAAAGAAGTTTCAGATTCAGCTGCAAACATCATCTATATTTTTCTGAAGCATATATAGGACAGGGGTTCTGTCTTTATTATCAATCTTGTTTCAAATTATAGGCCCTGTATAGAAGTAATATACACTCAGTAGCCCACACTATGAGGTAATCTGTACATCTGCTCATTAATGCAAATATCTAATCAGATACCATGTGGCAGCAACCCATTGCATAAAAGCATGCAGACATGGTCAAGAGGTTAATTTTTTGTTCAGACCAAACAACAGAACTGGGAAGATACATGTTCTAAGTGACTGACTGTGGAATAATTGTTGGTGCCAGATGGGGTGGTTTGAGTATCCCAGAAACTGCTGATCTCCTGGGATTTTCACACACAATATTCTCTGGAGGTTACAGAGAACTGTGCAAAAAAAATCCAGTGAGCAGTAATTCTGCAGGCAAAAATGCCTTGTTAATGAAAGAGGTCAGAGGAGATGGCCAGACTGGCTCAAACTGACAGGAAGGTGACAGTCGCTCAGATAACCACATATAACCATATAACTATTACAGCATGGAAACAGGCCATCTTGGCCCTTGTGGTCCGTGCTGAACGCATACTCTCACTTATTCCCATCGACCTGCACTCACCCCATAACCCTCCATTCCTTTCCTGTCCATATAGCTATCCAATTTTACTTTAAATGACAATATCGAACCTGCCTCTACCACTTCTGCTGGAAGCTCATTCCACACAGCTACCACTCTCTGAGTAAAGAAGTTCCCCCTCATGTTAGCCCTAAACTTTTGCCCACTAACTCTCAACTCATGTCCTCTTGTTTGAATCTCCCCTACTCTCAATGGAAAAAGCCTATACACGTCAACTCGATCTATCCCCCTCATAATTTTAAATACCCCTATCAAGTCCCCCCTCAACCTTCTACGCTCCAAAGAATAAAGACTCAACTTGTTCAAGCTTTCTCTGTAACTTAGGTGCTGAAACCCAGGTAACATTCTAGTAAATCTTCTCTGTACTCTCTCTATTTTGTTGACATCTTTCCTATAATTTGGTGACCAGAACTGTACACAATACTACAAATTTGGCCTTACCAATGCCTTGAACAATTGTAACATTACATCCCAGCTCCTATACTCAATGCTCTGATTTATAAAGGCCAGCATACCAAAAGCTTTCTTCACCACTTTATCCACATGAGATTCCACCTTCAGGGAACTATGCACCATTATTCCCAGATCCCTCTGTTCTACTGCATTCTTCAATGCCCTACCATTTACCATGTATGTCCTATTTGATTAGTCCTACCAAAATGTAGCACCTCACATTTATCAGCATTAAACTCCATCCGCCATCTTTCAGCCCACTCTTCTAACTGGCCTAAATCTCTCTGTAAGCTTTGAAAACCTACTTCATTATCCACAACTCCACCTATCTTAGTATCATCTGCATACTTACTAATCCAATTTACCACCCCATCATCCAGATCATTAATGTATATGACAAACAACATTGGACCCAGTACAGACCCCTGAGGTACACCGCTAGTCACCGGCCTCCAATCTGACAAACAGTTATCCACTACGACTCTCTGGTGTCTCCCATCCAGCCACTGCTGAATCCATTTTACTGTCATGATCTGGTCCATGAAGTCCGTATTCCAGTTCACGGCTCGGTCCATCGACCTTTGCTCCAGGTTTTCCTATCTACCCTGTTTCTGTTCTTGTTTAGCACTAATTAAGGCAGCTAATGCCTGTTGGGGCTGGCTGCATAAATACCTCCAGAGACCAGGCCGTGGTTGCTTGATTGTTATTGTACTTACTCCTTGTATCCCTTCTCCTGCCTTCTATTTCCTGGCCTGAAGCCCTGCCTTGTCTTACTGGTAACTCTCGCCTCACCTGAAGTTCTCGTCTCGCCTTGCATTGCCTGAAGCCTTGCCCTGTCTTGCTGGTAACACTCGCCTCGTCTCGCCTGCAGACTTGTCCTGGAGCCACACTGTACCTTGCTCCCTTCCTGACCCTTGCCTCTCCCCAGGTAAGCCAGGCTGTCTTGCCGATACCTGTGGTTGATTCTGTCCCTACCTGTCCCTTGCCTCTGTTGGGTGGTGATCCGCGCCCTGCCCAGGAGATTCACGCCCTGCCCAGGTGAACTGCGCCCTGCCCAGGAGAAGCCTCGCCTCGCCTCAAGTCTCCTGCCTCCAGCCTCGCCTCGCCTCACCTCAAGCCTGAAGACCCCCAGCCCCCAGCCTCGCCTCAAGCCTGAGGACCCCAGCCCCCAGCCTCGCCTCAAGCCTGAGGACCCCAGCCTCCTGCCTCCTGCCAGGTCTCGTCCTTGCCTGGTTCTGGGGTTGGAGCCAGAGTCAAGACCCAGGTACTGGGTCCTTGTTCAGTCTCTGGCTCGGAGTCCAAGCCCGGGCTCCTAGCTGTCTTGTCCAGTCCTGTTCCAGGTTCCTGGTTTTCGTGTCCATGTCCTTGCCATGAGCCTGTATCCTAGTCCTGTCCCTAGTACTTCAGTGTCTGTGTCTTGCACTTGGGTCCGTTCCCAGCCACCACCTTATGACATTTTACTACTTCAATATTAATACCTAACGATTGAACCTTCCTAACTAACCTTCCGTGTGGAACCTTGTCAAAGGCCATACTGAAGTCCATATAGACAACATCCACCCTTTACCCTCATCAACATTCCTAGTAACCTCTTCAAAAAATTCAATAAGATTTGTCAAACATGACCTTCCACGCACAAATCCATGTTGACTGTTCCTAATCAGATCCTGTCTATCCAGATAATTATATATACCATCTCTGAGAATACTTTCCATCAATTTACCCACCACTGACATAAAACTCACAGGCCGATAATTGCTAGGTTTACTCTTAGAACCTTTTTTAAACAATGGAACAACATGAGCAATATGCTAATCCTCTGGCACCATCCCCGTTTATAATGACATTTGAAATATTTCTGTAAGAGCCCCTGCCACTTCCACACTAACTTCCCTCAAGGTCCTAGGGAATATCCTGTCCGGACCCTGAAACTTATCCACTTTTACATTCCTTAAAAGCTCCAGTACTTCCTCTTCTTTAATCATCATAGTTTCTATAACTTCCCTACCTTCTTTCCCTTACCTTACACAATTCAATATCCTTCTCCTTAGTGAATACTGAAGAAAAGAAATTGTTCAAAATCTCCCCCATCTCTTTTGGTTCCACACATAGCTGTCCACTCTGATTCTCTAAGGGACTAATTTTATCCCTCACTATCCTTTTGCTATTAATATAGCTGTAGAAACCCTTGGGATTTATTTTCACCTTACTTGCCAAAGCAACCTCGTATCTTCTTTTAGCTTTTCTAATTTCTTTCTTCAGATTCTTTTTACATTCTTTATATTCCTCGAGCACTTCATTTACTCCATGCTGCCTATATTTATTATAGATATCTCTTTTTTCCGAACCAAGTTTCCAATATCCCTTGAAAACCATGGCTCTTTCAAACTTTTAACCTTTCCTTTCAACCTAACAGGAACATAAAGATTCTGTACCCTCAAAATTTCACCTTCAAATGACCTCCATTTCTCTATCACATCCTTCCCATAAAACAAATTGTCCCAATCCACTCCTTCTAAATCCTTTTGCATCTCCTCAAAGTTAGCCATTCTCCAATCAAAAATCTCAACCACATGTTGCAATGGTGGGGTGCAGAAGAGCATCTCTGAATGCACAACAGGTCAAACATTGAAGTGGGTGCGCTACAGCAGCAGAATCCCAGGAACATACAGAAATACACTCAGAGGCCACTTTGTTAGCTGTAGAACATTCTTAATAAAGTTGTCACTGAGTGTATCTTTTTTGCAGAAAAAGTATGTTAAAATGAGAATATATTTCAAAAAGTATCAGCAGTTGAAAGTTTGTTGAAAATGTGGATGTGTAATTAATAGTAATCATAACACATGCTTCCAAAATAAAGAAAATAGCATTGAAATACCTTTATCATTATAATAACATTCATTGATCTTTCCAATAATTGGTGTAGATTTTAAGATGCCTTACTTTATTGGCCCAGTACATTCAATTTTGCAAAGAGAGAGTTTTACATACTTTTGAATTATAATACTGCAAATTTGGACATGTGATACCAATAGCTTGAGGCAGATCAGTGATTCAGAACACTGTTTACTTTTCCTGGCTCCTGCCTGGCTGGAGCTGCCTTACAAAGCACGTCTATGCTCTTCCTCTCTCACTTTCTTGCTCTGTATCCAGTAGAGAAAAAAAGATTCCCTCAGCCCTTTATAAAACAGGTTTGGTACCAGATTTAGTTTGCCTTGCAAACAAACTGAAAACAAAACAAAGCATTTGTCTCCAAGGCATTGCACTTTGCTGTG
This sequence comes from Mobula birostris, assembly GCF_030028105.1. Lineage (NCBI taxonomy): Eukaryota > Metazoa > Chordata > Chondrichthyes > Myliobatiformes > Myliobatidae > Mobula > Mobula birostris. Next base: position 83,124,316 of record NC_092377.1, on the reverse strand, counting down.
TGCCTGGTTAGACTCTAACTACATTACCCACCAGTAGGAGGTGGTGCTTTAGCACTGCTGGCCCACCACCTCGAGGGAGTCTTGATCATAAGCGGGCCAAAACTCCTGAAGACAGGTGGCAGATCAACTGATGATCCCACTGGTGATAGCACAGGACAGTTAACACCTTAGTCCACGTGTATTTTCAATTCTGTCAGTGTGAAGCAAAAGCTATTCACACCAATGAATATGCATTCTTGAAAATCACCTAGAAATAAGGACAAATGTATACCAGCTCATTCCAATAGCGATAGAATGTACACTAATCTCCCCCACATTTAGCACTTTGGTGTGCTGGACCGGCAAACTTCCCAAACATTTGAATGCAGCAGGCCAGGCAGCATCTCTAGGAAGAGGTACAGTCGACGTTTCAGGCCGAGACCCTTCGTCAGGACTAACTGAAGGAAGAGCTAGTAAGAGATTTGAAAGTGGGAGGGGGAGGGGGGGATCCAAAATGATAGGAGAAGACAGGAGGAGGAGGGATGGAGCCAAGAGTTGGACAGGTGATTGGCAAAAGGGACACGAGAGGATCATGGGACAGGAGGCCCAGGGAGAAGGAAAAGGGGGAGGGGGGAAAAACCCAGAGGATGGGCAAGGGGTATAGTCAGAGGGACAGAGGGAGAAAAAGGAGAGAGAGAGAGAGAGAAAGAATGTGTGTATAGAAATAAATAACGGATAGGGTACGAGGGTGAGGTGGGGCATTAGCGGAAGTTAGAGAAGTCAATATTCATGCCATCTGCCCCCCTCCCCCTTTTCCTTCTCCCTGGGCCTCCTGTCCCATGATCCTCTCATATCCCTTTGCCAATCACCTGTCCAGCTCTTGGCTCCATCCCTCCCCCTCCTGTCTTCTCCTATCATTTTGGATCTCCCCCTCCCCCTCCCACTTTCAAATCTCTTACTAGCTCTTCCTTCAGTTAGTCCTGACGAAGGGTCTTGGCCCGAAACATCGACTGTACCTCTTCCTAGAGATGCTGCCTGGCTGGCTGCGTTCACCAGCAACTTTGATGTGTGTTGCTTGAATTTCCAGCATCTGCAGAATTCCTCATGTTTACGTTCCCAAACATTTGGATATTATTCACATTAAGACAGAAGCATGGTCGCATTGTGTATTCCAGGGACCAGCTGATTGAGCTTATGCCGGCCGGTTTAGCGAGCAGAGCGGTGGACACCCTTGCTGAAATCTGGAGGAAAACACACAGAGGATGCAGAGGGCGATCACAAAGTCGAGGAAAGAGGACCAGGTCGAAACAACAGAGACTTATGGAGAAGAGGAGTTCGGTGGGTAATAAAATGGACGAGTTCACGGCGCTAGCCAGGCGTCAGAGAACATTTCGGGAGTACAGTTTTATGTGTTTCACCGGTACAGGGCTGCACGAGGACATATCCATTCAAAACTTCTCCATGGACGGCTTCCAGACCGTTCCGGCTGACCGGAAGTGCACTGAGAGCGGTAAGTGTAAATGAGTTGGGTGCTTACTGTTCTGGTTAACAACAGGTGGTGCAATCCGGGTCATATTACGATCGAGGAACGTGTTTGTAGACCGGATATTGAACTTTTTACTGTTGGACTTTGGCCATATTCCACCGAGATACAACACTGAGCGTCACGGGAGGTTGTTCCTGCCTGTGGCCATCGAACTTTGCAGCTCCTCCTGTGGAGTGTCAGGCACCCTGAGGCAATAGACTGGTCCTGGACTTATTTCCATCTGGCATAGTTTGCATTTTGTTGTTTGATTGTTTGTGTTTTTTGTATTGCTATATTTATGCTCTATTCTTGGTTGGTGCGGCTGTAACGAAACCCAATTTCCCTCGGGATCAATAAAGTATATCTATCTATCTATCTATCTATCTAATGCTCTGATACACTTTTGAATCATTTCTGTAGATGTTACCCAGCACAGTAGTTTAATATTATTTTTCAGCAAGTCTAATTACTTTCAAGGAAGCACAGGAAAGAGAACTACGTATGTTTGAAGAGAACATAGAAACCAGGGATGTCCATTTCCTGGACATCCACGCTCACCCCATCTTCATGCCGATTTAACAGTGATAGAGTTCTTGTTCTTACCTACCACCCCATGAGCCTCCATTGATAGGATGCAGAGCTGGGCTGAGAAGTGGCAGATGGAGTTCAATTCGAAAAAGTGAAGCCAGCATAAATGGTGAAGGGAAGGGCTGGGGCAAGGACCGGCAGACAATAGGAGTGTTTTTGGTGTCTTGTGTTGGTGTTCAGAAGCTCCCAGAACAGTCATCACTATTTCAATGTTGAAAGCAGTTTGGCCACTTGGGTTGATCCCATTGTAAATATGTAAGTAATTTTGTAAGTTACATCTGTATTCAAGATATTAAAACTAGGAAAGTGATTATAGTTATTAACTCAACATTTAATCACTAATTGTTGTCATTGTGTTTCAATAGTACAGTTGAGTGTTGGGAGAGGAGAAATAGATAACCCAGAAATATGCTGTGTTGAATAAAGACATTTTCTACCGGTCAGTTACAGATTCGGTGTGGCTCAGTCAGCAGTCACAACAAAGGAAAATCATTGCACTGGTTGGATTCCTATCTAGCAAAAGAGAAGACACTATTGGAAGCCAATCAATGCAGCTTCAGGATATCACTGCAGGAGTTATTCAGTACTGTGTCCTAGGCTCAACCAGCTTGGCATCCCTTCCATCATAGGCTTAGAAATGAGATCTTTTCTGATACAATGATTGATTCCATTTGCAACTCCTCAGTAAATGGAGTAGCTCATGCATGCATTCAGCATGACGTAGGGTCAGGAAGGGGTCAGTAACTAGTGAGAGACACCTGTGTGTTTGGCCAGCACTCTGAATTTAGCTTTCAGGCAGGGGCCAATGACCTCAGAATTACAGTTCAAATGAGAACAACACACCAAGGAAATCAGATTCAGATATAAGTATTTATCACACAGACATCGAAACAACCAACACAAAATGAGGCTGTGCTGGGGGACAGCCCACAAGTGTTGCTACACATTCCAGCATGCCCACAATCTCATACAACAGCAGTGAGCTTCTTAAATAATTCAGTTTATTCACTCCTTATTACAGTGTAAACTGGGAGCGCTTCGAGCAAGGGCTCAAAGATACTCCTCTGATCCAACAAAGCCTCTAGCAACATAGGGTATTTGCAATGAAATAGCTGGGTATGGATTTTGTAATTTTACAGTAACTCATCAGGAACCTACACTTTCTGGAGTATGTAATCTGATTTTATCTCTGCAAGAATTGGTTCTATCTGCCCTCATTTAGCTGAAAGCCATTTCTCCAATTTTCTCTGCAAATGGATGCCATAATTGATGCACTTGTCTGCCCTGCATAACTCCCCTTACTTTATGATAACTTCTTCAGCACTTAATCTGTATTTCAACCTCCATATGTCTATCTTTGCTCCAACTAGCTGTGACTTGCTATCTAAAAACTTCCCTAATCTACTTACTGCACTGTCTTCTGACGTGACCCTTTAGGTATCCTCACCATTGGTACAATTTTTCACAATCCTTTCCCAGTTTGTGTAAACTCCAAGCTTTTGCAGACTCTCTGCTTCTGCAACACTACCTGTCCCTCCACCTATCTTCGTATCTCCAAGTACCCCAAAACCTCATCCTTAAAAATCCCAATCACACTGAAGTCATGCTAACTGGCCTACTAATGGCGAAGAATTTGAGCACCTCACAACTACCATTCCAACGGCCTTTATCACACATTCCTCCGTGGAAAAGTCTGCACTTCCCATTTTGGCCTCACCTGCCACGTCAGAATCCAAAAATCAAACTCAGAATCAGGTTTATTATCACCAGCAAGTGTCGTGAAATTTGTTAACTTAGTAGCAGCAGTTCAATGCAATACATGATATAGAAGGGAAAAATAATAAATAAGTAAATCAATTACAGCAGGGGTCCCCAACCTTTTTCGCACTGCAGACCGATTTAATATTGACAATATTCTTGCAGACCAGCCGACCAGGGGGTGGGTAGGGTTGCCAACGGACAAGAGTAGCAGTCAAATACGTTGAGTTTACCCCTAGAAAGACTACAATGACCATGAAGCCTTGCGTGGGCACCAGTGCGCATGCGTGACCTACTGATCCCACCCCTTCTACAAATTGTTTTCCGCGATTCTGTTCGTGGGAGGGGGGGGTGTTAATTTCGACCGGAATATAGCTGATAAATGGCTAATACACTCAATTTCATTTCTAAAAGGGTTTATCTAACGAATTTAATATTAAACACACAGCGCATATTTTCCATGCATGAATATAGTGATAAGTCAATTATCGGGGAGGACGGGGAGCTTGAAGTGTTGAACGAACTTCCAGTAGAAGTGGCAGAAGCAGGTTCGATATTATCATTTAAGGAAAAGTTGGATAGGTATATGGGCAGGAAAGGAATGAAGGGTTATGGGCCGAGTGCAGGTCGGTGGGACTAAGTGAAAGTAGCGTTCGGCACGGACTAGAAGGGCAGAGATGGCCTGTTTCTGTGCTGTAATTATTATATGGCTACATAAGTAAGTCAATAGCATCATAACATGTTAAGTAATGTTTGGATATTAAACACACAGCACATATTTTCTCCGTATGAACATATAAAATCATTGCAACACACTAATATCGCTGAATCAGTGGGAGCCCTGGGCTTGTTTCCCTGCAACAAGACGGTCCCATCGAAGGGTAATGGGAGACAGCGATACTTGAAGGGGGTTCCTTATGTCCAGTCTATTCCGCAATTTAGTTTTCATTGCATTCAATGCAGAAAACTCCGCTTCGCAGAAAAATGTTGGAAATGGAAGCAACGTTTTCAGTGCTTTCGTGGCTACCTCAGGATATTTAGCCTTGACTTTGATCCAGAATGCTGGCAGAGATGGTATATCAAACATACTTCTCAGCCGGCCGTCGTTTGCAAGCTCGAGGAGCTGATCTTCTTCCCGTGCTGACATGGATGATGCGTGCATAATGACCTCACGTGCGTTCAAGCTCAATAGTACATGACAGGGAATGAGGAAAGGTGCAGCTGACTCATAACGCCAAATCATATCGTTTACTCGCGGTCCGGAAGCACATGCGTTGCGGCCCGGTGGTTGGGGACCGCTGAATTACAGTATAAGTATATTGAATAGATTAAAAATCGTGCAGAAACAGAAATGATATATATTTAAAAAGTGAGGTAATATTCACGGGTTCAATGTCCATTTAAGAATCGGATGACAGAGGGGAAGAAGCTGTTCCTGAATCACTGAGTGTGTGCCTTCAGGCTTCTGTATCTCCTACCTGATGGTAGCAGTGAGAAAATGGCATGCCCTGGATGCTAGAGGTCTTTAATAATGGACACTGCCTTTTTGAAACACTGCTCCTTGAAGATCGCCTGGGTACTTTGTAGGCTAGTGCCCAAGAGGGAGCTGACTAAGTTTACAACCCTCTACTGCTTCTTTCAGTCCTGTGCAGTAGCCACCCCCCCCCCCCCCCCAATACCAGACAGCGATGCAGCCTGTCAGAAAGCTCTCCACGGTACATCTAAAAAAATTTTTGAGTGTATTTGTTGACATACCAAATCTCTTCATCCTGGATTCCACTGGATTGCCTAATTGGAAGACCAAGAAGCAAGAGCTTCATTAGTTTGATAATGGGTGTCAACTACTTTCAAGTGTACAGTCATAGGGTGGTGTGTGTAACATATTCAGAGAGCAGTCTGATGCAATATGTCATTTGATCTGATTGTTATAAATTTTTCCAATTCTTACTCCAAATGATGTCTATTTTCAAACTTCTATTCATGTCATTTATCACTGCCTTTACTTTCTGTCAAATTGGGATAGGCTCTTATGAACATCAAAATTTTCCAGATATTTAACTTTTTGCATTGCAAGTTTGCACAAGAGATTTCACTTAAATGAAGATTTTATGTCCCCAAGGAGGAAATATGAGAATAAATTATATTTTACATTTATTTCAAGTTTTCCATTATCGTTGTTATTTGTACCAGAGAGTTTAAGCAGAAAAAACATTAGCAGATCTCATGTTATCACTGAATCTGTTTCCTCCATCTTTACACATACCCTGATACAAGTTGCATTGTGTTCTTTTCCCTATGTTTCCTCTGGGTGTATGGTCACTGTTGGAGTGGATTTCTTTTTGGGTAGATGATTTGTTAACACTTAAATGACTTTGGCCACCAGACTTCTATTTTAACTGTTTGACAAAGGACTGTGGATTGAGTCCACCACAATGGGCTTCCTAAAAGGTCTAAATACCAGATGCTTCTGGTAGTCTGACCTGATGCTGTAGTTTCGAAGGCAGTATCACCTATACATTATAAATATTAATTGTATTAATTGTCTTCTATATTAGCACAGGAAATGCCAAAATAATGTATCGTAGACTTAACTTACATTCCTAAAGGCTGTAGTTACCAACCCAGACATGTTGGCGTTGGGAGGAAAGGATGGTATGAGATTTTCTATGTAGCTTCAATAGGAAGCATTGTCTATGCATTGTCTGTAACTTTTTAAGTAGCGATTGCCTTTGTGTTTAGCATATAAATATCGAGCCCACATTTAGCTAGCAAACCTTTCTGTGGAAAGCGTCTCACTACGTAGATACCAGCTGTACCTTGTTGTGTCGAATAAAGAAGCTGCTTTTTATCTACCAGTGACTCTGTCTCTCCAGTGATTTCATCCACACTACAACACAAACTCCAAGATTATGCCTCAGTATTATGGATTTCCCCTCAAGAGATGTGACCCCCTATCAAACTGTTTGATCAAATTAAACATCTTGACCAGCTCTCCAGCAGAGTTCCCAACAACGTTTACCTCAAACCCACTTTGGAATAGTGCTGTGTCCAAGCAGAAAATAGGTCTTACACTGATTTCCAAACAATTTGGAAGCAATGGTGTTTGTTGTTTCATTTTGCCATGTTATTAGAAAATTAAATCGTTTATTTAATTTTAATATCATCAGCATAAATACCTTGGGAATAAATACTTTATACTTTATTGTCGCCAAACAATTGGTACTAGAATGTACAATCATCACAGCGGTACTTGATTCTGCACTTCACACTCCCTGGATTACAAATATTAAATATTAAATATATTAAAAATAGTTAAAATTAGTAAATATTAAAAATTTAAATTATAAATCATAAATAGAAAACAGAAAAATGGGAAGCAAGGTAGTGCAAAAAAATCCAGAGGCAGGTCCGGATATTTGGAGGGTACGGCCCAGATCTGGGTCAGGATCCGTTCAGCAGTCTTATCACAGTTGGAAAGAAGCTGTTCCCAAATCTGGCCGTATGAGTCTTCAAGCTCCTGAGCCTTCTCCCAGAGGGAAGAGGGACAAAAAGTGTGTTGGCTGGGTGGGTCGTGTCCTTGATTATCCTGGCAGCACTGCTCCAACAGCATGTGGTGTAAAGTGAGTCCAAGGACGGAAGATTGGTTTGTGTGATGTGCTACGCCGTGTTCACGAACTTCTGCAGCTTCTTTCGGTCTTGGACAGGACAACTTCCATACCAGGTTGTGATGCACCCTAGAAGAATGCTTTCTACAGTGCATCTATAAAAATTAGTGAGGGTTTTAGGGGACAGGCCAAATTTCTTTAGTTTTCTGAGGCAGTAAAGGCACTGGTGGGCCTTCTTGGCAGTTAACTCTGCTTGGTTGGACCAAGTCAGGTCATTTGTGATATTGACCCTGAAGAACTTAAAGCTTTTGACCTGTTCCACTTGTGCACCACCGATGTAAATTGGGTCGTGAGGTCCACTGCTCCTTCTGAAGTCAACAACCAATTCCTTCATCTTGCTGATGTTGAAGGATAGTTTATTGTCTTCGCACGATGTCAGCAGGTTCTTAATTTCCTCTCTGTACTCAAACTCATACGGCCTACAATTGTTGTGTCATCAGCAAACTTATATATTGAGTTTGATGGAAACTTGGCTACACAATCATGGGTGTACAGTGAGTACAGCAGGGGGCTGAGTATACAGCCTTGTGGGGCACCGGTGCTCAGAGTGATTGTAGAGGAGAGCTTGTCCCCTATTTTTACAGCCTGGGTCCTGTCTGTGAGGAAGTTGAAGATTCAGTTGCAGATCTGAGTGCTAAGGCCCAGGTTCCAGAGCTTAGGAATCAGTTTATTTGGAATGATGGTATTAAAGGCAGAGCTGTAGTCAATGAAAAGGAGCCTTACGTATGCGCCTTTATTCTCCAGGTGCTCTAAGGAGGAATGTAGGGCCAGAGAGATGGCATCTGCCATTGACCTGTTGCTCCAGTAGGTGAATTGCAAAGCGTTGTTGACCGGTAGGCTGTGGTTGATGTGTGCCATAACCAATCTCTTGAAGCACTTCATAGCAATTGATGTCAGAGCCACAGGTCGATAGTCATTCAGGCATGCCACCTTGCTCTTCTTCGGCACTGGGATTATCGTTGCCTTCTTAAAACACAAGGGGATCTTAGACTGAAGGAAGCAGCAGTTGAAGATGTCAGCAAACACTCCAGCTAGCTCGCTTGCATAGGCCCAGAGAACCCATCCCAGGATGCCATCTGGGCCCATTGCCTTCCTTGGATTTATCTTCAGGAAGGCCCTTCTAACGTCCTCCTCGGTGACGATGAATCTCGATGCCACCAGGTCCGGTTCATCTGGAGGGAGCGGGATGCTCCTCTTCTGTTCAAATCTTGGCATGAAAGTTAAGCTTTTGCAGCAGCAGCACAATTCTTTACAAATATGACAAACATAAATTAACATAGACTTAAGTTAACATAAATTATACATAATTTACACCAGAAAAAACAATTACGTGCAAGTTGAAAGGAAAGAGAAATATAGTCTGAGGTAATGTAACTGCGCCTAGTAAACAATTGGAAACTAGGGATGAACTGGAAGATTCCCCGGTGTCTAGATCTGCAGCATACCAATCAGGTAGTCCGGACCTTTACAGGAAATCAAGATATGACATCCATAAACCAATCAGAGACACTAAGACACAATGATAGCCCAAAATCAAGGCCGAATCCAGCTATCAACTGTGGTAAGGCTTACATACTATAATGGGTTACAAACTGAAGTCACACAGCATGGCCGACAACAGCATATCCCTTCCCTATAAGCTTAATGCTTCAACAGAAGTGAATGGATATGTCACCACCTACTTGACAGTCTCCAGCGCAGCTGAATCTGCAGCCAGCATCGCGGACGTTAGATCAGTCTTCTGGAGGGTGAACCCATGGAGAACATTGGACTTGAATGGTCTGTGTGGCCATGTACTTAAATCCTGTGCAGATCAGCTGTGAGGGGTATTCTCAAACACTTTAACCGCTCCCTGTTTTAGGCTGTGATTTCCACCTGCTTTAAGAAGACCACTATCATCGTGGAGCCCAAGAAAAACAAGATAATGTGCCTCAATCATTACTATCCAGTGGCTCTGACATCTACTATGATGAAGTGCTTTGAGAGGCTGGTCATGGCACAGATGAACTCCAGCTTTTCAGACAACCTTCACCAACTGCAAGTTGCCTACCACTGAAACAGACCAATGGTGGTCTCCATCTCCCTGGAGCATCTGGACAGTAAAGACACCAGCATTGCTTATTGACTACAGTTCTGCCTTCAGTACTATTATTCCAAGCAAATGCATCACCAGGCTCCAGATCCTAGGAGTTATGTTGTCGGTCTGCAAATGGATTCTTGACTTCCTGACCAACAGAGAACAATCAGTAAAGTTCTGCAGCAACATCTCTGCAACAATTATTCTGAATACTTGTGCTTCACAAGATTGTATCCTCAATCCTCTACTCTACTTCCTGTACACTCATGACTGTGTGGCCAGATTCTACTATAAACCTATCTGCAAGTTTGCAGACGATACAACCATGCTGGGCCACATCTCAAATAATGATGAATCGGAGTACAGGGAAGAGTTAGAGAGTTTAGTGACATGGCATCATAATAACAACCTTTCCTATGAATGTCAACAAAACCAAAGAGCTGGTCATTGACTTCAGGAAGGGGGGGCAGTGCACATGCTCCTGTCTTCATCAGCGTGTTGAGGTGGAGAGGGTTGATAGGTTCACATTCCTGGGTATGAACATCAACAATAACGTGCACTGGTCCAACCACGTTGATGTTATGGCCTGGAAAACTCACCAGTGCCTCTACTTCCTCAGAAAGCTAAAGAAATTTGGCATGTTCCCATTGACCTTCACCAATTTTTATCAATTCAGCATAGAAAGCAAGCTATATGGATGCATAATGACTTGATATGGGGGCAAAAAAAACTGCAAAATTGTGGACACAGCTCAGCACATCATGGGAACCAGCCTTCCCTCTATAGTCTCTGTCTATAGCTTCCCACTGTCTCACTAAAACAGACAGTGTATCCAAAAACCCCACCCACCCTAGACATTCTTTCTTCTCCCCCTCTCTCTCAAAGAGCAAAAGATACAGAAGCCTGAAATAAAATACCACCAGGCTCAAGGACAACTTCTTCTTTGCTGTAATCAACCTCTTGAATGGACCTCTTATATGATAAGATGAACTCTTCGCCTCACACTCAGGGGTACAGTGCTGCTGGAGCTCACCGGAGCACTGCCCCGGTACCTCTGTGAAAAAAAAGTCAAAATAAACAAGCGGGGAATTTAACAGCGGCCGCATATTAAATATAGGGAATTTTACAGAAGTGGGGGTTGGGGAGAGGAGGTGGTGGCTGGTGGGGAAAATGCCACTAATAACATTAGGATATTTGATCGTTTTTGGTGAAATCCTGGAGCTGTGACTGTTTTTTATTTAGGTATTTGTGAAATTCCTCCTTGCTCAACCCGTTGTGCTTGCATACCCTGCTGTAGCCTTCCGCCATTTCACAGGTCCTCAGTCTTTCTCCAGCACTCATTGTTTGAGCATTGTTCGCCGAGAAAATAAAAATCTTAGATCTTTTGAAAAGTGGCATGTCGCTTGCCGAAGTGGGCCGTAAGGTCGGTAAGAACGAATCAAGCATTCGCAAAATAAAGCAGAAAGATGCTGAAATGCGTGGGAGTGTTAGTGCTAACCCTACAACGGCAAAATGGTCTCTCTGGTTCGTGATAAAGTGCTTGCAAAGACTGAGAAAGCATTAAGTGTGTGGCTAGAGGACTTGTCACAGAAGCATATCCCTGTTGATGGCAAATTATGCGTGAAAAAGCATTTAGCCTCTATGAGCACTACTGTGAGGGGGTTGAGGAGAGCGAGAGAAAGGAGCTTAAGGCTAGTAAGGGATGGCTGGCTACCTATGTAAAGCGCTACAGCCTCAAGAACCTAAAGATCAGAGGAGAATCAACATGGCAGATGTACCAAGTATCCTATTATGGAGCCGATCGAAGTACACGCTTGAAATCTGTCAGAAAAAAATTGTTGATCACAAACTATCAAAGGCTCACACTGCTGCTTTAAATGTTGAAAATATAGCTAGTGAAGATGCTCTTGGAAAATTATGTGACACCATGAATGCTTCACAACTAAAGGCAATTTGTTCAATTTTTCATTCTGCATATTATTTAGCTCAGAATGACAGACCATACTCTGATCATTTTGGCTTATTGGAACTTCAAAAAAAATGGTATTGACATTGGAATTGGACTCCATTCCCACACTAGTGCTACAGAGATGATTAATCACATAGCCATTAATATGAAGAAGAAATTTTGCCAGCATATCAAGCAGATAAATGGCAAATTTTCTGTTCTCATTGATGAATCAACAAGCCTGAGCACTAAGACTGCCCTAATAGTTTATTTGAAATGTGAAAGTGATAAGGAAGGTGATCCCCATTTTATGTTTTTAGATATAATTGAACTGCCTGATCAGAAAGCTGCAACTATTGCTAAGCATCTATCGAACTATCTCAGTAACCATGGGTTTGATGACTCTTACTTGAAACAGAAACTTGTAGCGTTTGCTAGTGATGGGGCGAATGTAATGCTTAGTGTCAAAACTGGTGTTGCTACAATTCTCAAGGAACATTACCCTGCTGTGATAATTTGGCACTGTTTTAATCACAGATTAGGACTTGCAGTAGGTGATTTGGTGAGAGAAGTTCATGGAATAAATCATTTTCGATCATTTATGGACAAATTGTACTCCGTTTACAGTAGATCACGTCTAAATCAAAAAGAACTGTCTGAATGTGCCTCTCAACTAGAACAACAAGTTTGCAAAATAGGCCGTGTTCTGGGCACCAGGTGGGTAGCTAGCTCATTTTGAACAGTTTCAGCAGTGTGGCAAAATTATGAAGCACTGTGTTTTAATTTTGAAAAAGCAATGAAGGATGAAACAAGATCTGGGAGTGACAGAAAAACCTATGAAGGTCTGTTGAAAAGACTCTCTTCAGAACAGTTTCTATTGGACTTAGCTCTAATGTATGTCAAGTTGCATGAACTTGGTGTACTGTCCGAGTGTTTGCAGAAATGCACTACTATGGTTGTTTATGCAGACAAATTGATCCAATGCAGCATAAGATCACTGTGTGGACTAAAAGAGCAACCTGGTACAAAAACTCTAGAAGCTCAAGAGGCAGTTGAAAAGGGGAAGTTTCGAGAAATTACCTTAACAAGCAACAACAGAATTGTCTCCATTAATTATCTACAGTTTCTTACTAGTCTTATAAACAATTTGCAGCACTGTATTTTCACGGCACATCCTTGAAAGGTTCTCAAATTTCTAAACCTCAAAGCATGTATAAATCCCTGCTAAATGAAATGTGTGACCTTGCTAAAGATAACTGGCCTGCTGAAATACCGCCTAGTTATGGAGAATCTGCAATATCGTCTCTCTATAAGAGGTTTAAGCTTTCTTCTTCCTCTGTAATAAATGCCTTCAGAGGATCGTGGATGCCGCATGCCCCAAGATTTATGCCCATTACTGAGCTGTTCACAAGTTATTCCTATTAGTACTGCTGAGTGTGAGAGAGGATTCAGTCACAAGAACTTGATAATAACAATAACACACTCAAGAATTCTCATAAATCATGTATCAGCACTTATGTTTGTTAAACTACATGGACCTCCTCTAGTTCAGTGGAATCCTGAGCCGTATGTCACATCATGGCTGCGGTACCACAGATCAGCAGATGACACCAGGACAAGAGTTGCTTCAGACCCCCGAACACACATTACGCCTGACCCTTTGTGGAAGTTATTGTGAAACTTCTCATTGGTGGCATTTTGTAAGTAGGTAACTACTTTTAAATTGGTAAAATACATGATTACCGTCTTTTTCTTTACTTGCTTGATAATTATATTTTACGATAATTAGTGAGTGCAACCGTGCAATACTTTGTCATATTATTAAATTAAGTATTATATGTTTTATTGTACCAGTTATACACTGAAATGTAATGATAGGCTATAATCTTGTTAATGTTTTAACTATCACTGTATTTCTGTGGAGCTCTGGAATTCACGTATTTCTTTCATCTTGGTTTAGTGCTTGACCTTATAAGAAGCCCTATTCATACATATATGTCACACACAATTTGTGTACCTGCTCATTACATGAATGGGGCAAGGAAGTTGCCCAGTACATGAAATGAGCAGGTACGCAGATTGGGTGTGACATATATAGAGAGAGGATATAGGAAATGGCAAGCATTTTGTCAGCTCCAGCACCTAAAAAATTAGCACTGCACCCCTGCTCACAGTCTACCCTGTTATGATCTTTCACTTTATCATTTACCTGCATTTCACATTTTTTGGTAGCTTTTACTCTTTATTCTGCATTTTTTTTGTTCTACCTTTTTCTAGCTTAATGCATTGTGCAATGACTTAATATGTATAAACAGCATGCAAAACAAGATGAAATGCAATACTGTAATGCAAATGGTACATTGATCAATATAAATATTTGTAATTAAACATGGTAAGGGGAAAAAGGATTGCTTTAGTGCCTTTACTGACTTAGGACCTTGTAAAGCATTCACAGCTGGAAATGTCATCATCTTGGAATGTAGATAGAGTAGGATCCCACAACAGTGAGATAACAATCAGGTAACACACATCAAAGTTGCTGGTGAACACAGCAGGCCAGGCAGCATCTCTTGGAAGAGGTACAGTCGACGTTTCGGGCCGAGAACCTTTGTCAGGACTCAGGTGATCTGTTTCACTTCTCTTAATAGTAGGATAAGTATTAACAAGGCCAACAAGTATTACTTTGCCTAGTTACGGATTAGTTAGATGTTGTTATATGGTGGAACTTGTAATACCAATGAAAAGGGGTATCTGAAAATTGTTTAGAGGTAGTAAAGATATGTATCAGGTTTAAGCTGCAGATGGGTAAGAGAGAGCCAGAGATGGTGACTCTTTGCAGGTGAAAATAGACAGTCTTGGTGAAATACGGGTTGTAAGACAGGAAGCTAAGCTTAGATTTGAACATGAGGTCATACACAAAATTGATAATCATGAACTAGCTTTAAGGAAGGAGTAATGTATAATGAGTAACATTATGGCTCGTGTTTTCACTGAAGTGGGGTACATATTCCTTACTTTTGCCAATACTGGGCTGAAAAGGTTTTCAGATCAGAAATTTTTGCCAGACATCCAGTAATATCCTATGTGCAAGGATATAAAGGAATCCAGTGGGAAAAAGAATGACTGCACAGGTACAATGCCTTGTACAATGTCTAATTCCGTGAAAACGTTACCTGATATTTGCTACATTAGATGACACATACATGTGTTATTGAATTTACACTGTGCTATAGAAAGCATTTTCCATTTTTTCCAAAGAGCTAATATTAACAGTAGAATTGAAGAGTCACGTCCACAGTTTAAAGGAAGTTTTATCTCAAACTGATATGGTGTTACGTTCATTCACAGTGTTTGATGTTCCAATTAATCCTCCCAACCACCAAGTGTTATTTCTGGATGCTACTTCCTCTGACGTATGTATTTTGTCACTGACGAACGAACCATGCGTAGTTGCAGCAAGTTGTGCAATTCAAGTCAAGTCAAGTCAAGTCAAGTTTATTGTCATTTCGACCATAAGCTGCTGGTACAGTACACAGTAAAAAGGAAACAACGTTCCTCCAGGACCATGGTGCTACATGAAACAACACAAAACTACACTAAACTACGTGAGACAGCACAAGGCTACACTAGACTACGTAAAACAACACAAAAACTGCACTAGACTACAGACCTGCACAGGACTACATAAAGTGCACAAAACAGTGCAGGGCAGTACAATAATTAATAAACAAGACAACAGGCACAGTAGATCACAAATTACAATATAATAATAAATGATGTAGATGTCAGTCTAGACTCTGGGTATTGAGGAGTCTGATGGCTTGGGGGAAGGAACTGTTGCACAGTCTGGTGGTGAAAGCCCGAATGCTTCGGTACCTTTTGCCAGATGGCAGGAGGGAGAAGAGTTTGTGTGAAAGGTGCGTGGGGTCCTTCACAATACTGTTAGCTTTACGGGTGCAGTGTGTGGTGTAAATGTCCGTAATAGCGGGAAGAGAGATCCCGATGATCTTCTCAGCTGACCTCACTATCCGCTGCAGGGTCTTGCGATCTGAGACAGTGCAATTCCCGAACCAGGCAGTGATGCAGCTGCTCAGGATGCTCTCGATACGTCCTCTGTAGAACGTGGTAAGGATGGGGGGGTGGGAGATAGACTTTTCTCGGCCTTCGCAGAAAGTAGAGACACTGCTGGGCTTTCTTGGCTACGGAGCTGGTGTTGAGGGACCAGGTGAGATTCTCCACCAGATGAACACCAAGAAATTTGGTGCTCTTAACGATCTCAATGGAGGAGCCGTCAATGTTCAGCAGAGAGTGGTCGCTCCGTGCTCTCCTGAAGTCAACAACCATCTCTTTTGTTTTGTTCACATTCAGAGACAGGTTGTTGGCTCTGCACCAGTCTGTTACCCTCTGCACCTCCTCTCTGTATGCTGACTCATCTTTCTTGCTGATGAGACCCACCATGGTCGTGTCATCAGCGAACTTGATGATGTAGTTCGAGCTGTGTGTTGCAGCACAGTCGTGGGTCAGCAGAGTGAACAGCAGTAGACTGAGCACACAGCCCTGGGGGGCCCCCGTGCTCAGTGTGATGGTGTTGGAGATGCTGCTTCCAATCCAGGCTGACTGAGGTCTCCCAGTCAGGAAGTCTAGGATCCAGCTGCAGAGGGAGGTGTTCAGGCCCAGCAGTTTCAGCTTTCCAATCAGGTGCTGAGGAATGATTGTGTTGAATGCTGAAATACAGTCTATGAACAGCATTCGAACGTACGTGTCTTTTTTGTCCAGGTGGGTTAGGGCCAGGTGGAGGGTGGTGGCAATGGCGTCATCTGTTGAGCGGTTGGGACAATACGCGAACCGCAGGGGGTCCAGTGAGAGGGGCAGCAGGGTCTCGATGTGCCTCATGATGAGCCTCTTGAAACACTTCATGATGATGGACGTGAGAGCAACAAGACGGTAGTCGTTGAGGCAGGACACTGAAGACTTCTTCGGCACGGGGACAATGGTGGCGGCCTTGAAGCACGTAGGAAAAACGGCGCTGCTCAGGGAGATGTTGAATCTGTCAGTGAGAACATCTGCCAGCTGGTCTGCACATCCTCTGAGCACTCTGCCAAGAATATTGTCTGGTCCAGCAGCCTTCTGTGGGTTGACCCTGCATAGAGTTTTCCTCATATCGGCCACGGTAAGACACAGCACCTGGTCATTGGGAGAAGGAGTGGTCTTCCTCGCCACTGAGTCATTCTCCACCTTAAAACGAGCATAGAAGTTGTTCAACGCATCTGGGAGGGAGGCATCACCAGCACAGGCATGTGATGTTGTCCTGTAGTTGGTGATGTTCTGAATGCTTTGAACAATTGCAATGTTTTCATGGCTAGGTCACTTGTTGCACATAGGGTCAGTTTAAAGGCTCCTAGTGTGTGATGATGACATGTTCTGCTTCCACTGTAATGGATTCCATAATAATTGACTCTACCTGGGTTACAATGACCATTATGTTATGAACAAAACATAAATAAAATTCTAAAATATACTGAACATTTGTTAATTTTCTGTCAGGGATTTTGGCTGGAGTCTACATTATTGTTGTGATATCAGCCACCTTTAAGTCAGTGTTATATTTTTGAACATGCATTGCAATTGATATTAAGTCCATCTTTTCATGGTTGTCTAACTCTTCCGGGCATCTACTATGTATCTACCTTCCCACACTCTCCCCTGTGTATTACTTCTGATTCAATGTGTAATTTCCAGATGATAAAATAATGAACGCAATATTCAGCAGTCAATCAGGAGAGAGAGAGAGTATAAAACAAATTACTAAGAAGTAAAAGGAAAGCAAACAGACTGTACACTCAGTGGCCACTTTATTAGGTTTGCATGCTTTAATGCATAGAATTGCTGCCGTATGATTGGCTGATCAGGTAATTGTATTATCGAGCAGGTGTACAGGTGTACTACCAAAGTGGTCCTTGAGTTCATCCTGTATGGTAACGTAATTGATGCATGCGATGGCCAAAATATCATACCCTCAGTCTGCACAAAGGCAACACCACCTGGCCTACATATTCGTGTTCACAACCTGATATACAACATATCAAGGGGAAAAATATTGCCATGGCTGTTTGCCTCTCATGGCCAGCCATTGAGGCCGTACACATAGGGATTGACTATGCTGGCACGATAGCCAACCACATTTTCTGACCCAAAGCTGCAGGCTTACCAAACAGCAATCATGGGCCTGCAGCTGGCTGACATTAAGTTTGGGGAAGCTGGGGTTTCTCTCCTGTGTGATGTCTCCACCAGTCGCCCTCACCCCATCGTTCCTGCAAATTGGAGACAGACTAGATTTGACTCCATACGTGGCCTCTTGCATCCGGGCCGGATGGGCTCACAGAAACTGGTTGTACTAAAGTTTGTCCGGCACAGCCTCAGAAAGCATGTGTGTGATTGGACTGCAGCCTCCGTGGAGTGCCAGCAGGCAAAAATTAACCATCATATCCAGGCATCATTGGCATCTTTTGACGTCCCTTAGCGATGGTTTGACTATGTCAATGTAGATCTTGTTGGTTCTCTTTCCTCCCTCCCGCGGTTTCATGCACCTTCTTGCCATAGTGAACCGTACAACCAGATGGCCAGAGTTCATCCCTCTAGCATCAACGAAGGCCGCAGACATGGCTAGGGCTTTCATCAGCAACTGGGTTGCTCAGTCTGGCACCCCATCTGATATTTCCTCTGACTGTGGTCCCCAATTCACATCAGACCTCTGGACAGCAATGGCCCAGACTACAGCATTAGGCTACATCACACCACAGCGTATCACCTGCAGTCCAATGGCCTATGTGAGCAGTTTCACCACTCGTTAAAAGCTGCGCTGAAGGCTCCCTGATGGATGAGTGTTGGCATGATCGTCCCCCATGGGCCGTGATGGGGCTCAGGGCTGCTCCGAAAGTGGCAGAGTTGGTACACGGGCAACTGTTACAAGTGCTCGGTGATTTCATTCCTGACACCACGACCACCTGGTCGGCCTCCGAACAGCGTTCCACCCTCCTCAGTAAATACAATTCTTTTTTCACCTATTCCTACCTCTCAACATGGCATACAGCACTCTTGGGTTCCCGTTGACCTATATTCCACCTCATTTGTTCCTGTCCGCTGTGATGCATGTTAACATCCCCTTAGGCCCCTTACGATGACCATGTTTTGGAATGGGGAAAAAAAAGACTTTTGTCATAGATAAGGGGGGCAAACCTGAACATATTTCGGTAGATCGCCTTAAGCCGGCCCATCAAGATTTGGAGTATTCCGCTGCCGTGCCCCTGGTGTCACAACATGACCATAAGCGTGTCAGCAGACTTCTGGATGAGTCAAAGGCACCTGCTGTCCCTCCACCCATGGAACATAGGACCTGAACTGGGCTCCACAATGCCGGTTTAGAGTGAATTTTTTTTTTGGGAGGGGTCGGTGGGGGTGCTGTATAGGGTAACATAATTGGGAGAAATGTACATAACTCACAACCACTGACATTGAGTTTGGGTTTCACTTTAAGAGGCTGGTCTGACATGGAAACGTTTTTATGTAAAGAGTTTTAGTGGGCTTTTGTGTTTAGGTTTTGGAGTTCAATAAATTGTGTTACGGGTTTCATTAAACATAAAACACCTCACTATTTTATTTGCGAAAACCTACAATGTTCTAGAGCTGCAGATAACACTGTTGTGAAACACTTCTTCCTGTAATGTAATATTTACTCTGCGGTGGTTACATGGACAGAAGATGCTGCCAGCCCAGCTTTCCCTATTGTTGGTTACAGCAGCATGTGGCGTCTGAAAACACACATCAGTCTTGAACTCTGGTTGCCAACCAAAAACTAGTAAAGTTGGCATGTGCCATTGAAATACATCCTTTCACTCAGCTTGGAAAAATGCCAAAAATGCATGACCATTATAATCTAGGACCCTTGAGGAAAACTTCAGTTCCCGCTACCATAATGGCTTTCATGAACCATTCCCTGGACTCTGTGTTTTGTGGAAGCTGACAATAGTTTCCTGACCAACTCTCTCTGAGAACGGGCTGTAAGCCAAGTGGCTTCATTTTAATGAACATAATAATTAAAACTGCCCTGGTCTCACAGTGCTGGAGCCAGTCAGGAAGTTAACTGAAATTAGCGGTTTTCTGGAAATTAGCATTATCTCCTCCTACAATATTTTCCCAAGTTCCATTTTACCAACACTAAAGGAGATGCTGTTAATTGTAAGTTCTCTTAAGGTTAATGAGGCAATTTAATTAACACAGTTACACTTTAGCATGTGTTGATGTTCTGAACATTTGTTAAAAAACTTACCCATAGGAATAAAGCTCTTGCATTCTGCATTCCCTTTGGTAAGACAATATATAGACATTCTGGCCTTAGATATCAAACCACAAAAAATGTTATGCTGTAAGATGTGGGAATGATGAGGAAAACATGTAATTAATTCAAACAATGTCCCTTGGGGTAATAAAAATGTAAAGTATAAATAAATAGTAGCACAAAATACCACAATGGAATGAGCAGCTTGCTAACAACAGAGATATCAAATCCTTCACTTTGTTGAAAGCACCACCATTCAAACCCACAGACAAAAAATTATTAATGTATCTAGAAACATTATCTGTTTACTTTCTCTGTTGTAAAAGAGATATGTAAGGATAAGTCGTTGCGACTCAGCTGAACATGACTAGCCACAGTACTGAACACCAAGGAAAAATGTTCTTTGGGATGGATGCGACACAAGGTTGTGAGGGCAAGGGAGTAGGCAAATGGTCTTAATTGATTCACTGAAAGATTTTCATACAGAACATTCTGCCTGAGAAGGTGGTGGAGATAGATATTCTCAATAATATATTTAAGAAGCATCTGGAGAAACACCAGAATCACTGAGGCAATCTAGGCTAAGGACCAAGTGGTGGTAAATGGGATTGCTATAGATGGGTACTTGATACGTGGCAAAGCTGTGGTTGGCTAAAGGGCCCAGCCATATGCTCTATGATTCATACATAGAGATTTTGGAGGGAACATTAGCTGACTGTCAACAGTGGCCCAAAAACATCTAACCAATCTGTCCCAGTTCCCATGTCTTGCTCTGTAATACCTGCATATTATGCAGCATAGCAAGTGTACCTTCAATATACTTAGTGTTTCTCCTTCTGCAACCCTTTTGGGAATTGAGTTCGGGAACATGAAATATTCTTGAAGAGGGCTGCCTGCATGGCATTTATTTCCAGCAGGATGTTGTCATGATTGGCATGCATACAGAAAAACAAACTGGAAATCTTGTAAAAGCAGATGATATGGGCTTTACTCCAGTCATCCTTGGGACATAAAATGCATGGAAACGGTAGGAAGTAGAAAGTATCATCATGTCTGCGATTAATGTTGAGATGATTTGTCTAAAATGTAATAATCTCATGCCAGAATGCAAAGAGTCTTCACTGCTGAAGACTACTAAATTAAAGGATAAGGGCAACAATGGTGAGCGTGCACGCACACACGCACACACACACACACACTCGTGCAAATGTGCACGCACTCACTCACACATACACTCACATGCACACACAAACATATATGCAGACACAAGCGCACACACACAGACAGCAAGCATCTGCACGAAGGATAACAAAGAGATCATTAAGTGTCCTTCACCTCCTTTTGCAAATGTTTCATCTATGTAAGTATAATAAACAGTTACTAAGCTGCCTGTGCAATTCCTTCAGGAATGGAGTGGTAAGTCACAATGCTCCGTATTAACAATTCCTTATCCCAAGATTAAATTTGGTATTAAACCTCATTTTCACAGAAAGCAAATGCTTCAGATTCACAGCATTATTTGGGAGTGAATGACAACAAATGCATTTCAAAGGAATCAATATTTGAAAGATCAGTCTAATAGGAATGAAAGACATTCAGACCATTATTACCGCGGGCATCCCTTGTGCTGTGTAGCTGAGAGGTTAGTAATGAAGAGATCTTGCACAAATGTGAAGTAAACAATATCTAATACAAATCAAGAGTGAAGTAATTGAAAGAAGCTCCTTGCATTCCTTTGATATGAACATAGAGCAGGCACACATATTCATACAGGTTTAGCATATTCTGAGGTAATATTGAAAAATCAGAACTGCTGTCAGCATTGAAGTGTTCTTTACAAAGGAAAAGATCAACATTCAATGTGAAGTGCTTAGCTGTCTGTTTGTTTCGGAGAAAAATATCAGTTGGTACAAGTACCATTTTCAGATGATGGGCAGAAGCCTGAGTGAAATGAAATATGTTGAGTCATACAGCACAGAAGTACTGGTCCATGCTGACCACTAAGCACCCATTTACACTAATTCAATGATAATCCCATTTTATTCTCCGCACAATACCCCAAACAGATTCCACCACACACCAATACATCAGGAGCGATTTACTGTGGTTAATTTACCTATTGAACTGCACATGTTTGGGCTGTAGGATGAAACCTGAGCACCTTATCAAAATGCATATGGTCACAGGGAGAACATGCAATTCTGTACTCAGGATTGAACGAAGGACACTAGAGATGTGAGGCAACATTTCTACCAGCTGCAGCACTCTGCCACCCTGATTCCAGAGCAATGTGAATGCATCTTATTTCAGGGTAGCAAGATTGTAAGATATGGTTTACTTGTATCATTTCAGGGATTTGAACTGGATTTGCCCTGTAATCTTTGTTTGAGATCCAATTACCAATGTAATATGGAGCTGCATATTAATTAACACTAACCAAGCCTCAAATGTGATGTATTCTGTTAAATGCCACTTCCACAGATTTGTTCAAATAAACACACTGCTTCCTAATTACATGCATCTTCACAAGTTCCTATTTGTAAATTTACATACTGTATACTTACTGAATCTGTCCTACAGCATGATTAGTTGGTACTTAGGGGCTGTGATGCATTTGATTTATACTGCCAGGTTCACATGTGAATAATCATACCTAACTCATAAAGTTTGGTCTGCATTTGGGAAAGTTCTGTCCGGTTACCATGACAGGCACCTTTACAAGACAGATGAACAAAATGAGTCCTGACGAAGGGTCTCAGCCCAAAACGTCGACTGTACCTCTTCCTAGAGATGCTGCCTGGCCTGCTGCGTTCACCAGCAACTTTGATGTGTGTTGCTCGAATTTCCAGGACATGTCTAATTGTTGAAAAGAGGATTCAACAACAAATTTCAAAGTACTTTTAATGTCAAAATACCCATACAGTAAACAACCTTGAGATTCATCTCCTTACAGGCAGCCACATAACAAAGAAACCCAAAACCCAAAAGAACCCATTAAAAAAAAGACCATCAAATGCCCAAGAGTTAAAAAAGAACAATAAAATGTAAGCAAATATCATTCAGAACTAAAGTTCTTGAAAGTGAGATCACAGCCACAAAGCCAATCATTACTGCAGCCGGTCCAGGAGTCTGTTGGTTACAGGCCACAGTCTCAGTTCAGCACAGAGATGAGTAAACCTCATCGAGCAGTGAGCTGAACATCGGCCTGCCCTTTGCCTCCGGCACCAACACCCTGACCTTTACAATCTGGCCCGGTGCTTATATCAGTGAAATATTGGCCCAGACCCCATCACCTCGACTGTGCCTCATGTCGCCTCGGATCTGCTGCTTCCAATCTGATCAAAGTCCATTCCAGCCTTGCTCTTGTGCCTGGGCCCTACTACCTCGAATTGTTCCGTGCACGCCACGCCATAACCATCCTGCACTTTTGAGTCTTCAGCGAGTAGTGCGGACAGCCCAGCGCATCTGTGCATGTGAACTTTCCACTATTCAGGAGATTTACAAAGACAGGTGTGTAAAAAGGGCCCGAATGATCATTCGGGATCCGAGTCACCCCAACCACAAACTGTTCCGGCTGCTACCATCCGAGAAACAGTACTGCAGCGTAAAAGCCAGGACCAACAGACTCCAGGACAGTTTCTTCCATCAGGCCATCAGACTGACACAATTGTATTTCTATGCTATATTGACTGTCCTGTTGTACATACTATTTATTATAAATTACTATAAATTGCAGATTGCACATTTAGACAGAGGCATAACGTAAAGATTTTTGCTCATGTATGTGAAGGATGTAAGAAATAAAGTCAAATCAATTCAATGCCAGGTTGTACAGTCACTTCAAAAGTTCAGTTCCGATGGGAAGTCACAGGCTGTTGATTGCCATGATCTTTTTCCACAAAAAATGTGATTAATAGAGTAGCTAGTAGTTTTGAGGCCAATAAGGTGTCGCAGTGTTTCACCAGCACCATCTTAAACAGGAAAGCATATCGAAGAGTGAATATTAGACAAGCTGATTTTTGCCAGAAGTCCAGACTACAATTGAATCTGAAAAATACCAGTATTGTTTCCATTGAATATTGCATAATTTACAGGTGCTGCCTTATTTAAATTGATGACTGACTATGATTTAGCATGCAAGCCATTGCTTGAAAATAATTTAGTAATATTTGTGTAGATAAAGAGAAACAATGAAGGGAAATATCAGGGTGTTGTTGATTGTTCGTCAATGGTTTGTTTGATTACGGCAATCAGTCTCGATCAGGGTGAGTGAGGTCTTTGCTTACACTGGCTGCTTTACTGAGACAGTGAGAATAGTAGTAGACATACTGGCATAGGTAGGGAAAGACATGGATTGATCAAAGTCTGTTTAACTTTACGGAGACTGTTGGGTTGGGGAGTATGAGGCATGGAGACACTACAGATGCCCCTGATTCACGAATAGAAGGAAATCTACCTATAGGCCAAGGATCAAAGATCAACTTTACTTGTTATACTGTATAACTCTACATGTATTAGGAATTTGCTGTGGTGTGTTGGCATGACATGCAACAAAAACAACAAACAGCAATCATAAATAATTACATAAAAATAAACTTAGAGGTTAAAATACAGACATGGAATAAAATGTGCATAGGTACACAAATACCATCGTGTATTTCCTATGCAAAGAGCTTTATTAAAATGGTTTAAAGTGTTCACAGTGCAGTATTTGAGGTAATAGATAGAGGGTGGTGGGGGGGTGGAGTTAACTAGAATCATAGATCAGATGATTTGCCTGGGATAAGAAACTCTTAAGATGGCATGATGTTTTTGTTTTAATCGCCCTATTGTGCATTCCAAAAGGGCACTTATAGAAAAGGTAGTTCGCAGGGCTGGTATTGTCTGAAATGATTTTTCCTGCCTGTTTCTTTGTCATGGACACATGCAACTCCTATAGTGATGTCCTCTCCCATCTTACAACAGTGAATTTACAGAGAGCACAAACTTACAAAGAGTCCAAACATACAAGTGAACATGTGGGAGACAAAGAGAATGGGCCTACTGGCTGCTGCAGGCCCTGCAGGCATTTTCTGCTGTGTCGTAATTCAGATTGGGGCAATATCTTTGCATCTTCCAGAGAGATCTGAACAGCTGATTTAAACATTCTGGCTTAAATGCACACTGCCTTTTTATTTAAATATATTTCCAGAAGGCTGCATTCCTGACTCGCAAACTGATTGGGTTATGAACCGTTCTCAGGAAAGGAAGACAGTACTGATGTAACCTGGGAAGTTCTGCATATACAACTTAATGCTCACAGCAATGTGGTTGACTGATAATCACTCAGAGGATGATTAGGAATTGGTGATTAGCACTAAGAAATAAGAAAGGAATAAAATTCCTCCTCACTTCCTCTGTAGCATTCCACAAACTATGACCCTCCATTTCAGCAACACACACAAAATGCTGGAGGAACGCAACAGGTCAAGCAGCATCTATGGAAAAGAGTACAGTCGATGTTACAGGCAGAGAGGAGGAGGTATAGTCCAGGTAGCTGTGAGGGTCTGTGGATTCTCACAGCTACCATTTCTTAATGTATCATTTCTTAATGTATGCATGCATTTCTAAATGACAATAAACGAGGATTGAGTGTCCTCATAATCTAATCTAATCTAATTTGCAATAGACATCAGTAGATAAGCTGCCTCCGGAGATAGAGACAGAGTGACCAAGAAAGGGGAAGAGGTGTCAGAAATGAATCAGGTAAATTGGAGGGCAGGGTGGAAGTTGGAGGCAAAGTGGATGAAGTCGACAAGTTCAGCGTGGGCACAGGAAGCAGCACCAATACAGCCATCGAGGTAGCATAGAAAAAGTGCGGGATGGTCACTAGTGAAGTCTTGGAACACAGATTGCTTCACGTAGTCAACAAACAGATAGGCATAGCTGGGAACCATGTGAGTGCCCATGGCTACACCTTTTGTTTGAAATAAGTGGGAGGAGCCAAAGGAGAAATTATTTAGAATGAGGATGTTCCGCTAGGTGGAGGAGAGTGGTGGTGGAGGCAGCTAGTTGAATCTGGTGCCCAGAAAGAAACAGAGCTTTGAGGCCTTCCTGGTGAGGCATGGAGCTGTATTGGTGTTTAGAGTCTGAAGTCATTGTAACCCACATTGATGGCGGTGGAGACCCGGTTTTGAATCTGCTCTGGATATGGATCACTAGAGCTATTGAGATCAGCAGCAGCAATTTAAGGTTGGGGAAGTTTAAAGGCAACACGAGAGGCAATTAATAATGAGAACATGAAATAACAAGATAAAGAGTCCTTAAAGTGAGATCATTGGTTGTGAGAATATCTCAATGGATGATCAAGTAAGTGTAGTCATCCACATTTGTTGGTTGAGGGGTAGTAGCTGTTCTTGAACCTGGTGATGTGAGTTCTGAGGCACTTGTATCTTTTACCTAATGGCAGCAGCGAGGAAAGAGTGTGGCCTGGGTGGTGAGGATCTCCTTCCTACAACAACATTTCATGTGGTTGTGCTCAATGGTTGGGAGAGCTTTATCCATAACGTACTGGGTCAAATCCATTACCTCTTGTTGGATTTTCCATTCAAATACATTGGTGTTTCCATACTTGTCAATACACACTCCACTACACATCCATAGAAGTTTGCCAACGTTTCCAAAGACTCCTGAGGAAGTAGAGGCACTGCTGTGTTTTCTTCACAATTACACTTTGCTGATGGATCCAGAACAGGTCCTCCGAAATAGTAACACCCAGGAATTTAAAGTTGCAAACCCTCTCCACCTTTAATCTTCCGATGAGGACTGGGTAACGGCCCTCAGGTTTCCCTCTCCTGAAGCCTACAATCAGAGCCTTGGTCTTGCTGACATTGAGGTTGTTGTTATGAAAGCACTCAGCCAAAATTTCAATCTCCCTCCATCATCAACATCTTTGATTCAGCCCACAACAGTGGTGTCATCAGCAAACGTATGGTATTGGAGCTGTGCTTATCCACACAATCTTGGGTGTAAAGTGAGTAGAGCAGGGGGCTAACCTCAGAGCCCCATAGTACATCTGTGCAGATGGAAATCGTGAAGGATATGTTGCTGCCAGTCCGAACTGACTGGTAAATCCAGGATTCATGTATAAGGAGGTATTGAGGCCACGGTCTTGAAGCTCATTGATTAGTTTTTGGGGGATGATGGCATTAAATGCTGAGCTGTAGTCGATAAGGAGCATCCTGATATGTGCATCTTTGTTGTCCTGATGTTCCAGGGTTGAGTGAAGAGCCAGTGAGATGGAATCTGCTGTGGACCTGTTGCTCCAATAGGCCAATTGGAGCGGATCTAATCCTGATTCTGGCATAGGTGTCCATTGTCGACTGACAGTGGGAAAGGGGTGGGGAGAGTGAAATCATGGTTGGGAAAAGGGGAAGAGAGAGGGGAAGATGCAGGAAGCATCAGAGACATATTCTATAATCATCAATAAATCAATTGTTTGGAATCAAATGACCATGCCTGGTGTCTCAGGGCCAGGTGTGTCTGCATCTCACCAACCTACATCCCAGCACACTTTTGCTGCCACCTGTCCCACACCCCTCCCATGGCAATCCACCCTTGCATCCTCAACATCCATTGCTCCCACCAGATTTATAAACTCCATTCCATGTTGGTAAATACAATACCCTGCAAAAGTCTTAAGCACCCTCCCTATGTATATGTGCCTAGACTATTGCACAGTATTGTACTTCTGGGCATTTGCCAATGTCAACACTAGAAACCCTCACTCCAGTTAAAAAGATAACAAAAGCTTTGTTTTTCTCTCCTGTTTAATGTAGTCTTTTGTCCTGTGAAATAGAAACTACAACGATTTTTAGCAATGATTTATCAGCAGTGATAAAGCAGAACTCCTGTAAATCAATATTTTTAATAGTTTTCAATTCTTTATACTGGGAGGGGGGAGGAGGGGAAGGGGGGATGGGGAGAGGGAGAGGGGAGGGGGGAGGAGATGAGGAGGGGGAGAGGTGGGGGAGAGGGAGAGGAGATGAGGAGGGGGAGAGGGGGAGGAGGGGGGAGGAGGGACAGAGAAAAATAGAGTCAATACTACAGGCTGATGTCATGAAAAATGGGTGAAAGGTTAGAAATGTATGCATCTCACCGCTAGCACATTCTCAGCCTCTGCATGCCTGTGTATAAGTACAGAATACTCTCCTGCACACATTGCAGCGACCCTATGGTCTTTTATGGAACTCTCAGCAAGCTGTCAATGTATGTTAGACCAATAAAAATTGATAAATTGGTTTATTACTGCCACATGTACTGAGGTACAGTGAAAATTTTTGTTTTTCAAGTCATTCATAAAGATCCTTTCACCACATTAGGGGCAGCATAGTACAGTAACCATTAGCAAAACACTATTACAGCACCACTGACCTAGGTTCAACTCTCACCACTATCTGTAAGGAGTTTGTACGTTCGCTCCATGCCCATGTGGATTTCCTCTGGGTTCCCAGGATTCCTCCCACAGTCCAAAGACTTAATGGTTAGCAGGGTTAATTATTCACTTGGGTGTAATTGGGTGGTGTGGGCTCATTGGGCCAGAAGGGCCTGTAACCGTGCTGTGCCACCGTGGCATAGCAGTTAGCACGACGCTATTACAGCTCGGGGTTTTCTGGTGTTTGGAATTAATTCCGGTGTCCTCTGCACGGAGTTTGTATGTCCCTCATGAATGGTGAGTTTCCTCCCGGTTACAGCTTTCCTCCCTCCCACAGTCCAAAGACATAATGGTTAGTAGATACAGCACACAAAATGCTGGACGAACTCAGCAAGTCAGGCAGCATCTATTGAAAAGAGTAAACAGTCGGCGTTTCAGTCTGAGACCCTTCAGCAGGACTGGGAAAAAAAGGAATTCGTAAGTGTGGGAAGAGAGGAAAAAATACAACGTACTAAGTGAGAGGTGAACTTGGGAGGGGGGAGGGGTGAAGTAAGGAGCTGGTAAGTTGATTGGTAAAGGATAAAGGGCTGGAGAGGGGAATCTGATAGGGGAGGATTGAAGGCCATGGTGGAAAGGGAAGGGGGAGGAGGATGAGAGCGAGATAATGGGCAGGGAAGAAGGTAAGGTAAATGGTGAAAGGGAGGGAGGAGGCAATTACCGGAAGTTCAAGAAATCAATGTTCGTGCCATCAAGTTGGTGGCCACCCAGACAGAATACAAGGTGTTGCTTCTTCAACCTGAATGTGACTTCATCATGGTAGTGGAGGAGGCCATGGACTGACATGTCAGAATGGGAATGGGAAGTAGAATTAAAATGGCTAGCCACCGGGATGTTCCACTTTTTCTGGCGGATGGAGCATAGGTGTTCCGTGATTCCACACTGGGTCTCACCAATATATAGGAGGCCGCACCGGGAGCACTGGATACAGTAGATATCCAACAGGCTCACAGGTGAAGCACTGCCTCACCTGGATGGACTGTTGGGACCCTGAATGGTAGTGAGGGAGGAGGTGTAGGGGCAACCACTGATCGCAAAAACTCCCCTTTATCTTCCTTCTTCTTCAAGGTTTATTTGCAGGGTCCTGGGAGAGCACTGACAGTGATCACTAACTTTCCCCTGACATTGTGTCTTTCTAAATTTTTTGATTTCAAAATAAACTTCATTTATCATAAAAAATATGCAAAAGGAGACTGTGCAAACAGCTGTACATCCAGTGATATTTATGTGGTTGGACTGGACAGGCTATTGGTGGTGTTCACTCTAAGGAACTTGAAGCTCTCAACTCTCTCAACCTCAGCACCATTGATGTAAACAGTAGCATAAAGCAATAAATGTATCAATTTCTTTTATTTTCTGTACAAACATATTAATTCGGGTGTATATCAGATTTAATTATAGTTAAAACTATAATCAGAATGGCACAGCAGCTCTTGGCTAAAATGAATGCAAGAAGGACCTTTGAATATTGTATGAGAAAGCAGAATTCTAACTAACTGTAAACTAAATAGCGAATTAATGGATACTTCAATGGCCAATTATATGAGCAAGGAATAACTGTCAGGCATTGGTCTCAGCTGATGTTTTATTCAAAAGTTAATAAACGTCTTTAAAGCAACATCAAAGATTTTATTACTTTTTAACCAAGTGATATTGAGGTTGCATTTATTTCCAAGATCTGCTGAAACTGATTCAGTAGTTAAGGCAAAACGTTTATCTGCAAGCCAAATTTTACAGATTAAGTTTACAGATAAAGGTATGCAAGTATTTTGCAAGTCTTCCTTGCCCCAAGCGCCTTAGAAGCTGGTTCCATATGTCTGATTTTCGCTTTACTGAAGACATTGGATCAGAGATTTTGTGAGGGGGTCCATGGAGGGGCGTGTGGGAGCTATTCTTGAGTATGCATTGTTTGTGATGGGCGGGGGTGGTGAATAGAAAACCGCTTGTCAATCCTGAGCCAAAATCTCTTCAGATATTGGTCATTGGACTTCAATTTAATGCAGTGTGGGGAAATCCAGTGATAAACCCAGCAGCTGATCGCACAGCAAGTACTCTCACATAAGTGAAGTTCAGGATTCCACAGGGAGCGGGTTAAGAGGTAGGTGCTGGGGCCTAGCATGGACCTCTGAGTATCTTTAAATCATTGGACTAAAGGTCCAGAAATCCTTAAAGCCAAGGCCTAGTGGGGGTAGGGACTTAAATCAGGGTTTAGTATTGGTAGCAGTCGAACGTGGGAGTAAGTACAATATTGTCAGACCAGCCCTTTAACACTTGCTCCAGATCCTAGTAAGATCATACAAAATAATGGTTCACGCCAAAAATAAAACTGCAGCTCAAGTTGTTTCTACTGCATTACGAAACAAACTTGACGTGTTAAAACATTTTTGTGATGCTTCCAACTATGAAGTAGGAAATATAATTTACCATGTGTTGGAGAGTAGTCATAAGAAATCTGTTGCTTATACACCATCTATTTTTACCAAAAGTGTTTAAAATATGTCTTGTTTAAGCAATAGTTATTAGCAATTAGCTTTGGAATTACTGGAAAAATTGCATTAATTACTCACAATGTCTCGTTATATTGGGATGAAGTTCTGTTACGTTCATGATGATGGTACCATTAACACAGACATGGGCCATCCATCTGTCTTAGTGTGACCATGGCAGTACAGATCACCCAAGAAAACTCCGAGAGCAAAAAGCATCTCAAGATTACCCGAATAAAACTCCACAATAAATGTAGAAAACACAATTTATACATGTTAGAGCTGACTTGCCATCAAAAGAGTGGAAATAGCTGGAGCTACACGAAGACCTTATATGACTACACACAAAGTGGGTGGACAGAATATGATGAGGATCTGAAAAAATTAATTAAACTGTTCCATTGTGGATTTCTGTGAACTGTCTATTGAATTGACTATTGTCTATTGAACTGTCTGTGAATTGAATAAAAGGAAAACATAGGGTACTGATGCCAAAGGTACTGTAAAGAAATTTTACAAAAGCTGGCAGCAAAAGTGGTCCATACCAGCTCGATTTCAATGTTTAAGAGAAGTTAGGATAGTAGGGATATGGAGGGGCATGGTCCAGGTGCAGGTTATTGGAAGTAGACAGTTTAAATGGTTTTGGCATGGAACAGATGGGCTGAAGGGCCTGTTCCTGTGCTGTACTTCTCTGACTCTATGCCTCTAAAAGAAGTTCATGCAGAGCACTTGGGTAGAGTAAATATGAATGTAATGGCAAGGTCATTTCTACAAAGGTTGACCATTGGCCTGGCATTGACAAAGATACAAAAGGTTAAGTTAGTTTCATGTACAGTTTGACTTAGCAGAATGCATTTACTTAAAGCACAACCCGTCTTATGTGTAACTCGCAAGGCCATTATAGCTGGCCTGTATTAATGATTGTGAGAAAGGAGAGGATGACATAGCTGTGGGTAAGCTGTCAAATATACACCAGACCAGATATTAATGGACTGTTAGGTTGGGTCTGTTCAACCAGCCTAATGTTAACTGCCCACACATGTGGCTTTCCATTCCTGAGGTCTAACAGTGTTCTTTTCCTCCCCTGTCCTCAAAAGTGAAGCTCCCTGTTCCATCAGAGAGGCAGCACAGCTGGGAATTGATTTCCTGTTCCAACGCTGCGTCTGTATCTGGCTTCAGCCCTCTGTGCCAAGCTTCTTGCTCCCTCTCATCTCCTGGTGTTCAGGGAAAATGATGGCTGCTCCTGCAATTGCAATAGTTCAATGCACAGTTTGGCTTTAGGTTTCTATGGGAACAGCAAACTAAAGGAAGGAAAGTAATTTACAGAAGAACAGTGAGAGACAGAGAGATGTATATCACAGGTCATATAAGCTTATTGAGGTGTATAACATCAGGAAGGGCATAGATAGAGTGGAATGTGCACAGTCCTTAATCTAGAGAAAAATCAAAAATGGAGAGCAAGTGTTTAAGGTGAGAGGAGAAAGAATTAAAGGGGATCTGAAAGACAACTTCTTCATGCAGAGCGTGATGAGTATATGGAACGAGATGCCAGAAAAAGTGGTTGAGGCAGGTGCAATTAAAATTGTTAAAAGTCATTTGGACAGGTATAGACCACATGCATTCAAGTGAGACGAACTTCGATGGGCATCTTGATTGCATAAACAATGTGAGTCAAGGCACCTAGAGTACTTGGGCTGTAATTTTCTATAACACAGATATACAAAAAGTTTGTGTTGTGCTGTGTTCCTTTGAAGCACAATTAAGGAATTCATCAAAGAAAAGGTTTTCACAAATTGGCAGATCTGAGTAAAAACATGGAACACTGGGTCAGTCTAATAGCAGTGAAGTATAGATGTTGAGAAGATTGATTAAAGGGGTTTAGGAGAGACAATTATTGAAAATTGAAAAAAAAAATATTTTCTAATGGATCTAATCACAATTCGTCTCTACCCTTCTCCGAGGATCAATGCCTTGTTGTGGTGGAGAGGTTTACACCATAAGATGTAGGAGCACAATTAGGCCTTTTGGCCCATCTCATCTGCAAACGACAGGTGGTTGTAAATTTAGTCAGCTCCATCTTGGGTACTAGCCTGCAAAGTACCCAGGACATTTTTCGGGAGCAGGGTCTCAGAAAGGCAGGGTCCATTATTAAGAACCTCCAGCACCCAGGGTATGCCCTTTTCTCACTGTTACCATCAGATAGGAGATACAGAAGCCTGAAGGCACACACACAGCGATTCAGGAACAGCTTCTTCCCCTCTGCCATCCCACTCCTAAATAGACATTGAATCCTTGGACACGACCTCACTTTTTAAAATATATATTATTTCTGTTTTTTTGCACGATTTTTGATCTATTCAATATACATATACTGTAATTGATTTACTTACTTACTTTCTTTTCTTCTATATTACGTATTGCATTGAACTTAATGCTGCTAAGTTAACAAATTTCATGTCACATGCCGGTGATAATAAACCTGATTCTGCTTCAAGTCTGCTATGCCATTTCATCATGGCTGATCCATTTTTCCTCTCAGCCCCATCCTCTGGCTTTCTCCCCATAACCCTTCATGCCAAGACAAATCAAGAATCTATCATCCTCATCCTTAAGTATACATAAAGGCTCGGCCTCCACTAGAATATAAAAGCAAGGATGTAATGTTGACGATTTATAAAGCACTGGTGAGGTCTCACTTGGATCATTCTGAGCAGTTTTGGTCCCCTTATCTAAGAAAGAATTGTCTAACAAAGACTTAGCAACAAATTCCACAGATTCACCTTTCTTTGGCTAAAGAAATTGCTCCTCATCTCAGTTCTAAAAGGACACTTCTCTATTCTGGGGCTGTGACCCCTGGTTTTAGACTCCCCCACCATAGGAAACATCCTCTCCACATCTACTCTATCAACGCCTTTCAACATTGGATTAGTTTCAACTAGGTCACCCCTCAGTCTTCTGAATTCCAGTGAGTAGAGGCCCAGAGCCATCAAATGCTCCTCATACGAAAAGCATTTTAATCCTGGAATCATTTTCGTAAATCTCATTTGAACGATCTGCAATGTCAGCACAACCCTTTCTTAGATAGGGGCCTAAAACTGCTCACAATACTCCAAGTGAGATCTGACCAGTGCTTTATAAATCCTCGACATTACATCCTTGCTTTTATATTCGAATCCTCTCAAAAGTAATGCTAACATCACCACTGACCACATGTCTTCCTCACCACTGACTCAACCTGCAAGTCAACCTTCAGGGAATCCTGCACGAGGACTCCCGAGTCCTTCTGCACCTCAGATCTCTGCTTTTTTTCTCCATTTAGAAAAGAGACTGCCCTTTTATTTCTTATACCAAAGGGCATGACCATACACTTCATGACACTGTATTCCATCTACCACTTCCTTGCCTATTCTCCCAATCTGTTGAAGTCCTTCTGTAGCTTGTATGTTTCCTTAACATTATCTATCCCTCCACCTATACTGGTTTTGTCCACAAACTTGGCCACAAATTCATCAACTTCATCATTCAAGTCATTGCCATATAACATAAAAAGAAACGATCCCAAAGCAGCCCCCATGGAACACCACCAGTCATCGGCAGCCAACCAGAAAAAGCTCCCTTTACTCCCACTCTTTGCCTTCTGCCAATTAGCTAATGCTTCATCCATACTAATATATTTCTTGTAACACCATGGGTTCTTAACTTGCTAAGCACTGTTATGTGTGTCACCTTGTCAAAGGCCTTCTGAGGATTCTAGTACACAATATCCACCAATTTTCCTTCAGGCTTGTGAGTTCCTGAAATACTGAGAGTGATGCTGTCTGGAACTTAGCTCCTGATAGGGTCACCCATGGTGGTAAGATCAAGGGAGAGGTTCCAGACAAAGACCAATCCAACCAAGACCTCAACAATAGAGCTGGCAGAAGATGCTGACACATCACAACAGCAGTGAGGGTGGAGGAAAACTGCAGTCCCCAGTCATTTTGCATGTCACGTCACTGGACCATGACCAATGTTCTAATTTGTGCAGAAATCTTGTACTGTGCAATTTTTTGCCCAGTGACAACAACATATGTGCACTGAATAATTTATTCAATGAAAACAGTATAAATAAGCTAGTTCTAAAATCTGCAGACAAATCATCGCAAACACCATCCACATCTGAAACCAGAAAAGGAAATATGATTGTGAAACATACTTTGCATGCCAACAAGGTGGAGGTCAACAAACTTTTGTGCACAGTTTTAATTCCTTTGTGCGCTAGTAGCAAAAGACGTGTAGGCATGCACACACACACATACTGTAGAGGGAGCATTGACCTGGACCCCAATCTGTCAAGGACACTGTGGTGCCAGCCTGTGCATCAACCTCCTCACATTAAATAAAGACATGCACAGGCATGCTCTGTTAAGAGAACATCCCTTTAGGAGTACATCATACTCAACTTGAGTTGTTGCACTACAAATACTATTACTCTATCACTCAGTTGTATTGTTGTAGTCATAAAATACAAATCGATGTCATCAATAAAATTAAAAGTCAATTTGGTACTCAATAGACACAAAGAGTCAAGAGAAACAAATGGCGAGGTTGCAAATATTTCAACTTCAAGACAACAATCCATGCAATTTTCTCAATTGGTATAGAACAGCCTGTAGGTGATATGGCTTGTGGAGAAGAATGTTAAATAAGTGTTTCCCCAAGGCATCTATATTAAACTACTTACTTGAAAATGCTGTCAGTACTGACAGCAACATTGATAGATTTGCTCCCATCAGCAGCACAAAATGAAGTAAACATATGGCAAGTATGACCACCTGAATGACAATCAAGATGCTGGGAAATTTATTGAAAGGATGCAACAATTTATGATTTGTTTTTTGTCAAGTGGACCAATTTTGTTCCTTGCTATCCTTTTGCTCTTAATATATCTGTAGGAACCCTTGGAATTCTCCTTCATTTTGTCTACCAACTTAATGCCTTTACTTAGCCCTCCTGATTTCTCTCTTAAGCATTTCTTATACTCTTCAAGGACCCCATTTATTCCTTGCTGCCTTACCTGCTCAAACAATAACGAGGTGGCCGACAGGGAAGATGTCATCTCTCTGAC
This sequence comes from Mobula birostris, assembly GCF_030028105.1. Classification (NCBI taxonomy): domain Eukaryota; kingdom Metazoa; phylum Chordata; class Chondrichthyes; order Myliobatiformes; family Myliobatidae; genus Mobula; species Mobula birostris. The sequence continues at coordinate 83,088,378 of NC_092377.1, read as the reverse complement.
ACAGTGGTGCCAAGAAAACAACCTCTCTTTCAATATCGCAAAAACAAAGGAACTGGTTTGTAGATTACAGAAGGAATGGAGACAGGCTATTGACATCAATGGATCTGGGGTTAAGAGGGTGAACAGCTTTAAGTTCCTCGGCATCCACATCACCAAGGATCTCACGTGGTCTGTACACACCAGCTGTGTGGTGGAAAAGACACAACAGCGCCTCTTTCACCTCAGACGGTTGAGGAAGTTTGGTATGGGTCCCCAAATCCGAAGAACTTTCTACAGGGGCACAACTGAGAGCATCCTGACCGGCTACATCACTGCCTGGTATGGGAACTGTACCTCCCATAATCACAGGATTCTGCAGAGAGTAGTGCAGACAGCCCAGTGCATCTGTAGTTGTGAACTTCTCATGATTCAGGACATTTACAAAGGCAGGTCAGGATGCCAAAGGACCCATAGGATCATTGGGGACCTGATTCACCCCAACCACAATCTATTCCAGCTGCTACCATCCAGGAAAAGGTACTGCAGCATAAAAGCCAGGACCAACAGGCTCTGGAACAGCTTCTTCCACCAGGCCATCAGACTAATTAACTCATGTTGATTTGAGTGTATTCTGTGTTACATTGACTGTTCTATTTTTTATAAATTATTATAAATTACTATGATCGCGCATTGCACATTTAAACAGAGAAGTAATGTAAAGATTTTTACTCCTCATGTATGTGAAGGATGTAAGAAATAAAGTCAATTCAATTCACCTCCTTCTTCTTAACCGGAGCATCAATATCTCCCAAAAACAAAAGTTCCCTAAACCTGTTAGTTTTGCCTTTTATTCTGATAGGAACATACAAACAATGTACTCTCAATATTTTACTTTTGAAGGGCTCCCAGGTGCCAAACATCCCTTTGCCAGAGAGCAACCTTTCCCGAGATCCTTTCTGATGCCATCAAAATTGGCCTTTTCCAATGTAGAATCTCAACCCAAGGACGAGTCCTATCCTTTTCCATAATAATCTTGAAACTGAGGGAATTATGTTCACTGGGTCTAAAGTGTTCCCCTACACACACTTCTATCACCTGCACTGTCTCATTCCTTAATCACAGACACGGACAAGATCCAGGAAATAGCCCCAAAGACTTGTGCTCCGGAACTTGCCATGCCACTAGCCAAGCTGTTTCAGTACAGCTGCAACACTGGCATCTACCTGGCAGTGTGGAAAGTCGCCCAGGTATGTCCTGTATCTTGTGTACAGGACAAGTCCAACCCAGCAAATTACCGACCTATCAGCCTACTCTCAATCATCAGCAGAGTAATGGAAGGAGTCATCAACAGTGCTATCATGCAGCAGCTACTTGGCAATAACCTGCTTATGGATGCCCAGTCTGGGTTCCATCAAGGCCACTCAGCTCCTGAACTCATCACCTCCTTGGTCCAAACATGGACCAAAGAGGTAAATACCCGAGGTGAGATGAGAGTGATAGCTCTTGACATCAAGGCAGTATATGACTGAATATGGCATCAAGGTGCCCTGGCTAAGATGGAGTCAATGGGAATTGAGGGGAAACTCTCTGCTGTTTGAAATCGTATCTGACACAAAGGAAGATGGCTGTGGTGGTTGAAGGTCAATCATATCTCAGAACATCACTCCAAGATTTCCTCAGTGAAGTGTCTTCAGCTGCTTCATCAATGACCTTTCTTCTGTAATAAGGTCAGAAGTGAAGATGTTTGCAGGTGACTGCACAATGTTCTGCACCATTTGTGACTCCTCAGATAGTGAAGCAGTTCATACCTTAGTGCAGCAGGACCTGGACAATATCTGGGCTGGACTGACAAGTGGCAAGTAACATCCAATCCACACAAGTGCCAGGCAATGACCGTCTCCAACAAGGGAGGCTTTAACCATCATCCCTTGACATTCAGTGGCATCACCATCACTGAATCCCCTACTATCAACATCTTGGGGGTTACCATTGACAGGAAACTGAACTGGTCTAGGCATCTAAACACCATGGCTACCACAGCAGGTCAAAGGTTAGGAATCCTGTGACACGTAGCTCACCTCCTGATTCCCGAAAGCCTGTCCACCATCTACAAGGCTCAGGTCAGTAGTATAATTGAATACTCACCATTCGCTGGGTCAAAATCATGGAAATCCCTCCCTAACAGCTCTGTGGGTGTACCTACACTAGGGACTGCAATGGTTCAAGAAAGCAGCTCATCACCACCTTGTCAAGGGTAACTTGGGATGGGCAATAAATGCTGGCTTAGCTGGCAATGGCCACATCCCATTAATGAATAAATAAAAAAATGGAATCACACTCTCTTTAGTTCAGAGCTCTATACATTGATTAAAGAAACTTTCCTGAATGCATTTGACAAACTCTATCTCATCCATCCCTTTCACAGTATGGAAGACCAAGTCAATAAATGGAAATTTAAAATCATTTACTATCACAATCACAACCTATTTTTCTTGCAACTTCCTGCTATTTCTTTAAAAATTTGCTCCTCTAAATCCCAGTGAATAATGGGTGGTCTATTATATAATCTTAGTAAAATAGTTATCCCTTTCTTATTCCTCAGTTCCACTACATTACTTCAGTAGGTGAGTCCTACAGCCTGTCCTTTCTGAGCACAACTGTGACATTTTCCCTGATGAATAACACCACCTCTCCCCCTCTAATACACCCCCCCTATCATGTCTAAGACAACAGAACCCTGAGCCATTGATCTGACAGTCCATAAGACCATAAGCTATAAGAGCAGAATTATGCCATTTGGCCCATCGAGTCCACTCTGCCATTTCAGCATGGCTGATCCATTTCCCCCATAGCCCCAATCTCCCACCTTCTCCCCTTATCCCTTCATGCCCTGACTAATCAAGAATCTGCCTTAAATATACTCAATGACTTGACCTCCACAGTACTGCCCCTCCAGCAATCAAATCTTACTGATTGCTACAATATCATAATTCCACATGCTCATCCATACTCTAAGCTCATCTGCCTTGCCTAGATTATTCCTTGCATTGAAATAGATGCAATTCAGAACATGAGCCCCAGTTTCAGTTCTTGTCTTTGTATGTAGGCTTTATATCTACTTTCCTCTCAACCACTCCACTGGATGCCTGAGCACTCTGGTTCCCATCACTCTACAGCTCTAGCTTAAACCACCACTCCCTCCCCCTACACCTGAAGCAACGTTGGCAAACCTTCCCGCAAGGGTGATCTTATAGTGCCTCACTCCAGTCAGCTTTCTATAGCTACAGTGCTGGACTATTAACACAGGCAGAATTACTCAATCATCACTCCAACAGCAGTCACATCCAATTCAACCTGGATCTAACAACTGAACACACAGTCAGTGTTTGCTGAATATCAATTAGAAGCAAAGAGCATGATTTAGACACTGAACTCAAAGGAAATAGAAATTGGGAGAGATAGCTAATCTGGTATTGACTTTTTTCTTACAATGCCTAAAAGTACTAATTACTTCTAGTGTCTGGAATTGGCATTTAAATATAAACTTTAATGGTTGGATTAATTGCATAATTGGCAATAATTGATTACTATTAACACTAATGGGGACAATCACATAAGTAGGCTGATAATGGATAATGTTCCCAGCAAGGAAAATAGTTCCAGGAAAGATACAAAGGCAATGAGTATTTCATCAACTGAACTAAAAATGTAGGAAAGCACAGTTTTATTCAAAGTACTTTCTCCCTATATAACTTTTTGACTAGGCATTTTAGACAAAGTTTAATTTTAATATGCCCAAAGTGCAACAGAAATTCTCAAGAAGTTTCCTCTTTACTTCACTGTCAAAACAAAATCAATGTTAGAGTATTAGGTAAACAAAAAGGAAAAGCAGGTGATGATCAGCTTCACAAAAAAAACTTGGCTCGATTTTCAAAGAAACCTTGAGGCCATTACAAAGAATAATCGATGCCACCGCAGCCCACCCCATAGTATTTGCATTAAGATGAAGTTGCATAACTTGTTGTGAAGCAACTTGTTCAACAGTATACCATGGATGAGTCATAAAGCTCCTCCAGGTGAACATCAGAAAAACTGAATACTTGGATTTGATTCCTGTTGTGAGTTTTTTTTTTGCACCGACTCCCCCTTTCTTTCTCTTTGTGTATTACAAATGAGACAGCAAATCTCCATAGACCTTTGGAACTTCCATGCACATAAATTATCCATTACCATATTTTAATCTTCTCTAAGATTACACTTCTTCATCCTTACTCCAAACTCTCTGTGGTCAGACTGTTGTTTTAATTCATGCCTTCCTAAATTGCTGACCACTCTCCACAGACTTTAATTTGCCCAATACTCAACTCTCAATATCACAGACATCACACAGAAACAGGCCCTTCTGCTCATCTATACAGTATGTGCAGAACTGGGTGGCAGGGTGGCGTAGTGTTTAGCACCGTCTTTTACGGTACCAGCAACCCAGGTTCAATTCCCGCTGCTGCCTGTAAGGAGATTGTACGTTCTTCCCCTGACCGCGTGGGTTTCCTCCAGGTGCTCTGGTTTCCTCCCACGGTCCCAAGACCCACCAGTTGGTAGGTTAATTGGTCATTGTAAATTTTCCCATGATTAGGCTAGGATTAAACTGGGTGGTGTGGCCTGAAGGGCAGTGCTGTATCTCAATAAAAACAAACCATTATTCTGCCTAGCCCATTGACTCACACCTGCACTATAGCCTTTCCATCCAAGCTCTTATCCATAGATGGTGCAGTCAAGCCTGTATCCAACACTTCCATTGGCAGCTCGTTCTACTCTCGCACCACCCTTTGAGTGAATAAGTTCCCTCTCATGTCCGCCTGAAGAATTTCACCTTTCACCCTTAACCCATGACCTCTATTTCTAGTCTCATGCAAGCACAATGGAAATAGCTTGCTTGTGTTTAACCTATATATACCCCTCATAATTTTGTATACCTCTATCAGATCTCCTCTCATTCTCCTGTGCTCTCGAGAATAAAGTCCTAATCTATTCAGCCTTCCCCTATAACTCAAGACCTGAAGTCCCAGCAATGTCCTTGTAAATTTTATCTGCAATCTTTCAATCTTATTGATATCTTTCCTGTCTGTAGATGACCAGAATTGCACACAATACTTCAAATTTGTCCTTCTATGTTTCATACTTCAACACAGCATCCCACAAGTGCCACAGTTTGTCTCCACAGTTAGCTACCTCTGTTTTTATCCCATTCTGTTGTTCCTTGATATAGAAAGATACTTTGCTGCAAGAAAATCAATAAGTGAACAAGCATGCTGTTGTTAATGCTCAAAACACCGAGCATTGCAGTTGTAACAAGGAAGAACTCAATGCAAATCAGTTTCTGGGCAAGTTTAATTGTTTGTTCTTTAGTTTAGGACAAATAGAAGGTCATTCTAAACTCCCTCATGAGTTTTCCTTTGGTGTTTGCTGTACTTGCATATAGATTGTCTATTAAACTAAACAGAGAGCTATGGAAACACAAGGTACTGCAGATGTTGGAATCTAGAGCAAGCTCCTGGACAAGCACAGTGGGTCATGTTGCAAAATAACAAATTTCACAAAATCTGTCAGTGAAAATAAACCTGATTCTGGTTCTGTTTCTAATTCCCCTCACTGGGGCATCTAGACACAGAAGTTAAAGACTCTTTTGGGATAGAACATTGAGGAATGAAATGAGAAAAAAATTTCTTCCTTTGGAGATTGGTGAATTGTGTGGAATTCTCTCCCACAAAACGCTACAGAGGCCAGGTCACCAAATGTAAGAGAATACATTCAAGAAGTAGATAGACCTCTGCACACAAAAGGAATCAAAGGGTGTCGGGGAGAGAAAATGGGATTATAGCATTGGGATAAAGGAACAGCCTTGATCATATTGAATGCAAAGCAGGCTCAAGGAATGCCATATTCCTGGTCCTATCTTTCTATATTTCTATTTCCAAATAAAACATTACAAAACAGAAATCATTCATTTGGCCTGTTGGTGTTTCTGTTCTATACAATCCCATCCTCCTTCAACTGGCCCATTCAACATATTCCCCTTATTTTTCTCCTTGTGTGCTGATTTAATATATCTACCCTTCATCTACAACACATAATTGACTTTCTGAGTAGATTCTGCTAAATTTCCTCATATATTCTGTTTTTTTTCTACAAATGGAAATATCCCAAACTCCACCCTACAAAATCTTATTTGTAAGCATTAAAACATCTGCTGTCATTGGTCAATCTTTTATAGTGAGAGATGTTCAGTCAGTCACAATGTACAGTTGAAGTCAGAAGTTTACATACACCTTAGCCAAATACATTTAAACTCAGTTTTTCACAATTCCTGACATTTAATCCGAGAAAACATTCCCTGTTTTAGGTCAGTTAGGATCACTACTTTATGTTAAGAATGTGAAATGTCGGAGTAATAGTACAGAGAATGATTTATTTCAGCTTTTATTTCTTTCATCACTTTCTCAGTGGGTCAGAAGTCTACATACATTTTGTTAGTATTTGGTAGCATTGCCTTTAAATTGCTTAACTTGGGTCAAACATTTTTTGTAGCCTTCCACAAACTTCTCACAGTAAGTCGCTGGAATTTTGTTCCATTCCTCCAGACTGAACTGGTGTAACTGAGTCAGGTTTGTAGGCCTCCTTGCTTGCACAGGCTTTTTCAGTTCTGCCCACAAATCTTCTATCAGATTGAGGTCAGGGCTTTGTGATGGTCACTCCAATACCTTGACTTTGTTGTCCTTAAGCAATTTTGCCACAACTTTGGCAGTATTCTTGGGGTCATTGTCCATTTGGAAGACCCATTTGCAACAGAGCTTTAACTTGCTGGCTGATGTCTTGAGATTTTGCTTCAACATATTGTCATGTGTGAAGCCAAGCAGAGCTGCAGAACAAATGATGCTAATGAGAGAGATAACGAGAGACGACGGAGAACCATTCAAAATGCTAATCAGAGAGAAGAGAGAGATCAACAAGAAAGAGACACATAATTCAGATGTTGGCGCCTGCCACAGACAGTTTGCTTTGAACCTGAACTGTTTGAAGTTTGATGGACAGGTGATACCCCATCAGGGGGATAAAAATAGCGGGTTTGCTAAGGCACAGGACACACGCCACGAGACCCTGGAAAGAGCATTGTGCCCCACAAGTTGGTGGGAGTTTGGAGGACCGGTTTGCCGGAATCAGTCAGAGGCTCACAGGGTGTAAAGGTACGATCGGTGGGAACCTGGTGTGTGTCCGCCCTTGCCTGGGTGCCGGGTTCACCACGAAAGAACGATCGTATCCGGAATGGAGGGGTCACAGTCGGTGACCACAGCTGGATCAGAAGGCATCGAAAGGTTTGCCTAAAACCAACTGCATCTCTCACTCTCTCTCTCTGTCTCCAACAGTACAACAACAGCAATTACTTCGAACTGCACTAAACTCAAATGAACTCTGCTTCACCTTAAGACTGATCATTTTACCCCTAGACTGCGATAGAGCTTGGTTGATTCCTATTACCCTATTTCTGTGTATATGTGTATACTATCATTGCTAACCCATTACATTTATATCCTTGCAGTTAGTGTACTGTATTACTTATTTCTTTAATAAAATTTTATTAGTTCCTAGTAATCACAGACTCCAACGAGTGTTCCATTTCTGCTGGTTTGACAACCCAATTACGGGGTACGTAATAATATTCACATAATTTTCCTTCCTCATGATGCCATCTATTTTGTGAAGTGCACCAGTCCCTCCTGCAGCAAAGCACCCCCACAACACAATGCTGCCACCCCCATGCTTCACAGTTGGGATAGTGTTCTTCGGCTTGAAAGCCTCATCCTTTTTCCTCCCAACATAACAATGGTCATTATGGCCAAACAGTTCAATTTTTGTTTCATCGGACCAGAGGACATTTCTCCAAAAAGTAAGATCTTTGTCCCCATGTGCATTTGCAAACTGTAGCCTGGCTTTTTTATGGCGGTTTTGGGGCAGTGGCTTCTTCCTTGCTGAGCAGCCTTTCAGGTTATGTCGATATAGGACTCGTTTTACTGTGGGTATAGATACTTGTCTACATGTTTCCTCCAGCATCTTCACAAGGTCCTTTGTTGTTGTTCTGGGATTGATTTGCACTTTTCACGCCAAAGTACGTTCATCTCTAGGAGACAGAATGTGTCTCCTTCCTGAGCGGTATGACAGCTGTGTGGTCCCATGGTGTTTATATTTGTGTACTATTGTTTGTATAGGTGAATGTGGTACCTTCAGGCCTTTGGAAATTGCTCCCAAGGATGAACCAGACTTGACATCATTTTCTGACCTCAATCCGATAGAAGATATGTAGGCAGAACTGAAAAAGCGCGTGCGAGCAAGGAGGCCTACAAACCTGACTCAGTTACACCTGTTCTGTCTGGAGGAATGGAACAATATTCCAGCAACTTACTGTGAGAAGCAGAACGTTTGACCCAAGTTAAGCAAGTTAAAGGCAATGCTACCAAATACTAACAAAGTGCATGTAAACTTCTGACCCACTGGGAAAGTGAAAAAAAAAGAAATAAAAGCTGAAATAAATCATTCTGTCTACTATTATCCTGACATTTCACATTCTTAAAATAAAGTGGTGATCCTAACTGACCTAAGACAGAGAATGTTTTCCAGGATAAATGAAAGGAATTGTGAAAAACTGAGTTTAAATGTATTTGGCTAAGGTGTATGTAAACTTCTGACCTCAACTGTAACTCTTCAGTTCTGGTATCCTGTAATTATTGACGCAGGTATTTCAAATACGCTCACATAATTCCCAAAGCAGGCCTTTTGCATTCCACATCCCCCTTGAGGAAGTTGTAACTTCCCTGTGCACAGAATTCTAATCAGAATGGTGGGGGAGTTTGTGCACAGAGCACCCCGGTTAATGTGGTGTCCAAAGGGAATTTATCAGCTATGGAAACAAATCTTTGATAAAAAAAAAACTTTGCTAAACAGCACAAAATAAAATTCTTACTTCTATTAAAAGAATTTGTTGCATCTGTCCTGGCAGTGATGTATGGGCAGATGCACAGATCTGCAGATCTAGGTTGTGTAGGTTGGAATTCTCTGCTCTGTTTCCCACAGCAGCCTTGCACTGTTTGTTATTTGCCTTGTGTCAGGAAATTGGGAAGAATTTATGCAAATCCCACGCCTCTCTCTCAAGCCCTGATGTCTAAGTTGCCTGCCCCAGCAGTGGGACATGGTGTGAAACTAATGTATCTAATGGAAAGGGGTTGCCGAGTCAGGTCCCAAAGTCCCAAAAGAAGAGGGTGAGCCTTTCAGGACAGAGATTGGAATGAATTTATTTTCCCAAACAGCATTGACTCTTTAAAATTCTCCAGCCAGCAGAGCTATGGCTCTGTTGATCAGTACATAAGTGATTGATAGTCTTGTAAACATTAAAGAAGAAAGAAATATGGGATACGGACTGAAAAGTGGTGCTGAGTAAAAGACCATACATGATCAAATTGTAGGAGGAACAGACTGGACCATCTACCCTTTCATCCATTTATGGCATTCCTATACTATCCCTTAGCTAACACACAGATTTCTTCATCGCCACAGTAACCTGTGGCAAGCCATTAGTTTCATCCCACTGCTGGGGCCAGAGCACTCTGACATCTGGGCTTGAGAGAGAAGCGTGGGAATTGCATGTATTCTTCCCAACTTCCTGACACAAGGAAAATAAATTGACTGTGCGAAGCTGCTGTGAAATAGCTCAGAGCATCTCAAACTGCACATAGATCACTGCAGGTCCAGAGGCTGCAAATTCCATTAGGAATGGTAACTTTTTTTTGTACTGCTTGGGGAAGTTTTCATGAAAAACTGTTCTTGTCACTGCTAAGGTGCTATTAGGTGCCATCTACCTCTGGTTGCTCCACATACCTGACACCCTTAGCACTTGGAAATGAATGAAGTGTCAAATACTGTTCAACATGCTGATTTGGACCTCCTCCAAAAATCCATTTGCTTATGGGTGGCCCAAGACCACTCATGCAGAAACAGCCCTTCAAGCGTAAGAGACCCAATTCAAGGTGACCTGAAAGAGTCCTGCCTGATCTTGCCCAAGGCTGTAGGTCCAGGTGTATGGATCCATCTACAAGGTTAGGTCTCTTACAGTTTTTGTATTTATCCCTTCACCCCTTGATCAGGAGATTCAACACCAAACCGCAGTCAGGTTACAACCTCAACTAGGTCTGGCTCCAATCCTGATGATTCCCATCCAGTATGTCCCAAACTCAAAGTCATTGATTTAACATCTTTGGCAAACAATCCAATGCGAAGAGGAGAAGAATTTTATTTTTCTACTCAAGACTTGGAAAATGCCTGTCAAAAATATCAATAGAAGTGGAATCATAAATAATTTTTAAAATAAGCAGTGCTGCAGGTTAAAAAATTTCCAAGGAGAATGCAAGGCTAAACACAAACTCTTTTTTCAAATAACCAGCACAGGGAGAAAAGAAATAACCACTTCCACTATAATAAGATCTTATATTTCTATGACTTAGCATTCCCTGTGCTCTTACAACAGAATCCAAGATTATTATATATTATTAATGCATTTTGTATTAGAAGTTAAAATAGCATAAGTTTAAAACACACTGTCAATGCAACACGTTAATTCCTTTGGCAGATTATGTACATCTACGGTATATATTAGATAACTGGTGGGCACAAAAATAAGTAGGTACTTTCTGAAGAGGACAAAGGGGAAGAGGCATGGAGGAAGAATGAAGATCTGAGACTGTGAACATCAGCTATGAATGTATTGCATTGTGGGATAGGATTGAAGGGCCAGCTGGCCTAACCTTGCTCCTATTTCTTGCATGTTATTTCCAGATTACATTCAATCAGACACACTGTGGTCACCCCATGTTTGCACTAGCCTTTTGTGACCCATGTTGCCTCCAAGCCCTGCCATTGCCATTACCTTTCTTCTCACTGCTGCAATCAGGAAGAAAGTACAGTGCGTTAGGACCCATCTCACCAGGTTCAGGAATAGTTATACTTCACCCATCAGGCTCTTGAACCAAAGGGGGTAACTGCACTCAACTTTACTTGCCCCATAACTGAATTGCTCACACAACATATGGATTTACTTTCAAGATTTTTCATTTAACGATCTGGATATTTATTGTTTATTTATTATTATTATTATATGTTTATTTTTTCTCACTTCAAGCTGGTACAACCTTAGGTACAGGCATAGCCAAGTACATTCATTTCTCAAATGCTAGGAACTTTCAGACTATACTAGTAGTGTTTCATATTTTGGCTTTCAGAAGATTTACAGGAATATTGCAGTGTAGACCTAATTGCTTAAGATCATAAGACAATAAGATATAGGAGCAGAATTAGGCTATTTAGCCCATCAATTCTGCTCTGCCATATCATCATGGATGATCCAATTTTCCTCTCAGACCCAATCTCCTGCCTTCTCCTAGTACCCCTTCATTCCCTGACCAATCAAGAATCTATCAACCTCTGCCATAAATATACCTAAAGACTTGGCCTCCATAGCTGCCTGTGGCAAAGAATTCCACAGATTCACCACTCTCTGGCTACAGAAATTCCTCCTAATCTCTGTCCTAAAAGGATACTTCTCTATTTTGAGGCTGAGTCCTCTTTTCTTAGATTCTCCCACCATAGGAAACATCCTCCCCACATCCACTCTATCAAGGCCTTTCAATGTTCAATAAGTTTCAATGAGTTCACCCCTCATTCTTCTGAATTCTAGAGCCATCAAACACTCTTCATATGTCAAGTCATTCAATCTTGGAATCATTTTCGTGAACCTCCTTTGAACCTTCTCCAGTTTCAGCACATCCTCTATAAGATAAGGGGTGCAAAAATCCTCACAATACTCCAAGTGAGGCCTCAACAGTGCTCAACATTATATTCTTGTTTTTATATTCCAATCCTCTTGAAATGAACGCTAACATCACATTTGCCTTCCTTACCACAGACTCAACCTGCAAGTTAACCTTTAGGGAATCCTGCAAAAGGACTCCCAAGTCCCTTTGTGCCTCAGCATTTGTATTTTCTCTCCATTTATAAAGTAGTCAACCCTTCCATTTCTTCTACCAAAGTGCATAACCGTACATTTCCCAACACTGTATTCCATGTGCTATTTCTTTGCCCATTCTCCTAATCTGTATAAGTACTTCTGTAGCCTCTCTACTTCAACCAAACAACCTGCCAATCTACCCATCTCCCAAATCATTGCCATATAGCATAAAAAGAATCGAACCCAACTTAGACCCCTGTGGAACACCAATAGTCACTGGCAGCCAACTAGAAAAGGGTCCCTTTATTCCCACTCCTTGCCTCCTGCCAATCAGCCACTACTTTATCCATGTTAAAATCTTTCCTACAATACCATGGTGCTATAGTTTGTTAAGCAGCCTCATGTGTGGTAACTTGTCAAAGACCTTCTGAAAATCCAAGTACACAACATCAACCTATTCTCCTTTGACTATCCTGATTTTTATTTCTTAAAAGAATTCCAACAGATGCGTCAGGCGAGACTTTCCCTTGACGAAACCATGCTGACTATGGCCTATTTTATCAAGTGCCTTCTAGTTCCCTCAGACCTTATCCTTGGATTAACTGGCCTATGGTTTCTTTTCTTCTGCCTTTTTCACTTCTTGAAGAGTGCAGTGACATTTGCAATTTTCCAGTCTTTCAGAACCATTCCAGAATCTCGAAACTCTTGAAAGATCATTACTAATGCCTTCACAATCTCGTCAGACAGCCTGTTCAGAAGACTAATTGAGAAGTTATAGAACTTGGGCCTCTGTACCTCCCTGTGCAACTGGATCCTCAGCTTCCTAACCGGAAGACCACAATCTGCGCAGATTGGAGATAACACCTTCTCTGTGCTGATGATCAACACCGGCGCACCTCAAGTGTGTGTGCTTTGCCCACTGCTCTACTCTCTCTTTACCCACAACTGTATGCCTAGGCATAGCTCAAATGCCATCTATAAATTTGCTGATGATACAACCATTGTTGGCACAATCTCAGGTGGTGACGAGAGAGCGTACAGGAGTGAGACATGCCAACTAATGAAGTGGTACCACAGCAACAACCTGGCACTCAACATCAGTAAGACGAAAGAGCTGATTGTGGACTTCAGGAAGGGTAAGATGAAGGAACACATACTAATCCTCATAGATGGATCAGAAGTGGAGAGTGTGAGCAGTTCCAAGTTCCTGTATGTTAAGATCTCTGAGGATCTAACCTGGTCCCAACATATTGATGCAGTTATAAAGGAGGCAGGACAGCGACAATACTTCATTAGGAGTTTGAAGAGATTTGGTATGTCAACAAGTACACTCAAAAACTTCTACAGATGTACAATAGAGAGCACTCTGACAGGCTGCATCACTGTCTGGTATGGGGGGCTGGAGGGAGGGCTACTTCACAGGACCAAAAGAAGCTGCAGAAGGTTGTAAATTTAGTTGGCTCCATCTTAGTTACTAGCCTACAAAGTACCCAGGACATCTTCAGGGAGCGGTGTCTCAGAAAGGCAGTGTCCATTATTAAGGACCTCCAGCACCCAGGGCATGCCCTCTTCTCACTATTACCATCAGGTAGGAGGTACAGAAGCCTGAAAGCACACACTCAGCGATGCAGGAACAGCTTCTTCCCCTCTGTCATCCGATTCCTAAATAGGTATTGAACCTGCGAACTACTACCAAGCTTTTTTAATATTTTATTTCTGTTTTTTGGAGGATTTTTAATCTATTCAATATACGTATACTGTAATTGATTTACTTTTTTTTTCTTCTTCTATATTATGTATTCCATTGAACTGCAGCTGCTAAGTTAACAAATTTCATGACACATGTCCACAATGATATACTTAATACTGATTCTGATCCTTTACCATAGCACTGGAGAGGGAGAGGAGAGACAATTCAGAAAAACATTTAATTGGGGTAGGGGGAAATATGACGTTATTAGGCAGGAACTTGGGAACATAAATTGGGAGCAGATGTTCTCAGGAGAATGCATGGCAGAAGTGTGGCAAATGTTCAGGGAACATTTTCATGGTGTTCTGCATAGCTATGTTCCATTGAGGCAGGGAGAGGATAGTAGGGTAAAAGAACCATGGTATTCAAAAGATGTAGAAAATCTAGTTAAGAAGAAGAGAAAAGCTTATGAAAGGTTCAAGAAACTAGGCATTGTTAGAGCTCTAGAAAATTACAAGTGTGCCATGAAGAATGAAATTAGGAGAACTAGAAGAGGACATGAGAAGGCCTTGGCGAGCAGGATTAAGGAAAACCCCAAGGCATTCTACAAGTATGTGAAGAGCAGAAGGAAGAGCCCTGTGAGAACAGGACCAATCAGGTACGATAGTGGAAACATGTGCATGGAGCCGGAGGAGGTAGCAGAGGTACTTCAAAGGTGTCAAAGGTACATTTAATGTCAGAGAAATGTATACAATATACATCCTGAAATTCTTTTTCTTCAGAACCATCCATGAAAACAGAGCAGTGCCCTAAAGAATGAATGACAGTTAAATGTTAGAACCCCAAAGTACCCCCCAGCTCCCCTCCCACCCATGTGTAAGCAACAGCAAACAACAATCCTCCCTCCCCCACTGGCAAAAAAGATCAGCACCCTCCACTGAGCCCTCAAGCATGCAGCAAAAACAACAACAAAGACACAGACTTGCAGTACTCCAAAGACTACGTGTTCATCTAGTATTCGACATACCACAGGTTCTCTCTCTCCCTAATAAGGAAGAAAGAGATGTCTCCGTTTCACAGCAAGAGGGGAGGCATAACAAACAACTTGCTGGTTTACGATGTTAAAACTCCGTAACGTCGCTGTTTCCAAGCTCTGTGCCCAAGATCTCAGTTCTCTGAGCACACAGCCAAAGATCTTCCAGCTCCCACGACACACCGGTCCGGGACACCAACCTTCGATCCGACCGTCTCCAGAGCCCCAAGACCCTAGGCCTCCAAAGGCAAACCGAACTGCTGGGCCACGCCCTTGGCATGTCGGGTAACAGCCAGTCGTGACATCCCGAGAGCAGGTCCCATTCCCGCAAAGAACCGAAGTCAGTGTGTAACTCCAGGTCAGGGTCTTCAAAAGAACCCTAAAAGGGAAAGATGGAGATACTAGAGTTGAAAACAGAGCTGTTTCCGAAGATGCAAGCAAAGGAATTTCTGATTAGCGCCATCTTGACTAAGCTCCGCCTTCCGAACTACATAATGAATACTTTGCTTCAGTATTCACCAGTGAAAAGGACCTTGCCAATTGTGGAGATGACTTACAGTGGACGGAAACACTTGAGTGTATAGACATTAAGCAAGAAGATGTGGTGGAGCTTTTGAAAGGTATTAAGTTAGATAAGTCACCAAGACCAGACAAGATATACTCCAGGTTACTGTGAGAAATGAAGGAGGAGCTGGCTGACCCTCTGGCGATGATCTTTGCATCATCAAGCGGGATGGGAGAAGTACCAGAGGAATGAAAGGTTGCAAACATTGCTCCTTTGATCAAGAAAGGGAGTAGAGATAACCCAGGAAATGATAGACCAGTTAGTCTTACTTCAGTGGTGGGCAAGTTGTTGGAGAAGGTCCTGAGAGGCAGGATTTATGAGCATTTGGAGAGACATAATCTGATTAGGGATAGCCAGCATGGCTTTGTCAAGGGCAGGTCATGCCTTATGAACCTGATTGATTTCTTTGAGGATGTAACAAAGTACATTGATGAAGGTAAAGCAGTGTATATGGATTTCAGTAAGGCATTTGATAAGTTTCTCCATGTGAGGCTCATTCAGAAACTAATGAGACATGGGATCCAAGGAGGCCTTGCTTTGTGGATCCAGAATTGACAGATCCACAGAAGGCAAATGTGGTTGTATATGGTTTGTATTCTGCATGGAGGATGCTGACAAGAGGTGTTCCACAGGGTTCTGTTCTGGAACCCCTCCTCTTTTATAAATGACCTGGATGAAGAAGCAGAAGGGTGCTGATGATGCAACAGTTGGGGGTGTTGTGGATAGTCTGAAGGATTGTCAGAGGTTACAGTGGAAAATCGATAGGATGCAGAACTGGGCTGAGAAGTAGCGGATGGAGTTCAACCCAGAGAAGTGTGAAGTGGTAGGTCAAATTTGAAGATGGAATATAATATTAATGGTAAGGCTCTTGGCAGTGTGGAGGATCAGTGAGATCTTGGGGTCCATGTCCATAGGACACTCAAAGCTGCTGTGCAGGTTGACAGTGTTGTTAAGAAGGCGTATGGTGTGTTGGCCTTCATCAACCATTGGACTGAGTTCAAGAACTGTGAGGTAATGTTACAGCTATATAAGACCTCAGTTAGACCCCACTTGGAGTACTGTGTTAAGTTCTGGACACCTCACTACTAGAAGGATGTAGATACTATAGAGAGAGTGTAGAGGAGATTTGCAAGGTTATTGCCTGGATTGGAGAATGTGCCTTATGAGAAGAGGTTGAGTGAACTTGGCCTTTTCTCCTTGGAGTGATGGAGGATGAGAGGTGACCTGATAGAGGTGTATAAGATGATGAGAGGCATTGATTGCGTGGATAGCCAGAGGCTTTTTTCCCCAGGGCTGAAATGGCTAACACGAAGGGGCTTAGTTTTAAGGTGCTTGGAAGTAGGTACAAAGGGAATGTCAGAGTTAAGTTTTTCACATAGAGAGTGGTGAGTGCGTGGAATGCACTGCCAGCGACGGTGGAAGAGGTGGATATAATAGGGTCTTTTAAGAAACTTTTAGATAGGTACATGGAGCTTAAAAAAATAGAGGGCTATGCGGTAGGGAAACTGTAGGAAGTTTCTAGAGTAGGTTATATTGTTTGCACAACATTGTGGGCCGAAAGGCCTGTAATGTCCTATAGATTTCTATGTTCTATGTTCGATGTAAAAAGATTCAGCTGGTTAAGCAGAACAGGAAGGAAGGTAGCTATGATGCCTTAGCTGCTACATGAGGTGCAGGAAGAGCCAAAAAAAAGTGACATACGGGTTTACATCAGATGACATTTTACAACGGGCAAAATTAAAATTGTACAAGTTCTTTAGTACAGTTCAGGACCAGATTCTTTAAAGTAAACTGTGTAGTCTATGGTGCTGGTTGTGGTGGAGATGAAAACAGTTAATAAAAACGCAAGAAAATCTGCAGATGCTGGAAATCCAAATCAATACACACAAATTCTTTTCCATAGATGCTGCCTGACCTGTTGAGTTCCTCCAGCATTTTGTGTGTGTTGCAACAGTTATTAAAGTTGCCTTGTCCCAAGCATAATCTTTAAGCCCAGAGGCCAGGCTGTCTACAAACACAAGCCTACACCTTCGTGGACATCCCTATTTTTACCCCTATGGTGTTGACTGTCCCATATCCACGTTTGTTGATGTGAATTAAAGAACGGAAACACTCTGGTTTCCTCATCTGTATAAGTCTAGGGAAGACAAAATCCGGCCCCACCAAATGTGTGAGATTGAGACCCGAGCCCCCTCCTCCCCCCAAAGCCCCTGTTTGTCTGGATGCTGTGTAATTTGTTACCCTGTTACAAATTAATGCCACAAAATAACAAACAGCACACTGCATGCTATTAAAAGAATTATATTTGTGAATCTTAACTAAGGGGTTAGTAAGAAATAACAAAAAGAAAAGGGCCCATTCTAATTAAACAGTCAAATGTGCACAGTTGGAGCTCCATCTTGAACTTCCCTGTCACTCAGGCGCTGAGCTCTCGGTCAATCTGAAAGCTCACAACACCTTCTGATCACTCGCAATCCATCTCGAACAAACATGTCTCCCATTGGATCCTAGACTATGACTAGTTCTTCCCAGCGTCTTCTCTCTCCATCTCCTCTTAAACAAAAGCCTAGGACCAACCTTATTGTCTCTCAACAAGAAAATCTTCCCGCTAATTGGATGGCACACATTCCACATCTTCAACAATAACCCAAACAGGCTGAAAGCATAACGAACAGCTCTTACAGAGTTGCTAAATGAAATACCTACAGTATAACAGTAAAGATGTGAACTAGGGAACTTCTTTGGTTGTCCATCGAAATCCGATGACGACGTCTACTCCTTTAACGGTGAGATCTTTGATGACTATACAGTCCTATCCTGGACCCATAAGCTCTATTGCAGGTGGGACATGTATATGTGGTAGTGGTGGCAACCATGGCTGCATTTCTCCTGGCTCTCTTCTGCTGTCTGCGGGTTGTTCTTTCCATCTCCAGAATACGAACCCCGTCCCTACACAGCTGTCGCCAAGTGGTATGGTCAGCAGCAACCTCCTCCAGGTCCTTGGGTCTGATCTTGCACTTCCTTAAAGCACTCTTCATCTGATCCTTATAGCGCTTCTTCGGCTTTCCAGCTGAGCGTCGACCATGACGTAACTGGCCGTATAGCACTCTGCAGGGTAGCCGACATGGGGGCATCCTTATCACGTGTCCCAGCCACTGCAGCTGACACCCTACTTAATCAGGACTCTGACGCAGACCCCACCATCCTGGATGATCTGCCTGAACTTCCTCCTATCCACGACCTCAGTCTACCACCAACCTTCCAGGAGGTTCTATCAGCTGTCCATTCCCTTAAGAACAACAAGACCGCTGGCACTGACAATATCCCTGCTGAGTTACTGAAGAACGGAGGATACACGTGTATGCGCACCCTCTACCAGTACATCACTAAGGCCTGGACTGATGAGAACATCCTACAGCAATGGAGAAATGCAAACATCGTTGTCATTTATAAGAACAAGGGTGACAAGGCCATCTGCGGCAATAGTAGGGGCATATCACTCCTTTCTGATGCTGGAAAGGTTCTGACTAGGGAACTACAGAACTATAAAATCACACTTTTAGAATAGCATTATCTAAAATATGTCTACTCTGTTCAAAACAAACATTACCAGTTAGAAGTGAGTCATGTGAGCCATATGTACATAAAGCAGGTAATGTTAAAACTGAAGTTTACAGTGACATTTTAAGCAGAAGTTAACCTGGCAATGATTAGCCAAAAATTGCTCAATTTGGTTAAATGTAAAACGAAGCTATGTGGTAAAATAACATCCAAATTGTATAGGACAGCTTATGCCAATACTTGTAAAACAATGTACAATATTTCCCAACGGCTAGGGCGGAACAGCTGGGAAGTCTCACTCAAGCATTGCCCCAATTCTCCTTGACAGTTTTAATCCTTTTGCTGTTGTCATGGTTTTTAGCAATATCTAAAACACTCGCAATTTTATTTCACTCTTGTCATCTCACACAAGTAATAGTATGTTTTCCTTTAACCTACGTTTCAACTTATTTACAATAACATTTATTAAGACAGGCGTAACTGCTTCTAGAGTTAATCTGGAATACTTAGTAAAAATATTATGCATATGTTCTACGTATTCATTAACATCATTGTCTTCTGTCCAACATTGTTTTTTTATGCCAGTCTACAGTGCGGGGGAAACATTTTCTTGGAACCCCTGTGAGTTCAGTTCAAGGTACATTTAAGTCAATGTATCGCCCATGCTCTCTGAACCCTTTTGCCTCCCGTCTCCCGTAGTGCAATTGGGAACTGCCAGCTGTGACAGGGCACCAGCTGACACCGGCCTCACTGAGCACTCAAGAGGTGCCACCTGGCATAGGACTTGTTGAAACCATGCCTGGGAAAAGCAGGGGAAAGCAGGGATATAGCATCTAGTTCGCCCTCAGTCTTTGACGTTAATTGTTTCTTTTCAAACACTGAAGTGGACGCGATTAGACTTGGCCTGTTCTTTCCGTGTCCTTTCCTTCTTTAGCTTTTGGTCATTCTCTCTGCTTTTTTACGTGGTTCATCTAACCGTTTTTGCATTTCACATCAGACAAACACCAGCCATCCTACAGTCTTCTCACATTTTCCTTTCTCTAACAGCACATCCGCAGGTAGTCTATTCCATCAATGCAATATATTATTCTTAACGTACTTAATGTTTTCCTATATAGCCTTCCATTTTTCTATCATCCATGTGATTCTCTAAGAGTTTCTTAAATACCTCTAATGGTTCTGACTCTACCACCACCCCGGCGGGTTGTTCCACGCACCCACCACTCTCTGTGCAAACTGTGTAAATACAAAAAGAAAAACAAAGAAATGCGACTACTACTAATAGTAATAATAACTGAGCAATAAATATTGAAAACATGTGATGAAGAGTCCTTGAAAGTGAATCCATGGGTTGTGGGAATCTGCTTTCCTGCAATAGCGCTCAGTGTAGATGTGCTGAATGGTGGGGAGGTCTTTACCCTTGAAGTACTGGACTGTATCCATTACTTTTTGTAGGATTTTCCATTCAAGGGTGAGTTTCCAACCCAAGTCATAATGCAACCAGACAATATACTCTCCACCACACATCTATAGAAGTTTGTTCGTTTTAGATAACATGCAGAATCTTTGCAAACTACTAAGAAGGTGGAGACACTGCCATGCTTTCTTTGTAATGACACTCATGTGCTGGAGCCGGGACAGATCCTCTAAAATGAAGTGATAACAAAGAGGAATTTAAAGACTGCAGCATGCTGTTGTGCAGAGGGACCTGGGAGTGCTTGTTCATGAATCACAAAAGGTTGGCTTGCAGGTACAACAGGTTATTAAGAAGGCAAACGGAATGTTGGCCTTCATTGCTAGAGGGATTGAATTCAAGAGCAGGGAGGTCATGCTGCAACTATACAGGGTACTGGTGAGGCCGCACCTGGAGTACTGTGTGCAGTTCTGGTCTCCATACTTGAGGAAAGATATACTGGCTTTGGAGGTTCACCAGGTTGATTCCAGGGATGAAGGAGTTAACCTATGAGAGATTGAGTCACCTGGGACTATACTCTCTGGACTTCAGAAGAATGAGAGGGGATCTTATAGAAACATACAAAGTTTTGAAAGGGATAGATAAGATAGAAGTAGGAAAGTTGTTTCCATTGGTAGGTGAGACTAGAACTAGGGGACATTGCCTCAAGATTCAGGACAGAAGATTTAGGACGGAGATGAGGAGACACTGTTTTTCCCAGAGAGTGGTGAATCTGTGGAATTCTCTGCCCAGGGAAGCAGTTGAGGCTTCTTCACTAAATATATTTAAGGTACAGTTAGATTGATTTTTACATAGTGGGGGAATTAAGGGTTATGGGGAAAAGGCAGGTAGATGGAGCTGAGTTTACGGACAGATCAGCCATGATCTTATTGAATGGTGGGGCAGGCTCGATGGGCCAGATGGCCGACTCCTGCTCTTATTTCTTATGTTCTCTCCACTTCTTGATCCCTTGATAAGAACTGGCTAGTGGATTTCCGGTTTTCTCCTCCTGAAGTAAAAACTCAGCTTTGTCTTGCTGACATTGAGTGAGAGATTACCATCTTGTACACCTCCATCACGTCACTTTTCACTCCAAAGAGAAAAGCCCTGTCTTACCCAAATTATCCTCATAAGATATGCCCTCAAATCCAGGCAGCAACCTGTTAAAACTCCTCTGTAGCCTCTTTGAAGCTTCCACTTCCTTCCCATAAGAACAGGACAGGACAATGATTGACTTGTTGGTGGTGGTATTCCCATGCATCTGTCAGCCTTGGCCCCCATGTCAGATTTGGGAAATCCAACAATCCTCCACAAGTTATAGTTGGCTGAATTCAAGTATATCTGATAACTTGTAAGCTTATACCCAATAACTGAGCATTCAAGTGTACTGTCATGAAAACCTAATTTGCTTTAGAACGTTTCTCAGGCAAAGGAAGCTAATGTCCCTATCCGTTTAGCCAGACGTTAGATTCTATTCTCTTGTTGACCTCAATGGCCTCTGAAATAGCCCAGAAAGCCTTTACAGTATGAAAGAAAATGATAAAGTATCTGATCACTGTGCAGTGCAATATATTATAAATATGGTCTTGATGATGTTTGCTATGTCCTGACTGTAAGTCAGAACAAAGGAAGCTTTAGGATAAGATGCTTGGTCACTACCTGAGCTGGCAATTGTAGCAAATGAGTAAAAGGGTAAGGAACAGGATGGAGAATGATAAACACATTGTGCCAGGAAGAGATAGAGAGCACAAATTTAAAACTAAATCAGTAGATAATGCTGGAAGTTACAAAAATAATAAAATGAAACTTGACGTCCAAAGCGGATGAACGTAGAGTGTAAAAAGAAATAAACATGATTTGATTGTCATAAGGAGACGGAAAGATGTAACACAGAGATTATTGCTGGGCCTCAAATATTTTTTTCAAATAATGTAAAAGGAAAGTAAGTTGTGATGAGGACTTTGGCTGGGGATATTGATTGGTTTAGTGAATGGGCAAAGAGAGTACAATGTGGGAAAATTTGAAATAGTGCATTTGATATGAAAAATACTAAAACATATATTGTCTAAATTGAGAGAGATTGCAGAACTCTGAGATGTAAAGGCACTGGCTGTCTTTGAACTTAGCTATAAAAAGGCTAGTCTGCTCGCTTATTGCTATGAAGTAGGAAAGTTAGACTACTATTATATAAGTCAATGTTGAGATTACATTAGAAAGACTATATGTAAGTACTACCTTATTTAATGAAGGGTGCTCATGCATTCGAAGCAACCAAGAAAAGAATTACTAGAGAAACACCAGGAGTGAGGAGTTATATCAGGGGAAAGGCTTGGCTTATATCAATTGGAGTTTAGAAGAATGACAGGTTTTTAGAAGAAAAACATATAAAATTCAAGGGTATCTTGACAGAGAGGTGGAGCAAAGTCAAGATGGCGCTGAATGATGACTCCTTTGCTTGCAACCAGAAACCGCTCTATTTCTATCTTTGATATCTCTTTTTTCCCCTTTTCAAAGTTCTTTTGAAAACCCTGACCTGGAGTTACACTCTGACTTCGGATCTTTGTGGGAATGGGACCTGTTCTCAGGGCCTCACGACTGGCCATTTTTCGATATCCCGAGGATGCGGCCTGGAAGACTAGCACGCCTTCAGGGTTCCGGAATTTCGTGGCTCTGGGGACAGGCTGATTCTAGGCCGGTGCCCCTGACTGAAGCATCGCGGTAGAACACAGAACATCGGGAGCAGTGGGTTCGCTGCCGGGGGTTGTGTGTCCAGAGAGCTGCGCCTTTTTGGTGCCGACTCTCTGGGCACAGAGCTTGGAAAAAACGACGCAACAGATTGTTAACATCATAAATCAGTGAGTTGTTTATTATATCTCCCCTCTCACTGTGAAACGGGGGCACCTCTTCTTCCCTTATTAGGGAGAAAGAGAGCCTGTGGTATGTTGAATTACCAGGTGAACGAGTAGTTTTTCGGGTACTGCAAGTCAGTGTCTTTATTGATGCTTGCTGCACGCTTGAGTCCTCGGTGGAGGGCACTGATGCTTTTTTGCTTGTGGTGGTGGGGGGGGGGGTCGTTGCCTTGCTTCTGCTTGTGCATGGGAGGGGGG
Source organism: Mobula birostris (assembly GCF_030028105.1). NCBI lineage: Eukaryota > Metazoa > Chordata > Chondrichthyes > Myliobatiformes > Myliobatidae > Mobula > Mobula birostris. Next base: position 83,064,944 of record NC_092377.1, on the reverse strand, counting down.
AGCTGGGGCTCTAACGTTTTAACTGTCATTCTTTCTTCAGGGCACTTCTCTGTTTTCTGGATGTTTGTGAAGAAAACGAATTTCAGGATGTATATTCTGTAAATTTCTCTGACATTAAATGTATCTATTGAAACTAGGTGGATATGAAGAAAATGTTATTTATTTTGGGAGAATGCAGAGCCAGGGGATTATGGTTCAAAAATAAAGTGTCTCCAATTTAAGAGAGAAATGAGGCATTTTTTTTCTCTCTCAGAGGTACTAAGTCTTTTGTACTCTCTTCCTCAAACAACAATGGAGGCAGAGTCTAGATATTTTTAAAGCAGAGGTATTTAGCTCCTACCATCAACATCCATCATCAAGGATCCCCACAATCTCGGCCATGCTGTCTTCTCGCCAATGCCATCAGGAAGGAGGTACAGGAGCCTTAGGGCCCACATCACTAGATTCGGGAACAGTTATTACCCTCTGTCATCAGGCTCCTAAACCAGAGTGGATAACTTCACTCACCTCAACACAAAACTGATTCCACAACCTATGGACTTGCTTTCATGGACTCTGCAACTCATGTCCTCAATATTATTTATTTATTTATTGTTGTTATTTTGCTTTTTTATTTTTGTATTTTCATAATTTGTTGCTTTGTACACATTGATTTTTTCATTTTTGTTTAATGGCTGTTCATCATTGATTCTATTGCTTTTCTTTGTATTTACTGTGAATGCCTACAAAAATGAATCTCAAGATAGTACACTATAAGTGATATATATGTACTTTGATAAGCGAGGGAATCGTCAACTGGCTGACGATCTGAACAAGTTTTATTGTAGATTCGACACCTTCATTCCACCCAGCCAAAACACAGACCTACCTACAACCCCCATCATCCATCACCCTGACATCTCAGTATCTGCTTTCTCACCCCACATTACAAAAGCTGCTCGCCCTATCCCCCTTCACTTCAACCCTCTTGTACCTGCACTCAGGATCTGTGAGAGGGAGGTGAGTCAGCTGTTCCGGAGGCAGAAGACTAGGAAAGCACCAGGCCCAGACGGCGTGTCGCCATCCTGTCTGAAGACCTGCGCTGATCAGCTGGCCCTCATCTACACACGAATCTTCAATAGATCACTGGAGCTGTGTGAAGTCCCTCATTGCTTCAAGCGCTCCATTATCATTCCAGTCCCTAAGAAACCCACTGTCAAGGGACTAAATGACTATAGGCCTGTTGCCTTGACATCTGTGGTCATGAAGTCCTTTGAGAGACTAGTGTTGGCTCACCTGAAGGACATCACTGGCCCCCTGCTGGACCCCCTGCAGTTTGCTTATCGGGCAAATAGGTCAGTGGATGATGCAGTCAACATGGGACTGCATTACATACTACAATACCTCGACAGCGCAGGAACTTCTGCGAGGGTCTTGTTGGTTGACTTTAGCTCGACGTTCAACACCATCGTCCCAGAAATCCTCCACTCCAAACTCACCCAGCTCACTGTCTCCCCTGCCATCTGTCAGTGGATCACAAGCTTCCTTACTGACAGGGTGCAGGAAGTGAGGCTGGGGAGCATCATTTCTAGCACCCGGACAATCAGTACCGGTGCCCCCCAGGGATGTGTGCTCTCCCCACTGCTCTTCTCCCTTTACACTAATGACTGCACCTCACAGGATCCATCTGTTAAACTCCTGAAGTTTGCAGACGACACAATTGTCATTGGCCTTATCCGAGACTGTGATGAGTCTGTATACAGACAGGTGGTGGAATGGCTGGCCCTCTGGTGTGGTCAGAACAGTCTGGAGCTAAATACGCTCAAGACTGTGGAGATGACAGTGGACTTCAGGAGGAGCCCCCCAATACTCCCTGCACTCACTATACTCAACAGTATTGTGTCTGCTGTGGAGACCTTCAGGTTTCTGGGTGTCACGATCTCCCAGGACCTGAAGTGGACACCCAACGCGGACACTGTTATCAAAAAGGCTCAGCAGAGGTTGTATTTCCTACGTCAACTCAGAAAGTACAACCTGCCTCAGGAGCTGCTGATTCAATTCTATTCAGGAATAATCCAGTTTGTTCTCTGTTCATCCATCACTGTCTGGTTTGGATCAGCTACCAAACAAGACAAGAATAGACTCCAAAGAACCGTCAGGGCTGCGGAAAGGATTATTGGTGTGAAGCTGCCCTCGATCCAGGACTTATATGCATCTAGAGTCAGGAAGCGAGCAAGCAGCATCATTGTAGACCCATCACACCTTGGACAAAACCTGTTCCAACTCCTTCCTTCTGGTAGGCGCTTTAGATCATTGTATGCCAGGGCAAATAGGTACAAAACAGTTTCTTTCCGTATGCCATCAGTCTTGTGAACACTTGAATTTTAGTCTATTATAAACCAAGTCCACCTGTACATACACAGGTATACCTCATTGTATATAGTTCACGATTATTTGCACTATTGTTTTGTTTGCTTTTTGATTCTGTACAGCGAGAGCTCAGGGAAACCGGCATCAAATTCCCTGTATGTGTCCACATACTTGGCGATAATAAAGGATTCTGATTCTGATGAAAAGTTATTTTGAATATGAAGCTGTTGGATCAACTATGAGCTTGCTTAAACATAGAGTAGGCGTGAAGAGCTAAGCCAACTCTGATTCCTAATTTGTATTTTTGCAGGGTAAAGTAAAAGTTCTGTTAAGGTCATTTCTGCCCTTTTATTTAGACCTTACCAAATTGTGCACATTAATTTTCTCCAGATCATTGACTGTTTGGCTGTTAGGCTGGTCAAACAGTAAATTAGACTTTTTTTTCAGTAGTCCTTTGTGGGAAAATCGATTACTCTAATACAATGGGATAATTTTAGAATGTCTCACATCCAGCCTTGGCAAATGACAGCATAATTTTTCTCTGCCAAATTATGAAAGGCATGTTGAACAACACAACTAATCAATCCCATGAATGAGAATGGAAATAAATGGGTAAATTTCTAGTCAAAACGCTAGACAGTGAAATGTTTAGAGACGCTGCAGGAATTGGATATATTTATTCCTGATAACTGCCGGAATTGTAAAATGTATTTGTCATTGACAGCTACATTAAGGGCAAATAATTTGCTGATGTAATTGTTGCATGAACAATTCTAATCTTTTTTTAAAGTAGTATCAGCCTCTTCCCAATTGCAGAAGGATGGACTCATGAACTCAATTCTTTGAACTAGGCAGCAGCTATGAAAATAGTGTGCAAGTGACCTGAGAAATTCTGCCCAGTCCAAAAGGGCTGCAATGGGATTTGAGACCAACATAATTTTTGTAGCACTGGTGACAGGTTGGCAGGCAAATCTCAGAAGCTGTTACCCAACAGAATGGAAGCCACAATCAGGAATTGGTCCAACCAGCAATCTGTGGAAAGCTCAGTGGGCCAAGCAACATCTGTGGGAGGAAAGAAATTGTCAATGTTTTGGGTTGTAATCCTGCACTAGAACTGGTTTGGTTTACTATTGTCATATGTACTGAGGTACAGTGAAAAGCTTATCTGACATACTGTTCAAGGATTGTCATTCATCAGCAGCCTGCTTACATGACACTAGCAAAGAGTCCAGAATCCTGTCGAGAAAAATACAATCTATTACACAGATTGGTGTTCCTGCACCCTAGTTACAGGAAATGGATCAATCCCAATGACATGTGCTTGACAAAGAAGTAGGAACCAAAGCTAATTTGCTTATTTAGCTTATGTTTCAGATTCCTGGAAGTTTGGCATAAAGTCTCAATCTCAATTTTTATTTTGCCAAAGGTTGACAGCAGTTTGTTGGTATAACCGCTTGAGTACAGTGCCATGGAGAGAGTTCTATTGGCATGCTGCCAGCCAGGGGCTCCCAACCTTTTTTATACCACAGACCCCCTACCATTAACTGAGGAATCTATGGACCCTAGGTTGGGAACCACAGCTGCCAACTAAGGGATTCCTACTGTTACAATTCTTTCTTATCCTGAATGGGAAGAAAAAAATAATGCGCGTGTTGTGTTCAATATTGAGGGATAGTGCAGAGCACACCGAGAAGCTAGCCTGCAGGATATTCAACGGAACTTTATTGATAACACTGCTTGTGCATCATGTGAACTCCTCCCACGTGCGAGCAGCTAACTGAGTGGCATAGGATTAATACAATTAGCTACCACCACATCCCTCCTTCCTGAAAAAAAGAAAAAGCAGGTATGTACTTCTTGTTCACAGAAATGCATTGAAATTATAGTCACTGAAGTTGAGTGATTCAGTTAATTTTACCCATAGCACATAACTTATCCTCCTTACATAAACATAAAAAAGAATGGCCAACATTATAACTGCCTTTCTCTTTCTTTTAATGGTCTTTGTTCTCTCTTTGTTTTCCTCCTTTTTTAAAGAACAGTCTCATTTTGTGAAATGTTTTCAACATTAGAAATCTCTTTAAAAAAGTAGTAAATCTAATGGAGGTCGGGGTAGACTACCTGAACACTGCGGCAAAGTGAGATTATTCTGTCTCTCTGGTCACTTGTCCTAAACAACTAGGCTATAGAGTACATCTCTGTGGTGGGACAGATAAGCAACCTCATCTGGTATAGGTTCCTAGAAGTGTTGGAGCAGATGGAGATTCTTGAACAGGTGTGTCCACCTCAGGTAAGTGGTCCTCATCATAAGGATCAGCCCATTCTATTGCTTCCTCTACCTTCTGTGGATTTTGAAGGCACACAAGTGTACACCTGCTCTGCCTGATTTCACCTTGTGATGCTCTGATCACAAACGATTGTGATGAATGCTACCAGACTTTTATTCCTTTGGTGAATTGGTCTGAAACCCAAACAGCTTCACTACTCCTGAGCGGCGGCAAAGACTTTGCTTTGTGTCTGAAATCATGCATGCTCTTTATTTTCTCACACTGTGTTGTCTCGAAATTTCTCAGTTTGTCCAGTAAGTGAGGTTGGAGAAGGGAAAAGAGAATAGGCAGGCTTGTTCTTAGTCTCTGGTCCATTGATAGCTCTGAGGAACTGCATCCATTAAGAGGCATGGAGCGATAAGCTAGCAGAGCTTTTAGGGGTCTCTTGCCTTCAATAGAACACTCTATATAGTTTGCACTGCTCTTTCCACTTCTCCATTTGCTTGTGGGCACTGTGGACTGCTTGTCTGGTGTTTAAACTCACAGTCCCTAGCAAAGGCTTTGAATTTTGAGCAACTGAATTGTGGACCACTGTCTGACACAAGTGTCCCTGGTATTCCATGTCGAGTGAATACAGTTTTCAGGTGTTGTATAACTGCTGCTGAGGATGTAGAGGACAGCTTGGACACATCAACATTCCATGAGTAGTAATTCACAATGAGAAGATATTTGCCTCTTTTCAGCTCAAAAATGTCTGCACCTGCAAATTGCCATGGAAAGTCTGGAAATTTGGTGGGACTGAGAGATTTTCCATGTCTTTGTGCCGTTTTCTGCATGCTTCACATTGCTTCACATAATCTCCCAGTTGTGTGCTTAGACCATGCCACCACATTGATTGCCTTGCTCTTAAGTGACATTTTTCAATGCCTTGATGTCCATGATGGATTTGACTGATGATTTTGGTGTGCATAGAAGCAAGAATGATATGTCTAGAGCCCTTTAGCAACAAGCTATCAAGAATGATAAGTGTGTCTCTTAGGCCAGTAAGATCTGAGCTTGTGAGCTTTTAGGAACAGCTGGATATCCATGCTAACAGTATTACAAGACTTTGCTATAGATTTGGTCCTTTTTCAACTCAGTGCAAATCTCATTCAGTTTACTCTATGATGCAGTAAAACTTTCAAGTACCTGAGCTAAGTAGGTGTTGGTATCTTCCATGATAGAGGAATCAGCTTCCATCCACTCACTTTTGCATGGCAACCTCAGCAGAGTGTTTGGTGTTGTGAAAGCTTTGCCAGGGACATTTTCAATGCCATAACAGTATCGCATAAGACTTATCTTGAATCTTTGCAGATGTGGAAGTAAGTAACCCAAGAGTTTCAAGCTGAGGAGGCTGACAAGTGTCTTGTGGTTTGATTCATGTAGGAATTTAGTGTCTGCCAAGTAGCAGCTGAAATGTTCATAAGCCCACATGTGAGCCAATGTCTCCTTTTTGATTTATTCAGTAGGACTCAGTGCTCTTGATGCATATGCCACCGATTTCCATACACCACTACAGTTTTGCATGAGCACTCCCCCTAGGCCAAAGGAAGAGGCATCTGCTGAAACCTTGGTTGTTTTGCTCGGATCAAAGAATGCTAATGTTGGCGGAGCGATAAGCTCTGCTTTAGATGTTGAGAATCATTTCTCCAGTAGTGCATCCCAGGCCCAAACTTTTCTCTGAAAGATGAAGTAATGTAGTGGATTTATTTTCTCTGTCAAATCTGGAATTAACTTTCCTAGCTGGTTTACCATGCCAAGGAAACAGCAGATCTCCGATACATTCGTAGGTTCTTCCCTGTTCTGAACTCCTGTCAGATTGTCTGAATCAGGTTGCACTCTCTCTGAGGACGGTTGGTGGCGCACAAACTTCAGCTCCAACTTTGTAACTGTGCATTTCTTTTTGTTCAGGGTGATTCCAGCCTGTTTCAGTTTCTCCAAGGCAATTCTGCTCTTCTGTCATGCTTTTCACTTCACTCTTCCGGAGATGAGTATATCATTCATGTAGCAGGCTACTCCTTCCAGTCCCTCCAAAATTTGGTTCATCCTCATCTGAAAGAGTTCGGGGTTGATGAGATGCTGAAAGGGATTCTCTTGAAGGCATAGCATCCATAAAGTGTGATAAAGGTTATGAGCTTCTGTAACTCAGGAGCTAAACAGGTCTGCTAGAATCCTGACTTTGCATCTAGTTTGGTGAAGAGTCACCCAATATACCCAATGTGTGCTCAACAGAGGGCAGAATAAACTTTTCCCACCTCACTGCATTATTCAATTTTGTTAGATCAACATAAATCCCCCACTGTACCGTCTGGCCTTGGAACAGGAACAATACCTTCACACTAGTCAATAGATCCATTCACTCTAGCTATGATGTCAAGTGCCTCCATTCTCTCAAGCTCAGCTTTAACTTTGTTCATCAATGGGACTGATATAGGTCTCACTGTGGTCTGAGAAAAGGGCATCACTCCTGGCCTCAGTTGGAAAAGTTACTCTATTTTCAGTACCCCAGGACTGTGAACAACACTGGGTACTTTTCCTGTCACTGAACATTGTTGAACTAATGCAACCTTGCGATAAGGTTCAGCTTCTCAATAGTATGCTGTTCCTGTAGTGACAAGAAGAGATTCTGAACAACATGGATGTTATCTTTTAAATGTTTCTCATTTTTATGGATGGAAGGAGTAAACATTCCTTTCACACTGAGCTTATGTTTCCCTGGCCCTATGAGCACTTTCTTTGCTGGGCTCAGCATAATGCCTGTTTTCTTTGCCAGTTTTGTGAACAGACATTTGAGGATAGCTATGACACTTGTCCCAGTATCTATCTTGAATGCCGCTGCCTCATTTTGCAACTAAACCATTGTACACCAGCGTTGTATATTTGAATCTAGAGCCCCAAGGAAAGCTCTCTTCTCATCTGGGTTGTGGTCTTCTTTGACCTCCTGACTGTTTTTGAGTGACTCTCTATTATAGCCAACTCTATTGCATTGGTGGCATTTCCCTTCTTTTGCTGTACAGAGCTCCTTGACATGGAATGAGACTTGCAACATCTCCTGCAGTTGACCATGTTACCAGCATTTTGTTTCACTTGTCCATTTTGTTTGAGCTGAGCTCTACTGTCCCCTCTTTCTGTAGTCTTTCCGAACTGCACTTTGTTTCCTCTCATATATCACATTTCACGTTCCTGTGAAATATTCTTTGAATTTGTACCACATTGTTTTGTACTGCTTTTCCTGAGCACTCATCAGTCCAAATAGGCTGAAGATATCATCTACTTTGTCACCTATGCAGTATATCAGTGTGTTTACTTAATGCTCTTCTGAAGCCTGAGTGAGATTGCTTGCAACCCTAAAACTCTCAAAGCCCCTGAGCTACCTCTCGAAGTCCCCTGGTTTAGAAAAATTAAATGTTATTGGCGGGGGGGGGGGGGCTTTATTCGATAAGTAGATGGAGGTACTGCTTGTATTTGCTCCATTTTCCTGTTTATTTGTTTATTTATTACTTTACTTATTTGGACTACAGAAGTCTTCTTTTCTCTCCCTAAGAGTGCAACTAACTTCTTTAATTTCTCTGCTGTGCCTGTGTCTCTGTCAGTCTATTGGCCTTTGGTCTATATCCAGACTGCTGCCCTTTGAGTAGTCAGCTGACAAGCAACCTGTAAATGAACCGTGGCTGATAAAAATAGAGCTCAAACTGCCAGTCTGAGAGAGAAATCCTTGTACAATACAGGTTTTTGTTCAGCTGTTAAAAGTCACTGCCCCTCCCAGAATTAAACAATATTCAGCTTTGGAACTCGGCCTTCTGACAGCTATGAGAACTCCATGCCTTATTTTTAGGGTTATGCCATGGTATTTAAGGGTTCAGATTTCCAATGATCATCAACCTTAAACATAAACTCAATTCTCTCTCCATAAATGTTGCCTACCCCTTCCCAGAATAACTTCTGTCCTTTCAATAGCTGCTCTTAGATTGTTCAGTTATGAAACCTAAAAAAAGTTGTTTCCAAATCTATCAGTTTAATATCAACCATCCCAGCTACCAGGTATCCACTGCATTCAGATTGCAAAACTACAAACCATTGAATGGGTCAAACAAAACTTCAGAACTCCTGGAATGTTTCCATTACCCAATAGGGATGAAGAATGAAGTTATAAAACTTGCATGTCTGCAGTAAGAACATTAAATAAATCATCATTTCCTTTCCAAATAACAGAGTTCTGCTTAAATAAAGTTGCCAACCTTTGCTGATGGGAGGTGAGGCAGCGATATAGAACATCTGTTTTAAATAAATGAACTTGATACAACTTTCATGTCTTGCCAAGAATACTGATTAAATGTCATCATCAACTATAGCCAGGGCTAGAACTATTTGCATTGAAAAGATGGTGGAGACAGATTCAGTAAAAATTTTAAAAAGGAAATATTATGCAAGAGTTGAAGCACGCAACGGTTGCATATTTATAAGAACAGAACTAGACTGTGGTACAATGCACTGAATTGACCCTTGTAAGTGTTATAATCACTTTTATCCACATCTCTGCAGTGCCTTTCAGATCATACCCAACTGCTTTAAAGGTTAGAAGAGTCAGAAAACCTTGTCACATTTAGACATAATTTAGGTGTACACATGAAAAACTGTGGCCTGTAGGACTCTGGGCACAATGCAGGAAGCTGCAATTAGGCAGGTCACATAGGGTCAGCAGGGAGACAAGCCCTTTGTCCCAACAAGTCTGCACTGCCCATCAAGCGTTCATCTGCACTAATATTATCCATTTCATTTCTATTCACAGATTTCCCACAATTCATCCCGCCTGATTAGACCACTACCACTCCACACATCAGCATTAAGGGAAATCGGCAGTGGCCAGTTTACCTTGTACATGGCACGTGTTAGGGATGTGAGAGGAAACTGTAGTAACCAGGGGAAACACACATGCTCACTAGGAGACCTTCCTTTTAGTAAAACTTCTGTGATTCCACAGGCATATATCTGCAATGTATGCAGACGTGCTGACAATTTTGGTATAAAACACAACCACTTTTCATCCGGCACATGAACTGCTTCCCATGTACCACATTCGTCACTTGAAAATTGGCGGGACTAGGTTTTGCTGCTCCCAGGACAATTTGCACTGACCCTCTGAGGCATGCAAGGCCACGAGAAGGAATTTGGCTAACTCTTTATAACCATAGTGTAGTCAGCTTTATCCTCAAGGGGCATTTAAACCAGCAGGATGTATCTTAGAATGGAATTAAATTAATTTTCACTGACTTTACACCACATAATCTCTGACCAGGTTCCTCATTAAGAAGAACATATTGACACTTGGAATATGGGTAGCTGATCCCTACCTAACTGTCTAAGTGCCACCAAACACATTTTGAATGTTAACTCATTGACCAGATTTTCAGACTGTTGCTGCCACTGAAGTCAGTGAAAATTAATTTCATTCCACTCTAAGATACATCCTGCTGATTTATATGTCTTTGAAGATTTAGGTGCTCGTTGTATTGATGAAATGATTGAAGACATCGAGTATCAACTATGCACAGAGTTATTACTCAGAGGAATGGCTTTTAAAATACTGTTATCCATTCTGAGAACAGTGGTGAGCACTTCTGGTTCAGTAGGTATTATTAATCTTTCAGCAGAATGTATGAGATTTTCCACACTTTGCTATCATTTTGGAAATGTTATAAGAAGCAATGAGACCACTGTCAAGGTCACTTTTAGCTTTCTTGAAAAATGACTCAAGTGTGCAACAATTTTCAAATGCTTCTTTCTTCTTCTGGAACTGAGTAATACCATGAGTAGTCTTTTCAGGGTGTCTTTTACAGAAGTGTCCCTGCAGTCGTGATGGGTTCATGGCTTCATTAGTCAGTACAGCATTACAAATAAGACACAGGGGACATCGCTGATCTGACAGGAACAGAAGAAAACCATACTGTTAGGGATGTTAGGGATAAATTTGTCCTGGTGAGGAAGAAGAAGAATGGTAGGGTGAAGGAACCATGGGTGACAAGTGAGGTAGAGAAACTAGTCAGGAGGAAGAAGGCAACATACATGATGTTTAGGAAGCAAGGATCAGATGGGTCTATTGAGGAATATAGGGTAGCAAGAAAGGAGCTTAAGAAGGGGCTGAGAAGAGCAAGAAGGGGGCATGAGAAGGCCTTGGCGAGTAGAGTAAAGGAAAACCCCAAGGCATTCTTCAATTATGTGAAGAACAAAAGGATGACAGGAGTGAAGGTAGGACCGATTAGAGATAAAGGTGGGAAGATGTGCCTGGAGGCTGTGGAAGTGAGCGAGGTCCTCAATGAATGCTTCTCTTCGGTATTCACCAATGAGAGGGAACTTGATGACAGTGAGGACAATATGAGTGAGGTTGATATTCTGGAGCATGTTGATATTAAGGGATAGGAGATGTTGGAGTTGTTAAAATACTTTAGGACGGATAAGTCCCTGGGGCCTGATGGAATATTCCCCAGGCTGCTCCACGAGGCAAGGGAAGAGATTGCTGAGCCTCTGGCTAGAATCTTTATGTCCTCGTTGTTTACGGGAATGGTACCGGAGGATTAGAAGGAGGCGAATGTTGTCCCCTTGTTCAAAAAAGGTAGTAGGGATAGTCCGGGTAATTATAGACCAGTGAGCCTTACGTCTGTGGTGGGAAAGCTGTTGGAAAAGATTCTTAGAGATAGGATCTATGGGCATTTAGAGAATCATGATCTGAACAGGGACAGTCAGCATGGCTTTGTGAAGGGCAGTTCATGTCTAACAAGCCTTATAGGGTTCTTTGAGGAGGTGAGCAGGCATATAGATGAGGGTAGTGCAGTGGATGTGATCTTTATGGATTTTAGTAAGGCATTTGACAAGGTTCCACACGGTAGGCTTATTCAGAAAGTCAGAAGGCATGGGATCCAGGGAAGTTTGGCCAGGTGGATTCAGAATTGGCTTGCCTGCAGAAGGCAGAGGGTCATGGTGGAGGGAGTACATTTGGATTGGAGGGTTGTGACTAGTGGTGTCCCACAAGGATTGGTTCTGGGACCTCTACTTTTTGTGAATTTTATTAATGACCTGGATGTGGGGGTAGAAGGGTGGGTTGGCAAGTTTGTAGATGACACAAAGGTTGGTGATGTTGTAGATAGTGTAGAGGATTGTCGAAGATTGCAGAGAGACATTGATAGGTTGCAGAAGTGGGCTGAAAAGTGGCAGATGGAGTTCAACCCGGAGAAATGAGGGGTGGTACACTTTGGAAGGACAAACTCCAAGGCAGAGTACAAAGTAAATGGCAGGATACTTGGTAGTGTGGAGGAGCAGAGGGATCTCGGGGTACATGTTCACAGATCCCTGAAAGTTGCCTCACAGGTAGATAGGGTAGTTAAGGAAACTTACGGGTGTTAGCTTTCATAAGTCGAGGGATAGAGTTTAAGAGTCGCAAGGTATTGATGCAGCTCTATAAAACTCTGGTTAGGCCACACTTGGAGTACTGTGTCCAGTTCAAGTTGCCTCACTATAGAAAGGATGTGGAAGCATTGGAAAGGGTACAGAGGAGATTTACCAGGATGCTGCCTGGTTTAGAGAGTATGGATTATGAGCAGAGATTAAGGGAGCTAGGGCTTTACTCTTTGGAGAGAAGGAGGATGAGAGGAGACATGATAGAGGTATACAAGATACTAAGAGGAATAGATAGAGTGGATAGCCAGCGCCTCTTCCCCAGGACACCACTGCTCAATACAAGGGGGCATGGGTTTAAGGTAAGGGGAATGAAGTTCAAGGGGGATGTTAGAGGAAGGTTTTTTACTCAGAGAGTGGTTGGTGTGTGGAATGCACTGCCTGAGTCAGTGGTGGAGGCAGATACACTAGTGAAGTTTAAGAGACTACTAGACAGGTATATGGAGGATTTTAAGGTGGGGGGTTATATGGGAGGCAGGGTTTGAGGGTCGGCATAACAATGTGAGCTGAAGGGCCTGTACTGTGCTGTACTTCTATGTTCTATACTCCAGGTATGTAACATTGTAGTAGCACACTTTCTATAGTTTCTGTTTCGTAGAAACAGACGCATTGTGAGAACAAGTGCTCATGCCTGCCGAGCTATGGTTCTTCCTGTGTTCTCATCCTATTCTACTAATGGTCAATTAAGTCTCGTTTCTCAAGTCAGGGTGCCACTTACTGCCACCCCCCCAAAAATCTTGAATGCCACCTGACAACTTCTATTTCCCATAATGCTTCCTTAGGACACGTAACTGTGAATCACTGATCTAGCTGAAAACACCAGAATGCCTGGCATATCAGGGAAACAGGAAGCATAGAAAATAAAATATTATCAACAGTAAGGAAAAATTATTCAACCCAGCAAACGCAAGCTCCTCTATTGGATTGACAGATTCACAGCTGCATTCTATTCTATTCATTGGTGGTTGGAAAAGCGAAGAGAAAATGGTGGAACTCAGGGCTTCCAAGCCTTCATCTCTCCCTTGGCACAAAATTAGTTTCCACATCACTATTCATGCTTTGAGCTCCCATATGTTCTGTTCTTTGGCAATTTCAGCAGGCACGAATATCCAGACTGCTTTGTTCCACTGTTAGGATTTATTACAAGCAGCCAAAAATGGCTGATTCATCACTATGTTCCTCCATTCACAGAATGTTGTGTCTTACCACTACATTTATAAATACTCTTTATTGTTAATCTCTGCCAACCAAATGCCCTGGGACCAGATATTAGCTATTACAAAAACAACATATTAAAAAGTAAATTTAAATGTTTTTACCAATCTATTCTTTGTTTCTCTCTTCTCTCTCTATAATCACTTTTTTCCAGTTTGTTTCTTTTTCATTGGCTCTCAGAATTGTATTTATTTCTTCCTCCTTCTGAAACATTTCTCTGTGTGTTTTCAAACCTCTCTGATTAAGGACATACTATATTGGTTGGCATATTCACTCAGCTCAAGTGTCCTGATTCCTCATCTGTGCATCAACAGCTTGCAACTTCTTTATGGGTAATAAAGCTTTCAGTTGAACAGCTTTGAAGAAAATCTAACTTTAGGTGGACACTGATTCAGAATTTGGTTCAGAAATGTGACATTTGTAACTCCTGATATAGTTGTTCTCTCTGCTCATGTGAGATCTCTTCCTGAAGTTTGCATTTCAAGTCTTTCAATAATTCTCGCCTATTCAGTGCCCCCTTCTTCCTTGTAAAAGGCATGCAAAGCTCTAGTCAGGCCATGCATGAAACAGCATGAACAGTTCTTGACACTCCCCAAAGGAACGACATGCTGACCTCAGAGGAAAAACAGATGACAAGAGTTAAAACTACACAGAGTGATGTCATAGACTAAGCTTCTGCACTTACGTTAAGAGGTAACCTGAAGGAAATTTTCAAGATAGCAATAACTGATAGAGTAGTTTGAGAGAAGCTCTTTCTACTGGCTGGAGCGTGCAGTATGAGGGAATCAGAGTTCAAAAATTAGACCAAGCCCATTCAAGAATGAAGTTAAGAAATATTTGCACACGCTAAAGGGAATGAAATTTTGAAATACTTTTAACAAATTGATGATAGACCATTTGTCAATTTCAGTTCTGATATTGATAGATTTAAGTCAACCAAAGCAGTTAAGTGAACAAGGCACTGAAAAGTGGTGTAGGCTTCAGAGGATTCAGAATTCAGTGTTACAATAACTTTTTAAAATAACTCTCAACAGCACCACCTGGTGAGGTTACCCATCAGAGCAGTATACACGTCTCAGTGAACACAATTTAACTCTGCTTGTCACTATTTAAAAAAAACACACCAGATCATTTCCTTTACTACCGCTAATGATGTATAAAGATGGTCTTTGATCTCAAGCTTCAGCAACAACCCATAAATTCCTAAAGCATCATGCCGTTAGTTTATGACCTGAAGCAAATCCATACTGAAATTATAATTGTCTTGCATATTCAGAACTAACTGGCATTCAAATGTATTAATGAATTCATTCTTTTCTCTCCACTTACCAGAGTCTCAAATCAGGTTTTTTGACTCTTAACTCATCTGTTTCCATAATAGACAGTACCAATATATACTACTCTAGCCATTTGCAAAATGATGGACTGGCATATATTTTTGGATAGGATTGATCACAAATGCCAGGATGTGTTTTGGGGAGATGGACGATGTTTTCTGTTGTGCCATTATCCCTACCCTTTAAACTAAAGTAACTGCTGCACTCTAACACATTGAATCGCGAAGGTGTTAATATCTGAAATCCGAATCAGAATCACATCCATTATCATTGTTTTATATGACATGCAATACAGTACAAAGACATAAAATTACTATAAATTACTAAAAGAATAAATAATGTATCAGAAAAGGAATAACAAAGTAGTTTGTATGTGTTCAAAACCTGATAATGGAAAGGAAGAAGCTGTTCCTAAAACATTGATTATGTATCTTCAGGCTTCTGTACTTCCTCTCTGATAATAGTAACAAGAAGATTACTTGTCGCATATGATGAAGGTCTTTAATGATATATTTCACCATCTTAGGGCACCATCTCTTGAAGATGCCTTCATTGTGCCCATGATGGAGTTAGCTAAATCGATAACTTTCTGCAGCCTCTTGTGATCCTGTGCATGGGAGCCTCCGTACCAGGCTATGGTGCAACCAGTCAGAACACTCCCCATCGTGCATCTATAGAAATTTACAAGTGGTGACATTCCAAACCTCTTCAAAGTCCCAATGAAGTAAAGCCAATGACATGGCTTCTTTATGATTGTATCAATGCATTGGGCCCATGGTAGATCCTTCAAGATGTGGACAGTCAGGAACTTGAAGGTGCTCATCCTTACCATGCTGTCCCATCAATGAGCAATGGCACATGTTCTCCCAGCTTCCCCTTTCTGAAGTCCACTACCAATTCCTTGGACTTGCTGATATTGAGTGAAAAGTTGTTATGGTGATACCACTCTATATGTGAAGCTTTCTCACTCCTGTATGCCTCTTCATTTCCACTTGAGATTTTACCAACAACAGTGATGTTGAATTTACAAATAGTGTTTGCGCTGCGCTTAGCCAAGCAGACATGAGTGTAGACTTAGAGAAGTGGGATAAGCATACATCCTTGAAGTGCACTTTCATTGATTATCAGTGAGGATGAGATGGTACACTTGTCTGTGGTCTTCAGATGAAGAAAATGAGGAACCAATTGTAGAGGAACATACTGAGGCCCAAGTTTTGAAAGTTGTTGAGTAACACTGAGGGAATTATGATATTGAGTTTTGTGCTGTAATCAATGAACAGCAGCCTGAGCTATGTTTTGCTGTTGCTTACTGTAGGCGAACTGGGTCATCAGAGCTTCATGGTCAGTTACACGGTAGTCAGAAGAAATTATGATCAAGTAATGTCTGTAGGTGCATTTGCATTGCTGCTTGCATTAACAAGTAAATAGAATCAGAGACATAAACAGGACATCCTTTATTCAAAGATGTAACTCTCAACAGAATTCCAATGTTCAATTACAAACATGACTCAAAAAACACACCACATGATACAACCAACTGCTAAAGATATCTCCATAATACAAGTTTGAAATAATCTCTTTTCTATTAATTCTTTGTAAACCACAAAGTGAAGTTTTGTTCTCCCTATGCTCCACAGCTAATCTAGTCTTACCATCGCAATGCCAGTGTCTGCCCTAAAGTCTCAACTCAGCACCAATGTTACGTCAGGGGCCTCTCCTATTTGTGGGAAACTGTTCTATGCTACTTGGTTAAGGTTTAATCTGCATCTACATTTTAAAATCACTGCATCTTCCTGAAGGGATTAATAAATGGCTACAGCAAAGCATGGTACCCTCATGTTTCATTTCACTCTAGGACTAATGGACAATTAGCTATGCATCAGATGAGTTTCTCCTTCCCAGTATGAAAATGTAAAACAATCATAGGTTTCACTACTGCCTAGATTGAGATAACTAAGTCTAAAACTTGAAGCTGATGTTTACTGATTTCCAATTATCAGCTCCACAGTCCAAGACAAATATACTCACTTAGGTGTTAGCCATATAGCTTCCCTCCTCTTAGCTATATGTTTCTCATCAGACAAAGTTTATTTTCTGCTTATAATCTGGGAAAAATGTTCCAGTCACATCCATTGGACAATATGTTTGAATGTTGTTTTTTGGACAAACATCACAACTGTTACCGTACTGATTTGATAACCCTTCTTTTCATTTAACTTAGGCTGCATTGTCAAGGGATTTTGTTAGGACCATATTTAATACCAATGATGAGATAGCTCTAGATATTTGTTAAGTCTTTTTAAACCATATCTGTCCTTTCAGTGGTGCTGCTGAGTGAGGAATTCCAGGATTTTGTCTCAGCGATAGTGAACCATTTCATAGAAACATAGAAAACCTACAGCACAATACAGGCCCTTCGGCCCACAAAGTTGTGCTGAATATGTCCCTACCTTAGAAATTACTAGGCTTACCTGTAGCCCTCTAGTTTTCTAAGCTCCATGTACCTATCTAAAAGTCTCTTAAAAGACCATATCGTATTCACCTCCACCACCAAATAAAGTGTGTGCAGTTGAGGTAGGAGATTGGTGGTGGTGATGCACCAATGATATTGTAGTTCTTGTCTGTCTTGATGGAAAAGCCACAACATGAGGAATTGACTCAGTATCTTTCTCTTTCACCATGTAACACTTTGGGAAATAGTAATGTAAGGAGGCGTAAGGTGCTCCTTCTCTCCGCTCACCTTCAGGTCACCGTTGGGCAGTGTGTGGCACCTGATTAGCTCCTTGACCTGGATCACGTGAAGCCATGAGAACAAGTGGTGGATGGTTGTATGACAGGCTGGTGTATATCATAAGTGCTGGTTATGCGACCACTGACACCAAGCAGACAGTCCCTGAAGAGTACTGATAATGGCTGGGGTCACCCATCTTGTAAAGACATTGCCCAGAGATGGCAAGCAAACCACTTCGGTAGAAAAAAATTGCCAAGAACAATCAAGGTCATGAGACCATGATCGCCAACGTCATACGACATGGCACATAATGATGATGATGATGAATGTAAGGTAACATCAACAGTAATTTACCTAGTGAAGGGGAAGATTGCAGCTATCATCTACAGAGATGGACTGAATCTGGTATAGGACCATAGACCATAAAACACAGGAATAGAATTAGGCCATTCAGTCCATAAGGTCTGCTCCACCATTCCATCGTGGCTGATTTATTATCCCTCACAACCCCATTCTCTTGCCTTCTTCCGTAATCTTTGATACCCTTAATAATCAAGAACTGACCTACGTCTACTTTAAATATATCCAATAACTTGCATTCACAGCCATCTGTGGCAATGAATTCCACAGATTCATCACCCCCTTGCTAAAGAAATTTCTCACAAATGTGTTTCGCACTAAAAAGTGTTGCAATATTGTGAGCAACTGGTGTCTTGATACAATTGCAATACATATGAAAGTCCAGTACAATAACATATACAGTAACATAAATGTAAGGGCTACAGAAGAGGTAGTCTTGGAGAGTTTCTGCAGGGGACCCAAAGAAAGCTCATACAGGAACCACTTTGCACTAGTCGGCACGATGACAGGGGTGCGTATTCCATATGGCATATAGCATCATGGACATTGCTGCAGTTCCACTCATTTATGTAAGTTGTGAATGCTCCTTCACGCTATGGATTGTGAAGAAGTTTTGACAAATCTGGGAAGAGACTCTAGTTTTGATGCCCATAATGTAGGTGGGTGACCAGAGATACTTTTAAGGATTGTCCATTGCATTCAGGTGCTAGTGATATTTGGATTTGCAAACACACACTCATGTTGTGTGTCGGTCAATATGCATTAAACATATTCAACGTTCTTGTTTCTCCTTCCTTAACAGTTCCATGTTAATATAGATAAAATTTAACAATGCCTTCTGTTAACACATGGTGTTTATCTTTGCTAAATGGTAGTAATATTTGTACAATGAGCATTGAACTAATATTCAGTCTTAATATCTCCAATTTTGCCTTCAGTGTTGTTAAATAAACAAAATAATTGAAGCTGCACACTATATTCCCTAGTTACAGAGTCAGAGAATTTACTGGTGCAGAAGGAGGACATTGAACTGATCAAACCTATGGTAGCTCCCGGGAGAGAAATTAGCTGGTCGCATTCCCTGCTCTGTGCTTGTGTGCCTGCAAGTTTATTGCCCTCAATTTACTTACCAAATTCCTTTTGAAATCACTTGTCATCTCTACCGCCATCATTTTTTTTTGGCTAAGGAGTTCCAGTCCAGCATCTTTCAATGTGTTAAATAAAAGATTCTTCTCCAAGGGAAGAATAGCTTGTGCCACAAGGATTACAGGCACAGCTTTATTGTGGTACATGCTAATTGGGCAGAGTCCCTTCACCCATCCCAGCTTTCACCAGAGAAAACAATCTGAGCTTTTACAATCTAATCTTTTAACTGAAGTCCAGAATTCATGAAACCATTCAGATAAATCTTCTCCAGACCCTCTCAAGGACCAGCATATCATTCGTAATTTTCCAGAACTACTTGAGCCCTAACAAGAGCTTTATAGACATTTTGCATAACCTTCACAGCATTAGTTGTATAGATTAAAACATGTTTGAAGGACAGATTTTGATCTCTGCAAGAGAATGCTTTGTTGCAAGCCTGCTTTTGAAAACATTGTGACATTGACAATTATTTTAAGGATTTTCAGGCATTCAACAATTTGGATGTCTTCACCATTGTTAAAATAGAAAATATGTATTAAATTCGATAAAGGAAGTGACGGGAATTGGATAGGGTGGGTTGAACTTTATTGTAATGCTAACGATGTGAATAAGGTAAACACCCTGGTGATGGTAAAGAAGGTGTCTCTCAAAGGAAAATGGAGGCTACGTCCACAACCGGATAATTTTGAAGACGCCGGTTTCAAGTAAAAATAACAGGCGTCCACACCAAGCATTTTTCAAAATATCTCCATCCTCATTAGAACGGATATTTGGGCAAATCTCCTCCTACTGGGAATGCGCAGGACACAGAAAACAAGTGAAGAGGAAATGGTATACTTGGTGCGTGATTATCCAGTTGCAGACTAGAAAAACTTTAAAGGAATTGCTCTTGAGCAGGAGGACTTAAAAATAAAAAACAACAAATACTGGAGTGAATGGAGGCAACCAACAGGGAGTTCACGGGCAGTATGACCCGGCTGACAACCAACATTGAAAAATTGACTAACTCTGTTGCATTAATAAGGCACCTTGTTAAATATATAAAACATGTCTGCATCAGTGTTATCTTGTATTTCCATACAATGTTACGTTAGGCTGTTACACATCTATTGTCAGAGAAGTACTTACATTAATAGGTAAACCACCTTCATACAAGCAAGGACAGAAGTTATGGGTCAAAGTATTTGGTGAGTACATTTCTAACTCTTCTAGCTTCAGTCTTGTTGTCGTCTGTTCTGAAATTGTTAGGTTGTGTGGGGGGTTGTTTCCAAGAAAACAATGAAATGCTGTGCTGCGGCCATCTGTTCTGGCATGTCATGACAGCATTTTTCAATAGACAAAAAAGCTCACTTTACAATTTAACTCTCACTCCGTTCACACCAACTGTGCATTATAACAGCCGTCCGGCAGTGCTTGCGCAGTACCAAGCAGAAGCAGAAAAAGCATTGTTGTTGCGGTGTTGTCATGACAGTGTTTTTAAATCTCTCCGTTTACCCCATCCCACTACAACACGCAACAATCTTTGTCAAATTTACACACTCTGGAGAGTGTTTTAGAAAAGCTCCGTTTTCGGGGGATGAAAATGCCATTTCAATGTGGACGGAGGGTCAAAACGAATAGAAAAAGCTTTGTTTTCAAGATTGTCCAGCATAGTGTGAACATAGCCTGAAAGCGAATGTGATGCACAGAGGCAAAACACAGCACTTAGTGATTTATGTGTTGAAAAGTGGAAGGTCCGCACTTTTCGAACGTAAATGGTGGAGAAAAATTTAACCGAATCTGGCAGACAATCAAAGCTCTCAATGTGAGATCAACAGGCAACTGCAGCCCAAACCAAAGTGCTAACTAGAGACTGTCACAGCTGCTTAATGCTAATGAGAAGGTGTTTGAGAAGGGTATTGGTAAACTAAAGGCATGAAGACCAGAATTGAACTGGATGATGCAGCAACACCAAGATTTCATAAAGTGTATCCAGTGCCTTATGCGTTACATCCTAAAGTGGATGCTGAACTTCAGAGCTTGGAGGCATCTGGCATTCTGTCCATGGTTGAGAGATTAATTGGGCAACGCCCATTGTCCCAGTGATCAAGAAAGGGAAGGCTGGAGCTGTTTGCATATGCGGGGACTTCAAAGTGAGCATCAGCCTGTGCTGCATGCTGTACAGTATCCTCTGCCATGAATAGAAGATATTTTTGCATCTTTGGCAAGTGGTGAGAGGTTTCCAAAGGTTGACTTATCACAAATCTGTCTGCAAATAGAGACTGAGGAGTCAAGCAGGAAGTTCCTCACAATCAACACTCACAAGGGTATTCCAGTATAATAGTCTCCTTTTTGGCATTGCATCAGCTCCAGCAATTTGGCAAACAGCAATAGACCAATTTTTTCAAGATATTCCAGGAATACAATGCTACTTTGATGACATCATTGCAAATGGTAAGAATGATGAAGAGCATCTCCAGAACTTTGGTAAAGTACTTACCAGGCTGAGAGACAAATGTGAGTTTTTCAAGTATGAAATCTCATATTTTGGACATGTCATTGACAAACATGACTTACATAAGTCAAAAGAGAAGATTGAAACAGTGCTACAGGCACCCAAACTGGAAAATGTGTCACTACTCAGGTCATACTTGGGCCTTGTAAACTACTACCACTGGTTTCTCCCAGACATTGCTACAGTGCTGCACCCATTGAATGCATGGCTGCAAACAGCAGCAAAGTGGGGATGGTCAAAAAGATATTAAAGAGCATTCAAGGAAACAAAGAAACTAATAAATTCAGATGAACTGCTCACCCATTCTGATCCATCTCTGCCCATCAGACTGACATACAATACATCCCCTTATGACATTGGTGCCATTTTGTCTCACACTATGTAAGATGAATTTGTAAGTTTGATTGCATTTGCTTCAAACTAACTGATGAGTGCAGAACACAACTATGCACAGATCAATCAAGAGGCCTTTAGTCTAGTATGGGGAGTAAAGAAGTTCCACCACTATCTCTATGGACAAAAGTTTACTCTAGTGACAGACTACCAGTCCCCTGAGTCCATTTTTAACCCCAGGAAGGAATCCCAGTGATGTCTGTTACCGGTTGCAACATTGGGCACTTTTCCTAGGAACCCAGTCTTATGATATAAAGTTCAAGGGTACCAAACAACACAGCAACTCCAATGGCTTGTCACATCTTCCACTGTTAACAATTGAAGAAGAAAAGTCTTCATTCTGTGACCAAGCAGAAGTGTTCCACACAGCAATGGTGGGCCTGCAGCCAGTGACAAATTCTGAACTACAAAGAGAAACAAGTAATGACCCAACATTCTCAAAAGTCTATGACATCACCATGCAAGGGTGGCCAGCTCATGATAATCCTAAGTTTCAGGAGTTCTCAGGGAGATGAGACCATCTGTCTGTATGTCAAAGTCCCCTGATGTGTGAATCTTGTGTTGTGGTTTCCTCTGAATGGCACACCAGATTGTTAGAGAAGGACACCTGGGCACAGTCAAGATGAAGAGTCTCACCCAGAGCTCCGGGTGGTGGTCAGGAATAGATAGACAGATTGAAGACTTGACCAGAAGTGTTCTGGATGCCACAAGGTTCAAAATGCACCCCCACAGGCACTGTTACACCCGGGGGGTGGCCATCTTCACCATGGCAAAGAGTCCATATTGACTTTTCTGGGCAATTCATGGACTCCATGTTTCTGATTGCTGTGGATGCTCATTCAAAGTGAGGTCACACCAATGAAGTCAATTACATCAGAGAAGACTGTTTCAACTCTGAGGACTACCTTATGCAGAAATGGCTTACCAGAACAAATTGTGAGTGACAATGGACCACAATACACATTAGAAGTGTTCAGACTATTCATGAAGAGAAATGACATCAGACATTTCAAGTCTGTTCCTCACCACCCAGCAACGAATGGATCATCTGAAAGATTTATCCAAACCTTCAAGAAGTCCATCAAATCTATGGACAAAGAGGGCTTTTCCCTACAGCACAAAGTGGACAACTTCCTTTTTGTGTATCAGAAATCTATTCATGTGATGACAAATCAAACACCTGCAATGATGTTCATGAGCAGAAATCTGAGATCTTGTGTAGACCTCCTGAAATCAGCTCCAGGGTGGGAAGTGCAGAATAAACAGTTCAACCAGTTGCCAATTAAATCAGCAAGGAGCTTCGAGGTTGGACAGGGAATCCTAGAGTGTGATTATCAAGAAGACAAGTGGACACCCAGTAGGATCGCTACAAGATTTGGTGTGCACAGTGGATGTTGGAGATGTCATGTGGACCAAATACTGGATGCTCAGCTGAAGAAGGGTTCCTGCCCAAAACATTGACTGATCATTTCCACGGATGCTGCCCCACCTGCTGAGTTCCTCCAGCGTGTTGTGAGTGTTGCTTTGATCCCAGCATCTGCAGAGTATTTTATGTTTAGAATACACCTGGGTTGTCTGCATCCAACAAGATGGACACATTGTAGCCACCGAACTTACCTCTCAGTGATGATCATGTCATTAACAGCAAAGAAACACGTGCAAGGGAAAAAGTTATCTTTGACAAGACGCCTGCCCAACCTGATGCCACCCCACAGGTCCAAAGGCACTATCCTGAAAGACACAGAGCACCACCCAAAAGACTGAATCTTTAGTATAGTGAAGTTCATTATGAACTGTTATTGTGAAAACATGTTTATTTGAATATGGTTTGTTAAAGGGAAATTGAAGTGTTTTGTTACATTAATCTAAAGGGGGATGAAGTGTAATGTATGGATCTATTTGTTTTGAACAATGACTCCCCTTAGCACTAATTATTGACCGTTAACTTAAACATGTGCGTTGAATTGTTGCTTTCTCTGCAATATGAATATCCGCGCTGACTTCTCTGAGTGCGTGCCTGTATTTATTTGATATGTAGCTGCACAGACACAATGGAAAGTATTAATTATAAGGAGAGGTTAACTTGACTTTTTTTTCCTGGAGCATCAGAGGCTAAGGGTTAAACCTGACGAAAGCATATAAAATTATGAGATGAATAGATAGGGTGGATATTCAGAATCCTTTTGCCCGGGGTGGAAATTCCAAATACTAGGTCTAAGGTGAGAAGGGGAAAGTTTTAAGGAGATGTGTGAGGCAAGCTTTTACTAAACATACCTGGAGTGGTAGGAGCCTGGAATATACTGCAGGAGAGCTGGTAGCAGATGTGAAGCAACTTTTAAGAGATGTTTGTTCAGACACATGAACAAGCAAGAACTGGAGGAATACAAACCATGCGCGTGCAAATAGTATTAGTTCGATTGGCAACATAGTCAGTGCAGATGTGGTGACCCGAAGAGCCTGTTCCTGTGTACCACTGTTCAAAGTTGCATACAAATTGACAGGATGTGTATCACTTATCAAATCAGTGCATCTGAGGAGTGGACTATCAACCACACACTGTGTGCCGGTGTTTGTGTGCAGCTTTTCATTGATTCTACTGTGAATGCCCACAAGAAGATGAATCTCAGGGAAGTGTATGGTGACGTATACGTACTTTGATATTAAACCTACTTTGAACTTTGAACACACCATTCTTATAAACCTTTGGATTAACTATCTAATGATTATGAAGAAACTGTTCATTTATTTTTATTGTAACTTATAGTCATTTTTATGTCTTGCACTGTACTGCTACCATAAAGCAACAAGTTTCACAATATACAGTATGTCAGGGCTAATAAACGTAATTCTGATTCTGATTCAGACCTTGCTTCAAGAATTAAGCTTACTTTTCTGCAGACAAAAAGCAGCATTTATGTTAAATCTATACAAAATTGATTAACGTATGATGAAAATAATTCATTTGATTTTTATATAAAGTGCACTAGAGAAAATATCAAAGAATTTCATTATAACCAGAGTTTTACCCAACAGGAAATGAATACATTGCCAGTTTTACACCTAGAATGAAGTCTGAGATCTGAATAGATAAAAATGCTTTGTTAGGGTTGAAGTGAGAAAAAGATTTCACTTGTAATGCACCGGCAGAATTAAGTGCTATTAAGATGAGATAGTCACTAATGAACCAAATAAGAAATCGATAGAACTTCCTTTACCTTGACAGTGGTCAAGATGTGTAAGTTGCTACCATGGAGAATAACTGAGGGGAAGCATAATGAAAAGATCTGTTGAAGAAGATTAGATGAGGGAAGATGGGAGAATTTTAATAAGAAGCATTAACTCTGGCAATCATCCTGTGGGACTGAATAGTCTGTTTCAATACTGTAAGAATGTTCTTGCATTCTAAAGTGATTCCAAGTGAGTGTCTAATAAAAGAGAATGAAACTCTTATTTTATTTGCTCTGAATATTTGTTATCACAATTGCAAAATATGATCATGACTCAACTGTAAAATAAGGTACACAAATCACTGGCAAATTTTAATGAAGAATACGGTCTTGCTTAATTATCTTTCATTATTACAGTACCAGGTTTCACTTTAATACACTTTATGCATATGGATTTGAAATGCTTCCCTGTGCTTTTTTTAAACAGATTGGACTGATTGGGCTACTAATAATCACCATAATCCTTTAGTCTGCTGTCCAATCCACATTCCTCCTTTGCTATTTAAAATCAAAACTTGCTTCAATTGATAGGTTGCTACTATCAATTTTTTTCTTGTAAATAACTGAATAATTTTCTGCAGATGACCATACAACTTCTTTCAGAGTCAGGCAGAAGTGTTACATAAATCCAGTGTTATTTTCTCCCCCGATGTTTTTGAAATACAACTTGTAAATCATTCCAAAGTTCCTACTGCTATAAAATGGATTAATTTAGAATGTCAGTGCAATATTGTGAGCCAAAGGACCTGTACTGTACGGTACTGTTCGATGATCTATGTTCTAAAACTCCTGCTTCCAAAGTTTCCACTTGCATGCCAGTCAGGGCAATGCCAACCTTGTTTCTCGATTTTCTTACTTAAGGCAAAGAAAAGGAGGTAGATGATGCAGTCATTCAGAAGCTCTTCAAAAGACTCTCTTCCATTAATAGGGAGAAAGATTTTTGTACAATGCACTGAGTAGCCATGATCTTGTGGCTATGAAGCTATAATAGATTTAATCTTGGAACCAGCCTGTTTACAAGCAGTCCTCAGGTTAAAACAAAGTTTCATTCCTGAGAACTGCTCGTAACCTGAACTTTTCATAAGTTGGAAATAAATGGTGGGAGAGGGTCACAGAAACAGTGGTGACAGGAAAGTGAGCAGGCATTGGAAGAGTGGCTGTCATCTGTCCTGACTGACTTGGTGAGGGATAAGTGCTCCCAGCTCTGCTCGGCTCCAACCGTACCACGATTGTTGATGTTCAGGAGGGAGGTTGGGGAGAGAAAGAAATACACTCCCACCGATAGAACCAAAATGCTACAAATTCATTTAAGTTAGCAAACAAAGAGTTTTTTTATAAGTAACCAAACATAATCAATACAAATATATAAGAGTAAAGAAAGCAAAAAATACAAGGAAAAATGCAACAAAGCAACGTGGACTCCAATCTAACAATACGTCACAGTAAGTTTCAGATAGTTGTCTAATGTGCAACTTTACAATCAATTCAGAAAATGATTTCATAAAATATAACCAAATCCAAGATATAGAGTCATTCTTTTTATTGCAATAATTCTGACTTTGATTAATTATTGTGAACACATCTTGAGCATCGTTTTTTTTAATTCTCTGATCAGAACAGCTTATCATATATCTGTAAAGACTTGATTTTTGCAATTCACAGTGAGAATTGAGGTTTGTCATGTTATTGATGTAATGTCAACTTTCCTGCCCACGGCCCAATGCATCATTGGCATGTCCTTCCCCACCACTGGTAGTCTCTACATGAGTTGCTGCCTCAGGAAGGCAGCACCTGTCATCAGTGATAACCACCACACCATCTTCTCACAGCAACCTTCACACAGAATAATACAGAAGCCTGAAGCCCTACACCACCCAATTCAAGAACAGTTACTTCCCTTCATCCTTACTAAACTTCAGCCCAATCCTAATCACTACAGTTTACCAAAACTATGACCACTCTATTGATACCCTTGTCTACTTGTCCCTCTCCACTGATCTCCCTCCTGGCACTTAACCCTGCAAGCAAGACATGTGTTACACCCACCACTACACCCCCTTTCTCACCACCATTCAGGACCTCATACCGTCCTTCCAGCTGAGGTAACACTTCACCTATGAGCCTGTTGAAGTTATCTATTGTATCCCAAGCTCCTAGTGTGGTCTCCACTACATCAGTGAGTCTCAGCACAGATTAGGGAACTATTTTGTCTGCTGCAAAATGTAGGATCTCCTAGTGGCTACCTATTTCATTTTGATTTACCAATCCCATTCTGACATGTCAGTCCATGGCATCCTCTATTGCCATAAAGATGCCATAAATTCTGATTGGGGGACTAACACCTCATTTTCCATCTGAGTAACCTCCAACCTGATGGCATGAATATTAATTTATTCAACTTCCAGTAATTTCCCCTTCCTCCCTCCTTCTCTCTTTTACCATTCCCCATTCTGGTTACCCTCTCCCTCCTTCCTTCTCCTCACCTGCCCATCACCTCTCCACTCCTCCTTCCCTTTCTTCCATAGTCCATTGTCCTCTCTTATCAGATTCCTTAACCTCTTCCACCTATTACCTACCAGCTTCTTACTTCATCCCACTCCTCCACCCCTTCATTTATCCAACCTATCATCTGAACTCACCTGCCACCTGCCAGCTCGCTCTCCTTCCTGTCCACCCACCTTCATATTCTAGCTGCTGCCTCCTTCCTTCCAGTCCTGATGAAGGGTCGCAACCTGAAGGATCAACTGTTTATTCCGTTCCAAAGATGCTGCCTGACTTATTGAGTTTCTCCAGCATATCGTGTGTGTGTGTGTGTGTGTGTGTGTGTCTGTTGTTACAGCTACAGTCCTTTATCAATTCTCTATTTTCCTTGCTGGTTCAGGCTGACTCTGTTTGATCTGTACTATGATGAACATCCAATAAAATGACTGTAACCAGAAGACTCGTGCCTCATTGCTGAGAAGTACGATAATTGATAATTCCGTGTTCAAGAAGACAAGGAAATTCTGATCAGTGAATACATCAGTTTCCTACTTCAGACACTCAGTGTTAATCACTCACAATGGGCACAGCACAGCCACTGAAGCTTTGCCCACATATTAAAATAACACCACTTAGTGCAACATGTTGATATTTCCATTTCCTCCTGGCATGTCTTTGACTTAAAATTCAATGCCAAATTGTGAAGATCTTTCTGGAAAAGAGCTGTGCCAGTGGGAATGTTGTTGAATTCACTCAGGCTTATTCGATGTATGCCTTTTAAAGCCAGCACAGATATAAAGAAAGATACAGCAAAGAGGTTCGCTTCTGTAGCTTTGAATCTCTGTGAGTACTGCAAAGCCAGCATAGTAAGATTTGAAGTGTGATCACAGTCATAAAAAAAAATCCTTATCATGCTAAACTGAATCTGAAACATAGTTTAAGAATAAAGGGATAATCTGCTATCCTTGAAAGTGTACTGAGCTAAACCTTACTGATGCAAGGAAATCTACACTTACTTTACTTGAATTCTCTTCACTTTAGCCGGCATAGTTTTGTACTGTAACATACTGATATCAGCTTAGAGAAGAAAATTGGGTTTATAATTCTAAAATAACTGGGGACCTACAGTCAGATTCCTTGACCTATTACCTTGAGTAGGAATGATGGAAAGGATGAATTGGTGGGGCAAAAATCAACAGTTGATGATGCTGTAACATAATCCCAAAGCAGGGGAAATGATTGCAGTTTTAGTTAACAGTAGACAACAATCAATATCTTAATCTCCTCCTGGCATCACTTTTATTTCTCATTTGCATCATTTTTAACCTTTTTCCCAAGTATATCGTTCTTCCAAATGGTTAGGTTTTTACATTCAGTGGGCACTTTATAAAGTGTACACTGAATATATGATCAATGTGTTCTGCTGTTGTAGCTCATCCACTTCAAGGTTCGATGTGTCATGTGCTCAGAGATGTCCTCCTGCCCACCACTGTTATAACACATGGCTACTTGAGTTCCTGTCAGCTTCAACCAATCTGGCCCTTCTCCTCTGACCTCTCTCATTAACAAGATGATTTTGCCTGCAGAAATGCTGCTCACTGGATACTTTTGATTTTCACGCCATTCTCTGAAAACTCTAGCGACTGTTGTGCTTAAAAATTCCAGGAGATCCGCAACTTCTGAGATACTCGAACCATTCCGTTTGGCACCAACAGCCAATCCACAGGCAAAGTCACTTAAATTACATTTCTTCCCCATTCTGATGTTTTGTCTGAACAACAACTGAACCTCTTGACCATGTTTACATGCTTTTATGCATTGAGTTGCTGCCACATGAACGGTTGATTAGATTTTTCATTAATGAGCAGGTGTACAGATGTATCAAATAAAATGTCCAATGCATCTATGTATACCACCTTTCAGATACCATTAAAATTGGCCTTTCTCCAATTTACAATCTCAAACCGAGGATCAGACCTATCATTTTCCATAATTACCTTGAAAACTCATGGCATTGTGATCACTAGCTGCAAAGAGTTCCCCTACAGAAACTTTTATCACCTACCCTGTCTCATTTCCTAATAGGACAAGTATCACACACTCTCTCATTGGAACTTCTATGTACTGACTAAGGAAACTTACCTGAACACATTTAACAAACTCTATCCCATCTAGTCCTTTTACAGTATGGGACTCCCAGTCACTGCTGATTTCTGGCATAATTAATTGTTAGACAGTGTTAGCTCTTAAAACCTACATTTTGTTGGCCTGCACAGGCAGACACCTCCCTGTCTCCAACCAGTGAACAATGGTCACCTACCACTCATTTCTAACTCATCACCTGCAGCCTATTTAAACCCAGCTCTCATCCACAGCCCAGGTTCATTCATTGAATCGGCCAGCCTCAACCATTTGCTCCTAGCCTTCAGCTACCTTGTTGCCTTGTCATGTCAAGTATCTGTTCTCTCTTGCTTTGTGGCCCCCTGTGGCTTGTAACTCTTCAGTTTATTAGTAAATATAATTTACTGCTAAATCATCTCCACTGCTCTGCTTTTGGATCAAGCCTCCTCTACATTTCCTGTCACTTGTAATATTCATTAAATGGGCCTACATCCTTAGCACTTGCATACTGAGGCTGTTTGTCCTTTCTTGAAATAACTTAATGCTCTAAATTGTGGGTACTGTTTATTACATCAGTAACTGTTTTCCCACCAGTCCCCTCTTTGTGGTGTATTCATTCTCCTGACTCTGGCTTAGAGACAGAGCTCCCATTCTACTATTCCCTGACACGAGCTGATACACCAATTTCACTTTTTTCCATTTTGTTTCCTTTCATTTTCTTATATTTATTTTTAACTCTTTCATCTAGTGTGCTTTGCTTCAACTAATGTCTATCCTGTTTCTTCTCAATCCCTAACTCCCTTGTGTTTCTTTCCTTCTTCATTTATATATTTTTTTGCCTTTGTTCCAACACGTAACTTTCAGGATGGTACACCAGGCATTTGCCTGTGCATACTTACACACATGTTCCAGTGATGAACCTCCATGAGAGGGTAGAACATCTGGAGGATTGCGAAAGGCTAGGAGTCCCTTCCTTTCCCAAGTCACATTATCAGTAATTGTGACAGTACTGGAGACTGTCAGTTACAAGTCGCTATAAAACATTGGCCCAATGTGCTCAATTTCTGAGGCTACGTGAACCTTTATTGACCCCATAGGCTAATTTGAGTTTACTGGTGGAGCAGCCCAGCTAAGCAGAGAGATGACTAAGCTTCAGGCGATGGATCGCGAGGCCCTGCCCCTGAACCACCATGATTGGCTTTTGACAGTTCATTGCTTTTTCAACTCTTTCTAACCAATGATAAAAATATTTTTTAAAGAGTTAGAATAGATCAAAACATAAAAAGGAATAAAATAAAAGTTAAAACTAAAATTAATATTTCAATATTAATTTTAAATTCATTTGAATAAAGGAAACATCGAACCATTTTCTTTTTTATTTTTCTCACAAAATGAAAGGATACTATTCAGCCCATTGAGTATATGTGAGCTATCAGAACTATCTTATCCTATTCTCCCTCTTATTTCCCAGTAATATACTCTTTTGCATGCCCAGCAACTCCACCAATTCTCTCACCACCCACCTACACTCCAGGGGCAACTTACAGTGGTCAACATACCTACCTGCCAGCATGGCTTTGAGATGTGGGAGGAAAGCAGAAAAGGCTCACCAACATTCACTGGGAGAAAGCTCCACATAAACACACAAGCAGCACCGAATGGTTGGATTGAATCTGAGTCACTTCAAGCTGTGAAGGAGAAGCACCAACAATGGGCAATTCCATACTAAGTGTATTAACATCTGATCTCAAGGGTACTTCTGAGTTCAGCACTGCAGTTCATATCTATAAGGAGGATCCAACCTTCCCTATATAGAAACATAGAAATCAACAGCACATTAGAAACATTAGAAATCGACAGCCATGGTTTTCAAGGGATATTGGAAACTTGGTTCAGAAAAAAAGAGAGATCTACAGTAAATATAGACAGCATGGAGTAAATGATGTGCTCGAAGAATATAAACAATGTAATAAGAATCTTAAGAAAGAAATTAGAAAAGCTAAAAGAAGATATGAGATTACTTTGGCGAGTCAGGTGAAAATAAATCCCAAGGGTTTCTACCATTATAGAACTAGCAAAAGGATAGTGAGGGATAAAATTGGTCCCTGAGAGAATCAGAGTGGATGGCTATGTGTGGAGTCAAAAGAGATGGGGGAGATTCCTAACAATTTCTTTTCTTCAGTATTCACTAAGGAGAAGGATATTGAATTGTGTAAGATAAGGGAAACAGGTATGAAAGTTATGGAAAATATGATGATTAAAGAAGAAGAAGTACTGGAGCTTTTAAGGAATATAAAAGTGGGTAAGTCTCCGGGTCCTGACAGGATATTCCCTCAGACATTGAGGGAAGTTAGTGTGGAAATAGCAGGGGTCCTGACAGAAATACTTCAAATGTCATTAGAAACAGGTATGGTGCCAGAGGATTGGCATATTGCTCATGTTGTTCCATTGTTTAAAAAGGGGTTCTAAGAGTAAACCTAGCAATTATCGGCCTGTGTGTTTGACATCACTGGTGGGTAAATTGATGGAAAGTATTCTTAGAGATGGTATATATAATTATCTGAATAGACAGAGTCTGATTAGGAACAGTCAACATGGATTTGTGCGTGGAAGGTCATGTTTGGCAAATCTTATTGAATTTTTTGATGAGGTTACTAGGAAAGTTGACGAGGGTAAAGCTATGGATGTTGTCTATATGGACTTCAGTAAGGTCTTTGACAAGGTCCCACAAGGAAGGTTGGTTAGGAAGGTTCAATCATTATGTATTAATATTGAAGCAGTAAAATGGATTCAGCAGTGGCTGGATGGGAGACACCAGAGAGTGGTGATGGAAAACTGTTTGTCAGATTGGAGACCAGTGACTAGTGGTGTGCCTCAGGGATCTGTACTGGGTCCAATGTTATTTGTCATATACATTAATGATCTGGATGATGGGGTGGTAAATTGGATGAGTAAGTATGCAGATGATACTAAGATAGGTGGAGTTGTGGATAATGAAGTAGGTTTTCAAAGCTTGCAGAGAGATTTAGGCCAGTTAGAAGAGTGAGCTGAAAGATGGCAGATGGAGTTTAATGCTGATAAATGTGAGGTGCTACACTTCGGTAGGACTAATCAAAATAGGACGTACATGGTAAATGGTAGGGCATTGAAGAATGCAATAGAACAGAAGGATCTAGGAATAATGATGCATAGTTCCCTGAAGGTGGAATCTCATGCGGATAGGGTGGTGAAGAAAGCTTTTGGTTTGCTGGCCTTTATAAATCAGAGCATTGAGTATAGGAGTTGGGATGTAATGTTGAAATTGTACAAGGCACTGGTGAGGGCAAATTTGGAGTATTGTGTACAGTTTTGGTCACCAAATTATAGGAAAGATGTCAACAAAATAGAGAGAGTACGGAGAAGGTTTACTAGAAGGTTACCTGGGTTTCATCACCTAAGTTACAGAGAAAGGTTGAACAAGTCGGGTCTTTATTCTTTGGAACGTAAAAGGTTGAGGGTGGACTTGATAGAAGTATTTAAGATTATGAGAGGGATAGATAGAGTTGATGTGGATAGGTTTTTTCCATTGAGAGGGAGGGAGATTCAAACAAGAGGACATGAATTGGGAGTTAAAGGGCAAAAGTTTAGGGGTGACATGAGGGGGAACTTCTTTACTCAGAGAGTGGTGGCTGTGTGGAATGAGCTTCCAGCAGAAGTGGTTGAGGCAGGTTCGATGTTGTCGTTTAAAGTTAAATTGGACAGCTATATGGACAGGAAAGGAATGGAGGGTTATGGGCTGAGTTCAGGTCGGTGGGACTAGGTGAGTGTAGGAGTTCAGCGTGGACTAGAAGGGCCGAGATGGCCTGTTTCCGTGCTGTAATTGTTATATGGTTGTATGGTTATATTACAGGCCCTTCGGCCCACATTGTTGTGCTACCATGTAACCTACTCTAGAAACTGTCTAGAATTTTCCTACTGCATAGCCCTCTATTTTTCTAAGCTCCATGTACCTATCTAAGAGTGTCTTCTATGCACTCAGCACTCTCTGTATGAAAAACTTACCTCTGACATCCCCCTTGTACCTACTTCAGAGCACCTTAAAACTATGCCCCTCATGTTAGCCAGTTCAGCCTTGGGAAAAAGTTTGTGGCTATCCACACGATCAATGCCCCTCATCATCTCATACACCTCTTTGAGGTCACCTCTCATCCTCCGTCGCTCCAAGCAGAAAAGGCCAAGTTCACTCAATCTATTCTCATAAGGTATGCTCTCCAATCCAGGCAACATTCTTGTAAATCTCCTCTGCATTCCCTCTATAGAATCCAAATCCACATCCTTCCCGTAATGAGGTGACCAGAACTGAACACAGTACTCTGTGGGGTCTAACTAAGATCTTATATATCTGTAACATTACCACACGGCTCTTGAACTCAATCCCACAGTTGATGAAGGCCAACACACTATTCAACTTCTTAACAACACTGTCAACCTGCACAGCAGCTTTGAGTGTCCTATGGACATGGATCCCAAGATCTCGCTGATCTTCCACACTGCCAAGAGTCTTACCATTAATATTATGTTTTTGTTTTCTATTGGAAATCTGTCCTTAAAGAAGACATTTAATTTCCCAACTGTACCAATGAGTACAATGAAGTTATTAGAAACAAACAATGAAAATTGATCAGGCCATTATAAGAAATGATGACTTAAAAATAGCAATTGTGAATGAGGATATCATTATTATAAAATAACATTTGCCTAATGCCAATAAAATGAGCTAATGAAATGACCTGAGAGATAGCACATGAGATCGCACTGTGTAAAATGGGGTTGACAGTTTAACCCCGAAGTGACAAGTTAAATGTTATCCTGCAGCTATTCACCACACCCAGCAAAGTGTGGCCTGTTTGAAACAAAATCAATTGTTCTCTTAACCACAGGTTACAATTTCTTATTGAATTGAATTGACTTTATTTCTTACATCCTTCACATACATGAGTAAAGATCTTTACATTACGTCTCCGTCTAAATGTGCAATATGCAATCATAGTAACTTATAATAAATAGAACAGTCAATGTAACATAGAAATACACTCAACTCAGCGTGAGTTAATCAGTCTGATGGCCTGGTGGAAGAAGCTGTCCCAGAGCCTGCTGGTCCTGGCTTTTATGCTGCGGTACTGTTTCCCTGATGGTAGCAGTTGGAACAGTTTGTGGTTGAGGTCACTCAGATCCTCAATGATCCTGCGGGCCTTTTTTACACAGCTGTCTTTGTAAATGTCCTGAATCATGGGAAGTTCACAACTACAGATGCGCTGGGCTGTCCACACCACTCTCTGCAGAATCCTGCGATTAAGGGAGGGACAGTCCCCCTACCAGGCAGTGATGCAGCCAGTCAGGATGCTCTCAATTGTGCCCCTGTAGAAACTTCCTCAACCGTCTGAGGTGAAAGAGGCACTGTTGTGCCTTTTTCACCACACAGTTGGTGTGTACAGACCACATGAGGTCTTCATTGATGTGGATGCTGAGGAATTAGAAATGAAAGTTCCTAAGCTTGTATTTCAAAAGTTGTTTTTTTTTAAACTTCACATGGATTTGCTGGTTATTTTGACAGGTACTTAAAGCTGACAAGTTTTAAATATTTTCAGATTTTTGTTTTCAAAAATACACTTTGCAAGTATGCGATATAGGTCATTCATATGTCACCACTCATTCATTACAATATAAGACGGGAGGAGAAGATGGCGGCGCGCCTGCGTGTGCGCAGCTCTCTGGTGAAAAATGATATCGTATCTGTTAAATAGAGGCCGTGGACAATTCTGATTTGATGGCGAACGGACATGAAAGCACAGAGGAACATCTGGAGAAATTTCTGAATCGCTCGTTCGCTGCTGTCGTTACTGTGTGGTCGGGAACTTTCGAAGGGTAGGCCTCAAAATCCCCGGCCTTGCATGCTTTTGGCGACCGAGAAGGAGGTTGAATCGTTCGGACAGAGATGGCACTTGGTGTCGGAGAGCTGATCAGAGCTCGAAGTTTTCGGATGACTCAGAGTCGGATTGTGGTCGGCATGGCAGGGAGATTTTTTCTTCCTTCTCCTGTCTGCGTGAGATGTGGGACATTTGAAAAACTTTGAACTTTACTGTGCTCACGGACTTCTTCATCAGGTTATGGTATTGTTACACTGTTGTAACTATATGTTATAATTATGTGGTTTTGTCAGTTTTTTCAGTCTTGGTTTGTCTTGTGTTTTGTGATATCACACCAGAGGAAATAATGTATCAGTTCTTAATGCATGCATTACTAAATGACAATAAAAGAGGACTACGTGCCTTCATAATCATATATGTTGCATTTTCTTATGAGATTTAAGTTATGTAGGATCATTTTCCCTTCCCACACACTAGATTAATGATACATTTGAGAGATTATTATATAGAGTTCAGGTTCCAACAAATAAAAATCAAACTGGAAATCTGAACTTCAAACAAAGTGCTGTCAACACCCAACAGGCCAGGCAGCATATAATCATAAACAAATAAAGTTAACATTTCAGGTGGAAGATTGTTAACCAGGACCTCAGACT
This sequence comes from Mobula birostris, assembly GCF_030028105.1. Lineage (NCBI taxonomy): Eukaryota > Metazoa > Chordata > Chondrichthyes > Myliobatiformes > Myliobatidae > Mobula > Mobula birostris. The sequence continues at coordinate 83,028,773 of NC_092377.1, read as the reverse complement.
GGAAGGACAAAAGGACCATAAATTGAAGTTTTTTCACCCAGGGTCCTGAGTTCAGCTTCAGTGCACCACACCCATTCCCCACCCCTGACCCCCAGCTCCTTGAATGCACCAGCTGTGGAGGGCACCTTGAACTGACGGGGCAGGAAGTTTTGGGCAGGTTAACTTGGGGCTTTCAGAGAATTGGGTAATCAGCCAGCTGCAGTCAGAGTTTCTGTAAGGGTGAGATGTCCAACCAGTCGGTGTAGCACAGAGTCATGTATCGAGCACCATTTAGTATTGCCAAAGACCTCTGTATCCTTTCTACCAAAGCACATACGAGGAGATGACGGCAGTCTCATCTCTACCGCAGCTGGCTTGACGACAGTGTGCAGTGGGATTGAGATTCCAGCTGTGTATGAAGGGTGACTCTCACAACCAAGTACTTGCTTGAAAGTACTGGTGAGGAGACACTTCGATACTCTGCTTGAGGAAACCTCTGGCAAGATTCCACCTCCTTTACACACAGCGTCTCGAGGACCTTCCATTCAAACCCCTGCCTATTGACTTGTGGGCAAAAGTATTCTTCTAGGCAAGCTTTTCTGCGGGGATCAAGAGGTACAAACAGACCCAACTGAATAGATCAATCTGTGGAAGTTTGGTCACACTTTCCCACACAAAATCAGGCACAGACCTGAGGCAAACATTCGCTGGTTTCCCTTTTCTCAGGTACTGTGTGACTGATTGAGCTCTTCCAGCATTTTCTTCTTTTTGGAACGGATGCGTGGCACTGTGCACCCAGCATCAGGTTTGATACAGCGCCTTACAAAAAGTAGCCACCAGTCACCTGGGGGACAATTGCAACCCAAGAGAAGTTTAATTATGGGCACCAGACTTTAAGAAATATGTATGTCAAAGCCTTGGAAAGTGACTAGGCGATACGTACAGAAGATATATCCCAGGACAAGGAACAAGATCAAAGCTGAGTTTATTGCTACATGCACAAGTGCAATGAAAAACTTACTTGCAGCAGCGTCTCAGGCACATAGTATCACCTAAGCAGCATTCATAAGGAAGACATAAATTAGACACAACTTTTACAAAAAGGAACACAATTATAACTGAAGTCTGAAGTGCAAAGTGATCATAGCGGTCATACTCACAAGACATTCTGCAGATGCTGGATGCTTGAGGAACACAGGTAAAGTGCTGGAGGCACTCAGCAGACCAGGAAACATCTAGAGAGGTGAATAAACCTTCAATGTTTTGGGGCAAGACCCTTCATCAGGACTGAAAAGGATGGGAATGAAGCCAGAAGAAGAAGATGGGGGGGGGGGGGTTGAGGGAAAGAAGTACAAGCTGAGAAGTGCTAGGTGAGGGGGAAGGTTAGTGGATGGGGAAAAGGGGTTAAAGTAAGAAGCCAGAAGATAACAGGTAGAATAGGTAAAGGGCTGAAGAAGGAGGAATCTGATTGGAGAGCGTAGTGGACCATGAGAGAAAGGAAAGGAGAATGGGCATCAGAGGGAGGTGATGAGCAGGTGAGAAGGGAAGGGATAAGAGTGGAGGCAGAATGGAAAGTGGAAAAAGATAGAAAGGTTGGGGGAGATGACTGGAAGTTAGAGAAATTGATGTTCATGCCCTCAGGTTGAAGCCTACCCAAACGGAATATGAGGTGTTGCTCATCGAACCTGTGGGAGGCCTCACTGAGGCAGTAGAGGGGGCTTTTGCCAACATGTTGGAATGGGAAAGGGAAGTTGTATTAAAATGGGTGGCCACCAGGAAATCCAGATTTTTGTGGCAAACAGCAAGGTGCTCGATGAGGCGGTCCCCTTATCTAAATTGGGTCAGACTGATGTAGAGTAGGCCACATCTGGAGCACTGAATACAGCAAAAGACCCAAACAGACCCACAGGTGAATTGTCGTCTTATCTGGAAAGACTGCTTGGGGCCTTGAATACAGTGGTGAAGGAGGAAGTGTAGGGGCAAGTGTAGCAATTGTTCCACTTGCAGGGATAAGTGACGAGAGGGAAGACAGTGGGGAAGAACAAGTGGATAAGAGAGTCACAAGAGTGATCATAGTGTTGCTAACCTGTAGAGATTAGGATTGTGCCAATTGGTTCTAGAACCATAAGGTTGAAGGAAAGTAGCTTTTCTTAAACCTGGTGGTGGGGGGGGGGTGCGGTGGAAGAGATTCAGGCTTCTGTACCTCCTACATGATCATTGTTGGTGTGATGGGCATCCTTGATGACAGATGTTGCCTCTTCAGGTATAGTGGAGATTTATGTGCCAGTAATGCACTGGGCTGACTCCACCACTCTCTGCTTCTTGTTTTCTTGCACATTGGAACTGCTGCACCAGACCATGATACAACCAGACAGTATATGCTCAATAATACATCTTGAGGCTCTAGGATTATTTTCCAAATTAGAGAAGAGGCCAAGGCAGATATTAATTATGTTTAGAAGAATTACAAATTTTCTTATAAGGAGTACTGCTAACCTAGCGGGATATTTGAAGGCAAGTACACAAATGTGAAAGACATTTAAAAGAAATATAAAAGAAATTTAAGAGAAGTTTGGATAAACACAGTACATAGATGGGAGGGATATGAAGGGCCATGGCCCAGGACCAGGTCAATGGGACTAGGCAGAGTATTTGTCTGGTATGGACCAGGTGGGCTGAAGTGCCTGCTTCTGGGCTGCTGTGTTCTATGCCTCCAAATGGCAGAATTATATGTGAAATTTACAACAGAAATAAGCTGTTCATCTAATTGACCATCTAGGGGACATGCATTCTCTTGCCTAAATTTACCTCTCACCTCCTGGTCTTTAGCCCTGTGGGTCGTACCACTTCAGGAGATTGTCAAATTGACAAGTTTTCCATATGGCAATACGTTACGATCTGGAATGCACTGCCTGAAAGAGTGATAGGAGTAGATTGAAAAGGAAATCATAAAAGCTATCTAGAAACAGCAGGAATAATTGTTCAGTTCTTCCAAAACAAATCTGTTGCAGCTTGACGGATTACGTGGACCCTCTGCCCTGTGACGTAATGTTTCCGTGTGTAACAATGCGTCATAAGGTAATTTTCCAGAAGATGAATGGCAAGATCAAGTGCTTGTGCATTGCAAACTACGCCATCAACTTGCATCGTCATCCAAATCCCTTATCACAGCATTCCAAACACCATCTGCCGTTCATGGTATTATGCAAACAAGCTACAGCTTCCGGAAAAAAAAACCCACATTGTGGTAATCTTTAGCAGCTTGCTCAGAACGTATCGCAGAACCTCTGGCAACTTGCAATAGCATAAACAAAAAGTATTTTTTAAGCAATCTAAGAAAGCAGAAAAATTTCAATAAAATCATCTGAACTTAATAATGGCTTTGGCAATGGTCTGAGAACAGGTTGTGACTTACATGTCACACAACACTGACTGAAGAAGTTAAAATTTGCATAGATAATGAAAGGGATGATTGGTATTCAGATTCCATGCCAGCTATTAACTCCATTTCTGTTTATGTCTGTCCTGCTCATATATTCTATCAAACTTATACAGTATAAATCTATTGTAAAATGTTGGATTTACTGTCTCAACTATTCATTAAGGAAGCACTTTCTATGATCACACATCGGAAAGAGGCTCCTCGTCCTCAATTCATGATGGTAGTGTCGGAAGGTCATGGGGAGATGTCAGATTTTTCTTTGCTCTTGGTCGTAAGTACAAATGACCCAGCATTATTCATAGTAAGTCTGATGTTAACTGTCTTGCTTTCATCTGGCATAAGTTGCCTCACATAGCAGAGTTGAAAACTGAAAATGGAGCTAAATGCAGTATAAATGTCTGCATACAATCCCCCTTCTGATCTTATAGTGGAAGGAAAGTCAGAAAGAACAGGATGTAAATGCTTGGGCAAAACATCTACCCCAAGGAAATCCCGCAGCAATCGCTCATGTATGGATCATTGACCTCAGAAAATAGCTTTCTTTTGAGTAGAATATGACTCATGAATCCTTTGATATTGTGACCTCACATTGACATCAGTTTTGTTAAGGGCAAGTAAGGGTAAAAAACGTGCTGTAGATTCGAGTCATTATTTTGTGTTCTCTTGACTTTTGCATCAGTTTAGCCTATGTAAGATTGAAGGTGCGAAAACAGGGATCTCGATTATTAGGGAGATTTTAAATCCCTTACAGTTACCAAGAAAGAATTAAAAATAGAGCCGATACCTCAGACAATTTTGGTTGTATTTGGTATGTTTTCTTTTCATTGCTTCATCCAATCAATACGTGCCTCGGCTGTGGTGGACATAAATTTCCCTCCTCATCTAACTGTGATCCCACGCAGCACTTCCCCTCAAAGATTCTCCTGCATCGCATCTTTCTCTTAGATAAAGGAACTCATAATACAGAATTACCACAAGAGCCGGCCACAGCTGGCACACATCCAATAGGAGTTTTTCTTCCCAATGACCTTTAAAGTTACAGCTATATGTACCTTTAATGTTGTATGACCAGACTGGAAACAGGCCAATAAGCAGAACACAAACATTCTTCACCATAACCATCCCACTTCCACAAGGAGATAAAAATAGGAGCTGGAGTAAGCCAGGCACTTTAGTTTGTCCTTGCAATCAGTATGATTATGGCCGATGTGACCCAGGCTTCAGCATCTTTATGCTAGACTGAATGAGCACCATAAAATCAAAGTGTGATTTCTAAACATAATTATATTATCATATTAAATTATAATTACCACGCCATCAACTAATAGTTGTTGTGGGATAAATACAGAGTAGCCCTTGTAGTAATCAATGTGACAGGGAGTCACACACGTCTGGATCATAAGAATGCAGCAGGGCAGATATCTTCCAATTTAGCCTAGAGATAAACTTAACTATATTGTCAAACCTCCAAGCTATAATTGTGATCCCTTTTCATGGTTTGTACTTCAGCACAGCTATTGGATGAATACACTCAGTGACCCCTTCATTAGGTGCATCAGTATACCTGTTTGTTAATGCAAATATCTAATCAGCCAATCATGTGGCTGCGATTCATTGCATAACAGCATGCAAACATGGTCAAGAGGTTCAGTTGTTGTTCACACCAAACATCAGAATCAGGAAGAAATGTGACTTTGACCGTGGAATGATTGTGGCTCAAGTATGCCGGAAACTGGGATTTTCATCACAATAGTCACTAGAGTTTATCCACTGAGAGGCAGTTCTGTTGGCGAAAATACCTTGTGAAAGAGGAAGTTCAGAGGAGAATGATCAGATTTGTTCAAACTGAGAGTAACTCAGATAACCACACGTTACAACAGTGATGTGCAGAAGAGCTCCTCTAAAAACACAAAAAGTGTCCATCCTTGAAATGGATGAGCTACAGCAGCAACCATGAACGTATGTTTAGTCGTCACTATTCAGTACAGGAGATCTGAGTGTATATTATAATGCTGGTTGTAGCATTTCATAGCAGCTAAAATTATAATACGTAAGTGACAAAAGTTTAACTACAATCTGACAAGTTTTATTGCACGATAAAATTAATTGTTTCATGAATTTTGAGAGAAGGAAGGCATTTGGTCCATCAGAGTTACCCAACCTAATATTAGAGCTAATATCGTCTATAGCCTATTGTAATATAATTAGAGCTACCTGCAGACTAAGACTCTTCAGTAATGCATCAGGGTGTTTTTTTCAGTGTGTTAAATGTTTCTTTATCATTCTTCCAGGCAATGACTTCCACACTACTCGTATCCTTGTGGTAAAAGATTTTTCCTTGTTATCCTTACAATTTGACACACCAAATGTTTGAAATGTATGCCCCCCCCCATTTTTGACTCACATCAAGAATAATAGTTCCTTGTTATTCATTCTTTCTTGCTTTTTCTAAATCTTTCATAATTTTGTTTCCTTCATTAGGTTTCAGTTCAGTCTCTTCTGTTCCAAAGAAAACAGCTCAAGCTTACCCAATCTTTCCTCATAGTTTAAATTTACCAGTCCTGCCAATCTCCTCATAAACTTTCTCTACACTCTTTCTAGTGTAGTTGGATCTCTCCTGTCTTGTATAACTAGTGTGGCATGCATGATGTAATATAATCTCCTAACTTTATATTCTGTCCTGGCCAATAAAGGAAAATGTTTCATAAACATAAGATATTCTGCAGAATGCTGAAAATCCAAAGCTGGAGGAACTCAGCAGGTTAGGCAGCATCTATGAAAAGGAGTGAACAGTCGATGTTTCAGGCCGTGACTCTTCATCAGGACTATTTCATATACCCTTTTAAGCACTTTATTGACCTATTCTGTCAAATATTAAATAACCATCTTATCGTTTGCTAGAAAAAATAGTTACAGCATAGCTCTTGTACAAAGTACTGAATAACTCCTGTAATAAGCAAGAAAAGCAGAAAATATAAATGATCAAGTCTCAACGTCTCAGTGAGTCAAGATTAATCGATAACTGTCATTAATTGATGGTGACATTGAGAAATTAAAGCAATATTATTCACAGAGGAATGGAAGAAATGTTTCAGTTTCTGGAGAACTAAGTGTTGATTTTAACCTTTAAAAAAAACTAGGGGCCAGCAGGGTGGAATGGGTTGCAACAAGTCAGACACATTGCAGCCCAAGGTTGAGGAGGTTTTAACTCTGACCCACAGTAGCTCAGATAGAGTGGAGCAACACACAATCTGCCAGAAGGACTCAGCAGGTCAAAAAGCATCTGCTGGAGAAAAGGAATCTTCAAAAGACCTGCTGCAGGGATTCCACCTGAACTGTTGACAATTCCTTTCCTCCCATGGATGCTGCTTGACTGCCGAGTTCCTCCAGCAAATTGTTTGTGTCTCTTGTGTCGCCTTTAAATAAAGCGGATTTTGGTGGATGGTGACGGCAAGACAATTTAATAGGGATTAGAGAAGGATAACATGAGGCGCGGAGCGATACGCTGTGCATCCAGGGAAGTGACAGAGGGTGCAGGTGATCATGATGCAAAGAGTAAAAAGCAGAATACATGAAAAAGAAGCAAAGAAATTCTTATTATTAAAATTTTTAAAAATCTGTTCAGAAGCATCAATTTTTGCAAGATGAATATTAATCTGTAGTTGGACTGTGACTGCTAGGGAACATGCATCATTTGCTGACTCATGAATGTTTCCTCTTAAGCAGGCACTATATGGTGCCTGGTTGCTTCCTCAACAATTCACCTCTTCCTTCTAACCCCCTTCAGCTATTCAAGCAGAACTGTTATAACTACCATTACAACGAAGAAAAAGGAAAACATTCATAAATAATGAAAAATTAAGCATAAAATATTATTTTCCACCCCACCCCTCCCTTGGGGCTATGATGTGGTATTCTGGAAGAGGAATATTCAATTCCTGGAGATTGCTGGACAATCGTGGTAAATTGCCAGACCTCACGTTTACAGGATACCGTCTGGATACAGCATAGACTATAGTCCAGAAAGGCAGAAAAGTGATGAGAATGATGTAGAAGTTAAGGTTATACCAGGTCATGCTTAGATTTGAAGACCATGAAGTGAAAGGAAGGAAAGAAAGAGCACAACAAAGAATTGAGAGGTGGGGTGGTGTCCGGATATCTTCACTTAAGAAGGATATCCCTGTGAGGAAAAGGACAAAAATGTAGAAAGCTATATATAGAATATGGGAAAACATTTCAAGGGCTACAAGCAATTTCAGACCTAAGTGAAGCTTCCTCAATTTCAGGAAATCCCCAAAAAAAATTGATGGTAGAAATTGAACATCTGTACTCTGATAAGATAAACATAGCACCATTTCTATGGAATATAAAATATGAGAAATAAGGAGAGAAGGATATTAAAACAGACTCTGTTTAATGTTAAAACGGACCTTTCCTGGCAAAGCTCCCCCAGCTGATTTTTATTGCAGAAAATGTTCTTTTGTTGTGGTATTATTTAATTCCTCAAATAATTTCAAATATGAAGTAAGTCAGAACTAGCCACCAGAAAAGTAAGGTGTGCATTTAAGTAGCACCTCATTTGGCTGCAGGAATGGTATAAACTATGAAATGCATAAGGCTCACAGACTCTTAAATTGTAGAAATCACAGCAGTCAGTTTCTACAAATTAAGAAAAGCAATACATAATACATGGAACATAGAACAGTAGAATACAGTACAGGTCCTTGAATCCATGATAATGTGCCTACTCCAAGATAATACCATAAGACATAAGAAAAGAATTAGGCCATTTGGCCCATCAAGTATGCTTCATCATTTCATCATGGTTGATTAATTATCCCTCTCAATCCAATTCTCCTGCCTTTTCCTTTATCTTTTGACACCATTACTAATCAAGAACCAATCAATCTAACCCTTCTCTCCCATATAGCCTTCTATTTTCTTTTTTCTCTTTGATCCATAACCAGACAACCTTGACTGAGAGTTAAGTATTACCTCAGAGACAAAGGATAATTCTTGTTCTTCAGAATAGAATCATGGACATTTTTTGTTACATCCACCTAAGAGAATAAATAGTCTTACTGCCCCTGTCCCACAGGAAAGACACCAGTGTCAAAAGTGGGTGCAGCCCTTCAGTACTTCGGAAATCAGTCGAGATCATAGTCAAGTTTATGAGGAGAAATTCTTTTAAAATATTCAGCAAGCCAGGCATCATCTGTAGTAGTGACATTTGAGGCTGTGATTACCTTAAATGTTAACGGGAAGCAAAACAGCAGATGATGGAATTGGAAACAAAACAGAAAATGGTGGATAAAGTCAACCAGACTGATCCTTCCCTGACCTGAAACATTAATTGCTTTCTCTTTCCACAGACACCACCTGAGTTCTTCCAGCATTTTGTTTATCACATAAAATGTCACTTCTGTTGCTCTCTCCACAGATGCTGCCTGACCTGCTGAGTGTTTGCAGCATTTTAATTTCCAGAATCTAGTGTTCTGTTTTTTTTTATTTTCACCTTGTAGAATAGGACTTAGAGCAAAGATCTTCTGATTCAGAGGTAATAGTTCTTGGTCTCATCAGATATGATGTGACAAAGTCAATATCCTTCAAAGACTGAGGAATAATAATGACGCAGACCAGCTGAGATTAGTGGAAAAAGGGCAACAAGCTCAAATTAGTATCTGGACCCTCCTGCCCCTGTGACCTTGTGGATGGACAATTTTGTCACTCTTAACTAAGTTTGTGCTGATGATATGTGTGACATCTGTCACAAGGATGAAAACCTCAGTGCCGAGATTTATCTAACATTGACATCCTTGCTCTGACATGTCGATGCAATTATGCACAATCATGGAAAGGGGATTAAAATTGATTTGGGAGAGGACAGATATAAAACTAAACTCATTAGTTGGTTGGGAGTACAGCAGGAAGCATAACATAGAATGATTTTTGTCATTGCTTGTCACACGTGATATTAAAAGTTGTCGGCTGAAAACTCAAGCCTCACAGGTTAACCATTAGAATTCCAGATTCTTGTGTTGGGAAGAGGGTAGATAAAAATTCAAAACTCCTGGAACCCTGCATAATTTCACATGGATGTTTGAAAACAAGGCTTTTGTTGATGTAGGTACAATTACCAAATATATCTTCAATGAACTGCACAGAAGGTCTTAATGATGGAAAATAAAAAAGACAACAATAGCCAATATCCAAAAAAAAATTTGCCTAATTTTTTTTATTAGTTAAATGCACTAGGTGGATGGAAAATGACAGGAACAATTGATTGTATGAAAAGCATTGAGGTTTGGTTGAAAAGCAATTATCTTTATTAACGTTAAGGACTGAATTTTTTGCCCAGTGATACAAGTAACCCCATTGATTTCCTTTGATTCAGTGACTTTGACAGGGCCTGCCAAAAATGCTTTGGTAGGCTTTTACAACAGGAATAGCAGTTTAGTAACAGGGATACCACCCTTCCTGACTTAGATCTGTGGCACCCATGAGTAGTGATGACACCAGCTCAGCTGAGTGAATAATCAAACTGATGGGCGGTACACCAGGAATTAAATAAAGCTGCACTTTAAAATAAGTTTTAAGCATTTTACAGAAGTACTAATGTTTGGGGAATTCAGATAGTTTATGGCTATGCTGAATATTGTTAAGGAATTATAAATAGATTTGTGCTCCTTACGTGCTTTCCATCCATGCTGGGTTGAGCATCAAACTAGCAACTCGACCTCATAAAAAAGACACAAACGCTAAAGAAACGACAAGGTTACCAACCGATGCACCACAAAGTGCAGAAGAGAACGACAAAACAACAACAATTGTGTTATTATCTTAATTTGATACCGAATCAGCTTGTTACAGTCCTCCAAGCTAACATTGTATTTATTTTTGGTTTATTTAAAGTACAGATGAAATCAGACTAAATGGATCTCCATTATATCGAACACTCATCATGTAGAAGCCATCATGATCATTTCTTTTTGGTCTACTGTGGATGACTTTGAATGAGCCCTCAGGTATCCTCATTCACTTTGTTTATTTTTTCAATTCGAAAGTAAACCTTTGTGTTTCATTCATTATGCCCAATTAACAATGATATGCAGTCGTTCTTTTTAACAGTATATCTTGTAAATCTCTCATCTGTCTGTCAATTAAAATTATTCAGAAATTCATATAAAGAATATCAGATTTACCATTTATTTTCAGCTGATTGATCTTCACAGAGAAAAAGATAAAGATGCAATATTAGAAGTTTTCCTGGCACATAAAACAGACAGTCTTGGCCCGAAATGTTGACTGTACTCTTTTCCATAGATACTGCCTGGCCTGCTGAGTTCTTCCAGTGTTTTGTGTGTGTGTTGCTTGAATTTCCAGCATCTGCAGAATTTCTTTTGTTTATAGTTGACTAATGGCTGTTCTGATAGTTTGCCCTTTGATAGAGTAAATAAGTACATACAGTGGCAGAAGAGTAAGAGACAAGTTCAAAGTTCAAAGTAAATTTAATATTGAAGTATGTATATGTCTCCATATACTACCCTGAGGTTCATTTTCTTTCAGGTAGTCACAATAAAAGTTCAAAGTACAAAGTACATTTATTATCGAAGGTTGTGTACATTATACAACCTTGAGATTTGCCTCCTTACGGACAGCCACAAAACAAAGAAACCCAAAAGAACCCATAAAGAAGAAGACCATCAAAATCCAATTTGCAAGGAGAAAAAAAATCGTGCAAACAATAAAAATAAGCAAATAGAAGGAAAGTAGGTTCACAGACATGAAACCCAGAGCAGACGGAGCAGGTCACATCTTCAGCTTCGGTTCAGTGAAGAGCTGTGTAAACATTGTGAGGTAGCGAGAAGAACCAACCCAACCCTCACCTCTGGTCCTGACACCCTGCCTTTTCAATCCATCGAATCCAGCGTTTAAATCGGCCAAATATTGGGTCATTGCTCACACTAGGACTCAGGCCCTGTTGCTTCGATACGCTCTGCGCGGGACCCCACTGCCACGTTTCTGCCCGTACCCGAACTTTCCAAATCGGCCCAGCGCTTAGGTCGATCAAATCTCTACTTAGGTGGATGGGCCTCGATTCAGCCTTACCTCGACTTGACTCAACATTGCCTTGCCTCCATTCGCCTTGAATCTGCCTCAGCCTCGCCTCAACTTTGCCTCACACCCACTTGCTTTGACCTTTTGCCTTCACTCATCTCTTCATTCTTTGTGGTGATTGGTTACCATAAAATTTTAGAACATAAGAACATAAGAAATAGGAGCAGGAGTAGGCTACCTGGCCCATTGAGCCTACTCCACCATTCAATAAGATCATGGCCGATCTGACAATAGACTCATCTCCACCTTTTCCCCATAACCCTTAATTCTCCAGCTATGTAAAAATCTATCCAACCTTGACTTACAAACAACCAATGTTCAAACGAAGAAAAACTGTGCAATAAATAAATAATGCTGATAACATGAACTGTAGAGCACTTGAAAGTGAATTCCTAGGTTGTGGAATCAGTTCAGTGTTGGGGTAAGTAAAGATACCCACATTGGTTCAGGAGCCTGATGGTTGAAGGGTGATAACTGTTCCTGAACCTGGTGGTGTGGGACATCAGGTGGAAGTAAACTTGCAAAAGAACCAAATTGGGAAAGTGTATTTAAACAGAGTTGTCATTTAGGTAGTACCAACTGAAAAGGGTATCTGAAACAAGGTCAATCGTAAATTTCAGAAGGGAATCTGGCATGATGACCCAAGTAAAATGGGAGTTACATGGACTCAGAAACATAGAAACATAGAAAATAGGTGCAGGAGTAGGCCATTCGGCCCTTCGAGCCTGCGCCGCCATTTATTATGATCATGGCTGATCATCCAACTCAGAACCCCGCCCCAGCCTTCCCTCCATACCCCCTGACCCCCGTAGCCACAAGGGCCATATCTAACTCCCTCTTAAATATAGCCAATGAACTGGCCTCAACTGTTTCCTGTGGCAGAGAATTCCACAGATTCACCACTCTCTGTGTGAAGAAGTTTTTCCTAATCTCGGTCCTAAAAGGCTTCCTCTTTATCCTCAAACTGTGACCCCTCGTTCTGGACTTCCCCAACATCGGGAACAATCTTCCTGCATCTAGCCTGTCCAATCCCTTTAGGATCTTATACGTTTCAATCAGATCCCCCCTCAATCTTCTAAATTCCAACGAGTACAAGCCCAGTTCATCCAGTCTTTCTTCATATGAAAGTCCTGCCATCCCAGGAATCAATCTGGTGAACCTTCTCTGTACTCCCTCTATGGCAAGGATGTCTTTCCTCAGATTAGGGGACCAAAACTGCACACAATACTCCAGGTGTGGTCTCACCAAGGCCTTGTACAACTGCAGTAGTACCTCCCTGCTCCTGTACTCAAATCCTCTCGCTATAAATGCCAGCATACCATTCGCCTTTTTCACCGCCTGCTGTACCTGCATGCCCACTTTCAATGACTGGTGTATAATGACACCCAGGTCTCGTTGCACCTCCCCTTTTCCTAATCGGCCACCATTCAGATAATAATCTGTTTTCCTATTTTTGCCACCAAAGTGGATAACTTCACATTTATCCACATTAAATTGCATCTGCCATGAATTTGCCCACTCACCCAACCTATCCAAGTCACCCTGCATCCTCTTAGCATCCTCCTCACAGCTAACACTGCCACCCAGCTTCGTGTCATCCGCAAACTTGGAGATGCCGCATTTAATTCCCTCATCCAAGTCATTAATATATATTGTAAACAACTGGGGTCCCAGCACTGAGCCTTGCGGTACCCCACTAGTCACCGCCTGCCATTCTGAAAAGGTCCCGTTTATTCCCACTGTTTGCTTCCTGTCTGCTAACCAACTCTCCACCCACACCAATACCTTACCCCCAATACCGTGTGCTTTAAGTTTGCACACTAATCTCCTGTGTGGGACCTTGTCAAAAGCCTTCTGAAAATCCAAATATACCACATCCACTGGTTCTCCCCTATCCACTCTACTAGTTACATCCTCAAAAAATTCTATGAGATTCATCAGACATGATTTTCCTTTCACAAATCCATGCTGACTTTGTCCGATCATTTCACCGCTTTCCAAATGTGCTGTTATCACATCCTTGATAACTGACTCCAGCAGTTTCTCCACCACCGACATTAGGCTAACCGGTCTATAATTCCCCGGTTTCTCTCTCCCTCCTTTTTTAAAAAGTGGAGTTACATTAGCCACCCTCCAATCCTCAGGAACTAGTCCAGAATCTAACGAGTTTTGAAAAATTATCACTAATGCATCCACTATTTCTTGGGCTACTTCCTTAAGCACCCTGGGATGCAGACCATCCAGCCCTGGGGATTTATCTGCCTTCAATCCCTTCAATTTACCTAACACCACTTCCCTACTAACATGTATTTCGCTCAGTTCCTCCATCTCACTGGACCCTCTGTCCCCTACTATTTCTGGAAGATTATTTATGTCCTCCTTAGTGAAGACAGAACCAAAGTAATTATTCAATTGGTCTGCCATGTCCTTGCTCCCCATAATCAATTCACCTGTTTCTGCCTGCAGGGGACCTACGTTTGTCTTTACCAGTCTTTTTCTTTTTACATATCTATAAAAGCTTTTACAGTCCGTTTTTATGTTCCCTGCCAGTTTTCTCTCATAATCTTTTTTCCCCTTCCTAATTAAGCCCTTTGTCCTCCTCTGCTGAACTCTGAATTTCTCCCAGTCCTCAAGTGAGCCACTTTCTCTGGCTAATTTGTATGCTGCTTCTTTGGAATTGATACTATCCCTAATTTCTCTTGTCAGCCACGGGTGCACTACCTTCCTTGATTTATTCTTTTGCCAAACTGGGATGAACATTTGTTGCAGTTCATCCATGCAAACTTTAAATGCTTGCCATTGCATATGCACCATCAATCCTTTAAGTGTCATTTGCCAGTCTATCTTAGCTAATTCACGTCTTATGCCTTCAAAGTTACCCCTCTTTAAGTTCAGAACCTTTGTTTCTGAATTAACTATGTCACTCTCCATCTTAATGAAGAATTCCACCATATTATGGTCACTCTTACCCAAGGGGCCTCTCACGACAAGATTGCTAATTAACCCTTCCCCATTGCTCAAAACCCAGTCCAGAATAGCCTGCTCTCTAGTCGGTTCCTCGACATGTTGGTTCAAAAAACCATCCCACATACATTCCAAGAAATCCTCTTCCTCAGCACCTTTACCAATTTGGTTCACCCAATCTACATGTAGATTGAAGTCACCCATTATAACTGCTGTTCCTTTATTGCACACATTTCTAATTTCCTGTTTAATACCATCTCCGACCTCACTGCTACTGTTAGGTGGCCTGTACACAACTCCCACCAGCGTCTTTTGCCCCTTAGTGTTACGCAGCTCTACCCATATCGATTCCACATCTTCCCAGCTTATGTCCTTCCTTTCTATTGCGTTAATCTCTTCTTTAACCAGCAACGCCACCCCACCTCCCCTTCCTTCATGTCTATCCCTCCTGAATATTGAATATCCCTGAACGTTGAGCTCCCATCCCTGGTCACCCTGGAGCCATGTCTCTGTGATCCCAACTATATCATAATCATTAATAACAATCTGCATTTTCAATTCATCCACCTTATTACGAATGCTCCTTGCATTGACACACAAAGCCTTCAGGCGCTCTTTTACAACTCTCTTAGCCCTTATACAATTATGCTGAAAAGTGGCCCTTTTTAATGCTTGCCCTGGATTTGTCAGCCTGCCACTTTTACTTTTCTCCATAGTACTTTTTGTTTCTACCCTCACTTTACACCCCTCTGCCTCTCTGCACTGGTTCCCATCCCCCTGTAGTGAACTAACCTCCTCACGCCTAGCCTCTTTAATTTGATTCCCACCCCCCAACCATTCTAGTTTAAAGTCACCTCAGTAGCCCCCGCTAATCTCCCTGCCAGGATATTGGTCCCCCTAGGATTCAAGTGCAACCCGTCCTTTTTGTACAGGTCACGCCTGCGCCAAAAGAGGTCCCAATGATCCAAAAACTTGAATCCCTGCCCCCTGCTCCAATCCCTCAGCCACGCATTTATCCTCCACCTCATCGCATTCCTACTCTCACTGTCGCGTGGCACAGGCAGTAATCCCGAGATTACTACCTTTGCGGTCCTTTTTCTCAACTCCCTTCCTAGCTCCCTATATTCTCCTTTCAGGACCTCATCCCTTTTCCTACCTATGTCATTGGTACCTATATGTACCACGACCTCTGGCTCCTCACCCTCCCACTTCAGGATATCTTGGACACGATCAGAAATATCCCGGACCCTGGCACCAGGGAGGCAAACTACCATCCGGGTCTCTGGACTGCATCCACAGAATTGCCTATCTGACCCCCTTACTATCGAGTCCCCTATCACAACTGCCCTCCTCTTCCTTGCCCTACCCTTCTGAGCTACAGGGCCGGACTCTGTGCCGGAGGCACGGCCACTGTCGCTTCCCCCGGGTAAGCTGTCCCCCCCAACAGTACTCAAACAGGAGTACCTGTTGTTAAGGGGCACAGCCACCAGGGTACTCCCTATTACCTGACCTTTCCCCTTCCCCCTCCTAACCGTGACCCACTTGTCTGCCTCCCGTGGCCCCGGCGTGACCACCTGCCTGCAACTCCTCTCTATCACCTCCTCACTCTCCCTGACCAGACGAAGGTCATCGAGCTGCAGCTCCAGTTCCGTAACGCGGTCCCTAAGGAGCTGCATCTCGATGCACTTGGCGCAGATGTAGACGTCCGGGAGGCTTGTAGGCTCCAGGGCCTCCCACATCCGACACCGAGAACAGCAAACTGCCCTCACACTCATACTGCCCCTCTCCTCAAACATTTTGTTCAGTTTTAATTAGAACTGTACAGAACAAAGGAAAATAATAAACACTAGGCCAATAGGGTTGCTAACTAATAAGTCTCAATCTAATTCTAACCTCACACCGTCACCATAGCTCGTAAGTAGTAACTCAAACAAAATTAATTCCACTCCTTTAATGGTTTCTATGTAAAGCATTTGTTTTCTTCCCTGGAATGTGGACTAAGGTAAGCAGGAAATGTTGTCATCACTGTTCTTTGGTCAAAATTTGACAAAACAGAAGCAAAAGGAAGGGAGTTAAATACAATTACAAGAAACCCTAATTGGCTGGAATGTGCATTCTCACATGCATGATTGCTGTCGTCTTCCAGCTGCCTACCTGCAAAGGTACCCAGACACCGAGGCAGAGTTGTGGCAGAATCTGAAAGTAAAAAATACAAGGACAACAGGATGGAGCAACGGAGTGAAGTCAATTGATTGAATTTATCAGGAGAGCTGGCACAGACAAGTTGAGCCAAATTATTTCCTTGTGTGTGTTGTATTAGTCTATGATTAAATACTAAGAACTTCCAGGTATATTGTATATCCTACAAAAAAGTTCTCAAGGAAAAGCACCACTTGATTTATATTCAGTAAACCTAATATTTTGATTGCATTTTGTCTTTTGCGTTAGTGTTAATGGAGTGTGCAAGCAATATCTTTTAACATTTTTCAAAAATTTCTATGGGTCTCTGAATATCAGTGAACCAAAAGCAAAATTCTAACATTGAACCAAGTTAAAATCCAAAATGGACACAGAAAGAGTGGATCTGTAATCTAGGCAGCACAGCAAATCTCTCTTAAGAGGTCCTGAGAGAAAATCCATCATTAAAGGCTAAACTTCCAAACTTTTCATATATTTTAACTCTAGACGAAGACTAGCTTGACTCATTTAGTGTTAAAAAAGCTTTATCATATCGAAGAATTACATTTTGTCCTCTAACAAAGCGAGTATTTTATAACAGTTCAGCTTCTTTAGCAAGGCATTCTGTTATGCTTTGTAACTTCAAAACAATAAACTGATTCAAAGAAAGACACAGGAGTCCAAAAATACACGTGTAACTTCAAGTTTACTTTAAGCAAGGCACACAAGTATCACATGGTAACATGATGATGTATGCAGTTAACCAATTTTTACATATAACCCATAAAGGTGAGGCATAATTTGGAATACTGTGTGCAGTTTTGGTCACCCACCTACAGAAAAGATGTAAATAAAGTTGAAAGAGAGAACTTACAAAGATGTTGCCAGGTCTGGAGGGCCTGAGAAATAAAGATTAAGTAGGTTAGGACTTGGAACATAGAAGATTGAGAGCATTTTTGATAGAGGTGTACAAAATTATGGTATAAATAGGGTAAATGCAAGCAGGCCTTTTCCACTGAGGTTGGGTGGGACTACAACGGGAAGTCATGGGTTAAGGCTGAAAGTTGTAACATTTCAGGGGAACATGAGGAAAAACTCCTTCAGAATGAGGGGAAACTTCTTCACTCAGAGGATCATGAGAGTGTGGAATGAGCTGCCAGCACAAGTGGTGCATGCGAGCTCAATTTCAATGTTTAAGGGAAGTTTGGGTAGGTACATAGGGGTATGGAGGGCTATGGTCCCAGTCCAGGATGATGAAAATAGGCAGTTTAAATGATTCGGCACAGACTAGGCCTGCTTCTGTGCTGTACTTTTCTATAACTCTATGACTCTATCTATTTAAATTAATAAGAATACTTAATTAAACAATATATTTACAAGATTACTCAAATATTATTGAAATATTAAATACACAACATACTCTAGCACAATTATTCTAGAAGACTTAAACTACAACTAACAGGAGCATGCAGGTGCGTATCTATGGAAAATAGCGCCTACGGCAAGCACTGTAATTGCGCCCCTGTCCAAACACCTGACACCCATCTTTTAGATAACTTTACAATAATATCAGCTCAAAAATAAAAGTCAAGCTCATTAATCTTTTAATTAACAAATTATGGCACTACATGAAAATTATAACTGCACCTTCCTTGCTTTCACTGATGCAAGTTGGTCTATGATGTGATCAAGGTCAGTTTTTTCGGTTTCTTCTCTTTCTACACTCAGCAGAGCAAGATCACAGAGTCTGCCTTGACCCATGGAGGCTCTCAAATACGAAAGTATTAGTCTTAACTTGCTGAATGATCTCTCACAGCTGGCGATGGAAACTGCACTGGTTAGCATTATCCAAATAGCAATGCAAAGATTGGGGAAGACGCTCTCATCTCCATACTGAACAATAAATTCAAGAAGCTCTTCAGGTCTTGATACTTTTATGTTGACCCGCCTTGATAGCAACATTCTGCAATCCAAAATTTCTTCATATAGCAGCTGTCCATCAACATCAGAGCTGTACAATTCACCCAAATTTTTGCACTTCTTCTTTAGGTCGTTACTGTCGGCGCCATAACACAGTCCCTCGACATCGAGAAGGAACCCAAACTTGGCGGCAGTGTCGTGCAAACGAGCGAACCTTTCGTCCATTTCTCTGTGAAGACAGTCAAGTGTTCCCTTTGTGACTCTTTCCATTTCCTCCTTAGCTGTTAACCCAGCGTCTCGTGAGTTCTCATCAGCCATTCGTTTCTTTCGTTTCTGTCGTCTTTCAACTTCAATATTCCATTCTTGACAGAGACCGACTCCTTCTTTGAGAGACTCACTGACCAACACTTCTCTTTCATCATATAAATGATCTCGGAGGGCTTTCAACTCCAGAGCAGCATCGTGGAAGTTTATGCTAGGATTCTGCAGCCTCTTTTGAATACAGTCAATGCGAATGAGTACTTTGTTCCAAAATCCTAGCAAAATCAGAAAATCGTAACTCAACATGCGGTTGTACAGCTGTCTTGCGTCACTTTTTGTTTCACTGGTCTCGTTTTCATTGTCTATCATGTCCTGGAGAGCTTGAAGTATCTCCTCAAGGTATTTGTTGACGGGCTTCACTGCTTCTGTCCTTGCACTCCACCTGGTTTCGGACTCCGACTTAACAACCCCAGGCACGGTATTTTTGAGTTTTTCCCAGTGCTGTGTTGAATGACAGAAAAACACTTAGAGAGCTTCAATGGTTCCAAAAAACGTGACCATCATTATATCCTGCTTGGCTGCATGTACACCCACCAAGTTGAGTGAATGATTGTTGCAAATCATAAACTCTGCCAGGTTGTTTTTCTCACTTATTCTTTGATGAACACCACTCCTGTGTCCAGCCATCACAACAGCGTTGTCATAGCAGTGTGACCGACAATCTTGTAGCTCCATTTCGTCCTTCTCTAGCTGTTTCAAGATGTCTTCAACCAAGCTCTCAGCATCCTCCTGGCTTATCTGGATAAAACCAAGGAAGGACTCCCTAACACAGACTGTTCTCCTCTCAAAATCAACTTCCACATACCTCACTACTTCTGACATCTGCTCACTGGCGAACAATTGATGCCATCATGTGGATGAATTTGTTCTGGACACCCGGTGAAAGACAAAATGTGGATCCAGGATGACTTTCCAAATGAGTGAGGTGTTCTTTTATGACAGGGTCAAAGATGGCCAGTAGTTTCAGTAAGCCAAGAAAATTTCCCACATTGGAGTCATCATCTAGCTGAAGTAGTGGAAAGAAATGGAAAGAAATTTAGCTGGAAACAGAGGAGTTGTTCCCACGATATTTCAGTCACAGATTTAGAAGAAAAAGCAGAAGTAACATGATACCTTGATGAGAATCCTTCACTGCATAAAATTCCTTGCGACTCAGAAACTGGCTTTGCAAGTGACTCCCTGAGATCATCTTAATCACACCCAAAGCCTTCTAATATATAAATTGCTCTTGCAATTCCAGTGAAATAATTTAAAAAAATAAACTATCAAAGCCGGCACGTCACACTTATTGTTCTCTGCCAATAGTTTCAGTGTATTGATTGTATAGAGTAAATACACAAAAGGCAGGAAATTGTGTGTCAACAGGGCAAGTTTACACCTTAGCAATTAAAACAAGAGAACTATGCATTTGTTCCCATTATGGTAAAATAATCACAGATTTGGAGGATATGTGGTCACTGGCCAATGATGGCTCATAGACTCTGCAAACCTTGAAACTGATCCAAGAATCTGATTGCTATTAACAATAGAAATCGTAGGCGTAGTCACTAATGCTGCTACCAACCATGAATTCCAAATAAATCCGCAACCAGCCTCTGCATAACTTTGACCTTAGCTCTTGCATTGTAACTTTCTATTGCGCCAACACCTCATGATTCACCGTCATTGTTCACGGTACCAATTGGTACAATTTATAATAAAGTACTTCCTGGTTAGCTTTTAATCATAGATCTCCCACCTTTCCTGAGAAGATTGACTCAACCAGGTACTCAGTCATATTCTTGCTCTCAAACATTTTAGTTTGGTTCTCCTGGATAATCAACCTTCATGAAAATCATGAAAAATATTTAAATAGTAGAAATATAAATTTGCAACAGTGTACAGATCAGATAACACCTGTACAAACTAAAACAGAGTTAGTATTTTGGAACAAACATCAAAGTTGCTGGTGAACACAGCAGGCCAGGCAGCATCTCTAGGAAGAGGTACAGTCGACGTTTCGGGCCGAGACCCTTCGTCAGGACTAACTAGCTCTTCCTTCAGTTAGTCCTGATGAAGGGTCTCAGCCCGAAACGTCGACTGTACCTCTTCCGAGAGATGCTGCCTGGCCTGCTGTGTTCACCAGCAACTTTGATGTGTGTTGCTTGAATTTTCAGCATCTACAGAATTCCTCGTGTTTACGTTAATATTTTGGAAGACAGAGTTAGGCTACGTCCATAGTAGACCGGATAAATTCATAACTGAAGCTTTTTCTCCTCGTTTTGACCCTCCGTCCACACTGAAACAGCGTTTTCTTCCCCCGAAAACGGAGCTTTTCTAAAACGCTCTCCAGAGTGTTTAAATCTGAAAACGCCGGTTGGGTGGTGTAGTGTGTACGGGGTAACTGAGCTTTTTAAAAACATGGCACTGTCATGACGTGCCAGAACAGATGGTGGCGGCAGCACGGCACTTCATTGTCCTCTTGAACGCAACCTCCAGCACCACAACAATACCTGACAATAGATGTGTAACAGCCTGATGTAACATTGTATGGAAACACAAGATAACACTGATGCAGACATATTTTATACATTTAGCAAGGTGCTTTAGTAATGTATTACTTATGCAAAAGTTCAATAGTTGCAAATGAAACTACTTCCAAAATGTCATTTTTAAGTAGTAGCTTATGTTTGGCATAGATGTGAAAATGTTAAGGCCAAAAAAGGAAAATTGTAAGTTTCACTTTTACTCAGGTAAAAATAAAATCACTTTTGCCCAGTAACTCGTTTTATTGCACGTTAAATACAGCAAAATAATACACAAAGACATGGCAAAAGTAAAGGCAAACAAATGAGGTAACAGCAAATTTCACTTTTGCCCAGTAACAAGTCTTATTGCATTTAGTTGTAGCTGTCGTTCCTTTCATCGGTGAAGAGACTATGGCTGTAGGAAATGTTTCCTGGGTGACCCTTCTGTGGGAGTGGGGAAGATGTTGGTGGGGCCACCCGGAGGTCTTTGTGTCCATATGTGTAGCTATTATAGTGGCTGTGAGGCTGGTATTGTGTCGGTGAAAAGTACTTGGGGGGAGCCATCATATTCCTCATCATTGCAAATCCCTCTGCAACAGAATTAGTCAGTTTTTCAATGTTCGCCATCAGCCAGGTCATACTGTCCATGAACTCCCTGTCAGTTGCCTCCATACACTCCAGTATTTGTTTTTTTTTTGTTTTAAGTCCTCCTGCGCGAGAGCCAACAGCTGTCCGTCGTTTGGCAATTTCCTTTTAAGTTTTTCTAGTCTGTAACTGGACAAACGCGCACCAAGTCTTTCGTTTGGCAATTTCCTTTTAAGTTTTTCTAGTTTGTAACTGGACAAATGTGCACCAAGTATACCGTTTCCTCTTCTGTAGATGTGTCCTGCACATGCCCAGTAGGAGGAGATTCACCCAAATACCCCTTTTAATGTGGATGGAGGTATTTTCAAAAACGCCTGGTGTGGAAGCCTATCATTTTTACACGAAACTGAAGTTTTCAAAATTATCCGGTCTAGTGTGGACGTAGCCTTAGTTTTAAGTTGTAAGGAGGATGTAGAAGGGAGGTGATAATAAACGATTATCTCCTGTGATGTGTGGCCAGAAATGCTCTGGCAATCAACTGTTCATGAACCCATTAGTTCGAGATTTAATTGAGAACACAGAGCGAAAATAAAAAGAGACATGCAAAGGTTCTGGAACGTGGGGCTATGGAAATGTTCTTCAGGCAGTGTGGGTGGAAGAGAAAAACAGAGTTTAATATTCCACATGGATAAACTGTAGCAGACTGGCCAGCTGGAAATCAGAGAAAGTGATACTTTAAAGTAGTGCTGAATTCAAAACTGAGTCTGGACGGCTGCAATGAGGACAGATAGAAGATAAGATGCCTCAAATCAAGCTCTCTTGGGGGCTCATTATAAGAGTGTAGGAGACAGCAGAAAGATGTGTCAGAGGTAGTGCAATGGAAGGTTAAAGTTATAGTTAAGCCAGTCTGACCTTCCCCTCAGCTAACTTTTCCATGTTAGAGCAGCTTTCACACAAAATGCTGGAGGAAATCAAAGGTCGAACAGCGTGTACATTTGACATTGACATTTCAGGCTAAGTCCCTTCATCAGGACTGGAAAGGAAGGGGGAAGAAGTCAGAATAACAAGGTAGGGGAAGGAGAAGGAGTACAAGATAGAAAGTGATAGGTGAGACCAGGTTAGGGTGGAGGGGTGGGTGTTGGGGAATGAAGTATGAAGCTGGAAGGCAATAGGTGGGAAAGGTAAAGTGCTGAAGAAGAAGGAGTCTGATTGTGAACCACGGGAGACAGGGAAGGAGGAGGAGCACCAGAGAGAGGTGATGGGCAGATGAGACGAAGAGACGAGCTGAAAGGGGAGACAGAGCAGGAAATAGAAAGAGAGAGAAGGGGGAAAATTGCCAGAAGTTAGAGAAATTGATGTTTATGCCATCAGGTTGGAGGCAACTCAGACAGTACCACATTTCCAGCATCTATAGAACCTCTTGTGTTTATGATTTGCTATACTCATGCTCTTCACAACAGAGAAAGTCTGGATAAGTTGAAAAGGATTCACAGTCATGATGTTATAAACCATTGAAACAAGCCCTTAAGTACCCTCCGCACCCCCAAGTATTTTCAGTCAGTTATTTACACTAATCATATAGCCTCCCCCCACATTCCCATCAGCTAGCGATTTTACTACTCACTTACACACCAGTGGCCAAGTTATCAACCAACCTACATAGCTTTGGGATGCAGGAAGAAGCAAGACATTCAAGGAAAGCCCACATAGTCACAGGAGAAAAATGCAAACCCCACACATAGATCTAGATAGAGGTAAGGATAGAATCCAAGTGACGGGAGTAATTGATTGTTTTTCTTTCAAAGCCCAATGTCCCAAAAGCCCACTTTAGCATATTGCAAAAGTCTTGGATACTACATAGTTTGCTTATAAACAGAGCACCAACCGGCAAACAGTAGCACAAAAACTTGAGAGATGTTCTGCGCCTTCTGTAATTACAGTGCAATTATTCTATGTCATTAAACCAATAGAGTTTCAGGTTATGGTGAGTAACCACCATTTCCTGCAGAATCCTTTCATTTTCCCATTATATTCACATAGGAAAGTCAAGGGAAACCCATAATGGTTTTTGTCCTGACTTGCCTCTAAACTAAGCATCTAATTGGTGGGGATCAGACTCCTTTAACTAACCCAGTAGCACTAAGGATGGCTTCCTGCCACTAGTTAAGACCAGGTTCAGCTTTTAAGACCTGCTTTTTCTTGGATCTCACATATACAGTTTAATTTCAGCCAGCAAATGTCACTGAGGGTGGTATGCTTTTCCAGAATTCATTAACGGGAGTTGCATGCCAAACCCAGTAGTGTCGTGCTGATTGTATTAATGACAAGGAAACAGATAAAATTTACTTGCACTGTTATTAATTTGTCCTAACCAATAGATTTTCTAGGCCTATTTTATGTACTCACATCAATGTTGTAAAGTAGGTAATGTGACAGGAAGTTTGCACACAACACAGCCCCAAGAACTTCGCTATGAGAAGTGAACAGATTGCCTACTCTTCAGCATTGCTTCTTAAAGGGTAAGAGATGAATGTCACACAGGAAGACACTTATTGGACAATGCATTGGGATATTGTCTTTCCAGACAAGCTGGGAGACGGGAAATGGGATCCGGGTTTATGAGACAACAAAGGGATGCTACAAACAGGAAAACTATTTAATAAGAACTGGAGTGACAGAGCTGGAGTTTTGTAACTCCAAACTTTCCTTTACATTTACAATGACATCAAGATTTATAATAATCTTAATCATTCGTAAATTGACATGATGTTTGAATCTAAACATTGCTCATTTAACAAGAGGTCAATAGTACAAGATTGCGTAAATATGCTGTCATCAGTATACATTTGTTACTTGAAGCATCATTTCCAATGCATTACCGAAAAGATGTCTATGGTTCTTAACTAACTGTTGATACTCGGAAGACAAGCTTTTTGATCTACTTAATAGATGAAAGGACAATGCAATTAAGAGCCTCAGCAATAAGTGATCTTGTTTTGATTTTATGCACATGTATACAAATTTAAACCATATGAAAATTATGTTTACGCAGCTGAATCTTCAGAGCAATATGTACAAAGCAAAGAAGTTAATTCAGGAGAATTGACAGAAGAGATAACTCACTCACTCAAATATTAATTATGCAGGCTATAATATTCCGGATCCATCTAGCTGACTAAAAGGGGCAGAACTCTCATTCCTGTAGCCATACATATTGGCACAGAGCCCAAAAATAAGTGGTGTTCACCTCATGTTCTGACCCAAAATGGAGCATGTATTCTTCCCATCTTATTTTGCTCTGTGTTCATCTAGGTGAGGCAATAAGTGCAATTATGAGCCTCTGGAGCCCAGAAAGACTCTGTTGTGTGCCAATGTTATCAATGCAGTGGAGTGGTGGGTCTAGATAAATCCTCACAAGAAATCATTCCAGCATTCAGCTGCTGACGTATTCCTCACTTCACAGTCAGCTAATCATCACTTGCCTCAGGGAGCCCATTAATGTTCTCGATTCCAGGAGACGAGGTTCTATTGATATCCTTTCAGCACACTGGAGGAGGCAGTCCAGCCCTGGGGTTGCTGCCATTACAGGCACTCATCAACTGAATTCACATCGTCATTGTAGCTGTCATCTACAACTCACAAATCTACCCCAACAGCAAACAATTTACATTCTCTTATGGTGGTCACTCACAGGAAGATGTTCCTGATGGTCATTTCCAGGTATTCTGGCAACTCCCACAGTTCATTCATCTCTTCTCAGTCATGGCTGCCTTTCAGGGCCACACAGCTCTAAGTAATATATTTTGGGGAAACAGGCGATATCCATTACTTAAGTTGCTTCTTGCTCCACTCAATGCTCTAAACACACCAGCTGAGTAATGCTATAATCATATCTATGCAGACGCCAGAGAAGCTTAGTGTAGCCCTCTAAAGAGCAGCTTGAAGGAAGATGTTGCTCTCTGCCCATTTTTCCAGTAATCTGTTGTGTTCACCCGCCAGGATTTCCCTTGTCAATGTTAGCAGTACACTACATGATCTGGCATCACACAGCCATGGGCTCTAGCGTTGTGTGCACTGATGGAACACGGCAAGGACCAGCTGCTTATAAAGCAGGAGCAGCAGGGTGAAGACTCGCACTGGGATGATCTCAAAAAGTCACAGGGAGAAGAAGATGATGAGGAAGGACAGACAATTTACTTCAGAACTTGAACAACCAAAGTCCCATCACAAAAGCAATATCTTTATGGACATACTGTGAAACAGTGACTCTAGAAAGATTCTCAACGTCTTGAGATCCATCCTCCCCTTATTTTCATGTTGCTCACTTATTTTTAGTATCTCTTGTTAGCACTATATCTAAGGAAAAGTTTTCAATGTGCTATAATCAATTATTACTCACATGGCACTGCAGCCATACTGCAACTAATAAAGATCTCAGTCATTTAGCTTAAAATTAACGCAGAATTTCTCTTCCATTCACTGTAGATTAGGTTTCCAATTCAGTTACCAGTCTCAGCAAAATATTTTAACTCAGTAAACAACAAGATCACATCACAAGTCAATGTTGCAGTGACACTGAGTTCTGGTCCAGGAATTTTGATGCAAAAATGAATGTTACTCCTCATTAACAATGCACCATCTTCATGTTTTATGTCTGACACCTGTTGCAACTTGAACTATTCAAATCAGAGGCTGGATATCTTCATGGCAAGCAGATCCCCTCATCTGCAAACCTTACAGTTGCCCGTGAAATGGGCCATTTAAGCTCTGCAGTTCTCATTCTTCTGCTCCTAATGTCTACCAATACCGGGTATGCTGCTCATGAAATTTGCCACACCCGACAAGTATCTGAACCACTCTTCTGTAATTAGCCTGACTCTCCCTTTAGCAGGTAGTTCCGGCAACACCTACTACTCTGCAGAAGATTGCTAGGTTTACTTGTGGCAGCAGACTGAGGCTCGGAGATCCCTTCTCTGCTTCTTTGACATAAGAATAAAATGAATGTACAGTGAGTGGTCCAGCAGCAATGCTCATTCATAAATCCTATTTATTTCCTTTCAGTTTGCCTCACAACTGGGATGGGAAAACTTGTAGTACATTGCAGACTGCACACGTTGACTTCTGACCTTAAAGGAAACAGCTTTTATTAATTGTGACAGAATGATAACTTAATAACCCAGGATTGCTGAAATCACAGGTACTGTCACAGAAGTTAGGGGTTTTCAATAAAAATTAAATTCATGTACAACTGTCCATGATTATGGGAATGGTGTTGATTTCAAGCTGCAGTTGACTCCTATGCTCATTGGATTCTATATGGTGTACCACATGCATTCTTTGCCATTGTTCCCTGAAGATATTTGTTTGAGAATGCTGTTTGTAACTTACTGTTGATAAGTATATACTATTGCTCAAAAGCTTGTTATAATTTCCTGCAGATACCCTAAGAGGCAGAAATTCAATAAGTTGAGTAAAGTGTATTTTTTTCATTAAAGGACTAATTTTTTCAATATATTTAATCTAGCAGTTCATCTGTTTTGTATTCCATTGGTTTCAGGAATGTTGACAAAAGCAGGAAACATATAATGTTTCCTAAAGTCAATGATGCTCTATTACAGGATTAATGTGGATAAATAAGTAAAATTCATTTAGTACATCCTAGCCTCTCTTACTGACATTTACTCCTATTTTTACTCACAAATTCCCATATCTAATCAAGTTGGTAAAGTTGACAAGGGCTCAGTATGTTCAGTGTAAAGTTGCTGCCATATCCTGTCACAGTCACTACAAAAGGGTCTCAAGGCCCAAATTTTCATACTGTTCAACTCTTCACCTTCTACCTCAGCAATGACTCCCACCACCAGTTTGGAGCTAAGGAATGGGCTTAAGCCAATACCCTCCAGAGAATCATACTGTCTGGCAGGTTGCGTCTCAGCTTGGTTTGGCAAATGCTCTGCTCTTGACCAAGAAAGTGGTAAATTCTATCCAGTCTATTAAAGGCCCATTACTTCCTTCCATACAGTCAATATTCACAGCGAGTCTCTTGGGGAAGTCTAGTAGAATTGCGAAGGATGCCTGCCACCCTATCCATTCCCTTTTATTTCCTCTTCTAATACCTGCGAGAAGATAAGTGAACTTCAAATCCCAGACAT
This sequence comes from Mobula birostris, assembly GCF_030028105.1. Classification (NCBI taxonomy): domain Eukaryota; kingdom Metazoa; phylum Chordata; class Chondrichthyes; order Myliobatiformes; family Myliobatidae; genus Mobula; species Mobula birostris. The sequence goes on along the minus strand of NC_092377.1, from coordinate 83,000,607 downwards.
CTCCACTGTTGTCAGACTTCTGAGCTAATCACCTACTCAACATCCCCTTCCCTCTGACATTGCCGTATTCTAGCATTGATAATTCTACCTCTCTCGGTTATTCAATTATTGTCACTTTAGCATTTCTTTTTCGACTTCGGACTGCACTGCAATCTTGGCATGATCTTGCCATGACTCAGGGTCAGAATGAGAATCAGGTCTATTATCACGAACATAGATAACGTGGAATTTGTTGTTCTGTGGCAATAGTACAGTGGAAAAACATAAAATCACTATAAATTACAAAATAAACAAATAGTGCAAAATTAAATAATAAGGTAGTATTCATGGTTTCATGGACCATTCATAAAGGTTCTTTGAACCTTAGAACCTTTAAATCTTATGGCAGAGTGGAGGAAGTGTTCTTGAATCGTTGGGTGTAGCTCTTCAGACTCCTGTATCTCCTCCCAGATGGTGGTGGTGAGAACAGCTTTGCTCTTATCATTGTAGTTGTTGTATTTACTTTACCATGGTTACTTTTAACATGTGAACAATGAATTTCATTGGACCCTAGTGAGAATGAAAAGAAACCAATCTAATATCTAATCTATTGGTGACTATCACCTCTAAAGGGAATTAATGAGTTTTTTTTTTGTGTGAAGATCCAGACACCTTTCACCTCAAGATTTCTTTTGAGTTCAGTTCCACTATTCACCAAGGATTGGAAAGCATACTGCTCAGACATTTCCCTTAAGCAGGGAGCTCAACCACAGCCCAAAATCGTTTTACAGTCCTTCCCTGTGTGGTAGTTAATAGCGTTATTCCTGGGGCACTGACACAGGAGGAGATCACATATTGTACAAGCAGCATTATCAATAAAATTCAGTTAAATATCCTGCATACTGGCATCTTGGTGTGCTCTGCACTATCCCTCATTAACGAACACAATATGGTGTCAGAAGTGGTTACTCATCAAAGAAATTGGGCTACAGACTAAGTGAGATCCCTAACAGAAAGGCTTTACAATAAGACTATTCTTGTTTGCATATATCTATGAAAATTATCTAGCAACTTACCAACCTAAACAACCCATGCTAGTTGCTAGTGTATGTACCATGAAGATGAGCTGGACAGAGCTCTTTGACATGGAATGGAGACTTGCTGCATCTCCTACAGTTGGACATTTTACCTGTTCTTTGTTTCACTTGTCTGTTTTGTTAGAGCTGAGCTCTACTGTCTCCTCTTTCTGTAGTCTTTCTGACTGCATTTTGTTTGTACCCTTTTTTGTGCAGCTTCTAGCTTTACCTCAGCATCATCTTCATGTCTGAGTTCTGTCTGTTGCTGGTGAACAGGAGTGGTGAAATTGTTTGGGAATTCAGACCAATTCACCAAAGGAACAATGACGTGGCACCAGAATTGTTTGTGATGAGAACATCGCGAGGTGAAATCAGGCAGAACGGGTGTACGTTCATGTGCCTTCAAAATCCACAAGAGGTAGAGGAAGCAATAGAGTGGGCTAATCCTTATGATGAGGTAGACACACCTGTTCAAGAATCTCCATCCACTCCAACACATCCAGGAACGTATATCAGAAATAGTTGTTTATCTGTCCCACCACAGATATATACTGCATAGCCTAATAGCTTAGGGCAAGTGACTAGAGAAGAAGAATAATCCTCTCAGTTCGACAGAGTGTTCGAGTAGTCTACCCTGACCTCCTTAAGATTTAGTGTTTTTTAAAAAGAGTTTTAATGTTGAAAAATTTCACAAAATGAAACCGTTCTTAAAAAATGAATTTTGAAAAATGGGGGAATACAAAAAGAGGGAGAAACCATTAAAAACAAAGAGAAAGGTAGTTATGTTGGCATATTTTATGTGTATGTAGGGAGCATAAGTTACATGTTATAGTAAAGTGAACTGAATTGCTCAATTTCAATGCAGTCCTACAGACAAGAAGTACATACCTGTTTTTTTTAAGAAGGAGAAATGTGGTGGCAGTTAATAGGGTTATTCCTATGTTATTCAGTTAGACACTCCCACACGGGAGGAATTCAAGCAGCGTTATCAATAAAGTTCAGTTGAATATCCTGCAAAGGCTGGCATGCTGGTGTCATTGCACAATCCCTCAAAACTGAGCACAACAGTGCCCAACATCAGTTTTTACCAAGTATGGGAAGTTAAAGTTAAACAGAGCTTGTCTGGATTTAATGGAGAAAATAGCTTCCTTCTTGCAGTTATCCTGGGATTCTGTGAAAATTGGATCCAATGAAAATAGAATTCGTAGACTATGTTACTATCTGAATTGTACATTCATTATAACTAATGTTCAAATCATTATCATTTTCTATGAAATATTCTGTTGTTAATAAAGCTAGAGGCAGAGGAGCCAAATAGTTTTCATTTATTTTATATAGTTCAACTATTGTTGCAAAGATACTAAGGCAACAAAATAGAAAACTAAACAAGTAGGTTTGGGAAATTCTTCTTAACTGCTTGCAGCAAATACAATGTAAGACAGCATTTGCTGGTGGCGAGGTGCAGTAGAGAATTTTCTGTAGAAATGAAATGATAAATGAGATTTTCATTCTGCAGAAAATAATTCAAAAGTACATTTCACTCCAGTGCATACCTCTTTCATCTCTTTAGCTTAGGCCTCTATATCCTTAGGAATTTCTATAGATGATCAGAGTTGTTGGAATGTTGCAAACAGATGAAGTGCAAGTTTACTTTTAATTCTTATCACCTCAGAGGCAGCAAGATTGGAGATTCAACCAGTGTTATTATAATGGGTATACTCCTTCAGTCATGAAACCTGTCAAACGAAGTGTTTGTATATTCGGATTATATAATAATGCAATGGAGAACAGTAAAGTCTATAGCCAGAGGTATTTGGGCAAGTACCAAACAAATTCAGATTCAGTCACACATGATATCAGAGTATAAGCAAAATATCACATTTGAAAGTCAAGATCCATTTGTAGTGCAAACCAAGAAAGATACAAGTCAAGAATTTACACAAAGGTCCACCTTTCCAATTATCACAGTCTCATTGGAAGCTTGCTAAAAATTCCCGATAGATGAGTCAACAGAAATTCTGCCAATCTACTACTGAAATTGTAGTGAACAGACCAATGATCAAAAGAAATGGAGTAAGCAGGCTTAGGTAGGTAATGCTGCCTTTATACTGTCTTCTTTTGCCTGTTATACTGCTGGTGTTTAGGGCAGCAATGACGGTCCTTCATCTCTGGCGGTGTTCACGGCTTCCTTCATCATGTTATTAGCTTCCTGTCTGTTCACTCTCAGTCATGCAAGTCCCAGATGGAGACTCAGGAATACCGGCACACACAGGTGTAGAAGGATGATGGCTGAACAGCAATAGCTGGAGTTTCTGGGAGCAGTTCTGAAGGCACAGGATAGATACATCCAAAAGAAGTAGTATTCTAAAGGGAGGACGTCACAACCGCGGGTGAGAAGGGAAGTCAAAGCCAAAAAAGAAAACAGAGAAGACATATAATGTAGCAAAAATTAGTGGGAAGTTAGAAGATTAGGAAGCCTTTAAAAACCTACAAAAGGCAACTAAAAAGCCATAAAGAGAGAAAAGATGAAATATGAATGTAAGCTAACCAATAATATCAAAAAGAATGTCTTTTTTTCAAATATATAAAGGGTAAAAGACAGGTCAAAATGTATATCAAACTACTTGAATTTGAGGCTGGAGAGGTAGTAATAGGGGACAAAGAAATGGCAGATGAACTTAATAAGTATTTTGCATCAGCCTACACAGTGGAACACACAAGAAATATGCCAGAAACTTAAGCGTCAGGCAACAGGAGTGAGTACAGTTGCTATTAGAAGAAGAGAAGAAGAAGAAAGCCCTTAACTCCGAGTGGAGTCATCGGGACGCCGACATAACAGCTTTTTTTTTGCAGCCTTTCTTATTTTTACGAGGTTGAGTTGCTAGCTCGACGCTCAACCCAGCACAGATGGAAAGCGTGCAAGGGAGCCGGCTGGATTCGAACTCGGGAGCCTTCACTCCGAAGTCCGGCGCTGATGCCACTACACCACCAGCTGGCAAACAATTGCTATTACTAAGGAGAAAGTGCTTGGGGAGCTGAAAGGTCTGAAGGTAGGTTTATCACCTGGAACAGATGGTCTACATACCAAGGTTTTGAAAGAGGTAACTGAAGAGATTGTGGAGGCATTAATATTCATCTTTCAAGAATCATTGGATTCTGGAATGGTTCCAGATGACTGAGAAATTGCAAATGTCACTCCACTCTTTAAGAAGGGAGACAGGCAGAAGAAAGGGAATTATAGCCCATTTAGCCTGACTTCAGTGGTTGGGAAGATACTGGAGTCCATTATTAAGGATGAGGTTTTGGGGTACTTGGAGACACATGACAAAATAGGCCAAAGTCAGCATGGGTTCCTTAAGGGGAAATCTTGCCTAACAAGTCTGTTGGAATTCTTTGAGGAAATAACAGGTACTATAGGAGATACAGTTGATGTTGTTTACTTGGATTTTCAGGCCTTGACAAGGCTCGATAGTGGCGGTTGAAATATAGTGCAGGGAAGTGTATGGTGATGCACTTTGGTAGAAGGAATAAAGGTATAGACTATTTTCTAAATGGGTAGAAAATTTTAAAAAATCAGAGGTTCAAAAGGACGGGAGTCCTTGTGCAGGATTCCCTAAAGGTTTACTTTCAGATTGAGTCAGTGGTAAGAAAGGCAAATGCAATGTTGGCATTTATTTCAACAGAGCTAGAGTGGAACAGCAGAATGTGACTCTGAGGCTTTATAAAGAATTGGTCAAATCAGTTTTGGAGTATTATGAGCAGCTTTGGGTCACCAATATAAGAAAATATGTGCAGGCATTGGAGAGGGTCCAGAGGAGGTTCTCAAGAATGATTTCAGGAATGAAAGGGTTAGAGCGCCTGATGCCTCTGGGCCTTTACTCTCTGGAGTTTAGAGGTATTAGGGGGATCTCATTGAAATGTATGGAATATTGAAAGGCCTTGATGGAGTGAATATGGAGAGGATGTTTATTACAGTGGTGAGTTAAGGACCAAAAAGTGCTGTCTCAGAATAGAGGGATGCCCATTTAGAACAGAGATGAGGAGAAATTTCCTTAGCCAGAGGGTGGTGAATCTGTGGAATGCATTGCCATGGATGACTGTGGAGGCCAAGTCACTGAGCATATTTAAAGTGGAGGTTGATTAGTTTTTGATTACTAAGGGTGTCAAGGTTTAAGGGAGGAGGCAGTATAATGGGGTCAAGAGGGATAATAAATCAACCATGGTAGGATGGCAAAGCAACGTCTATAAGACCATAAAGACCATAAGACATAAGAGAAGAATTAGGCCATTTGGCCCATTGTCTGCTCTGCCAGTCAATCATGGCTGATCCTTTTCTTTCCCTTCTCAGCCCCACTCCCTGGCCTTCTCCCTGTAACATTTGATGTCATGGCCAATCAAGAACCTATCAATTTCTGCTTTAAATACACCCAACAATACGGTCTCCACAGCTGCCTGTGGTAATAAATTCCACAAATTCACCACCCTCTGGCTAATTATCTCTGCATTTGTGTTTTAAATAGACACCCCTTCATCCTTGACCTAGACTCCCCCATCACGGGAAACATCCTTTCCACATCTGCTCTGTCTAGGCCTTGTCTAGGCCTTTCAACATTCAAAAGGTTTCAATGAGATCTCCCCTCATCCTTCTAAATTCCAGCGAGTACAGGCCCAGACCTATCAAATGTTCCTCATATGATAATCCTTTCATTCTCAGAATCATCCTTGTGAACCTCCTCTGAACCCTCTCCAATGCCCACATATCTTTTCTTAGATGAGGAGCCCAAAACTATTCACAATACCCAAGGTGAGGCCTCACCAATGCCTTATAAACCCACAGCATCACGTCCCTGCTCTTATGTTCTAGACCTCTTGAAATGAATGCCTCTCTCACCGCCAACTCAATCTGCAAGTTAACCTTTAAGGTGGTCTGCACAAGGACTCCCAAGTCCCTCTGCACCTCAGATTTTTGGGTTTTCTCCCCATTTAGAAAATAGTCTACTCATTCATATCTTCTACCAAAGTGCATAACCATGCATTTTCCAACATTGTATTTCATTTGCCACTTTCTTACTCATTCTCCTAATCTGTCTAAGTCCTTCTGCAGCCTTCCTGTTTCCTCAACTCTACCTGCCCCTCCACCAATCTTTGTATCATCTGCAAACTTGGCAGCAAACCATTTATTCCATCATCTAAATCATTGATATACATTGCAAAAAGAAGCAGTCCCAACACCGAACCTGTTGAACACTACTTGTCATTAGCAGCCAACCAGCAAAGGATCCTTTTATTCCCACTCGCTGCCTTGTACCAAACAGCCAATGCTCTAACCATGCTAGTAACTTTCTTGTAATACCATGGGCTCTTAACTTGGTAAGCAGCCTCATGTGTGACACCTTGTCAAAGGTTTTCTGAAAATCTAACTATACAACGTCTACTGCACCCCTTTTATCTATCTTATTTGTCATCTCCTCAAAGTATTCCATCAGGTTTGTCAGGCAAGATGTTCTCTTAAGGAAACCATGATGACTTTGTCCTATCTTGTCCTGTGTCACCAAGTACTCCATGACCTCATCCTTAACTATTGACTCTAACATCTTTCCCACCACTGAGGTCAGGCTAACTAGTCTATAGTTTACTTACTGCTGCCTCCCTCCTTTCTTAAAGATTGGAGTGCCATTTTTAATTTTCCAGTTCTCCAGAACCATGATATAATAATAATTCTTGAAAGTTCATTACTAATGCCTCCCCAACAATCTCTACTGCTACCTCTTTCAGAACCCTAGAGTGTAGTTTATCTGGGTGACTTATGTACCTTCAGGTCATTCAGCTTTTTGAGCACCTTCTCCCTTGTAGTAGTAACTGCACTCACTTCTCTTCCCTCGCATCCTTCAACACCTGGCACGCTACTAGTGTCTTCCACAGTGAGTTCATCTGCCATTTCCTTGTCCGTTATTATTATTTCTCCGGCCTCGTTTTTCTAGCGGTCCTATATCACACTCATCTCTCTTTTATTTTTTATATACTTGAAAAATCTTTTTCTATCCACCTTGATTTTGTTTGCTAGTTTGCTTTCATTATTTCATTATTTCATTTTTTCCCTTGTAATGATTCTAGTTGCTTTATGTAAGTTTTAAAAGCTTCCCAATCGTCTATCTTCCTGCTAATTTTTGCTTTGTTGTATGCCCTCTCTGTTTTTACATTAGCTTTGATTTCCTTTGTCAGCCACAGTTGTACTGTTTTGCCATTTGAGTATTTCTTTGTTTTTGGAATACATCTATCCTTTACCTCCCTTATTTTTCCCCAGAAGCTCACACCATTGCTGTTCTGCTGTTAACCCTGCCAGCATCTCCTTCTTTGAAGTAAATACCTCTGTGATTTCCTTTACTCCACTGAAATACTGCAATGTCAGACTTTACTTTCTCCCTTTTAAATGTCAAGTTGAATTCAATCATATTGTGATGACTGCCTTCTAAGTGTTATTTTACCTTCAGCTCCCTAGTTGTCTCTGGTTCATTACCTAACACCCAATCCAGTATAGTTGATCGCCTGGTAGGCTCAAAGATAAACTGCTCTAAAAAGCCATCTCGTAGGTGTTCAACAAATTCAATCTCTTGAGATCCGTTACTAACCTATTTTTACCAATCTACCTGCATGTTAAAAGCTCCCATGACTATCATAATGTTGCCCTTCTGATACGCCTTTTCGTTTTCCCATTGTGATCTGTAGTCTACATCCCAGCTAATGTTTGGAGTATATAACTGCCATCAGGGTCCTTTTACCCTTGCAGTTTCATAACTCAACCCACAAGGATTCAACATCTTTGGATCCTATGTCATATCTTTACAATGATTTGATGCCATTCTTTACCAGCAGAACCACGCCACCCCCTCTGCTTACCTTCCTATACCTCCAACACAGCATGTAACCTTGAACAAGCAGCTCTCAGCTACAACCAATCTTTCAGCCACAATTCTGTGATAGCAACAACATTATACCCAATAATCTGTAAAAGTGCAACAAGATCATCCACCTTATTTCTTATACTCTGTGCATTGAGATATATCACTTTGAGTTGATGGGTCAAATAACCTAATTCTTTCCCTAAGTCTTATGGTCTTATGGTTTTATACAAGTTGATATAAATGTGGTCTTCAGCTGGTACAACTGGTAAATATTATTAACAGTTGCCATATGTTGGCATAGAAATATAATTGCATAATTTTTTCTCAGAAGAGCTCTAGAAGGATTGTTATATTTAACGGAACCCTTTAAAAAAATCATCTAATGCCACACCATTTCAGATACAGCAGCAAGTCACTAAAAAGTTTGAGTCCAAATTCTTGCAAAAGCCAGCGTTTAAACATGTAGCCAACCGCTCATCAACCAGTGCCTAATGGCAGTCATGTTCAACAGTCCCAGCATGTTATTCATGTCCACTATAAGGAGTTTGTAGACAAAGACTACCAGCAGCAATACCACTACATAGTGACAGGAAATCCCATGCAAAACTCAAGAACAAACCCTATCCAGAAAATTGTTAAAGGATAAAATTTAGCAGGTGGTTAGGCAAATCCCAGACTTCACCAGCTGTCTGTTTAAAATTGTGAATGGTACTCAAAATCAAACACACTCCAAATCTGTCAAATTTTAAAGTGAAAAAAATTAGAATAATTAAAAGCTGAACCTTTAAAAATTAGAAAAATCCAAAATTACTGCAGCAATAAAAATCCTAAACTTGTCTTAATTTGTCACAGCTATTTTCTTTTACTGAATCAATAGAAAGCTCGATCAAACCTGCCATGGGCTCTTGGAATTCCCAACTCAAGTATCCGAGAATGGCCAAAACCTCACTGCACCACCAAAAGGAGTAGCACTGATGCACTAAAAAGAGAATTTTATTAATTTCTGACTGATTGTTGGTTAAGAATTTTAATGGTAGGGGATATAGTGGTGTTCCAATTTCATGTGTGGAGAGATGTTGAGCATTGGTGTGATGAACTCTTTGTGGTATGTTGGAGGAAGTCACAGAGATATTCAGAATTTCTTGAATTCGATGTGATGGCAGCATCCTCCAATGTCACACTAGTTCAAGTTTATTGTCATAGGCATACACGCCTAGGGTATAAATGAAGATGGGAGGAAAAGATGGCGGCGCGACGCAGTGCGTGCAGCCGCTCCAAATTGATATCGTATTTGTTAAATAGGGGCCATGTACAATCCTGATTTGATGGAGACGGATGTGAGAAGCATGGAGGAACATCTGGAGAAACTTCTGAAATGCCTGCTTCGCTGCTGCTGCTGCTGCTGTGCAATCAAGAATCTCCGGAGGGGAAGGCCCCAAATCCTCGGCTTTGCCTATTGCCTATTGCTGGAGCCGGGGTTGAAGCGCTCGGCAGAGATGGTGCTCAGTGCTCGGTGTCGGAGGGCTGGTCGGAAGCTCAAAGTTTTCGGACGGACTCAGAGTCGGACTGTGGTTGGGTGCTTCCAGCATGCTGCATCGGCAAGTTTGCGGTGCTAGAAGCTCATGGTAGGGAGAGTTTCTCCCTTCAGCCATCTGCGTGAGATGATGGAACTTTCAAGAGGCTTTGAGACTTTTTTTACCGTGCCCATGGTCTGTTCTTCATCAAATTACGGTATTGCTTTGCACTGTTGTAACTATATGTTATAATTATGTGGTTTTTGTCATTTTTTTTAGTCTTGGTTTGTCTTGTGTTTCTGTGATATCATTCTGGAGGAACAAATTGTATCATTTCTTAATGCATGCATTACTAAATGACAATAAAAGAGGACTGCGTGTCCTCATAATCTAATAATCTAATCTAATCTAATCATCAAAATTTTCTTTTAGCTGAAGCAGAACAGTAGACTGCAAACATAACATAAATTACACAAACTTAATTATCCTCTCCATCAAGGACATGCTCTTTGTTGCCTTACTACTTTCGGGGAAGAGGTACAGGAGCATGAAGACCCATACTAAGGATATTAAGAACAGATTCCCCCTCTCCCCACCACCAGATTTCAAAACAATGTATGAACCCATGTACACTAGCTCATTATTCATCTTCTGCATCATTTATTTATTTGACATAGTAATTGTAGGTCTTGCACTCTACTGCTACTGCAGGTTCACAGATTCTACCACATGCTGTTTGTCATTGATAATAAACTTGATTTAGAGCCTGATTCACGTAAAAAATAAATAAGAAAAAGCTTAGACAATCTGTTTTTACTTAAAATGGAAACCTTGACAGATGTCAAGGAATTTTTTTTTCCTTTGTCAAATTAGCACTGGGGTCTTCCATATCTAAGTTTACAAGCCTCTTTTTAACTTCCCATGAATAAGATGGTGCAGAAAACTCTCTGGTACTAATAACCATAGTTTTCATGACTCAGAGATGGACGTGCTGCTCCCCAGCCAAGTCTGGTTCTGAACCTCACTCAGACTTACTAATCCACCTATCTGCATTTTCATCCAAGTCATTTATATACAGTACAGATTCCTAATCACAGACCTTAAGCTGGAATAAGTCCCTCCAACCACTACCCTCTGTCTTTGAATGGCAAGTCAGTTCTGAATCCATATGGCCAATTCGCAAGGGACCCCATGCCTCTTAATCTTCTGGATGAGCCTCCCATGTGGGACCTTGTCAAATACTTTACTAAAACCCATATATGCAACAGTCACAGCTCTATATTCATCAATCACCCTCATCACATCATCAAACACTCAATCAAGTTAGTAAGATATGACTTGTCCACACAAGGCCATGTTGGCTCTCCCTAATTAGGCCATAGTTTTCCAAATCCTCATAAATCTAACCCCTAAGAATTCTGGCCAGTAACTTCCCTACTACTGATGTGAAACTCACCGATCTATTGTTCCCAGGATTACCCCTGGTTCCTTTCTTGAATAATGGGACCATATTAGTTACTTGCTAGTCCTCTGGGAGCTCACCTGTAGCTAGAGAAGACAAGAAGATATTGGTCAAGATCATGTGTAATCTTTTACCTTGGCTCCACTTTCCTGCACTTGCGCCATATACCTTGATTACCTTATTTCTTAAAAAAAATCTGTCTTAATCATATCTGAAGATGAGGAACTCTTTTTCAACAAATGGCAGTTTTACACTGTGCAGAACTAATATGGCTTTTGTTAACTGGATTTGATCAACTGCAGATGAATGGAGCTGGGTCACAGATCTGTCACACTCCCACTGAATGTACAACATGACTGAAGGTTAATTGATCATGCTGGTTCCTAAGTTCATAAATTAGTTGATTCCTATATTAGAGTTAACATGGAACTTAAAGTCAATGGTAATAAAAGCCAAATAATTTAGAAATAGTAACCGATGAAAATGAGATTTTTTTTCTCTATAGCTCAGTCATAAAAGATACATTCCACACAAGATAAGCTTAAGTGTGCATTCTTAGTAGACCAACTTTACCCAAGCATAATTCTGGCTAGCTTCTTTCCTGTGGTGAATTGTCCTGATTTTATGATCAAGAGGCAATAATGATTACGGATAATTCACTTTTAATACTTCACAGAACTTATCAGCAACTTTTTGTGAAAATGAATACTTTATAATTCATAACACTTGAAATCCATGGTGGATGATTTGATAATAAAGATTTACGTTGAATAAATGGCTGGCCATTTTCAGATATAACCTGGGGGGAAACAAAAAGATTGTCAAGTCTATTACAATGATTAGATTACATAATGAGGAACATTTTACAGAGCATTAATAGCTCTAGAGAAATCTATGCTATGGAGGGCAGGAAGATGCATATCCTGAGATCACACACTAGGATAAAGAAACCTACACAGATTTATTACTCAGCAGGCAGTTTCCATGGATTTAGAGTGACACTTGGCTAGTGTGTGGAAATGGATTAGTGTCCCTACCATTTTGTTTTGCTGGTTAATGTTTGCATGCAATTACGGGATTTAGAAAATTCCTGTTAATATTGCTTTGACATTTATCCTGTTACAAATAAAATTGGTTTAAACGTGACTTTACCAATGTGAGTGCATTAGCTAAAGTGCAGAGTTATCCTGCTTCCTATACATCAGGCAAATAAAATGATTAAAATAAAGAAAGAAAGAAATTTTTGTGACATGGGGTCTTTCATGACCTCAAGCTGTCCAATGTGCTTGGTGAGCTAAAAAATATCTTTTGAACTGCAGCCACATTTCTGATAAGAAACACATGATCCCCCCAATAACAATCAGCCAACACATGCTGTTGACTAAAAAGAACACTACACCTCTTTAGATTAGTGTTGTGTAATCTTTTAAGTCCTTCTGGGAGGGCAGATGGAGTTTTGGATAATATCTTGTCTAATTAATTCAATACTGAACAAAGTGGCAATATAGATTTTCCATACTGTTAACAGTATTGAGGTCCATATAACCATATAGCTAACTACAATTTATAGTTACACCATGGTATGGATGCCAATGCAATCTTCCACTTCAGGACAGAAAAACAAAAAACGTCATACAATTCAGCCTAGAGAGCAGCAGCTGCTGTAAGGGCAAATTGGCTCATATTACCAAGGCAAAGGTTAAAGACTTTTTCAAGTAATCTGACAACTCATATACAGTATTTGTAAAATAAATCTCGATGTAATGTCATGTGACTGAATTTGAAATTACAGAACCGCCCTTTTATGGCATGAAATCAGAGTCACTCCAGAATCAAAAGCAGATTCATTATCATTGACATGTGACATGAAAATTGTTGTTTTATAGCAACAGTACAATATAAAGGCATAAAATATCAATAAATTGCAAATATACATAAATAATGCAAAAGAAAGAAATAACAAGGTAGCATTATGGAATTATAGACTATTCAGAAATCTAATGGTGGAAAAGAAGAAGCTGTTTCTAAATTGTTGACTCTGGGTTTTCAAGCTCCTATACTACCTTCCTGATGGCGGTAACACGAGGGGGATGTGTCCCAGAGGATGATGCCTCTTAATGATGGATGTTATCTTCTTGAGGCACCATCTCCTAAAGATGTTCTTGATGGTGGGGAGGGTCATGCCTCTAAATGAGCTAGCTGAGTCTACAATCGCCTGCAGCCTTTTGCAATCCAGTGCATTGGAGGCTCAGTACCAGACACCCTTGAAGTGTGCATGTGGTGATTGTCAGCAAGAAGGAGTTGTTGTTACCAATCCACATTGACTGCGGTCCCCCAATAAGGAACCCAGTAATCCATCTTCAAAGGGAAATACAGAGGCATTATTAGTACCAAAGAAATTATGGCATTTAACAGCAAGCTTTAATTGATAAACACTAGACTAATATATGCCTGCTCTTCTTGGACATTGGTATGATTGCTGGCCTTTTGAAGCATGTGGGAACCTCAGATCATAGCAGAGAAAGGTTGAATACTCCAGCCATTTGGCCAGCACAAATTTCAATACTCTACCAGGTACACCTTCAAGCCTGATGCCTTTCAAGAGTTCACCTTCCTGAACGATATTTAGACATTAGACTCCAAGACAGAGATCTGTGGGGATTTGCACAGATAGTCTTATTCTCCCTTTCAAAGCATGCATGCAAGACATCATGCTCTTAGGGAGTGAAGCATTACTACATTTTATGCTGTTAGATTTTACTCTGGAGGAAGTATTGGCATGCAAACGCTGTCACAGTTGTCATATATCTGAATCTGTCTGTAGCTTCACACAGAATTACCTTTACCCTCTCACAATGGCTGTTCATAGGTCACACCTGAACTTTTTAGAAGACTCTTGATCATCAATCTTGAATGCTGCAGATATAGCCCTCAGCAGACTGCAGATCTCCCGGTTCATCCGCGGTTTCTGGTTTGGGTATGTTTTGTATGTTCTCAAAGGGACACACTCACCCGCGCCGGTCTTGAAGAAGTCTGTGATGGCAGAAGCACATTCATTCAGATCTAAAGATGAATCCCTGAATATAGTTGAGTCCACAGATTCAAAGCAGTTCTGTAAGCGCTGACCATACTTCTGCAGTCCTCACTACTGGTCTTGCGGTCCTCAGTCTCTGACTGTACACCAAAAGTAGAAACATAGCCAGGTGATTAGACTTGCTAAAGTGTGGGCGTGGGATGGCAAGGTAAAGCACTCTTGATGGCGGTGTCACAGTGATTGAGTGTGTTGGCTCCTCTGGCTCTACAGGTGACATGTTGGTGATAATTGGTCAAAGACTTCTTAATGCAAGCCTGCTTGAAGCCTCCACAATGATTGAGAAGGCATCAGGGTGCACGTCTTGTAGGTGTTGATCAAGGTACTGTGCTCAGCTCCTCGAACCCTCACCCTGACATCTGCCAGGGTGGAATGCACACCACGCCTCCAGGATGATGGCAGAGAACTTCCTTGGCAAGTAAACTGGATGATACTTGACTGCCAGATGTTCCATGTTGTGGCATCTAGAAAGAGTACCACAAAGAGTAAAACATGAAACAAACCCAGCTGCCTCTGCTTTAACCTGACTCAATTGTTTGGATTGTGTGGTAGATGGTGACACCCTTAGGCTGGAGTGCCAGGGATGAGCCATGTCTCTGTGAAGCAGTGTACACAACATTCCCTGATGTTCCTCGTTCCCACTTTTCACTGTTACAGCTACAGAGGGTATTGCTACTCAATGGATGGAAACCACAGTGAGAGGAGGAGACCAAAGCCTCTTCCAGCAGAACAGAGACACCTGGAGACGCTGCTTAACAACAGTGCCAGCAGGAGACTGGATCTTGTGTACATCGGCTTCTGAGATTTGCCCCAGTGCCACAACTAGGTACTCCTGGTACAAGGCTGCCAGAAAGGCCTCAGTGAGGTACATCAGTCCAGTTTCAGCAAGGCTGCACATTGATGAAGTTGCAACACAGACAACTGCCTGAGCTCAGTCTTCCAGACCCAGTGAACAAAGGGAAAATGGACAAAGTCTCCTCTCCTCAAGTCACCAGCTTCTATGACTTTCCTAAAGCAGAGAACACAAGCCCAATGTGCTTCATCAAAGATCAGAAACAGCAGTCTGGAATAATCCCAAGGTCAGGAAGGCAAGACCCTAATCAACACGGAGAAAGCAGCCAAAGCATATTTCTGAAGTCATACTACAGGTCACAATCAGGCGAAGAATATAATTTATATTCATCCTTTAAATAATGCAGTTTCAAGAAAACAGAACATAAAGCTTTGCTGACCTGTGAAGTTTCTTTTCAGAAAAGTGATATGGAAAATCTTACAAAAATGTTTTTTTGAGCATTGTACAACTATTTAGATCACATGTGGAGTTTTACACAGGTAGTAAGGTGCTAAGTGCAGTCAACTTTCCCATCAGCTAGCCATGACTCCAAACTTGCTCTTCTCCAGGTTAAGCCGATTTTCAAGTGCAACTATTGCTTCTTTAAAAAAAACACAGGAAAAATGGAGATGCTGAGGATCTGAATTAAAATAGAAAATACTGAAAATACTCAGCAGGTTAAGCAGCATCTGCGAAAAGAGAAAAGGAACTAATATTTTGCTTCAACACACATAAAAGTTGCTGGTGAACGCAGCAGGCCAGGCAGCATCTCTAGGAAGAGGTGCAGTCGACATTTCAGGCCGAGACCCTTCGTCAGGACTAACTGAAGGAAGAGTTAGTAAGAGGTTTGAAAGTGGGGGGGAGAGGGGGAGATCCAAAATGATAGGAGAAGACAGGAGGGGGAGGGATGGAGCCAAGAGCTGGACAGGTGAAAGGCAAAAGGGGATACGAGAGGATCATGGGACAGGAGATCTGGGAAGAAAGGCATGGGGGGGGGGACCCAGAGGATGGGCAAGGGATATAGTCAGGGACAGAGGGAGAAAAAGGAGAGTGAGAGAAAGAGTGTGTGTATAAAAATAAATAACGGATGGGGTACGAGGGGGAGTTGGGGCATGAGCGGAAGTTAGAGAAGGCCTCACCACCCCCTCGTACCCCATCTGTTACTTATTTATATACACACATTCTTTCTCTCACTCTCCTTTTTCTCCCTCTGTCCCTCTGAATATACCCCTTGCCCATCCTCTTGGTCCCCCCCCCCTTGTCTTTCTTTCCAGACTTCCTGTCCCATGATCCTCTCGTATCCCTTTTGCCAATCACCTGTCCAGCTCTTGGCTCCATCCCTCCCCCTCCTGTCTTCTCCTATCATTTTGGATCTCCCCCTCCCCCTCCAACTTTCAAATCCCTTACTCACTCTTCCTTCAGTTAGTCCTGACGAAGGGTCTCGGCCTGAAACGTCGACTGCACCTCTTCCTAGAGATGCTGCCTGGCCTGCTGCGTTCACCAGCAACTTTTATGTGTGTTGCTTGAATTTCCAGCATCTGCAGAATTCCTGTTGTTAATATGTTGCTTCAGTGATTCTTCCTGGCACCAGACAAAGGTCCATTGCTGCCTGCCTTCTTTACATATAAATGTGGCAAATTGTGGTGGGAAAATGGGATGAACAGTCATCAATCTGAAATTATGTTAATTATGTTTCTCTATGAACAGATACTGCCTAGCCTACATTTTACTGTATTCCCTGCAAGTCACTATTTCTTGTGAAGTACTGTGGCAATTATTTAGGCCTCCCTTGCTGGCGTGCATTTGTGGTTCACTAGGTTGCCCTTCCCAGAATCTTGTTTATCACTTCGACGTTGAGGCTGGCTTATGATGTTGATTGGATATCGCAACCACCACATAAAGTAAACTTAATAATACACACAAGAGATCTGCAGATACTGAAAATCCAGAGTAAAGCATACAAAATACTGAAGGAACAGTAGCGTAGTGGTTAGCACAACGCTTTACAGTAGCAGGGACCTGGTTCAATTCCTGCTGCTTCCTGTCATGAGTTTGCACACTCTCCCCATGACCACGTGGGTTTCCTCCAGGTGCTCCGATTTCCTCCCACAGTCCAAAGACGTACCAGATGGTAGATTAATTGGTCATTGTAAATTGTCTTGGGATTAGGTGACAATGAAATCAGGGGATTGCTGAGCAGCCCTGCTCAAAGGGCTGGATCTCAATAATTAAATAAAAGGAACGTAGCAGGACTCCTGATGAATGGTCTCGTCCCAAAACATCAATTGCTTATTCCTTTCCATTGATGCTGCCTGACTTGCTGAGTTCCTCCAGCATTTCGTACGTAAACTTAATCTGGGCGCAACCTAACACTTAAACTGTTGAGAAAGGAGCTTAGTTCTAAACAAAGGCAGGGAATATTGTTGTTGGACTGGTATCAACTCAATTCCAATAAATATTTCATTTCAGGATAACTGCAAAATCCAGTTTAGTTGCCATCTGATTGAAATAGTGGTGTGAACAGACAGTTCTGACTAGTCCTTTATGCTCACACTGACATATCTAATTACACCTTGGGGAGTTTAAGCAATATATTATCAAAAAAACACCTCAGTCATATTTAAGATTCAAGAGGGAATATTCTGAGGTTTAGTGAGTTTCTCCCTATGACTCATCAGGCTAATTGGCTAATTCTTGGGAATAAAAGAGTTGTTCTGCAAGGGAGGCTTAAAATGTGGGACACAATGGATTCTGCAGATGCTGGAAATTCAGAGTAACACGCACAAAATGCTTGAGAAACTGAGCAGGTCAGGCAACATCTCTGGAGAGGAATAAAGAGTCAATGTTTTGGACTGAGACCCTTCATTGGTTGGGTCTGTATTATTTGCAATTTAGAACAATGAGGTATGATCTTATGGAACCACAGGGAGGTGGGTGTTAACAGATGTTAAGATATTTTCATTAGTGAGAGAATCTTAAGCAACAGGATGTAGTTTCAAGATAAAGGGATGGGCATTTAAAACAAAGGTCTATAGAAATTACTTCTTGCAGATGGTGGTGAATCATTTGAATTCCATGTCCCAGAGATCTGTGGAGTTTGATTCATTGGTATTACTTTATTTACCTATGAACCAGACAGGTCAGGCTGAAACTTCAAAAGTTCAAAGTTCAAAGTAAATGTATTATCAAAGTACATATATGTCACCATATACAATACTGAGATTCATTTTCTTGCAGGCATACTCAATAAATCCATCACTTCTCAGGCAGAAATTGATATGTTTCATCACCAACCTCTCAAAACAGTTCATCACTGTGAACGTAAGTGCTACTGGACAATAGTCATTGAGGCAGGTCACCACGTTGTTCTTAGGCATCGGTGTAATTGAAATCTGCTTGAAGAAAATGGGTAGCTCAGACTGCCAAAGTGAGAGGTTAAAGATCTCAGTGAACACTCCAGCCAGTTGATCAGTACAAGTTTTCAGTTCTTGGCCAGGTACCCTGTCGGGGCTGGATGTTTTCATGGGCTCACCCATGAAGGCTGCTCGCTTGTCAGCCTCAGAGACTGAAATCATTGGATCATCGGGGGCTGTGGAAGTTGGTGATGATTCCTCCATGTTTTGATGGTCAAAGCGAGCATAGAAGGCACAGAAGGCCAAATGCAATAATTCTTCTATGATTTGACCCTGGCCTTCAATGGCAAGGATCATAAGATATTTATGGAAGGATCCTAGTGGAATTCCTGCCAGTAAATGGTATCAATCCAATCCTCCAGGATAGCCATTCCCAACAAATCACCTGCACCTATCACAATAGTTCCCGTAGCAATCACGGACTTGACTAGTGGTGAATGAAGTTGGACCCTTCACCTGCAGGTTGAGTGGAAAATCCCTCTGCCTTGCAGTGCATAGGGAAAAGCTGCCAAAGCAGGTTGGTGAAACTGGAAGCAGCAAGAAGTCTGCTATAGGCTAGGTAATTAGCAGCAGTAACTATAGCCAGGGATTATTAGGAGCCCATCCTTCTCACTACAATCCATACTACCACTGTAGTTGCTTCAAGCCACCCTCCCACTTAAAGTAACAAATATTAAAGCCAATGGTTAAGAAAACTCCATTCAAGATGTCATTTTGGACTCAACAAAAACAATTAAGAACCCCAAAATATTAACATTCCATCAGGTATTAATTTTAATTCCGTAGCCAAATTCAAGATGTCTGTCCATTCAAGTACTTAGCATTAAGTAATTTGTTTTCTATGTCACCTATCTTTCTTAATTTGAACGATTAAATCATTTCCCTATTTTAGAATAAAGAAAGGTTTCAAATTATCAGGAGCAGAGAAATGGGTAATTTTATCCAGCACAGACAGAAATATTAGTTAGTTTAAGATAGAGCTGTTTATCTCTTGTCCGGAGGATGTTGATGATCCTTAAGTGGCAAGTGCATTGAGGTCACAATGTGTATCTCCCATAGTTTCTTCACTGAGATTCATGTGGCACAGATATCCTCCACAGCGCTACTCAATAGGGGCACCATGGTAGGGTAGAAGTCAGCATGAAGCTATTACGGCTTGGGGCAATCGGGAGTTCAGATTTCAATTCCAGCACTATAGTCTATATGTCCTCCATGTAGAGTGTGTAGGTTTTATCCGTATCCTCTGATTTCCTCCTACAGTCAAAAGACGTACTGGGTAGGTTAACTGGTCATTGTAAATTGTCTTGTAATTAGGTTACTGTTAATTGGGCTCGTCAGGAGCTGTTCAGACAATGTGGCTCAAGGGGGCCAGAAGGGCTTCTTGTCTTCAGATCTCACTATAGCCTTGCAATGAAGAGCTCCTTTCCCATGTTGAAGTGAAAGTAACTGCCCTTGACATCAGGGCAGTGTTTCCTGACCATGGAAATAAGTAGCACTGAGATCAACGGTCATCAAGGGCAAGCACACTAATACCTGGAGTCATACCTCACATGAAGGAAGATGATTGTGATTGACAGAGGTCAGTCATGCTGGCCATCTCTGCAGATATCATGACCACATTGACCTAGGTCCAACTATCCTCAATTACTTCATCAAGGGTCTTCCCTTCATCATAAGGAGATCTTTGCTGATGATTCCATAATGTTAAATTTCATTCATAGATAGCCAAAAATAAACTATCCCATTCCTGTGTGCAAGACCTCAAAAAGATCCAGGCAAAGGTGACAAGTAACCTTTGTATCACACAAGTGTTAGGCAGAACGTCTACGACCAGTGAGAGTCTAATCACACACCTTCGGCTTTTTACCTCTTTTAATGGGATGCGGTAGGTGGTGCCACAGCCAGCATTTATTACCCACCCCAAACCATCATTCAGAAGTTCATAGGGAGCCAATGATCTTGACCTGCTATCTTTCTGGTCAGGCTTCCCCACAGCTTTGTCTGGTAGGCTGCTCCAGGATTTTGATTAGTTGGTGTTGAAGGAATGGTAATATGTTCCCAGTTTGAGAGGGTATATGGCTTAGAGGGGAACCTGTTGAAATTGGTGTTCAATGCACCAACTGTCCCTCATAGAGAAACTGAGGGATGGCAATATCCTAATTACTCACCTTCATGTTCTTAACTAGCTTCTCCCTATCACATCAAAATCTCTACAAATCACAAATTAAATCTTAAAGTCTCCACTCATTTAAGCTATGGAGCTTTTTTTTTAAAAAAAAGACCATTTAATCATAATTGTTAACAACTAGTTATAAGATCGCGTTGAAAAGAATTACTCAAGTAGCATATATATTTTAACATTACTGCCACTCCTACATTACATACATCTGACATATTGTCTTGCATTTTAGGAATGCACAGACAACCCAAGCACCAAGCGAGGCCAATTACTTTGGCCTCGCTTTGTTGTGGCAGTCTGAGCTGATAGATTTTCAATTACATTCTCATCAACAACAACTAAAGCACCAGCACCCGCTCCCCCCCCCAACTTCTTGTTTCCATGGTAATAGATGGCAACTGGTTTGTACAACCTTGGCCAGATGATTGGAGGAAAAATGTTCGTAGTATAGAAGCCAAGAATAGTGTGCGCTATCTGGACACATGGATGGGGATAGAAGATGGAAGCTCTCTAAGAATACAAAATAAAAGAAGTTTTCACTGCAATGAGAATCACTGCAAGAATATATCAGCTAGTTGGGTGGTGTTGTAGCATCAACGATGGTCTCAACATCAGGAAGACCAAAGAACTGGTTGTGGACTTCAGGAAGAGTAAGACAAGGGAACACACACCTGTCCTCACAGAGGGATTAGGAGTGGAAAGAGTGAGCAACTTCAAGCTCCTGGGTGTCAATTTCTCTCTGAGGATCTATCTTGGACCCAACATATCGATGCAGTTACAAAGAAGACATGACAGTGGCTATATTTCATTAGGAGTTTGAGGAGATTTGGTATGTCACCAAAGATACTCACAAATTTCTACAGATGTACTGTGGAGAGCATTCTAACTGGCAACATCACCAACTGGTATGGGGAGGGGGCTATGGTACAGATTTGAAATAATCTGCAGAGAGTTCTAAATTTAGTCAGCTCCATCATGGGCACTAGCCTCCATAGTATCCAGGACATCTTCAAGGAGTGATGCCTCAAAAAGGCAGCATCCATCATTAAGGACCCCCATCACCCAGGGTCATGCCTTGTTCTCATTGTTACCATCAGGAAGGAGGTACAGAAGCCTGAAGGCACACACTCAATGATTCAGGAACAGCTTCTTCCCCTCTGCCATCCAATTTCTGAAAGGACATTGAATCCACGAACACGACCTCACGACTTTA
The DNA here is from genome assembly GCF_030028105.1 of Mobula birostris. Classification (NCBI taxonomy): domain Eukaryota; kingdom Metazoa; phylum Chordata; class Chondrichthyes; order Myliobatiformes; family Myliobatidae; genus Mobula; species Mobula birostris. Next base: position 82,978,946 of record NC_092377.1, on the reverse strand, counting down.
TTATTTTTATTTTTGGACTATTTATTTCATTTAACTATTATATATATATATATATCTAAAGCCTGATTCTGATTCTGAATTACTCTTCAAGATGAAAACTTTATTATCCAAATACTTTGTGATCAGCTTTGATTAAGTACACACAGACCAGGCATGTGATGTGTTCATGAGTACAAGGAAGACGTGGGCTAATGAAGTTTGCAACCATTAGACAGCTACTAAGAAAGGGGCCTGCCTGGCTTATTTTGCCACCATTGACCAGCTACAGACTGATGGAGTTTCTGCTCTTTCTTTCTGGGCGATGCAGAGGCGATGCTGATCACCACTTGGGAAAAGCCTTTCATAGTCTGAGCTTATCAGAAACCTGCTTTGGCAGTTAAGGCTACAGCTCTCCCTCAATAGCGACTGGTAATCGAGGCCTTAAATTCATAAAATTAGGCATCGCTGGCTTCCTTGAGGTAGATTGATCAACATGACTGGATATCAGAAGCTACAGCTTGGAAAGAAGTTGACATAAGAAGAATTGCAACACAAACACAAGAAAATCTGCAGATGCTGGAAATCCAAGCAAGACACACAAAATGTTGGAGGAACTCAGCAGGCCAGGCAGTATCTATGGTAAAGTGTAAACATCAACTGTTCTGATGGGTCTTGACCCGAATCATCGATTGTTTACTCTTTTCCATAGATGCTGCCTGATCAGCCGAGTTCCTCCAGCACTTTGTGTGTGTTACATTAAAAGAATTGAGAAGCCATGGTCATTTAGCCTATCTTAGCAATGCATGGCCAACCTATATTTTCAGCCTTGGAATTCCCTCCTATTGAAGCAGCTTGTTTTAATTAATCCTGTTCTTTAGCTTTTCCTCACATGTGCTATATTTCTTCTCTTCTCTCAAGATGATCTCCACTCTCTTCATTCTTTCTGAGCCATCGTTCCATACACTCTGCTTCTGCCTGCGTTCTCTGCAACTTTTCCTCACATCCTCCTCAAGATGGGTCTCAGGCTCCCCAGTGCATTACTCAATGGCTTTTATCATCCTCTCTCTTCTCACCATTCTCCAACAAATGAGGAGCACCCCCTTTTGACAGCCAGGCAAACAACAGGGCCATGTCAGAAAACTGAACAGAACATTTGTTTTACCTGGTTCTGGCCATTCAGTTAGATTTCTGGAGCATAACACTCCAGACTTTCCCCAGAACCTCCACCGTACACCCCTCACGTTTCCCTGACTATAAGACCATACGATATTGGAGCAGAATTAGGCCATTTGGCCCATCGAGTCTGCTCCGCCATTTCATCATGGCTGATCCATTTTATCTCTCAGCCCCAACCAATCTCCTGCCTTCCCTTTTGGGGCTTTAAGCTACATTGAAAGCACAAAGGTGGCTAACTGAACTATTCAGTAAACCGTATAGCACAATTAGCTAGCACTTATTTATTCTGGTTCAGAGCACACAAAATACACTTACTTCTATCTCTCTATGATATCAGCATTCAGGCAACTTCACACTTATTGCTTTAGTGCAGTGCCACGGCTTCAGTTTTGTGAGGTGTAGTCAATAGAACCCAAGCATGTATCTCTGAAAGTGGAAATTCTCATTGCTTGCAGCTGTAGGTGAGGTTATGAAAGTTTTAAAGGTCTGTTTGATTGATGACAAACAGCTGCTGCTAGGAAAGGGGAACTCGGTGCCAGAGATCATTGGGTTAGATCCCCGTGGTCAGCTTTCTTTGACATGACAGGAAATTGGCCGCAGGCTGCAAAATCCAGTTCGTTGTCTCTTTAGTGAGGGCAGCACCCCAGCCCATTTTGTTCCGTGTGTTTGGAGGGGAGAAGCATTGAAATATAGATATGTGAATTAAGAATGCGGTTGGCCAGTCCTTTAGGTCTGCTCTGTCACTTAATTAAACCAGACAGATTTGATTGTATCGGAACTCAGCATTCCTGTCAACCCTTTATTCATCCAATTTCTATCCAGCTCTAATTTAAGACCTTGCTTTCACTGTCCTTTACAGAAAGAATTCCCAAGACAATGCTTAAAGATAAGGATTTTTGCCTCATTGCTGGTTCAGATGGGTGACAGGTGAGCCTGTGTTTCTAGATTCTCCCACAAGAAAACATTTTCTTCACATTTACTCTGCTAAGGCAACTCAGAATCTTTTTCTGTTCCAGTCAAGTTTCCCCTCATTCTTCTGAACTAAGCAAGTATTTTCAAATATTCCTTATTAGACAATCTGCCATTCCATGTATCAGTCTAACAAACCTTCCCTAAACCGATTCTAATTCATCACTGTCCCTATTGAATTCAGGAGACAAATACTGTAGCTATTGTCTCATCAATTTCACAGTTAGATTGAAAGAGTTATACAGTATGGAAATGGCCCTCTCTGTGCAGATCAAAACACTTAACTATGCTGATACAATATGGCTGCATTTAGACAATAATCTGATGGACCTTTCCTATCCATGCATTGCTCAAATATCAGTGTTGTAATTGTACCTGCCTCCACCATCTTCTTTGATAGCTCATCCCATATACCCACCAGCCTCTGTGTGAAAAACCTACATATCAGATGCCCATCTACTCCCAGATAGTTGAAGCTTAACTGGCTATTTTATCAATAAATGAATTTCATTATCTAGCCCCCAACATAATAGCATGAATATTGATTTCTCCTTCCAATTAAAAAAAAATTTCATCCCCCTCCACTTTTCCTCTATTCCCCACTCTGGCCTCTTACCTCTTCTCACCTGCCTATCGACTCCCCTTTCTCCTACGGTTCTCCCTCCTCTCCCATCAGATTCCTTCCCCTCCAGTCTTTTGTCTATCCAACCCACTTGGCTTCACCTATCACCTTCTAGCCATCTTCCTTCCCCTCCCTCCACCTTTTCATTCTGGCATCTTCTCCCTTCCTTTTCAGTCCTGAAGTAGGGTCTCAGCCCGAAACGTCAACTGTTTATTCATATCCATAGATGCTGCCTGACTTGCTGAGTTCCTCCAACATTTTGTGGGGTGTTGCTATAAATTTCATTAGCTAATTTACATGAGGAGACACACTTGGGTTGTGGTACTTGTTCCCCAAAATCCAGCTGTCAATATGCAGTAGACTTAGCACTGTGCTGGACATGAAATCACAACAAAGGACAAAGGACAATACTGATCAATAGAAAGTAAAGACAGAGAATAGCTATTGATGGTCTGTAAAAATCATAAAGAAATTGGCAATTTTACCACCATTTCCCCATTAAAAGAATACCGCCTAACGAACTCCAGATTCCAAGTGGGAGGCAGAGTACTGCAGAGGTTAGTGTGACACTTTACAGCACCAGCTGTAAGACCAGAGTTCAATTCCTGCTGTTGCCTGTAAGGAGTTTGTATGTTCTCCCCACGTCTGACTGGGTTTCCTCTGGGTGCCCTGGCTTCCTCCCATGCTCCAAAAAGTTCAAAGTTCGAAGTACATTTATTATCAAGGAGTGTCAAAAGACATACCATTTGGGGTTAGTAAGCTGTGGGAGTGCTATGTTGGTGCCTGAAGCATGGCGAAACTGCGGGCAGGCCGCAGCACATCCTCGAACTGTGTTCGTCATTGATGCAAATGACGCATTTCACTGTATGTTTCAATGCACATGTGTCAAAAAAAAACAAATCTTTAAATCTTCCTATCTATTTAAAGAATTGGCATCTGCAATACCAAATACTGACATCCCTAGAACCCTGCATCAGTAAGTTTTCAACAGAGGAGTAAAAGGAATTGAAGCGAATACTACAAGTAATCTTATATCACATATTATCTTAATTGCTAAATGCTAAGAGAATTTTAACAGTTCTTTTTTTGGCACTGTAGTTTGAATTAAACCTGTGCTATAGAAGTAGACATTTTTAAACCCATTTCAGGAAAATATGCAGTAATTTTATAATTTTTTATCATTGTTCAAGCAGTTCTCTGTGGATCAGCATCTGCAGGAGACAAAGCAGTAACTGAGAAAGCTCCATTTGAGAATAGTCACGCATTTATATGCAATCACAACATTCAGAGACCTTCCTCCATTGCAATGACCCGAGAAAACAGATCCATTCTCTGAAATCACTCCAGGCCTTAATTAATAACATTACATTTTGCCTTGACTGACATTGCTCATGCTTCCAAGTTCAAGTTTATTTTTATGGGTATGCCATACCCACAGTATAAATGCCACGATAAGTTGTTTTTTTGCAGAAGCAGCACAGTGCATTACAAACATGATAAACATAAATTATAAATAAATCACACAACAAACTAAGCAAAATTAAACATAACAATTTCAGTGCAAGTTGAAGGGAATATAGCTTGGGGGTAGAATTTAATGTCATCACAGGCACTTTGGAGAAGATGCTGAAGCTGTAATAATTGAAAGGTCTTTCTAAAAGCATGCAAATCTTTGGAGTTTGATACAGTAAAAAATGATAGACACCAATAGTTCATGAGAAAGAAGTAGCCCCTGGGTTCATTGGGTGTTTAATGTTCTGTATTAAAAGGAGCCCAACCCTTCAACCTCATCCCTTTGTTCCCTGTCATTATGAACTCCAAAGCTTTATGAAATCCCAGTATCATTTCTCTTCCGGATATTTTATTTATTGCTACTCTGATTATCTTCTAACCAAAATGTGTTTGTCACTATAATCAGAACCTGACTTATATGTCATGAAATTTGTTCTGCAACTGCAGTACCATGCAAAGATATAAAATTATGATGAGTGACAAATTAAATAAATTGTGCAAAAATAGAAGAATAATGAAACAGTGCTCGTGGGTTTGTGGACCGTTCAGAAATACGATAGTGGAGGGGAAGACATCTGTTGCTAAATCATTGAGTGGGGTCTTCAGGCTCTTCTACCCCCTCCCTAACGGAAGTAACAAGAAGTGGGCATGTCCTCGTTGGTGAAGGTTCTAAATGATCGATATCACCTTCTTAAAGCACCGGCTCTTGAGGGTGTCCTCGAAGGCCTGTGATGGAACAAGCTGAGTCTACAACCTTCTACAGCCTTCCTCAGATCCAGTGCATTGGAGCCTCCACGCCAGGCTGTGATGAAACCAGTCAGAGTGCCACCCACTGTGCATTTATGGAAATCTGCAAGAGATACCAAATCTCCTTAAACTTTTAATGAAGTAGAGATGCTGACACGCCTTCTTCATGAATGCATTAAAGTTTGAGCTCAGGGAAGACACTTTCAGACATCAGTGCTCAGGAACTTGAAGCAGCTCACCTTTCCACCCCTCTCCTCCTCATCACCATCTGAGATTTTACCAAGAGCAGAGGTGTTAACTGGGAAATTATAACCAGCAATCGAGCTGTGCTTAGCCTCACAGTCATGAGTGTAGAGAGAGTCCAGCAGTGGGCTAAACGTGCATCACTGAGGCGCACCTGTGTTGATTGTCAGTGAGAAGGTGTTATTACCTATCCACGCGGACTGTGGCCTCCCAAAAGGATCCAGTTGCAGAGAGAGATACAGAGGCCTCATTTTATTGAAAATTTGTTATAAGTACTGAGGGAATGATGAATTCGAATACTGAGCTGTAAGCAATGAACAGCAGCCTAAGTTGTGTCTCGCGGTTGACTACGTGCTCCAAATCAGAGTGGAGAGCCAGTGAGATTGCATCCACTGTGGACCTGTTGCGGTGGGTCAAAATGCAGCAGGTTCAGGTCCTTGCTCAGGCCGACATTAATTCTGTCCACAACCAAACCCTCAAAGCACTTCATCACAGTAGATATGAATGCTGCCAGACGATAATCACCAAAGCAGCTCACCCTGATCCTCTCGGGCACCAGCATGATTACTGCCTTTTTGAAGCAGTGTGGAACTATTGGAGTCTGACGCCATGTGTGGATTCATCCTTGAAGGATATTCCAACATTGGCTTCTGAGACAGAGATCACAGGATTGTCAGATGCTGTGGGGATTTGCCCAGCTGTAGTATATTGTAATGTAGAGTTCTGTATATGCAGTGTAATCGAGATGGGTACAAATCACAGCCAGAAAGGATCTTTTTGAGCTGGATTTCAAGATTTCACGGTATCTCAGAGTGTTTGAGTTTGATTAGGCAAGTCTCTGTATTTCTGAACCCTAAATAATATTCCCACAAAATGTTAGTAGATATCAGCACTCTTACATGACAGAAAGGGAAGAGAATTAATCAATTAAACGGGAGGAATTAAAGCAGAGGGGCTTATTACAGCAACAATGAGACAGCCTACAAAAAGGAGGTGGAAGAGTTCAAGTCCTGGTACGAAGCAAATAACCTCTTCTTCAATGTCAGCAATAGAAAGGAGATGGTTATTAACTTCAGGAGGACTCATATCACTCATACTACTCTTTATGTTGGCAGCTCAGCAGTGGAAACAGCAAGAAGTTCCAAACTCCTTGGAGCGTATCACACAACCTCTCATGGTCCCAGAATACAATCCTACATAATCAGAAAAGCTCGCCAATGTCTCCACTTTCTGAGCAACACACACAAAATGCTGGAGGAACTCAGCAGGCCAGGCAGCATCTATGGAAAAGAGTAAACAGTTGACATTTCGGGCCGAGACCCTTCATCAGGACTGGAGAAAAAAGAGGAGGTCAGAACAAGAAGGTGGGGGAGTGGGAAGGGGAGGAAGAAATACAAGGTGATAGGTGAAACAGGGAGGGGGAAGGGTTGAAGTAAAGAGCTGGAAAGTCAATTGGTGAAAAAGATAAAGGGCTGGAGAAGGAGGAAATCTAATAGGAGAGGACAGAAGGCCATGGAAGAAAGGGAAGGGGGAGGAGCACCAGAGGGAGGAGATGGCAGGTAAGGAGATAAGGAGAGAGAGGGAAATGGGAATGGGGAATGGTGAAGGAGAGCTGGGGCATTACCAGAAGTTCGAGTAATTGGTTGGGGGATACGCAGGCAGAATGTAAGATGTTGCTCCTCCAACCTGAGTGTGGCTTTATCGCGGCAGTAGAGGAGGCCATGGACTGACATGTCAAATCTGGAATGGGAAGTGGAATTAAAATGGGTAGCCACTGGGAGATCCTGCATTTTCTAGCAGAAGAGGATAGATCCTTGGCAAAGCGGTTTCTCAATCTACATCGGGTCTGACTAATATGCAGGAGGCCACACTGGGAGCACCGGATACAGTGGATGACCCCAACAGATTCACAGGTGAAGTGTCACCTCACCTGAAAGGACTGCTTGTGGCCCTGAATGGTAGTGAGGGAGGAGGTATAGTGGCTGATGTTTCACTTGTTCCACGTGCAACGATAAGTGCCAGGAGGGAGATTAGTGAGAAGGGATGAATGGAAAAAGGAGTCACATAGGGAGCAATCCCTGCAGAGAGCAGAAAGTAAAGGGGAGGGAAAGATGTGTTTGGTGGCGGGATCCTATGGGAAATGGCGGAACTTACAGAGAATTATGTGCTGGCCTTGGAGGCTGGTGGGGTGGTAGATAGATAGATACTTTATTGATCCCAAAGGAAATTACAGTTTCACAATCGCATTACTAGTGCACAGATATACAAATATACAAATATTAGAAGAGAATTAGGAAGAAAAAGAAATAAGTTACCTCAAAGAGTCTAACAGTAGGAGGTCATCACTTCCCTGGCTAAAGGTTGACTCATTATAGAGCCTAATAACCAAGGGTAAGAATGACCTCATATAATGCTCTTTGGAGCAATGCAGTTGTCTTAGTCTATTACCGAAATTGCTCCTCTGTTCAGCCAAGGTAACATGCAGAGGGTGAGAACCATTGTCTAGAATTGTCAGGGTTTTCCGTAGGGTCCTTTATTCTTCTACAGCCTCCAGGATGTCCAGTTTGACTCCTACAGACAGCCTTTCTAATAAGTTTTTTGAGCCTGTTGGCATCACCTGTATTGTTATCATTACTCCAGCACACCACTGCATAGAAGGTTGTACTAGTGACAACAGGCTGGTAGAATTTGTGAAGAAAAGGCCTGCATACTCCAAAGGACCTTAGTCTTCTCAGGAAGTAGAGGCGACTCTGGCCCTTCTTGCACACAGCCTCTGCGTTAGTGCTCCACTCAAGTCTGTCATCCAGGTGCACCCCCAGGTACTAGAGGTGAAGACATGAGGAACCCTATCCTTGGAGGGGTGGCGGGAGCATGAGATGAGGGCAGATATGCACGAAGTGGAAGAGATGCAGTTGAAGGCAGCATTGACGGTGGAGGAAGGGAAGCCCCTTCCTTTGAAGAAGGAGGACGTCCCCTTAGTTTCAGAATGAAAAGCCTCATCCTGAGAGCAGATGTGGTGGAGGTGGAGGAATTGAGAGAAGGGGATGGCATTTTTACAAGAAATTGGGTGGGAAGAGGTATAGTCCAGGTAGCTGTGAGTCAGAGGATTTATAAAAGACATCGGTGGATAAACTGTCTCCAGAGATAGGGACAGAGAGATTGAGAAAGGGGAGGGAGGTGTTGGAAATGGACCAGGTAAATTTGAGAGCAGGGTGGAAGTTAGAGGCAAACTTGATGAAGTTGACGAGCTCAGCATGGGTGCAGGATGCAGTGCCAATGCAGTTGTCAATGTAGCGTAGGAAAAGTTGGGGAGTGATGCCAGTGTAGGCTTGGAACATAGACTGTTCCATCTAGTTGACAAAAAGGTAAACATAGCTGGAACCCATGCAAGTGCTCATGGCTATACCTGTTGTTTGAAGGAAGTAGGAGGAGCCAAAGGAGAAATTGTTGAGAGTGAGGACCAGTTCTGCCGGACAGAGTAGAGTGGTGGTGGAGGGGAACTGGTTGCATCTGGAGTCCAGAAAGAAACAGAGAGCTTTAAGGCCTTCCTAGTGGGGGATGGATGTGTATAGGGACTGGACATCCATAGTGAAAATAAGATAATCAGGGCCAGGGAACTTGAAATCATTGAAATGACCAAGAGCATGTGAAGTGTCATAGATATACAGTAGATAGGAAGGGTGGAATAAAACTGAGTTGGGGTATGCAGATATAAGTTCAGTGGGGCAGGAACAAGCAGAAACAATGGGTCTACCTGGATAGTCAAGTTTATGGATCTTTGGTAGGAGGTAGAAATGAGAGGTGTGGGGTGCAGGAACTATGAGGTTGGTGGCAGTGGATGGGATATCCCTAGAGTTAATAAGTTCAGTGATGGTGTGGGAGACAATAGCTTGGTAGGGTCCTGTTTGAGGGGTAAGTAAGAGGAAATGCCTGACAGTTGTTGCCTGGCCTCAGCAAGGTAGAAGTCAGTCCACCAGACTACTGCAGCTCCCCTACTTTCAGAGGTGGCTGAAGAGAGCTGGACTATACACAGTTATACTCTTGTTCTTCTACAGATGCGCAGTACAGGGCATCTCAACATGCTGTGTCACTGCGTGCTGTAGAAACTGCACCCCAGTGGACAGGAGGGCTCTAATATAGGTAGTTAAAACCTCCAGCACATCACCAGCACCTGCCTACACACTGGCAAGGACATATATTCAGAAAGGTGCCAAAAAGGGTCAGGAATATCATGAAGGATCCCATCTATCCAGCTGATGAGCTGTTTGTCCCACTCCCATCAAGTCAGGGGCTAGAGAGCATCCACGCCAGAACCATCAGACTCAAAAAACATTTGCTTTCCCCAAACAGTAAGGCTGATCGACACCTCCACCCACAGACCCACCCCACCACCACCACTTCATCATTTCCTATTAGAGTCACATTATGTACAGAGACTCCTGTGCCTAGTGTTACTTTATGGACATACAATCAATCTCTGTACATAAGTTATCTATGTATTTGTATTTTTTTTAATTGTTGTGCTCTTTACCTTGTTATGGATTTTCTTGTGTTACATCGGATCTGGAGTAATAATTGTTTCATTCTCCTTTACTCTTGTTTACTGGGAATACACTAAACAATCCGGAATCTTAAGAAATAAATAAAGGATTCAAAAATGAGTAAAATTGAAGGAGCTGATTTCAAAGTCAAAATAGGCAAATAATGAAAAATAAAGAGAGGGATAAAAAGTCTGGATTAAAATGCACAATGAAAAAATAAAAAACAATCCAATGTTAAGATTTTAAACATGAGGAAATATGTAGATGCTGGGAATCCCAAGAAACACACACAAAATGCTGGAGGATCCCAGCAGGTCAGGTAGCATCTCTGGAGATGAATAAAAAGTCGATGTTTCAGGCCAAGACCTTTCATCAGGACTGGAAAGGAAGGGGGAAGACATTAGAATAAAAAGGTGAGGGTTGGGGAAGGAAGATAGCTAGAAGGTGATAGGTGAAGCCAGGTGAGTGGGAAAGGTAGGAGGCTGGAGAGGAAGGAATCTGATAGGAGAGGAGAGTGAGCCTTTTGGAGAAAGGGAAGGAGGAGAGGACCCAGATTGGAAGTGATCGGTAAATTTGTAGCAGAAGGAACCATTTGATTCCTCAGACCTGCTCTGCTATTTTATAAGATAATGGCGGATCTGAATCTCTGCAAGAGTAAAATGTAACCATGGAGATTATACCCAAGATGTTGAGTCTTTATTTCTTTCCCTAGATGCCTCCTGAGCTGCTGCATTTCACCAGTATTTGCGTTGTAAAATGTAACCTCTCCCCCGAAAGCATCAGCTACCAGAAGAACTCCTCCCCCAACCTACCCTTCCCATTCAATGTGCCTCTATTCCTCCACCTTACCAACACTTTACTAGCTCAGACAGATCTATGTTTTTCACCTCTTGCCACTTGAAATCCTGATCTTATCCAGGAATCTGATATTGATTAGAACGCTCGCTATTAAAGTAAGTGGAGTGAAAAGGACCCCATCTCTACAACTCTGTCACTTTTACCTCCTCCCATTTCCCATGAACTCAACACCTTATAAAACTGTGGTTATCATTTTGCCTTTGGATAAAGTTTGGCATATATCACTCACCAAACCATTATGTATACTGGCTACACATATAAAAGTTGCTGGTGAACGCAGCAGGCCAGGCAGCATCTGTAGGAAGAGGTGCAGTCGACGTTTCAGGCAGAGACCCTTCGTCAGGACTAACTGAAGGAAGAGTGAGTAAGGGATTTGAAAGTTGGAGGGGGAGGGGGACGAAGGGTCTCGGCCTGAAACGTCGACCGCACCTCTTCCTACAGATGCTGCCTGGCCTGCTGCGTTCACCAGCAACTTTGATGTGTGTTGCTTGAATTTCCAGCATCTGCAGAATTCCTGATGTATACTGGCTTATTTCTCTCTTTCTCAGTCTGCTGAAGAATCCCATACCTGAAATGCTGATTGTTTTTCTTTCCGCAGATGCTGCCTGACTTGCTAAGCATTCTCTGCTTTTAGTCGGACGTTAGTTTTATTTATGTTAATTCACAGGTAATTCTCAAATAGCCCCTTGCAAAATCACCTGGACCAAGGTTAAAGCTTGATTTTGTATAAACCTTCAGGGATAACCAAGCCAGTTTTAGGTTTACACACTCAGTATTACTGAATCAGTCAATCTTGAGGACAAGAATGCTGACAGCTCTTGGGGGTAACTGAAGTTCAAGATCTCAGGGGGAAGTTGGAGGATGTTTAGTAGAGACATACAGTAGAAAGGAGAACTAAAGACATCTTGCAGTTCAAAGTAGATTGAATTAAATTCTTAATCATCAGGTCTGGCATGCTGTTGCAGTTACTATTTTGCTAGTTATTGGACTGTGCTTCAATATAGTTCGGACTTAGTCAAAGTAGGGTGTTAGGTTGAGCTACACAGGGTCACCAAGAGCTCTGGGGTTTGCACAGGTATAGTGCAGTGTACATGCTTGTAATGTAATTAAGATCGGTACTAATGGTCAAACTACCAAGTAGTAGTAATTCGATCAGCATTGTCACATAAACAGAGATACAGTGAAAAATCTTTGTGATGGTTAACATGAGGGGGAATAACTTTAATGTGTTTGGAGGAAAGTATAAGGGATACAAGAGGTAGGGCTTTTACACAGAGAGTGGTAGGTGTACGGAATATGCTGCCAGCTGATTTAGTAGACAGATGCATTGGGGATATTTAAGAAACTCTTAGATAAGGCACACAGATAAACATAAAATGGAAGGCTAGGTGAGAAGGGAGGGTTAGATTGATCCTGGAGTGGATTAAAAGGCTGGTACAGCATTGTGGGCTGAAAAGCCTGTTCTGTTCTTTGCTTCATATTCATACACTGAGTGTATGTTTGTGGTCATCTGCTGCTATGGCCCATCCACTTCAAGGTTTGATGTGCTGTGTAATCAGAGATGCTCTTCTCTGTGACGCACTGTTGTAACATGTGGTTATTTGAATTACGGTCACCTTCCTGTCAGCTTGAACCAGTCTGCCCACTCTCCTCCGACCTCTCTCATTAACAAGGCATAGTTTGCCCACTGAACTGTCACTCACTGGATTTTTTATTTTGTTTCTTTCTCATCATTCGCTGTAAACTCTAGAGGCTGTTGTGTGTGGAAATCACAGGAGATCAGCAGTACTCAAACCGTCCCATCTGGTGCCAACAATCATTGCATGGTCAAAGTCACTTAGATCACATTTCTTCCACATTCTAATGTTTGGCCTGAACAACACTGAACCTCTTGACTATGTATGCAAGCTCTTACGCATTGAGTTGCTGCCACAAGATTGGCCAATTAGATCATTTGCATTAATGAACAGTTGTACAGGTGTACCTAATAAAGTCACCACTGAGTGTATATTCTTACTGTGCCATCTGTACAGCGATTTTAAAACAAAAGTGCTTTGAGATAGTACAAAGGGAAATAATGAGAGAATGCAAAACATTGTGATACAATCATAGAGAAAGTCCAGTGAAGCTAGACAATAAAATGCAAGGTAATTTGTAAGATTAAGCCTTCATCCTTGTTGAAAAAGAGGTCCATTCAAGAGACTCACAATAGTGGTAAAGAAGCAATAGATCCTAGCAGTAGATTTTAAAACCCCGAACAATTTACTACATATTTTAAAGAAAGGAATATGTCACCATTCTTGCTCTAGCCTATCGCCTGTCCTTTTTCATGAGATCAACTTCTCATCTTTTTTTCTCCAGTCCTGATGAAGGGTCTCAGCCTGAAACGTTGATTGTTTACTCTCTTCCAAAGATGCTGCCTGGCCTGCTGCGTTCCTCCAGCATTTTGTGAATGTTGCTTGACTTTTTATTTCCCACAAGTCACCCACCAATTGTAAGGGTGGTTGCTCATCACTCTCTGTAAAGTCTAGGGTCTGTTGGGTGTGAAAATCACAGGAGATCAGCAGTTTTTAAGATATTCAAACTGCCTCACCTGGAGGAGGGCGGAGGAGAGCTGGATAATAAATGGTTGCTGATTTCATCCACTCCACCTGGCCAAGTCCCAGTTCAATGGCAGAAGTAGAATCCATATCTGAAGCTTGTGAAGTTCTACAATCAAACCTACGTCAATATCATAGAGGTGCTGCTCAATATCAGATTAACAGTTAAATCAGTTCTAAGGAAATGTCATAAATGACAAATGCACATATTAGCCAGGGAACATCGTCAGAAAACATGCCTGGCTGTGTGTAAGCACGCCAGCGAGTACACACATGACTGTGTAAATGCAGCAATGATCAATCTTCCCACATCCAGATAACTACTTTCCTTGGCAATTGCTGCTGCATTATTCAACATCTTTGTAATGCATTATCAAGTCCAATTATAATTAAGACATTTTGGAAATCTTGGCAATGAGGACACAACTGAGAAATTCTACCTCACAGCATGCTATTAAACATTCTGGATATTGATTGGAAGCTTTTTCTCCTGTAATAAGATTCTTAATAGGTATTAAATGGCTTCTCTCCCTTCTACGGTTATGAAATGCTTTTGATAACTACAACCATTGTGTTTGAAACATTCATATTTCAAAATATAATAATTGAGAAAGCAATTTATGTGACACTCCATTTGAGTTAATAGAGCTCTTAAAATGAATCTCTTGTTATGAGCTTGTGCTAACCACGGGAACATAACAAAAAAGATGAAAGCCAAATTTAGGTTCGGAATCTGTGGACAGGAAGAAGTCATCTTAACGCACAGGTGCTTGTATTCTGATCTTTTAGCATTTAAAATCTAAAGAGTTTTAAAATAAATATGTCTCGTCTGAAAATTCAGACAATAAGTTTGAAAATAGTTTTCTTCTCCCAGAATGAATAGCAGCTGTGATTTGTTTTGAACCCCATTCATGGCCCCATTTTTGCACACAAGCCAACCACCAGTCAAGTGCTAATATCCACCACCATTTCCACCGCTCCCCTCTTCACACCTCACCCACTCTCACCCACTCACCCAAGACACCCAGTCCCTAGACTTCCTTTTCTCCCAATCTCCCAGACCTTGCCTTCGTTCCAGACAGCATTATCCATTTTGCATACTCCAATTATCCAATAACATTTGCTACTATAAAGAGGTAATCAGACTGAAAGTTAGTCAAAGATATTGGTTTGAAGGCATGGGTTATGAGAAAAGAATGGTAGAGTCAGGGAAGAAAATCTAGATGTCAACCAGTTTGATTTATTGAAGCCTTGAACTAGTGTTGCTGAAGATCTTTGTGGTGTGTCTATGAACAAAGTGGTTGTTGATGCGCTGTATAATAGCCCCATAGTATATCCACTGGGGCTTGAAACATTTTCTACATTGTAAGCCATTGGAAAATAGAATATGCCCAGATCCATGGCAATAATGAACAAGCATTTTCTCTCTTTTTCACCATTGTATGAGCAGAAAGTATTGAAAACACTGAGCTGATCAGGCAGGATCTGTGAGCTGAGAAAGGGAGATACTCTTTTTCAGTTAAAGACCGTTGGTGACAATGACCTCATCCTAATGTGAGGTATACAAGAGGTGCACAAGATTATAAGAGGCAAAGATTGAGTGGATTGCCAGAGACTTTTTCCCAAGGTTGAAATAATTTATACAAGGCGGCTGAATATTAAGATGACTGCAGGAAGCCATGGAGGGGAAGTGTCAGAGAGGGATGGGTGCTTGGAACTCGGGTGGTAGAGGCAGATATATTAGGAGCATTTAAGAAACTCTTAGACAGGAACATGAATGGTAGAAATATGGAGGAGAGAAGGGATAGATTGATATAAGGGAGGAGAATCGGGTTGAGCGGGATAGTAAATCAGCTATGATAGAAAGGTGGAGCAAAATCGAAATGCCTAATTCTTTTCCTATGTCTTATGGTCTTATCTTAGAGTAGGCTAAAAGGTCGGCATAACATTGGGGTGCGAAGGGCCTGTACTGTGCTGTAAAGTTCTAAGTTTTCTTTCTATTTTATTTATTTATTTATTTAAAGACACGACACAGAACAGCCCCATCCAGCCCAATGAGCCTCACCACCCAGCAATCCACATACTTAACACTAGCCTAATCACAGGTCAATTGACAATGACCAATTATCCTACTAATCGGTACGTTGTTAGTCTGTGGGATGAAACCAGAGCACCCAGAGGAAACCCACACACTCAGAGGAAGGACATAACCGAGGACGCTGGAATTGAACTCCAAACTCTAACACCCACAGCTATAAGCGCATTGTGCTAACCACTACACTACTGTGGCACCCTATGTTGGAAAATATTTCAAAAGCAGGAAGTTGCGTTCTCCCACCTTTGCCATAGAATTTCACACTAATGGAGCTGACTTGCATCTAATCTTCGTTAAATGATGATGACATATTAAATCACAACAGCAATAGAAATTCAGGAACACAGTAACTAACTAAAATGGCATTTTTAATTATTCACTTATTTACATTTCTACTTCACTAATTCAGAGGTGCCACTCTTAATAACATCCTTTTGCTCTAGATTAAAAAATACAGTTTTAAGTTTAAGCTTGTTTCTTACTGTGTCAAGTGTATTTCTTAATAATGTCTTCTTAATTTTATGCAAACTGTCTTCTGAAGGTCATTCAAGATTTGAAGCACCTATGATGCCCCTTTTATTTATGTCTAAAGATTACAGAAAGTTCTTCAAAGATGAAACGTCCTTGACACACATATTTCACTTTTCATCAATTACTGACAAAAAGGCAGATAATATGAAGCACAATAGTGAAAATCTGGCAAAAGTAGGCAGATTTTCTATGTTTTCTTGTCAAAAGCACAGAAGAAAATCAAAGCAGTCCTATGCCATTGCATACACATATTTGGCCGAGCTGATGTTTGAGGACCACCACTGAAGGTGTCACAAACCATGTGCTGCTCCCCTCATTTTTCCACCCCAAACGAACAGACAGATTATTATTATAGGCACAACAGAGGCTATTTTGCAGGTGTAACAACAGCGCCCTCTGGGGGGACAGCATTTTACAGATGATCTGTGTTAAAGCCATTATATAAAAACAAATAGGTGCCATTGACTTTGTCCGAAGAGAGGAATTAAAGCTAATGTTTCATACTTTACTTTGAATGATATCCTATTTATGATCACAAATAAAGAAAGGAGAAGGTCAGTGCAAAACAATTTTAAAGTCAAATGATACAACGAGCAGATGACATGCATCGCCTTCAGGCTAGTAATTCATCTTGGAACTGGATTTAAATAGGCAGTATTGAAAAATGCAGTGTTTGAAATTTAGTTATGATACAGTCATTAGAATGAACTTTCAAGCATTGAATTTAGTTTCCAATGAAACCAGCTTGGTGATACTAAATAAGTTGAGTCCTTTCTCTTGTCATCTGCCTAATTTGTTCTTACTGTATTTGGTTGCTTTGTTTCCCTTTTTCAGCCTCACTAGATATATTTTCTCCCTCTCACAGTGATTTCGTTTTCAACTTGTTTTTCCATTTTGCATCATTTTTTTTCCTGTGTATACAGAATAAATAATAGTAAAAACATTTCCACAACATTGGTAGCACATTTTAGCCAAAAATTAATTCTCTTTATATTTCTCTGTACTTCATTCAATGATGTGGGTGCTTAGGTTTCAATTTCAAAATAACTTTATGCTTACTTGCAGATCATTTAACCACAAAGCAAGTAGAGGCAAAAGCAGAATACTTTTTGAAATATGTTGTCAATAGCAATGACTTAGATGTACAACTGTACAATCAAGTTACTATTAATAAAGATTCAATATTGAATGTTCTTAGATTTTTCATTCCTTTCTTTGCTTCTTGCAAAGCTTTTGCAAATGGTACCACCCTCTGGTGTAGCAGCCTCTGCATCATGCCCTCCAGTGCTCAGCTTACAAATGTCACAAGCTGAAGTTATTTATTCTCTTTTCATTTCCCTTTGCACAGAAAAATGAAAACCTCACACTGAGTAGTTGTGCTGTCAGTACTAAAGATCTTCTAAAAAGCACTTCCTGCACATTTCTGAGCCATAATCTACTGATGGGGTTAAGGCAGCAGAAGGAAAACCTAAAATTTAGTTTTCTCGTGTAAAAATACTGATAATTTAGCACTTCTGGTATTTGATTGTTCTTTCAACTTCTTAGTTTTGATTTCCTTCAGATTTCTCTTTGATGCTTGTTTGCATTTCTTCTCTCCTTGTGACTCAGCTTTACGTGCTTGATGCTTTCTCCTTGTTTATTTCTCTGCACTTCCCAGAACCTTTATGCTTCTTTGCCCTTTACTTCAGTATTAATTCTTCTTCTTCTACTTCTGTTCTGAATTTCGTCTATTTTTCACATCTTGTTTCTGCATCCATTTAACTTTATAAACGCTTACAATCTGCTTCTACTCTTTGCATACAAGCTACTGTTTGGTGGTTCATTTCAAGCAATTAAATCCAGTATAAAGGACATTCCTGGCTCATCTTTCCAGATAATATGATATGAAATTCACCACAGAAACAGTCATTTGCCTTACTTGAATTATAAACTAATATAATTTATTATATTAATAAATTACTAAATTATATATTCCACTGAACCCACTTTCAGTGGCATTGTTTTTCCTACCAACCCATTAAATGCCACACTTTCTGATTACTCATTCTAGCAGCTTCCTTTACTTATTCTTTGGGTGAACACTTCCTTCTGAATTCCCTGAATTGCATTCATCGATGGAGATGACCTTTAATTTTCTTGTGGAAAATTTAAATCCACGTCATCCTATTAAACACCTTTCAGACCTGTACAGACTTTAATCAGGTTAATTTCAGTTCTGCCCATCTTGTTTTATTCTATTCATAGCTTTGCATTTATATTTCTCCCTTACGTCTCTTCCACTATATCTGTAGAATAACACCTCCTTATTTTAGGAGTCTACTTCTAACACAATGATAGTTATGCACTTTTTTTTCTGAAATTGTGTTATCTTTAATTAACACCCCTTGCCATCCTTTCTGCATAGGTTATTAATTAATATTCTCTTCCTAAATGTAGCTGCACCTCAACAATCATCTGAAATTTCTCTTGGAGTTTGTACTTAACTTTCAGTAAGATGGCGACAGGCTCGGATGCAGTGGGCTCTAAGGGGCCAACCAAAGGTGTTATTGTCTTTTTAAAATATCTTTTTTTATGATTGCAAGATGCTGCTGGACAGCAAGAACTTCAAGTATGTCAGGTCTACCCCATCAGATAGCTGTTCGTTGGCAGAGGAGCTGGAGGAGTTGGACCTAGTGTGGATCGTGTTGCTACCTGCTACAGAGAGGTGTCACAGTCAGCGCGCAGTTTTACAGCAAGTGATTGCCTTAGTCATTTCTCTTGTGATTGCAAGGCCCTATTGGACATTGGTAATGTGAAGTGCTGCTGTATTGGTGGGACTGCCGGCGAGAGAGCTGCGTGGCCTCAGACGTAGCACAGACTAGGCCCCAAGCCAGAGTTTCGCCTGTTGCAGCTGCTCAGAAGAGGTGACGCTGAAGGCGGTGTGATGAGGCATCCAAGCTGGCAATGGTGCTGCCCTCTAGTGTTTGCTCAGTGGAAGACAAGCTGGATTGCGTTCGTCTGCAGAATGCTACAAAATTGTTCTTGTTGACCTCACCCATGGACTCAGGGATTTGGGCTATATTATACTTTGTTTGTGTGACAATGTTTACTGCTGTTTTATAGGTGCTGTATGTGCCTTGTGCGGTGTATGATTGTTGGTACTTTGTTTTGCACCTTGGCGCCGGAGGGATTCTGTTTTGTTTGACTGTATTCATGTACGGTTAAATGACAGTTAAATTGGAAGTAAAATTTTATTTTACATCACTTCTCTGAAGCACTTGGGAGCAGTTTGTTGCATTAGGGATGATCTGAGCTATAAATTACAAAGTACAGAAAAGACATCTATTGAAAGGGCGCTGGCTTGGGGGAGGAGGTGGTTCTTGTGCAGGGACAGGATCTATACCAGGCACAATTTACAAGGCTTTGGTTGGATTAGCCTTGCATGGCTGAACTCTCTTCAATGCTTGTCTGTCACTGCGGAGGTCACAGAGGAACTGAACTGGGAACCAGACTGGAGACTGTGTGGGAGGGTGAATGGGGTTGAGGAAGATGGATGGGAAAAGGCATTCAAATGAGATACAATGTGGATGGAAATAAGGAGAAGATCATGAGAGGTGAGGCTGCTGAGTGGTTGATGGGAAGAGTGAAAAGAATCCCAGAAATGTGGGATGCAAGGTCGGTCTCAGAGATGGTTAAGGACTGAGAGGCTAATTTGGGTTTGGATAGGCAGTCAAAGCAGGAGGTTGACGTTCAGGGTGGTGGAAGGGAGCAGCAGCCATAGAAACAGCAACGGTGGGGACGTGGCTGCAAATCGAAAAGTATAAAATCTCAAAGAAGGAACTCACTTGGAAAAAGATAATTGCTTCACACATACAAACAGCAACTTAAGTATGGCAAAGGCCTCTATAATCTAAAAGTAGTTTAAAGCTTATAGTTAAATATAATGAGCTCTTTGGGCCAGAAAACATTAAGCTCTGAGGTTTTTAGGGCAGCTGAATTGGTTAACTGTTGTTTAACGAGAGTCATTAATTATTGAGAGTTCCTTGTGCTATTCTTGAATGATTTGCTCTTTGTAATGAGGTCTCCTGGTGCTTTCTGTTTAAGCTTGTTAAGTTTATTTTAATAGGCTCAGGAATTCCGTGTTATTGGTATTATTTAAGCTGACGCCTGATTAGTCCTAATTGTGAGGTCTTGGTTTTGAGAATGTTAAATCTTGAGGTGTCACTTGGCCAAGCCACTGATGTTTTGTTGGAATTCTTATGAATAAACTCTGGCTGCCATTGAAGCTTATCTTTCCTCTGCACTTGGGCTCCGATATGGCCAGTGCACATCGTAACGGTTAACACCTACCTTAGCTTTCCAGTTCTGCTCTGTTTACACATGATATACAGACAGTAAAAGTTCTTTTTTTTAATACAAAAATAAACTTTATTCATAATAAAAAATAGATATACAAAAAAGAACACAAGGCAAAACTTTTTATATCGATGATCAGTATTGTTAAAATTTTATTAAATCATAGCATTATTGTCATTTATGCAGCCCACTAGGGTGAGATGAAATTCTGAGTGATGGGAGAATTCCTCCTTGTCAGATCCTTCCTTTACAGACTATCATCCCTAATGCATGCTGCCCTTGGGACAGTTGTGATGGGGAAAAGACGGACACCCATCTCTTTGCAGGCTGTGGATTTGCTAAGGGGGATGGGGAAGGATACAAGGATCCTTGTCTCGGTTCATCCCAAGCAGCTGTGTGACAGAGGACTCACTGATCTATGAACCGTTCGCAGGGTTGCAGACTGAGACAGACAGTTGATTCTTTGTTCTGTCTGTAACTTGCTTGGATTTCATCTGTATAGAAAGGATCTAACAAGGAGGGACCCTCTCATCACTCAGAATTTTGTCTGTATAGAAAGGATCTTACAAGGAGGGACCTTTTCATCACTCAGAATTTTTTAATTATCAATTTAAGAGACTACTAGACAGGTATATGGAGGAATTTAAGGTGGGGGAGTTATATGGGAGGCAGGGTTTGAGGGTCTGCACAACATTGTGGGCCAAAGGGCCTGTACTGTGCTGTATTATTCTATGTTCTATGTTTTAAACTTCATTCATAATAAAAATGTTTGCAAAAAGGAACCATGGAATGCCTTTTCACTCTTATATTCCTAGTCAATGATCTAAGTAGTGTTCCATTCCATTTCTTAGAACCAATACGACTGTTGCCACTCATGTGGCTCCCTGGAGTGGTACACTACAACAATGATTGAGGGGTTTCCTCATCCAACGTGGCCCTTCCCTCTCCAGTAACAGAAGAATCCCATATTGTGGTCCTTCCCCCGCCGCCCCCTTGCGGTGGCTGCACGAAGCTTCAGTGCGTCCCTTAGCATGCACTCCTGCAGCCTGGACTGTGCCAGTCGGCAGCATTCCTCCACGGACATCTCGACGTGCTGGCAGATCAAAGGGCAGCTTTCATCAAGCTGATGGATCTGCCAGCAGTATTGATGTCTGTCCCTGCGTGCTCACCACACAGAGAAAACTCATACAGGTGATATCCAATCAGCAATGCACTTTATTCAATTTGCTGTACATATCCTTTGTGCGCGCGCGCGCGCGCACACACACACACACACACACACACACACACACACACACACACACACACACACACACGACACCGACCCAACAGCACCCAGTCTACCACTGCCTAATCAAGAACATGATCACATTGAGTAGCTGGGGCTCTTAAAAAAATCTGTGCTGATGCATAGATTAACATTGATGTCCAAGGCCATAATATGTGGACATGAGCTGAGATGTGATCCTGTACTTAAAAGGAGAGAGGAAGTAGCATAGGGAGGAATTCCACATTTGAAGTCCCAGACATCTAAAAGCATGGCCACCAATTAAATGATAGCCAATGATTTCTGTTGGGTCAAAATCTACTTTCTGAGGAGGCTGAAGGTAGCTTTCCTATGCATATCAATACTCACATCCCTCTTCAGACGCACAGTAGAGAGCATCCTAACATGCTACTTCACTGCATGGTACAGAAACTGCACTGCGGCAGACAGGAAAGCTCAAAACTGCCCAACGCATCACCAGCACCAGCCTACACGCTATCAAGGACATATATACAGAGAGGTGCCGAGAAAAGGCCAGCAGTGTAATGGAGGATCCCTTCATCCTGCTCATGGACTGTTTGTTCCACTCCCATCAGGGAGGAGGCTATGTAGCACCTGTGGCAGCACTCAAAATCAGTTACTTTCCCCAAGCAGTAAGGCTGATCAACACCTCCACCCACTATTTATCATTTCCTGCCAGGGCCATCTTATGTACAGACAGTCCTATGCCTAGCGTCACTTTATGGACATACAATTAATCTATGTATATAAGCTACCTTATGGCTGAATGGTGCCACAACAACAACTTCTCGCTCAATGTCAGCAAGACCAAGGAGCTGTTTATGACTTCAGGATGAGGGAACTGGAGGTCCATGAGTCCGTCCTCATTGGGGAATCAGAGGTGGAGAGGATCAGCAACTTTAAATTCCTTGGTGTTATTATTTCAAAGGATCTGTCCTGGGCCCAGCACGTAAAATAGGTGCCATTACAAAGAAAAATATGACAACATCTCTACTTACTTCGAAGTTGTGCAGGTTTGCTGTGTCTTCTAAAACTGATGAACTTACATAAATGTGCAGTGGAGAGTATATTGATGGGTTGCATCATAGATTGGTATGGAAACACCAATGCCCTTGAAAGGAAAAGCTTGCAAAAATTAATGGATACAGCCCAGTCCATCATGGGTAAAGCTTTCCCCACTATTGGGCACATCTTCAAGGAGAACTGCCACAAGAAAGCAGTATCCATCTTCAGTGACCCACACCATCCAGGCTATGCCCTCTTCCCATTGTTTCCCTTAGTAAGGAAGTACAAGAACCTCAGGACCAATACCACCAGGTTCAGGAACAGTTATTTCTCGTCAACCACCAGGCTCTTAAACCAGCGGGGATGGCTTTACCCAATAAAACTCACCCCATCACTGAAATGTTCCCACAATCAATGGACTCACTTTCACGGACTCTACATGTCATGTTCTCGATATTTATTGCTGTGTTTTTTGTTTTGTCATATTTACTGTGAATGCCTACAATAAAATGAATCTCACAGTTGTATATGGTGGCATATACGTACTCTGATAATAAAGTTACTTTGAACTTTGAACTTTCTTTTCTTAGATAAGGGGCCCAAAGTTGCTCACAATACTCCGTATGGTCTGATCAGTGCCATATGAAGCCTCAGAATTCCATTCTCAGCATTGAAACAAAATGCAGCTGATGTCTAAATGGCCTGGAGCAAAAGAGCAGAAGGAAAATGCTTATCCCTTCATATTGCCTCTGAGGAAATGAAATGGTTGAGTTATGAATTCCTTCGTGATTGAATAGAATCATCATATGTTTGTAATTCTAATCCTTTCCTTTCTTTCTCCAAGTACTCAAGAATATTTTAAAATATATATAAATGATGTAGTCAAAGCCAAACTAAACGGAGGTTTGCAATGCACAGCCCTTTTTAAAATGCCACAAATACAGTGACAAGGTTATCTTCTTTCTTAAACTCTGTAACTTAATGGATCTGATAATTGTCCTATACCAGCAATAAAAATAACGCTTCTAGTCATCTGACATCTTCAAGGACACAAGATGTCTTCAGTGATTTTGGACAGTCTCAATGTGAAACCAATCTATAGTTTTAGGAACAACAAAATAAACTGTTTAGCAATGCTGCTTAGAAAACGTCACTTTTGGTTAGTTTACCCATTTTTTAACTTATAAGTATGTCTCACTCA
Organism: Mobula birostris; assembly: GCF_030028105.1. Classification (NCBI taxonomy): domain Eukaryota; kingdom Metazoa; phylum Chordata; class Chondrichthyes; order Myliobatiformes; family Myliobatidae; genus Mobula; species Mobula birostris. Next base: position 82,955,244 of record NC_092377.1, on the reverse strand, counting down.
CTGTTAACAGATGGGTTTGCTGCTAACTGGAACTTGACCTCGACCTAGTTTGAATGGTGGGGTCCTTGCCTCTAAATCAGAAGATTGTGATCCACGTCTTAATTCAGAGGCCCAAGGAGAAACCTCTTAGATGACAGTTCAGCAAGAACGTGCAAAATTGTCAGAGACCAAATGAGACATTAAGTGGAGACATTTACTTTTTTAAAAGAAATATGTTGTTTCACATGGTGCTACTAAGGGGAGCATTCACATTTTAACCCGAGACAACTTAAAGGATGCAATTGCATTAATATATAGTTTTTATTTAGGGCTTATAATTAGAGTGAGAAATAGGAGTGAGGTGGTTCCCAGGAAAATAATTAACTCAGAAGTGGGTGAAACAAGAAAGTTGGGAACCTTTGTTTAACAAAATCACTGAGCAAGAATTCTTGGTTATTTTCATCTGTTGTTTGTGGTAATACAATCGAGTAAGATGTTCTCCTAAGGCAGGAGTTCCCAAACTTTTTTTATGCCATGGACCCCTACCATTAACCGAGGAGTTCACCAACCCCAGGTTAGGAACCCTTCTCCGAAGGGGATGTCTAGTGGGGGGTCCTCGGGTGACTGTAGAGATATATTCTGGTGCAGTGTGGGCATGAGTAAGTGGTGGCTATGGTCATTGGCTGGGCCTTTTGGTTGTTCATTCTCTTCTTTCGCATCTGCAGCACAGTGGAGGTCGCTCTCATGTAGCACAGCTCCCTCTTGAACAGATTTCCTCCAGGTTCATCTATTAAGCGCAATGTCTTCCCAGTTTTTAAGATGTAATTTGAATGTCTTCAGGCTGATTTTGATGTTATTTTTGAAACATTTTCTTTGCCCAGCAAGAACTCACTGACCTTCCTTCAACTGGGACAAAAGGCTTTTCAAACTCAACCGGTTCAAGGCCAAGAATAAGGTCTGCGCCACCACTATCATGGAGCTCCAGTATGCGGATGATATCACCATCACAGCACGTTCTGAAGGAGACCATCAATGTGTTCTGAATGCCTTTCAGAATAGTAACTGCTTAACCAGAGCTTACTGACCAAATCCTCCAGAGGCCTGAGACACAAGATATTAGGGAACTTCTCAGTATGAAAGAAGTCCAAGATGCCTTCAGGAGTCTGAAAAGCAACAAAGCCACTGGTCCTGATAGAATCTCAGCAAAGATTCTCAAGGAAGGTGGACCAGCACTCTTGCTCTACATACATCCCTTGCTCCTGAAGGTCTGGGAAAGAAACTACTGCCTTTAGAGCTCAGGAATGCTCTAAGAGTGACCATATTCCAGAAGGAGACAAGGAAGATTGTGGCAACCACAGAGGAACAACAGGCAAAGTGCTTGCACATATTCTTCTTAACCAACTCCTTCCAATATCTGAAGAAGCACTCCCTGAATCGCAGTGTGGTTTCCACTTGTCTAGAGGTACCACAGACATGATCTTCACTGCATGCCAATTACAGGGAAACTGCCGTGAAAAGGATAATCCTTGTTCTTGGCTTTCTTAGATTTGAGAAAAGCATTTGATACAGTGGGCTGCCAAACTCTCTGGCATATGCTGTCAAGACATGACTGCCTTGACAAGCACTTGCAAATACTGAGGCTGCTGCATGATGGTATGTCAGCCCCAGTGGCCAGCAGAAGTGGTGCCGATTAGAACCCTTCTGCTTTCCATGAAGGAGTTAAAATATGGAAGAAAACATCAAATTCGAATGGGTCAGGGACAGTGGAAACAGACAAACAGGATGCCTTTGTTCTTGTCATGGGCTAGAAGAATGGAGGTTGTCATTTTGTGAAGCTGCTCTGTAAGCTCCATTTTGTGAACTGTCTTGTGAACTTATTTTGCTTAAGAATAGCTCTATCAAAGTGCTTTAATGTTGACACTGTGATGCTCCTGATAATCTGCTGATGTAGAGATCACTTCCAGATAAAAAGTTATTGGTAAGGTGTTCTTTGGTAATATAGAACATGCAGGTTTGTGAATAGGGGAGCCTGTGTCTGACCTGAGTAACTTGAGCCTCGTAGATGGCTAATCCAAAATAAAGAAACATGAATTACTGGTTGTTACTTGCAGATGGGCAGTAAATAGATGCTGGCCTGACTACATCCAATGGGAATCCGACATAGGCCAATCAGATGACCTTGAGCCAGCAAGGCTGAAATGCAACATTTGAACTGACAAGGGAAGTGAATAAGAATGAAGGGTTTCAAATGCAAAGCAGTGAGACCTCTGGAGACGATCGCAATGTAGAAGCCCATGCCAAGTGCTTGGAGAAAAAAAGGATTGATCATCTGGAAAATGGGAGATCTTGTATTTCAGTGTTATAAATTGGAGAAGTGGTCTGAGTGCGCGTAGGTACAGAGGGAACAGTAGGATTTATGTTTTAGGTTGTTGGCCTGGGGCTGACATTGTTCGTGCAGAGACAATAAAGTGCGAGCTTTGATTAACTAAGAGTTGTCTAGTGAATTTCCTAGCCTAGATCAGTTGATGTTCAGTCAGCCCTTCACTATCAGGACAGGAATCAGACAGGGCTGTATCACTGCACCCCACCCTAGTTGCTATCTTTACTGCTCCATCCTTCACCTCATTGGCCAAGACCTGCCACAGGGCGTCCCAATCATATCTGTGGAATTGTGATGTGTATGAGTTAGAAGCTCCTAATTTTTCCCCACATCACAACAACTAATGATCAATTTTTTTTTATTGATGGTTAAGTGACGATATCTGACAATGTAAAGGACAATAATATATATTATCTTGAAATTACCTTTCCACCATACTTATTAAATAGTTGCTTATATTAAATTATGCAATGAGATAAATCTTTCCAGTTTCTCAAAGCTAGGAGGATATATTATCATTTTTATTTCAGTATGTATAATACTCTTTTGGCAGCAAATGATAAAGTCCTGAAGTTTGGCTCTGGGAAAAATGTCTTGATTTGATACCACTGGGAAAGGTTCTAGTTCAGCAGCAATTCTCTCAAGAGGAACTAAGTTTATTATTTTTAACCAAGGATGGATTTAGAAGGACATGGTGGAAGAGAGGGGAGTGATTTGAATCAAATAACTCTCCCAAGAGCCTTCGGAACCATGAGGACTTCCTCCTACACAGTAAAATTGAATCAGATATTGCAGAAGGGGATACTGGCTTCAAGAGGTATCAAGAAAGAAGGTAGCTCTAGCATCATAACAAAAAAGAATAATTTGAAAAATAGAGTTTTAAACCATGTTCCTCAAGAAAACTAGAGTTTGCAAAAAAGAGGTGGAGAACCGGTTGGGGGGCAAGTAGTGGTAGCAAGTTTACTGCTGACCAGACGGACCCTGGTGAAGTAGCTAGCAGTCGTAGACCCGGAAGCAAGTAAAGTTGTTGTGTCATGAGGAAACTCGCCAGTTCCTCCTGCTCCCAAATGGTTCTGTAATCACATTGCCCTAACCTTCATAGCTCCTTAAGCTTGTCAACAGCCCATGATAATAGATGTACTATAACTTAAAAATAAATAGCTTTTTGAAAATAGAGGCACTCAGCTTCCTTGAAGGTAATAACTGACTGAGGGTACATCCACACTATGCCAGATAATTTTGAAAACAAAGCTTTTCCTCTTGGTTTTGACCTTCTGTCCACACTGAAACGGCATTTTCATCCCCCAAAAACGGAGATTTTCAGAAACGATCTCAAGAGTGAATAAATCTGAAAACGCCTAATATCCGTTGTAGTGTGTACGGGGTAACCGGAGAGATTTAAAAACGCTGCCATGACAACACCACAACAACGTTTTTTCTGCTTCTGCTTGGTACTGCGCAAGCACTGCCGGACGGCTGTTAGAACGCGCAGTCGGAGTGAACAGTGCGAGAGTTAAATTGTAAAGTGAGCTTTTTTGACTATTTAAAAACGCTGTCATGACGTGCCGGAACAGATAGCCGCAGCGCAGCATTTCGTTGTTTTCTTGAATGCAACCACCTAACAATTTCAGAACAGACGGCAACGAGACTGAAGCCATAAGTGTTAGAAATGTACTCCTCAAATACTTTGACCCATAGCTTACTGAATAAATAAGTATACTCACTTTGTCCTGTTTTCTGTCCTTGCTTGTATGAAGGTGGTTCACCGATTTATGCAAGTACCTCTCTGACAATAGATGTGTAACAGCCTAAAGTAACATTGTGTGGAAATACAAGATAACGCTGATGCAGACGTTTTATACATTTAACAAGGTGCTTTATTAATGCAACAGAATTAGTCAGTTTTTCAATGTTCGTCATCAGCCGGGTCATACTGTCCGTGAACTCCCTGTCAGTTGCCTCCATATGCTCCAGTATTTGGATTTTTTTTAGTTTTAAGTCCTCCTGAGCGAAAGCCAAGAGCAAGTCCTTTAAAGTTTTTCTACTCTGTAACTGGACAAACGTGCACTAAGTATACCGATTCCCCTTCGCTTGTTTTCTGTGTGTCCTGCACGTGCCCAGTAGGAGGAGATTCGCCCAAATATCCATCTAATGTGGATGGAGATATTTTGAAAAACGCTTAGTGTGGCCGTCTGTTGTTTTTATTTGAAACCTGCGTTTTCAAAATTATCCGGCGTAGTGTGGACGTAGCCTGTGCCACTTACTAAGAATTAGCAAATTTGACAATAATTTCCACGTACTTAACAGAACACATCCAGCAATGTGTCACATGAGAAGCTGAATTAGAACATGAAATAATTCAGGTTTAATGATTTTTCCACTTGAAGACAGTGTTAGCTGTCCCTGGAGGTATAGGAAGCCCCCTTAGGTGAAATTAGTGTCCAGGTTTTTATGATAATCTAGTAATTTAATGGCTACTATGAAAAGCAACAGGTTTACTTCTAAAAATAAAAATTGATTGCTGATTTCTCCGTAATGAAAAACAGCATTATGAAAGTCAAAAAAAAACATTAGTCTGGTGGTGTGCACCAGGTTGTTAGGCTCCTCTTCACTTCCCAGATTTGTTTGTGTTTTCATTTGTTTTCAATTTTTTAATTGCAACTTCTATTGGGACGGTTCATATTGAATCTGTTCCAGCTTACTGCATAGATACCAAATCCAAGATGTAATTTTCGTAAGACCTCTTCATTTTGGTGCTGGTGTACCTTGGAACATTTGCTTCCTCAAGTCTTCTGTCAGCACACAGAAAGATCTCTCTGCTGCTCTGTCTGAAGTCAGGTTATAGAGGAAATAATGAAAGCTTCGCGCTGTTTGTATAGTATAAGACTCAAATAAGTGCCAAGCTCATTGTCAAACATTAATTATTCATGTTCCATGTGCATTATAGATCCATCTCAACATGTGCAGAGTGCATCCTGCTGTCCAGCAAATAATTTTATACCTGAGCAATCCATTCTGAGTGCACTTAATGACTGTAGTTAGTCAGAATCTTTCTCCCAGGATAGAAATGTCAAGTGCTGGAGGATTTACATTTAAGGTGAGGGAGGTATGTTCACTGGAGATGTGTGGGATAAAGAGACTAGTAGATGCCTGGAACAAGCTGCTGGAGTGAGTGGTGGAGCAGATAGGATCGTGGTGTTTAAGAGATTGCTAGAAAGACACATGAATTTGCAGGGAATGGAGGGATATGGATCATTTACAGGCAGAAGAAATTTAGTTTACTTTGCTATCATGTTCCGTGCAGACATTGTGGGCCAAAAGATCTGAACCTGTGGTGCATTGCTCTGTGTATAAGGAAATGGTCATTTCCATTTTGATATAAAAGCAACTATCTATTTGAAATATTAGTTTTTTGCTTTTTCTTGGGAATTCTGGAGAGCCTCATAATGTCTAGAATAGTGGAGCACTGCTCAAAGTTAAGGAAACACAATTTTTAACCTGACTTTTTCTATGATGCTGCTGATATGTCGGTATTTAAGTAGTCTTGATGCCAATTGTAATGCCTCCCTGAATGGTCTTTGTTTCTAATGGAGCTCTGATCGCTTCTACATACTTTACAGTAAGAGGACACTATTGTTTCAACCAAGGCTGCAAGGAATCCCTAGCATTAAGTTTATAAGTAAGACACTGTTGACATGTCCCCTTGACTGATTACAGTTCACTCCCAGCTTACAGAAACCCGATGTTTGTACAGCCTAGATGTACAAATATTTATTTGGAAGACCAGTGGTATGGACTTACTGGCTGGTGTGGGACTCCGGGTACCTTCTGTTATGTGGGAATAGCGTTTGTGGCCATACTTCTGAATTTCAAACTGTTCAGGTTACAGACAGGAACCCTGTGGACAATGTGTTCACACAAATACACCAGTTTCTTAATATAGAGCGACACACACAAAATGCTGGAAGAACTCAGCAGGTTATTCTGATCTGCAGTGTTTATACCTCTCCATAGACACTGACTGACCTACATTTCGTGTGCTACTCTGGATTTCCAACATCTGCAGAGTCTTTTGTGTTTAAATTTCCTAATATATCCCTTTACTAAGTTTTCCCTTCATAAATCAGTGAAACCCTTTGTTCCCACCATTTTGTCTTCAAGCCTCCTACAGTGTTATTAAGGTAAAGATGTCTGTTTTAGAGTGAGGTCATAATTATCTCACCAGCGAAGGTTGGCGTCACTTTCTTCCTAGCCCCTCTGTCAGCTGTGGCAAAGTTCTGAGTCATGTCAGCCTCTTGTTGATTTCTAGCAATGGGCGTACCGCAGGGCCAAGCACATTTTGTTTTGTGTTTTCATATTTATCACCGTTAGGACACCACCATGTCATTTATGCAATGATCAACATCATTGCTTCCGTGCAAATTTGAATTGGAGAGAGCCCTCCTTCAGAAGAAAACTGGAAAAGTAAAATGAGGCTGGGAGTTCTAATTAGCTGTGGCTTCCTCCATAGTTTCATTGACTTAGATTTCTCCATCTCCTAGATCTCTGCTGATGTTTGATCTTTTCTTTTACTGCAGTTAAGGACAAATCTCTCTTGAAAACTTGTCTGCTCTGACTCTGACCTACATTCATCACAGCCTCAACCCCTTCCCCCATTACTTCCTATGCCCTAATCTTACCAGCAAATTTTTCAACCACACAATGGTGTACTGGCTAATGCAGCAACGATTGTTAGATCAGGGTTCAAGTCCTGCTGCTGTCTCCCTGTGATAATGTGGCTTTCCTCTGGGTACTCCAGTCTCTTCCCACATCTCAAAGATGTACAGTTAAGGTTAGTGAGTTGTGTACATGCTATATTGGCACCAGAAGTGTAACAACACTGATGGGCTGCTCAGCACAGCTGTCACTGATTCGATTCTGTGCAAGCGACACATTTCTCTGTGTGTTTTGATGTACATGTGACTAATAAAACTAATTGTTTTTTTTTCTCTAAAAATGCAATAACTTTGAAACCTGTAGGCTGGGGAGGGAGGTGGTGGCGGGGAGTGATGAAATTGACAGCAAGAATTAAACAAAGAAGCTTAACAGAATTTTATTGGGAGCATTAGTGAAAGAGTAGGGCTGTATTAAGAACTGAAGGATGAGATTAAATATACCTGCCAATAAAAGTCTGGATATATTGATGTCCTCATAAATTGCACCCAGAGGGAAAAATGCATTTGTGAATTGGGTTCATAGTTGAAAGTGACCCTACTTTTAAAGGGGTTCTAATATTGTTCAGGCATCTGAGGCTCATCAGCTGTGGTTGGCAGCTTATTCAGGAGAAGGAAAACTCTGACCTCAAACCTCTGCTGCCCTGCGGCTATATCCACTCATGAAGAAGGCTTCAGGAGTAAATCCCAAGGGAAAAATCCGGAGCTGGAGTCCCAGAGGCAGCCCTAAATTGAACTCAGTGCTGACTGGCAACTCCTGCTACACGGCTGGTACAAAGTTGTATCAGTCCCTGCCTTTCCTTTGGTTTCATTAGATCTGTGAAGAGGGGGAGCTTGGTACGTGGGCAACAGCTTGCTCTCTATACTGTAGACTGCTAAGATGCAATATCCATGGTGAACTCTGACCAACAGAGGCCCTCACTCACTCACTCGATTTACAATGTTAATTTTGGATTTTCAAAGTACTAAAATGGACGGCCAGTGGTGTAGTGGCATCCACACCGGATTTCAAGGCAATTGGGTTCATTAAGGCAGGTTCGAATCCAGCCTGCTCCGTGCACACTTTCCATCTGTGCTGGATTGAGCATCGAGCTACTAACTTGGCCTCATGAAAAACAGACAAAAATGCTAAAGAAACAGTAACAACAGGAATTCTGCAGATGCTGGAAATTCAAGCAACACACATCAAAGTTGCTGGTGAACGCAGCAGGCCAAGCAGCATCTCTAGAAAGAGGTACAGTCGACGTTTCAGGCCGAGACCCTTCGTCAGGACTAACTGAGGGAAGAGTGAGTAAGGGATTTGAAAGTTGGAGGGGGAGGGGGAGATCCAAAATGATAGGAGAAGACAGGAGGGGGAGGGATGGAGCCAAGAGCTGGACAGGTGATTGGCAAAAGGGGATACGAGAGGATCATGGGACAGGAGGTCCGGGAAGAAAGACAAGGGGGGGGGACCCAGAGGATGGGCAAGAGGTGGCAAAAGGGGATACGAGAGGATCAGTAAGGTGGCCACCCGACGTGCCGCAAGGCACAGGAAGGCACGACACACACAAAGTGCTAAACTTGCTTGTATTCAACATATGGATTAGCTTGACTCAAGGGGATGGCACTAATGCACAGTTAACACAATGTTTCCTATGCAGAAAGTACACCAGTATTTATATGCAGATTGAGCTAATAATGCCCTCTTTGGCTTATGACTCAGTTTCACAAGGGGGTCAGCAATACTTTAAGCTGAATTGCAGTGCTGTTAATCAGCCTGCATCCCCCTCTGAATTCTGAATTCAGGGATGATAAGACATGGATTCAAACAGGTTCTGCCTTTTCTCATGCTGCATTAGAAGCACTGGTGCCAGAAGTGGAGAGGAAAAGAGGTATCCCGATGACACAGTGGGGTTAACAGGTAGAGGAGACAGGAGACTGTAGTGACTGTCAGTCTTCTTCTTAAGCCCATCGCCCCTGTTGGGGCGTAGGCCACCAACAGTAGCTCACCAGAGTCCTCTGTGCTGGGCCAGTCTTTCAAATTGTCCCCAGGTGCAGCCCATTTTCCTGATATATCCTTCCTCTCCCAGAGATAAGGTCATTGGAACTTCTGTAGCACTGGTTTTTTACGGTATGCTAACCCCTTGCCTAAACCTCCTCCTTTCGCATCCAGGCCTGGGACCATCCATGGCGGAGTTAGTGGCTGTCAGGAACAAGGATTATATCCCTGTGGCCTGGATAAAGTGCAGCAAAAGGCTTAATTGTTCCATTCACATGTTCATAAACAGGAGGTGTTTATATCATAACCAGTCTTGTATCATAACCGCAGCACTGGCCTCAGCAACTACTCTGTACCCCTAATTGATGCTACTGTATATTCCAAAGCATTTACACATGCTTAGCACAACTTTCACTTCCACTGCCAAGTTGCCCATCCAACACTCATTAATATAGAAACATAGACAGCTGAAATGCTTTAATCGTAGTGGTCGAGGCAGTGGCGATAGTAGTATAGGAGGTAGCTGAGGAGATGAGGAGTTCTCTCATGAGGCTGGTTTGCCTGTGCAAGGGGTTGGGATAGTAGGTCTGAAAAATGACCTAATATAAAGCGTGTGCAGAAAGGCATTTATTTCATTTGCTGAAGCTAATTTTTATCAACTCTCTAGTAGAAAGAATATATACAGCAAAATGTAGTTGCACTTCCACAGAACAAATTGATATATAACTGCAAGTAGCAGCAACTAACCGGTATGAGATCGACATGGTTGCATCTTCTTACCCACCAAGGTACCCAGAGTGTACCTCAGACCTTCGAGGGGTGAGAAGTGGAGAAGAGATGACCGCTGGGCTGATTCAGTGTGCTGCGTGCATGATGTGGGAGGTCAGGGGCACTGATGGTGCCTCTGGATCCTACACCTGTGGAAAATGTGTCCAGATTCAGCTTCTGAAGGACCGTGTTGCAGCACTGGAGAGGCAACTGGATGACGTTAGGTTAATCCGGGAGAACGAGAGTTTTCTGGACAGGACCTACAGTGAGGTCGTTACACCCAGGATACAGGAAGAGAGAAGGAGGACAACGATGAGCAAGGAAAGGATGCTTGAAGTACAGGAGACCCCGGGAGAGGTGCCCCTCGTAAACAGGTTCTCCCTCTTGGAAGCTGTCGTGACAGAAGACAGTGCCAGTCTGAGGGGCAGACGGGTCTGCGAGTCAACAATTGGTGCTGAGGCAAACCCAAGGAGACAGACACCAGGCAGAGCCATGGTAGTAGGGGACTCCATAGTGAGAGGTGCAGAAAGGGGTTTCTGCGGCAACAGGCGGGATTTAAGGGTGGTGTGTTGCCTCCCTGGTGCCAGGATCCAGGACGTTACGGACCGATTACAAGGAATCCTCAAGAGTGAAGGTGAACATCCGGAAGTGGTGGTGCATGTCGGCACAAATGACGTGGGGAAGACGAGGAAAGACATTCTACAGCGTGACTTCAGAGAACTCGGAAGAAGGCCGAAAAGCAGGACTTCCAGGGTGGTTATCTCCGGTTTGCTTCCAGTTCCTCGTGCTGGAGTGGTCATGAACAGGGAGATAACGGATCTGAATGTGTGGCTGAGGAACTGGTGCAGGAAGCAAGGATTTACATTCTTAACCACTGGGGTATGTTTCGGGGTAAGGATGAATTGTACAAAAGGGACGGGTTGCACCTTAATAAGCGGGGCACCAGCATTCTGGCAGGCAGGTTTGCCTCTGCAACACGGGTGTGTTTAAACCAAGTAGTGGGGGGGGGGGGGATGAACTGGAAACATAAGGGTGGAGATAAAGGGAAAGTGAGAATAAGAAAAGTTAAGAATGACAGCAGAATCAACAGAGCAGAAAGCTCAAGAAGGGATCGTACAGTATGGCCAAGTGAAATAGGAATTGATATGGGAGGTGAGGGGAGTAATGAATTAAAAGTATTGTATATGAATGCATGGAGTATAAGAAATAAAGTGGATGAGTTTGAGGCAAAGTTGGAAATTGGTAAGCATGATGTTGTGGGAATAACAGAGACATGGCTTCAAGTGGACAGGGCCTGGGAAATGAATATTCAAGGGTATACGTCCTATCAAAAGGACAGACTGATGGGCAGAGGGGGTGGGGTGGCTCTGTTGGTGAGGAATGATATCCAGTCCCTTGCTAGGGGGGACATAGAATCAGGAGATGTAGCGTCAGTATGGATAGAACTGAGAAATTCTAAGAGTAGAAAGGCCCTAATGAGAGTTATCTACAGGCCCCCAAACAGTAGTCTGGATGTAGGGTGTAAGTTGAATCAAGAGTTAAAATTGGCATGTCGCAAAGGTAATGCTACAGTTGTTATGGGGACTTCAACATGCAGGTAGACTGGAGGAATCAGGTTGGTACTGGACCCCAAGAAAGGGAGTTTGCGGAGTCCCTCCGAGATGGATTCTTAGAACAGTTTGTACTGGAGCCTACCAGAGAGAACGCAATTCTAGATTTAGTGTTGTGCAATGAACCGGATTTGATCAGGGACCTCGAGGTAAAGGAGCCATTAGGAGGTAGTGACCATAATATGATAAGTTTTAATCTACAATTTGAGAGGGAGAAGGGAAACTCGGAAGTGTCAGTATTACAGTTGAACAAAGGGAACTATGGTGCTATGAGGGAGGAGCTGGCCAAAGTTCAATGGAACAATACCCTAGCAGGGATGACAGTGGAACAGCAATGGCAAGTGTTTCTGGGAATAATGCGGAAGGTGCAGGATCACTTTGTCCAAAGAGGAAGAAAGATCCTAAGGGGAGTAAGGGGAGGCTGACAAGGGAAGTAATAGACAGCATAAAAATAAAAGAGAAGTATAACATAGCAAAGATGAGTGGGAAGCCGGAGGACTGGGAATCTTTTAAAGAGCAACAGAAGGTAACTAAAAAGACAATACGCGGAGAAAAAATGAGGTACGAAGGTAAACTAGCCAAGAATATAAAGGAGGATAGTAAAAGCCTCTTTAGGTATGTGAAAAGGAAAAAAATAGTTAAGACCAAAATTGGGCCCTTGAAGACAGAAGCCGATGAATTTATTATGGGGAACAAGGAAATGGCAGACGAGTTGAACAGGTACTTTGGATCTGTCTTCACTAGGGAAGACACAAACAATCTCCCAGATGTAATAGTGGCCAAAAGACCTACGGTAATGGATGAATTGAAGGAAATTTATATTAGGCAGGAAATGGTGTTGGATAGGCTGTTGGGTCTGAAGGCTGATAGGTCCCCAGGACCTGATGGTCTGCATCCCAGGGTACTTAAGGAGGTGGCTTTAGAAATCGTGGATGCATTGGTAATCATTTTCCAATGCTCCATAGATTCAGGATCAGTTCCTGTGGATTGGAGGGTGGCTAAAGTTGTCCCTCTCTTCAAGAAGGGAGGAAGAGAGAAAACAGGGAATTATAGACCGGTTAGCCTGACGTCGGTGTTGGGAAAGATGCTGGAGTCAATTATAAAAGATGAAATTACGACACATCTGGAGAGTAGTAACAGGATTGGTCTGAGTCAGCATGGATTTACGAAGGGGAAATCGTGCTTGACTAATCTTCTGGAATGTTTTGAGGATGTAACTATGAAAATGGACAAGGGAGAGCCAATGGATGTAGTGTACCTGGACTTTCAGAAAGCCTTTGATAAAGTCCCACATAGGAGATTAGTGGGCAAAATTAGGGCACATGGTATTGGGGGCAGAGTACTGACATGGACTGAAAATTGGCTGGCTGACAGAAAACAAAGAGTAGCGATTAACGGGTCCCTTTCGGAATGGCAGGCGGTGACCAGTGGGGTAGCGCAGGGTTCAGTGCTGGGACCGCAGCTGTTTACAATATATATTAATGATTTAGATGAGGGAATTAAAAGTAACATTAGCAAATTTGCGGATGACACAAAGCTGGGAGGCACTGTGAAATGTGAGGAGGATGTTATGAGAATGAAGTGTGACTTGGACAGGCTGGGTGAGTGGGCATATGCATGGCAAATGCAGTTTAATGTGGATAAATGTGAGATTATCCACTTTGGTGGTAAGAACGGGAAGGCAGATTATTATCTAAATGGAGTCAAGTTAGGAAAAGAGGAAGCACAACGAGATTTAGGTGTTCTTGTGCATCAGTCACTGAAAGCAAGCATGCAAGTACAGCAGGCAGTGAAAAAGCTAATGGCATGCTGGCCTTCATAACAAGGGGAATTGAGTATGAGAGCAAAGAGGTCCTTCTGCAGCTGTACAGGGCCCTGGTGAGACCACACCTGGAGTACTGTGTGTAGTTTTGGTCTCCAAATTTGAGGAAGGACATTCTTGCTATTGAGGGAGTTCAGCGTAGGTTCACAAGGTTAATTCCCCGGATGGCGGGACTGTCATATGTCAAAAGATTGGAGCGACTAGGCTTGTGTACTCTGAAATTTAGAAGGCTAAGAGGGGATCTTATTGAAACATATAAGCTTATTAAGGGATTGGACACGCTGCAGGCAGGAAGCATATTCCCGCTGATGAGTGAGTCCAGAACCAGAGGCCACAGTTTAAGAATTAGGGGTAGGCCATTTAGAACGGAGTTGAGGAAAAACTTTTTCACCCAGAGAGTGGTGGATATATGGAATGCTCTGCCCCAGAAGGCTGTGGAGGCCAAGTCTCTGGATGCTTTCAAGAAAGAGATGGATAGAGTTCTTAAAGATAGCGGAATCAAAGGTTATGGGGATAAGGCAGGAACTGGATACTGATAGTGGATGATCAGCCATGATCGCAGTGAATGGCGGTGCTGGCTCGAAGGACCGTATGGCCTACTCCTGCACCTATTGTCTATTGTCTATTGTGAATAGCGCAATGATTGCTGTGGCTACAGCCAGCACTAGAGCTAAAACCAAAGGATGCCAATATGATCATAACTGTTCCTCCCTTCTTGTTGACCACTTCCAACCTTCTCCATTAACCACCTCTGATTTTCAGGCTGAGGATAGTGCAAATTTGCTCCTCTTACTTCTCACGTACTCCTCTCCCCTTATTATACTATAGTTTTTTCCTTGCAGATATCCAAGAACCATTTGGTTACTTGGTGGAAGACCAAGAGAGTGATGGTGCCCCACCACAATGCATTGTCATGGCAACAGCTCGGCAAGGCACAGGTCTGCCATCTCCTCTCTGGAGGAACTCATCACAGCCATTCGGCCAGTGCTTTTGCTGTTGCCTGTCAGTCAGTCAGCTCAGACTGCTTCCACTCGCGCCAGGGTGTTGCAGGCAATCCAGAGTTAAACACAAAGGTTCATTCCTTTGAGGATGGGTACAGTCCCCTCCAGTGAAGATCACCTGCTTTCCACAAGTTCTGCTGAGCTTGGCATTGTCTAGGACCAGAAGCCCAGAGAGTCAAAGCATATGACACCTGCAAAAGTGATTGGCTGCATACGCATTGCATTTAGTATTGTTTGATCTTTAAGCTTTGTCTGAAATGTTTATTTTGTGCTAATTTGCATTGCCAAGAGGTTGGTCAGCACAGAGGTAGATTAAGGCATGGTATGGTTTGTGAACAGAGAAACAGATTGTCTTACATAGACTAATGAGTTGCCTGTGGACTACTTGACAGAAGAAGCCATTGTGATTGACGTCCTTCACTAACTGCTGCCTCCCCACCACCCCCAGCTCAGCGACTGTTGTCATGATTGCTGGTGGCAAGAACTGATCCCTTATAATAGCAGGGCTTTCAACAGTTGGAACAAGTCATGATCCATTCTGCCAAGTGTAACCCAGGTTACTTAAACCCAAAGATGTAATGTTAGAAGGTTCCACCTGTGGCGGGTTACTGATTTTTAAAAAAAAGAGAATTTGGAAAAAAAAGCTCTGTGAGGGTGGGGTGGGCTGACGCAGAGCAGACAGGGAGAGAAACGCAGCAATGATTAGAAGCTGAAGACATGAACTGTTAAGAGTGGAATTAGTAGTGAGTATCTTTACCCTACTAATTTGAATCCTCAGGGGAAAGAAATGTGTAATGACGCAGAGGATTTAATATGGTTGAATATATAAGTTTATTTTCATTTGAAGAATCCAAATTTGACTTTCTGCAAAAACTGATAATTTTTGCAAAGGTCATGATAAGATCCTGAATGAGATTTACTTTGTTTAAAAGTTGTGATGTTAGAGAATTGTCGTGAAAGGAGTTAAACTGTGTATATATATAATTTTTGAATTTGAATTTAAACTTGTAGATATACTGCATGGAAATGAAACTGGAGTTAACTATAATACTAGAGAATGGGAATTATATTTGGTTTTCTAACTAACGGGGATAAGTAAAAATAAAAGTTTAGTCTGTAAACTTTTAGATAGGGAATAACACTAGATATAATTAGTTAGAGAGATTAGAGTAATAAAGGAATCTCACTGATTCTAATTAAAAAGCAATTTGTTTTGGATTGATATCTAAGATTTTGAACCTAAACAGAATGTTGGAATTTTGAATTGTTCTTACTCATGTAAATAATTTGTACACATTGGTTTTTTTATATAAACAAAACTTATCTCCAGAAGTGTGTGGTTTCTATTCACTGCCTCCTTCCGATACTAGTATCTTCTGATGGCCTACTAGCACCTAGTGTGATTTGATTTTCTCAAAGAGTGCAGTGACCAGTCACACGTGATAAGACAGGTGCTACACAGGTGTTACACAGCATTGCAGGACTCCATTAAAGTAAAAATAATACCATGCCACTCTGGTCCTCTCCGTATCATTTTACGTGATCGGGTGGCATTTATTTTTTGTATGTTACCCATGTGTGCACACCACGGTTAAGAGCCATGTCACCAAGATATGGCTCCTCTCACCCTCATACGAACCTTCAGGCAGCACTGTTTGAAGAAGCGTGTACACTTCTTCCAGTATCCTGGTCAGAGGTTCTCTATCAATAACTCTATCAGTAACTCAACCAAAAAGCGATTTGGAATCATTACGAATGATTTATTATGAAAATCTATAATGATTCCAAACAGAGATTGAAAGAGTACAGAGAAATTTATGAGGATGTTGTTGGGACTTGAGGAGCTGAGTTACCATGGTATTACTGCACTACTCCATACCCACACTTTGGAAAGTCTCATCACCTGGCTGTACTTCTACTAGACAGAGACTGAAGACTGCAGCACCAATAGTGAGGACCAAGAAGGTTTGCACAAGGGAAGCACCGGAGTGCTTACAGGACTGCTTTGTATCGGTGACTGGATGAGTACTGTACACCATATTTCTCACCGACTTCATTTAATCCTGAGTGGATGAGTGTATGCCTATGAAAACTTATTGTACATCCCCAAACCAAAAGCCGTGATGAACCAGGAGGTTCGTAGTCTGCTGAGGGCTAGATCTGTGGCATTTAAGTCTGGTGAGCCAGATCTGTACAAGAAATCCAGGTATGACATGCAGAGGGCTATTTCAAGGTCAAAGAAACAATTCCAAGCAAGGTTGGAGGTGACATTGAATGCATGTCAACTCTGGCAGGGTTTGCAGGACATTACTTCCAACAAGGCAAAACCCAACACCATGAATGGCAGCATTGCTTCACTCCCAGATGAGCTCAATGCCTTTTATGCTCGGTCTGAAAGGGAGAATAAAACTACAACAGTGAGGATCCCTGTTGTACTGTGACCCTGTGATCTCTGTCTTGGAGGCCAACGTCAGGCTGTTTTTCAGGAGGGTGAAACCTCACAAGGGATCAGGCACTGATAGAGTACCTGGTAAGGCTCTGAAAACTTGTACCAAGCAACCGACAGAAGTATTCAAAGAAAGGCGCACTCCGATCAACATCAATGGGTCTGCAGTTGAGAAGGTGAGTAGTTTCAAGTTCCTTGATGAACACATCACCAGTGATCTCACCTGGACTGTACACATTGACTTTGTGGCAAAAAAAGCACATCAGTGTCTCTTCCACCCCAAGTGACTGAAGAAGTTTGACATGGGCCACCAAATCCTCAAGACCTTCTACAGGGGCACCATTGAGAGCATACTGACCGGCTGTATCACCACCTGGTATGGGAACTGCACCAACCGTGTGCAGTGGACACTGCAGAGAGTGGTATGGGCAGCCCACCACATCTGTGGATGTGAACATCCCTCCACTAAGGACATTTATAGCAGCTGGTGCAAGAAGAAGGCCTGGAAGATGTTTGGGGACACCAGTCACCCCGACCATAAACTGTTTCCATCTGGCAAACAGTACCACAGCATTAAAACCAGGACCAACAGAATACGGGACAGCTTCTTTCTACAAGCCATTAGTCTTTTAAATTCACATGCCTGTACTTTGCGACGGAGCCATAACACAAAGATTTTTACTCCCTCACATTGTGGGATGGATGTAAGATTTAAATAAATTCTAAATTCTTAAACATTTCCAATCTCTCACTGCTATAGTCGGACCTACCCACCTACTTCAAAAGGGCAACAATTATAGCAGTGCCCAAGAAGAGCAGTATGAGCTGCCTTAATGACTATCAGCCAGTAGCACTCACATCTGCGGTGATGAAATGCTTTGAGAGGTTGGTCATTGCTAGAGTCAACTCCTGCCTCAGCAGGGACCTGAACCCACTGTAATTTGCCTGTCACCAGAATAGGTCCATGCAGACATGATCTCAACGGCTCTCCATGTGCCTTGGATCACCTGTACATTACAAATGCATACTGTATGTCAGGATGCCATTTATTGACTATAGCTCAGCATTTAACACCACCATTCCTACAGTCCTGATCAAAACGCTGCAGAACCTAGGCTCCTGTACCTCCCTCTGCAACTGGATCCTCAGCTTCCTAACCAGAAGATGACAATCTGTGCGGACTGGTAATAGCATCTCCACCTCGCTGAAAATCAACACTGGCACACCTCAGGGATGTGTGCCTAGCCCACTGCTGTACTCTCTCTATACCCATCACTGTGTGGCTAGGCATAGTTCAAACACCATTTATAAATTTGCTGATTATACAACCAATGTTGGCAGAACCTCACATGGTGATGAGAGGGCATACAGGAGCGAGATTTCTCAGCTAGTTGAGTGGTGTTGCAGCAACAACCTTACACTAAACGTCAGAAAGACCAAAGAGCTGATTGTGGACTTCAGGAAGGGTAAGACAAGGGAACACAAGCCAATCTTCATAGAGGGATCAGAAGTGAAGAGAGTAAGCAACTTCAAGTTCCTGGGTGTCAAGATCTCGGAGGATCTAACCTGGTCCCAACATAATCGATGCAGCTATAAAGAAGGCAAGACAGCAGCTATATTTCATTAGAAGTTTGGGGAGATTTGGTTTGTCACCTAAAACACTCAAACTTCTACAGATGTACTGATTGGCTGTATCACCCTCTGGTAAGGAAGGGCTACTGCACAGGATGGAAGTAAGCTGCAGAGTGTTACAAAATTAGTCAGCTCCATCATGGGTATCAGCCTCTGTAACATCCAAGGCATCTTCGAGGAGTGGTACCTCAGAAAAGTGGCTTCCATCATCAAGAAAGGCACCACCCAGGACATGCATCTTCTCATTGTTACTATTAGGAAGGAAGTACAGAAGCTTGATGGCACATGCTCAGTGATTCAGGAAAAGCTCCTCCCCTCTGCCATCCGATTTCTAAATGGACATTGAACCCATGAACACTACCTCACTAGTTTTTTAAATTTCTCTTTCTGCACTACTTATTTCAATTTAACTCTTTAATATACACTTACCGCTTTTATCTATATTTATCATGTATTGCATTGTACTGCTGCCGTAAATTTCACAACGTATGCTGGTGATATTAAACCTGTCTCCAATTCTGATTCTGATTACAGGGAAAGGTTGAGTAGTTTAGGACCTTATTCCATGGAGCATAGAATGATGAGGACAGATTTGATACAGACGTACAAAATTATCAGGGGTATAGATAGGGTAAATGCAAGCAGGCTCTTTCCACTGAGGTTGGATGAGACGAGAATTAGAGGTCATAGCTTAAAAAGGAAAGGTGAAATATTTAAGGGGAACCTGAGGGGGAATTTCTTCATTCAGGGTTGGTGAAAATGTGAAGCAAACTGCCAATGAAAGTGGTGGTTGTGGGTTTGATTTCAACATTTAAGAGAAATATGGATATGTACATAGATGGGAGGGGTACAGAGGGCTCTGGTCCAGATGCCCGTCGATGGGGTGAGGCGGAACAAAAACTTGGCACAGACTAGAGCCTGTTTTTGTGCTGTAGTGCTCTATGAATGTTGTTGCTTTCTGCTCTGTCAATGACTGCACCTTGCCATTTCTTATTGCTGTGGTATAAATCTTAAGAAACATGAAAAGTTACAACAAAAAATCTTCAATATAGACTTCATTTCCTTTAAAATGACCAGATAATATTTATCAACTCACTCAATAAAACTGCTGTTTGTTAAGCGTCAACACAAACAATTTAAATTTGAAATATTTTCATCCTTACCATTTGGCAATAAAATATTTTCACTGTATCTGAGTACCTTTGAAGCGTTCTTCCATGTTTATCTGAACCTTTTCATTCTGTTTCTCTCACACCATTTTCTCCTCCCTGTGCTTCCTCTTTCAAAACCTGAAAAGCAATGTTAACAGTTAGGCCTCGTGATTAATTTTGTCTCTCTTTACTCGTCCTTTTTTCATTAGCGTGCTGGTCTGCATAAAATTCAATACTGCTGAATATTAATGTCAGACATTAAATATTAATATCAGTCATTAAAATATATTTTGAATTGGGTAACATCTACTTCCATAGTGGAACTATAGCAGCAATAATTATTTTAATTGATATTCAGCACAGCCAGTCCGTCAAAATGACACTTAACATTAAGTAGGAGAAAATATTTTTAAATCATTTCATTTCAAAAAAATGTAAGTATCCAACATTTACTTTAGTAAGCTGTCATGGGTAGTTTGGAAAGGAATGAGTTTTTCAATGGATTTGCAACAGTTGCATTTACACTCAAGCTGTCTTCTAGCAATGTGGCTTCATAGGAACATTCCAATAGATTTAATGCCAAGTCAAACAGAGGGGTATCAAAGTAGGTTGCCAAACGCATGATCTAAATGGTTGATTTTAAGACATCCCTTCAAGAAGAAAAGAGAGATATAGGGACAAAGAAATTGGGAGGTTGGGATGTTAACAGATGAAAATCGAGCCACAAATGTGGAACAATAAATTCCAAGGATAACCAAGAGGTCAGACTTGGAGGAGTATAGATAACTCAAAAATCCTGCAGATAGAATACCTGATATCTCATTTCCAACTGACCTTTTACTGATTTGTCACATGTACTTTTATCAAAATTTGGAATACTTCCCATTTTGTTGGCCTTGATCTCCAAAGGGCAAGGTATGCAATTGTCCCATAACTAAAATTATCTCTTCTGGTATCTTCATTCAGGGTATATACACTCTGTGGGAAGGATACCCTTGAAAATATTGCTATCTTATAACCTTGTTCTTCTGGCTCAAACATTTGGAACTTCTTCTATTCTTTCTCCTGCTCCTCTCCCCAAAGTATTTTCTTCGGAATGAATATTTGTCCAACAGAGTTGCGAAGCCATGAATTCCAAGCTGGCTAACTGATCAGTGCAGAGGTCAGCCAATTCAGCAAAATCATCTACAAATGGCAAAACCAGACCAATGAGCAAAAAGAGGCAACTTGCTCTTCAGACATGAGTCCCCTGAATGGACTTACATGCCCTTGCAACATAGACAAAATGTTTCTGACACAACTGATTTATGTAACTGTTTCGGAAATACTTAGGGCCTAAGAATTTAATAACTAATTGGAACAAGTTCTCTAGCCCTTTGGGTTTGTTCTGTGATTCACAAAAATCACACCAATCTTCTGCCTCACTGCCTTTTTCCAGTACTCTCTCTGCATTCCCCAGTTCCTTCACAGATTCTCCTTAGTTAATGCATGCCTGATTTATGGACAACTCATTCATAAGTGGGATGCATTTGCTGTTTGCTGCTTCGCTGCAGGCATCTTCAGCTTCCTGGGAAACACAGTTTGCAGCCTTTGGAAATCAGTAGGCTATGGTTTTCATATTTAATTGATTTTTGTTTCCTCCTGATTAACACCTAATGGGGCTGAAGCTGAGTGCAAAACTTACACTACATGAGTTAACAATAAATAGGTTAGAGTCTCCAATTATGTGGGGGAACTAGAATACAGACATCCCATCCTGCAAAAACTCATTTCAGGGAGGTAGCACTCCCACCCCCCAGTTGACCTCCGAGGGTGTATGTAATACTTTGTTTAGTGATTTTGTCTAATCTGTAAACCAAGTTGGGTATATACAGAAAATGTGACATTAAAATATGTACTTATATTATATTATCATGTTTATTCTATTACAACTTTAAGTAAGTCTACAGGGAGTTTGGCCTCATCATGTAAGACATCAATAGAGTAGCTCCTTAGCAGCTAGCCAGCTAGTTTAAATAACGTTAGCTATGCTAATGAATGAATGACACCTGTTAAACTCTCCTGAACATGTCTTTTACAGTCTTAACCCACCGTGGGCAATAGAAAAGTCACTGTTGCAAACAGTGCAGCAAACAACCTTGTCATTATTTTTGAGGTCGACTGTAAAGCCCGCCCACAGAGAAAACTGATAGGTCTACTTAGCACGAAGAGAGACCAATCAGGATGCTCACTCTTGCCCTCCCTGTTCCTCTTGCTTTCAAAAAAAATTGATGTCCTGGATATTGTATATAATTTCCGGGCAGCAGGGAGCCGCTATCAATATGCGGGAGACTCCCGGAACTTCCGGGAGAGGTGGGATGTCTGAGAATATTTCATTCTTACATGAAGAGGATTGAAATACCAATCGTCAAATAATTTACTCCCCAGCTAGAAAACAATAGGCAGGATCAAAGATCTGTTCTGTTCATGGAATTTTTCTGTTTGTTAGGCATATTTTTAAAAGTATCTGTAAGTCCAGTCTTGATGAAGAGTCTAGGCCCAAATCATTGATTGCTTATTCCTCTTCATAGATGCAGTTCCTCCAGCATTTTGTGTGTGTTGCTCTGGAATTCCAGCATCTGGTTAACCTCTTGTGTTTTATGACTTTTATAAAACATAAAAGGCCATAAACGCATGGGCTCACATCACTGTGAAATTCTGTCTATATTTCATGGTGATATAAGTGCATTCAGGGTACTCATAGGGTGAGGCAGTCTCCACCCATAACACTTGGTATTTTGTATGTGTTGCTCTGGATTTCCAGCACCTGTAGAATCTCTTATTTTTTATTGTCTTTATAAAGCATAATTTCAATTTTCCAGCTGTGGTAGATCCACAGGGTAACGAATCCATACAAGCATTATAAAAAACTGTAATTGGCACAAGGGTCCAGCCAAAATTGAAAAGACATAAACAGTGAAAAAGGGTCCATAAACAGTATTCATTTTGCATTTATAACCTTAGAACAATCCAAAGTGCTTTGTAGCCAATTATGTTCTCTTAAAACACGATCTCTGAACTTGCGTCTGCAAACAGCATACAGAAATGTGTTTAGTGGCCAGGACACCAGGGAGAATTCTCCAGCTCATCCTTGAATGTGTAAGATAGAATTGTTCACCTCTACTTGCTCAGGAGGCAAAAGAAATCTGTCATGTTTCTTTGACCTTCACCAGGTTTTATCAATGTATCCTATCTGTACGCAAAATTGTCTGGTATGATAACTGCCCTGTCCGTAGCCACAGGAAACTACAGACAGCTATGTACACGGCAACACTTTTTGCAGCCTTGCTAAAGCAGACGGCATAATCAAAGATCCCATCTTCCCTAGATATTCTCTCAACCCTCTCTCCCATCGAGCAAAAGTACATACTTCCAGGTTCAAGGGGAGCTTCTATCCTGTTAAATGGTTCCCTAGTATGATAAAATAAGATAAACCTTATTGTATATCTGCACTACACTTTCATATGACTGTAACAGTTTGTTCTACACTCGTTATTTTACCTTGTATGACCTCAATCTTCTGTTGTAATGAATTGATCTGTAAGAACAGTAGGCAAAACAGGATTTTCAAGATATTTAAGAATTTTTAAGATTAGCTTTATTTGTCACATGTACATTATAGCATGGGGT
This sequence comes from Mobula birostris, assembly GCF_030028105.1. Taxonomy (NCBI): domain Eukaryota; kingdom Metazoa; phylum Chordata; class Chondrichthyes; order Myliobatiformes; family Myliobatidae; genus Mobula; species Mobula birostris. The sequence goes on along the minus strand of NC_092377.1, from coordinate 82,932,096 downwards.
GAAATGCATCATTTGTGCCAACGACCTATACAGTCCAAATGTGTGCTGGGGGCAGCTTGCAAGTGTTGTCATACTTCCGGCTGCAACATAGTACGCCCACAACTACAAACCCTAACCTGTACAACTTTGGAATACGAGAGGAAACCAGAGCTCCTGGAGGAAACCCACATGGTCACAGGAAGAACATATAAACCTCCTTAGAGACAGTGGCAGGAATTGCTGATCACTGGCACTCTAACATGTTACAGTAACTGCTTTGCTTTTCCTTGCACATGTGGCAATAATGAACAAGCTGACCAATTCAGGAGGCTGGTGCTTAGTTCATCGTCTCATCCAAAAGGCAACTCCTCCACTGTTGTCACGCCCTTTCAGTACCACACTAGATTTTGTGCTTGAGAATTAAATTGATTTGAAATGTAAAAATGTTTAAAATCAGATGTAGCAATCCTACCAATGAGCCAAGGTTCATAATGTTATTCGCTTCTACTGACATTTTGACAGGTACATGAATACCATAAGACATAGGAGCAGAATTAGGCCATCGAGTCTGCTCCACCAGTCAATCATGGCTGATCCTTTGTTTCCTCCTCCTCAACCCCAGTTCACGGCCTTCTCCCTGTAACCTTTGACGCCATGACCAGTCAAGAACCTATCAATCTCTGCCTTAAGTACACCCAGCGACCTGGCCTCCACAGCTGCATGTGGCAACAAATTCCACAAATTCACCACCCTTTGGCTAAAGAAATTTCTCCACATCTCTGTTTTGAAAGGACGTCCCTCTACCCTGAGGCTGTGCCCTCTTGTCCTAGACTCTCCCACCATGGGAAACATCCTTTCCACATCTACTCTGTCCAGGCCTTTCAACATTCAAAAAGTTTCAATGAGATCCCCTTCATCCTTCTGAATTCCAGCGAGTACAGACCCAGAGCTATCAAACATTCTTTGTCTGATAACCCCTTTATTCCTAGAATCATCCTTGTGAACCTCTTCTGAACCCTCTCCAATGCCAGCACATCTTTTCTAAGATGAGGGACACAAAACTGTTCACAATACTCAAGATGAGGCCTCACCAGTGCCTTATAAAGCCTCAGCATCACATCCCTGCTCTTGTATTCTAGACCTCTTGAAAGAAACGCTAACATGGCATCTGCCTTCCTCACCACTGACTCTACCTGCAAGTTAACCTTCAGGGTGAAGGTTGTGAAGGATATGGATCAAAGTTGGGCAAATGGGACTAGCTTACAAATGTATCTTGGTCGGCAGGGATGAGCTGGACTGAAGTGCTTATTTCAGTGCTATATCACTGTATTACTCCATAACTATTGAATGATAAAAGTGTTAAACATCAATGTATAAACACGAAGTTTATACTGTATATTATCCAACATTAGTACATTGCACTTAAACCTTAAGAGGATGAGTCTCAGGCATAATAATAATGATTGAAGAATTACATACTCAAAAAGTGTGCCAATAATGAATGTTGGGCCAGTGTAATCATGGGATCAAATTGGGATTAAGAGCTTATATATCTATATTTTTTATTCATATTTCTTTTTGTAATTTATATTCTTTTTTATGTATTGCACTGTACAGTTGCTACAGAACAACAGATTTCATGACCTATGTCAGTGGTAATAAGCCTGATTCTGATTTGGAATTAGGGTAGGTGTTAGTTCTTTAGAGTTATCATCAGATGTTAAGGGTAGAGGTCATCGGAGATTGCAACAGTATGTTTACAAATGGATGTTCAACCAATATTGCTGCAGGGACCAGAACCTGATAATGGTCACCCTGTCTGCCTAGAGTGGAGAGGTTCTGTATTAGAGTCATAATCTAATCTATTGGCTGCTTCATGCACTTAGCAGTCTGAGTTACACCTGCCCATACACTTCCTCCCTCACCTCCATTCAGGGCCCAGGCAGCCTTTCCAGGTGAGGCAACACTTCACCTGCAAATCTGCTGCGATGGTCTGTTGTATCCACTGCTCCCAATGCGGCCTCCTCTACATTGAAGGGACCCGGCGTAAATTGGAGGACCGCTTCGGCGAGCACCTCCACTCTATCCACCACAAGCGAGACTTCCTGGTGACCAAACATTTTAATTCTGATTCTGACATGTTGGTCCATTGTTTCCTCTTGTGGCAAGATAAGGCCACCCTCAGGGTGGAGGAGTAATACCTTATATCCCGTTCGGATAACCTGCAACCTGACGGCATGAATATCAATTTCTCCTGGTGAAAAAAAGATTCTCCCCTGTCCTCTATTTCTCACTATGACCTTTTTCCTTTTCTCACCTGTTTATTATTTCCCAGTGGGTCCCCTGCTCCTCGCCTTTCTCCTGTGTTCCTTTCTCCTCTCCTATCAGATTCCTTCCTTTCCAGCCCTTGACCTTTCCCACACACCAGGCTTCACCTATCACCTTCCAACTAGCCTCCTTCCCCTCCGTGCACCTTTTTCTTCTGGCATCTTCCCCCTTCCTTCTCAGTACTGAAGAAGGGTCTTGGCCTGAAACGTCAACTTTCTATTCATTTCCATAGATGCTGCCCGACCTGCTGAGTTCCTCCAGCATTTTGTGTGAGTTGCTTTGGATTTCTAGCATCTGCAGACTTTCTTGTGTTCATGATTAAGAAAGATAGCTACTGATTGGCCTCGCCCACTTTGGCTGGTAGCGTTCTTCAGAAGGGAAGGACACACCTTTCCTGACCATCATTTGACCCAAATAAAACCCAATTTGTCTTTTCTCCTCACCATTTTATTGGATAATTACATTACAAATAAGTAAAGGTTAAGCCTCCTTATTACATTTCAATAATTTTTCATTTGATTACTGTCACTGCTTCAGCCAGCCTTCAGGATGTTTCCCCTCAGCCTTGTATAAAAGAACTATAAACAAAAGAACCATGAACATTTCCCCTAAATTAGGTACCCATATGGTTTTAGTTAAACAGAACTTACAGGATTGCTTTCTGCTGCAAAGCAATAAATTAGTGTGATTCATATGTATTTCTAGTGTAACATTAATAAAGGAAGCAGTCTGCATTTCCTAACATTTCAAAATCTTGTCTCTGTATTAATTTAGATATTGAGATACAGTACAGAAAAGGCCCTTCCAACCCTTCGAGCCACACTGCACAAGAATTCCCCAATTTAACCCTAACCTAATAATGGGACAATTTCTAATGACCAATTAACCTACCAACTGGTACATCGTTGGACTGTGGCAGGAAACCCATGTGGTCACGGGGAGAACATTCACACTCCTTACAGGCAGCGGTGGGATTTGCCCTGGGTCACCAGTACTGTAAAATGTTGTGCTAACCACCACACTCCCGTGACTTATAGCTGAAGGCATTTATAAATCATACTGTATCACTTATGTAAACATTTACAATCACAACATGTCAACGGTAGATACCATTTCATTGGCTCTTCACTCAATTCTGGAACATCTGGACAGTGAAGGTGCACACTACAGTTTGCTCTTCATTGAATACGGCTCTGCGTTCAACACTATCAACCCTTCAAAACTAATCAATGAGCTTCAAGTCCAAGGCCTTAATACCTCTTTGTGCAAATGGATCCTCGATTTCCTCACTGCAGACACCAGTCAGTTCAAATTGCAACAACATCACTTCCACAACCACAATTAGCACAGATGCACCATAAGGCTGTGTGCTTAGCCCCCTGCTCTACTCACTTTATACTTAGGACTGTAAGGCTAAGCAAAGCTCCAATACCGTATTTAAGTTTGCTGATGAAACCACTGTTAATGGCTGAATCAAAGATAGTGACGAATCAGCATATAGGAGGGAGATTGAAAATCTGGTTGAGTGGTGCCACAACAACAACCTCTCACTCAATGTCAGCAAGACCAAGGAGGAGGAAACCGGAGATCCTTAAGCTAATCTTCATCAGAGGATCAAGGATGGAGAGGGTCAGCAACTTTAAATCCCTCGGTATTCATCATCTCAGAGATCTGTCCTTGGTCCAGTACCTAAGTGTCATTACAAGGAAAACAAGGCAACACCTCTACTTACTTAGAAGTTTGCAAAGGTTCAGCATGTCACCTAAAACTTTAACAATCTTCTATAGACATGCAGTGGAGAGGATGTTAACTGGTTGCTTCATGGTCTTGTATGGAAACACCATTGCCCTTCAATGGAAAAGCCTACAAAAAGTAGTCAATATAGTCCAGTCCATCACAGGTAAAGCCCTCCCACCATTGAGCACATCTACATGGAGCGCTGGCTCAGGAAAGCTGCATCCATCATCAAGAATCCTAACTCCAGGCCACGTCCTCTTCTCGCTTTTGCCATCAGGAAGGAAGTATTTGCACAATTTTTTGTCTTTTGCACGTTCATTGCTGTCCTGTTGAGTGCTGTCTTTCATTCAAGGGTTTCAGCCCAAAACGTCAACTGTACTCTTTTCCATAGATGCTGCCTGGCCTGCTGAGTTCCTCCAGCATTTTATGTGTGTTGTTTCATTGATTCTGTTGCACTTCTTTGTATTTACTGTGAATGCCCACAAGAAAAATAATCTTAGGGTTGTATATGGTGACATATATGTACTTTATAATAAATTTGCTTTGAAATTTTGAGCTTTGATTTAAACAATAAAGGTAACAAAAACACTTTATATAGAGATAAATAGTGTAAAAATTCCAAAATGTATAATTGCAGATTATGATGACATGACTGGAAACGGGTACGAATAAAATATGGAGAAATAGAACACAAAACAGATCAGAACAGCACAAAAACAGGTCCTTTGGCACATGATGCCCTGTTAATTTAATTAACCTAGTAATTAAACTCATAACTAAATGAATCTCTTCAACCTGCACAGTGTTCATCTCCCTCTGTTCTCTGCACATTCATGAACCTAAGATCCTTTTACTTGCTTCTATCATATTTGACTCCACCACTACCCGTGACAACACATTCCAACCACCCACAACTCTCCGTGTAAAAATAAACTTTCCCCTACTCTTCCTTTGAACTTACCCCCTCCAGAAATAGTCATTTTATTTATGCACATTGTACAAGAAATTCTCAAGTTTACCATCTTTCTAATGCTTTTGCCAAGAGTTCTGTAAAAAAAAATTCCCAACATTCATCAGCCTCAATTCCAAAACTGAATTAGCAAGCCTACTCATGTGATGTTTGTTTGAAGGCATTAGGGATGAAACTTCCTGCATTGGTCTCTCGATTCATTGCAACTCTGAATTGCGGAAGTCGCCCTTAAAAGTGTCATGCCACACATAAACAGCATTGCTTCAAGTATTGATGAGCATTAGGAAGGAGTGTTGCTCTACTGATGAAAGGAATGGCAAAGTCTTCTCACGAGGGTAAGGGAACCTTACACAGCTTTCTGTATATCTACACTGTGCAGGAGAGAGTATCCTTTCACAAAGGGAACAAGTTGACAGATTGATAGGTTCTTGATTAGTAAGGGCATCAAAGTATACGGGGAGAAAGCAAGAGGATAGGGTTGAGAGGGATAGTAAATCAGCCAGAGTGGAACGGTAAAGCATACTCAAGGAGCCAAATGGTCTAATTCTGCTCCTATATCTTATGGCCTTATGGTCTAAGCGCAAAGGGGTGCCAAAAGGACTTGAGAGCATGGTAAGTGCCTGTGACCTTAGGAATTCAGCAAAACAATTAAATATATCTTCCAGAGATGAATGCAAGTCACATTTATCCAAAAAAATGCCAGTAGCAATATGTATCTGAATTCTTCAATGAAGCATTGGCAGTAAAGCAGCATATGTGACATATATCAACAGGAATAGACGGAATGGATTCTCAGGCTTGGTTTCCGGGTGCAAGGTGACTTTGACATTAGGAACAGTGTAGGCATGTGCGTGAGCTTCTGCTGGAGATAGGGATCACATACATTAGTGATGGATGATCTTGTGGAAGGCTGTTTTGTACAGGTATAACTCACTGTGAAATCCAGAAGGTTTTGGGTACCTCCTCTTCTTTCAGATATCCTTCCACAGTTTCATACTTATTTCCGATCTGCTGAACATGGAAGCTCTTCTCTGTTGCAGAATTTCTCATAGAATTCTCCGCCACTGAGGTTTAAGGGCTTAGGTGCTGAAGCCACCAGTGAGCATCGTGATCGACATGCTAGGCTGCTCAGTATCACTGAGTTTTGTTTTGCAGATAGGTATCTTGGACTTGGCCCATGAATGGATCAGAAATCGGTTGAATTCTTCGAACACTACCGTTTTGGAGCCTAACTTTATTAAAAGCTGTTTCTTATGGGAGTTTACTACAACATTCACTCTTTTAATAAATGTCGTTCTTAATCTTTCTAGAAATTTAATTTTGTGTATTCCCCAACCAATAATATCATTTAGAAGAAATGGGTGCTGGGAAACAAGAAAATTCCACAATAACAAGACCACATGATATTAATGACAGTGTTAACTCCCTCAGAACCAGCACAAGATACCTGAGATTTTTGCCTGCCTGATGCTTTTGTGAGCGTTATATGAAAGAATCAATGAGGACCTGTTTTCTTTGCTTTATATCCACTACAACTTTAATGACCAGTTACTGTTCAATACAGGAGGCTGAAATCTAAGAATTGCACTGAATTTCTCACGTGAAATGCTCAAGTGCAACAATATGTCTGAATACATAGCAGTTAACTTGTAGATTGAAGGGTTAATTGTTCAATTTAATATCAGAGAATGTATACAACCTGAAATTCTTACTCTTCACAAACACCCACAAAACAGGAAAAAACCCAAAGGATGAATGACAGAAATATCAGAACCCCAGCGCCCCTCTCCCCCTTCCCACACACAAGCACCAGCAAAAGCATTACCCCTCACCCACAACTGCACCAGCAAAAGCACCAGCCTCATTCCCCCCACCATGCAAGCAATAATAAAGCCCCCAAAGAAACTTTGATCTCGTCCATCAAAAACTACAGTCCATCCCAACACTTTGGTATCCTAGACAGGCTCTCTCTCGCCTGCTAGGGAGAGAGGGATCGCTCTTGCAAAAATGAGATTGGGAGACCAGCAGCTCGCTGTTTCGATGTTACAATCTTCCACATTGCTCCTCCAAGTCCCCAAACTCAAGGACCAAGAGGCTCTCAATTACCAACAAAAAGAGGGAAAGAGGATTGCTCGAGTACAGGGGCCTTCTTCCGATAGCAGGACACACTACTTGCTGTCTCAATGCTTCAGTCTCCCACAACATTTCAGTTGGCAACATTGGTGAGGAACCAGGTCATCCACAGGGCCACACCCCAAAGGGCACAAGTTTTTCAGGCCATACCTGGAGATCTTGAAATGCCAGGCCGCACAGCGAGTCCTAGAATCCACTGCTCATGGAGAACTATAGTTTGAACTGCAGCTATAGATCACGGACTCCAACAGGTTCCCAGACATTTTGAAATGAAAAGAAAGACATGACAAAAGAAGAACAAGCTGTTTCGCGAATGAACTGGAAGAAGTCACCTAGGTCTGCAAAAACCTCTGTCGCCATCTTTCCCAGTTCCTCCCACCAAGTTAAGGTATTAAATTGCAGATTTGTTCACATAGAGGTTGGTTTCCTCTCCAACTGCATCAGGAAGAGAAAAAGTTATGATAGGAAGCTAAGTAGATCACTGCAAATTGTAAAGATGGGGGAGAATGGAGATCAAGTTCTAAGTGTAGAGAGAAACTGGTGGTGCTCTCCTTCAATTGGAGACTAAAGGAGATTTGATGCAGGTGAGAGAAATAATGAAAAGACTAAATGAAGAGAAACTGCTTCCATTGGTTGATGGATCAATAGCTAGGAGTTACAAAATTAAGGAGATAACCATAGGAAGCAGATAACTGATAATGTTTCTGATAATTGGCTTCCTCTGCTTAATAGAGCAGTAGGTGTAGGATTTCTATGAAGGTCTTCATTGGAGAACGGGATACATAGGAGTGAAGGAAAAGATGAGGTATGAAATGCCTTTATTGTGGGACTGCCTATCCTATCCACCAGAGTTCAATATCATTGTCATTCATTCATTTACTAAGACATGACACACCAAGTGCTCATAACGGACAACCTGACCTTGGACGCACAGCACTCATTGGTCAAGAAGGCACTGCGGCGTCTGTACTTTCTGAGGAGACCGAGGTGTGCAAGCCTCCCCACCTCCATTCTAACAACTTTCAACAGGAGCAGCATCGAGAGTGTCCTGGTTGGCCACATCATTATGCAGTACGGAAGCTGTAAGCTGTCAGGCCACAAGACCTACAGAGGACAGTAAAAACCACCGAGAGGATCACCAGGGCCTCCCTCCTCCCTATTTATGACACTTACTGGGAGTATTGTATATGAAAGGTTGAAGGATTGCTGACCACCCAACCCACAATCTTTTTGACCCACTACAGTCAGGAAGGAGATACAGGAGCACCAGGCTGCCAGACTGGGTAATACTTTCCTTCCCCCAGACTGTGAGACTAATGAATACCCTGCCACCACTGTGGTCTTGTCACTATGACAGTGATCTGTTTACTGTTTACCTGTGCTGTGCACTTCATGTGCATTTTGAATTATATTTCTTAACTTATTTGTGGTAATATTTTATTTTATGTGCTGTGTGTGATATAAATATTTCCAGTGCACTGTGGCCCAGAGGAACGTTGTTTTGTTTGGTTGTATATTTATGTACAAGATACTTCAACTTGGAGAGAAAGTAAATGATTAATGTAGCAGTCAGTTGCCAAATGAACTATAATCAAAATACAAAAAATGTTACAAGAGGTAACTATGTGAGATAGATAGTCTTTTAAGGTAGTGACAATTCACCAAACTTAGGATATTCTGAAATGATTCACAGGCATTCAAGAGAGGAGAGTGAGTACCCATAGGCCAGTTTTTTTCCCCTGATATTCATCACTGGGGAAACAGTGGACTCTGTCTTTTGGGGAAATGGTAGTAGGTGATGTAGAAAATCGTAACCCAATGAAATAGAAGAAAATTAGTCTTAAGAATGGGAATTAGAGTAGAACAAATTAATTGTTTTTTTAAGGGGGTAATGAGCAGGGTGGCTAAAAGGAAACCAGTGGAACTTAGACTTCCAAAAGTTGACTTATAATGGTATCACCTAAAAGTTACACCACAAAGTGAGAACACGTTGCAGTGAAGGTTATGTATTGGTATAGGGTCTAAAGGAAGCATGGGAGTCAGTCCTGTGGGTTTAGGTACTGACAATAACTCGGAGGGTTCAGGGACAGCACGGAGTGTAGAGACCCCAAGAATTTATGGCCGTGCATTGACGGGGGATAACTAGGATATTCCCACAGGATGAATTTACCTCAGCCAGCTGCTGAACTGCAAACCAGGAATCCCTAATCCAATCGCTAAGCTCCAAGAGACCTGAACCATTGCCACCCCAGGCACGTTAGATGTGTGAAACAGATCTCACTGACCCTCTGTTTCCTAGCTCCTGCTCCTCAGAAGCAGAGTGGAAGCAAGACATCTCTAACTCTGCGAGACTGCCTAATAAAAATTTCTGCAACCCACCAACTTTAAGGTAGCAGCCTTGCTTAACAATAATCAGGCAGACATCACACTGAGAGTCAGGTAATGAGACACGCAATCTATTCAATAACAGCAACTGCAAATTCAGGGATATTTTCAACCTTTTTCATTATACATAAAAACACTGGAAGAAAATCAAATGAGTATTGCTTACTAAAAATGGCACATGTAGACATATATAATTTCCTCATGTGATGGCTAGGTTCTTGAGAAATGTACCTTAGAATCCATTTCACCAGGTGCCTATCAAAATGTGGTTAAATTTAATTGCCTATATAACAGATCACATTTTCCTCAAAGGCATCAGGGTCTCTGCTGAACTAAGATTGAATTTCAAGTGACGTTCATGCAGAATTGAGTTTTTCATCTGCATTGAAATACTGTAGAACTAAGATTGATTTCTAGTGACGTTCATGCGGAATTGAGTTTTTTGTCTGCGTTAAAATACTGTAGCTGAGATGACAGATCAGGTGAGAGATTACAAGCAGCTTCAATCAAGAACAAGAGCAAGGAGATATAGCTATGAAAATATATGGTATCTATATTCTGTAAGTCATCTTGGTTGGACTGCTTTGTTAAAAAATGATTGCTGTTACATAAAGCAAATCATCTTTTTTACATGGAATGGACATTAATTATAATGAAACCTCCTTTTAAGGTGGATGGCAGTAAATTAATCTCCAATCTAGGCATTAATATTCAAACCAAAATCTGAAAAAAATATTTTTTGAATTATTGGGATCTACATTTTATACAACTGTCATTTTCCTTTGAACTTTCTATTTAGGTGGTGACACTTTATCTACAGAATTAATCAGTGCAGACTGTCATCAAAATGATTTTTCTCTAAGGTGATGAAATATAAGTAGCCCAAGATGACACAGGAAATTTTCATTTGTTGAAAATAATAAGCTGCTTAAAAAGGATGGAAGAGATGATAAAAGTGGAATTATCTTATCATCCTCATGAAATTGGCTCCAATTTTAACTTGTGACTTAACAGTCAGGTAAAGAGCAGTCAGCTGAAGAGGACACCAAATTCTGGCTATTTTGGTTAATATATTTCTCTCAGTAACTCCAGTTGCCGCATGGTTAGTATAATATAATAAATATTATAGAATAATATGGTAGTTACTGTATATAACAGGCCTACTCTTAAGACTTAAACCAAGTGTTTGGTGATAGAAGTTCAGCTCCCACATGGGAGGCAGTGAATTCAAACTCAATAGAATAAATCTGCAATTGTAAATAAAAACTCCTGTTGAGATGAAGCTACCAAATTGTCTTAAATACCTGATGAGTCCTGATGAAGGGTCTTGGCTCAAAACCTTGACTGCTTATTCCTTTCCATAGATACTGCCTGGCCTGCTGAGTTACTGAGCATTTTGTGTGTGTTGCCTTGGATTTCCAGCATCTGCAGATTTTCTCATGTCTTAAACATCTATCCAGTTCACTAAGGCCCCTACAAATGGCAAACTATTCTGCCTTGTAATTTTCCTCCAAATTGGCCAAGCAACTGTTCTATACTGAGTGACACCAGACTTCTGTTTTAAACGTCTTTTATTTTTGCAAATCATGCTCATATATTTTGGACATACTTCACAGAGCTATGCTATGACTGCAACTTGGAAGAAAGGCCATTCAGTTCATAGTATCTGTATTTCACACTTAACGTTCTACACACTCAAAGTTTTATGAACAGTTTTATACACTTTGTTGTCAGATTTCTGAATGGTCCCTGAACTTGTGAACACTATTCTTTTTTTGCACTACTTTTTTTAAATTGTAACATAGTATTTGTTCTGTCTGCACTGTAGTGCTGCCACAAAGCCAAATTTCATGATTTATCTCAGTGACAATAAACTTGGTTCTAATTCTGATCTAAATAGGAGTTGTCCAGCTGGTCCTGCAAGTTCTCTTTATAGATGCTGTCTAAACACTGCAACTGAATCTTCCTCTGCTACTTCCCTTTTCCATTTCTCACTGCTTAAAAATGTTTTTCTTTATTTTACTTGTGGTTCTTTTGTCAAACATCTTTCTTCCATGACCTCTAGTACTTGACCTTGTCACTAAAGCGAGCAGGTTCTATCTATCTCCTATGTTTATACACTTTTCAATCGCCACTGAGAATCAAAATCAGATTAATTATTACTGACTTTTCTGACTTGAAATTTTGATGTTCTGGTGCATAAAAAAAAAGAATAAGCTGTAGAGTCCTTGAGTTCATGGAAGGTTCAGGAATCTGCCAGCAGAGTGGAAGAAGCTGTTTCTGAATTGCTGAAAGTGGTTCTTCAGGCTCCAGTACCTCCTCCCTGATGGTAGTAACAAGAAGGCAACATGTCCCAGATAGTTAAGGATACCATCTTCCTAAGGCATCTTAACAAGAAAAGGGCCTGTCCTGGATAGAAAGATTCCTTAGTGATGGAAGCCACCTTCTTGAGGCACTACCTGTTGAAGGTGCCCTCAATGGCGAAAAGAGTTGTGTCCATGGTGACAGTGGGTTTGTAGGACAATGCTGCTGTGGTAATTCTGTAGCTGTACTGTCTAATGCAGGGGTTCCCAACCTTCTTTGTGCCATGAACCCCTACCATTAACCATGGTTGGGAAACCCTGCTATAACAGGACATTTTAAACTGAAGGAGGGCGGAGCTTCTCACAAATGGTGCATGGAAAGCATTTGAGGATGAGCTATTTATTTTAAACAGATGTGTAGCTTATTCTTCTCAGGAGGTCTGGCACAGCAGCCTCACAAACCACTCTGCTCAAGGGCAATTAGTGATGTGCAATAAACACTGACCTCATCAGCGATGCTCACTTCCCATAAACAAATACATTTCTGATCAATTCAGTTAGCGACACTCACACTGTTGAGGCAGGTTGTAGATCCAGTCCTATCACAAAGACCTGTGCACGGAAATCTAGTTGGAGATCCTGCTACAATATTAAGGGATTTTCTTTTGCTCCGAGAGAGTTAATGTGGCCTAATTTTAATAGAGCAACATAGCCCTTGGTCCAGCTAATCAATGCCAACCACATTGCTCACCCAGCTACAGCCAATTTCCTACATTTAGCCAATATCCCTTCAAGCCCTACCTCTCCATGTATCTAACTAATTACTTCTCAAATGATATTATTTTACCTGCCTCAACTACTTCCTCTGGTAGCTCATTCCATATACTCGCCACCCCTCTGCATGAGGTTTCTTAAAGCTTTCTTCTCTCACTCTAAGTTTACGTCCTCTAGTTTTGGCCTCCCATACTACAGGGAAAAGACAGCTACTCTCCACCTTATCTATGTTTCTCATAATTTTAAGCACTATTATAAGATTGCCCTCTTGTGTTCCAAGGAATAAAGACCTAGCCCGGCCAACCTCTTACTATAACTCACACCCTCTAGTCCGGGCTGTATTCTTGTAAGTCCTTTCTGCACTCTTGTCAGGTTACCCACATCTTTCCTATAACAAGGTGACCAAGACTGTACATAATACACCAGGAGAAGTTTCACCAACAACTTACATAACTGTAACATAAAATCTCAACTTCTATACTCAGTGTCCTGCCTGATGAATGCCAGCAGGTTAAATGCTTTTTTCACTGCCTTATCTACCTGTGATGCTGCTTTCAACCAAGGATGTATTTGGACTCACAAGTCCCCCTGTTCCATTACACTTCCTAGTGAAAGTCCTACACAAGTGCAAGTCCTACACTGGTTTGACTTTCCACAATGCTTCACCTCACACTTAACTGTATTGAAACCCATTTGCTGCCTCCTTGGCCACTTCCCGAACTGTTCACGATCCCCTTGTAACCTACAATAACCTTCTTCACTATCAAAAGCACCTCCTAATTTTGTGTCAGCCGCTAACTTACTGATCAAGCCTTGTGAATAATTATAGAACATAGAACATAGAATAGTACAGCACAGTGCAGGCCCTTCGGCCCACAATGTTCTGCCGACCCTCAAACCCTGCCTCCCATATAAGCTCCCACCTTAAATTCCTCCATATACCTGTCTAGTAGTCTCTTAAACTTCACTAGTGTATCTGCCTCCATCACTGACTCAGGCAGTGCATTCCATGCACCAACCACCCTCTGAGTAAAAAACCTTCCTCTAATATCCCCCTTGAACTTCCCACCCCTTACCTTAAAGCCATGTCCTCTTGTATTGAGCAGTGGTGCCCTGGGGAAGAAGCGCTGGCTAGCCACTCTATCTATTCCTCTTATTATCTTGTACACCTCTATCATGTCTCCTCTCATCCTCCTTCTCTCCAAAGAGTAAAGCCCTAGCTCCCTTAATCTCTGATCATAATGCATACTTTCTAAACCAGGCAGCATCCTGGTAAATCTCCTCTGTGCCCTTTCCAATGCTTCCACATCCTTCCTTTAGTGAGGTGACCAGAACTGGACACAGTGCTCCAAGTGTGGCCTAACCAGAGTTTTACAGAGCTGCATCATTACATTGTGACTCTTAATCTCTATCCCTCGATTTATGAAAGCTAACACTCCATAAGCTTTCTTAACTACCCTATCCATCTGTGAGGCAACACTCAGGGATCTGTGGACATGTACCTTGAGATCCCTCTGCTCCTCCACACTACCAAGTATCCTGTCATTTACTTTGTACTCTGCCTTGGAATTTGTCCTTCCAAAATGTACCACCTCACACTTCTCCGGGTTGAACTCCATCTGCCACTTCTCAGCCCACTCCTGTATCCTATCAATGTCTCCCTGCAATCTTTGACAATCCTCTACACTATCTACAACACCACCAACCTTTGTGTCGTCTGCAAACTTGCCAACCCACCCTTCTACCCCCACATCCAGGTCGTTAATAAAAATCACAAAAAGTAGAGGTCCCAGAACCGATCCTTGTGGGACACCACTAGTCACAATCCTCCAATCTGAATGTACTCCCTCCACCACCACCCTCGCTTTCTGCAGGCAAGCCAATTCTGAATCCACCTGGCCAAACTTCCCTGGATCCCATTCCTTCTAACTTTCTGAATAAGCCTACCGTGTAGAACCTTGTCAAATGCCTTACTAAAATCCATATAGATCACATCCACTGCACTACCCTCATCTATATGCCTGGTCACCTCCTCAAAGAACTCTATCAGGCTTGTTAGACACGATCTGCCCTTCACAAAGCCATGCTGACTGTCCCTGATCAGACCATGATTCTCTAAATGCCTATAGATCCTATCTCTAAGAATCTTTTCCAACAGCTTTCCCACCACAGACGTAAGGCTCACTGGTCTATAATTACCCGGACTATCCCTACTACCTTTTTTGAACAAGGGGACAACATTCGCCTCCCTCCAATCCTCCGGTACCATTCCCGTGGACAACGAGGACATAAAGATTCTAGCCAGAGGCTCAGCAATCTCTTCTCTCGCCTCGTGGAGCAGCCTGGGGAATATTCCGTCAGGCCCTGGGGACTTATCTGTCCTAATGTATTTTAACAATTCCAACACCTCCTCTCCCTTAATATCAACATGCTCCAGAACATCAACCTCACTCATATTCCTTACCATCATCAAGTACCCTCTCATTGGTGAATACCGAAGAGAAGTATTCATTGAGGACCTCGCTCACTTCCACAACCTCCAGGCACATCTTCCCACCTTTATCTCTAATCGGTCCTACCTTCACTCCTGTCATCCATTTTTCTTCACATAATTGAAGAATGCCTTGGGGTTTTCCTTTACCTTACTCGCCAAGGCCTTCTCATGCCCCCATCTTGCTCTTCTCAGCCCCTTCTTAAGCTTTCTTGCTTCCCTATATTCTTCAATAGACCCATCTGATCCTTGCTTCCTAAACCACATGTATGCTGCCTTCTTCCAACTGACTAGATTTTCCACCTCACTTGTCACCCATGGTTCCTTCACCCTACCATTCTTTATCTTCCTCACCGGGACAAATTTATCCCTAACATCCCACAAGAGATCTCTAAACATCGACCACATGTCCATAGTACCTTTCTCTGCAAAAACATCATCCCAATTCACACCCGCAATTTCTCGCCTTACAGACTCATAATTTGCCTTTCCCCAATTAAAAATTTTCCTGTCCTCTCTGATTCTATCCTTTTCCATGATAATGCTAAAGGCCAGAGAGCGGTGGTCACTGTCCCCCAGATGCTCACCCACTGAGAGATCTGTGACCTGACCCGGTTCATTACCTAGTACTAGATCTAGTATTGCATTCCCCCTGGTCAGCCTGTCCACATACTGTGACAGGAATCTGTCCTGGACACACTTAACAAACTCTGCCCCATCTAAACCCTTGGAGTGCCAATCAATATTAGGGAAGTTAAAGTCACCCATGATAACAACCCTGTTATTTTTGCACCTTTCCAAAATCTGCCTCCCAATCTGCTCCTCTGTATCTCTGCTGCTACCAGGGGGCCTATAGAATACCCCCAATAGAGTAACTGCTCCCTTCCTGTTCCTGACTTCCACCCATATTGACTCAAAAGAGGATCCTGCTACATTACCCACCCTTTCTGTAGCTGTAAAAGTATCCCTGACCAGTAATGCCACCCTCCTCCCCTTTTTCCACCCTCTCTATCCCTTTTAAAGCACTGAAATCCAGGAATATTGAGAGTTCATTCCTGCCCTGGTGCCAGCCAAGTCTCTGTAATGGCCACTACATCATAATTCCATGTATGTATCCAAGCTCTCAGTTCATCACCTTTCTTCCTGATACTTCTTGCATTGAGGTACACGCATTTCAGCCATTCTACCTTACTGTCTTTACACTGTTTATTCTGCTTCTCTTTCCTCAAAGCCTCTCTGGATGTTAGATCTGGCTTTACTCCATGCACTTCTTTCATTGCTCTATCGCTCTGGGACTCATCCCCCTCGTAAATTAGTTTAAACCCTCCTGAACCATGCTAGCAAACCTACCTGCAAGGATATTGCTCCCCCTCGAGTTCAGGTGCAACCCATCCAATCTGTACAGGTCCCACCTTCCCCAGAAGAGATCCCAGTGATCTAAAAATCTAAAACCCTGCTCCCTGCACCAACTCCTCAGCCACGCATTCAACTGCCATCTCCTCCAATTCTTACCATCACTGTCACGTAGCACTGGCAGCAATCCTGAGAACGCCACCCTTGAGGTCCTGTTCTTCAGCCTTCTGCCTAGTTCCCAAAACTCACACTACAGGACCTCATCCCTCTTCCTACCTATGTCGTTGGTCCCAACATGTATCACGACTTCTGGTTGCTTTCCCTCTTGTACCAGGATGTCGTGCACCCGGTCAGAGACATCCCGGACCCTGGCACCCGGGAGGCAACAAACCATGCGGGTGTCCTTCTCACGTCCACAAAATCTCCTGTCTGCTCCCCTGACTATAGAGTCTCCAATGACAACAGCTCTCCTCTTCTCCGTCCCACCCTTCTGCACCACAGGGTCAGACTCAGCGCCGGAGGCGCTGCCACCGTGGCTCACACCTGGCCGGTCGTCCCCGGCAACAGTATCCAGGATGGTAAACTTATTATTCAGGGGAATGGGTACAGGGGTGCTCTGCACTACCTGTCTGTTCACCTTCACTTTCCCCCCTCTGACTGTCACCCAATGACCTGCTTCCTACAGCCTAGGTGTGACTACCTCCCTGTAGTTCTCATCTATGACTGCCTCATTCTCTCTTATGAGTCGAAGGTCATCCAGCTGCTGCTCCAGATTCCTTACACGGTCTTCCAGATTGCCCAGCCGTATTCACTTCTGGCAGATGTGACTCTGCGAGAGAGGGGCGTTCCCCCAAGACTGCCACATCTCACATGAGAGGCACATCACCGTCTCAGGAGACATTGTAAAAACTAACTGCGGGCTAGCTTGTCCTCCGCCTCTTCTCGTTGAAGCCTCTCGAGTCAAAGCCTCAAAGCTCCACTCCTTCACTGGCCCACTCACGCACTGATTATCCCAATCATTTATATAAATATCAAATATCAAGTGTCCCAACACTAGTTCCTGTGGCACACCATTTTGAGAAACAACCTTTAACCACCACTCTCTACTTCCTACCCCTGAAATAATAGTGAATTCACCTAATTAGCCCTCTTTGGAGTCCATAGGGCCTCAACTTCCAGACCAGCCTAACATGTGTCAAAAGGCTTTGCTAAAGTCCATATAGACAACATCCACTGCCCTACCCTCATCTAACATTCAGGTTACCTCTTTGAAGAAATAAAAGATTTGTCAAATGACTCCCCACACATAAAGCCACGCTGGCGCCTCCTGACAGGCTCTGCCTGTTCAAGTGCTGGTAGATCCTGATCCTCAGAATACCCGCCAGTAATTTAGCCATGATTGATATCAGGCTGACTGGCTTGTAGCTCCCTGCCTTGTTTTTGCTGCCTTTCTTAAACAACACTATGTCATTACCCACCTTCCAATCTTTGGAAAATTCACTATTAACTAGCAATGAACTAAACATCTTTTCAAGGGTTTCTGGACTCCTTTAGAGTCCGAGAATGTACTTGGGCAGGCCCTGTGGACTTACTCACCTTAATGTGCTGCAAGGCTGCAAATTCCTCCTCCCATGTAATTTAAGTATTCCCTTAAACGTTTCCATGTTTCCCTTATCTCTTCAGCAATCTCATGAGATGTTAAACCATGGCCCTGTTTGCTCCTTCGTGCTAAAGTAAAAGATCCTGTGACACTGTTTAAGAACAAAGACCACAGGCAATATTCATTCCTTCGCAACACACAGAAAATACTGGAGGAACTCTGCAGGCCAGGTAGCATCTATTGAAAAGAGTAAACAGTCGACGTTTCAGGCTAAAACCCTTCATCAAGACTGGAAAGGAAGGGAATGGAGTCAAAGTAAGAAGATAGGGGGATGGGAAGAAGTAGTACGAGGTGGCATGTGGGAGGTGAAACTGGGAGAGGGGGAGACGTGAAGTAAAGAGTTGGGAAGTTGATTGGTGTCAGAGATAAAGGGCTGGGGAAGGGGGAATCTGTTAGGAGAGGACAGAAGACCATGGAAGAAAGGGAAGGGGGAGGAGCACCAGAGGGAGGTAAGGTGGGTGAGAAAAACAGGAATGAGGAATAGTGAAGGTGAAGGGGGGGAGACAATTACCACAAGTTTGAGAAATCAATGTACATGCCATCAGGTTGGTGGCCCCTCAGATAAAATATAAAGTGTTGCTCCTCCAACCGGAGTGTGGCCTCATCACGGCAGTAGAGGAGACCATGGACTGACATGTCGGAATGGGAATGGGAAGTAGAATTGGAATGGGTGGCCACTGGGAAATCCCATTTTTCTGGCAGATGGGCAAAAGTGCTCAAAGAAGTGGTGTCCCAATCTACGTCGGGTCTCATCGATCAGGAGGCCACTCCAGGAGCACCAGGTACAGTAGATGACCCCAACAGACTAGCAGATGAAGTGTCACCTCACCTGGAAGTGTTGTTCTCCCTCCTGGTAATTATACTTGCAAGCGGAACAAATGCCACACCTGCCCCTACACCTCCTCCCTCACTACCATCCAGGGCCACAAACAGACCTAATGATTGCTAATGAGATGGATGCCAACAAACGTGAAACTGTCAATCTTCTCTACTGTAGCCCCTCTGATGAGGACAAGGTTGTGTTCACCCAACCTTCATACTACCACTGGCCCCTACAAACTTACAAATTACACTTGTTTCTTTCTCATTCATATCATTAATACATATTACAAACAACAAGAGACTCGGCACCAATCTCTGTAGTGCACCACTGGTCACAAACTTTCAATCAGAAAAGCAGGCTTCTACCACTATCATTTGCTTCCCACCATTAAGCTAATTTTGGATCCAAGTACAGGTAAAGTGCTCAAGAGTAAAGCCCTCCCCAACACTGAACACATCTACACAGAGCACTATCGCAGGAAAGCAGTATACGTCACCAAGGACACTCACCACCCAGGCCATGTTCTCTTCTCACTGCTGCAATCCGGAAGGAGGTACAGGAGCCTCAGGACCCACACCACCAGGTTATGGAACAGTTGTTACCTTTCAGCCATCAGGCTCTTGAACCAAAGGGGATAACTTCACTCAACCTCACTTGCCCCATCATTGAATTGTTCCCGCGAGGAATGGACTCACTTTTAAGGAAACCTCATCTCATGTTCTGGATAGTTATTGCTTATTTATTATGATCATTTTGTTTGTAGTTGCACAATATGATGCTTGTTGCACATTGGATCCTTGACCATTTAGTTGGGTTCAGTCTTTCATTGATTCTGTTGTACCTCTTGGATTTACCACGTATGCCTGCAAGGAAATGACTCTCAGAGTTGTGTATGGTGACATATATGTATTTTGATAATAAGTTTATTTTGAATTAGTCAGCTTGCCGTGATTCCCATGTACCTTAACCATCCAGACCTGCCTGTTCAGCTATCTGTTCTCTTACTTCAATAGTCATTCCCATTAGGATAGATCTCATTTGATCCTGCGAGTTTATCAACCTTTGTGTCCCATAACACTTAACACCACACCTTCCTCCATTCCCCAGATTATCAACATACCTCTCCCTGAACTCACTATCTTGCATATCTTCCCCCCCCCCCCGATGAATACGGACAAGAAGTATTCATTTAGGACTTCATTCATGTCATCCAGCTTCACACACAGATTCTCCCTTACCCATTCATTTCCTGCTTATCTTCTTGCTCCTGAGATATTGATAGAAATTCTTCCGATTTTCCTTAAGCTTACTTGCTAAGGATATTTTTGCCTCATTTTCATGCTGTTATTTTCTTTCTTACATTCTCATTGCTACAAATATTGCGAAGAGTGGCACATTGCTCAGGGAAAGCATCTGTAAATATTCTGAATATGTCACACAGTCTACTCCCCATCTTAGAAATAATGTATTGGTACGTTTTAAACAACTGAAGTACAGAAATATCAGAAACTATCAGGGCAATTCATTCCAATGATTATTTTACCAGATTAAGTGTAACAGCCTGATCAAAGGTATATGGAGTGCACTCCAGAAAAGACTTGAAATAGAACAATTTAGGAACAGCAATAGGCCGCTCAGCCCTTTGAGCCTGTTCCCATTCAATAAGATCACTGGGTAATCAATTTGTAACTCCACACTGCTACCTACCCACCTTTCATCCCCATGTTTTTTTCAAAAACTTACCCGACTCTGCCTTAAAAATATTCAAAAACTTTTCTCTAACCACCAATTGAGCAAGAGAATTTAAAAAAACACCTAAAAAAAACAGAAAAAAACCACCTCAAATCTTATGAGTTTTAATTAGTTGACTTCGTTTCATTTCGAGATTCTCCCACAAGAGGAAATATCCTCTCCACATCCACTATGGCCAGACTCCATGGAATCTTATGTTTTAATCAAATTGCCTCTCCCTTTTCTAAGCACTAGTGGATACATGCCTACCCTGTCCAACCATTCCCGAGAGGGCAACCTATCCATTTCAGGTAGTACCGTAGTTAACCTTCTCTGATGCACTTTCAGTGCATTCATATCCTATTTATTTTCTACAATGACCTTTGAAACAGAACCGCAGCAAAAATTTTCCTTTTTATTCTGAGTTGTCAGAGATTATTTTTGAATAACTTAATGAAAGGACGACAAGAGCAAAAGGCTCCATAAGTCTTCAAGTCTGCCCAGTATTCAACAAACCACAGATAAAAACATATTGCAGATCATTTGCCCTATCCAGATCTCCCTTTGTATCCAAAAGTCTATTGATTTCAGCTTTAAGTATATTCAACATCTAAGCATTGACCAGGTCTTTAGTCTGAGAACTCCAGTAACATTTCCTTCTGGTGCTCCTTCAATTAAAGATGCCATTAAACTTTAATTAGCAAGTTGATCTTAGAAGGATTGAAGAAATATAAGATGAATTGAACTCTAATTAATGGACTGACCATACAATAACCAGCTGTTTAGAGTAAGAACAAATGTCTGTTTCTACACTGATCTTAATGAGGATGATGCCTTTTACCCAGTTGCCATATATTGGGCTGCAGAAAAAATATCTTCTCACATCACAACTTCTATATTGACCTATGAACATTCTGCCGTGATAAGGGAGAGACATTTTGCAGTACGAATACCAGAAGTCTTTACATGGCTACCAGGCTCCATGAATCCTCATAAAAACAAGTTCAGAGTCAAGAGCGCTAGCACTGGCTAGCAGTCAGAGGAAGGTTATTATCTCCATGCTGCTCTGCTGTTCTATCTTATTAGCTCACTGAACTTGAAAGGAAGCTCATGACCACAAGGTGCAATTAAAATTGAGATCAACCTTTAAAAAATGTTATGTTATTATACTCTGCCAAATAAGGCCATTTAACCAGCTTCAAACCTTTGACAGACTCATCATATTAGTGCCACTCCGCTTTATCCTCATAATGCTGATTTTCTCTTCGTTTTCTGATGATTCAAAATTCAAAACTCATTATTCCAGACGCCAAATTAAACTATACATTTTGCTGTGTTAAAAATAAAATCATCTCATCTTCTCTCTATTTCTTTTGGCAATTACTTTCAATCCATGTCTTTCAGTTACCCAGAACCAGTGGAAATCATTTCCTCTTATAAAAATCCCTCAACATTTTAAACATTTCTGCTAAGATTCACGCAGCCTCTTCCCACTCTGAAAATCAGTTTGCAAATATCCCCATTCTCTCCATGTAGCTGAAGCTCTATACCTTTGGTCTTTCCTTAAGCATTCTAATTTAAAATCTATTAAAGTTTAGAATATCTTCGTTAATTTTGCATTATTTTGCTATGTAATTTGAAAGGCTGTTATCCCGTATTATTGCTTAACATCCCAATCAATTGATGCCTTTAACATTTGTGAATTTATATTTCTTAGTGACACATAAAACCATTTGTCCCATGGAGCCTATACCAGCCCTCAAAACATTCCCAACAATCCCATTGCCCATTCCTTTCCATGCAACATATTCTCTCATCCCTGTATTAACACTTGCCCAGTTCTCCTCTCACCCACCAGCAGCTGGAGCAACACGTGTCTAGAATTAAGTTGCGGGAGGAGATCAGAAACATTAGGGAGACTGCAGGTGCTGGAAATTCAGATCAACATGCACAAAGTGCTTGAAGAGCTCAGCTGATCAGACAGCATCTACCAAGGGACTGATGAAGGGCTTCAGCCCTAAAACATCAACTGTTTATCTCCCTCCATTGATGCTGCCTGGTTTACTGACTTCCTCCAGCATTTTTTTGGAACTTAATGTGGGAGGAAATCAGAGCATTTGGTCACGATGAGGACATTCAAACTTCATATAGGTAGCACCAAAAGTCAGAATCGAACCTAGATCAATTTCTGGTTGGGTTTCCGTTTCTGAACAGCCACAATACGGCACAGCACGCTTGGGAGTGGATCTGAGGGCACGATGGCTGTCACAGCCACTTATAGCCTGATGAAGAATCACAAACCTGAAACATTAACAGTTTTCTTTCCATGACTGCTGCCAGGCTCGCTGAGTTTTCCAGTGTTTCAGATTTTGTTTTGATAGTCTCATCTTGAACGCGTTGGGTAACGGCAAGCAGATTTAAAGCAGGTGCCTTCTTAAACTTCTTAATCCATCACTTGTGTGACTGATTTAAAGGAGTTATTACGGTTTGTGCAACAGCTGGAAATACTGGCTGGAAACTCTCATGCAGCACCTATGGAAAGAAAAAGAGAGTTAACCCTTTTTGAGCCTTTGTCAGAACTGAGTAGGAAAGGGAAAAAAAGTTAGTTTTCAATTTATGAAACAAGGAGAAGGTGGGTATAGTATCTCTGAAACAGAGGGACCAATTGACTTTAAGTGCCCATAAAAGCACCTGATCATTCTTTATTAGTGTTAGTTTGCTAATAGTAGAGCAAAGGGACATGAATAACAGACTAGGCCGTATTAATAGTAAGAGAAAAACTGAGCCAAAATGATGATTGGCAGAAATGGGCAGTTCTGATGCTCATACAGTGAGAGAATTGGTTAAATGAAGTTGGAGAATTTGATATTGAGTGTGGAAGATTGCAAAATGACAGAGGAGTTGACAAGGAGTTGTTCCTAAAGCTCGCGTTGGGTTTTTGTAGCCAATTTATACATTTGAGTATATGAGGTTGTGCTTTAGCATGTTGCTCTCTAAGTTATATTTTCAGAGGCTGAGGGTGGTTATTGATCAGTAAATCTATGGCATATATTTAAATAGGTTTCTCCAGACTTTTGAACATGGAGCTAAACAAGTCTGTCAGGGCCCACCTGAACCTCAAGCTCATATTATTGTTGGCACAATGCCACAGCTTTTGGAGTAGTTCTGGGGTTCAATCCTGCCCTCTGGTGGTGTCAGCATAAAATCTACATTTTCTCCATCCCTAGCATTGTCAGGCCTGCACAGGTATGCACCTCCCAATCTCCACCCAGCTTACCGAAATCACCGGCCACTTCAAAAGTCAAAATTTAAAGTAAACTTATTAGCAACATACATATGTGTTGCCATAGACAACCCTGAGATTCGTCTTCTTGCAGGTGTACTCAATAAATCCATAATAGAATAATAACTATAACAGAATCAATGAAAGACCGCAGCAACTGGGTGTTCAACCAATGTGCAAAAGACAACACACTGTGCAAATACAAAAAGAAAGAAATAATAACAATAAATAAACAAACAAATAAGTAAATAAATATTGAGAATCCTTGAAAGTGAGTCCATAAGGTGAGGGAACATTTCAGTGATGGGGCAAGCGAAGCTGAGTGAAGTTATCCCCTTTGGTTCAAGAGCCTGATGGATGAGGGGTGATAACTGTTCCTGAACCTGGAGCTGTGGGTCTGGAGTGGTGGGGTTCCCTGATGATGGATGCTACTCTCCTGTGACAATGCTCTGAGGAGTTGTGCTCAATGGTGGGGAGGGCTTTACCCATAATAGTTTGGGCAGTATTTGGGCACTAATTGTAGGATTTTCCATTCAAGGGCATTGGTGTTTCCATAGCAGTTTGTGATACAGCCAGTCATTGTACTTTCCACCACATATCTATGGATGTTTGTCAAAGTTTTAGTGTCATGCCGAACGTAGGCAAACTCCTGAGGAAGGAGAGGTACTACTGTACTTTCTTTGCAATTGAACTTCGGTGTTGGTCCCAGGACAGGTCCTCAAAATTGATAGCATTGAGGAATTTAGAGTTGCTGACCCTGTCCACCACTGGTCCTCTGATGAGGACTGGCTCATGGATCTCTGATTTCCTCCTTTTGAAGTCAATAATCAGCTCCTTGGTTTTGCTGACATTGAGTGAGAGGTTGTTGTTGTGGCACCACTCAGCCAGATTTTCAATCTCCCTCCATGTGCTGTTTCGTCACCATCTTTGGCTCAGCCTGCGGCAGCAGTGTTGTCAGCAAACCTGAATATGGCATTGGAGCTGTGTTTAGCCACACAGTCATAAGTGTGAAGTGAGTAGTGCAGGGGGCTAAGCACACAGTCTTGTGGTGCACCTGTGCTAATGGCGATTGTGGAGGAGATGTTGATACCAATCCAGACTGAATGGGGTCTGCAAGTGAGAAAATTGAGGATCCAATTGCACAAGGAGCTATTGAGGTAAAGATCTTGAAGTTTATTGATCAGTTTTGAGGGGATGATAGTATTGGATGCTGGGCTGTAGTCAATAAAGAGCATCCTGATGTATGCATCTTTGCTGTCCAGATGTTCTAGGGTTGAGTGAAAAGCCAATGAGATGGTATCTGCTGTGGGCCTGTTGTGCTGGTATCCAAATAGGAGCAGATCCAAGTTGCTTCTCAGGCAGGAGTTGATGTGTTTCATCACCAGCCTATCAAAGCACTTCACCGCTGTGGAGATAAGTGCTAATGGTTGATAGTCATTGATGCAGGTTACCATGTTCTCCTTAGACACCAACTCATCACCTGCTTAAACACAGCTCTCATCCACAATACTTTTTCAATCAGTCCAACCAGCCAACCTCAACTAGTTGCTCCTAGCCTGCAGTTACTTTGTTGCCTTGTCGTGCTAAAAATCTGTTCTCTTCTGTTTTGTGGCCCCCTCATCATTTGTTAATTTACAGTCTATTAGTTAAGCATCATTTACTGCTAAATCATCTCTGCTACTTTGTTTTTGGGTCAAGACTTTTTTACATTTCCTGTCAGAATGAGTGAACCTACTATGATTGACACAGCAAAGTAGGCTTGTCTAAAGGAAATCATCTGTTGACAAGAGCACATGATCCCAAAGCAGCAGGAAACCATTGACCTGCTCAGCACTCTCAACCAACTCTTCGTCTTGATACAGCGACGCTGCAACAAGGCATGCAACCTCGCCCGGCTTCCAGTGCCTGAATGCTTCAATGGATCTCTAAGCAAACGCCACAAATTCCTGTCCCAGTTTACAATCTGAACTCTAGCCATCCCTAAGATTTGAGCTAAGATTACCCTCATCATCTTACTCTCTTGGCTGGGCAATCTCTGTTCTGGGCCACTGCTAGCTGGGACAATAAGACCCCCATTTGCAATAAGCATGAGGATTCCACCATGGAGATGCACTGGGTTTGTGACCACCTAGGGTGTGAATGGGAGGCAGTGGATCAGATACTTCAACTGCATCAAGCTCACACCCAGTGCTGGATTACTTCATGGAATTGAGGACCCTCGAGGTGGAGTGTGGCTGGAACATGGAAGTACTGCTTGCCCATTAACATCACAACCTCGTGGAGCACTTGAAAGACAAGCTGTCCACCCGGGAGACACTCCACCAGCCTTGAAAGCTTCAGTACTCTGGCCCTCTGAAATGACAAGCATCTTATAAAACAATCCACCAGAACTCCATTTCCATTTCCAGGACCATTTCAGGCTGCAGAACCCTCATTATCAATGCCTCCAGATCCCAGGCAGTTAGGGAGAGATTACTTCACACCACCCTTCCCCGAGGTTGTCTCTCTCCCTCTCACCTTCTGAGACCCAAGCCATGAAATGACTACCTCGCCGAGGTGCCACTGCATGACTTCATCTATCTATCCCAGTCTTCAGCCAGTGCAGGATTCTTCTTGGTCAAAAAGAAAAATGGGGTTCTTCCTCCCTGCATTGACTACTGTGGACTCAACAAAATCACCATTAAGAACTGCAGCCGTTTTCTCTTGATAAATAGTGCATTTGAAACACAATGCAGGGCCTACATTTTCACCAAACTGGATTTATGGAACACGTACAACCTGATCACTTCCACTGGGGAAACGAGTAGAAGACAACGTTCGTAACCCCCACCGGCGCCTGTGAGTATTTGGTGATGCCTTTCGGACTTTCCAAGCCATCATCAATGAGATCCTCAGGTCCATGCTACACAGGTATGTGTCTGGCTACCTCAGTGACAACCACATCCTCTTCAAGGACCCCTAAGGTCACAACTGTCATGCCTGTTCAGTCCTTCCTTCAGTGTCGCCTCGAAAACCAGCTGTACTGCAAGTTAGAAAAATGCCAGTTCCACACCCCAGTCATTTTCTTTCTGGGTTATGTCCTTCCACCCCAAAGCGTAATCACGGACTCAGATAAAGTGCATGCTATTGTTGATTGTCGCATCCACAAACCCTTAAACAGCTACAGTGCTTCTTGGGCTTCTCCAACTTCTACTGCTGTTTCATCAGGAACTACTGCCAAATAGCTCCTCCTCTCAGCTCCCTCTCCAAATCTCTTATGTCACGGATAACCTGGTCTGCAGCGGCAGACCACACTTTCCAAGAGTCCCCGAGAGATGTTTCATCACTGCTCCCCTTTTCCGCAATCTGAACTCTTCCAGCCATTTGTGGTAGATGTGAATGTATCTGACATGAATGCCGGGCCATCCTCTCCCAGTGAGGACTGGATGAAAAGAAACACCTTTTTGCCTTCTTCTCATGTAAGTTCAACTCTACACAATACCGTCATGCAACTGGCAAACAGGGAGCTAGTCGCCATTAAATGGGCCTTGGAGAAATTGAGACATTAGCTGATGGGAAACGTTGACAACTTCACCATCTCCTATCGATCCAACTCCAAGAACACTAAGGCAAATGCCCTATCATGACAGTTCGACCCAGCTGAAATGGAGATGGGCCCATCATTCCACCCTCCCATATCCTTGCTCCAATTGTCTGGGAACTTGAAAACAAGAACCCCCAGGCCCTACAGCATGAGCCTGCTTCTTTTTTTATTTTATTAAGCGCAATCATGAACAACAGCCAGATCAGAAATACTGATCAAGTCAGCTAGTTCCCAAAGAGAACTCTGATAGGCCAATCAGATGGTTCACTGCTGCTCAGCGATAGAACACAAAAAAATCATATGTACAATTAAGGAACATTAAAAAATAGTAGAAATACTGGAGTCATGATGATCATGATGAAGTCTGCTGGAGAGAGACATTTATACACATGCTGTCCTCCGTAATTCAAAGAGATTGAAGGATAAGGTTGCAGGGTGACAAAACGTGGCAGGAGCACTTGGAACTAAAAACTAATCCCTACCGGGAGAAAACAGCACCTGTTCTTTCCACACTGTTCTCCAGCAGTTTAACGACCAAGTCCAGCTGGAACATAACTCACAAGTGCTCTTGAAAGTCAGGTATTAGCCCTACCTGCCAACAACCAAGCATTGCCATCCAGGTCCCCTTCATGATAGCTTATAAAGAAGCATGTGTCTTCCCTCCCAGAGATGATAGGTGTTTGTGCACTCAACTCTTGAAGGCTTGGACCCCATCATCGCAGATGTTTCCAACTACAACATCTGGAAGAGTGTTCCAAATTCTGATAGCACAGTGAAGGAAGCTTCTATCCAGTGTGTAGGTTCCCGCATCAGGCATAGAAACAGCATGAGCAGGCATAGATAAACTTGATCGTGTGGTGCGCCGTCTCTCATAAGATGAAGGCAGCATGGCGCAAAGGTCTGCAGGGCTGTGGCTGGTGTGCATTTTGTATAGCACAGTAGCCACAGCAACCTTTCATGTGTGGTGTACACTACTGATGGCTAGCTTCTCACAAGCTGTGACTTCATCTACACATCTAATCCTGAGAGTCTTTCTTTCAATGGAATCAAGTTGGCTGAGGACACTCTGTGAGGTATTCATCCATGATAAGCAGGCATACTCCATGATACTTCGTACCTGGGCTTTGTAAACTGTGGCTCTGCCCTCTTTGTCTAGTTTAGATGCTACTTTCCGCAGAGCTCCAAGCCTTTGTCCAGCTTTGTTTGAAATAGTGGAAAGGTGTTTATCCCACACCAACTTGCTGTCAATATTAACACCAAGGATTACTAGCTCCTTCTTTAAATCCAGCTTTCAGTTCCCAAAATACAGGTCGGGGTTAGATGGATTCCTCTTCCTAGACATCACCATCGCCTTGCACTTGGTAGGCTCGGAGGTGACATTCCAGTCGTCCGCCCAGGCTTTCATCCTGTCAAGATCCCTATTCATGCCTGCTGCCACTGTATTACTCTCTCCTGCTCTAATTGGTGCAAATAGTGTGGAGTCATCAGCGTATAGGTATAGCTCGACACTGCATGCATCAACCAAGTCATGAATAAAGATGGAAAACAGAAATGGCCCCAGCTCCAGCCAACACACTTAACAACCACAAGTATGTGCCAGCGCTGATACATTGTGAGGTGCTCCAGTTGTCCCACTCCTCACCCCTGACTGGCCATCCACATGCATGATCTCTAGAATTTTTGGTGGCCCACCATTATCACAGATGTATGTCAGTTTGTCAATGCCTTCCCTCAATGTGCCCAGTCCAACAAAGAAGTTAAATATCTCAGTGGTCCCCTGGGCTCCTGAAGCTGCTAACGGTTGGTTCCTCATCACCATGGACTTCATCACGGGTTTGTCACTTTCAAATGGGGACTCACTGATTATGACAGTGTGGGCCAATTCTCCAAAGTGGCCCGCTTTATTGCTCTTCACAAACTTTTGTCAGCCACTGAGATGTTTAACTTCTTTGTTCAACATGTAGGAGAAAATGTAACAATACCCCAGGACATTGTGTTAGAATGGGGCTCACAATTCAATTCCCGTTTCTACCGAGCCTTCGGTTCCCTCATCCGCACCTCAGTAGACTTGTCCTCCGGCTATCATTCACAGACCAAAGGTCAGTCAGAAAGATCCAATCAGTAACTGGAGAAGTTGTTGTGATGCCTCACTGCCTCTAACCCATCCCCATGGGTCAAACTGTCCTACGATTTTCACACCTCCTCTGCCACAGGCTTAACACTCTTCGAAGTGTTCTATCGCCAGCAAACCCCATTGTTCCCCTCAGAGGAGCCAATGGTGAAGGTCCTGTCCACTAGGTCACTGGTTCACTGCTGCCGGAATGCTTAGAAGAGAGAACAGAGGAGTATCCTAGCTGCCAACCTTGCCTCCTGCCTCCAGGGTCACTGCCATTGCTGCCCAGCCATGCCTGAGGCTCGTGTATGACTGTCCATCCTCAAGAGCTGCTCGTGTGCATCGACTTCCGCAAGCGCTCAGCCCAGTTCCTTGGTCCTTTTAAGATTATTCATCGCATTAACTCAACCTGTCACTTACTGTCTCCAGCTATCACTGTCTCTCAAGATCGCACCTACTTTCCTTTTGTCCTGCCTCAAGTCCATTGTCCATGGCCCACTCAACCCACCTGAGTATGCACTTCTGGAACCTAGGAGAGTGGAAGACAGTCTAGAGTACAAGATTCACATTGTCGTGGATGGGGTGTGCAGTACTTGGACAACTGGGAAGGGTACAGCTGGAGGAGAGGTCGTGGGTGCTGTCCAGTTTCATCTTGGATACATTGCTCATCGAAGAATTCCACCAGACCCATTTGGATTGCACTGTGCTGTCTCATGCTGGCCGTAGGAGGTGTCCCGTCAGCCCTACGCAAGCAAGCACCTCCCAGTCTCCACCCGGCAAACAGGAGTCACCTGCCATACATTTCCAACTCATCACCTGCAGCCTATTTAAACCCAACTCTCATCCACAATCCTTGTTCGCTCAATATTCTTCAGTTACCTTGTTGCTTGTCATGTTAAGTATCTGCCTCTCATGTTTTGTGGTTCCTCGGGACTAGTTTTTTTTTTTGCAGTTTATTATTAAAATATTGTTTACTGCTAAATCATCACCAGTGATCTGCTTTTGAGTCAAGCCTCTGCTACATTTTCTGACAAGCATGGGTTTTCCCCCAGTGACGTGGTTTACTCCCACCTGCCAAACACATGCAGGTTGATAGGTTAACTGTCCACTGAAAATTGTTCCTCGTGTGTTGTTGAATGCAGTGGTATTGATAAAAATGGGAGGAATTGATGGAAATATAAGAAGAATAAAATGGAATTAGGTTGTGGTCAGTGTAGACTTTATGGTCTGAAAGGCCTGTTTCTATGGCTAAACCAAGCCTAGATAATTTGGAAAGCTCTCACAAACACAAATTTTGCAACATTTTCTGTAACTCTAAGTTGAGTATTTAAAAATGAACGGATTCCAACAAAAAGTGAAAAGAAAGATTGGAAACTAATTTTGAAGAATAGCATACAAGTTACTAAACATCCCATTGCAAAAGTTAACTTGTTGGAACTAGCCAATTACTTTCTCTAATTATGTTCAAATAAAAGGTCACATTTTACATCACTTGATTTACCTTTCACTCAAGTGGTCTCTAATACATCAAAAACATACTCAAGTAATACCACATTCCAAGCCACAAGTGCCTGAATACTAATTAACAAAAGCCCACCAAAGCTACCAAAGTTATTCTGAAGAAAGGTGTCGGTTCAGACTGTTGACTGCTGATTCCCCTCCACAGAAGCTGCCTGACTTGCTGAGTTCCTCCAGCACTTTGTGTGTGGTCAATTGCCTTCATAGCAATTTCCCTCTGATCAGAGTAGCATGGCAGGTTACGTTATTTATTATGACTAATCTCAACACATTAAGTCTAGAACAAACAGTATTGTCCTCAGAAGATACATATTGTTGGTTATCCTGCACATGACAATAAACATGACTTTGACCACCTGCGACATTGAGACACTACAGTTATCAATGCTTCCTCTTATAGAACACTTTGAGCTGCTTCCATACAATAAATACAAGTAAGATTATTATTTATGTTCAGAATTCTAGTGACAGATGATATATATATGTAGCACACTGCATATTGCAAAGTTACATGGACAAACACTAAAAAATTCTGGTCTGATAGCCAGGAAGGTACATCTTTGAACAGTTATCTCCAATTCAGAATTGGAAAATTCAAAGTAAACACTGTGGCTAATAATTTTGTGCATGAATCTTACTTTACTCAAGGCTGTGTGTTATAAACTGCACCATAATATTGCACCCCACCTTCTCTAATTATTCTTAATAATATTTGACATTTAAAATTTGCTCAGCTTATTTATGCCAATATTTAATTTTACATGGTGCACATACTTTGGAAGCTAAATATATTCTTACATGCTCCAATGTTTAATTAAACAATGTGACACTAGCTGAGCATATTGAAAAGTTCTGATATATGGTAAAATTATATTATTTGTCACAAAAATGTACAACAAGAAATAGAAGCAAGAGTAAGGCTCTGCACCTTGAGCTGCACTGTGATTCAACATGTTTATGACTGATCTCTTAAGGCATGTTCACCTCTAACCCCCCACATTCCAACATTCCATTAACCATGAATTTTATCCCCACTTACCTCCTCCAGGCCATTCAGAAATTTCTTTATCACTTTCTCTCTCCCAGATAACACCTCCACTTTGAACATCATTCTGTCCCATTTGGTCTCTCCTGTATCTCAGTTCTTTTCATCTGTCACCTCGCCCCTTTTCCTGTATCCTAAATCTTTTCCCAATTCCGACCAAACACCGCAGGTTCTACTTACCAAGCATTGCCAGTATTCCCCGTTTTATTTCCAGTTCCTGTCACCAACAGTATTTAGATTTTTCTCATGGATCTCATATTTGGTATTGTTTTTAATTTCATGCTGCACGTCGTGAAGATCTGGATGTTTAACTGTTTTAATGCTGAAGTGAAGGGAACATGCCTTTCCAGAACCCAGATGGCAGGGCCTTCATTGGTTAAAATGCAGCAAATCCCCAACCACCGTCCATCTTGATTGACAGCTGAGAAGAGAGAAGGACAATACAGTGGGTGGGAGAGTTGAGAAGACCAATAGCTATATTTCATTCAGAGTTTGAGGAGATCTGGTAAGTCACCGTAAAGACTCCAGCAAATTTCTCCAATTGTACTGTGGAGAGCATTCCAACTGGCTGCAGCGCCATCTGCTATGGAGGGGACACTGCACAGCACGGGAAAAAGCTGAAGGGGATTGGAAACACAGCCAGCTCCATCACAGGCATTAACCTTCCCACCAAAACTACATCTTCAATAGGCGATGCCTCAAAAAGGTGGCATCCGTCTTTATGTACCCCAACCACCCTGAACATACTTTCTTCTCATTAGTACCATCAAAGAGGAGGTATAGAAGCCTGAAGACAATATTGAATATATTTTAACAACAGCTTCTTCCCCTCTGCTGTCAGATTTCTGAACGAACAATGATCCAACCCATGAACACTACCTCAATATTTTTGCTCTCTTGTTGAACTACATACTTAATTTATTTGCATGTACATCTCAGCATTGCACAGAAATGTCCGTCAAATTATTGCTCTAGGAGTGAAGGTTGAGCTCAGGACCTGCAGCACTACAAAACTTTCCTCCTTCATGTGCCAGTGAAACCTTGGCTACTGGACAGTCATCTGGTCTCTATCTCATGACTCAATAAAAAGCTACAAAAATAACTTTAGATTAACCCTCCTTCAATCCATTCCTACCAGCCTTACAGATCACAAGAACTCGCAGTGAATAAAAACAGTTTGATTCATCTCGCCTCTAGACTAGTTGGCAATCATCTTAAACCATGAATTCCTGCACAGTTGTTCTTACAACAAAATGAGAAACGAGCCTCTGTGTTGCCTGAAAGAGCAGCTGTATATGTGGTGTCAACTGTTAGAGCTGATTTTGTATAAATTGATTTTGAAAGTGCATGGAGATATTAACCTTCATATTTATAACCTTTCTGGTTGGTGATCTGAAAACAGCCACATATGGAAGAACGTTGTAATGTAGAGACAAGATGTCAACGTTAATATGAAAAACAAACTCTAGCCTGGAAAAGGTCAGGACTGCGAGAGCAGGAGGAAACTGCTTCTGGTGTTTCAGAGCATTTCATGCCAAGGAGCAGAAGTGAACTGGCAATTATAGCGTCATAGAGCAATACTGCACAGATACAGGTCCTTCAGCACAACCAGTCCATGTTGTCCGTCCAGTTTCCCATTAGCCCCCATTTCCTGCATTCAGCCCATATTCCTCTCAGCCCCACCCTTCCAGGTGCCAACTGAAGTACTTCTCAAATAATACTTTTGTTCCCCGGCAGCTTATTCCATTCTGTACGTTAAAAAAAGCACCTTTTAAATCTTTCCCCTCTCATCCTAACCTATGCCTTCTAGTTTTGTACTCCCCTACCCTGGTGAAAAGACTGTTACCATCCACTTTATTTACTCTCTCATAATTTTAAATACTTCTATAAGGTTGCCTCTTATTCCCTAGCCTTGTCAACCTCTCCTTGTAACTCATGCTCTCTAGTCCTTTCAACATCCCTGCATTTTTTCTGCACTCTTTCAAATTTAACCACCTTTTTTTTTAATGACAGAATGACCAAAACTGTACCCAGTCTTGCAAGTGTGGCCTCACCAGCATCTTAAACAACCACAACATAATGCCCCTGCTCCCATACTCAGTTCTCTTACTGATGAGGGTCAATGAGAAATCACCTTTCTCATCACCCTTTCTACCCTGTGACAATTGACCAATTGCACAAGTGGCTCTTTGTTCAAAGGAGACAATTTTTAAAAATATATTTTGTTCTGTAACAGGCTGCAAATGAAAAGAAACAATATAGAGCGCACAAGAGTACGTCATGTGAACAGGCCTTTTGGCCTATGATGGCTCTATCAACCCTGAGGCTAATTTAAACTAATCGCATCTGCCTGCATATGATCTGTATTCCTCCATCCCCTGTTAGAATGTAGAACTGTTCAACACAATACAGGAAGGACGTTTTGAAGTGTGTGATTTTGCAATGTAAATATAGAAAAGAAGGATCTATCTTAATCCACCCAGATGAAATGTCGACTGTCCATTCCCTTCGTAGATTCTATTGGATCCGGTGAGTTCCTCCAGCATCTGGTGTGCTGCTTCATCTTCACCAACGCTGCCAAAGGCTCAATGCAGCACATAATTGTTTCTTGAATGACCACTTGTTTGTCTTGTCATCTTCATCAGCCTATTGCATCTGGCCATTGCTCCTTGTGTTTCTGATTTTAAGGCTGCTGGACAAGATTCGTCTGTCCACAGTAAATGCCATGAAATCTTAGCCAGTGGGAAGTCCGAGCCTGGTTTGTATATGGCAAGCAAGGTTTGCACTAGATCAAGATTTGATGCATGATGCTGCATTAGGGTGTTCAGGAGATTACCTTAGTTGACTAACAGCAGATGGTGGAGTGACTCATGCTCCTCCAAGCCCAGAAAAATAACGATTAATTTAATTAAGCTACTTTTAGAATGGCCTCTGATGGTACATTTAAGAGCATGTTAAACCATGCATTGTTTCAAGGCTGGTATGTTGTTTAAAAGATGGTGATACAACTTATGTGTATGGATCCATTAAACATCACCATGATACAATTACTTGTTGGTATCAATTCAACATGGCTGCCCAAAACACACAGCTATATGCATGCCTTTATGGTGAGTTGGGGGCAAATTCCTGGTTTAGCAAAAAGAAAAATCAGAGGCCCTACCTTAGCAGTCACAACCATTCTCGAACCTTCCACCACCTGCCCCACACACCATAGGATAGAGAGTGAGTTAGTTTTGTGACCTCAGTTTTATAAATGTTGCCTTGCTACAATTTCCAGTTCACAAGACCTGTGAGGCACACAGCCACTAATCAATCTGTGCCACGTTATTTTCTGCACAGTTTTTTTTACCAGATACTGATTCTGGCTGAAGTAATTCCGCTGTGTCTCATTCAATTACTTGCATCAAATGGATAAACTATTTAAATAATGTGGTATGCAAAGGAGGTACCATTTAAGAAACGTGGCTAAGCTAGCTGCTCTTAATTCCCTGTCACTGCTTTTGCCCGAGAGTTTGAGATAAATGGACGTTAATCTTCCCTCACTTTGAATGAAAATAAATGGCTTCTGGTTAAATGTCTGCCTGAAGTCAATATGATGAAGTCTCTTTTGAAGAAATTCAAGGTGTTAACCTGCAGCTTAGCAACTCAAGAACACTTTATATCAAACCAACATTTATCAATTTGCCTTTTAGTAATGTAGAGAAAAGAAACAACAGTGAAATGCGCAATAATTAAGTAATATCTGTGCTGAGAGCTACAAATGTACAACATCAAAGCTTGATCTGGCAAGACCCACATCGGTTATGCTGCTGAATTTCTGCACATCATGGGAAATTTGCATAGAAACTGTGGAAGTTAAAGTGTACTGAAAACAGCCTCATGTTAATATGCTAACGAAGTGACATATTATTTTTGTCAATCTATTAATATGATATTGGAGAAAAATCTCTCACAACTATTAAACAGTGGCACTCCCACCTACTGTAATGAAGTGCCTTGAGAGGTTGGTCGTGGCTAGAATTAACTCCTGACTTAGCAAGGACTTGGACCAGCTGCAATTTTCCTACCACCACAACAGGTGTACAGCATTCCCAATCTCACTGGCTATTCACTCGGCTTTAGGGAACCTAGACAACAGTAATACATGATGTAGGCTGCTGTTTAGTGATTACAGCTTGACGTTCAATGCCATCAATCCCTCTGTACTAACCAACAACCTTCAAAACCTGGGCAGCTACATTTCCCTCTGCAAGTAGACTTCCTCATCGGCAGATGACAGTCAATGCAGATCAGATCAGC
This sequence comes from Mobula birostris, assembly GCF_030028105.1. NCBI lineage: Eukaryota > Metazoa > Chordata > Chondrichthyes > Myliobatiformes > Myliobatidae > Mobula > Mobula birostris. The sequence continues at coordinate 82,895,585 of NC_092377.1, read as the reverse complement.
AGTAACATCTCCTCGCCGATAATCAACACAGGCACACCTCAAGAGTGCATGCTTAGCCCACTGCTCTACTTTCCTTAGACTCGTGATGGTGCGGCTAGCCACAGCTCAAAATCCATCTATATATTCGGCGTTGACACCACTGTTGACAGAATCACAGATGGCAACAAGGTACAGGAGTGGGATAGATTAGCTGGACGAGCATTGTTGCAACAGTAAACTTACACTCATCGGCAGGAAGACAAAGAAATAGATGGTGGACTTCAGGAAGCTGAGTAGGTAGAATACACATCAGTCCTCACTGAAGGGTCACAGTTGGAAAGGGTGAACAGCTTCATGTTCCTGGGTTCCTGTAGTGCTTTGCAATACATAATAATAAAAAGTATACATCACAGTAAGAATATATATAATAAATTAAATAAGTAGTGCAAAAAGAGAGAAAAAAATGTCTTAAATCTGATGGCAGAAGGGAAGAGGCTGGTCCTGAAACCATGAGTCTATTTCTTCAGGCTCCTTTACCTCCTCCTTGATGTAGCAATGAGAAGAGGATATGTCCTGGATGATGGAAATCCTTAGTGATGGATAGCGCCTCATTGAGGCATTGCGTTTTGAAGGTGTCTTTAATTCTGGGGAGGCTAATGCCTATGATGGAGCTGGCTGAATTTACATCTTTCTGCAGACAAAGGGCTTAATTAGGAAGGGGAAAAAAGATTATGAGAGAAAACTGGCAGGGAACATAAAAACTGACTGTAAAAGCTTTTATAGATATGTAAAAAGGAAAAGACTGGTAAAGACAAATGTAGGTCCCCTACAGACAGAAACAGGTGAATTAATTATGGGGAGCAAGGACATGGCAGACCAATTCAATAATTACTTTGGTTCTGTCTTCACTAAGGAGGACATAAATAATCTTCCAGAAATAGTAGGGGACAGAGGGTCCAGTGAGATGGAGGAACTGAGCGAAATACATGTTAGTAGGGAAGTGGTGTTAGGTAAATTGAAGGGATTGAAGGCAGATAAATCCCCAGGGCTGGATGGTCTGCATCCCAGGGTGCTTAAGGAAGTAGCCCAAGAAATAGTGGATGCATTAGTGATAATTTTTCAAAACTCGTTAGATTCTGGACTAGTTCCTGAGGATTGGAGGGTGGCAAATGCAACCCCACTTTTTAAAAAAGGAGGGAGAGAGAAACCGGGGAATTATAGACCGGTTAGCCTAACGTCGGTGGTGGGGAAATTGCTGGAGTCAGTTATCAAAGATGTGATAACAGCACATTTGGAAAGCGGTGAAATCATCGGACAAAGTCAGCATGGATTTGTGAAAGGAAAATCATGTCTGACGAATCTCATAGAATTTTTTGAGGATGTAACTAGTAGAGTGGATAGGGGAGAACCAGTGGATGTGGTATATTTGGATTTTCAAAAGGCTTTTGACAAGGTCCCACACAGGAGTTTAGTGTGCAAACTTAAAGCACACGGTATTGGGGGTAAGGTATTGATGTGGATAGAGAATTGATTAGCAGACAGGAAGCAAAGAGTGGGAATAAACGGGACCTTTTCAGAATAGCAGGCAGTGACTAGTGGGGTACCGCAAGGCTCAGTGCTGGGACCCCAGTTGTTTACAATATATATTAATGACTTGGATGAGGAAATTAAATGCAGCATCTCCAAGTTTGCGGATGACACGAAGCTGGGTGGCAGTGTTAGCTGTGAGGAGGATGCTAAGAGGATGCAGGGTGACTTGGATAGGTTGGGTGAGTGGGCAAGTTCATGGCAGATGCAACTTAATGTGGATAATTGTGAAGTTATCCACTTTGGTGGCAAAACTAGGTAAACAGATTATTATCTGAATGGTGGCCGATTAGGAAAAGGGGAGGTGCAACAAGACCTGGGTGTCATTATACACCAGTCATTGAAAGTGGGCATGCAGGTACAGCAGGCGGTGAAAAAGGCGAATGGTATGCTGGCATTTATAGCAAGAGGATTCGAGTACAGGAGCAGGGAGGTACTACTGCAGTTGTACAAGGCCTTGGTGAGACCACACCTGGAGTATTGTGTGCAGTTTTGGTCCTCTAATCTGAGGAAAGACATCCTTGCCATAGAGGGAGTACAAAGAAGGTTCACCAGATTGATTCCTGGGATGGCAGGACTTTCATATGAAGAAAGACTGGATGAACTAGGCTTGTACTCGTTGGAATTTAGAAGATTGAGGGGGGATCTGATTGAAACGTATAAAATCCTAAAGGGATTGGACAGGCTAGATGCAGGAAGATTGTTCCCGATGTTGGGGAAGTCCAGAACGAGGGGTCACAGTTTGAGGATAAAGGGGAAACCTTTTAGGACTGAGATTAGGAAAAACTTCTTCACACAGAGAGTGGTGAATCTGTGGAATTCTCTGCCACAGGAAACAGTTGAGGCCGGTTCATTGGCTATATTTAAGAGGGAGTTAGATATGGCCCTTGTGGCTACGGGGATCAGGGGGTATGGAGAGACGGCTGGTACAGGGTTCTGAGTTGGATGATCAGCCATGATCATAATAAATGGCGGTGCAGGCTCGAAGGGCCGAATGGCCTACTTCTGCACCTACTTTCTATGTTTCTATGTTTCCATTCCTGTGCAGTGGCCATACCAGCTGGTGATGTACCCAGTTAGAATGCTGTTCATGGTACATCTTCAGAAACTTATGAGTATCTTTGGTGACACACCAAGTCTCCTCAAACTCCTAATGAAATATAGCCACTGTTGTACCTTCTTCGTAATTGCATCGATCTGTTGGGCCCAGGATAGATCTTCAATACTGTCGACACCCAGGAATTTGAAACTGCTCACCCTTTCCAATGCTGATCCCTCGATAAGGACTGGTGTGTGCCCCCTCAACTTCCCCTTCCTAATGTCCACAATCAATTCCTTGGTTTACTGACATTGAGTGCAAGGTTGCTGTTGCTGCACCACTCAACCAGCTGATCTATCTTGCTCTGGTACGCCTCCTCGTCACCATCTGAAATTCTGCCAACAACAGCTGTGTCGTTGGCAAGTTTTTAGATGGTATTTAAGCTGTGCCTAGTCTCACCCTTTGTGATTTTAGAGAGAGTAGAGCAGTGGGCTAAGCATGTATCCTTGAGCTGCACCAGGGTTGATTAACAATGAGGAGGAGATGCTATATTGTTCTTTAGAAGTGGGGGGGGGGTACCTCAGACTGCAGCGGTGAGAGGCTGAAGATGTCCTTGAATACTCCTGCCATTTGGTTGGCACAGATTCTCAAGCCCTATGAGGAACACCATCAGGGATTGACGCCTTGCAAGGGTTCACCCTCTTGAAAGATGTTCTGATGTCAGCTTCCAAGACAGAGATCACAGTGTTACTAGATGCTGCAGGGATTTGCACAGATGTAGTTTTATTCTCCCTTTCAAAACATGCATAAAAGGCATTGTGCTCATCTGAGAGTGAAGTATTCATGATGTTAGTCTTTGTTTTGTAGGCTCATAAACCTTACCAGAATTGACATGCATCCAATTCCTTCTCTAATTTTAATCAAAATTGTTTTCTTGCTCTTGAAATAGACTTCTGTAGGTCATAGTTGGACTTCTTGTATAGTTCTGGTTCACAGGTCTTAAATGTCACAGATATAGCCTTCAGCAGACTACATATCTGTTGGCTTTTGGTATTGGTTAGGGTATGTCTGGTATGTTCTTGAAGGAACAGACAGGTCTTGATGAAGTCAGTGACAAGTGTAGCATATTCATTCAAATTTGAATATAAATCCCTGCATATTATCCAGTTCACCAACTCAAAGCAGTCCTGTAAGTGCTCCACTGCTTCCTTTGACCATATCTTTTTGGTTCTTACCACTGGTGCTACAGTCCTTAATCTCTGCTTATACACTGGGAGTAGAGGTACAGTCAGCTGATCAGACTTTACAAAGTGGGGGCATGGAATAGCACAGTAAACATTCTTGATGGTGGTATAACAGTGGTCAAGTGTGTTGGCTTCTCTGGTTTTACAGGTGATATGCCCATGATTGTTGTTCAGAAACTTCTTCAAGCTGGCCTGATTAAAATCCTCTACAATGATCAGGAAGGTATCAGGGTATGCAGTTTTGTGTGTGTTGATTACAGTGCTCTGCTCCTCTAGAGTCTGTCTAATGTTGGCCTGAGAATGTAGACTGCTACCAGGGTGATGGCAGAAAAATGCCCTGACAGTAAAAACGGATTAAATTACACTAGATGTTCCGGGTTAGGTGAGCAAGACTGAATCAGAGCCACTACATCAGTGCATCATGATGAGTTAAGCATAAAGCATATTCCACTTCCTTTGCCTTTAAAAGACTGAGTTTTCCTGTCTTTGTGGAGAATGGTGAAACCATTGGGCTGCAGTGCCAAGTCTGAAATGGTGTGGGTAAGCCACGTTTCCATGAAGCAAAGTACACGGCAGTCCCTGATATTACAGCAATCTTGCTCTGAGGTCTTCAATTTTATTTTCCAGAAACTGTACATTCACCAGCAGGATAGTTGGGAGCAGAGGTCTAAAGCCTCTGCATTTCAGTCATTCCCCTAGACTGGCATGGCATCCACACTTCCGTTTTCTTAAAGGGGAACTGCACTCATGACCTGAGTCTGAAGATTGGGGATCCATCGATTGACTATCAATAGATTTTTATAAACGTCTTAAAACAATGTTGCTTACTGACGTACCCATGGCTGTGACTGTGGATTTCAGCTGTCGTGGTCCTCAACAAAAATATTTCATGATTCCCATTGGAGCAGCGCACAAAGAGTTGCTACTTGTTGGCGCCATCATGAAGAAAGCACAGCAGTGACTATACCTCATTAGGAGTTTGAGGAAATTTGGTATGCCAGCAAGGGCTCTACCAAACTTCTACAGATGTACCGTGAAGACCATTGAAACTGGTTGCATTACTGCCTAGTATCAAGGCTCCAATGCACAGTATTGCAGGACACTACAGAGGGTGGTAGCTCAGCCACCTCCATTGCAGGTACATGTTCCCTACAGTCAAGGATCTCTTCAAGAGGTGGTGCTTCAAGAAGGTTGCATCCATCAATAAGCACCCTCAGCATCCGCAACACACCCTATTCTCATTACTACAGTCAGGGTGGAGGTACAGGAGCCTGAAAAACAACACTCAAGGTTTTAGGAATGGCCCTTCCCTCTGCCATCAAGGGTTTTTTGGATGAGAGCTGGGTTTAAATAGGCTGCAGGTGATGAGTTTGAAATGAGTGGCAGGTGACTCCTGTTAGCTGGTTGGAAACTGGGAGACATTCTGAAACTTGAATGGTATTGACTGACATTTGCACATGCATTCTTAACCGATGGAAAAGGAGAAATACAGTCTTTTCACAGAGAAGGAATCCAGAGCACCTAGGAGGAAACTCACGCCTAGGAGGGCATGAAGACTCAACACAGATCGTCCTGGATTGATCCTATAAGGCACCTGCACTTGCTGCATTGACACTGTGCTGACCCGACTCTATAACAATGCACCAGCCGTTGGAAAGTACCGCCTTGAGTTTGTAACTAGAGTAAAGGCAAAAAGATGGAAGGTGCCAAAATCTGGTACAACACCCAATATTCTCAAGAGAGTTCTCTTCCAACCTGTATGTATGGACAAGATGACAGCCTACAGCCAAAAACCAGCCCCACAACATGTCTGTAAGACTTCCAAAGATCTACCATCAACCGATAGATAACACATGTACAGTGCAATTTTAAATAAACCCAGATCATCTGTGGGTATCTCTGGAAGCATTGCTGGTTGCTTTGGGAACTGACAACCATTTCCAAGTCTTCCTCTTGTCTGTAGAATGACAAGGCACTCTGATTTTCCATTGTGCCCGACAGGCAGGTCTGTTTGCTACATGAAACCTTCAAAACCAAATGCATTGTAATCTAGTTAGAGCAGCACAATGGAAATGCAGTTGCCTCATTGTTCCAGTTACCCAGGTCTAAACATGACCGCCAGTGCTGTCCATGTGGAAGCATCATATTCTCCTTGTGACCATATGGATTTCCTGCAAGTGTTCTGGTTTCCTTCCACATCTCCAAGATTAATACCTTTAGACCTTAAGACCATATGATGCAGGAGCACATTTAGGTCATTCAGCCCATCAAGGCTGCTCCACCATTCCATCATGGCTGATCCCGGATCCCACTCAACCCCATATACATGCCTTCTCGCCATATCCTTTGATGCCTTGACGATCAGTAAACTATCAACTTCCGCCTTAAATATATGCACGGACTTGGCCTCCACCACAGTCAGTGGCAGAGAATTCCACAAATTTACTACTCTCTGGCTAAAAAAATCTTACATACCTTGATAAGCCAGTCTAAATTATCTTTGATGAGTGACCCATGCAAGCATTACAGAGGTATTAATGGGCATATGGGAGAGAACAGGTGAAAAGGGAGAAAAATTATCATAACTTGCCTGCATTGTGTAAGGATTGTGAGTTAAGCATGTGATGATCCATGTCAAAACACTTGAGGTACATCAGTTATCATACAAAAAAACAGAGCATAGAATGTGCTTAATTGCACAATTTACTGTTCAGGGACAGGTGATCATTAATTAGTGGTTGAATATATTTATAGTCCCTTTACTAAAAAAATGACCTCATACAGGCAATCTGGATTCATTTCTCACCCGCAAGTTGTCTAAAGAGGAATCAAAAAACACAGCTTTCCACGCTCATGAACAGATTTCTTTTCAACATACTTTTATTTGAACAATTTCAGATTTAATACTTAAAAAGAATGAAAGTTTCACACTTCTGTCACATTTTGACAAAACCTCCTTGTTTATTAAAATAAAGTTCAATTTATCATAAAGTAATTTTTCACCTTGAAAGAGTTCCAAGAAATAAAAATAGTCCACTAATTTCTTTCATTTCACCTTACATAAATGGATTATTACAGTAAGTGGATGATTATATAAAGAATCAGTGTGTTCGGGGATCTACAGAAATAGCAGAGATGAAATTCTTTCTCGCCCTCGCTTCAAGTGACTCATGCATGCTAAAACTATAATGCAGTATTCAACTACATTTGAATTGAAAATGTTTGTGATTCTTTTCTACAAGCATGTTTTCTCACAATGCAAGTTAAAGAGGATGCAAGCAACACTATCCAACAATACAAGCCAACTTTGTTGATATTTTAAGGATCTCTTACATTGTAAGTGCTACAACATTGTGAAAGCAATAATCCTTCGGGTCTCATGAGAGGTGTTCTACAAGTTTAAAGTCTTTCCTTTTTATAGCTGCAACAGAATAACCGATTTACAGTAGAGTGATTATGATCTACCTATTGAAAACACACTTGCCTTCATTAACCAGTATGTTGGAATCCTTGTCCCCCTTATTATCTGCCTATTTAGAATATAGTTGCTATTATAATTTAAAATAAAATTCGTGACTAATGAAGACTTGAGCAAGTATATTTTATAGATGTTTTCTTTTATTTTCTTTTTCCCTCCATCATCATATTTTGCCCTGTCATCATTTTGAACCCAATGGAAAATCACAATGCAGCAATCTGTAAAACAAGCTATACAATCAGTGTATCAGACAGCACCTGCAGAGAAAGAAACAGATTTAACTTTTACACAAGGAATTCTGCAGGTGCTGGAAATTCAAGCAACACACATCAAAGTTGCTGGTGAATGCAGCAGGCCAGGCAGCATCTCTAGGAAGAGGTACAGTCGACGTTTTGGGCCGAGACCCTTCGTCAGGACTAACTGAAGGAAGAGCTAGTAAGAGATTTGAAAGGGGGAGGGGGAGAGGGAGATCCAAAATGATAGGAGAAGACAGGAGTGGGAGGGATGGAGCCAAGAGCTGGACAGGTGATTGGCAAAGGGGATACGAGAGGATCATGGGGCAGGAGGCCCAGGGAGAAGGAAAAGAGGGAGGAGGGGGAAAGACCCAGAGGATGGGAAAGAGATATAGTCAGAGGGACAGAGGGAGAAAAAGGAGAGAGAGAGAAAGAATGTGTGTATATAAATAAATAACGGATGGGGTACGAGGGGGAGGTGGGTCATTAGCGGAAGTTAGAGAAGTCAATGTTCATGCCATCAGGTTGGAGGCTACCCGGACGGAATATAAGGTGTTGTTGCTCCAACCTGAGTTTGGCTTCAGCTTTACAGAAGAGGAGGCCGTGGATAGACATGTCAGAATGGGAATGGGATGTGGAATTAAAAGGTGTGGCCACTGGGAGATCCTGCTTTCTCTGGCGACGGCGGAAAGACAGATTTAACGGTTCAGGTTTTGATAAACCTTTCCTTATGTTATTGTGGGAATGAAGTCACTGCAGAAAAGTACTAGTAGGAATGAGGCAGCCTCTTTATTCAACAAAACAAGATAGAGCAGGCATCACATTGAGGCCCCTTCAATCAGCAGGTCTCAGCATCATTTAGATCCCAAAGCTTTCTTTGAAACTACACACAAACTTCACACCTCCTGGTTCACACCCACACCACAGACATCTAAATGAATATTAATCAGCATTGTCTGGTCTGTGATTCAAGGCTTTTTCACCTTAGATAAATGGATTACTACATAAAAAGTTTTTGGAAACTTATTTTTCAGAGAAGCATTTTAAATTAAATCTACAATTCATATTCAGATTTGAAGTCTGGTGGCTGAAGTCATTTGCTAAATGAAATGAGCTAAATCAAAAATGGCTCTAACATACCCTTCTCTTGGATGTCCTGGACAAAAATAAATTTGTACCAGGAAAGGCCAACCGTAAGGAGGATCTACTCAAATAGGGCAGCAAAAATGCCCTGCCTCCCCCCCTCCCAAATTATTTAGGTGCATCTACCTCTACCCAATCATCCCTAATCGCTACCTACAAAATGCTAAACAGAGAGATTGTTCCCAAGATTTGAACATCAGTCTTTAGAAATGCAGCTTCATTTGTATGTCTGTTAGTTCTTTCCCTGCAGACCGATTGCAGGTTAATCACCTTCCTCGTCTTCACTCCTTTATTCTCTGGTAGCTAAAACTCTCTCTTTCCAGGCGCACCAGCAAGGTAAGTGCATCAGGCTCACAGGCCCTCTCATCGACGTACAGGAAGGGGTTGTGTGGTCTCTGTTTCAATGATTGCAAGGGCCTCTCTCCCAGAGGCACCCCCTTCCGAACAGTCCAGTCGATCACTGACCTGACTGCCGAAAGTGCCCAGCTCATTTGTACTGAACCCCCATTTAGGCTGGGGGTGACTGCCTTCAGATTGTGCATGCAATCTTTCTCAGTCTGCCGTGCCATCGAAGTTGTGCAACCTGCTGTCTCTGCTGTAACCTAAATCCCTCCCCATCTACGTTCCCCAATATCTTTTCTGTTCTATGCTATGCTATTCAACTAATCATCTACCTTCAGCAACCAGCCTTCATTACAGACTAGCGTCACCACCACACTTTGGCATGTTATTCACGGGTTTCTGTCACATTCTTCGTGTCCTCTGCCTTCGCGTTTGCTGTTGCTGCGTTTTCATCAACTGTGGTCAGGTCTGGTTACTCGATCCCCCACTCTGTCTGTGGGGGCAACAAGAATGTGCGTCATACAGTTTTTTAGCCTGAGTCCAAGGTTTCCACTGGCTGCCTCACCAAGTCTGCACAACTCACAAGTGTCACTTGTTAAAAGTACCATCTGTGGCCTGAATCACCTGGGAACAAACCTTACCCTTGGTCACCCGGTTGTAGGGAGACTATCTCCGTTCCCTCTGGCTCTCTCTGATCAGCAATGTGCTGCTGTTGTTTTGCTTGGTCCTTCAACACTTTAAGTTGGTTACAAATGTCTTTCACATACTGTGTCCTTGTATCTCAGAAGCCCCAGTATCACTGCAAACTGTAATTACCCCATAAGGGAGTCACATTACTCACCCCATCAATAATCCATAGGGCTGAGATCCAGCGTGCAGTTTGGATTTGCTTGCAATCTCATCAGGATTGATCAGAAATGCATCAACCCATGTCTTTCCCATCTCAGCTATAGCTTTGGCTAAGGCATTCTTGGTTGTTCGGTTCATCCTTTCTAACGTCCCTGAACTCTGGGGGTGATAGGGTACGCGGAACCATTGTCAAATCCCCAGCACTCAGCACATTTGCTTCATCACTTTTCCCGTGAAATAGAAAAAAAAACATAGAAAATAGGTGCAGGAGTAGGCCATTCGGCCCTTCGAGCCTGCACCGCCATTTATTATGATCATGGCTGATCATCCAGCTCAGAACCCTGCACCAGCCTTCCCTCCATACCCTCTGATCCCCCTAGTCACAAGGGCCATATCTAACTCCCTCTTAAATATAGTCAATGAACTGGCCTCAACTGTTTCCTGTGGCAGAGAATTCCACAGATTCACCACTCTCTGTGTGAAGAAGGTTTTCCTAATCCCCCGACCCCTCATGACCCCTCGATCTGGACTTCCCCAACATCGGGAACAATCTTCCTGCATCTAGCCTGTCCAATCCCTTTAGGATTTTATACATTTCAATCAGATCCCCCCTCAATCTTCTAATTCCAACGAGTACAAGCCTAGTTCTTCCAGTCTCTCTTCACATGAAAGTCCTGCCATCCCAGAATTCAACCTGGTGAACCTTCTTTGTACTCCCTCTATGGCAAGGATGTCTTTCCTCAGATTAGGGGACCAAAACTGCACACAATACTCCAGGTGTGGTCTCACCAAGGCCTTGTACAACTGCAGTAGTACCTCCCTGCTCCTGTACTCGAATCCTCTCGCTATAAATGCCAGCATACCATTTGCCTTTTTCACCGCCTGCTGTACCTGCATGCCCACTTTCAATGACTGGTGTATAATGACACCCAGGTCTCGTTGCACGCCCCCCTTTTCCTAATCGGCCACCATTCAGATAATAATCTGTTTTCCTATTTTTGCCACCAAAGTGGATAACTTCACATTTATCCACATTAAATTGCATCTGCCATGAATTTGCCCACTCACCCAACCTATCCAAGTCACCCTGCATCCTCTCAGCATCCTCCTCACAGCTAACACTACTGCCCAGCTTCGTGTCATCCGCAAACTTGGAGATATTGCATTTAATTCCCTCATCCAAGTCATTAATATATATTGTAAACAACTGGGGTCCCAGCACTGAGCCTTGCGGTACCCCACTAGTCACTGCCTGCCATTCTGAAAAGGTCCCGTTTATTCCCACTCTTTGCTTCCTGTATGTTAACCAATTCTCTATCCACATCAATACCTTACCCCCAATACCGTGTGCTTTAAGTTTGCACACTAATCTCCTGTGTGGGACCTTGTCAAAAGCCTTTTGAAAATCCAAATATACCACATCCACTGGTTCTTCCCTATCCACGCTACTAGTTACATCCTCAAAAAATTCTATGAGATTCGTCAGACATGATTTTCCTTTCACAAATCCATGCTGACTTTGTCCGATGATTTCACCGCTTTCCAAATGTGCTGTTATCACATCTTTGATAACTGACTCCAGCAGTTTCCCCACCACCGACGTTAGGCTAACCGGTCTATAATTCCCCGGTTTCTCTCTCCCTCCTTTTTTAAAAAGTGGGGTTACATTAGCCACCCTCCAATCCTCAGGAACTAGTCCAGAATCTAATGAGTTTTGAAAGATTATCACTAATGCATCCACTATTTCTTGGGCTACTTCCTTAAGCACTCTGGGATGCAGACCATTGGGCCCTGGGGATTTATCTGCCTTTAATCCCTTCAATTTACCTAACATCACTTCCCTACTAACATGTATTTCGCTCAGTTCCTCCATCTCACTGGACCCTCTGTCCACTACTATTTCTGGAAGATTATTTATGTCCTCCTTAGTGAAGACAGAACCAAAGTAATTATTCAATTGGTCTGCCATGTCCTTGCTCCCCATAATCAATTCACCTGTTTCTGTCTATAGGGGACCTACATTTGTCTTTACCAGTCTTTTCCTTTTTACATATCTATAAAAGCTTTTACAGTCAGTTTTTATGTTCCCTGCCAGTTTTCTCTCATAATCTTTTTTCCCCTTCCTAATTAAGCCCTTTGTCCTCCTCTGCTGAACTCTGAATTTCTCCCAGTCCTCAGGTGAGCCACTTTTTCTGGCTAATTTGTATGCTTCTTCTTTGGAATTGATACTATCCCTAATTTCTCTTGTCAGCCACGGGTGCACTACCTTCCTTGATTTATTCTTTTGCCAAACTGGGATGAACAATTGTTGTAGTTCATCCATGCAAGCTTTAAATGCTTGCCGTTGCATATCCACCGTCAATCCTTTAAGTGTCATTTGCCAGTCTATCTTAGCTAATTCACGTCTCATACCTTCAAAGTTACCCCTCTTTAAGGTCAGAACCTTTGTTTCTGAATTAACTATGTCACTCTCCATCTTAATGAAGAATTCCACCATATTATGGTCAATCTTACCCAAGGGGCCTCTCACGACAAGATTGCTAATTAACCCTTCCTCATTGCTCAAAACCCAGTCCAGAATAGCCTGCTCTCTAGTCGGTTCCTCAACATGTTGGTTCAAAAAACCATCCCGCATACATTCCAAGAAATCCTCTTCCTCAGCACCTTTACCAATTTGGTTCACCCATTCTACATGTAGATTGAAGTCACCCATTATAACTGCTGTTCCTTTATTGCACACATTTCTAATTTCCTGTTTAATACCATCCCCGACCTCACTACTACTGTTAGGTGGCCTGTACACAACTCCCACCAGTGTTTTCTGCCCCTTAGTGTTATGCAGCTCTACCCATATAGATTCCACATCCTCCCGGCTTATGTCCTTCCTTTCTATTGTGTTAATCTCCTCTCTAACCAGCAATGTTACCCCACCTCCTTTTCTTTCATGTCTATCCCTCCTAAATATTGAATATCCCTGAACGTTGAGCTCCCATCCTTGGTCACCCTGGAGCCATGTCTCTGTGATCCCAACTATATCATAATCATTAATAACAATCTGCACTTTCAATTCATCCACCTTGTTACGAATGCTCCTGGCATTGACACACAAAAGCTTCAGGCGCTCTTTTACAACTCTCTTAGCCCTTATACAATTATGTTGAAAAGTGGTCCTTTTTGATGCTTGCCCTGGATTTGTCGGCCTGTCACTTTTACTTTTCTCCTTACTACTTTTTGCTTCTACCCTCATTTTACACCCCTCTGTCTCTCTGCACTGGTTCTCATCCCTCTGTTGTGAACTAACCTCCTCTCGCCTCGTCTCTTTAATTTGATTCCCACCCCCCAACCATTCTAGTTTAAAGTCACCTCAGTAGCCCTCGCTAATCTCCCTGCCAGGATATTGGTCCCCCTAGGATTCAAGTGTAACCCGTCCTTTTTGTACAGGTCACGCCTGCGCCAAAAGAGGTTCCAATGATCCAAAAACTTGAATCCCTGCCCCCTGCTCCAATCCCTCAGCCACGCATTTATCCTCCACCCCGTCGCATTCCTACTCTCACTGTCACGTGGCACAGGCAGTAATCCCAAGATTACTACCTTTGCGGTCCTTTTTCTCAACTCCCTTCCTAGCTCCCTATATTCTCCTTTCAGGACCTCATCCCTTTTCCTACCTATGTCATTGGTACCTATATGTACCACAACCTCTGGCTCCTCACCCTCCCACTTCAGGATATCTTGAACATGATCAGAAATATCCCGGACCCTGGCACCAGGGAGGCAAACTACCATCCGGGTCTCTGGACTGCGTCCACAGAATCACCTATCTGACCCCCTTACTATCGAGTCCCCTATCACAACTGCCCTCCTCTTCCTTTCCCTACCCTTCTGAGCTACGGGGCCGGGCTCTGTGCCGGAGGCACGGCCACTGTCACTTCCCCCGGGTAAGCTGTCCCCCCCCAACAGTACTCAAACCTATTGTTAAGGGGCACAGCCACCGGGGTACTCTCTATTACCTGACTCTTCCCCTTCCCCCTCCTAACCGTGACCCACTTGTCTGCCTCCCGTGGCCCCGGTGTGACCACCTGCCTGTAACTTCTCTCTATCAACTCCTCACTCTCCCTGACCAGACGAATGTCATTGAGCTGCAGCTCCAGTTCCCTAACGCGGTCCCTTAGGAGCTGCATCTCGCTGCACTTGGCGCAGATGTAGACGTCCGGGAGGCTTGGAGACTTTAGGGCCTCCCACATCCGACACCGAGAACAACAAACTGCCCTCACACTCATACTGCCCCTCTCCTCAAATAACAACAGAAAATGAATACCAAACCTTCCTCGCCTCGCCCGTTTCTGCCTAAGCCCGGTGAGCCGAAGCCCTTAAGCCTTCACTCTGCTCCCGGCTCACTCCACTGCCCGCAAACTCCGCTGCCCGCTGTATGAGGCTCTGTTCCTTTTAAATCTGCCGCGCTGCACTGCCCGACGTCACACGCCTGCGCAGTCCCGCCTCTCTGAACGCCGATGGAGAAAAAAACCCGAAAATTTCAAAAATGTCTTCCTCCGCACTCCCGCTCCGACTCTCAGACTTCCTTCTTCGAAATGTGCTCCCTGATCTGTGTCCACCTGGCCACCACCCATCCCTGGCCACCACCAGTCCTGCAGGAGAATCGTGATCGTGCTTTGCCTTCCCTGATGCATCATCCCATGATGTAACTTCAGTAGTATCTGTCTAATACATGGCAGTGCCACCACAACTCCTTTCTCACCAGGGGTCCAGCTCCCATCTAGTCCCTGCTTTGCTCACTTTCGGCTCTGTTTCTTCTTCTCTTCCTCCTCCACCTCTCCATATAATTTTACTAAACTTGCTTCGGTTGTTTCTTCCTGCACATTTGGAATTTCAATTGCCTCTTGTCCCACCACTGCCTTCTTCATATTGATGTCTGCCTACTCATTTCCTTTCTGCTCCTTAGTCTCCCCTTTTTGATGGGCCTTAACTTTGATTGCTGCCACCTCTGTTGGCAGACTCACTGCTTGGTGAATTTACAAATCCTCACTGCGCCCGTGCCATGCGATAATCATGCACCACCCCAAAGGCATACCAGCTGTCTGTATATTTATTCATTTATCTGCCTTTACTGTAGCACAGTGCTTCTATCAGGGCCACCAGCTCCACCACCTGAGCTGAACAACCCCCTGGCAGTGCTCCTGAACCTAATTTTTCATCTGTTTCCTTCACCATGGCCCACCCAGTCCATGGCTTCCTGTCTATATACCGCAGAGACCCATCTATAAAAATTACCTCTGCTTCCCCTTCCAGAGCTGTTTACCTCACATTGCTATCTTCTTCCTGCCCTATTTCCATTTGGCACTCGTGTGCCTTCCCCTCCGTTAGGATGGTGCTTGCGAAATTCATCCCTGTGTCCCTAACTATCATTAGTGACTTCTCTCTGGAGATGAGAACTGCCTCCCAAGCTGCCCTCCTGCTGTTGGTGACTGTGTTCAGGAGCTGGACAATGGTATGGGGTGTGTTTAGTATGAGTTGTCCCATCATTACCAATGGTTTGCTTACTTGTACTGCCCACGCAGCACAGTCTAAAGTTGCTATGCAGCAGGGAACGTCTGCTGCAAAAGATGTCTGTTTCATTGAATAATATGCCATTGGCCTTCTTGTGTCTCCATGATCCTGTACCACAACTGCATTGTAACACCCTCTCTCACTGCTGCAGTGTCGGTGAAAGGGACGTGCCACATCTGGTAATCCTAGCATGGGTGCAGAGACTAGGGCTTCCTTGGTATCTGTAAAAGCCTTTTCCTCGTCAGGCCCCCATCCTACTTCCTCCAGAGGCAGCTTCCCTCCTTTAATCAAGGCCTGTATCAGGGCCACTAGTGCTTAGAACCATGGTATGAAATTAATGGCAGTAATTGAGTAGACCCATTATATTCCTTCCTCCCCTTACCTTTACTGGGCAGGACATGAAGCTGATTTCAGAATGTTTGTCATCTGACATGTCCTTCCTTCCCTGGAGAATGGTGTAGCCTAGGTACTGTATGATTTGCTTCCTATCTGAGTCTTGTGTGGACTGATTTTAAACCCCTCACCTCGCAGTATCTCTAAAGCACTGGCTATTACCCCTAAATGACCTGCTTCATCTTCCAAAGCAATTAGTAGATCATCTACGTATTGTAAGGTGGTCGACCGGTAGGACATTAGACATTTCCAAAGACTGCACTCAGTTTTCCGATGACTCTGCCATGGTTGGATGCATCGGCAAGGGAGATGAGGCTGAGTACAGGGCTACAGTAGGAAACTTTGTCACATGGTGTGAGCAGAATTATCTGCAGCTTAATGTGAAAAAGACTAAGGAGCTGGTGGTAGACCTGAGGAGAGCTAAGGCACCGGTGACCCCTGTTTCCATCCAGGGGGTCAGTGTGGACACGGTGGAGGATTACAAATACCTGGGGATACGAATTGACAATAAACTGGACTGGTCAAAGAACACTGAGGCTGTCTACAAGAAGGGTCAGAGCCGTCTCTATTTCCTGAGGAGACTGAAGTCCTTTAACACCTGTCGGACGATGCTGAGGATGTTCTACGAGTCTGTGGTGGCCAGTACTATCATGTTTGCTGTTGTGTGCTGGGGCAGCAGGCTGAGGGTAGCAGACACCAACAGAATCAACAAACTCATTCGTAAGGCCAGTGATGTTGTGGGGATGGAACTGGACTCTCTGACGGTGGTGTCTGAAAAGAGGATGCTGTCTAAGTTGCATGCCACCTTGGACAATGTCTCCCATCCACTATATAATGGACTGGTTGGGCACAGGAGTACATTCAGCCAGAGACTCATTCCACCGAGATGCAACACAGAGCATCATAGGAAGTCATTCCTGCCTGTGGCCATCAAATGTTACAACTCCTCCCTTGGAGGGTCAGACACCCTGAGCCAATAGGATGGTCCTGGACTTATTTCCTGGCATAATTTACATATTACTATTTAATTATTTATGGTGCAACTGTAATGAAAGTCAATTTCCCTCGGGATCAATTAAGTATGACTATGACTATGTCTATGATCTTATGAAAAATGACTAGACTATTTGGAATCTCTGGGCGAGTCTGGTTCATGGATGCTCTGCTGCCCACCCAAGGTGAAGGCAAATCGGTCTTGAGACTCAGGTGCTAAGGGGATCCCCCAAAATCCATTAGCGACATTCAGGACTGAAAAAAACTTTATGTTCTGGAGACAGGCCATTCAGGAATGTTACAGGGCTCACTAGAATGGGATGCAATTTTATTCAGGGTGGTATGGTTTATTGTTAGCTGGGTTTATGATCCATCGGACTGCTTTACTGGCTGTATAGACAAGTTAGTAGTTGTTGCAAAGTCTCTGTCTTTTTGGAATCTATTTTCAGAGCTGCATTTTAAATTAAATCTACAATTTATATTCAGATTTGAAGACTGGTGGCTGAAGTCATTTGCTAAACGTAAATGTGCTAAAACCCAAAAATTGCTCTAACATCTGACATGCTTCACATTTCCAGCACTTTTTTCTAGCTTTAGATCCCAAGTTGTTGTGAATCTAAGCAACTTCTGACAGGTGGTACTTGCTGCAGCTCAGTTGGTAATGCACCTGCTTATCAGTTCATAGCTCATGAATTGATCTCCCAGTCTTCTTTGTTGAACAGAAAAAATCTACACTGGATTCAGAATTCAACTTGGGCAGGTGCAAAATGTTGCATTTGACAAGTTAAATCAGGGTAGGACTTGTGTCAGTGGAGTTTGACTGTGCTCAATCAGTGAACAGGAGCACAAGAAGAAGCAGCAATTTCACTTAGGTCCACAGCTCAAGATGAAAAAAGCCAGGGCTTCATGGCAGTTTTCAGAGTTGGACTGCACCCAGTGAGAGAGATTCAGAAGAAAGGGCAAATAAAAATAAGGCAAGGGCAAAAGGAGCAGCCATTGTTGGAGCGGTCATTGTACGAGTGAGCCAGTGTTAGGGTGGCTTTGACTCAGCAGGCTCGGGTGAGGTAAGTATCTAGTAAGTCACTTCTTCTTCTTCTTCATGCTTCATTCCTCATCTGTTAGAGCACAGTTACTGCAGTGGGAAAGGCTCCAGTAGCAATGTTTTGTTCCATGTTCAAGATGTGGGAATTCTGAGAGACCTCCAGCCTCCCAGATAACCACATCTGGAACAGGTGCACCGAGCTGCAACTCCTCAGGGGACATGTTAAAGAACTGGAGCTGCAGCTCGATACCTTCAGCTCAGTTGGGAAACTGAGGAAGTATACACAAGAGCTACAGGGAGGTAGTTACCTCTGGGTTGTAGAGGTAGGAAGTAGGCAACTGGGTGACTATCAGGTGAAGGAAGGAAAATGGGCAGCCAATGCAGAGCACCCATTGACCTCAGTAATTAGTATACCACTTTGGATACTGTTGAAGGGGAACCACAGCAACCGGGTCTCTGGCACCAAGTCTAGTGCTGTGGCCCAGAAGAGAAGAGAGGTGAAGAGGACTGTAGTAGTGAGAGGAGATTCCGTTGTTGGAGGAATAGAGGCGAGATACTGTGGATGCGATAGAGACACTTCGATGGTATGCTACCTCTCAGGTGCCAGGGTCAGGGATGTCTTGGATCAGGTCCATGGCATTCTTAAGGTGAAGGGTCAGCAGCCAGAAGTCTTGGTACATATTAGCACCAATAACATGGGTAGGAAAGATGAGGAGTTCCTGAGAAGGGACTTTTAGAGAGCTTGGTAGAAAGCTGCAAAGCAGAACCTCCAGGATAGTTATCTTTAGAATGCTGCCTGTGTCATGCATCAATGAAGGTAAGAAAAAAATGATTTGGCATATGAATGTGTGGCTGAAGAATTGGTGCAGGGGACATGAGTTCAAATTTCTGCATCATTGGGATCTTTTCTGGGGGAAGATATGACCTGTACAAAACGGATAGGTTACACACCTGAATATGAGTGGGTCCAGCATCCTTGCGGGCAGGTTTGATAGAGCTGTTCGAGAGGGTTTAGGTTAATTTGGCAGGGGGATGGGAACTGGAGTGATAGGGCTGAAGATGGTGTGGTTGGTTTACAAACAGAGGCAATGTGTAGTGAGACTGCTAGCTAAGATAGGCTGATGACAGGGCAAAATTGCAGTCAATGGGATGAGCTGCAATGCAAAAAGGGGACAAAATCAAAAAGGGTGATGAATACAGGACTGAAGATGCTATATTTGAATGCGTGCAATATACCGAATAAGCCAAGTGGAGCCTTCTGAATTTGTAGCAGAGTTACAGATTGACACGTATGATGTTATGGGCATCACTGAATGATATCTGAAAGAAGATTATAGATGGGAGCTTAACATCCAAGGACATACATTTTATTGAAAGGACAGGCAGGTAGGCAGAGAAGATGGGGTCGTTCTGTCAGTAAAAAAATGAAATCAAATGTTTGAAACAGGTGGCACAGGATCGGAAGGTGTAGAGTTGCTGTCTGTAGAGCTAAGAAGCTGCATATGTAATAAGACCCCGTTGGGAGTTATTGCAAATGTCCAAAGATATGGTCTATGAATTAGAGTGGTAGATAGAAAATGCATGTCAAAAGGGCAATATTATGATTGTCATGGAGGGATTTTAATATGCAGGTAAATTGGGAAAATTAGGTTGGTGCAGGGCTAATTTGTAGAATGCCTATGAGATGGCTTTTTAGAATGGCTCGTGATTGAGCTCACTAGGGGATGAACTATTTTGGACTGGGTGCTGTACAACAAACTGGAATTGATTAGAAAGCATAAGGTAGAAGAACCCTAAGGGACCAGTGATCATAATATGATAGAATTCACCCTGTCAACTGAGAAGGAGAAGCTAAATTCAGATGTATCAGCATTACAGTGGAGTAAAGAAAATTACAGAGACATGAGAGAGCAGCTAGCCAAAGTTGACTGGAAGGGAACACAAGTAGGGATGACAAAAGAGCAGCTATGGCTGGAGTTTCTGAGAGCAATTTGGAAGATGGAGGCAACATAAAAGCCAAACAGAAGGCATACAATGGAGCAAAAATTAGTGGGAAATTAGAGAATTGGGAAGCTTTGAAAAACCAACAAAAGGCAATTAAAAGGTGATAAAGAAATAAAAGATAAAATACAAAGGTAAGCTAGACAATAACAGTAAAGACAAGCAACACACATCAAAGTTGCTGGTGAACGCAGCAGGCCAAGCAGCATCTGTAGGAAGAGGTGCAGTCGACGTTTCAGGCCGAGACCCTTCGTCAGGACTAACGGAAGGAAGAGTGAGTAAGGGATTTGAAAGTTGGAGGGGGGGGGGGAGATCCAAAATGATAGGAGAAGACAGGAGGGGGAGGGATAGAGCCAAGAGCTGGACAGGGGATACGAGAGGATCATGGGACAGGAAGCCCAGGGAGAAGGAAAAGAGGGAGGAGGGGGAAAGGCCCAGAGGATGGGAAAAAGGTATAGTCAGAGGGACAGAATTCTGACATGTCTATCCACGGCCTCCTCTACTGTAAAGATGAAGCCACACTCAGATTGGAGGAACAACACCTTATATTCCGTCTGGGTAGCCTCCAACCTGATGGCATGAACATCGACTTCTCTAACTTCCGCTAAGGCCCCACCTCCCCCTCGTACCCCATCTGTTACTTATTTTTATGCACACTTTCTTTCTCTCACTCTCCTTTTTCTCCCTCTGTCCCTCTGAATATACCTCTTGCCCATCCTCTGGGTCCCCCCCCCTTGTCTTTCTTCCCGGACCTCCTGTCCCATGATCCTCTCGTATCCCTTTTGCCAATCACCTGTCCAGCTCTTGGCTCCATCCCTCCCCCTCCTGTCTTCTCCTATCATTTTGGATCTCCCCCTCCGCCTCCAACTTTCAAATCCCTTACTCACTCTTCCTTCAGTTAGTCCTGACGAAGGGTCTCGGCCTGAAACGTCGACTGCACCTCTTCCTAGAGATGCTGCCTGGCCTGCTGCGTTCACCAGCAACTTTGACGTGTGTTGCTTGAATTTCCAGCATCTGCAGAATTCCTGTTGTTAACAGTAAAGACAATATAGTTTCTTCAGATATATAAAATGTAAAAATATTTTGTATCGGTCTTCAGTGTGGGTGTGTGCCAGAAGTCTGAGAGTAGCATGGGGCAGAAGTGAGTGTAGTCACCATTACCAGGGAGAAGATGCCTGGGAAACTGAAAGGCCTGAAAGTAGATGAGTCACCTGGACCAGATGGTCTACTCCCCAGGGTTCTGAAGGAAGTAGCTGAAGAGATTATGGAGGCATTAGTAATGATCCTTCAAGTATCACTAGATTCTGGCATGGTTCCAGAGGACTGGAAAATTGCAAATGTCTTTCCACTCTTCAAGAAGGGAGGGAGGCTGAAAAAGGAAATAATAGGCCAGTTAGTCTGACTTCAGTGGTTGGGAAGATGTTGGAGTCAATTGTTAAGCATGTGGTTTCGGGGTACTTGGGGGCACATGTTAAAGTCAGCATGGCTTACTTAAGGGAAAATCTTGCCTGACAAATCTGATGGAATTCTTTGAAGAAATAACAAGCAGGATAGACAATGGTGGATGTTGCACACCTGGATTTTCAGAAGGCCTTTCATGAGGTACTACACATGAGGCTGCTAAACAAGTTAAGAAGCCATGGAATTTTACAAAAGACTCTACCACAGATAAAGCAGTGGCTGATTAGTAGGAGGCAAAGGAAGGGAATAAAGTGAGCCTTTTCTGCCTGGCTGCCAGTGACTAGTGGTTTTCCACAGGGGTCTGTGTTGGGACCACTTCTTTTTGAGTTATGTGTCAATGATTTGGATGACAGAATTGATGACTTTGTGGCCAAGTTTGCAGACAATACAAAGATAGATAGAGAGACAGGTAGTTTTGAGGAAGCAGAGAGGCTACAGAAGAATTTAGACAGATTCGGAGAATGGGCAAAGAAGTGGTAGATGGAATACAGTGTCAGGAAGTGTATGGTCATGCATACATAGAAGAAATAAAAGTGTAATTTTTTTTGTAAATAGAGAGAAAATACAAAAAAAAACGAGGTGCAAAGGGACTTGGGAGTCCTTATGCAGGATTCCCTAAAGATTAATTTACAGGTTAAGTCTGTGGTGAGGAAGGCTAATGCAATGTTAGCATTCTTTTCAGGAGGACTAGAATATAAAAGTAAGGATGTAATGTTCAGGCTTTATAAGGCACTTGTGAGACCCCATTTGGTGTATTGTGAACAGTGTTGGGCCCCTCATCTACGAAAGGATGCGATTACATTGGAGACGATTCAAAGGAGGTTCACAAAAATGATTCCGGGATTGAAAGGCTTATCACATAAGGAGCTTTTGATAGTTCTGGGTCTGTACTCAATGGAATTCAGAAGAATGAGGGATGACCTTATTGAATCCTATCAAATGTTGAAAGGCCTTGATAGAGTGGATGTGGAGAGGATGCAGAGAGGATGTTTCCTATAGTGGGAGAGCCTAAGACCAGAGGACACAGCCTCAGAATAGAGGGATGTCCAGATTGAATGGAGATGAGGCAGAATTTCTTTAGCCGGAGAGTAGTGAATCTGTGGAATTCATTGCTACAGGTGGCTGTGGAGGCTAAGTCATAGAGTAAATTTAACGCAGAAGTTGATGGATCCTGATTAGTCAGGGCATGAAGGGATAAAGGGAGAAGGCAGGAGATTGGTGATGAGAGGGAAATAGATCAGCCAGGATGAAATGGCGGAGCAGACTCGGTAGATCAAATGGTTAATTTTGCTCCTATGTCCTTTGGTCTTATAGTCTAATAGATAGATAATAGATAATGGAGACTGTTATTGAAGAGGATTACAAGTACATAGTTCTCAGAAAAGTGGCATCATGTATAAGGCATTTGATATGTTAATTTTATAGGTCAGGGAACTGAATATAATAATTAGGACGGGGTAGGCAACCTACGGCCGGCGGGCCACATCCGGCACACAAAGGTATTTTGACGAGCCCGTGAGCAAATATTGGTATACTATGCTTATCCGGCCCGTGAGTGACTTTTCCTTATTCTGAGTGTTTCACATGACCACACTGATGGACATGCATGCTGTCTTGTTACACTGGCCCCAGGTTCTGTTTTGTTCCAACCCAAACACTGGTATATATGAATGACGGGAAGGCAGACGACCTTATTAATATATATTAGATACTCTCCATGCACGCGCAGGTTTTCAGATGGGATTGTTCAAATTTGTAAACAGAAACAGCGTCACTGTGTTTTAACAAGAAATCCACGCTAAATATCCAGATATTTACATGTGCTACGATACTTGTTGAATAACTCGCATTTCGAAATAAAATCAAAGAAAAAGTTCGAATGGCAATGAATGCAAGACACAGGAAGGGTAGACGCTGAGTGCCGAAAAAGCAGTGAAAATGATGGAAATACCCGTGCCAGCTATGAAGTCGCAAAACGTATTGCAGAAAAGATGAAGCCTTTTACGAATGGAGAGTTTGTCGATGTTTACTGGCAGTGGTGGATATTGTTTGTCCTGAAAAGGAATCTTTATATGCATCTATCAGCCTGTCAGCAAGAATGATCACACGGCGAGTTGAAGAAATGTCAGCAGATGTTAAAAGTTGTTTAAGGGATGCCTGCAACGAATTGCATTTTTTTCAATCGCGCTCGATGAGAGTACAGACTTCAGAGACACTGCTCAACTTGCAGTGCTTGTGTGAGGAGTGACCTCAATTTCTCAAATCTTTGAAGAGTTTATTCAATTAATTCCTATGAAGGACACGGTTACTGGAGCAGACATTTTTGAAGCTTTGCTGAAAATGATGTCAGAAATGAAACTTAATCTTTTGAAGCTAATTGGCATCACAACTGACGGGGCACCAGCAATGGTGGGACAGAAAAACTAAACTGAGTTCTTTGATTACTAATTGGCATCCTTGGTTAAGCACAAATGATTTTCTAGCATGTGTTATTCATTAATTTGAGGCAAAACATAACTAGATGTATTTAAATGGATAATTCCCATATTTCAAGTTCATATGGCATTTATCTGGCTCATAATTCGCGATCCGGCCCACAGAGGCAAAAAGGTTGCCGACCCCTGAATTAGGACATCATGTTACAAATGCACAAAATGTTGGTGAGACTGCATTTGGAGTATAGTGTGCAGTTCTGGTTACCTTGCTATAGGAAGAATAGCATTAAGATGGTAAGAGTGCAGAAAAATTTGACAAGGACTTTACCAGAACTGGAGAGCTTACTTTATAAGGAGAGTTAAGGGGAGTTTTTTCTTAATTTCTCTCCCCCCCCCCCTTAAGTGCAGGAAGCTGAAGGGCATATATAAGGAGAATTGTCACAGCCTTTATTGCAAGGCAGCAGAACTTAACTAAAAGACATCAATTTAAGGTGAGAACCAGGAGACATTCCTCCAAGACATAGGGTGGTGGTTATGTGGAACCAGCTGCCAGAGGAATTGAAGAAGCTCAGAGAATATGAGGCAAGTGGCACCAGCTTTGACAGACATCTTGGTAGGCATGGACAAGTGGAGGTAAAGGGCCTCTTTCCATGTTGTATGACTCTCTACAACTATCCAGTGCTGCATTGACGATAGATTTGCACTGTTGCTGAGTCAGTTTTTTGATGAATCATTAAACTGATTCCCATTCTACCCTCTTAAAAACTTAACAAAACCATTTTTAAAAGCACAGAGGGCTTAATTTCAGTTTCAAGCCAATATTTCTCTATCAGTCACAAAAACTGATCATGGTTTATAAAGTGATTATACTATTATGTCTATAGAGCTGTCTCTGACATCCAAAGGTTGTAAAAACCATAATAGTAAATGGAAGTGGGATTCAGTTTATTTTTTATTTGCCTATTCCTTTACTTCCTCAGTTGCTTTACTTTCCTGTAAGTGGAAAATCATTCCTGCTTCCCAATTGCCAAGTTCAGAATCGCTCCCAGTAAGACTGCTTCCTGCATTCCATGGTACAGTAGTCTAAAGTGTGAGGTCCAAAGTAAATGACACCCAGAAGGAAACAATTTGCATCATGATTGATGGGTATTTTCTTAATGTGTAATAAATAGGTTAGCCATCACACGGTCTACTTGTTTAAACTTCAATTCACAAAGAGAAACAGTTGAAATATGATTCTTCACTGCAAAAAATCAGTTGTAGAAAGTTACTTTGGCTGTGGCAAGAGTATCAAGTGATAAATTGCTCCTTCTTTTCATCTCTGTGAGCTACGGATCCAATCAAAACAATGAGGTGCAAGACTTCTCTGTACAAGGATTCTACCAGAAATAGACTTGGGTTGACTAAACCCAGAACAGTAGCTGTCAGCATTGACAGTGTAGATTGGATCGTCTGCAAATGGAGTGTAATGTATGCAGGCAGCAAGAAGGAGAACAAAATGTTTACCTCTGCCGGCACAGGTAGGGTATAGTCGGTGTGAACTAAAACTCCTCTCAGATTGTTAGTACACAACAAAGCATTTGTTTGTTAATTTTAAATCTAGATTATGTCAAGTCTATCGATAGAAAGTTCTGTATATAATATATACAATTCTCTAGGCCTGTTTCTTCCTCTGTGTGCTCAGATTACAGATAGCTGTACTTCTCAAAGATGCTAAAACTGGAAATCTTAAAACTTAAAAAAAAACTGCACATGCTAGAAATCTGAAGTAGCAAAGATGCTCACTTACTGTCGAGCCCGCTGAATCTGCCAGCATCTTTTGCTTTTATCTTAAAACCAACATCCTCTGTTCATGGTCGTCTGCATGTATGTGCATCATATGACAAGGCACATAAAGGAGAAAAGAATAATTAAAGATGCACACTGCATTCTGCTGGAGCACAGGATTTGGGTCATTTGTGAGCAATTCCATTTTCATCCTTGTATCTTGATTATACTTTTAAAATTAGTACTTCCCAATTGTGTAGTGATCCTGCAATATTTTTGTCTCTATGGATCATAATTCAGCTGTACAGTAAGGTTTGTAATTATTAATTGCATTATTTCATCTTCATTAGGGAATATGTTTTCCTTATCCATATATTCTTAACTGACAATCATGTTTCTTACATTATAATAATTAGTACTATTCAAAATGTACTTTATTATACAATATGATTTTATATATTCAGATAATCCTTTATTCTACCTACCACTCTCTCCCACCTAAAGCAAACATGCTTCTCTCTTTCTAACTTCTGATGAAGGGTTCTAAACCTGAAATGTTGAATGTTTCTCTTTCTAAAGGTGCAGCCTGAACTACTGAGGTCCTCCTGTTTTTATTTCCAATGCCCTAGGACCGCATCTCTGCTTGATTTTTCTTCTCTTTAAGCTTCTATATTAGTGGTCACCAACCTTTTTAAGCCCAAGATCCTCTACCTCGACCTCAGTAAAAGACAAGATCTACCTACTAAATCGTTTAGAGAAAAACAATTGTACTTCCAATTTGAGGCCTTTTATTTGGGTGAATTGTATTTGAATTACACAAAATACTTCTGTCAAACTGTCAAATTAATTCAAACAGGAAAACACTGTAACTAGCATATCAAACAGGCCATAGCTGTTTTTCTTTAAGAATATTGCAATACTTCACACCTTTAATTCTAAGTTTCATTATTTAATTTTATTTCAACACGAAAAATAAATGAATAAAAATTGACTGTTGCACTCAATGTGATGACTGGGGCTGCATACTTTCTGCTAGTTCCCTGAAATTTGGCTCATAACTACAGACGGCCAGTCTGAGACAGTCTGTGAGGTGTAGGGTTGCCAACTGTCCCGTATTCCCCCGCTAAAGTAGAGCGTTCCTATGAAACCTTTCGTGCTGAAATGCTTTACGCCGAAGAAGCAATTACCATTAATTTATATGGAAAAAAACTTTTGAGTGTTCCCAGACCCAAAAAAATAACTTACCAGATCATACCAAATAACACATAAAACCTAAAATAACACTAACATATAGTAAAAGCAGGAATGAGATGATAAATATACAGCCTATGTAAAGTAGAAATAATGAAGATTAAGCCAAAACCGACTCGTGGGGTAAAAAAATCGGCACATACGCGCATGCGCACACAGGTGCCCGCGCAAGGATTCATGGTCATGGTAGTCTTTCTCGGGGTAGACGCAAATGTCCTGTGATTTGACTGCTACTTTTGTCCCTTATTTGAGAGTGAGAAAGTTGGCAACCCTAGTGAGGTGTCTGTCAATAAGTCAGCTCCTGTACTTAGATTTAATAATTTTCATCTGCGAAAATGCAATTTCACATAGATAAGCTGACCCGAAGTAGGCACTGACTCTTAGTGCTATAAAACCAATGTGCACACGGCACATTGCTCGGGTCCATCAGTAGTAATTGCCACCAGTTTATGAATGGGGATGTCATTTTCATGGGCATTTTTTTAAAACTCATTGTAAATATCCTCACCTCTCGTTCTTTCTTTTAATTGCCAAAGAGTGAGGAAGCCCTCCTTTGTTGTAAAATCCTGGAAAGCCATTCTGACAAATACAACAAGCTGAGCTGTTTGCATTACATCCAGGGATTCATCGAACTGTTGAAAAATATCCACGTCCTCCAACAATGACTCTACCCTCCTTTTCACTGTTGCAGGGCCAAGCAGTATACTATGTATTGCGGTTGTGATGCCGTTTTTGTTTTTAAAGTCATTAAAAACAGTCTCTGTGGTAATGACCATTGCTTCCTTGAATAAATCGCCATCTGTAAAAGGCTTCTTGTGTTTAGCCGAAAGGTGACTTACATGAAATTATGCTTCAATAGCAGCCTTATTTTGAGCAGCATGTTTTGTGGAAAACGATTGCTGGGCCTTCAACCCTGATTTCAGTTCAACTTTCCAGGCACGAATTGCGCTCTTTGGGGGGTAGGTGTCTTTAAATTTCTGGTGGTTGGTGTTGCGGTGCCGCTCCAGATTCCCCCTTTTAGTCAGTGCTTGTGTTTGGTGGCACAACATACATACACACTTGTCTTTCACCAAGGTAAATACAAATTCCTCTTCCCATTCTGGATGGAATTTGTATGTTTTCACCTTCTTTCATGGAGCCTCCGCTATGCTATCAGGATATCACGAGCGATTGCCGATTGCATCGCCTCTGATCTGGGCTGACATTTATGTCCCAGGCAGCACCTAATTAATTAGCTTGTTTATTTCGGCTTTTTTTCTTAAAGATGTGCTGTGTGCATCCCGACTACCGCTGCACCACTGCCTGCTTCGCGGCCCGGAGGTTGGGGACGCTGCCGTATATTGATGTTTGTGACAGTCTGTACTCTTATCTAATCTGATTGGTCACTTTGATGCAGCACAGGCTACGCTGAAAATGCAGTGCATAGCGGGGGAACTACACACGTGCGCACTAGGCAGAAAGAACGGAACTAAACCCCCGCAACCCGGAAACAATCTCTCTTTACAAACAGCTTTTTAGAGAAAATATTGCTATATTACCATTATCCTAATTAGTATTACTTTTATAATGCTCACATTACAACAGCATCTGTGTATTTATTTTTGATTTTTCTTCAGGATCTACTGGGAAAGTCTCAAAGATTGACCGGTCGATCGCGATCGACGGGTTGGCGACCCCTATTCTATACGGTCTGCATCCTCTGTTCTTCAAAGTAATGTATTTCAAATCATACATTTGTGTTGTGTGTGCATCAGCAGGGAGCACATGTCCAAGGAGTGCTATCACAAGAAAGCAGCATCCATCATCAAGGACCCCTACCATCCGTGCCGACTATGCTCTCTTCTCACAGCTGGCATCAGAAAGAAGGTACAGAAGCATTAGGTCCCAAGCAACCAGGTTCAGGGACAGTTATTAGAAACATAGAAACATAGGAAACCTCCAGCACAATACAGGCCCTTCAGCCCACAAAGCTGTGCCGAACATGTCCCTACCTTAGAACTACCTACGCTTACCCATAGCCCTCTATTTTTCTAAGCTCCATGTATCCATCCAGAAGTCTCTTAAAAGACCCTATCGTTTCCGCCTCCACCACTGCTGCCGGCAGCCCATTCCACGCACTCACCACTCTCTGTGTAAAAAGCTTACCCCTGACAACTCCTCTGTACCTACTTTCAAGCACCTTAAAACTATGCCCTCTCATGTTAGCCACTTCAGCCCTGGGGGAAAAAGCCTCTGACTATCCACACAATCTTGTACACCTCTATCAGGTCACCTCTCATTATTACCCTTCAACCATCAGGCTGCTGAACCAGCATGGATAACTTCACTCACCTCATCTCAGAAATGAGGCCACAACCTACGGACTCACTCTTAAGAATTGTACAACTCATGCTCCCAACATTATTTATTTGTTTTTTTTTAATTTGCACAGTTTGTCTTTGTTTGAACATTGGTTGTTTGTCATTCTTTCTTTGTGTGTAATTTTTAATGGATACTATTTCATTTCTTTGTTTTCCTGTGAATGCCTGCAAGAAAATGAATTTCAATGTAGCAATTGGTGATGGATATATACTTTGTTAATAAATTTACTTTGTACTTTGAAATTTTGCTATATTGTCTTAGTTGTTTTTCCAGTTTGTTTTGTTTCTCCAGTTTGTCCTCTTCTACCTTTCAGTTGATGTTCATTCTATTTAAAACCTTTGATTTTAAACATCCATTTTTAACTAAACTTCCTCTCTAAAGAAGCAACTCCATTTTCCCTAGCCATTCCCCAAAACTATACTACATCTTTGAGTAAATATTATGTAGTTCATCCTTAAGGGTGGCTCCCAAAACATCCTTTCCTTTCTACCTATATTTATTTCATCCAGTATCCTCATTTATCATGGCTTTGGCATATCCTCCTCTTTGGTTTCTGTCCACAAATAGATTTCCATTTTAGTCCACAATCATTCTGTCGTTTCTCTGATAATCCTTTTACTATTAATATGCTTATAGAAGACCTTTAAATACTCTTTTGTGTGATGCGCTAATCTATTCTCACACTTCACGCCTATTTCCCTTTCCACCTCTCCTTTGTGTGTGTTTTTCCCTCATCTAAATTCTTCATATCAGCAAATTGTAATCTGCCATACACAGCCCCAATCTCCTGCTCATTTGTTATCTATGTACCAGTAGTCCCAGTTTCCTCCCCACCGCTCCTTGTGAAAATGTTCCCAGACTGCGTTCAAGCCAACTTTTCTTTGAAAGCTGCTGTTATGTTTCCCATTGGCAGTCTTTATTCCGGGTGAGACCTTTTTTCAGTTTGATGAACTTAGCTCTCCTTTAGTTAAGTGATCTTTTTTCTTTTGTTCTTTGTCCTTTTCATATCCAGATCTTATGATAATTCCGGAAAATCAGGTGGTGCTAATTTAGAGGGAAAAAAACAGACTAATATTATCAACTCAAGGGGCCACTACAGACAAGTTAATGTTTCCATGGTGACACCTTTGGTTTTATTGTTGGTGAAAGAGGAAGATGGTTCCTGGACAACGACCATGTACTAACGTTTCCAGGAAATTCAATATTCAAATTCTTTTACTGCACAAGTTTCATGGACAGCTTTATTAATTACTATTGATACCTTTTATATTGTTGATGGACTTTTACTATGTTGCTATATTCTTGTTTGATTATTAGTTTTTACAAGTGGCAGTATTCTTTTTGTTTTAAATTGCATTGCATCTCCAGATCTATATTTATTTGTAACATGTAACTGGTGTAATGAATTATGTTTCTCTTTTATGTTTCAACCTATCAGATGATGTGATTAACATTAGATCTAACTGGATGATCTTGCTAACTCAGAGGATGGATAACCTGGCTCTTCTCTTGGTGACCTGCCATTTTGGTGCCTCCCCTTTGCTTAAAAAAAAGGGAAACAGTTTAAAATTTGGTACCAGCCTTTCTTGAGTGAAATTGTGAAATACTTCTACACAAAAGGTGACAGAAGTTTAAACCACTTGTGTCATCATCTTCTGTCAGCTCCACCAGTAAAGTCTTATTTGACTTGGTCTTTGTCTGGAACTTCCCCCCTTGACCTTACTGCCATGGGTGACCCTACTAGGAACGAGTGCCAGATGGCTAAACTCCAGGTGCTATCACTCCCAGGATCTCAAGAATTCACAAGTCTCTTCACCACAATGAGGTGGCAATCCTTTGAGAAGAATTAAATTCCTGAACCATTTAGATGAAGGTCTTTGGATGAGTTATCATGGTAGAAACTTGAATACAGATGCTATAAAGTGAAAAACTATCTCACGCACATCAAGCATTGCTAATAAATACAAAAGTTCACAAAAACTAATACAAAGGGGGCAATTATTGAAACATTTGCAATTTGGCTTCAAGAACAATGAGGATAGATTATTCTTGTCCTGGTGAAGGGTCTCGGCCCAAAACATTGAACATTTATTCAGCTCAAGAGGTTCTGCCTGACTTGCTGAGTTCCTCCAGTACTTTGTGTGTGTTGCTGAAGATTTTCAGCATCTGCAGAATCTCTTGTATTTACTATTACTCTCTTGTTCACTTAATCACACGCTGTACAAGGGCATCGTTCTTGCAAGTTTATAAGGCATGACCTACCCTGAACAAAAGTAGGCCATGCCTTTTCAAATGCACAGGAATCCTATCCCTCAGTGTCTGCTCCAATAGCTTCTCTACCACTGCTATGAGGCTCACTGGCCTATAATTACCTGGATTATCTTTATTTCCTTTCTTGAACAAAGGCACAATATTTGCTACTCTCCAGACCTCTGTGGTCTTTCCCGTTGCAAATGAGGATACATTAATCCTTGTCAAAGGCCCAGCAATCTCCTATCTTGCTTCTTTCAATATTCTGGGATATATGCTGTCAAGGCCCAGGAAAGTTAATACTTTTCAGAAGACCCAGCACAATCTCCTCCTTAATCTTCAAGTACCAGCATGTCCAACTGTCTGTACTCTTCTCCAAATCCTTCTCAGTAAGTACCAGCACAAACTATTCATTTAATACCTCAGCCACTTGTTCGGATTCCAATCACAAATTCCCTCCATTATTCTTGATTATACCTACCCTTTCATCAGTTATCCTTTTTTTCTCAATGCAAGTATAAAACACCTTGAGACTGTTCTTGATCCTGTTCATTAAGGACATTTCATGTCCCCTTGGAGACTTCCTAATCTCCTGTCCCAGCACTTTCCTACTGTCCTTATATTCTACAAGGGCCCAGTCTGATTTTTGCTATCGAAACCTTCTGTATGCTTGATTTTCCTTCTGGATTAAATTTAGGACCTCCCATATCATCTAAGGTTCTCTTATCTTACCGTTCTTGTCCTTACTTCTTACCAGAACATACCGATCCTGAACTCTGATCAGCTGGTCCTTAAACAGTTCCCACGTGTCAAACCAGGATTTGTCCAACAGCAGCTACTTCCAATCAGTACCCCTTAGCTCCTCTCTTACTGTTATATCTTGCCCTTTCCCAATGTTTGTACTTTCCTACAAGATCCAATTTTATCCTTACACATCACTATCTTAAAACATAATGAATTCTGGTCACTATTCCAAAATACGTAACCATTATAATTTTGTCACCTGGCCTGCCTCTTTTTGCAAAATTATTTCTAATATGCCCTCTTCTCCAGCTGGTGTCTCCACATACCATTGCACAAATCTCTCTTGGATGCACTGAAGAAATCCTGCCCACCTAAGCACCTCAGTTCCAGTCAATATTAGGAAGGTTAAAGTCCCCAACTATGACAACCCCATTGTTCCTGTAACTTATTATGATCTGTTTTCATATCTATTTCTCCACCTCTCAGTAGCTATCGGGGAGGCTATAATATAACCCAACCCCATCAGCAATAATTTCACCTCCACCCAAATTGCCAATACGGATGAGCCCTCCAGCGTGTTCCCTCTGAATATGCCTGTGCCATTCAGCAGTGCTACCTCTCCACCTCTTTAATCCCCGTCTCCATCACATCTAAGCACAGTGAAACCCAGCAATGTTGAGCTGATCGTCCTGTCCCTCATGCAACCAGGTATCTGTAATGGCAACAACATCATTAGTCCATGTACTGATCCAGGCTCTAGGTTCACCCTCCTTACCCATGATCCTCCTGGCATTGAAATAAGCACACTTTTGGCCAGCAGTGTTTATTAACCTGCCCTTTGTTGTCTTTCCTTTCAGTCCTACTTGCCATCAACCCTTCTACCTATTGCCCTGCTGCTTTGGTTCCTATTGTTCACCACTCTAAACTCTCCTGAGCTGCACTAGCAGACCTCTCGGTGAGGATATTGGTCCCCCTCCAGTTCTTCTTCACACAGGCCTGGAATAGAGCCCAATGATCCATAAATCTGAAGCCCTCCTTCCTGCACCAGCTCCTTAGCCTCATAATAATCTGCACTATGTATCTTTTCTCACCTCATTAGCATGTCACATGCACAGAGTAATCCAGAGATTACAACCCTGAAAGTCCTGCTTTTTAGCTTTTTATCTAGTTTTCAGCAGTACCTCATCCCTGCTCCTGTCTATGTCATTGGTACGTATATGGACCAATATTGGCATCTCTGGCTGCTAATCCTCCCTGTTTGCACTATGAAACGTTCCTGACCCTGGAACCTGGGAGGCAGCACATCATCCTGGAGTTTCGATTGTGGACACAGAAACACCTATTTGTACCCCTTACTACTGAGTCCCTCTCATTATTGCTTTGCCTAATTTCATTCTTCCCTTCCTTGCTTCAGAAACAGGCACAGTGGCACTAACTCAGTTGCTGGTGCTGGCCTCTAAAAGGCCATCTCCCACAACAGTATCCAAGGGGTACGTACACCTGTTGCTGAGAAGATTGGCCACAGGGGAATCCTGCACTATCTGCTTACTCCCCTAACTTCTCCTACTGGTCACCCTTCCAACCATAGCCTACATCTAAGGAGTGATCACCTCACTAAAACTCTCATCAATGAACTACTCAACCTCCTGGGTTTCCATGACGTGTTCTGTCAGGAGGCTCAGCTGAGTGTATTTCCAACAGATGTACTGAACAGGAAGATGGCAATTTCCTCACCTTTTCATATCTTGGAGGAGAAGCATTCCACTGCCCTGACTACCATTTTGTCTACACTAGGTCAAATATCATCGGTCAACAGGAAAATAAAAATCTTATCTGTTTTTACCTGCTGTACACCTGCCCCTCCTTTCCGAAGCATCTTGAGCCAAAGCCTCAGCTCCCCACTCTTACACCAGCCCACTCTCAAAATGGCCGCTCTGCATTACCTTACCTTCCTTTGATTGACTAATTGGCCACACACCCAGCCAATCATAAGCAGTGTACTAATTCTGTTTCATGCAAGGAACAACACAGAACATTAATGGGGCCTAATTCCAGCCTGGAGAGATGATTTAGCAGCTTACAGCAGTTTCTGACATGCTGGGAACTCAAGCAGTGTATCTATATGCCTATACAAGGTGCAGCAAGGCCAAATATTAATCATAAACTGCTTGAAATATTTTTAATCAAACACAAAATTGTTAACAAGTCAAAGTTAAACAGGAAAAATGTGGTAGGTACCTATAACACATCATCTGGGAAAGTAGTAGAAGCAGAAATGATAGTAATGTTTAACAGGCATTTAGAATGGCACAGGAACAGACAGGAAATACCTGGGGTTACACACTGACTTATGTCCTTTGCGGGAATGGGACCCACTCTCGGAGTTTCATGACTGGCCGTTATTCGATATGCCAAGGATGCGGCCTAAGAGATTAGCTCACCTTCGGAGTTCCGGGATCTTGTGGCTCTGGAGATGGGTGGACCAAAGGTCGATGTCTCTGCAGGAATCTGGGGTGCTGTGGGAGATGGAAGTTCGAAAGCAGCCAGCTGACTATGTGCCCAGAGACCCGAGATCTTTGGGCACAGGGCACGAAAAAAGCGATGCAATTGACTTTTAACATCGTAAATCAGCAAGTTGTTTGCTATGTCTCCCCTCTCACTGTGAAATGGAGACACCTCTTTCTCCCTTATTAGGGAGAGAGAGAGCCCGTGGTATGTTGAATACTGGGTGAACAAGTAGTCTTTCGGGCACTGTAAGTCTGTGTCTTTATTGATGCTTTGCTGCACGTTTGAGTGCTCAGTGTTGGGCACCAATGCTCTTTTTTGCTGGTGGGGAGGGGGGAATGTTGCTTGCTGTTGCTTGCGGGGGAGGATGGAGCGGGGGGGGCTTTGGGGTTCTAACATTTAACTGTCATTCACTCTTTGGGGCACTCCTCTGCTTTTCGTGGATGGTTATGAAGAAAAAGCATTTCAGGATGCATATTGTATACATTTCTCTGACATTAAATGTACCTTTGAAACCTTTGATACAGACCATGTGCCAGCAGATAGGATTAATTTCGACTAACATCAAGGTTGGAGTAACTATGGGGCAAAGGCTCAGTCTCTGAGCTTCATCGCTCTATGTTTCCCTTGTCAGCACCGAAAATTGGCCTTAGTGCACAAAGTTTGCAAAGCCTTCAGGTGTTAAGTATCAAAATTCAAAAGCACAGCAGAATTTTGAGACAGTCCCATGAAAGGAATGTGATTTACCCCTGCAGATCTTCATTCACCATTGGTTTAATGTGCCCTTTCCAAACCTTCCAATCTGCGCCTTGTAAGGCATGAAAATGCCCAATGCAGGTCTGAGTCGACATTTCCTCCCCTCCCCAAAACACAGCTACTTCTACACCACCTTGTTTACACACCTCTTCAAATTCATTATCAGTAGCTCCAGACTGTACCAGAGGGTGCATGCATTCTGATGCTTTGTTGCTGGATTTATTAAACATATCCCCAACTTTTATTGGGCTCTATGTGGCAATGGAAAGCTAATTGATCAGTGGTGCCGTTGGTCTGGACAGAACAGGAGTATCTATCCGGCCCCAAAGGCAGCTGAATAATGAGCTCGTAGGGGTTAGGACAAGCATATTGATTGAGTACATTTCCCCTTGTTCATACTTTCTAACTACATCCTGCCAGACTCTCATGCAGACAGTGGCACAATTGAGCCCACACTAACAATTAACAGGTACCAAGTTCACTGATCTGAGAAAGTGAGAGGCACCTATATTTATGTAGGAAAATCAACCCCTCAGAATATTCTGAAGTCAATAATTACATGATTAAGAAATGCCACTACCACAAGGACCACAGTGGTTTGCTGGAAAGGACTAAACAAGAGAGGGCCTAAAATAGACTTTTATTTGCATCAGCTTGAAAAATTAACTGTTTCTTTTTCCTGATTCTGCCTGACTGCCGGGTGTTTTCCCCACATTTTCTGCTTGAATTCCAATGTCAGCAGGCTTCTTCCATCAAAAAGGAAATTCAAAACCACTCTAAGAGTGGCATTTATAAGAGTAAATACAAAGAGTACCTGATATCCGTTGCCAAAATACCTTTATACCATATACAACCTTTAGATTTATTTCAGGCAGCCACAAGAAACACAAAAGGAATTCACAGAGAAAAACACAACACAAAGACAGTCATATACCTAATGTATGAAAAAGAAATAATAAATTGTGCAAACAATTAAAAAAACAATCAACTCTGTTAGAGTGGATTCTTTTTGGGTAGATGATTTGTTAACACTTAAATGACTTTGGCCACCAGACTTCTATTTTAACTGTTTGACAAAGGACTGTGGATTGAGTCCACCACAATGGGCTTCCTAAAAGGTGTAAATACCAGATGCTTCTGGTGCCTGATGCTGTAGTTTTGAAGGCAGTATCACCTATACATTATAAATATTAATTGTATGAATTGTCTTCTATGTTAGCACGGAAATGCCAAATAAATGTATTGCAGACTTGACTTACATTCCTAAAGGCTGTAGATACCAACCCAGACATGTTGGCGTCAGGAGGAAAGGATGGTGTGAGATTTTGTATGTAGCTTCAATAGGAAGCATTGTCTATGCATTGTCTGTAACGGTTTAAGTAGCGATTGCCTTTGTGTTTAGCATATAAATATCGAGCCCACATTTAGCTAGCAGACCTTTCTGCGGAAAGCATCTCGAGATGCCTGCTGTACCTTGTTGTGTCGAATAAAGAAGCTGCTTTGTATCTACCAGTGACTCTGTCTCTCCGGTGAGTTCATCCATGCTACAACAAACTCTATAGCTGCTGTAGGCCTGAGCTGTGGAGCCAGGTTCAGTAAAGTGCCCCCAGAGTAGTGAGCTGAACACTGGCTTGTCCTCATGCTTATGAAGGGAGAAGCTGTTTAAATTCCGTTTTAACAGCTTCTCCCTTCATAAGCATGCACTCTATTGGTCAAACAGTAGGATGCTAACAACTCTAACTCCAATCAAGAACAACTTATGCACAAGAGAAACATTTATTACTAATTAGAAAACAGCATCGATTGATTTTAAGGATAAATAATAAGCTCAGATTGACCTTTTCAAATTACAACAGAAAATAGGTTCTAGTTAGAGAGAGTGAGATTTTCTATGAAGTGTTTGAAACCACTAATTGTTTTTGATGGACTAGATTAGGTAAACCTGTTTCTTTTGCTGAAGAATTGGTAAAAAGAGGAGACCAGTGAAAAGAGTGTATGAGTATTTTTTGAAATGTGTAACACATGGGGGACATCAAATTTAGCAACCACTTTTAAAGAGAACGGGAAAATCTGAGGAGAGAGCAACATGAAATTAACTGGCTTTCAAGCACCCAGCAGAATTATGATGGGCTGAATGTCCTCTTCCTACACTATCTTTTGATGATCCCCTCTAAGCACAGTGGAAAAAAAAAACTTGAAATAGCACTTCCATGGCTCTTAATACTCTTGGAATTTCCTTAAGGGATCCCAACCCCATTTGATAATAATCTAGTACAAGACGTTCAGCAACAGCCTCTTCCTGTCACACAAATTATCTCCTTATTATTTCTGTGCAGCAGTTTTGCATGGAAGCTCTTAAATTCCATTTCTCCCCATATCTAAGAACATTATATTGCAGATGCTTGAACTGGCTTTGGCAGGTTTTCACAAGCTAAGCAATCTAATGATTCAGAAGAATTAAAGGATTATTATTTTATATATGGAGAGACAGCTATTAAAATCACATTCCCACGAATCAGACATTTCATCAAAGTTCATTAGCTAAAATGAAAAATTGATAGTTCACACTGTCTAGAATAAGAAAATACTGCTTGTGTGGATGGGATGAATAAATTTATGTTAATATTTTAACAGCTACTTTAATATCTATTAAGAGTAGCGACACAGCACAAATGCAAAGATCTTACCATGGAACAGGTTTTTTTTTATCACTTTTCCATTTTATAATTGAAGGCAGGCATGGCCAAGAATAACTTTAAATAATAATTCCAATGAGCAGAGAGTTCAGGTATTTATTGGCTTCCCATCTTAATTCATCAGTGCATGAAATATTGCTAAGCTTCCAAAGTAATTCAAGTTTTACCTTCCCAGTAGCTTTGAAATGGAAAGCAAAACTGTACTTATATAAATCCCTGCAGCATCTGGTGACCCTGTGATCTCCGTCTCGGAGGCCGACGTCAGAACATCTTTTAAGAGAGTGAACCCTTGCAAGATGTCAGGCCCTAGTGGTATACCTGGTAGACTGCTGAAAACCTGTCTCAACCAACTGGTGGGAATATTCATGGACATCTTCAAACTCTCACTTCTGTAGTTGAAGGTTACCACCTGCTTCAAAAGAGCAACAG
This sequence comes from Mobula birostris, assembly GCF_030028105.1. Classification (NCBI taxonomy): domain Eukaryota; kingdom Metazoa; phylum Chordata; class Chondrichthyes; order Myliobatiformes; family Myliobatidae; genus Mobula; species Mobula birostris. Next base: position 82,857,045 of record NC_092377.1, on the reverse strand, counting down.
TCATACCAGTGCCCAACAAGAGCAGGGTAAGCTCAATGACTATCACCCAGTGGCACTCATATCTACTGTGAAGAAGTGCTTTGAGAGGGTGGTTTGGCTCGAATCAACTCCTGCCTATTAAGCACCTGCACCCACTGCAATTTACCTGTTGCCACAATAGGTCCACAGCCGATAAAATCTCACTGGCTCTCCGCTCAGCCTTGGATCGCCTAGGCAACAGCAGTACCCATGTCAGGCTGCTGTTTGTTGATAACGCAATCGTCCCCTCAGTTCTAAGCAACAAGTTCCAAAATCTGGGCCTCTTTATCTCCCTTGACTTCCTCACTGGGAGACTACAGTCTGCAAGGATTGAAAATAACATCTCCTCCTTGACAATCAATACTGGTGCTACTCAAGAATGCTTAGTCCACTGCTCTTTTCTCTCTACACCCACGACTGTGCGTCTAGGCACAGCTCAAAAAACCATCTATCAATTTGCCGAAGACACAACTATTGCTGGCCGAATTACAGACGGTGACGAGGGGGTGTACAAAACCGAGCTAGATTAGTTGGTTGAGAAATGTCACAGCAACAACCTTGCACTCTGTCAGTAAGACAAAAGAATTGATTGTGGACTTCAGGAAGGGGAAGTCAAGGGAACACACCAGTCCTCATCGCGGGATCAGTAGTGGAAAGGGAGAGCAGTTTCAAGTTTCTGGGTCTCAACATTTATGTCACCAAAGACACTCGCAAATTCTTACAGACGTACCGTGGGGAGCATTGCAATCGCTTGGGTCACCATCTGGTATCGGGGTGGGGGGAAGAGCTGCAAACAGTCAGCCACATAATGGGCAACAGCCTCCGCAGTATCCAGGACATTGTCAGGGAGTGATGCCTCAAAGAGGCAGCATCCTTCATTAAGGATCCCCATCACAAAGGGCATGCCCTCTTCTCATTGCTGGCACCAATGAGGAGGTAGAGTAGCCTGAAGACACACACAATGAACATTTCAGGAACAGCTTCTTCCCCGCTAACATCATATTTCTGAATGGACAATGAACTCATGAGCACTACCTCACTATAGTTTTCCTCTCTTTTTGCACTACTTACAGTTTTTAACTTAATGTGATATTTTATATAAAATATAATGGCTCTTTCTTCTTGGAGCGACAGAGGATGAGAGGTGACCTGATACAGATGTACAAGATAATGAGAGGCATTGATCATGTGGATAGCCAGAGGTTTTTTCACAGGGTTGAAAGGGCCAACACAAAGGGGGCATAGTTTTAAGGGGCTTGGTAGTTGGTACAAGGGGTAAGTTTTTCACACAGACAGTGGTGGATGCGTGGAATGCCCTGCTGGTGTCGGTGGTGGAGGTGGATACAATAGGGTCTTTTAAGAGACTCTTAGATAGGTACATGGAGCATAGAAAAATAGAGGGCTATGCGGTACGGTGATTAGAGTAGGTTACATGGTCAGCACAATATTGTGGGCCAAATGGCCTGTAATGTGCTGTAGATTTCTATGTTCTATGTTCTAAACACACAAACGTATATATACATACACAGTACATAGATATGTATACTGTATACACTTTATTGTAATTTATAGATTTTATTATTACACATTGCAATGTACTACTGTGGCAAAACAACAAATTTCATGACATATGCCAGTGATATTAAACCTGATTCTGATTTTAAATGCTAATACGTACTTAAAGGGTGACCATTATAAAATACCCAACTCCACCAGAGCTCGCCCTTTCAGAATACAGAATGTACTCATGACAAACCATTCATATTCATGCCATGTTAATAGTATAACTGTGAAAAAGTCAAAGGTTAAAACCAAATTGGTCCATAAGTCACTTCTTGAATTCCGTGCTGTTGCTTACCCTTTGAGCTGATTTAACTGAAGAGTTAATGAAGTGCTTCTGGACCCAAGATAGCATGATTGACGCAAAGTCACAGATGAGTAAGCTGACGTTTTAATCCGCAAGAGAAATCTCACATACAGAGCTAAATGGGATCTGAGCAGTCACAATTCAGCTCATGTTTGCCATCATTTTAAAAAAAGACTAATTTAGAAAAGTCAAGATACCCTTTTGGTAAGCTTCTGTGATGTAATCATACCAGTTGAACTTCAAATGACTCAACACTGACAGGCTGGCTGTGGTTATTTTTCTGTCTGCCAGTTTTTTTTTGTTGGGCTCATTAGTGGTACATTTTTCCCCACCAGGGAGAAGAGAATAAATGCTCAAAGCTGCAGGAACATTACACAGTAATTCATCCCCTTAGCCTTTCCATTAGTATTTAGAGTACAGACAAGTACCAATGTCCATCAATTTTACATTCGGACAAAAGTTGGTTAATGTTATTTTGTAAGTCCTCCTCTGGGTAAGACTATACCACGTTCAATGTGGGAAAAACATTACTAATCTGAACATCAAACAAAGTATTGGCTACCTTGTGATGAAGGTGGCCTTCCAGACAAAATTCATAAGAATTCTCCCATTAACAGGACAAGGCAAAGTTTTGAACTTTTGTGATCATCCATTTCTGGTTGTCTAGGACACTGCAATCTGTGATCTAAGGCCAAGCCTACAAATTGTTCTTTGCAACTTGTAAAAGGTACATTTGAAAATGATTGCCTTTTGAAGTAAATTCATACTCTCTTGTGAGGTTATTCAAGCTGCTTGTTTTCTTCCAATCTGCTGTTCCTGTCCGGAGTGTAGCGGTCCCCATTAGCCTCCGTCAAGTGCTTTTTCCTGACCACGTCACCAGGCTCCGCACAATCTCCAACCATGAAATTCGAGTTTAGCTTCACCATAGACATCTAGGTCAACATGGGTGTCCCAGGTTCAGTTCCAGCCTCAAGGTAGGCCATTGATGGTGGTGCACAGATCTGAGCTGTGTCCTACCCGAGGAAGCAAAATCTCCAGGCACTGATCATTTACCTCACTGCCAGACATGTCATCCACTGCTGAAAAATCTCCATCAAAGTGCACATGAAATAAATGTCACAAACTATTAATCAAAAGCATCCAGTCTCCTGCATTACCTACATATCACAACCACACAGTAAAATGGGGCAGATCTTTCCAATCTGATATTGGTGTTCTAGATGTGCCCATTCACCGACTGTCTACTTTCAAATTCAGCTTTAAATTTCTGCCTCTCTGCTTTGATACATTGAAGCCAAGATAAAACAATTATTTTACCACTTCAACAGCATTGCTTGATATTGGCACTTCATTCAGCACATAAAGCTATTCCCACGCTAATTCCCAGAATTATTTATTGGTGACTGTCAACTACCTTATGTTATAGGGAAAGAGCAGAAGAATGGGATTAATTAGAAGGTATTTTCAAAGCACTGGCACTGTCATTGACTGAATAGTTTCCTATGCACACTATAAGCTTCATTGGGCAGAAACAACCTGACACACCTAGAGGATAATTGATAGGATCAGATGCAGCACTATTTAACAATTCAGAAACAGTTTCTTCCTCTTCTCCAGTTGATTAGTGAATGGTCCATGAAACTGCCTTGTTATTCTGTTTTTTGTACTATATTTTTATTATTGTAATTTATAATAATTTTATAACTTCGCATTGTACTGCTGCCACAAAACAACAAATTTCGTGTCATGTAAGGCAGTGATAATAAATCCGATTCTAACTTTATATTGATGTTTTAATTATATCAGAGGTTTTAATTATAACAGAATGTGAAATGTGAACATATTTCAAAGACAATTTTAATCATAACCTTCACAATTTGCAAAGGACTGTAATGGGCAGTGTGCAAATGTAACATTACACTGGATTGTATTGGCATTTTGACTGAAGAACCTAGTTAAATTTATCCCTGAGGTTCTGTGAGACCATCATAATCAAACTGGAAGCTTAGAACTTTTCTACATACGAGGAAAAGTAGGCAAATAGATCTGTCTCTACCTCTAAGTCATGTTATGTGCTGACAGATGATTGAACCCAGGTACGGCAGTATGACAGACACCCATGTTGAGACAGAAACAATAGTTTATTCACTGGCAACAAACAAGAGAAAATCTGCATATGCTGGAAATCCAAGCAACGCAGCCTTCTGCAGGACTGGAGAAAAAAAGATGCGGAGTGGAGTTAACAGGCGGGAGGAGGGCCGGGAGGAATGCAAGGTGACGGGTGAAACTGGGAGGGGGAGGGGTGAAGTAACGAGCTGAGAAGTTGATTGGTGAAAGGGATACAGGACTGGAGAAGGAGGAATCTAATAGGAGAGGACAGAATGCCATGGAAGAAAGAAAAGGGGGAAGGAGTACCAGAGGGAGACAATGGGCAGGCAAGGAGACAAGGTGAGAGAGGGAAAGGGGGATGAAGAATGGTGAAGATGGGGTCAATACCGGAAGTTCGAGAAATCGATGTTCATACCATCAGTTTGCAGGCTACCCAGACGGAATACAAGGCATTGTTCCTCCAACCTGAGTGTGGCCTCATCATGACAGTGGAGGAGGCCATGGATAGACATATCGGAATGGGAATGGGAAGTGGAAATAAAATGGGTGGCCACTAGGAGATCCCACTTTTTCTTGCGAGGGGAGCATAGGTGCTTGTCAAAGTGGTCTCGCAATCTACGTCAGGTCTCATCGATATACAGGAGGCCACACTGGGAGCACCAGACACAGTAAGTAACCCCAACAGACTCACAGATGAAGTGTCGCCTCATCTGAAAGGACTGTTTGGGGCCCTGAAAGGTAGTGAGGGAGGAGCTGTAGGGGCAGGTGTAGCACTTGTTCCGGTTGCAAGGGTAAGTGCCAGGAGGGAGATCGGTGGGGAGGGATGAATGGACAAGGGAGTTGCATAGGGAGCGATATCAGCAGGAAGCAGAAAGTGGGGAGGAAGGAAAGGTGTGTTTAGTGGTGGGATCCCATTGGAGATGGCGGAGGATGCTGAGAATTATGTATTGGATACGGAGGCTGGTGGGGTGGTAAGTGAGGACAAGAGGAACCCTATCCCTGGAAGGGTGGCAGGAGGATGGGGTGAGAGCAGACGTGTGTGAAATGGAAGAGATGCAGTTGAGGGCAGTGTTGATGATGGAGGAAGGGAAGCCCCTTTCTTTGAAGGAGGAGGACATCTCCTTCATTCTAGAATGAAATGTCTCATCCTGAAAACAGATATAGCGGATGGAGGAATTGAGAGAAGGGGATGGCTCTTTTACAAGTAATAGGGTGGGAGGAGGTATGGTCCAGGTAGCTGTGAGAGTCTGGGGGTTTGTAATAGACATAAGTAAATAAGCTGTCTCTACAGACAGAGACAGAGAGATTAATAAAGGGGAGGAAGGTGTCAGAAATAGCCCAGGTAATTTTGAGGGCTGGGTGGAAGTGGGAGGCAAAGTGGATGAAGTCAACAAGTTTCACATGGGTGCAGGAAGCAGCACCAATGCAGTCATTGAAGTAGTGAAGGAAAAGTGTGGGACATTGTAGACTTGTGCAGGACGGCCACCAGTGTAGGCAGGTTATTCATTGGAACGCCAACTGAACGTTGGTGGCATGACAGAGTTACACCAGGAGCCAAATCATTCTTGAAACACACACAAGGACCTGGAAATCAGCACTAATTAGAAGTTTGCGTTAAATGATCACAGTATGCTGACAATCTGTGCCAGTCAAAATAAGCTTGACAAGATAAAACAGAAAGCACAAGGCTTAATGACTCCAGATAAGACAACAATTAACAAATACTGGTGCAATGCTATCAGGGCTCAAGAGAGAGAGAGTGGGGAACTGACCAGTACCATCTGGCGAGAAATTGGCTATGGAACAAACCATACATGGACAAGAGTGGACAACATGGAACTGATGGCATGCTAGTGTAACAGCAACCCACATGAAAGAGGATACATCAAGCACATGTGGGGACTCTGGCAACAATGAAGACCCTCGTCCACATTCATGGAAAAACAGCTGGTTACCCAGTGATCAAACAGTGTCAACAGAGGACTGCTATCACATCTTGAATTGGAAGACATACAAACACGAAGCACCACAGCAACGTCACCGCAGAACCGAGCCGATCAGGAAACACAAGTTCAAATCCCACCTTCACAGCCCACAGATAGCGCAAAGGTAATAGCATCGCCTTGGACACCGGGAAATGCAACTTCGAACCTCACCTCGGGGTTTATTGATGCTGGCTGCTGCAATCAGAGAGCAGATCATAGCTAAACAGGCGACTGTCTATCAACAGTCTAGGCTTCCCAGACTTACTGACAAAATTCCATCAGACAACATGCTAGAAACAGCCAATGAAGCACTACTCACAATTGTGACCTCCAACATAACCTGATATATGCATTGGCAGCAGTCTTAGAAAGCTGGGCTACAAAATGAAATACAGTGGAGAGTACATTATAACCAACCACCCCCTCCCCATACCCCGAGACGATGATTGGAAGCCAAGATGAAAACCACAAGGGCGGATGTCTAACTGATCTACAGAAAGTTGGGAAGATCAAAGAATCATCTTGGCTGCTAAGGAAGTACAGAGGTATGTCCATAGCCAAAGCTCTGGAACCTGCCAAGCAATGGTTAACAGCTCTGGCTACCAATCTACAGAGGTACACTAAGGACGCAGGGGACAAGCAACCATCAGATGTGGAACATACCAGGGTGATGCACTATCCCCACTGCTGTTCTGCATACGCTTGAACCCCCTCAGCCAGATCATCTCAAGCAGATAAATGTACTCTTCTCCAAAGAATCAGTAAAAGTACTTGCGCAGTTCCAGAGTAACAGCTTATCTAGTATGAAGAACTGGACATCACCAGGGCCTGACGTGATCCATGCCTATTGGCTGAAGAAACTAACAGCATTACATACACGGCTGGCATCTCAAATGAACCAGCTGCTTGACGCAGGCTCCCACCCTGGCTGACAACTCAAGGAAGGACAGTATTCATAATGAAGGATCCTCACAAAGAAGCAATGACATCAAAATACCGGCCTACAACCTGCCTGCCAACAACATGGAAGCTTCTATCAGGCATCATAGCCACCAAGCTGAAGGAACATGTGTGTAAATTCCTGAGCCCTGCTCAGAGGGGGATTGGTAATGGAGCCAGAGGCTGCAAGCACCAACCACTGGTAGAGAAAGCAGTCGGTCACACCAACCTAAGCACAGCCTGGATTGACTACCAGAAAGCCTGTGACTCAATGCCCCACACATGGATCCTGGAGGGCCTGTCTCTGTACAAGGTCAACAGGACACAAAGGACCTTCATCAAGAACTCAATGGGCTGTTGGAGGACAACATTAGAAGTTCACTCAAAACCAATAGCACAAGTGTCCATCAGATGTGGAATATACCAGGGTGATGCACTATCCCCACTGCTGTTCTGCTTAGGCTTGAACCCCCCTCAGCCAGATCATCTCACAGAGTGGATATGGGCACAGGTTCAAGAGTGGAGTGACCATCAGTCACCTCCTGTACATGGATGATACTAAGCTGTATGCCAGAAATGAAAGAGATATTGACTCACTAATCCATCTGACAAGGGTGTACAGTAGAAACATCGGGATGTCATTTGGACTGGGAAAGTGCAGCCAGATGGTAGTGAAAAGAGGCAAACGCATCAAGACTGAAGGAGTTGAGTTACCTGAAGGCCACATCCCAGATGTACAGGACAGCTACAAATACCTGGGGATCCTGCAGGCGCATGGAAGCAATGATGAGGACACAAGGAAGGCTGCAACATCAAAGTACCTCCAAAGAGTGAGACAGGTTCTCAAAAGCCAGCTGAATGGGGAAGAACAAGATCAGAGCCATCAACACATTCACCCTACCAGTCACCAGATTCTCAGCCGCAATAGTGTCCTGGCCAAGGAATGAACTGGAAGCCACTGATATCGAGACCTGGAAACTACTAACAATACATGGAGGTTTCCATCCAAAGTCCAATGTCGATGACTGTACACCTGCCTGAATAAAGGAGGATGGGGACTTGGAAGTATCAAGGCCACAGTCCCAGGAAAAAGACAAAACATCCCTGAGTATGTCAGGAAGATGGCCCCAAAGGACAACCTGCTAGGAGAATACCTCAGACTGCAGGCAGGAGATCTGGAAATGGAAGTGGGTGAAGCAGAGCCAGAGGATCGGAGGCCATGGCAGGACAAGCTTCTGCACAGGATGTATCATCGCCAGATATCAGAGGTGGCTAACATAAGAAAGTCCGACTAATAGCTGGAAATGGCAGGACTGAGGAACAGCACATGGAAACTGCTTATGGCTGCACAAGGACAGGCGCTGAGCACAAGATCAATAGAAACAGGGGTCTATCACACCAGACAAGACCCAAGATGCAGACTGTGCAAGAAATCCGCTGAAACCATCCAGAACATAGTAACAGGGTGCAAGCTGCAGGGAGGGACAGCAAACACTGAACGGCACAACCAAGTTTCCGGAATTGTGTACAGGAACATCTGCACTGAGTGTGGATTGAACATCCACAAGTGCAAATGGGAAACACTCCAGAAAGTAGCAGAGAATGACAGAGCTAAGATCCTGGCGAACGAACCAGACATAGTAATACTGAACAAGGAGCAAGGAACAGACGAAATCAATAGTAATAGACGTGGCAATCCCGAATGACAGGAGCTTCAGGAAGAAAGAATATGAGAAGCTGGAGAAATGCCAGGGCTTGAAAGAGCAGATAGAAATGAGGTGGAAGGTTAAAGCCAGAGGAATCCGGTGATGTCTTGGAAGTGTGACACCTGGACTGGGAGAGTGGCTCCAACAAATCCTGGGAATATATATATATATATATATATATATATATATATATATAGAGAGAGAGAGAGAGAGAGAGAGAGAGAGGGATAGAGAGATAGAGAGAGAGATAGAGATAGTAAATTCATTCCTTTTGGATGATTTAGTAGATTTTTCTCAGAAAACCGAAAAGTTTAAAGGAAACATGGGTGATAAGGCCCCAGTGAGTTTTAAGTAAACATGGGAAGCAGGACACAAGTGAGTTCAAATGGAGCTAAATACCAACAAAATCAGGATTTCCAAGTGATCCCATGTGTTGACTGTTTGTCAACAGAACTAGGTTAGGAAACTCACTGCGCAGCTTATAATTAACCAAAGCTCGTACTTTATTGTCTCTGCACAAACAACAACGCAGTTATGTTGACCTGGGGCCAACAACTTAGAACACGAATTTTACTGTTCCCTCTGTACCATTACTCAATCAGACAACTTTTCCAGTCTATAACACTGCTGGCCAGATGTTCGATCCATTCTTCTCCCAAGCCCTGGGGTTCTTACATGCGATGATAACTCTCCAGAGTTATCGCTGACAGTGCAATCAAAGTGTCCACTTTTATATCCATTTCTTACCAAGATCAATTGTGACATTCCAGTGTTATTGGTTGTAGGTCATGTGTCTGACGTTTAACACCTTTTCCTTGCCTTTGCTTGAGGCGAGATCTATTTATTGCTCCCGTCCCAGCAAATGACAATCGGTAATTTATGTCTCTTTTTTCTCAGTCAGTAACCAGCTTGAATCACACAGACCAGACACGGACTCCAACATGCACAAACCTGCTTGTTATATCCAACCGAAGAACACCTTACAAATAACTGCTTATGTGGAAATGATCCCTAGTTCATCAGATTACTAAGGCTTCACTGATAAGCCAAGTAACTAACTAACAAAATGGAGAACACAGTCTCTTCATAAAATGATAGCCTCCTCCCTTCCTCCACCATCAACTCTGCTCTCAAATGCATCTCGCCCATTTCACGCACATCTGCTCTCACCCCATCCTCCCGCCACCCCACTAGGAATAGGGTTCCCCTTGTCCTGACCTACCACCCCACCAGCCTCCGGGTCCAACATATAATTCTCCATAACTTCCGCCACCTCCAACGGGATCCCACCACTAAGCACATCTTTCCCTCTCCCCCTCTTTCTGCTTTCCGCAGGGATCACTCCCTACACAACTCCCTTGTCCATTCGTCGTCCCCCCCCTATCCCTTCCCACCAATCTCCCTCCCGGTAATTATCCTAGTAAGCAGAACAAGTGTTACACATGCCCTTACACTTCCTCCCTCACTACCATTCAGGGCCCCAGGCAATCCTTCCAGGTGAGGCGACACTTTGCTGAACACCTACGCTCTGTCCGCCAGAGGAAGCAGGATCTCCCAGTGGCCACACATTTCAATTCCACGTCCCATTCCCATTCTGATATGTCTATCCATGGCCTCTTCTATTGTCAAGATGAAGTCACACTCAGGTTGGAGGAACAACATCTTATATTCTGTTTGGGTAGCCTCCAACCTGATGGCATGAACATTAACTTCTCTAACTTCTGTTAATGCCCCTCCTCCCCTTCATATCCCATCCCTTATTTATTTATTTGTTTGTTTGTTTGTTTATTTTTCCAGTTTTTTTTTCTCTCTCTCTCTTTTTTCTCTCTCTCTCTCTCTCTCTTTTTTCTCCCTCTGTCCCTCTCATTATAACTCCTTGCCTGCTCTCCATCCTCTGGGCTCCCCTCCCCCTTTCTTTCTCCTTAGGCTTCCCATCCCATGATCCTCTCCCTTCTCCAGCCTTGTATCCCTTTTATCAATCAACTTTCCAGCTCTTAGCTCCATCCCTCCCCCTCCTGTCTTCTCCTATCATTTCGGATCTCTCCCTCCCCCTCCCACTTTCAGATCTCTTACTATCTCTTCTTTCAGTTAGTCCTGATGAAGGGTCTTGGCCTGAAACATCGACTGTACCTCTTCCTATAGATGCTGCCTGGCCTGCTGCGTTCACCAGCATTTTTTGTGTGTGGCCTCCATTTTCTCCCTCATGGCAAGAATAAAGGCAATTAGTCTATCTGCTTCCACTGTCCTTGGTATATTCAATTTTGACATTTTCTTCCGTATTTCAAATCTACCATGGCCAACATCTCCCCCCTTTTGATCCACAGAAAATCCTGGGGAAGACAATGCTGTTTACATGTCTGAGTGGATATAGCACAAAAGGAACATCAGCATTCATGAGAACATCAAATAATACTGATGAATTTAAAAATATTATCAGTACAAAAGCATGAAGAAACATGATAAAAATGTACCCAATTTCATGCTATATATCAACAAGGCTTTTATCAGCAATCAACAATACTTAAACACAATATCATGCTACAAAGACAAAAAAAACCTCACCGAAAAAGAGATTTAGAATGGCATCTGGCATACAAACAATTAAGTTATTAAAGTTGCCATAAAAAACACTGCTGAAAATACATTGGATAACCATTAGAACCAAGAGCAAAGCAATAATAGCCTGTGAAGCAATACACATCCAAGTGTGTACATTGATTTTTAAACCCCAGTTCCAAACTTCACTCCAAAAGGGATGGATTCTGCAAAACATCAATAACTATACTCACATGATCTTTAATAGTCTTGAATAACTCATCCCATTGTTTAATATTAGCTTCATTATGATAAATACCTCTATGCCATTCTGTTGTAAAATGAAATATCCTGTTATTGACAGTTAAGGTAGATGGAGAATAATCATTAAAAAAAACAAACGCACAATCTATTAACCCATTCTTAATTAAATCCTCTGGACAAATCCAATATTCTCCTTTTAGATGATAAGAGCCAGATTTACTCCCTTTATAGATCTGAACCTCGTCACACAACAAAGGACTATCAACTGTTATACAGTCAGAAGAATCAGTCAACACACATCAAAGTTGCTGGTGAATGCAGCAGGCCAGGCAGTATCTCTAGGAAGAGGTGCAGTCGACGTTTCAGGCCGAGACCCTTCGTCATGACTAACTGAAGGAAGAGTTAGTAAGAGATTTGAAAGTTGGAGGGGGAGGGGGAGATCCAAAATTATAGGAGAAGACAGGAGGGGGAGGGATGGAGCCAAGAGCTGGACAGGTGATTGGCAAAAGGGATACGAGAGGATCATGGGACAGGAGGTCCAGGTAGAAAGACGGGGGGCGGGGGCCACCCAGAGGATGGGCAAGGTGTGTATTCAGAGGGACAGAGGGAGAAAAAGGAGAGTGAGAGAAAGAATGTGTGTATAAAAATAAATAACAGATGGGGTACGAGGGGGAGGTGGGGCATTAGCAGAAGTTAGAGAAGTCGATGTTCATGCCATCAGGTTGGAGGCTACCCAGACGGATTATAAGGTGTTGTTCCTCCAACCTGAGTGTGGCTTCATCTTTACAGTAGAGGAGGCCGTGGATAGACATGTCAGAATGGGAATGGGATGTGGAATTAAAATGTGTGGCCACTGGGAGATCCTGCTTTCTCTGGTGGACAACTGGGAGATCCTGCTTTCTCTGGCGGACAACTGGGACATCCCATTCCCATTCTGACATGTCCCACATCCCATTCCCATTCTGATATGTCTATCCACGGCCTCCTCTACTGTAAAGATGAAGCCACACTCAGGTTGGAGGAACAACACCTTATTTTCCGTCTGGGTAGCCTCCAACCTGATGGCATGAACATCGACTTCTCTAACTTCCACTAATGCCCCACCTCCCCCTCGTACCCCATCTGTTATTTATTTTTATACACACATTCTTTCTCTCACTCTCCTTTTTCTCCCTCTGTCCCTCTGAATATACCCCTTGCCCATCCTCTGGGTTCCCCCCCCCATTGTCTTTCTTCCCAGACCTCCTGTCCCATGATCCTCTCGTATCCCTTTTGCCAATCATCTGTCCAGCTCTTGGCTCCATCCCTCCCCCTCCTGTCTTCTCCTATCATTTTGGATCTCCCCCTCCCCCTCCAACTTTCTAATCTCTTACTAACTCTTCCTTCAGTTAGTCCTGACGAAGGGTCTCGGCCCGAAACGTCGACTGTACCTCTTCCTAGAGATGCTGCCTGGCCTGCTGCGTTCACCAACAACTTTGATGTGTGTTGCTTGAATTTCCAGCATCTGCAGAATTCCTGTTGTTTGCGTTTTTAGAAGAATCAGTTGTCGTCATTCACACCATGGAGTAAGGTATATACAGTACAGAAAATCTTAGAGTGCCAGAGCCACTGAGACTAAGTTACCTAGGGCACATGATAATCCATGATCTTGTTTCTAATTTCTCTCCACACCAACAGCACCATTACATTTACAATAAAGTTCTAGTTAAACTATAAGTCCTTTTTTCTCCCCCTGAAGCAGGACCCAAAACGAAACAAGACTTCCTACTGTCATCCTAGCACACCCACCTTTTCCCCCATTACCATTATTCAACCACAAATATCAACAAATATCAGTTTCATTTCCTTCACGCAGTTTTGTCTCAGTTCTTCATATTTTCCAGAGTGTATGTAACTTCCAACAGAGCGTTCAGCCATTATGAGGCCACTCATCAGTGGTATTCCAAAATCAATAATTTCCAAACAGCAATTAATCCGTTTGAATTACTTCTGTGTGTTTAATCCATTGATAGACTATCTCCCTTGCCTTGTTCACGATACCTGTCCAGACTGCAGTCAAATGAGGAATCAGTGGCAACTTGATAACACCATAGCCACAAAAAGATTGGTTTGTATTACTGTTGGCTTATGAGGTTCTCCTTCATTACCACACAATCTGAGACAATCTTGTCCACACAATCTTGTCCTCCAACAGCCAGATCTAAAATCCCATTCCCAGTTGTGACATTGTGACTTTTCAAATGCATTGTTTCCATCTTTTGGTAAAACTCGTTGTGGCTGCTGCTGTACAATATCTCTGTCTCGCCACCGCATATTGTAAGAGAAACCGATTATTCACAGGCAAAAAAGACAACAAACAATTTCCATGAGAAATGATAACACAATTTGTAAGCTTTGTCTCAAGATATTTACCCACATTGCGAACCTTTTCACTCCACAATGTTCTCCTGTGTGGTGTTAATGATCAAAGCATCCTTTGGAAATTACTTGGCTATAACCACCCAATAGATACATCTTGAGTGAATCACTGCCCCACTTATATTCACATGCGTTATCCCACAAAACTGTAATTTACCATCCAGTACAAGTGAGGATTGATCAGCAACAAAAAAAAGGTTTCCTTTGCACCTTTGTTAGTGGGTATTGGTTCATGATCACATTCCACCTCCCCCCTTATTATTCTGATACAAATGATCCAATCAAATCATTCAACTCCAGTACAATGTAGATTATCTGCAAGGAAAGTAGAAACATTAATACCCTTTCCACCTACTTACCAACTCTGCAGTGCCAAGGATGATAGAGCATTTAAATTTGAACATCTAGCTAGATTAAAGTGTGCTTTAAGATGATGAGGAAATTAATGCTGAAATGATGTTTGGACCAATACAATGCTTAAATTGAATTTCCATTTGCAATTTACATGACAAAATATGGATTGCTTCAAAAGTATTTTGCAAAAAATCTGAAACTCAGAATCAATATGTCAAAAGTCTTGAACAATATCTTTTATGTTCTGGAAAAGAAAGGAGTCTTGTTGGTAAAATGACTCTGAGGATTACTCCCCAGATGCTCCGATCTTCCCAAAATTGTTAATTTCAAATTCCCAATTCAACTGTGTACCAATGAGCAATTCCCCTGAATGCCCATTTCCCTTGAAATTGTGGGCATCTAATATCCAGAATAGAGATGCACTAAATTTCCATCTCAACCTAGATTACACAAGGCCAGTGTGGAATCTAGGTTCCCCTAAAATCAATTCTATGAAAAACAATCCAAAACCACAGGCAAGACAAAACACAAAAATCCATGCTTGCACTGTTCTTCTTTCAGAACTTCCACAAATCACTGCAAAACTTAGAACAAACAGTTAATTCCTGCCATGCAAACCTTCTACACATTTTCCAAAGAACCAAGGAGAAGAATAAAACTGCTTGGTGGAGGGCCTGACACTTTAACACTTTGACTGGAAAGATACCCTAGCAGGGATGACAGTGGAACAACAATGGCAGGTATTTCTGGGAATAATAAAGAAGGTGCAGGATCAGTTCATTCCAAAGAGGAAGAAAGGTTCTAAGGGGAGTAAGGGGTGGCCGTGGATGACTAGGGAAGTCAAGGACAGTATAAAAATAAAAGAGAGGAAGTATAACATATCAAGGATGAATGGGAAGCCAAGGGATTGGGAGACGTTTAAGGAGCAACAGAAGATAACTAAAAAGGCAATACGGGGGGAAAAGATGAGGTACGAAGGTAAGCTAGCTGAGAATATAAAGGAGGATAGTAAAAGCTTCTTTAGGTATGCGAAGAGGAAAAAATTAGTTAAGACCAAAGTTGGGCCCTTGAAGACAGAAACGGGTGAAATTATTATGGGGAACAAGGAAATGGCAGATGAGCTGAATGGGTAGTTTGGATCTGTCTTCATTAGGGAAGACACAAACAATCTCCCAGATATAATAGTGGCCAGAGGACTTAGGGTAACAGAGGAACTGAAAGAAATTGGCATCAGGCACAAAATGGTGTTGGGTAAACTGATGGGACTGAAGGTTGATAAATCCCCAGGGCCTGATGGTCTGCATCCCAGGGTACTTAAGGAGGTGGCTCTAGAAATCATGGACGCATTGGTAATCATTTTGCAATGTTCTATAGATTCAGGATCAGTTCCTGCGGATAGGAGGGTAGCTAATGTTATCCCACTTTTTAAGAAAGGAGTGAGAGAGCAAACAGGCAATTATAGACCAGTTAGTCTGACATTAGTGGTGGAGAAGATGCTGGAATCAATTATAAAAGATGAAATAGCGGCATATTTGGATAGCAGTGGCAGGATTGGTCCAAGTCAGCATGGATTTTCGAAGGGGAAATCATGCTTGACTAATCTTCCAGAATTTTTTGAGAATGTAACTATGAAAATGGACATGGGAAAGCCAGTGGATGTAGTGTAGCTGGATTTTCAGAAAACCTTTGATAAGGTCCCACATAGGAGGTTAGTGTGCAAAATTAGAGCGAATGGTATTGGGGGTAGGGTACTGACATGGACAGAAAATTGGCTGGCAGACAGGAAACAAAGAGTAGGGATTAATGGGTCCTTTTCAGAATGGCAGGCAGTGACTAGTGGGGTACTGCAAGGCTCGGTGCTGGGACAACAGCTATTTACAATATACATTAATGATTTAGATGAAGGGATTATAAGTAACATTAGCAAATTTTCAGATGGCACAAAGCAGGGTGGCAGTGTGAAATGTGAGGAGGATGTTATGAGAATGCAAGGTGACTTGGACAGGTTGGGTGAGTGGGCAGATGCATGGCAGATGCAGTTTAATGTGGATAATTGTGAGGTTATCCACTTTGGTGGCAAGAACAGGAAGGCAGATTACTATCTGAATGGTGTCAAATTAGGAAAAGGGGAGGTACAATGAGATCTAGGTGTCTTTGTTCATCAGTCACTGAAAGTAAGCATGCAGGTACAGCAGGCAGTGAAGAAAGCTAATGGCATGTTGGCCTTCATAACAAGGGGAGTTGAGTATAGGAGCAAAAAGGTCCTTCTGAAGTTGTACAGGCCCCTGGTGAGACCGCACCAGGAGTATTGTGTACAGTTCTGGTCTCCAAATTTGAGGAAGGACATTCTAGCTATCGAGGGAGTGCAGCGTAGGTTCACGAGGTTAATTCCCGGGATGGCGGGACTGTCATATGTTGAAAGATTGGAGTGACTGGGGATGTATACACTGGAATTTAGAAGGATGAGAGGGGATCTGATTGAAACATATAAGGTTATTTAGGGATTGGACAAGCTAGAGGCAGGAAACATGTTCCCGATGTTGGGGGAGTCCAGAACCAGAGGCCACAGTTTAAGAATAAGGGGTAGACAATTTAGAACGGAGTTGAGGAAAAACTTTTTCACACAGAGGGTTGTGGATCTGTGGAATGCTCTGCCTCAGAAGGCAGTGGAGGCCAATTCTCTGGATTCTTTCAAGAAAGAGTTAGATAGAGCTCTTAAGGATAGTGGAGTGAAGGGATATGGGGAGAAGGCAGGAAAAGGGTACTGATTGTGAATGATCTGCCATGATCACAGTGAATGGTGGTGCTGGCTCAAAGGGCTGAATGGCCTTCTCCTGCTCCTATTGTCTATCGTCTATTGATGCAATCTGCTAAGGGAATAGCCTTTGCATTCTCAGACACACAAGCACACTCAAGTGAACTCACATGTGGCCACATTTTACATAGTTAAAGGATACAAACCACTCACACTTCAAACCATTCCAGAAAATCTCTTCTTCCTGGGGGTTAAGCCGTTGCCAAAATACTCAATTACAATCCAAAAAAACTGAGGAAATGTGTTACTCTAAGACTAAAATAAAGAGATGCTATAAGTTATTCATCTTGCACAAGTAAACAACATTCAACAAGTTAAAAGCATGATACCCCCACAACAACCAAATATCTGGCATATTTGGGCCATTTTGTAACTCCCATCTCGATCTGTGTTAGGATTCAGACTGAATGAACTGTTTGCTGCACAGCTCCGTGCATCATGACCCAAAATACCACAGCCGAAACAGCAGATCTGAGTACTGTACTAAAATGGTTGCCCCCAACAACAGCTTCCCTGATTGGGTGAAGGTACACTCCAGCGCTGTGTTACTTCGCTCCTACAATCTCTCTGCTGGCTTCTCTCCTGACCTTCATTTCTCAAATAATATCCCATGTACTTTCTTGAAGGGAAACACCTCAGTTGCCTCTGGAGTATTCCTAAAGTTAAAATGTAAGTCTTGCTCTTCCTTCTCCCAAGTTCTGATCATTTTCCTAAGTACCCATGCCTCAGTGTGTGTAGGGTCACTGGGATCAAACAGTTCACACACTTTTCTGCTGTCCTCCGTACTATGTGATAGCAAGGTCCTCAGCCAGTTAGTGCTCTGTCATTGGCCCAAATTTCACCTATCCAAAGTAGGACCATAAACACTCAAGAAAACCAGCCACAACCTGGTCACAAATGCAGAGGGGTGCTCCCCTTTTCGCTGTTTGCACTTATACAAAACCACCACTGGGTCACCTCAATTAGTCCCCGCAGCTTCTAAGGTAACCTCCTGTAAATCAGCCAGCATCCCTAGGCCTTGTGCCTGTCCCTCTAGCAGGGTTGAGTGTAACACTGAAGTTAAACACAGAGGGGTTAACTTCCGTTCCTTTGCTTCATTCAACCATGAATTATCTTATGCTGCTGAATGCACTGGAAAAGTTCCCAAGGATTGGAAAGGGTACAGAGGAGATTTACCAGGATGCTGCCTGGTTTGGAAAGTATGCATTATGATCAGAGATTAAGGGAGCTAGGGCTTTACTCTTTGGAGAGAAGGAGGATGAGAGGAGACATGATAGAGGTGTACAAGATAATAAGAGGAATAGATAGAGTGGATAGCCAGCGCCTCTTCCCCAGGGCACCACTGCTCAATATAAGAGGACATGGCTTTAAGGTAAGGGGTGGGAAGTTCAAGAGGGATATTAGAGGAAGGTTTTTTACTCAGAGAGTGGTTGGTGCGTGGAATACACTGCCTGAGTCAGTGGTGGAGGCAGATATACTAGTGAAGTTTAAGAGACTACTAGACAGGTATATGGAGGAATCTAAGGTAGGGGCTTATATGGGATGCAGGGTTTGAGGGTCGGCACAACATTGTGAGCCAAAGGGCCTGTACTGTGCTGTACTATTCTATGTTCTATGTTCTATGATTGTCTCCCAGTCCACACTTTGGTATATTCACAGCTATAGCACACAATTGGGCTACATCAAAAGGGGTAGACCACTGTGTCACAGCAGGTGCCCCTGGCTGTAGTGTTTCCTAAACTGTCTCCATTACCATGGATGCCATTGGAGCAGCGGGTGTTGAAGTTTCTACTCCCTGCAGGAAAAATTCATGGGGAGGAGGGCCACTTCCCCAACTATCCTTACTATTGTAGTGCATTTCCTTATATGCTAAATTACTCCAAACTACATCACCATCATTGTCAGCCCTCGCAACAAATGTACTTATCACTCCTCTCTGAGTTGAGAGTTGACTTTGCAGCTTTTCCATCTGTTTTAGACACTTGGTATAATGGGCACTGCCTTTGTTCTCTAATGCCAATTTCTGCACGACACCCATAGCAGTCTGTAAACCCTGACACTGACTTTTCCATTTCCCTGCTTCTGTACTCGCCTTTTTACATCCCTCTTCCGGTTTCTGCTTTTCTCTCGTTATGCATTCACACTGAGTCTGAAACTGAGTCATGTGGATCAAATTCCCCTGATCCTGCTCCCTCAGAATTTTATTTTCTTTCCCCTCCCTCTCCAGCTCGAGTTATGTTGACCTGGGGCCAACAACTTAGAAAATGAACTCTACTGTTCCCTCTGTACCAATACTCACTCAGACAACTTTTCCAGTTTTTGGCACTGTTAGTCAGACGATCGATCTTTTCTTCTCCCAGTCACTGGCACGAGGGTTCTTATTTGTGATGGTAATTCTCCAGAGTTATCGTTGACAACTCAATGGAAGTGTTCACTTTTATATCCATTTCTTACCAGATCGCTGATTGCATTCCAGTGTTATTGGTCATGTATCTGACCTTTAACACCTTTTTATTGCCTCTGCTTGAGGCCAATATCTATTTATTGCCCCTTTCCCAGCAAGTGACAATTGGTAACTTATGGCTCTTTGTTCTCAATCAGCAACCAGCTTGAATCACACAGACCAGACACGGACTCCAACATGCACAAACCTGCATGTTACATCCAACCAAAGAAAACCTCACAAATAACTTCTAATTTGGTAATGATCCCTAGTTCATCAGATTACCTGAGGCATCAGTGTGACTATTTTAAAACACTGATCAAGCCAAGCAACTAACAAAATGGAGAACACATTCTCTTTATAAAATGGCAGCCTCCAAGTCCATCATCATGGCAAGATCAAAGGCAATTTGTCTGTCTGCTTCCACTGTCCTTGATTCATTTGATTTTGACATTTTCCTCCATATTTTATATCTACCATGGCCAACACCATGGACTATCAAAGTTTTATTGTAGTTACAATATTTAATATGTCATTTTACTTATTACGTAACAAACAACACGAGTACCTCCAGCATTTTGTGTGTGTTGCTTGGATTTCCACCACCTGCTGATTTTCTTATGCATGTCTATTTTTTTATTTGCTAACATTGCCAGGAAATGCACTGGGATGCTTTGCTCTCAGGTTTGTGCTATATAAATGCAAAATAATTTTATTGCATAATTCTTGAGATCCATCAAGGGAAACTTTATCTAATTTACTTAGTTATCCCCAACCAATATTTCTACAAAATTACATTTGACTATTGCAATAATATAATCAATTGCCAATCTTCTGAAAGCTTTTTCAAAAAATTGCAAGAATGGACAAAATAAATTTCATTATTGCATTTAAAGGCAAAAGAGTCGTGTAAATGGAGGGTGAAATGTTCTGACTATTCATAGCCCTGAAAAGTAAAGGGAATAAACTTGACTGACAATATGAACAGCTCTTCTGTTTTTCTCTTCTTTCATTTTTTTCCCAGTTATTACACAAGCGGATTTCAGGTGGCGCAGTGTTGCAGCAAGAGGACCTGCTACCTCTCAGCTCCAGCAACCCGATCCAGTTCCCCTGAGCTTGAGCACTAAAGTTTTCACATTTTCTTCCACATTCTCTGAGGCACTCTTAGATCACAAGATTGTAAACACTCCCAGATCGTAATTATACTAAATTGACTCAGTGCATAGATGAATGGAAGCATTTGGGAAGGTGCAATGAGAGAGCTATGGATGGTGGTGAACCCAAATACAGAGTCAGGTCGAGAATTAACCCAGACTTAGACTTGAAATAAATAAGATGACACAAATAAAATCCAAAGGCAAAATCACAAATAGTAGTACGAGAAATCAAACTCTTACAGTTGAGCACAGAGTGCTCAGCATGAGGCCTTTAAGTACAGATTTTCCACGAAAGCATGTGGCAAGCAATAATTGGCAGTCTGAGTCTTAAAGGGACAGCTGCAACTAACAGTACACCAGGGAATTAGAGCGACGAATCTTGGATGTTCAGCCATTGTCTATGACAATGGGAGGAAATTGATAAGGATTTGGGGATAATAATAGGGTTTGGGGTATAATTAGTGTCG
The DNA here is from genome assembly GCF_030028105.1 of Mobula birostris. Lineage (NCBI taxonomy): Eukaryota > Metazoa > Chordata > Chondrichthyes > Myliobatiformes > Myliobatidae > Mobula > Mobula birostris. The sequence goes on along the minus strand of NC_092377.1, from coordinate 82,835,968 downwards.
TTAAAACAATTTTGATCATTGTCACAGACCTACTTTCATCTGTATTTTTCTATGACTGCATATGAGTTGTTTAACAAAAATGATAATTATGCTAAATAACACTTTTAAAAAATTAGAGGATGAAATACAGTCTATCTTGTGCGACTTTCCGGTCCTAATACATTAATGAGAATAGTGAGATGAATGTGTATTGAATTGTCAATTTATTATCATAGTTCTCAAAGGAAATGTAGAGGAAGCTTGACTCAAAAGCAAAGCAGTGGAGTCGATTCAGCAATGAATGGTAACTTTAAAATAGTCTGCAAAAGAATAAGCCATGAAGAGTGAAAAACAAGAGAGAACAGGCACTAAAAAAGGCTGATAACTGAAGGCTAGGAGCACAACTGCGCAAGCACATGGATGTCGGCCAGTTAGAACATAGAACATAGAATATTACAACACAGTACAGGCCCTTTGGCCCACAATGCTGTGCCGACCCTCAAACCATGCCTCCCATATAACCCCCACCTTAAATTGCTCCATTTACCTGTCTAGTAGTCTCTTAAATTTCTCTAGTGTATCTGCCTCCACCACTGACTCAGGCAGTGTATTCCACGCACCAACCACTCTCTGAGTAAAAAACCTTCCTCTAATATCCCCCTTGAACTTCCCACCCCTTACCTTAAAGCCATGTCCCTTGTATTGAGCAGTGGTGCCCTGGGGAAGAGGCACAGGCTATCCACTCTATCTATTCCTCTTAATATCTTGTATACCTGTATCATGTCTCCTCTCATCCTCCTCTCCAGAGAGTAAAGCCCTAGTTCCATTAATCTCTGATCATAACCTATACTCTCTAAACCAGGCAGCATACTGGTAAATCTCCTCTGTACCGTTTCCAATGCTTCCACATCCTTCCTATAGTGAGGCGACTTGAACTGGACACAGTACTTCAAGTGTGGCCGAACCAGAGTTTTATAGAGCTGCATCAATACCTTGCGGCTCTTAAACTCTATCCCTCAACTTATGAAAGCCAACACCCCATAAGCTTTCTTAACTACCCTATCTACCTGTGAAGCAACTTTAAGGGATCTGTGGACATGTACCCCCAGATCCCTCTGCTCCTCCACACTACCAAGTATCCTGACATTTACTTTGTACTCTGCCTTGGAGTTTGTCCTTCCAAAGCGTACCACCTCACACTTCTCCGGGTTGAACTCCATCTGCCCTTTCTCAGCCCAGTTCTGCAACCTATCAATATCTCTGAAATCTTTGACAATACTCTACCCTAACTACAACACCACCAACCTTTGTGTCATCTGCAAACTTGCCAACCCACCCTTCTACCCCCACATCCAGGTCGTTAATAAAAATCACGAAAAGTAGAGGTCCCAGAACAGATCCTTGTGGGACACCACTAGTCACAACCCTCCAATCCGAATGTACTCCCTCCACCACGACCCTCTGCCTTCTGCAGGCAAGCCAATTCTGAATCCACCTGGCTAAACTTCCCTGGATCCCATGCCTTCTAACTTTCTGAATAAGCCTACCATGTGGAACCAAAATCCATATAGATCACATCCACTGCACTACCCTCATCTATATGCCTGGTCACCTCCTCAAAGAACTCAATCAGGCTCATTAGACACGATCTGCCCTTCACAAAGCCATGCTGACTGTCCCTGATCAGACCATGATTCTCTAAATACCCATAAATCCTATCTCTAAAGAATCTTTTCCAACAGCTTTCCCACCACAGACGGAAGGCTCACTGGTCTATAATTACCCAGACTATCCTTACTACCTTTTTTGAACAAGGGGACAACATTCACCTCCCTCCAATCCTCTGGTACCATTCCCGCGGAGAATGAGGACATAAAGATACTAGCCAGAGGCTCAGCAATCTCTTTCCTCGCCTCGTGGAGCAGCCTGGGGAATATTCCGTCAGGCCCCAGGGACTTATCCGTCCTAATGTATTTTAATAACTCCAACACCTCCTCTCCCTTAATATCAACATGCTCCAGAACATCAACCTCACTCATATTGTCCTCACTGTCATCAAGATCCTTCTCATTGGTGAATACCGAAGAGAAGTATTCATTGAGCACCTTGCTCACTTCCACAGCCTCCAGGCACATCTTCACACCTTTATCTCTAATTGGTCCTACCTTCACTCCTGTCATCCTTTTGTTCTTCATAAAATTGAAGAATGCCTTGGGGTTTTCCATTACCCTACTCGCCAAGGCCTTCTCATGCCCCCTTCTTGTTCTTCTCAGCCCCTTCTTAAGCTCCTTTCTTGCTACCCTATATTCCTCAATAGAACCATCTGATCCTTGCTTCCTAAACCTCATGTATGCTGCCTTCTTCCACCTAACTAGATTATCCACCTCACTTGTCACCCATGGTTCCTTACCCTACCATTCTTTATCTTCCTCACCAGGACAAATTTATTCCTAACATCCTGCAAGAGATCTCTAAACATCGACCACATGTCCATAGTACAATTCCCTGCAAAAACATCATCCCAATTCACACCCGCAAGTTGTAGCCTTATAGCCTCATAATTTGCCCTTCCCCAATTAAAAATTTTCCTGTCCTCTCTGATTCTATCCTTTTCCGTGATAATGCTGAAGGCCAGGGAGTGGTGGTCACTGTCCCCCAAATGCTCACCCACTGAGAGATCTGTGACCTGACCCGGTTCATTACCTAGTACTAGATCTAGTATGGCATTCCCCCAGTCGGCCTGTCAACATACTGTGACAGGAATCCGTCCTGGACACACTTAACAAACTCTGCCCCATCCAAACCCTTGGAACTAATCAGGTGTCAATCAATATTAGGGAAGTTAAAGTCACCCATGATAACAACTCTGTTATTTTTGCACCTTTCCAAAATCTGCCTCCCAATCCATTCCTCAGTATCTCTGCTGCTACCAGGGGGCCAATAGAATACTCCCAATAGAGTAACTGCTCCCTTCTTGTTCCTGACTTCCACCCATACTGACTCAAAAGGGGATCCTGCTACAGTACCCACCCTTTCTGTAGTTGCAATAGTATCCCTGACCAGTAATGCCACCCCTCCTCCCGAGAGCGAGAAGAGTTTAAAAGCAAGAAGAGTTTAAAAGGAGATGGTTATTTCTTCAGCGGGTGATAGAGGCATGACTGCACAAGCGTGCAGACGTCAACCAGTTAGAACAGAGAGAAGAGTTTGAAAGGGGACAGCTTTACAAAGTGGGTGGAAGAGGAGCGGGCGACAAAGTAGAGGGAGACAGAGTCGGAAGGCTTTGGCTTAACAGGGCTTCGGCAATAACGGATCGAGGCGAGGTAGGTTGCCTGTGTAGAATACAGACAGGAAGTATGTGTGTGAGGCCGGTGCTCTGTGCTCGGTGTCAGATGTGGTAAGTCCTGGAAACTCCCAGCCTCCCGGACAGCCACATCTATACCAGATGCGTAGAGCTGCAGCTCTTTAGGGACCGCATTAGGGAACTGAAGATGCAGCTCGATGACCTTCATCTGGTCAGGGAGAGTGAGGAGGTAATAGAGAGAAGCTATAGGCAGATACTCACACCGGGGCCTGGGGAGACAGATAAGTGGGTAACAGTCAGGAAAGTGAAGGACAGGAGTCAGAGACTAGAGAGCACGCCTGTGGCTGTCCCCCTTAACATTAAGTACTCCTATTTAAGTACTGTTTGTGGAGACGGCCTACCTGGGGGAAGCAACAGTGGTTGCACCTCTGGCAGAGAGTCTGGCCCTGTGGCTCAGAAGGGCAGGGAAAAGGAAGAGGATGGCAGCAGTGATAGGGGACTCTATAGTTAGGGGGTCAGACAGGCGATTCTGTGGACGCAGGAAGGAAATACGCATGGTAGCTTGCCTTCCAGATGCCAGGGTCTGGGATGTTTCTGATCGCGTTCATGATATCCTGAAGTGGGAAGGAGAACAGCCAGAGGTCGTGGTACATATTGGTACCAATGACATAGGTAGGAAAAGGGAGGAGGTACTGAAAACAGACTACCAGGAAGTTAGAAAGAAAATTGAAAAACAGGACCACAAAGGTAGTAATCTTGGGATTACTGCCGGTGCCACGTGACAGTGAGTGTAGGAATAGAATAAGGTGGAGGATAAATGCGTGGCTGATGGATTGGAGCAGGGGGCAGGGATTCTTACTTCTGGATCATTGGGACCTCTTTTGGGGCAGGTGTGACCTGTACAAAAAGGATGGGTTGCAATCGAATCCCAGGGGGACCAATATCCTGGTGGGCAGGTTTGCTAAGGCTGTTGGGGAGAGTTTAAACTAGAATTGCTGGTGCCTGGGAACTCAACTGAAAAAACAGAGGAAGAGGCGGTTGGCTCTCAAATAGAGAAACCTTGGAGACAGTAGGGGAGGGAGGATAGGCAGGTGAGAGAGAAGAGACGCGCTCAAACCGATGGTTTGAGATATGTCTATCTTAATGCAAGGAGTATTATGAACAAAGCTTAAGAGCGTGGATCAGTACTTGGAGCTATGATGTTGTGGCCATTACAGAGGCTTGGATGGCTCAGGGGCAGGAATGGTTACTTCAAGTGCCAGGCTTTAGATGTTTCAGAAAGGACAGGGAAGGAGGCAAAAGAGGTGGGGGTGTGGCACTGTTGGTCAGAGGTAGTGTCACGACTGCAGAAAAGGAGGAGGTCATGGAGGGATTGCCTATGGAGTCTTTGTAGGTGGAAGTTAGGAACAGGAAGGGGATAATAACTCTACAGGGTGTTTTTTATGGACCGCCCAATAGTAACAAGGACATCGAGGAGCAGATAGGGAGACAGATTCTGGAAAGGTGCAATAATAACAGGGTTGTCGTGGTGGGTGATTTTAATTTCCCAAATATCAATTGGCATCTCCCTAGAGTGAGGGGTTTAGATGGGGTGGAGTTTGTTAGGTGTATTCAGGAAGGTTTCTTGACACAATATGTAGATGAGCCTACAAGAGGAGAGGCTGTACTTGATCTGGTATTGGGAAATGAACCTGGTCAGGTGTCAGATCTCTCAGTGGGAGAGCATTTTGGAGATAGTGATCACAACTCTATCTCCTTTACTATAGCATTGGAGAGGGATAGGAACAGACAAATTAGGAAAGTGTTTAATTGGAGTAAGGGGAAATATGAAGCTATCAGGCAGGAACTTGGAAGCATAAATTGGGAACAGAGGTTCTCAGGGAAATGCACAGAAGAAACGTGGCAAATGCTCAGGGGATATTTGTGTGGAGTTCTGCATAGGTACGTTCCAATGAGACAGGGAAAGGATACAGGAACCATGGTGTACAAAGGCTGTTGTAACTCTAGTCAAGAAGAAAAGAAAAGCTTACAAAAAGTTCAAAAAACTAGGTAATGATAGAGATCTAGAAGACTATAAGTCTAGCAAGAAGAAGCTTAAGAATGAAATTAAGAGAGCCAGAAGGGACCATGAGAAGGCCTTGGTGGACAGGATTAAGGAAAACCCCATGGCATTCTAAAAGTATGTGAAGAGCAAGAGGATTAGACGTGAGAGAATAGGACCAATCAAGTGTGACAGTGGAAAAGTGTGTATGGAACCGGAGGAGAGAGCAGAGGTAGTTAATGAATACGTTGCTTCAGTATTCACTACGGAAAAGGATCTTTGTGATAGCTTGAACATGTAGATATTAAGAAAGAGGATGTGCTGGAGCTTTTGGAAAGCATCAAGTTGGATAAGTCACCGGGACTGGACTAGATGTACCCCAGGCTACTGTGGGAGGAGATTGCTAAGCCCCTGGCAATAATCTTTGCATCATCAATGGAGATGGGAGAGGTTCTGGAAGATTGGAGGGTTGCAGATGTTGTTCCCTTATTCAAGAAAGGGAGTAGAGATAGCCCAGGAAAATATAGACCAGTTAGTATTACTTCAGTGGTTGGTAAGTTGATGGTGAAGATCCTGCCAGGCAGGATTTATGAACATTTGGAGAGGCATAATATGATTAGGAATAGTCAGCGTGGTTTTGTCAAAGGCAGGTTGTTCCTTACGAGCCTGATTGAATTTTTTGAGGATGTGACTAAACACATTGATGAATGAAGAGCAGTAGATGTAGTGCATGTGGATTTCAGCAAGGCATTTGATAATGCACCCCATGCAAGGTTTATTGAGAAAGTAAGGAGGCATGGGATCCAAGGGGAAATTTCTTTGTGGATCCAGAGCTGGCTTGCCCACAGAAAGCAAAGAGTGGTTGTAGAGGGGTCATATTCTGCATGGAGGTCGGTGACCAGTGGTGTGCCTCAGTGATCTGTTCTGGGACTCCTTCTCTGTGTGATTTTTATAAATGACCTGGATGAGGAAGTGGAGGGATGGGTTAGTAAATTGGCTGATGACACAAAGGTTTGGACTGTCAGCAGCGTGGAGGATCAGAGGGATCTCGGGGTTTGAGTCCATAAGACACACAAAGCTGCTGCGCAGGTTGACTCTGTGGTTAAGAAGGCATACGGTGCATTGGCCTTCATCAATCGTGGAACTGAGTTTAGGAACCGAGAGATAACGTTGCAGCTATATAGGACCTTGGTCAGACCCCACTTGGAGTACTGTGCTCAGTTCTGGTCACCTCACTACAGGAAGGATGTGGAAACCATAGAAAGGGTGCAGAGGAGATGTACAAGGATGTTGCCTGGATTGGGGAGCATGCCTTATGAGAATAGGTTGAGAGAACTCGGCCCTTTCTCCTTGAAGTGACAGAGGCTGAGAGCTGACTTGATAGAGGTGTATAAGATGAGGGGCATTGATCGTGTGGATAGTCAGAGGCTTTTTCCCAGGGCTGAAATGACTAGCACAAGAGGGCACAGTTTTAAGGTGCTTGGAAGAAGGCATAGAGGAGATATCAGGGGTAAGTTTTTTTTTTACGCAGAGAGTGGTGAGTGCATGGAATGGGCTGCCAGCGACGGTGGTGGAGGTAGATACGATAGGGTCTTTTAAGAAACTCCTGGATAGGTACATGAAGCTTCAAAAAATAGAGGGCTATAGGTAACCCTAGGTAATTTCTAAGGTAAGGACATGTTTGGCACAGCTTTGTGGACCAAAGGGCCTGTATTGTGCTGTAGGTTTTCTATGTTTCTAACTGGTTGTCCATTAGAGTTGGGTTTAAATAGGCTGCAGGTGATAAGCTAGAAATGAGTGGCAGGTGATTCCACTTATCTGGATGGAGACTGGGAGGCCCGACAGGACCACTTCCTGTCCCCCACAGCCAGCTACCGATGACCCAGGATGACCCAGATGGGTCCAGAGGAACTCCTTGATTAGTGATGGATCCGAGCCCTCTCCTCCACACTTCCCAGTCAACCACATACAGCACACACACCACCCAAGACGATGTGAATCCATCAATCAGTGAGCCATGTACTCTGGTCCACCTTCCACTGTCCTTAGTTCTGGAGGTGCTGCCTCAAGTGGGTTCGGTGGTCCACCTACAGGAAGCTTGAGCAGGACATGTGGAAGGTAGGCGTGACTTCTGAGGGATGGTAGCAGCTGGAGACAATCAGTGACTGAATTGATGGGATGTGTGATCCTGAAGCGACAAATAAACAGAGCGAGAGCTGCGGGAGCTGGTGCTCAGGGACAGATCTTGTGTGGACAGCAAAACACGGTCCCCAAGCTGGAGTAGCCTGTTTGGGCGCAATTAGTCTTTGGCCTGCAGGCAGTCGGAGAGGCGAGCAGTTAGCATGGTCCTCTGTGCCCTCTTCCAAGCATCCCAGCAGTGGCAAATCAGGGATCTGGTGGGCAGGACCTTCACCATTGGCTCCTCTACGGGGAACAATGGAGGATGGTAACCATGGAGAAATTTAAAAGGTGACATACCTGTGGCAGAGGAAGGTAGCTAGATTATGTGACAGCTCAGCCCAGAGCAGAATCTTCTTCCATGTGGAGAAGTTAGGTGTGGAAAAACATGGCAGACATTTCTCCACTTGCTGGTTGGTTCTTTCCAACTGACTGTTGGTCTGGGGATGATACCTGGAGGACAAGCTCAGAGGTGTGGAGTAGGAAGCAGAAGGCTTGCCAGAATGTGAGACAAATTATGGTCTAACACAATGTCTTGAGGGAAGCTGTGGAGACAAACTACATGATGGAGAATCAGGTCTGCAGTTTCAGCAGCTGATCCAAGATTGGGGAGGGCAATGACTGGGCCCTCTTGGAGAACCGGTCCACCACTGTCATGATCACAGTGGCCCTATCAGAAGGTGGCAAAACCATGATGAAATCCATGGTAATGTAGGATCCTGGGCATCTAAGGGCCTCAGAAGTCCAGAGGGCTGCTGGTTGGAGGAATGGGATCGGACAGGTTGAGGGCAGGCCGTGATAAACTGCCATACACCTGCAATCATAGTGGGCCACCAGAACTGGCATCACAGAAAATCCAGAGTCTGTCGTGCACCTGGGCGGCCAGAGTGGGGTGAAAAGTGGACCCTCTGGAGTGCCTCAGAGTGCACGGCCCCAAGCACATACATGTGGTTGTCAGGTGTGCCAGCCCAAGCAGGCTCAAGCTGTTGGGCCTGGTGGATCTGGTTCTCAAAGTCCCACAATATCGGAACAAGAATCTGAGAGGATGGAATGATGGGCTGAGTGTTGATCTCTGTTTCACTTGCGTCACACTGTTGTGACAGGGCCTTTGCCTTAGTGTTCTTGGAGCCAGGTCGGTCGGAGATGGTGAAGTTGAATTGCTCGAAGAAGAGGGCCCAGTGACCTCGATGTGAGTTGGGTTGAATGGATATGAGGTTCTGGTGATCACTCTCGATCAGAAAGGGCTCAATCAGCCAATGCCTCTATTCCTCCAATGCCCATTTAATGGCAAATAGCTCCCTGTCTCCTACTCCATAACAGCGATGTATAGAGTCGAACTTGCACAGGAAGAAGTCACAAGTGTTTCTTCCCAAATGGTCATCGCTGGGGAAGGATGGCCCCGGCTCCCAAGTCAAATATGTCCACCGCTACCCCAAAAGGTCTGGAGGGGTTTGGATGGCGGAGAATGGCAGCAGTGGTGAATCATCTCTTAAGTTCCTTGAGACCATGGTCTGTGGGAGCAGACTTGGTTATCCATGAGGTAGGAGACTTGGTGAGGAGGGGTGAGTGGAGCAGCAATTTGGCTGTAGTTTCTGACAAAATTGTGGTGGAAGTTGGAGAAATCCAAAAAGCACTGTAACTCTGAGGGAACGTGGTCAGGCCATTCAATGACGACACACACTTTCTCTGATTCCATGGTTATGCCTTGGGGTGAAAGGACGTAACCCAGGAAGGAATTGACTGGGATGTGGAACTGACATTTCTCTAATTTGCATTCAAGTTAGTTGGCAAGGAGACACTGAAGCACTGAATGATCATGACAGATGTGGACTTAGTGATCTTTGATTAAGATGAGGATGTCATCAAGGTAAACGAACACTTATCTCAGGGAATCTCCTTAATGAAGATTTGAGAAATGGCTATACTATTGGAAAATCCGAAATTCATGACCAAACATTTGTGGTGGCCAGAGTGTTATGAACACTGATTTCTACTCATCCTCCCGGCAGATGAGATTATATGCACTCCATAGATCCAGTTCAGTGAAGATTGGGCTCTGCGGAGTATTTTGAATGCACTAACCTTCAAGGGGAGGGAGTTGCAGTTCTTAGTAGTGACTTTGTTGAGTCCACAGTAGTCGGTGCAGGGATGAAGACCCATCTTTTCTTTTTGACAAAGAAGGATCCTGCATCGGTTGGGGACTGGGATGGTCGACTGAAGCCGTGCTGTAGAGCCTCAGTGATATAGTCATTCATGACTTCAGCCTCAGGAGGCAAGAGGGAGAACAGACAGGTTCGGGGAAGGTTGGTGCCCAGGAGGAGGTCGATCACACAGTCATGTGGTCTGTGACGAGGTAGGGTGCTAGCCTCTGTTTTACTGAAGGTCATAGCTAACCTGTGGGAGCTTGGTGAGGTTGAGGGGTTCCCCCATCTCCATGCATTTATAGGGTGAAGTAAACTGTGGTTTCAGGCAGGTGGGTCCCCAACTCTACAGAGCACCAGATGACCAGGCAAAGTGAGGGTCATGAGTGGAGAACCAGGGGTAACCCAAGATGAGGGGAGTGTTGGATGAGTCAATCAGGAGACATTGGATGGACTCACGGTGCTCTTCATGCTCGTGTGCACAGGCTGTGTGCATGCTCTGACCATCTCAGACCCCAAGGGAGGTCCATCAAAGGTCGTAATACAGAAGGGGTGAGAGACAGGCTCAGTAGTGAGTCCAAGTTGCACACACAAGAGTCTGGTCTAGAAAGTTGCCTGATGTGCTAGAATCCAGCAGAGCTACCTGTGTGCGTAGAGCCATTGAAGTGTGGATGAGGACAGAGAGAGTGAGTTGAGTTATGGCGCTAGAAGAAGGGGCCTGGGGGAGCTGATCAGATAGAAGGCCCTTTATCTCAACCTTTCGTGGTGCTATTTTCCTGGATGCAGTGGGCATTTGATGCATGGGTGATCAGTGGTTCAGCAGTAACACAAGCTGTTTCTCCACCGACGTTCACGTTATTGTGGGGTTTGAGGGAGCTCTCCCTAACTGCCTGGTGTCACAACGGGGTGCTGGGAACGGACCCAAATGCAAGACACAGACACTGAAGTACAAGGAACAGGACTGGACTAGAGTAAGGACATGACAGGGTTCAGACCAGGAGCAGGGACAAGAATACAGACTTGGGCTAGGGAAAGCGGGACCAGGACTAGGAACCATGGACTAGGAGACAAGGCTTAGACTCCGAGCCCGAGACTGGACAAGGACCCAGAACCTGAGTCTTGCCTCGGGCTCGGACCCCAGAACCAGGCAAGGACATGACATGGCTTGAGGCTGGAGTCTTGGGGCTTGAGGCTTGGCTTGGGATCCTCGAGGCTTGGGGTCTTGGAGCTTGGCTGAAGGGTCTTCGAGGCTTGGGTTCTCAAAGCTCAGAGACAGACTGGGAAATAAACATCAACATAGAGCCAGGACTTATCCTTCGACAAGCTGGGACTCATCTTTAACACAACACTTATATGAGACAGGACAGAACATAGACATAGAGCCGGGACTTATCCTAAAACAAGCCAGGACTCAACTTCTCCACACCAAGGTGGGACAGGTCCACCTGTTGGGTAACGGCAGGACAGCCAGACTTACCCAACAGAGGCAAAGACAAGACATGTCCCCCCCCCACCCCGCGCCCCCCAGGGCAATGCCAAGACAGCCTGACTTACCCCACGGAGGCAAGGACAAGAAGAGACAAACACCAAAGAACAACGGACAGTTCCATCTCTGCTCCGGGATAGCTCCAAGTCTCAGTTCAGCCAGCATCCTCAGCTGGCTACAGAAACAGCCGGATCCCTACCTGGCTTGGAGTGGCTAGCAGCCACTCAGCTGGCCCAGGAAACAGCCAAATCCATACCGCAAAGACTACTCCAACAATTGGCAACAAGGCTCCATGAAGCAGTGGTCCTGCAACCAGGCCTAGAGATCACCAATGGTTTCATCAGCAGGTTGCTCCAAGGGGGACTGACAGGACAAACCAGCAGCCCACCCTCAATCCCAAGGCTGCTTATATTGCAAGCCCAAAGATGGGAATTAGGTGCCTTTGATTTAGTCAAACAAGGGACAGCTGGAAGACCCAGAGTCCTGAGTCCATGGGCTGGACCGTGAACCGGAATGCGGACTTCACGGACCAGACCATGTCACCTGGGTTCTGGAGGCATTGGTGATGAGGGTCCTGCAGCCCAGAATGGTTCAGGGAACAGAACTGGGGTTCTGGCTGATGACCTGGAGGGTCATTCCATGAGATGCTTGTCAATTCCGAGGGCCAGAATGATGACACTTGAGGTCAGTGGACTTCTCCAGGGTAGACAGCTCATCATTTAAGCACTTCGACAGGCTGTGATGGTAATGGGCCTGCAGCAGCTCTGCATTCCAGCTGCATTCCGTTGCAAAGGTCTTGACTTCCATGGCGTCATCCAGGATCAAACGTGAGCCTTGATGCACGTGAAATATCCACTCCACTGTCCCCCTACCACTTCCCAGATGGTTGAAAAACTGGCACATCACATCTCTTATTTTTTGCAAATGAGAGTTTTATTGTCCCAATTAGTGATGGCCCAGGTCAGAGCTCGTCCAGTCAAGAGAAAGGTGATGAAAGCAATCTTGGCTTGGTCCATAGATTACAGAGATGGCTCTGAAGTATAAGGTGCACTGGGACAGGAAGTTGTGGCACCAGGTTAGGAATCTATCAAAGCACCAGAATCTAGGGCTCTGAGCGAGGAGTTTGCAGCATGGTGGTGGGGATCCACTGAGGCACCAGAATCTGGGGCTCTGAGCGAGGAGTTTGCAGCATGGTGGTGGGGATCCACTGAGGCACCAGAATCCAGGGCTCTGAGCGAGGAGTTTGCAGCATGGTGATGGGGATCCACTGAGGCACCAGAATCCAGGGCTCTGAGCGAGGAGTTTGCAGCATGGTGATGGGGATCCACTGAGGCACCGGAATCCAGGGCTCTGAGCGAGGAGTTTGCAGCATGGTGGTGGGGATCCACTGAGGCACCAGAATCCAGGGCTCTGAGCGAGGAGTTTGCAGCATGGTGGTGGGGATCCACTGAGGCACCAGAATCCAGGGCTCTGAGCGAGGAGTTTGCAGCATGGTGGTGGGGATCCACTGATGCACCAGAATCCGGGGCTCGGACAGAGGAGGATGACTGACTCGGGTTTGCTGTATTGAGATGGTGATTGGAAGAGAGTGGCGTGCAGGTGGTCAGTGGTTGCCTTGCTGCTTTTGGATTGCGCTTTCCTGTAGACAGGCAACTTCCTTTCAGTGAGCATGCTTTGCTGGGTCAATCAGTGGTTCACTCATCCTGTCAGGAAAAGTAAGGGAGTCTTGACCCAAAAGCAGAACAGTGGAGGTTCATTTCCATTCAGCAACAAACGGTAACTTTAATAATAGACTGCAAAATTATAAGCCATGAGGGGCCACAAAACAAGAGAGAATAGATACTTAACCCCACTGACAACAAAGTAACCAAAAGCTAGGAGCATCTGGTGAACAAAGATTATGGTTGCGAGTTGGGTTTGAATAGGCTGCAGGTGATGAGTTGGAAACGAGTGGCAAGTGACTCCTGTTATCCGGGTGGAGACTGGGAGGTGCCTACATGTGCAGGCCTGACACACCAATGGTTGCATAAGATGTCAAGCATACTGTCTTTGAACATAGATGAGTACAGCACAGGAACAAGCCCTTTGGCCTAAAGAGTCTGTGCTGAAATTAAACTAATTCTCTTCTTCCTGTATATAATCCATATTCTTCCATAACCTGCATATTCGTGTCTATCTAACAGTCTTTTCAGCCCACTGTCATACCTGCTCCCAACACTTAAACCTCCCCCAACCTGTTTCCTACACTGACAGTACCTCTCTCTGCATTTAAAAAGAAACTTGCCCCACATATCACCTAACCCTAAACATTCCTCTGCTCTTAACTGCATGTCCTCTCATACTTGACATTCTATCCTGGCAAAAAGATTCTGATTGTCTATGCCTAGAGAATCACATGAAAGCTTTATGTGTCACGATTCAAGATTACAGGTTGTGCCAACAAAGCTAATTGCTTTGCAAAGTACTGATATCTCTCTAATACTCAATATTATATTATAATTGATTCACAATTGGTGATTTGTGTATCATTAAAACACCTCAGTGGAATTGTTTGTAAGGGCTTGGAACTTCATCTCAACAGTATATTTCTTTTTTTGCAGGATCCCTGCTTGGAAAGCAGGTAAGAGGTATCCTGGAGCTGGGCACACCTGTCGGTGAGAAGGTGCAAGAAACTGCAGATGCTGGAACCTGGAGGAACATACGAAAAGCTGGAAGACCTCAGGGGGTCAGGCAGCATCCGTGGAGGGAAATGGGCAGTTGATGTTTCAGGTCAAGACCCTTCAACTGGACTGAGAGATAAAGGGGAGAAAGCAGGTATGAGGCAAGGACACTCTTGTTGCTTAGTATGGGAGTGCGGAGGTCAGAGATAAGCGCTGTCCAAATCTATGAATTGTAGGGTGGTCACTGATGATGGGGGTTTAGTGGTAGAAAGGGCTCACTTGACAATGTCAAGGGTTGAACTTCAACAAATCTGGAGGATTAGTAAGCTGCAACTAAGCTCCTCAGGACCCAGAAGCAGTCCACTAAAGGTTCACGGGATTTCACTGAAGCAATCCTTTCTTACAGTACCTGTTAACCTAGTTGGAGTTAAACCTCTGAAAGTAGTTATATCTAAGACCCCAATTCACATTAGTGCCCTCAACTGACCAGCCAACCTCTGTGACCGGATTAGCATTCTACACACTCACTTCCTTGCATTGACTCCTCAAACCAGAGCATTAGAGACAGGCTGAGATTATGTTGGAAAAAAACGCTACAACTTGTACATCTCATTCAACCCCAACACATCTTCCAGGATTAAAATTCACCCCATTTAGCTCTGCATCAGAAGTAGAATTATCTAATATGTACAAGGAGTTCTGCATTAATTAAGAACTTGTTCAATCAAGCATAAATTTTGTTTCCATCCGCCCTTATTTCCAAACTGCATTTATTTTCTGACGCTAGTAATCACTGCTACCACCCAAAATATTGTAATTATATTGTAAAATATTTATTTCACTTTGAATTCACTGAAGGGAATATCAGACAATCATGGTTTTCTTTCCGCCAAAGTTAATTACTTTGACATTTCTGTTCCAACTATCCAAAAAAACTAATTATGACAACCAGGGAACAAAGCCTCAGGAGAAACTATGGCAATAAATTATGTATTATTGCTCTGCTAATCCAACAGGAAAGGTTATCAAAATGCAAATCAATTCATTACTATAGCTTGAATTATTTCCATCCTGCTGCTCAAGTGTTCCATTTGTTTACTTGCTGGCCAGGCTGGGACCCAAGCTTGGTTGAATCTGAGTCAGGAGACTTCAGATGAAAAGGTGTCATGAAATCCCATAACTATCTTTGGCACCTCAGGGCTAGAGTAAATCCAGTTCTTTTGCTGTCAGTTGTGATCCACGCATGTACATGAATATATAGCTGGCTGGTTATCTGCAAATGGTGAGGGGGTGATTTTCATCCAACTCACCAGTGGCAAAACTGCGGAATCAGGCAAAGCTCTAGCTTTGTGGAAATACTATTCCTTCATTTTCTTCAGTAGACCATAAAACTAGACAAGGGACAAATCAGTGTTGGCCCAGTACCAACAGCTTGCTTACAACTGGGTAGGATCAAAATTTTTGCCTCTTTCTCGGGATCCATCCATGAAAATGAACTGCTTGGTCATAGGACACAAATGGAATCTGTCGAACCTTATCAATTACTCATCACTGTCGGCAATAAGGCAAGATGAAACCTGTAAAATAACATAACTTTGAACTTGTACAGATCCTTATCAGAACTGGGAAAGAGAGATCAGATTTCTGTTTGTATTTTATGTAAACAAGGTGGCTGCATTCAACAGCCATTCACTGATCAACTGTGAAACCGGTATGATGACTTTATTTTCTGTGAGACTTTTAACTTTTTTAGTTAAGATTGTCTGTAGACAAAGAGGACTAAAACGAAGTTGACAATACCCTACACAATAATACTACAACTGTAGTTGACAGCACTTTATAATAGGATACAGCTTTATTCTCAGGCACAATGCAAATACTTACTGACTAGAAGTACGTCATTTGTTGAAATGGTTTGAACTCCATTGAAAATGCTGAATAAAATCAGAGTTGCACACCCCACTGGCACCGGCCCAGGGACAGATGCCAGATAAAAGTGAAGTCACTGACTAAAAGTGCCATCAGTTTTAAATGATCCAAAGGCTAATCATTACCGATTGATATTTGACTTTGAGTGATTTTCTAATCATGAAGACTGACTTCCAGCTACAAAGCAGTTTCTTTCGAGCAGACTAACTGCAGTTGTATTGCGTTATTAATGTTGTGTTTGTGGAATGGATGAACAGAGAGTATAGGCAGCCCTCAGCTCTACACTAGGATTTAAGACAATGATAACATGAGCATTTCAAACCTCGTTTTCCCCCAAAGCCAACATGGATACCCCCTGACCTTTATAGTGCGTAATCTTAGCTGTTAGTCTGACTACCCTCAGATAACCATGATGGTTATCACTGATCTAAGAACATTCATATTAGGAGCAGATTTAAGCCTCTTGAGTCTCTGTGGCTACTCAATAAAATCAAGGTGATATAATTGTAGTTCTCCTGATGAAGAGTCCCGGTCCAAAACATTGACCACTCTTTCCCCTCCATAGATGCTGCCCTGTTGAGTTCCTCTAACATTTTCTGTGTGTGTTGCTCCTGATTTCCAACATCTGCAGAATCTTTTGTGTCTATGATGTAGTCTTATCTACATTCTAATTCTGACCCCTTTCTAAAAAAAGTAGCCATCTACCTCTGCTGTTAAAATTAAATGATGATCCTGCATCCATTGCCCTTTGAAGAGAAGAGTGCCAAAGATGTAGCACCTTCCATGAGAAAGGAAAGATCAGCTCATCTATTAAAGACTGATCTTTTTTTTGTCAGTGACGCTTTCGTTTGGGATTTTTTTGACAAGAAAACACTCCACATCTATCCTGTTAAGAACCTCTTGCAAAGTAAACTGTTTGCTTCATATTGGACTGAATAATCTTTGGATTTAGGGAGCCCAGACAAAGGTTGAGTTTGCCCCCTCCCCCATGCCTGAGTGATTGGGAATTACTTTAGTGGCAGGCACTGGATTAACATCGTTTCCGCTGGAGTGTACCTGTTGACTCTCTTTGGCATGTGGCGGGGGAGAAGGGTTGTGAGACTTGATATCATTGCTTTCTCACCCAGAATAGACGTGCTAATGTCGGTTATTTGAAGATGGCTCACATGGTGTGAATCAAAAGCTGTCAGCAGAGACTTCCTCTGGAACAGTTTTCTATCTAAATTCTCACCATTCTTCCTCAGCTTTGTTTTCCAGAAGAGAATCACAGGACTCCCTCATAAAAATCTATTGCTGTACTTTAATTTGTGGGACAAGGCCAAATAGATCCATGGATCAAAGCATTCTCCAGCTTCATTCATTTAACTTTCTTATACACTAAACTGTTCATGGTCAGTCCTGATGGTCGATGGAAATCTGGATCAGCTTCTAAGCAGAAAATCTCGATGTTTATATTACATTATTCCTTTTGCCTAAAAATGTTAATGGGAAGCTTCCTGCATTGTGCAATTTGTACATTAACTATTTGAATTTGAAAAAAATGTATACAACTTCACCCATACTGTCAAGCAGTTTTCCAGTATTATATTCTTATGAGCCAAAGGTCTTTCGCAATATGGCTTAATTGACACCTCACGTGTCTTGGTTTCAGTCTTTTCAGTATTGATAATCAACAGCCAGAATTTGCAAACATCACTCTTTATTCATTGACACTTGCAGTGAGTCCACAGTGTATAACGATTCAAACCAATCAGTTCATGGCGGCATTTATTCTCAAATGAGCCATCTCCAGCCTGACTACTATTTCTTTGTGAAATTCCTAGACTTTTAAATAGCGTTTTCTTTCTAAAGTAATGCTTATTATAATTTCCCATCTTGCAGTAGGATGAACAGAAAGAGCTCAGAGCAACTTAAAAACCCTGCAAAGCAGTATAAGGAAATGAAGCACAATCATAAAGGAAATTGTGAGTTTTCTTGTTTCTGTTTCCGGTTTGTGTCTACACTATATGTGAGAAACATATTCTCTACAAGAGGTTCCAGCATTTCTTAAAACATATTATCAAGATCATTATCTTATTTAACTAGGACAAAATGAATTGTTACCTTTTTGTTAAATATTACTAACACCTCAACATTAAAGAATAATAATTGCATGGACAACTTACCAGTCAATTTAAGATGCAGCCATGTATTTAAATATCTGTGTTTGTTACAGTGCCAATTCTTGAGCCATGGTTGTAGGCAGTGTCCTGAAAAGAGGGCAAAGTGTGAGAATCACTCACCAAAGCAGGCAGAATCCACAGCAGTGCTCTCTCTCTCTTCTTTCTGATTTGACTGTAGATTTCTGGCTATGTCAAACAAAGAAGGTACTATCCTGGGGATCGAGACACTGAGTAAGGCAGGTGCTATCGTAGACTCAGGAAAAGGAGAAATAACATAGACAAGACAGGAACAGCGAAGATGTGTGGCCCACAGAGAAACAGCAGCCCCAAGCAGGGAAGTGAGACAGGGCAACATGTGGGAATCATGTCAGGCGTAGGGCTCAAGTACAATTAGGAGCTGTTGGGAGTAGAACAGTTGCCTGAGGAAGTAGCAGTAATTAAAGTAAAGGCTCACCAGAAAGGGGATAGTAAGGAGCCAAAAGGGAACGAGTGAGTAGACATCAGTGCGAGGAAGGCAGCGGAGGGACAAGGATCAACAGAAATTACAAGCATACAGGAAGAACCTACAACTGCCAAGGTGAAGGGATGGCTCGCGTCATCATAGTTCTTGACCCGAGGTTGCCTGAACTCAACCAGTGCCATCCTGATAGGTAGATACAGTATATCTGGGTATAACCTATCCCGCGGATATCCCCACACTAATTCCCACGTAGCACAAAATATAAATGATGGATAAAAAATTGCAGAGTATATACTCTGCAATCTGCCAATTATGTGTGTCTGAACTCATACTGCCCGTCGTATTCCTTGCATTTAAAACTGTAACACAAAGGTTATAGACTTATTTTAAAAACATACAAACACACTTGCAAATGCATCTGCTACTATACAGTTCCACTAACAAGAATGCATGCACCACACAGGTGTCCCCAATGGTCAGTAACCACCCTCCACAACTGGTGGCCCCGTCTCACCAAATTAACATAAAAATGTCTGGTCTCTTACTTAAACACATTTTTATACATAGACACCACACTACTTTTATATCCACCAGTTCCGCTGATCACTTTGCTCTTGATACCTCCTGATCCCCAAGCCACTGATCTGAACAGATCTAAGTGTGAGTATTAATCTTTAAAAAGAATACTCACTCACATAGACTGCTGAGATCACTGGCCACATGATGGGACATGAACATATCCCAGACAAACCCCCAAAATGCTGTAGTGTTATCAAGATCACGGGAGAGACACTGAAGCTCGGGGATTCAGAAGTGTTTTATTCAGCAAAATTGAGCAACTCATATTGAGGCACTCTTGGGAGAAGAGGCTTGCTTGACCCAATATTAAGTGACACTTTTATATACTAAAGATCAAAGGGCAATTCTATAATTACAATGTATCTGCAATGATTCCTTTGAATTTGAGCTGAGTAAGTATTTTGCATCAGTCTTCACTGTGGAAAACACTAGCAGTTTGGTAGAAGTTCCAGGTGTCAGGGGTCATGAAGTGTGTGAAGTTACCATTACTAGAAAGAAGGTACTTGGGAAACTGAAAGGTCTAAAGGCAGGTAAGTCACCTGTATCAGAAGGCGTACAGCCAGCATTCTGAAAGAGGTGGCTGAAGAGATTGTGGAGACATTAGTAATGATCTTTCAAGTATCTGTGGATTCTGGAATGGTTCTGGAAGACTAGAAAATTGCAAATGTCACCCCACAAAAGGAAATTATAGGCTGGTTAGTCTAACATCGGTGGTTGGGAAGATATTGGAGTTGATTGTTAAGGATGAGGTTTCAGGGTACTTGAAGGCACATGATAAAATAAGCCATAGTTACCATGGTTTCCTCAAGGGAAAATCTTGCCTGACAAACCTATTGGAATTCTTTGAAGAAATAACAAGCAGGATAGACAAAGGAGAATCAGTTGATGTTGTGTACTTGGATTTTCAGAAGGCCTTTGGCAAGGTGCTACACATGAAGCTGCTTAGCAAGCTACAAGCCCATGATATTACAGGAAAGATTCTAGCATGGATAAAGCAGTGGCTGATTGCCAGAAGGTAGAGAGTGGGAATAAAGGGAGCCTTTTCTGGTTGGCTGCCAGTGACCAGTGGTGTTCCACAGGGGTGTGTGTTGGGATCGATTATTTTTACGTTTATTGTCAATGATTTGGAATTGATGGCCTTGTTGCAAAGTCTGCAGACAATACGAAGACTGGTGGAGAGGCAGATCTTTTTGTGGAAGTAGAGAGGCTACAGAAGGACTTAGACACATCAGGAGAAAGGGCAAAGAAGTGGCAGATGGAACACAGTGTCAGGCAGTGCATGGTCATGCACTTTGGAGAAGAAATTAAAGGGTTAGCTATTTTCTAAATGGAGAGAAAACACAAAAAAACTGTGGTGCAAAGGAATTTAGGAGTCGTTCTTCAGGATTCCCTAAAGGTTAACTTGTAGGTCAAGTCAGTGGTGAGAAAGGCAAATGCAATGTTAGCATTCGTTGCAAGAGGACTAAAATATAAAAGCAAGGATGTAATGTTGAGACTTTATAAAGCACTGGTGAGGCCTCAATTAGAGCATTGTGAGCAGTTTTGGGCCCCTTATCTTAAAAAGGGAATTGCTGAAACTGGACAAAGTGCAAAAGAGGTTCATGAAAATGATTCCAGGATTGAATGGCTTGTCATATGACGAGTGTCTGATGGCTATGGGCCTGTATTCACTAGAATTCTAAAGAATGAGGGGTGACCTTATTGAAATCTATTAAATGGTGAAAGGCCTTGATTGAGTGAATGTGGACTGGATGCTTCCTGTGTTGGGAGAGTCTGAGACCAGAGGACACAGTCTCAGAATAGAGGGGTGTTCTGTTAGAATGGAGATGAGGAGGTATTTCTTTAGCCAAAGAGTGGTGAGTCTGTGGGATTCTTTGCCACAGGCAGCTGTGGAGGCTAAGTCTGTATGTATATTTAAGGCAGAAGTTGATAGATTCTTGATTGGTCAGGACATGAAGGGATATGAGGAAAAGGCAGAAGATTGGATCAACTGGATCAGACATGATGAAATGGCGGAGCAGATTCAACAGGCCAAATGGCCTAATTCTGCTCCTACAGTGGCATGCAAAAGTTTGGGCACCCCGCTCAAAATTTCTGTTACTGTGAATAGTTAAGTGAGTAGAAGATGAACTGATCTCCAAAAATCATAAAGTTAAAGATGAAACATTGTTTTCAACATTTTAAGCAAGATTAGTGTATTATTTTTGTTTTGTACAATTTTAGAGTGAAAAAAAGGAAGGGAGCACCATGCAAAACTTTGGGGACCTCAAGAGATTTAACTCTCAGATAACTTTTACCAAGGCCTCAGGCCTTAATTCGCTTGTTAGGGCTAAGGCTTGTTCACAGTCATTGTTAGGAAAGGCCAGGTGATGCAAATTTCAAAGCTTTATAAATACCCTCACTCCTCAAACCTTCTCCCAATAATCAGCAGCCATGTGCTCCTCTAAGCAGCTGCTCTGAAAATTAAAATAAATGATGTCCCACAAAGCAGGAGAAGGCTATAAGAAGATAACAAAGCAGTTTCAGGTAGCCATTTCCTCAGCTCGTAATGTAATTAAGAAATGGCAGTTAACAGGAACGGTGGAGGTCAAGTTGAGGTCTGGAAGGCCATGAAAACTTTCTGAGAGAACTGCTCATAGGATTGCTAGAAAGGCAAATCAAAACCCTCGTTTTATTGCAAAAGACCTTCAGGAAGATTTAGCAAACTCTGGACTGGTGGTACACTGTCTTACTGTGCAGCGACACCTGCATAAATATGACCTTCATGGAAGAGTCATCAGAAGAAAACTTTTCCTGCGTCCTCACCACAAAATTCAGCATCAGAAGTTTGCAAAGGAACATTTAAACAAGCCTGATGCATTTTGGAAACAAGTCCTGTGGACTGATGAAGTTAAAATAAAACTTTTTGGCCGCAATGAGCAGCCAAAAATTGGAGAAAAATGGGTGCAGAATTTCGTGAAAGGAACACCCCTCCAACTGTTAAGCATGGGGGTGGATCGTTCATGCTTTGGGCTTTTGTTGCAGCCAGTGGCACGGGGAACATTTCACTGGTCGGGGGAAGAATGAATTCAATTAAATACCAGCAAATTCTGGAAGCAAACATCACACCGTCTGTAAAAAAGCTGAAGATGAAAAGAGGATTGCTTCTACAACAGGATAATGATCCTAAACACACCTCAAAATCCACAATGGACTACCTCAAGAGGTGCAAGCTGAAGGCTTTGCCATGGCCCTCACAGTCCCCTGAACTAAACATCATCGAAAATCTGTGGATAGACCTCAAAAGAGCAGTGCATGCAAGATGGCCCAAGAATCTCACAGAACTTGAAGCCTTTTTCAAGGAAGAATGGACAAAAATCCCCCAAACAAGAATTGAAAGACTCTTAGCTGGCTACAGAAAGCGTTTGCAAGCTGTAATGCTTGCCAAAGCAGGTGTTACTAAGTACTGACCATGCAGGGTGCCCTTTTCCTTTTTTGTTATTTTGAAGCTGTAAAAGATGGAAATAAAAAAAGTAATCTTGCTTAAAATATTAAAGAAATGTGTCATCTTTAACTTTATGCCTTTTGGAAATCAGGTCATCTTTTACTCACTTAGCTATTCACAGTAACAGAAATTTTTACCGGGGTGCCCAGACTTTTGCATGCCATTGTATATCTTATGGTCTTATGGTCCTTCATTGTTCTGATTAACCCTCATAATATAACTAATATAACTGATCTTCACTTCTGGCACCAAGCTTCAGTATCTACTATCATTTGTGCTCAGTGTTACTGTAGGATTGATAGTCATTGAAACCAATAAATAAAGACACTTTATTAAAGAACTTGCTTTGTGAAAAGCAACATTTCTGACATTGGCCTCACCATAGAGATGGACTTCCCAGTCAACAAAGGATCTCTCTGCTTTTATTTCTGACTGTCCTTGTGGATCTGGTCCAACTAGTTGTGGTTGCCTTGGGCTTGCATCAGTGTTGGTATTGCATCTACTTCTATCTTGACAAGAAGGTCTTCTTACAGTGGTACCTGTTAAAGTGAGTTTTTTGGGGTAGATGATTTGTTTACACTTAAATGACTTTGGCCATAAGACTTCTATTTGACAAAGTACTGTGGATTGAGTCCACAACAAAGCGCTTCCTAAAAAGGTGTGAATACCAGATGCTTCTGGCGCTGTAGTTTGACCTGATGCTATAACTTCGAAGACAGTATTATCTATACATTATAAATATTAATTGTCTTCTATGTTAGCACGTAAAATGCCAAATAAATGTATTGTGGATTTAACTAAAGGCTGTGGATACCAACCCAGACATGTTGGCGTTGGAAGGAAAGGATGAAATCCGAAGGTGTGATGTTTTTCTGTGGCTTCAAAACAAAGCATTGTCCATAACTTCTTCGGTAGCGATTGCCTTTGTGCTTAGCATATAAATATCGAGCCCATATTGGACTAGCAGACCTTTCTACCGAAAGTGTCTCAGTCCGTATGATGCCTGCTTGTTGTGTCGAATAAAGAAGCTGCTTTGTATCTACCAGTGACTCTGCCTCTCCGGTGATTTCAACCACGCTACAACAGTACCAATTCATCCATCCTGAAGTGCTTTTCTCCATCATTGCTGTGCATGATCTGGGTTGTGCAGTGTATCAAGTCACCATTGTTTCCAGCATGTCTGTTGTAGATTTCAACCTCATCGTGCTTCCAACCCTTATCAGCAAGAAGAGCTGGCATTATTTTTTGGCTTCCTTCTTTCACCTGTCTCCATTTGCTTTAATCAAGTTGGGGAGGGGGTTGTTATGGAAGGATTCTCCCTGTTCTTGCTGCTGATAAATAAAATTGTAACAGTCACTTTGTTTTTCACTTCTGGTTGGCTGCTGTGTAATACACCTAATGGATTTTCCAGCATCTTATTTGAGGACCAGAATGTTTTGATGCAAAGCTCTAGCCTTGTGGACAAAAACCTTTATAGTATCTTCATAATATCTTTACTTTTGTCTGCTGTGATTTATCTGCTGTAACTGTCTCAATATAAGAGTCTTATCTCCAATCTTCTGATTTCCTGAGTAATGCTGTATCTGATGTTTCATGCAGCTTTGATTGTTCCATTGTTGTACATCTTAACCAGTTCAGTGTTCCTTTAGCATATTCATGCCTTATCTCAATCAAAAGCTTTTATTATTCTGATTTGAGTACAGCATCTAAATTTCATAACTTAATTAACCAGCATTTCTGGCACCATGTCTCAGCACCTTCTAAAACTTGCTCCTGACAACACTGAGGGATAGATGGTAATTTAAATCAACAAATGTACATTATCAATTAAAGAACTTATATTGAATAAGGCAGCATTTCTTAAAGTCAAAATCAAAGTAAATTTATTATCAAAGTTCGTGCATGTCACCACTACATTGAGATCTGTTTCCTTGCAAGCATATACAGAAAAATAAAGAAATGCAAAAGAACTAATGAGAAACTACATAAGCAAAGACTGACAAACAACCAATGTGCAAAAGAAGACAATTTGTGCAAAAAAAGTAACAAATAAACAAACAATACTGAGAACCTGATTGTAGAGTCCTTGAAAGTGAGTCTGTAGGTTATGGAGTTGGTTCAGAGGTGAGATGAGTAAAATTATCCATGCCCATTCAGGAGCCTGATGGTTGTAGGGTAATAACTGTTGCTGTACCTAGTGGTGTGGGACTCCTGTACCTTCTGCCTGATGCTAGTAGTGAGAATAGAGCATTGCCTGGATAATGAGGGTCCCTGCTGACAGCGCTCCTTGTAATTGTGCTCAATGGCGATGGACTGTGCTGTATCTATCACTTTCTGTAAAAAAACACTTTCACAATGAAGCTGTGTTCTATTTGTTTGAGATTCATTTCCTGCAGTCAAAATTCTGCAACTAGGTTCCTGTGAATGAAAATCTAATTAGTGGATCCTGCTGTGAAAGACTGTATTCCGGTGCAGATGAGGTAGAATGGTTAGTGAGCAATTTCATCACGCAAATCCATTTTGGTGAAATATTTCACTGAAAATGAAGGTTCTACAGTAGTGCAAAGAAATGTTTCTGAGAGAATAAGAGGACAATCTTGGTATTTTAAATTAATGTGTGCATAAAAATAAGGTAAATTTATTTTTAGAAAACTGTGTTGTAATAAGATGGAGAAATGCTTTTTAGATAAAGACTGTGGGTAAGGATTTGAATACTTCAGCCACAGAATTACTGACCGATTTAATGTAAATGGGAAGGTTCTGATAGGAAAATATGGAAATAAAGAAGAATTTGTCTTTAATGTCAGAGCTATTTAGGACCCAGGTCAGACCCCACTTGGAGTACTGTGCTCAGCTTTGGTCACCTCACTACAGGAAGGATGTGGAAACTATAGAAAGGGTGCAGAGGAGATTTACAAGGATGTTGCCTGGATTGGAGAGCATGCCTTATGAGAATAGGTTCTGTGAACTTGGCCTTTTCACTGTGGAGTGACGGAGGATGAGAGGTGACTTGATAGAGGTGTGTAAAATGATGAGAGGCATTGATTGTGTGGATAGTCAGAGGCTTATTCCCAGGGCTGAAATGGCTAACGCAAGAGGACACAGTTTTAAGATGCTTCAAAGTGGGTACAGAGGAGATGTCAGGGGTAAGTTTTTTTATGCAAAGAGTGGTGAGTGCATGGAATGGACTGCTGGCGATGGCAGTGGGGGCGGAAACAACAGGGTCTTTTAAGAGACACCTGGATGGCTACGTGGAGCTTAGAAAAATAGAGGGCTATGGGTAAAGCCTAGGTAGTTCTAAGGTAGGGACATGTTAGGCACAGCTTTGTAGGCCGAAGGGCCTGTATTGTGTTGTAGGTTTTCTGTGTTTCTATGTTTCTATGTTCCCTGTCCCGCTGAGTATTTTATTTTACAGAAAAGAAGTAACTGGAAGTTAAGAAGGAAATAAGCCAGGAAACTTAACTAACATCATCCAAAGTCAAACAGCCAGAAACGTTTGACCCATAATATATGGTCAGAGTCTGGAAGTGGCTAAGTAGACATTTAACAAGAACATGATTCTAAAAATGAGACTGGTTGGTCCAAAGTGTTAATGATTCACTTTGTAGTTTCAGCATTTACAATAAACCACGCCAGGAAGTTACACAAGGGCCAAGAAATAAATGTAAAGGGTGCTGTACCTTAAGTAAAAGGAGATATAGCAGGAGTACTGCCTTCTGCCTTGTTTGACTCCACTGGCCAATTCTGGGCTGAAAGAGGCAGAAGATGGAGCATATTGCAGTGCTTTCATCCGATAGACAACATATTTGTCTGCGTCCCTGACAATCAATATCAGTACTCTGTATAAAGCTATATGTATTAAGAATAGGGTATGTGTATAAAGCTTTTAGACTAAAAGTTGTAATCTATTATCCTAGCTTTAAAAGATTAACAGGTTACGAAAATGAATTAGTCCAAAACCCATTATTATAAGGAAAAGCAAAGAGCTGGAAGAATAGCTCATCCAGATAACATTACTAATGTTTCCTCATTCATAAGATGAATGCCAATGAACCAGAGTAAATGGCCATAATGCCCAATCATCCCACCAGTAAAAGCCACTAACACTTTCAGGACTATCCAGTCAAAGCTGCATTAGCAGCTAACAGAACCATTAACCCATGGCAGTGATTTGGTGACTTTTTTATCAAAGGTCACTGTAATTGAATGGAAATTATGCAATAATTCTACCTGCACAAGTGGTCGTGCTTCAAGGTCACATACTGCACTTAAGCAACTGAAAGTGCATCTGTCACGGTCCAGTCCGTTGGTTACTCACTTCCCCGTGTTCTCTGGGCTTCTTGATTAGGGAACCTGATCCTCATTCAAACCGGCAGCATAGAAACTCTGGCTTACATCTATTCGCTGCTGGTTCATCACTGTAGCCAGTGCAGCTATGCTCATCCTGGGGCGGCCGAGAATTGTGGACTCTAAATTGCTTCGGTGCCTATGGCTGCTTAGTGAATTCAGTCGTTTTCGTGTCCAGCTGAGCTGCCGGCCGTTTTGCTGCTACTCTGAGTTAAGATGCGAATTCTGTCGTTTTCATGTTCGGCTAAGATTTGCTGGCCGATTGTCGCCCTCTGAGCCGCCAAGAACAAGGGACTGTCTTCATGAGCTTCTCTGTGTCTAGATACAAATGGACTGCCATTGTTTGGTTTCTGTCGTGTCATTTCCAGCTGAGTAAGTCCAGCCATTTGCTGCTACTCCAAGTTGGGAATTCTGTCTCTTTGTTTTCAGCTGAGTGATTGCCGGCTGTTTGCTGCTTCATGAGCTACTCCATGTCAAGATTCGTATTGTCAGTCGTTGGTTGGTTTAGTTGTCTCATTCCTAGCAGAGTAGGTCCGGCCGCTTGCCACTACTCCGAATTGGGAATTCTGTCTCTTCGTGTCTAGCTGAGGATTGCTGGCCGTTTGCCACTCCTTCGAGCCAAGATATGAATCGTTTGCCTTTGCTTGATTTTGTCATCTCCGTGTTGCAGTTCCAGGCTCCGTGTTCAGTCCAGGTCCAGGCTCCAAGTTCAGTCCAGATCCTGGCTTCGAGTCCAAGTTCAGTCCAGGTCCAGGCTCCGAGTCCAAGGTCAGTCCAGGTCCAGGCTCTGAGTCCAAGTTCCGAGACCAAGTCAAGTTCCGAGCCCAAGTCAAGTTCTGAGCCCAAGTCAAGTTCCAAGCATAAGTCATGTCCAAATCCGTCTCCGTGTCAAGTCTCCATTCCTGTGTCCTGCACTTGGGTTCTCCTCAGTCGCTTCGTGCAACAGCATCAATCATCGTTTGAGGAAGAGGAGAATGTTCAGTATCTTATGAAGACACTGGAATGGTTTTCAATATCTCAAACTGATCAGCAGACTCTAAGAGTCAGAATGATTAGGCTCGTTATAACCTGATGACTTGGTAGCTGAGAAAAGTTAAATGCTTAGTGTGAAACTGATTGAGGAGCATACAAGGCCAAACCTACCTTTAGTTTAACCACCAATTTCTTTTTTATTAATTTCACAAATCTCTTGTTAATATTATATAGATTTGCAATAACTTTGAATTCAATGGCTCAATGTTTCAATGGTTCAGAGAATGTTTGTAATATGCAACCTGAAATTCTTACTCTTCACCGACATCCATGAAACCCCAAAGAATAAATGACAGAAAATTGTTAGAATCCCAAAGCCCCCTCTTCCCCCTCGCACGCACAAGCAGCAGCAAAGCATCAATCCTCCCACTCCCCCTTCCCCCACTTATTCTAGCAGGAAGTATCAATGCCCACCACCCACCAATAATAAGGCCCTGGAAAGCCTGGGATCTGCAGTCCAACAAAAAAACTACAGTCCATAACCCAGCATTTCGACATGCTACAGGCTCTCCCTCTCACTCATAAAGGACAGAGAAATATCACCCTTTCCACAGTGAGCAGGGGATCAACAAGTTGCTGTTCTGATGTTACAATCTGAGGCAATGCTTATTTGAGCTCACCCAACTCAAGAACCAGCAGGGTCTCCACACCCACCCCCATCAAGAGAGGGGGGAGGTTACTCACCACCCAGCCCATGCTCTTTTCTCATTGCTGCCATCAGGTAAAGGTACAGGTGCCTCAGAATTTGCGCTACCTGGTTCAAGAACAGTTCCTATCCCTCAACCATCAGGCTCTTGAACAAAAGGGGATAGCTACACTCATTTAAGGACTCTTTTATCTTGTTATTTGACACTCATTATTTATTGCTATTTACTTACATCTGCATTTGTACAGTTTGTTTACAGTTTACTGATCCTGTTTACAGTTACTGTTCAATAGATTTGCTAAGTATGCCCACAGAAAAAGAATCTCAGGGTTGTATATGGTGACATGCTTGTACTCTCATAATAAATTTTACTTTGAACTTAAAACTTTGAATTTTAATGCCCATTCAGATCAGCTTTGCTCTTATTTAATCTCCTTTCAGAATCACTTCAAATGAGTATATTAACATATCGCCCTAAATTATATTAAAATTCATGCTAAAATAACAAGAAGGTGCTTTCAGTTTTCAATCACATCCTAACTGAAAGCATAAGGGGTGAAAATCCTTGCAGGGCTTACATGTGGAGTACAGCATGCCCCATGAGTACAGCTCTGGGAAAGCAACAATCCTAGCAAATGCGTGTGCACGTACTGTAAAACCTGATACTTTCAATTCATGGATATGGAGTTGAAGCACTTACTCCTCGCACAGAGGACATGTGTGAATTTTTTTATCTTGTGCTAGGCTGCCGCATATGTTATGTGTCATGTCAGGGATGGCCCAGGATTGAAGTAGTTTGGTGTGATAGTGACCTTCACCTGCATAGATTGAAATAGGAATGTGGCTGGATCTCCGCTTACAGAAGGTGACCGATCTCTCTAAGCTAGAGAAGCCTCTAAATCCATTGCCCTTCAGAGAGTTGAACAGGATAAAAAGAGAATCTGGTTCTCAGTAGATGCATAGGAGGATATTTTTATGTATGGTCAGGTGGTATTTTAAACATTCACACAAAATTACAACACTAGCTGCAATGAAATTCAAACCGTAAGTTCCCTAATTTTATCACTCACCACAACTTTTATATTTCCATACCTCCTCACAACTAAGAAGTAGTCTACTTCAGCCAATCAAGTCTATGCTGACTCACAGGACAATCTCATTCCCCCACGAATATTCCCTATAATCTCTCTTCACCTTATGTTCCAATCCACTCTACTCTCTGTACACTCATAACTGCATGGCTGAATTTAGCTCTAACTCCATCCACAATCCTACAGAAGATACCACCATACTGAGTTGAATCTCAAATAACGATGCATTGGAGTACAGGAGGAGATAGAGAGCCTCAACATCAGCCAAAAAATAAGAGCTGATTATTGACTTTAAGGGGGAAGCGATGCACATACTCCTGTCTACATCAACGGTGTTGAGCTCGAGAGAGTTGAGAGCTTCAAGTTCCTAGGAGTGAACTTAACGTACTTAATTAATAATTTGCTTCAATATTCACTAGGGAAAAGGATCTTGGCGATTATAGAGATGACTTGCAGCAGACTGAAAAGTTTGAGCATGTTGATATTAAGGAAAAGGATGTGCTGGAGCTTCAAGTTGGATAAGTCACTGGGACCGGATGGGATGTACCCCAGCTAACTGTGGGAGACGAGGGAGGAGACTGCTGAGCATCTGGCGATTATCTTTGCATCATCAATGAGGACGGCAGAGATTCTGGAGGATTGGAGGGTTGCGGATGTTGTTCCCTTATTCAAGAAAGGGAGTAGAGGTAGCCCGGGAAAATATAAACCAGTGAATCTTACTTCAGTGGTTGTCAAGTTGATGGAGGAGATCCCGAGAGGCAGGATTTATGAACATTTTGAGAGGCATAATATGATTAAGAATAGTCAGCATAGCTTTGTCAAAGACAGGTCACGCCTTACGAGCCTGATTGAATTTTTTAAGGATGTGACTAAACACATTAATGAGGATAGAGCCGTAGATGTAGTGCACATGGATTTTAGCAAGGCATTTGATAAGGTACCCCATGCAAGGCTTATTGGGAAAGTAAGGAGGCATGGGATCCAAGGAGACATTGCTTGGATCCAGAACTGGCTTGCCCACACAAGGCAAAGAGTGGTTGTAGATGGGTCATATTCTGCATGGAGGCCAGTGATCAGTGGTGTGCCTCAGGAATCTGTTCTGGGACCCCTACTCTTTATGATTTTTATAAATGACCTGGATGAGGAAGTGGAGGGATGGGTTAGTAAATTTGCTGATGACACAAAGGTTGGAGGTGTTCTGGATAGTGTGGAGGGCTGTTGGAGGTTACAGTGGGACATTGATAGGATGAAAAACTGGGCTGAGAAGTGGCAGATGGAGTTCAACCCAGATAAGTGTGAGGTGGTTGATTTTGGTAGATCAAATATGATGGCAGAATATAGTAATAATGGTAAGACTCTTGGCAGTGTGGAGGATCAGAGGGATCTTGGAGTCCGAGTCCATAGGACGCCCAAAGCTGCTGCGCAGGTTGACTCTGTGGTTAAGAAGGCATACGGTGCATTGGCCTTCATCAATCGTGGGATTGAGTTTAGGAGCCGAGAGGTAATATTGCAGCTATATAGGACCCTGGTCAGACCCCACTTGGAGTACTGTGCTCAATTCTGGTCGCCTCCCTACAGGAAGGATGTGGGAACCATTGAAAGGGTGCAGAGGAGATTTACAACGATGTTGCCTGGATTGTGGAGCATGCCTTATGAGAATAGGTTGAATGAACTCGGCCTTTTCTCCTGATAGATGTGTATAAGATAATGAGAGGTATTGATCATGTGGATAGTCAGAGGCTTTTTCCCAGGGCTGGAATGGCTAGCATTAGAGGGCATAATTTTAAGGTGCTTGGAAGTAGGTACAGAGGAGGTGTCAGGGATAAGGTTTTTTACACAGAGAGTGGTGAGCGTGTGGACTGGGCTGCCAGCAGCGGTGGTGGAGGCGGAAGCAATAGGGTCTCATGGAGCTTAGAAAAATAGAGGGCTATGGGTAAGCCTAGGTTATTCTAAGGTAAGGACGTGTTCGACACAGCTTTGTGAGCCGAAGGGCCTGTATTGTGCTGTAGGTTTTCTATGTTTCTATGTTTCTAACATCGGCAGTGACTGTCCTAGTCTGTCCACATAAAACACATACAAGACGAACTTTTAATTGTGCCTCGGTACACGGTGACAATAACAAACTAACTGCAATTCCAATTTCCATTCCAAAACTCCTCCTAAATTCTTCCACTTATTTCCACAATAGGAGCAATTTTACAGCAGTCAATTAACATACCAGCCTGCCTATCTTTGAGATAGGGGAGGAAACCAGAGGATGCAGGATCAACTCCACAGGGAGAACCCCACACTGACAGTCTGCCTTGTTACTGAAATTCTGTACATGAGAAATCTATTGATGTCCATGTTCAAACACCATTAGAAACCCCTGAGTTATAGTGTTTTGATCATGGAAATTCACCTTCATGGAATTTACAAATTGCATGAGACATGGAATACCATTTACTCTCTCAAAGATTATATGAACAGAAAGTAAATAATTAAACATTTTTTTCTCTGTTTCTTGATGCATGCTCAGATAACATGGCTTCAAGTTACAAAAAATCATGATTCGGGTCTTTTTAGGAACACACCTCACCCATACACCTAAATACAGGAGTCATCTGCAATGAAATAGTTTCAAATTTTGCTTCAGGATCTTCTGCTTATAAGGATTGGAACAAACTGGGGAACAATATGAGCTGCAGCAGCCAACAGCATGCTATCCATGTCTGGCTACCAATTACACAAAGTTCACCAACCAAAGTGGGGCCAATGAGGTTACATGCCATTTATGCAGAAGTTAAAGTGTATGTGAGTTCTGCTTTAGCAGTATCTGGTGGAGGAGGGATCAGACCTGGAGTCCGGTGATGGGAACCCACTGCAGATCAATGTCTTTTATCTGAAGCAATTAACTGTAGTTGCTGATCTACCTCAAGCTTTCTTGGTCAGAGCAAAGAGCATCATCCCTTCCCACTTCAGAAGCTGATTACAACAATACTCCAATTTTTTTTTCCTCAAGGTCTTGGGCATTCTTTTGGCCAATGGTCAGCCCAGCCTCTTCAGCTGTGGCACTTTTCTTCTCCCACTCTGTAACCTGCAACCTACCTACTTTCCTCCATTCTTTCTGAAATGCATTAAGAAGCAGCTGCTAAGTTTTTTTGTGTATTACCTATCAATGGTCAGCTGCAGTAAACTGCTTGTATAAGATAGAATTTTGCCAGAATAAATTATTATACAAAACCTTCTTTGGGCCATCACACACTGCGTGTTTAACATGTCTTTCCGGTGATAAGGAATTTCTAGCCTAAAGTCTTTAGACGGGATAAGAAGATTGAGCAGGGCAAAGATGACTTTCAGTGAAGGAAAATCTAGTACTACATTAACACTGAAGTATGCAGTATGCAGATTCAAAAATCTTTTTACAGTATTTTCAAGGAAATTAATAACAACAAATTCAGAAGTTGGATGGAACAGTGAGAAATTATAAATGTCATCAATTCAAGAGGTAATTGTCACTTGAAAATTATGACTTTTCTGAAATAGCACATTGAAGCTGTAGTACTAATAAAACAATGTAATTGAATTTCTTATCTGCTGAGTTGAAGCATTCCTAGACCAATATCTAATTTATATGCAACTTTCTACAAAGTATAACAAATATTGTTCATGTCATTTGTAACCAAGTGGTCATTGTACAAAACATCAATTCAGTTGTTTGTAATTTCAAAATCGGGGCACTCTTCCCCAGCAGCCCAGGATTAGAAGCTTTGCACATGCCCTATGTTACTTGTCTGATATGAGCACAGTCTACCCACACAAGTAATATTAACAGAGTGCGAGATCTCAACTACAAGAATCATCACTGGATGCCTTAAGCTAATGAACATCAACGACTTACATAATCTCAGTAGAATCACATCACCAGATGCTTGAAGAGATGTGGCCATCCAAAGCGAAATTGAGGATGGCAAGGATATTCACGTGAGCATGAGGCGACAGATAAACTTCTGTAGGCAGGACCATTATTGTGACCAACCATGAGGAGCAATTGCAGGCAGCACTTGAAGTTACTGACATTGAGGTCAGCACAAATAATGACTCACTGAGGAGCTTTCTGTGAAGAGTGAGGTGAACTGGACTACAGGAGAGCCCTAAAACTGAGAACATGAATCAGTTGCTCAGAAATAAATATGATGAAACAGGGCAATACTGAAGACCTGTGACTGAAATATAAGGCAAATCCTGAAACACCATTTGGTCTGCCTATTACTTAAGGATGCACGGTCCAAAACCTTAATGACGCCAAGTCTCAAGCTTTGCAGCGATTTCATCACGGAATGATTCATGATTTTGGTGGATGGACACAAGAAGAGCCTCAATTCACAACGCTCGTCTGCTCAATGAAAGCCTTTTAGTTGGAGTTTAAGTGTTTGAAGACATATATTCCTCTCTCTGAATTGTCAAAATGAATAAGAAATCACAGAAATTCCATAAGTTCAAATCAAAAATACTTGTATTGCCTTTGTTTTTTTCTATCCAAAAATACTCTTCTGCAGAATTATATTTCCACATGAGCATTAATTTATGGAAAAGGGTTCAAGTTTTAAGTATGTCTGATTTTAAAACTGCATTATTCTATTTGCACATTTTCTTTCAGTTGAGAAATTATGTGCATTTTACTTTCCTTGAAGTTTGTGCAGATTCAGCAAGTCTTCTAAAACTTTGACAAACTTCTATAGGTGCACAGTGGAGAATATCTTGACAGATTGCATTAACCTGGTATGGAAATTTGGAAACATCAATGCCCAAGAATGAAAAGGCCTACAAAAGGTAGTGGATACAGCCCAGTACGTCACAGGAAAAGCCCTCCCCACCACTGAGAGCACCTACAGGGAGCACTGCGGCAAGAAAGCAGCATATAACATCAAGAATCTCCACCATCCAGGTCATGCTCTCTTCTCACTACTGACATTGGGAAGGAGTACAGGAGCTTTAGGTCCCACACCACCAGGTTCAGGAACAGTTATTACCCTTCAGCCATCAGTCTCCTGAACCAGAGTAGATAATTTCACTTACTTCAACATTGAACTGATTCTGCCACCTATGGACTCACTCTCAAGGACTTACTAACACATGTTCTTAGTAATATTTATTTAGTTATTTGCACATTTTTGCTTCTTTTGCACATTGGTTGCTTGTCAGTCTTTCTGTGCAGTTTTTCATTCATCCTATTGTATTTCTCTGTTCTACTATGAATAGCTGCAAGAAAATGAATCCCAGTGTAGTACACTGTATGGTGGCATATACGTATTTTGATAAGTTAACTTTGAATTTTGACTTTCTTCAAATGTACTTACTTATTTAGGGATACACCTTGGAACGGACCCTTCCAGCCCAACAAGCTGCACCACCCAGCAGCCTACCTATTTAACACTAGCCTAATCACAAAACAATTTACAATGACCAATTAACCTACAAACTGGTGTCCTTGGACTGTTGGAGAAACCAGAGCACCTGGACCAAACCCATGCAGTTTAAGGGAAGAATGTACAAACTCCTTACAGACCGCCCTAGAATTGAACTCCAAACTTACGCCCTGAGCTATAATAGAGTTGCTCTAATGAAATGCTACCTCTAATTTGATTTTCTAATACCAAATATGATGTGCAAAACAGCATGTTTATATTTGAAAGTTCAAAGTAAATATTTGGGTGGAAGAAAGGACTTTTATAGAGGGCTTACTCTGAGAAATAATTTATATGAATTAATACAGAAAAGAGATAAATTATTGGAATAATATTTAAATTCCCACTTATTTCCTTTGATAAAGAGAACAGAGTAATCTGCTCAAAGTATTTAAAATGTTTACTTCATTCAGAGGGCAGATTCAGAAGAAGTGAAGAATGAGGGAAATGATCAATCTCTCATCGAGTTATAACCTTTCAGGAATGGAACCAAGACACACTTCCACACAATCCATGTTAAACATCTTAGCTTTCTGCTAAGGCCTGTGGTTATTAGAACAACTGATAATGGTAGACCTTTTGATGGTCAAGGATAGGAAGGGATGTGGAGAAGAAGTGGATTCAATGTAAAATATAGTGCAGCCGTATCTTATTTAGTGGTGTGCTTTCAATTTATGGTCACAATTTTAGTTTTTGTTCTGCACTAGGCAGCCTGAGGCCTAGTCATTATTGGGAACTTGCTGCTGATTCAAAGGCGCAGAGCATCAGTGAAATCAGCTACCTGCAATCAGGAAGGTAAATGGGGGGTGGGGGGGGTGTGGATACTACAGGTAATTGACCAGCATTGTCCAGCTCCATCATTCCAATAATGATTGCCCCGCTGAGATTAGACTAACAGTCTGTAATTTCTTAGCATCTCTTGAACTCAGCTCTCTGAAGTAGCGACCTGGCTTCCTCAGCTTCCTCAGCTTCCTGACTGATAAGTTGGCCTTTGATGACGTGGGGTTAGTTCTGAAATGTACACAGCTAAAACTGAGTTTTGATACTACTGTAAGTCACAAAACTGCTTAAAAGATCTCTGACTCCCTTCCTAAAAGTAAGCTATAGATGAATCAAAATTTCCCTTACCTAAACAATGGGAAGCCCTCTCATTTATTTTAAGTATGCTGTAGGGGGCAGGGCATGGGGTTCCTGGATCATTGGGCATCTTCTGGGGGAGGTATGACCTGTACAAGAAGGACAGGTTACACCTGAACCCAAAGGGGTCCAATATCCTGGCAGGCTGGTTTAATAGAGCTGTTAGGGAAGGTTTAAACTAATTTGGCAAGGGGATGGGAAATGGAGTGATAGGGCTGAGGAAGGGGAAAACAGAAATAAATCAAAGATAGCATGCAACAGAGATGATAGAAAGGGCAGGCAGGACATGAGGCACAATCACAGCACGCAGCATAAGAAATATTAAAAGACGATCTTGAAATTCATCTACAGACACACAAGTATGATGTTGTGGCCAGCTCTGAAATTTGGCAAAAGGATGGCTGCCATTGGGAGTTGAATATCCAAGGATATACTGTGTATCGGAAAGATAGGTTAGTTGGCAGAGGGGCTGGTGTGGCCTTGTGTATTGGAAATAATATTAAATCATTAGAAAGGAATGACATAGGATCGGAAGGTGTAGAGTCTCTATGGGTTGAGTAAAATGGCAAGGGTTAAAGGACCCTAATGGCAGACGTATACAGGCCTCCAAACAGCAGTCAGAATGTGGATTACAAACTACAGCAGAGGATAGAAAAGGCATGTCAGAAGGGCAATGTCATGATAATCGTTGGGGATTTTAATATGAAAGTGGATTTGGAAAACCAGGCTAGTACTGGACCTCAAGAGAGAGAATTTGTAGAATGTTTAAGGGATGACTTTTTAGAACAGCTTGTTGTTGAGCCACTAGGGGATCAGCTGTGCTGAATTAGGAGTTGTGCAATGATCCAGAGGTGATAAGAGAGCTTAAGGCTAAGGAATCCTTGGGGAACAGTGATCACAATATGATCGAGTTCACTTTGAAGTTAGAGAAAGAGAAACTAAATTCCAATGTGTCAGTATTTCAGTGGAATAAAGGAAACTACAATGGTATGAGAGGGAACTGGCCAAGGTTGACTGGAAGGGGACACGAGCAGGAAGGACAGCAGAGCAGTAATAGGTGGAGTTTCTGCAAAAATTAGGGAAGTGCAAGACAGATATATTCCAAGTAAGAAGAAATTTTCGAATGGAAGAAGGACACTACCGTGACTGACAAGTGAAGTCAAAGCCAAAGTAAAAGCAAAAGAGAGGGCATACAAGGAAGCCAAAGCTGGTGAGAAGATAAAGGATTGGGAAGCTTTTAAAAACTTGCAGAAGGAATCTAAGAAGATCATTAGGAAAGAAAAGATGAATTATGAAAGGAAGCTGGTTACTAATATCAAAGAAGATACTAAAAGACTTCTTAAGTATATAAAGGGTAAAAGAGTGTTGAGGGTAGATATAGGACCAATAGAAAATGACACTGGAGATATTGTAATGAGAGATGCAGAGATGGCAGAGGAACTGGATGAGTATTTTGCATCAGTCTTCACAGTGGAAGACAGCTACAGTATACCCGGCATTCGGGAGAGTCAGGAAAGTGAAGTATGTGCAGTGAAAATTACAA
Organism: Mobula birostris; assembly: GCF_030028105.1. NCBI lineage: Eukaryota > Metazoa > Chordata > Chondrichthyes > Myliobatiformes > Myliobatidae > Mobula > Mobula birostris. Next base: position 82,798,325 of record NC_092377.1, on the reverse strand, counting down.
CTGAGAAGGTGCTGAGGAAGCTTAATGGTCTGAAGGTGGATAAATCTCCTAGACCTGATGGAATGCACCCTCGGGTTCGGAAAGAAGTAGCTGGAGAGACTGCAGAGGCATTAACAATGATCTTTCAAGAATGGATAGAATCTGGCATTGTACCAGATGACTGGAAAATTGCTAATGTTACTCAGCTATTTAAGAAGGGTTGGAGGCAGCAGAAAGGAAACTATAGACCTATTAGCCTGACATCAGTGGTTGGGAAGTTGTTGGAATTGATTGTTAGGGATGAAATTACGGAATACCTGGAGGAACATAACAAGACAGGTCAAAACCAGCATGGTTTCCTGAGAGGAAAAACATCCCTGACTAACCTACTGCAATTTCTGAGGAAATTACAAGCAGGGTGGACAAAGGAGATACAGTAGATATGGTGTACTTGGATTTTCAGAAGGCCTTTGACAAGGTGCCGCACATGAGGCTGCTTAGCAAGATAAGAGCCCATGGAATTACAGAGGAGTTACTAGCATGGGTGAAGCATGGGCTGATTGGCCGTAAACAGAGAGTGGGAATAAAGGGATCTTATTCTGGCTGGCTGCCAGTTACCAGTGGAGTTCCACAGGGGTCAGTGTTGGGACCGCTGCTTTTGACGATGTATGTCAATGATTTGGACTATAGGATTAATGGATTTGTGACTAAATTTGCCAATGATACAAAGATAGGTGGAGGAGCGGGTAGTGTTGAGGAAACAGAAAACCTGCAGAGGTACTTAGATAGTTTAGGGGAATGGGCAAAGAAGTGGCAAATGAAATACAATGTTGGAAAGTGTATGGTCATGCACTTTGATGGAAGAAATAACTGGGCAGACTATTATTTAGATGGGAAGAGAATTTCAAAATACAGAGATGCAAAGGGACTTGGGAGTCCTTGTGCATGATACCTTAAAGACTAACCTTCAAGTTCAGTCAGTGGTGAAGAAGGCAAATGTAATGTTTGCATTCATTTCTACAGGTATAGAATCTGAGAGCAAGGATGTGATGTTGAGGCTCTATAAGGCACTCGTGAGACCACATTTCGAGTATTGTGTACAGTCTTGGGCCCCTTATTTTAGAAAGGATATACTATATTGGAGAGGGTTCAGAGAAGATTCATGAGAATGATTCCAGGTATGAAAGGGTTACCTTATGAGGAACATTTGACAGCTCTTGGGCTGTATTCCCTGGAGTTCAGGAGAATGAAGGGGGAATCTCATAGAAACATTTCAAATGCTAAAAGGCCTGAGCAGATTAGATATAGCAAAGTTATTTCCCATGGTAGGGGAGTCTAGGACAAGAGGGCATGACTTCAGGATTGAAGGATGTCCATTTAGAATAGAGATGCGGAGAAATTGCTTTAGTCAGAGGGTGAATATGTTGCCACAAGTGGCTGTGGAGGCCAAGTCATGGGGTGCATTTAAGGCAGAGATAGATAGGTTCCTGATTACCCAGGGCATCAAAGGCTATGGTGAGGAGGCAGGGGAGCGGGGATGACTGGAAGAATCAGATCAGTCCATGATTGAATGGTGGAGAGGACTCAACGGGCCAAATGGCCTACTTCTGCTCCTATATCTTATAGTCTTATTGTCTTACAGACTCTGGTATTCTGTTCAAACCAAAGCTGAGCTTCAAGGATAACATCCAGTTTATTGCTACATAACTTACTTCCACCAATTCATTATTGTCTGCCTTCACTGTTCAGCTCCTGGAACGATTAGTTCTATGACAAAATCAACTTCTGGTGTAAATGGCAGAGGACATCACATAGTAATGCTATTACAACAGTAGGCTCTAAGGTTGGCGTACTATTCCCGCCATTATCTATAAGGAGTTTGTACGTTCTCCCCATCACAGTGTTGGTTTCCTCACACATTCCAGAGACATACTGTACGATAAGTGTTATTGAATCTTGGGCATGCAATGTTGCTGCTAGAAGCAGAGCGCCACTTGCAGGCTGCCCCTAGCACGAACTTCGCTGATTTGATTTGAAGCCGATGACTCAATTCATAGTATGTTTCGATGTAGATGTGACAAATAAAACTAATCTTTTAAAAAATGCCTTTTGTTTCCACCTTGTCAGTCATTGCTGTTCCATTCTTCAAGACTTCCAGTTATTTGAAATGCAATCACGAATTGCTGCGATTAAAGGGAAACATTCATCGGGGATGAATGGTCAGATGGTCAGGGCTCATCTGTGGAAAGTGAAACAGTTCGCACTTCAGGTTGCAGACCCTTTACCACAACTGAGAAGGAAGAAACACATTCAACAAGGAGAAGGCGGGGAGGACAATGGGTGAAACAAGGGAATTCTGTAATAGGGTAAAATAATGTAGCCATTAAAGCTCCTTCGTCTGTGTAATGGAGATACAAGACACTGCAGATGTTCATTCAAACATCATGAACTCAGTGGGTCACACAACATCTGTGAGGTAAGAAGATAGCCTATGTTTTAGACCAAGACCCAACTTCAAGACTGTAAATTGACGAGGACAAGAGTGGATAGCGAGTGGGAGTTCAGCACGTCTGACCAGTCTCCCTTTCGCTGCTACTGGAGGAACTTGGATCCCATGCTGCAAGATTCAATCACTTCGGCACAGCTGGAGTCTGTGGGAATCTTTCTCAGGGGTCCCTGTGGTTTGATGTTTCATGCCTTCAGTGCTGACGTGCTTCATGTCTGTGGACTTTCTCTTGTGGGACTTTACAGCTCATGTTCCATGTGTTTCTGTTTACTCATTTTTGCTTTATGCATGACTTGATCGAGGTGCTTCGGCATGGAACTGGCTCTGTGGCTGAGGCCTGTAGTCACTGACACAGCGCTAAACTGAACTGACTCAGTGGCTGTCACTCCTGAACCGTTTCAGGCTCTGCCGTTTAATACTTAATATTCTGTGCGTTACGTGCTTTCGCTTTTTGCTGTTTGCGCAATTTGTTCTTTTTTCTCACATTGGGTTTTTGAAGCCTTCTTTAAACAGGTTCCATGGTGTACCTTTGTTTCATGGCTCCCTGTGGGAAGATGAATCTCAGGGTTGTATGTATACTGTATACATTTCTTTGATAATGAATGTACTTTGAAACTTCAGATAGTCAGTTAAAGAGGTGAGGGGAAAGGGCTGAGGCATGCTGAGGAGGGAATGACAGGCAGATGGAACCAGGATGAGGAAGACAGGTGTGACGATGATGACATTGGCCAAGATGTCCACTAATATCCACAAAGGGCTGCACATTATGGAATATGATAAGAAAGAAACTTAATAAGTGGAACCAGCTAAGGGAGGAATGATGGGCAGATGGAAACAGTTGGGAGAAGGGGTTAGAGGACCCTCTGAGTTGAGAGTATGTGTGATGGGGAAATGGAACAGGTGAAGGAGGAGAAAGAAACTGAGGAACTGGGGTGGATTTGGAATGAGGAGGTGAATGAAGAAAGGGGAAGAGAAAATGGTAATAAAGAGTAATTTATCCAAATTGAAGAAATCACAATTGAGACTTCAAGCTGCAATGTACTTAGATGGAAAATGAAGTGTGCATCTTGTGCATCCTTGTCCTAACTTATGAGCCTACCCCACCAATAATGGTTGTAGTTCCCTTCTGAGTAATTTTACTCAGGCTCTCTTTGACATCCATTGTGGGTTTGCAATGTGACTCATCTTCTATTGTGTTCCTCATCGCAGCATCTTCTGATTTTTGAATGCCGTCCCCACATCCTCAATCTGCTTCAGCCTGCCAATGATGGTCGAATAATTAGCCTCCTCAGTCCCTCTCAATGAAACCCCATTACTATCATCTATTCCTCTTTTGCCTTTGAAAAAAATCATAAAGCCATCTTTTCGACAATAAATTTTATCTCTCATTCTTCCAAACAAAAGCCAATATCTATTCCTGTACATTTTTTCTTTCTGTGAAGTACTGTGTGAGATTTCTTTTGAAATATTAAGAGCATTATATTGAATCAAATTATTGTTTGTGATTTAAGCCATCTGATATTGTCAAGGAAGACATTTTCATATCTCATTTACACAGGTACTTCGAAAAATTTGTGCGACTCAGTGGTTCCATCAACATTTGATAGAATGCTCCAAGTTGATTCAGACAATTGTTGACCATAATCAAAGACCCCTCCCACACTGGATACACTCTCTTCTCCTCCCTCCATCTGGCAGAAGATAGAAAAGCAGGAAAGCAGGTACTACCACATTCTAGCCCACCATTATAAGACTTGGCTGGATGTTTCGTACATAAAGGATAGACCCTTGACCTCACAATCTATCTCGTCGTGGCCCCTGTACCTTATTGTCTATCTGCACTACACTTCCCATGTAACTGTAACACTATATTTTGCATTCTGTGATTTCTTTCACTTGTGTTGCATCAAACTACTTATGTTTTGAAATGATCTGTATGAATGGCTTACAAAACTAAGTTTATCTCTGTATCTTGATTCATGTGACAACAACGACACAATGCCATATAATGAGAGAAGGTCAAGTGAAAATTTACCAAAAGTTTGACCATGATTAAAGTAAACTTTTTAAGGATGCAGACAGGAAAAAAGTCTAACTGCTGTAAACCCACTTCTAATTAACACAAAAGGAGAGTTTTGAAAAGGATATCTAATTACCCATTCCTAACATGGAAGGCAGCTTTTGATCCTCCATCACAATGATGAATGTTAATTCTAATTATTAGCATATTTTAAATGTTTTCCATTCCACGAAGTATTTTAGACCCATATGTATTATTAAGGGTGGAACCAATCAAACCTCCCATAAAAGGATCAGCAGGGCAGAGCACATCGTTGCTTGGCTCAGCAGCGTGACAGTAAGAAGATAGTGTTTGTAAATTCCGACACATTTAGAGATTCAATTGATAAAGTGCTGCCTTCACACAGCTGTCATGATATGCAACTAAAATATCATTCCTGAAACAGAAACAGAGAAGTACTCTTGATAATTTTGTTATTTAATGAGACTGCTGTTCAATGAACATTTCTCAAAGGCATTGGAATAATCGAGGAAATTGCAGCAAAGAAGCACAGGAAATAAAATTATCTGTTTCAGTATATTATGCGCACGTCCAGAGAGATGAGAGTAAGGCTACAGAGCTCATGCTTCAAATGAATAATATATGAGTATATTAACAATGATATGATATAGATGATTTCCAGGTCTCTTGACCAGAGTAATAATTCTTCTTCCTTCTTGCAACTATCAAAACCAGAGATGGAGTTTAAATAGTAAGAATGCTGTTTAGGGATATCAAGTTTGTAGAACTCGTCGCACGTATTTGCGGAAAGAGGGAAATAATGCTTCTTTACAAGGAAACACAATGGACATTGATCCTGCAAATCCCCTTCTGCATATAAATCCACCATTGCAATGATGTCAATTTGAGTACGTAACTGTTCTATTATCCTCACATTTCCGTTATAAAAAATAAAAAAATCTAACCTTTGAAAGAACAAAGAAAGAAAATGCTACAATCAGAAAAGAAGACTGTGTGTAGTCAAGAACATGGATAGAACAATAAGATTTTCAGTGATCCACAATCTGCCAATTATTTTACTTATTGTAGCATTAAATAAGTACTGAATAGGATTACTAAGTATGTACATTCCAAACAAGCTTAGAATTTGCGAATAAGATGCGTTGAGGAATCAAATTGCTATTAATCAGATGAGATTCAACTTTCCATCTCAGTACAGATGGTCCCGGGACACATCCTACACAGTCAGGAAAGCTCACCAACACCTCTACATGCTGAGGAGGCTGAAGAGAGCTGGACTTTGTCATCCATACTCATGTCATTCTACAGATGCACAGTAAGGAGCATCCTAACAAGCTGCACCACTGCTTGGTATGGAAACTGCGCTGCAGTGGACAGGAAGGCTCATTAACAGGTAGTTAAAACTGCCCAACGCATCACTGGCAGCAGCCTACCCACCATCAAGAACATATATAGAGTATAGAGCTGGAACGGGTCCAGTAACATTGTGAAGGATCTCATGCACGCTGCTCATAGACTGTTTGTTCCACTCCCACTGGGGAGGAGGCTACCTAGCATCCACACCAGGACTGCCAGACTCAAATACAGTTACTTTCCCAAAGCAAGACTGGTCAACACGTTATTTCTTGTCAGTCACCTTATATATAGCCTAGTGTCATTTTATGGATATACAATCTTTCTATTTATATAAGCTTATTATGTTTATATATTTATTTTGTTATTTTTAATTATTATCGTGCTCTTTATCTTTGGTGTATTTTTTATGCTGCATCAGATCCGGAGTAATAATTATCTCGTTCTCCTTTACACTAGTATACTGGAAGTGACATTAAACAATCTTGAATCTGGAATGTTCTTCATTGTTTCAAATCTTGAAGAAGTTCAAGCATTGTGTTGTGTACACGGATTTTCAGAAGTCCTTGGAAAAGGTTCCGCACATAAGGGTGTTTAACAGGATAAGAGCCCATGGTTTTACAGAAAAGATACTAGCATGGATAGAGCATCAACTGATTGGCAGGAGGCAAAGAGGGGGCCTTTTCTGATTGGCTGATGATGTCCAGTGGTATCTAGGGGCCCGCTTTTTTTTATGTTGCAGATAAAACAATGGAACTGATGGTTTTGTGGCCAAGTTCACTGACAATACAAAGATAGGTGGAGGGGCAAGTAGTGTTCAGGAAGTAGTGAAGCTGCAGAAAGGTTTAGACAGATTATAAGAACAGGCAAAGAAATGGCAAATGGAATGCAGTGTCAAGAAGTGTATGACCATGCACTTTGGTTGAAGGAATAAAAGTATAGGCTATTTTCTAAAGAGGAAGAAAATTCAAGAAACCAAGGTTTAAAGGACTTGGGTATGCTCATGAAGGATTCCCTAAAGGTTAAATTGCAGATTGAGTCAGTGGTGAGGAAGGCAAATGCAATGTTAGCATTCATTTCGAGAGGACTAGAACATGAAAGCAAGGATGTAATGCTGAGGCTTTATAAAGCAGTGGTGAGACCTCACTTGGAGTATTGTGTGCAGTTGTGGGCCCCTTATTTAAGAAAGGATGTACTGACGTTGGAGAGGGTTCAGAAGAAGTTCATGAGAATGAATCCAGGAATGAAAGGCTTATTGTATGATGATCAGCTGATGACTCTGAGGTTTCACTCATTGGATTTTAGAAGAATGAGGGGGATCTCATTGAAACCTACTGAATGTTGAAAGGTTTAGATAGAGTGGATGTGGAAATTATGTTTCCCCTGGTGGGGGAGTCTAGGACCAGAGGGCACAGCCGTAGAATAGAGGAATGTCCATTTAGAATGGAGATGAGGAGGAATTTCTTAAGCTACAGTTGAAGTCAGAAGTTTACAAACAGAAGCCAAATACATTTAAACTCAGTTTTTCACAATTCCTGATATTTAATCCTAGAAAACATTCCCTGTCTTAGTTAGGATCATTACTTTATTTTAAGAATGTGAAATGTCAGAATAATAGTAGACAGAATGATTTATTTCAGCTTTTATTTGTTTCATCACTTTCCCAGTGGGTCAGAAGTTTACATACACTTTGTTAGTATTTGGCAGCATTGCCTCTAAATTGTTTAACTTGGGTCAAACGTTTTGGGTAGCCTTTGACAAGTTTCTCACAATAAGTTGCTGGAATTTTGTTCCATTCCTCCAGACAGAACTGGTGTAAATCAGTCGGGTTTGCAGGCCTCCTTGCTCGCACACGCTTTTTCAGTTCTGCCCACAAATTTTCTATCAGATTGAGGTCAGAAAATGATGTCAAGTCTGGTTCATCCTTGGGAGCAATTTCCAAATGCCTGAAGGTACCACGTTTATCTGTACGAACAATAGTACGCAAGTATAAACACCATGGGACCACACAGCTGTCATACTGCTCAGGAAGGAGACGCATTCTGTCTCCTAGAGATGAACATACTTGGCGCGAAAAGTGCAAATCAATCCCAGAATAACAGCAAAGGACCTAGTGAAGATGCTGGAGGAAACAGGTAGACAAGTAGCTATATCCACAGTAAAACGAGTCCTATATTGACATAACCTGAAAGGCTGCTCAGCAAGGAAGAAGCCACTGCCCCCAAATGCCATAAAAAATCCAGACTACAGTTTGCAAGTGCATGTGGGGACAAAGATCTTACTTTTTGGGAAAATGTCCTCTGGTCTGATGAAACAAAAATTGAACTGTTTGGCCATAATGACTACCGTTATGTTTGGTGGAAAAAGGATGAGGCTTGCAAGCCGAAGAACACCATCCCAACCATGAAGCATGGGAGTAGCAGCATCATGTTGTGGGGGTGCTTTGCTGCAGGAGGGACTGGTGCACTTCACAAAATAGATGGCATCTTGAGGAAGGAAAATTATGTGGATATATTGAAGCAACATCTCAAGACATCAGCCAGGAAGTTAAAGCTCGGTCGCAAATGGGTCTTCCAAATGGAAAATGACCCCAAGCATACCTCCAAAGTTGTGGCAAAATTGCTTACGGACAACAAAGTCAAGGTATTGGAGTGGCCATCACACAGCCCTGACCTCAATCCAATAGAAAATTTGTGGGCAGAACTGAAAAAGCGTGTGCGAGCAAGGAGGCCTACAAACCTGACTCAGTTACACCAGTTCTGTCTGGAGGAATGGAACAAACTTGCAGCAACTTACTGTGAGAAGCTTGTGGAAGGCAACCCAAAAAGTTTGACCCAAGTTAAACAATTTAAAGACAATGCTACCAAATACTAACAAGGTGTATGTAAACTTCTGACCCACTGGGAAAGTGATGAAAGAAATAAAAGCTGAAATAAATCATTCTCTCTGCTATTATTCTGACATTTCATATTCTTAAAATAAAGTAATGATCCTAACTGAGCTAAGACAGGGAATGTTTTCTAGGATTAAATGTCAGGAATTGTGAAAAACTGAGTTTAAATGTATTTGGCTAAGGTGTATGTAAACTTCTGACTTCAACTGTAGGTGGTGGTGAATCTGTGGAATTCATTGCCACAGATGGCTGTGGAAGCCACGTTATTTGGTGTAATTAAGGCAGAGGTTGGTAGGCTGTCGATTAATCAGAACATGAAAGGCTATGAAGCACATAGAACATAGAACATAGAATAGTACAGCACAGTACAGCCCTTCGGCCCACAATGTTGTGCCAACCCTCAAACCCTGCCTCCCATATAAGCCCCCACCTTAGATTCCTCCATACAGAAAATACAGGAGATTAGGGTTGAGAGGGACATTTGTCAGCCATGATGAAATGGTGGAGCAGACTTGATGGGCCAAATGGCCTAATTCTACTCCTACGTCTTATGGTCTTATTATATTTGTGCCTTCAGTGAAAAATCATTGAATCTATTGAAGCTGCAAGCAGTAAGTCAACTGGCACAGCGTATCTTAATTGTTAGTCTGCCTATATGGATTAGATTTGCAGTTTCAGAAACACAGACAGCACAGAGACAAGCATGGGAATGGAGCAGCAATGCAAAGTTAAAACAGTGTAAGGTCATGCCCCTGTATATTTCCTCTGCTTCAGACATTTAACTGATGTTCACATTGTAATAAACAACAGCATCTGTTTCAACACTGCTTGATAAATTACTCCATGTTCCAATAACTTGGTCTGAAAGATTTCCTCTAACATCTTTCTCACTTTCTCTGCTGAAAATGTAACTTCATTACCACTTATCCCAGTTGTACAACTGAACAAAGTGAATCTTTTTCCTACTCTTAAAGCTTAGGTATTTCTTTCAAGTGTCTCTGGTCCTGCGGTACACTCTCCCAGTTATAACTTGCAATATAGTCAAATCTACCTGGTTATGAAAATCAATTGACTACATAGGAGGCATATTAGGATTTCTGTTACCGTGGTGACCCTGATCAAATTCTAGGCCACTTCATTCAACTCTGTTAATCTATATAGTAGATTTGTAGTTGTTTCTCTAAGTCGGCTGTATTACAGAGGAAGATAACATACTAGTGCTCCAGTTTTTAATACAATTAATCCTTTGGATGCAATGGTTTTGCTTTGAAGTTTTAAAAAATAACTTTTTAAAATGACTAATTTTCCATCTTTAGATGTTTACATTTTCAAGAAGCAACGTAAAAATCATATGATTAAATAGGATAAACATTTCTAGCTATCTATTCATTTTCCTAGAAAATAAAATGTCACTGTAATTGAAAAATACTTTTTTTTCTTTTCCACTTATTTTCATAAGAATCTGGCCACAGACTAGAGGGGAGATTTTCATCAGTGTTTTTTTAATCTGTCCACTAATCATTGCAGTGTGTGCCTTCTTACGCTATTTGCTTTTTCCAGCTGTTTGGTCTGAGGTAAACATTGCCTTCATGGAATGTTGGCCTTGAATCTGCAATCCTTACTTCTAACCACTTTTTGTAGCTGAGCATTAGCTTTAACAGACTCAAATACACAAATCCCTTTGCTCCCTAACCACAGAATGTTCCTTAACCTCAAACTTCCAATTTCAGCTCCAGAGGAACACTTCTATTTACTCTTCCTTCATCACTGATTCCTCCCTTTAAAAGCTAAGCCCAGAGTTATTTTAATGGAACCTATTGAGAAATTGCCAAGTTTGGCCAATTTCCTGCTTGGCTTTTGTTAAGACAAGTCACTTATTTCTTGAGGAATTTGATAGTGATGCCCATGAAAGGTCATGGCAGCCATTTTCTTTACAATTACAGTACTGTGCAAAACTCTTAGGTACAGATATAAAACTAGGGTATCTTAGATTGTTGCACAGTGCTGTAGTAATTTTATGTATTGCACTTCACTGCTGCCTCAAACAAAAAAAACGCAAATTTCATGACAGATGTAAGTCATGATAAACCTGATTCTGATATGGGTCTCTCTTGTGCACTGAGAGTGGGAAGGGGCAGGGAGAGGGGAATCATGGTTGAAAAAAGGAGAAGGGATAGGGGAGGGAGCAGGAAGAATCAGAGAAACACCCTGTAATGATCAATAAACCAATTGTTTGGAATCAAATGACCTTGCCTGGTGTCTCAAGGCTGGGGGTGTCTGCACCTGCATTACAACGCCCCCCACCCCAGCACTCCCCTGCCACTTGTCCCAAACCCCTCCCGCGGTGCTCCACCCTCACCATTCCCAACATCCTTTGCTCCTGCCAGATTTACAAACTCACTCTCCACTCCATGCTGACAAATACAGTACTGTGCAAAAGTCTTAGGCACCCTTGCTATACACGTATATATGCTTAAGACTTCTGAACAGTAATGTCGTTTTCAGGGACATCTGTTTTAACAGGCGTGGCTTCCTACATATGAATTCCTGATATGTTGGGAGGTACTACTGCAGTTGTACAAGGCCTTGGTGAGACCGCACCTGGAGTATTGTGTGCAGTTTTGGCCCCCTAATCTGAGGAAAGACATCCTTGCCATAGAGGGAGTACAAAGAAGGTTCACCAGATTGATTCCTGGGATGGCAGGACTTTCATATGAAGAAAGACTGGATGAACTGGGCTTGTACTCATTGGAATTTAGAAGATTGAGGGGGGATCTGATTGAAACGTATAAAATCCTAAAGGGATTGGACAGGCTAGATGCAGGAAGATTGTTCCCGATGTTGGGGAAGTCCAGAACAAGGGGTCACAGTTTGAGGATAAAGGGGAAGCCTTTTAGGACCGAGATTAGGAAAAACTTCTTCACACAGAGAGTGGTGAATCTGTGGAATTCTCTGCCACAGGAAACAGTTGATGCCAGTTCATTGGCTATATTTAAGAGGGAGTTAGATATGGCCCTTGTGGCTACGGGGATCAGGGGGTATGGAGGGAAAGCTGGGGCGGGGTTCTGAGTTGGATGATCGGCCATGATCATAATAAATGGCGGTGCAGGCTCGAAGGGCCGAATGGCCTACTCCTGCACCTATTTTCTATGTTTCTATGTTTCTATAAGGATGCTTTTTTGCTTCACAAGTCCAATGTCAATTGCAGTGGATGGATGACATGGGAACTCCTTTATGCTCACAACATCTTTACACAAGACAATTGGATGCTCTAGAGTGCTGCAATGAAGCATAAATGAAGGGAAAGCAAGAAAATACTTAATGAGAAATTTCAATAGTTTTGCAAGAGGAACCTAGAGTATTTGATAACATAAACTGGATGAGAGTGGATGAGTCCTCTCATGATTAACAAGAGAAAATCTGCAGATGCTGGAAATCCGAGCAACACACACAAAATGCTGGAGGAACTCACCAGGCCAGGCAACATCTATGGAAAAGAGTACAGTCAACATTTCAGGCTGAGACTCTTCGGCAGGTCCGAAACATCAACTGTACTCTTTTCTATAGATGCTGCCTGGCCTGCTGAGTCCCTCCAGCATTTTGTGTGTCCACTCATGATAATCATTTTCATGGACTTCACCAGAAATGAAGGAGGAACAGTTGTGTAACAAAGGTTGCTACCATGTCATGGGATTGAGAGGGATAATAAATCAGCCATAATGGAATGAGAAGCAGAATCAAAGGGCCAAGTGGCCTAATCGTGCTCCTATGTCTTTATGGTCTTACGGTCAATCAATGTCAAATTTACATTCACCTCAAAAGGATGGAGGTTCAATGTTACAAAACAAGTCAGAAGTCTTTTTTATAACCACTTTTCACCGAAAAAAGTCATCCATTGAAATCACAACTGCAGCTGTACAGCTGAGATGCAATTTTGGCACATGTTCTTACACAAGAGAAACATTATTATCATGGACTTGGCATGCATAATACATCTTCCTCCTCCCACCAATCTATGGTCCAGATCAAATTATCTTTTTCTTGCAGATAGATGTCACATACTAGTCCTGGACATCAGCATATTACATGTCATTCAACAAAATTGGGAAAACAAACAGGGCTTGTTTCAAATATGTTCATGTTTTTGTAATCAATCTACATGAATGTTAGTAGAAACAAAGATTTTCCCAAACACTGAAAAAAAGATAAGTCCTTATTTTGCATGATTCCTCAATGAAGAAGTGTTTGCAGAAGGCTGAAGAAGTGTGTTTTTCCTGTGTTGTAACTGTGAGAGCAGCAGCCTCTGAGGAACATGCACCAGCTCTACAATTGGTAATGGACGCTGGATTTTGGAAATTATCAACATGAACATTCCCACAAGATACACAGCACTTTATAATTCAATCGGTGTTCTCCTTCCGCAATGTTCATGCTTTGAACTGAGTGTGTGTAGCTGTAAGTGTACCGTATCAGATCCAGCGTAGGAACGTGGCAAGTGCGCATGCAGCTGATTGACTTTGCAGTAAACCAATTTGGCCTCCTACATACAGGGGGCACTCTTTTTTCACGCTGGCTTCCAAGTGTGCATGTTTTCGTCTCGGTGGGCCTAGTTCGTACCTCCCACACTTGCCCAGTGTGTACTGTTACTAACAGAATCTCAGTAAACACAAGGAAGTTGGCAGATGCTGGAAATCCAAAGCAACACGCAAAAATGTTGGAAGAACTCAGCAGGTCAGGCAGCATCTACGGAATGAACAAATAGTCAACATTTCGGGCTGCAATCCTTCTTCAGGACTAGGAAGGGACGGAGAGATGCCAGAATAAAAAGGTGGAGGGAAGGGAAGGAGGACTAGCTGGAAAGTGATGGGTGAAGTCAGATGGACGGGACAGGCAAAGTGCTGGAGATGAAGGAATCTGACAAGAGAGGAGAGCAGACCATAGGGGAAAGGGAAGGAGAGGTGGCACTGGGGGAGGTGATAGGCAGGTGAGAAGAGGCAAGGGACCAGACTGAGGAACAGGAGAAGAGGGGAGGGAGAGGGAATTTTTTGTTTACTGGAAAGAGAAATCAATATTCATGCCATCAGGTTGGAAGCAGCTACCCAGATAGAATATAAGGTGCTGCTCCTCCACCCCGAGGGTGGCCATGGGCCAACACGTCGGAACAGGATTCAGGAAAAATGTTTAATCATACTACTCTGTTGCCTGCACATACGTAACTGTGAGGATCAAGCGTGGAGTGGGGAAATCTTTTATTTGGCACTGCAGCCATGACTATCACTTAGATGCTCTGCTGGAAGTAGAATTTCTCATGCCGGTTAATGCATGGTGAAGCACTGGGGCCCATGTTTAAACTGGCAACATGGTGCACACTTCCATCCATCATTCTGCTGGCATTCCTCATAGAAAGTCCACTGAAGTTATCAAATCCTTGTCCAATCCTATTTCTCTGACTGACCAGTGCACCGAATAAAATAATGTGTGGGTACTTCACCTCTACCATCATGCAGTGTAAGTATTTTTGTCTTGGCTACTGAGTACAGGTAGAGGGTGGATCATTGTTTCAACAGTGGTTTAGAAAAGAAGGGGCCAACAACATATTGCTCTTCAGCACACCATCTGCTTTTAATGAATCCCAGGATGGTGTTAGCTAAGTTAGCCAAAAATGAGAACAGTAGTAATGTTTGATTCTTCAAAAAGTTGAAGTGGAACCTCATACATTGTTCGATGGCTGCTGTGATGCAGCAGGAGATGAGAGAATAAAGATGTCACCTATGCCATTAGCAGCATCTTCCATTAGTTGCTATAGCAACAGGCCTACAAAGAATCACTTGATTCCATGGAGTCAAGTACAGAACTGGATCAACCAAGTTCCATAAGGGAATAATAAAAGAGTAAATGGAATAAATACTAATGACCTATAATTAGAAATGCTTTGATGAATGTAGAAAAAGATATAAAATGTAGTAGAATTTTCAGAAAGTCCTTAGCCACAGACACAAATTTAATTTCATGGGACTTCATCGGTAAAGATCCATATTCCCCTCCAATTCTTAATGCATGCATTACTAAATGACAATAAAAGAGGACTGCGTGTCTTCATAATCTAATAATTGACACCCCATAGCCCAAACACCAAAACAGCTCTTCGATTGGGACCCCATCCTCTTTCAGATGAAATGTGAAACTTTGTTTTCCAGAAACACAGAACATGTTTCACCTGCAGACTTTCTACACATTTTCAGCATTTTCTAATACACATTTAAGCTCTATTGAGATCCAGAAAACAGGATCTATTTATTATGACACATAACATCTTTACCATAGTTAGCGCAACTGCAAGTTGTCTCAACTAGATAAAACACGTCGTCGTGAAGTTGTTGCAGTCTCAAGTGACAGGAATTTGTTATCTAGTTTTAAGCTTTGCATTATTAACAATACATGCTCCTGTGACAGCTTTAGATTATTAAGTATCCTTGAAATGAGCTTCGGTTTATCTCTTCCAGCATGAAAACTAAAACACAGTTACATTTTTGATGTCCTGGCTACTAAGAAGTAAAAAGTAATGATGCTGGAATTCTCCCTGATCCACATGGGTCTTCCCAGCATTTCTGGTTTCTTCCTATGTTCTTAAAACATAGTCATAAGTTTAAAGTGAGAAGGGAAAGATTTAATTGGAATCTGAGTGGCAAATTTTTCATCCACAAAGTGGCTAGTATATAAAATGAGCTGCCAGAGGAAGTGTTTGAGGCAGGTACATTAATTACATTTAAAAGGTAATTGGGCAGGTACATGGATAGGAAAGGTTTAGACAGACAAATGCTGTTAGCTTAGATGGGAATCTTGGTCAGCACAGACCAAATGAGCAGAAGGGCCTGTTGCTGTGTTGTATTGACTCTGACTCTGTGACCATTTGCTTAGAAATGAAGCCATTTTATAACCCTCAAAAGATTTCATGATTTCATCACAGTACAACACAGTGCGGGCTCTTCTGCACACAACCGTGTTGACCTATATAAACCTACTCCATGCCAGTTTAAAGGCTGATTTATACTTGTGCGTCAAATCAATGCCGTAACCTATGCAAGTGGCTTATGTACGTTATGAGCATTTATACTTGTGCGTTGGTGTGCCTGCATCGCTCCGCAATTTCGGCACATTGCGCATGCGCACACACCTGCCCGCGCAAGGCTTCATGGTCCTGGTAGTCTTTCTCGGGGTAACAAGTTTAAAGTGAGCGCCTTTTTTCGTAAGAGCAAAATGTGTCCTCCATAATTTCGGAGGTCTGTAAAGCTTTATGGAAAGCATTGCAGCCAGAGTTCCTTCCCTGCCCTTCAGTCGCCCAATGGGAAGCTATTGCAGCATAGGAGGAAATGCGATACTACCAAGCGGACCAATCACAGTTGTTCGGTCTGCGTTGCTGCCACGTGTAGTTACATCTTGGGAGAGGTGTGCGTCAGGCTATGGCGTAGGGATCCGCATAGGCTCTGCATAGGGTTCGCGGCGACACTGTACCTACAGCGCCGAGTTGACGCAGAAGTATAAATCAGCCTTAAACCTTCACTCCTACACAGCCCACAATCTCCCATTTTTCTTACATCCATATGCCTATCCAAGGGTCTCCTAAATATCTCTATTGTATCAGCATCTACCACCACCCCTGGCAGTGATTACATGTGCCCACCATTCTCTGTGTAAAAAAGAAACCTGCCTCTGGGATCTCCTTTGGACTTTCCTGTACTCACCTTAAACTAATGTTCTCTGGTACTGGCCATTGCCACCCTGGGAAAAAGGTGTGGGCTTTCCACTCTATAGTGATTCCTGAATATTCTGCGGTTGTTATTGTTTGTCCTATCTGGGGTTCCCATCCAGTTATTGACAGGCTGTGAATTTTGGCTAAGCTGCCTGCTTATAGGCCCTTGCCTATAGTAACCAGCAGATCTGTTTGAGGAGAGAGAAAGAGTTGATGGGAATGGCCCCACTCAGATCCCAGAGGGAACCTTGATGGCTAAGTGACTCCAGACCTGGGGCACTCACAATTGGGAGGATGGGAGTTTCAAATGGGATTGTGAGGGATGAAGAGTTGGAGGAAGGGGGTCACTGAATCACAAGAAAGGCCCAATTACGAGAAGGAACTGAATGCAGGGGAGGCAGACTGTTGTTGATCAGGAGAAGGTACAGAAGAAGAGACCTACCACAGACTGTGGTGGCTGAGGAAGCAGGGCCGGGGGAAAGTGACGGTGCTTGGACAGAAGGGTTACATCAAAGTGAATGGTGTTTACTGGATTACTGATGGACCCAGATGAAAACACTACTTTCCCTGAAGATGCTTTAATGACACTTGCATTGTGGATTTAGCTTCCTAATGCTGTGCTCCAAGGCCTGGGAAATCTAACTGAAGTTAGTAAAATAAAAAGAGGTTACTATAAAAATTATCACATAAATTGGATATTTGCTCTTTTTTAAAAGTATGCAGCCAAAATTCACAGCCTGTCTGTGGTGAGGAAGGCAAATGCAATGTTAGCATTCATTTCAAGAGGACTAGAACATAAAAGCAATGATATAGCTGATTGGGCCTCCGGAATGAGAATATAAAAGCAAGGATGTAATGTTGAGACTTTATAAAGCACTGGTGAGGCTTCACTTGGAGCATTGTGAGCAGTTTTGGGCCTCTTATCTGAGAAAGGAATTGCTGAAACTGGAGAGGATTCAAAGGAGCTTCACGAAAATGATTCCAGGATTGAATGGCTTGCCATATGAAGAGCATCTGATGGGTATGGGCCTGTATTCACTGGAATTCAGAAGAATGAGGGGTGACCTTACTGAAACCTGCTGAATGGTGAGAGGCCTTGATGGAGTAGATGTGGAGAGGGTGTATCCAATAGTGGGAGAATCAAAGGCCAGAGGACATAGTCTCAGAATAGAGGGGTGTTCTGTTAGAATGCAGATGAAGAGGTATTTCTTTAGCCAAAGAGTGGTGAACCTGTGGAATTCCTTGCCACAGGCAGTTGTGGGGTCCAAATTTTATGTATATTTAATGCAGAGGTTGATAGATTCTTGATTGGTCAGAGCATGAAGGGATAAGGGGACAAAGGGACAAAGCAGGGAGGAAAGCTGAGAAGAAAATTGAATCAACCATGATGAAATAGCAGAGTAGAATTAATGGGCCAAATGGCCTAATTCTGCTCCTAAATCTTATGGCCTAATGCAAGGATGGATGGAGTTCCTGCTTAAGAATCTTCTGACTATAATCTGTAACACAACCACAGCCCACCTAGACTGGTGAACTAAGATTTATCCGACAGATTTTAGTCCATTCTGCATGTTAGTATTCTTGCTAGTTTAAACTTAAAAAAAGCCAGGCTGCAATATTGACCAAACTGATGTCCACGGAGAATAAAGACACTAAGTATAATAAAGTGAATTTCTCTCACGTGGAGAAAAATCCAATGAAAATGGATCCATTTAAGGGAGACTTCTTTGAACATAGCTATTCTTCAGTGTTTTGCATCATTTCAAAATACCTGCAACTCAAATGCCATTTCATTTAGTCGTGTCCTCCTGTTTCTTCTCTCATCAGCAAATTTGTGAGTAATCTGTTAACTGTGATCTTTCCAATGGCAGCAGCATTCATTCCTGGGAGGTTAATTCTCCATTAGCAGGCTACCAGGGGCTGAACCACTGCAAGCAGCAAGAGAATTGCAGTGAAAAGAAAACAATGTGCCATAATCAGCTCTCAAGGGATCATCAATAACAAAGCTAAGAAAATACTGTCTATAAGTTAGTTCTTACTGGGAATTACACCAAGTTTTTTTTTACCTTGGTAATTACATCAGGCTGACTGTCCAGAAGCACCAGAGAGCACCAGTATGTTGGTAAAGCATGTACCCTTGAGAAATCTCAACCCAATTTGTCACCATCAACAGTACAAGTGGTTCCACAAGTACTGCACAGAGCTTTAGTTTTTGTTGTTCTGCCTGGCAGGTTCACTGAAATCTATCTCCTGTTTCTAGACTCAGTTTAATCAAGAGTCATTAAGATGAGTGGCCGGTGAGCTGGATAAAAATGTTGCAGTGTCAGAATTTAGAGTCTATAGCATTCGAGCGAAGTGACTATGTCTGGAGGCCCTCAGTTGGTCGGGGTCGGTCATGGCTCTTGCGTCCTATGTTTGATACACAAGCCAGGACAGTACAATATGGAGAGCAAGCTGTTGTCCATGCGGCGGGCTGTCACTCTCCACGCAGCTGATAAATCCAAAGGCGGCCGAGACCGATACAGGTTGGCACCAGCGGTGCCACAGCAGTTATCAGTCAGTGTTGAATCTGATATAGGACTGCCTTAGGATCTCCAGCTCCACATTTTTCCTTGGGGTTTGAACCTGAAGCCTTCCCCATGCATGGGTGTAGCTGCAAGGCAGCAGAGCTTTGAGATCAGAGTTTTCCTTCTCCTAATCATCAAGGATTCTCAAGGGAAACAATCCTGTATGAAATGATAGCCTTGAAATGAGGTTTATTTGAGCAGAGAAACAGCTGTTCTTTAGCATACATCATCAGTTCAAAATGTCACATGTCATTTACCTCTCTCTATGTCACAGAGAATATCAACCCTTGTGTACAGAAGATTAAACATAAATTTAAGCTAACACTTCCTGAAGCATGCATTCATTAGGCCATGGGAAAACAGTACTGTATCCATTTCCATTCCAGTGTAAATATGTTAAGTCACTCCACAGAACCAATTACATCAAATGTGCTCAAGCTGCCTGTACAGCTGTGCAATGTTATGACAGTTTATATATTTTTTTAAAAAGCACCACAATCTTAAAATAATACATGATATGAACTTTCAGACTGCTAAATGTCATCCACTTTGGATGAAACAAATCCAACAGATTTTTATAAAGTATGTGGCTCTCAAAAGTAGGAGAGCTCCACATGTTATGGTAGCAGCTGGAAACCATCTCATCCATCTTTAGATGCTGAATTCCCACTGTTGAAAGAATATACAAGGTCACTGTCTCCAAATGCATGGCAGCTTTCTAAAATGGTTCTAAGCTAGATTCTATCGATGACAAGGACATTAATAATAATGTGGATGTGGCACCTCCAATTACCATGCCTGGACACAAACAAAATTCATCTGGGCACAGATCCATGCAGAGCATAACAAAATTGTGAACCCTTCTCAGTTTTGATCTTTCACACGATTTAGCAAGGCATCTTGTCTCACATTTCAGCTGAATGCAGGCTAACAACGGACAACCAGGCAGCTAAAGGGAGACAAGGACTACTGGGAGGTGAAGATAAGTGTTCTTCAGCAGTATTTAAGAAGACAGGACCTTTCTTACCTAAGGTGGCCTGCTTTACTTTCTGAACTTTAGATCACTCCAATATTTGGAATTGCCAGTGATCTAACTGGAGATATTGCTGATGCATAACCCACCTCCTGATCTGTTCCTCCTCAAAGCAATCATCGTCATACCTGCCACAGGAACTTATTGCCTCCCACCACTACAGACATCTTTCTGCAACCACCCGCATGCCTTAACGTCAGGATGTAACAGAGTAGCATGTAGCCAAGTTCCAGTTTTAACATAGCTCATCTATACAATACTATACCACCACTAGTTGATATCAGGAACAGGAAAATTTAAAGGAATGAAGGCAGACAACAAATTGGAAAACCACCCACCAAGACCAGGATTGAGCCTGTTAGGTTCATTATAATGTTAATACCACCATTTGATGAGTTGAAAATTGAAAACTAAAATAAATTATAACAAATCGAAACAATTATAAGAAAGATAAAGTCATAATTGGGACTTACTATATAAAGAAACAACCTTTGTAATGCTATAAACCAATAGAACAATAATAACAAGTTCAAAGTTCATTTAAAAATTACTAAAAAGGTTAAAAGTACTAAAATGTATGTATATGGTAACTCTGGCAGTAAAAGATTAGATTTTTTCTTCCATACCAAGGAAGCCCATAACTTGGTCATTATCCAGGAACCTTGCACTAACAATAAAACCAAAACCAAAGAGGCAACTTTGCAAATATCCATTGATGACAATGTACTGCATATTAGCCTTCTCAAGATATGCAGCTCCTAGAAACCCAGTATTATCCTTAAACCAAATAGAAGTATGAATGACAGCAGCTTTGTCATCCTTGACAAAGATGACATCAGTAACCAAATGCTTCTGGAGCTGTCGAAAAATCTTGCCTTCTTAAAAACTCTAATACTAGCTTGAGACACGTTCACACATAAAAGTTCTAAAACCTTGTTCTGCCTGCTTATCTGTGGTTGTTTTCTCTGCCTGAAAAATGGCCCAAAGCGCCAATCACAAATTCATACATTCTTCAGTCTTAATCGTGTGACAAGTGCTATGTTGTTCTTTACAGGATATGCATTTGATCTTAATAAAATCCGATTATCCGTCAGGTTTTTAATCCAACAGCTAGATTGTGAATCATTTTTATAATTTGTAAACCCAATTTCTTAATATGGCATTTGGGTCGAGTTTTGAATTCTCTCCCGGTCCTGAGATAACCCTAACTTCCCTGACTGTAGATTCAGCGACTCTGGTTTACCAACACAAATACCTGCTTTTCCTTTCATTCACTTGAGAAAAACTGATCAAGAAAACTCAAAGGACAATCCAATTAACTTGTCATTAGCAATTTTAATATCACTATACTTACTGATATTGACAGTGGGATTTGAGGATCTCAGGCTCTCAGTTCTTCGTTCTTGAATATAAAATACTATTAAAAATATAATAGGAAAGGTATAAAAATTCCATAATTTTCTTTCTAGCAACTTCAAGAAGCATAACTGAAGTATTTTGCGGAGCCTCATTTAATTGGTAATTAGTTTATGAATATCAGTGCCACAGTGATGTTTTTCAAGCAGCTGACAAAATTATTAGATATGCCTCTTCTGAACTATGATCACTGCAGTCTGCATCCTTTAATTTCCTTTTTAAAAATGTACTTTAGAACCATCTAAACGAACAAGCGGTTATATGATCTCCTGAAGGATTCAAAGTAAGTTTATTATCAAAGTACATACATGCCACCATATACAACCCTGAGATTGATTTGCTTGTGGGCATTCACAGTATATACAAGAAACACAATAGAATTAATGAAAGACTGCACCCAACATAATGGACAAACAATCAATATGCAAAAGACAAAAAACTGTGCAAATACAAAAAGAACAAAGTAATAATAATAAAAAATAAGTATTGAGAACATAAGGGAAGGGTCCCTAAAAATGAGTCCATAGATTGTGGGAGCAATTCAGTGATGGGGCAAGTGAAGGTGACTGAAGTTATCTTCACTGGTTCAAGAGCCTGATGGTTGAAGGGTAATAACTTTTCCTGAAACTGGAGGCGTGGATCCTAAGGCTACTGTACCTTCTTCCTGACAGCAACAGTGAGAAGACAGCATGTCCTGGGTGGTGGGGGTCCTTGATGATGAATATTGCTTTCCTGAAACAGTGTTCCATGTAGATGTGCTCAATGGTGAGATGGCTTTACCAGTGACTTACCAGGCCATATCCACTACTTCATTCATGTTGTTGCATGAATGAAGTCACAGGAGAAAAGGACAGGAAAATAGAAAACGGCTTTTTTATTGGAAAAAACAAGATACAGCAGGTGTCATATAGCGATACTTTCGGTTGAAAAGTCTGACTTCCCTAACATAGTGCTCGATATTTTATGTGCTAAACATCAAAGGACGATTCCATATTTACAGTATATCTACAGTGCTTCATTTGAAATTACACACAAACTTCACACCTCCCGACTTACATCCACACCACAGACATCCAGATGAATCTTAATCAGCATTGTCTAGTCTGGAATTCACGGCCTTTAGGAACCCATTATTCAGAGCTACACTCCAAATTAAATCCACAACTTATTTTCAGATGTGGAGACTGATAGCCGAAGTAATTTGCTAGATATAAATGAGCTAACCCAGAAATTGCTCTGACATCCATACCAGGCCATGATGCAACCAGTCAATGTACTCTCCACCACATAACCCCACAGAAAGTTTGCTAAAGTTTTAGATGACATGCCAAATCTTCACCAACTTCTAAGGAAGTAGAGGCACTGCCATACTTTCTTCATAATGGTACATACTTCTTAGAACCAGAACAGATCCTCTAAAATGGTAACACAGCTGAAATTAAAGTTGCTGAACCTCTCCACCTTTGATCCCCCAAAGAGGAGTTGCTTATAGACCTCCAGTTTCCTCCTCCTGAAGTCAATAATCAGCACCTTGCTCTTGCTGACATTGAGTGAGAAGTTGTTGTGGCACCACTCTGACAAGTTTTTAGACTCCCTCCTATATGATCCCTCCTGATTGAGAAGTTGTAGAACCTGGGCCTCTGTACCTCCCTGTGCAATTGGATCCTCAACTTCCTAACCAGAAGACTACAATCTGTGAGGATTGGTGATAACATATCTTCCTCACTAACAACCGACAGTGGCACACCCCAGGGGTGTGTGCTTAGCCCACTGCTCTACTCTCTACATACCCATGACTGTGTGGCTAGGCATAGCTCAAATACCGTCAATAAATTTGCTGACGATACAACCATTGTTGGTAGGATCTCAGGTGGTGATGAGGGAGTGTACAGGAGTGAGATATGCCAACTAGTGGAGTGGTGCCACAGCAACAACCTGGCACTCAACATCAGTAAGACGAAAGAGCTGATTGTGGACTTCAGGAAGGGTAAGACAAAAGAACACATACCAATCCTCATAGAAGGATCAGAAGTGGAGAGAGTGAGCAGCTTCAAGTTCCTGGATGTCAAGATCTCTGAGAATCTAACCTGGTCCCAACATATCAATTAGTTATAAAGAAGGCAAGACAGTGACTATACTTCATTAGGAGTTTGGAGAGATTTGGCATGTCAACAAATACACTCAAAATCTTCTATAGGTGTACCATGGAGAGCATTCTGGTATTGGGGGGTGGGGGGGAGGGGAGGTGTGCCACTGCACAGGATCAGAAGAAGCTGCAGAGGGTTGTAAATCTAGTCAGCTCCATCTTGGGTACTAGCCTACCAAGTACCCAGGACATCTTCAGGGAACAGTGTCTCAGAAAGGCAGCGTCCATTATTAAGGACCTCCAGCACCCAGGGCATGCCCTTTTCTCACTGTTACCACCAGGTAGGAGATACAGAAGCCTGAAGGCACACACTCAGCGATTCAGGAACAGCTTCTTCCCCTCTGTCATCCAACTCCTAAAAGGACATTAAACCCTTGGACACTACCTAACTTTTTTAATATGCACTAGTTCTGTTCTTGCACATTTTTATTCTATTCAATATATGTATACCATAATTGATTTACTTATATATATATTTTTTAATTTATTATTTATTTTTCTCTGCTAGATTATGTATTGCATTGAACTGCTGCTGCTAAGTTAACAAAGTCACATGCCGGTGATAATAAACCTGATTCTGATTCTGATATGCTAATTCATCATCACCTTTGATTTGGCTAATGACAGGGGTGTTGTCAGCAAACTTAATATGGTACTGGAGCTATGTTTAGCCACAGTCATAAGTGTAAAGCAAGTAGAGCAGAAGGCTAAGCACACAGCTTTGTGGGGCACGTGTGCTGATAGTGATTGTGGAGGAGACGTCCTTGCTCATCCAAACTGACTGGGATCTGCAAGTGAGGGAGTCGAGGATGCACAAGGAGGTATTAAGGCCAAGGTTTTGAAGCTTATTGAATAGCTTAGAAGGGATAATTATATTGAATGCTGAGCTGTGGTCGATGAAGAAAATCCTGATGTATGCATTTTACTGTCCAGATGTTCCAGAGGTGATCCAATGAAATGGCATCTGCTGTTGTGATGGTAGGATTCAGCAAACTTGACTTTTGGGAATGCCTAGCAAAGGCCAATTATCGCAGGGGTGGACATCAAGAATGGAAAACGAACCGGGTTCAGCCTCACTATTTCCAGCCAGACAAGGTCCCTACTTGAGGCCGTCCTACCTGCCTGCATTTGACCCATCTCTCTTTCTTCTTTCTACTACCACCAAGTGGGAGGGTCAGGAGTCTTGAGGCCCACGCTGTTAGTTGATCTCATGCTGCCATCAGTCTCCAAGACAGCTTCACTCACTTCAGCACTGGACCGACTCTACAGCCCCTGGACGCACTGTCAGGGTCTCTGCAGATCAGGTTCTATGCACTATTTGTTCACTTTTTTGAATTATTTGCATGACTTGTCCTCTTTTGCACAATAGATCTTTATTGCTGGTCTTTATTGCGTTTGGTTTTTCATGGATTCTATTGTATTTCTTTGTTCTAATGTGAATACCTGCAAGAAAATGAATCTCAAGGTAGTATATGGTGACATATATGCAATTGATAATAAATATACTTTGACCTTTGAGATACAGTTTAAAGCTTTCCTTTCATGCCATCCAGGCACGTCATTCCATACATACAAAAAGTGGAAGATACAGACCTGTCCATCGCAGGCAAAGCCCTCCCCACCATTGAGTACATTGACAAGTAGCAATATCACAAGAAAGCTGCATCCATCATCTAGGCCATGCTCTCTTCTTGCTGCTGCCATTGAGAAGGAGATACACGAGCCTTAAGTTCCACACAACCAGGTTCAGGAACAGTTATTACCCTTCAACCGCCAGGCTCCTGAACCAGCATGGATAACCATTCACTTCAACTCTGAGCTGATTCCATAACCTATGGATTAACTTTCATGTTCTAAGTATTATTTATTTTTAACATTTACACAGTTTGTATTCTTTTGCACATTGGTTGCTTGTCTGTCTTTATATGTAGTTTTTTCATTGACTCTATTGGGGAAGGGGGAGAAGATGGTGGCGCGACGACAGCGTGCGCAGCCACTTCGGTGATGAATATCTGTTATCTGTCAAGTAGGGAACTGTGCACAATCCTGATTTGATGGAGACAAAAGTGAGAGCACGGCGGAACATCTGGAAAACTTCTGAAATGACTGCTTTGCTGCCACTGCTACTGTGTGGTAACCTGAATCTCTGGAGCTGAAGGCCCCGAAATCCTCGGCTTTGCGTGTTTCAGCGGCCAGGAAGAGGTGGAAGGCACTTGACAGAGGACGGTGCTCGGGAGGCTGTATCAGAGAGGCTGCTTGGAAGCTCGGAGTTTTCGGACAGATGGACTCGGGGTCGGCTGCTTCCAAGGTATCGGCAAGTTGATGGTGCCTGGAGGTTTATGGCAGGGAGTTTCTCCCTTTTGCCGCCTGCTATCAGGGACTCAGGAGTCGATCGACTCGACTCGGGATTTTGAGACTTTTTTTTTACTGTGCCTGTGGTCTGTTCTTTATCAAATGATGGTATTGCTTTGCACTGCTGTAACTGTATGTTATAATTATGTGGTTCTGTCAGCGTTAGTCTTTGGTGATCTCACTCCGGAGAAACATTGTATCATTTCTTAATGCATGTATGCATTTCTAAATGACAATAAAAGAGGACTGAGTGTTCTCATAATCTAAATTTCTTTGTTCTTCTGTGAATAGCTGCAAAAAAATGAATCTCAAGGTATTATACCGTGATATATATGCACTTTAATAATAAATTTACTTTGAACTTTGAACATGAGGATGTCAAAGTGGAAAAACGAAATGCAGAATATATGTTACAGACAAATCACAGTGCAGGTAGACAAAGAAAATGAAACAGCGATTGAGAGATGGTGAGTTCCTCTGCAGTGTGTAATTGTCTGGCAGCTGCAGGATAGAAGAATGAATAAAATACATTTTTTATATCTTCAGTTTCTAGATAGGTCCAGGCCTAATCTTCAGATTTTTGCCTCGTTCCTCAAAATTACTTACCCAGACTTCCATGGTGCTTCCTGATACACAGATTGATCCTGCACCAAGTTATTTTTCAAAATTCCCTGGACTAACAAAGCCATGCTCATGTGCTTTAAAAGACAACCTACACAGTTATAAAAATGAAAGGCTTGTTCTTAAAAGATTGGGGGTCTGAGAACCCAAGTTGCCTTTCCACATACGATCCTCCGCCACCGTCTGTAGTTTGTACCTTAAGAGTTTGTACCTTCTCCCTGTAACTGAGTAGGTTTCCTCCCACAATCCAAAGACATGCTGGCTGGGAGGTTAACTGATCATTGGAAATGGTCCCGTGGTTAAGCTAGGGTTAAATCAGGGGTTGATGGGCGATGACGCTCGAAAGGCCAGAAGGGCCTGTTCCACACTATATCTCAATAAATTAAAAAAATTAATATTAGTGAGTGTTATGACCTCCTTTTGAGACTCAGTAAGTAAACATGGGACCACTGCCATCATATCTGCAGTGTTTCAATGCAATGCAGTAAAACTTTATTTTATTTATTGTTTATTTATTTTATTTGTTGCTTTATAGCATTGAGTATGAGTGTTGTAAACTCATTTTCTCTGTAATGGTGCATGACAAATTGTACTATGCAATGACAATAAAGATATTTCATTTCAACCAAATGTTGGAAATACATCATGCACCTGCCGTAACATTGCATGTTCAGAGATTTAACATCACCACCCACTACCAAGTCTTATCCCAAACTTAGCAATTACATCCCTGTAAATATTAGAATTGTTGCATCTATAGTTATTCATTTTATCAGAGAAACTTGTCACAATTTGTGAAAATCCTTACTTTGCAGTGCTGAACTCAGTCACTAAATTCCAAAATCAGTAACTGAATTCAGCAAGGTTTTCCCTGACATCCATAGGAATTGCTTCCAGCTAAATGGCTGACTGTATTATCCATCCATAGCCTTCATTCCTCAAGAGCAGGATTAGTACAGGTGGCCCTTAAAGCACAGAAATCGTACAGATGCATACATCTATCTGATAAGGAGGAGCACACAGCGTTACTTTATTTGGTGTCTACAGTGCAAAATTACAAAGGGGTCTTGTTTACTTGAATGGTCCTGATATTTAGCACAAAAAGTTGACTTCTTAAGAAATGCTGCAAAATACTGTCCTTATCTCACGTGATGAAACTTCAAGAAATTAAATGGGTTTTAAACAACTTCTCAAAAAGACAAAGCAACTTACTTTGTAATTCTGTCATTGCAATGGAGAACATAATTTTCTAGTGTTTAAAATTCCAGTTTAGTTCTGAGGTATATAATTTAGTTTTTAAGATTATTTAAAAATGTTAAAAGTTTTGTTGGTACATTAGGAAGCATACCAGTTTAGGAGATGAATAAGCAGGAGCATGAAATTGATTTTCTCCTGTAGAATAGTCCCCTGGCTTGTATGCCAAAGACAAAAGAGAACAACGAGAGACTCACAGGAAGGAAAAGAACATGCAATATGAAAGCTGAAATTGTTTATTCAAGGTTTATTTTCCATAAATACTTTTACTGCTAAATAGAGATATTGATTTGCATTCCAATTTAGGACTCTGAATGGTTAAGTTGCTGAATAATGACATCCCCATTTACTGCAGTCTGTTTCAGAGCACAATGACAGACAGAAACATTATAACAAGATAAAAGGCCATTTACATTAATTGCTGAATTCTACTAAACTGCTTTGGATTATAAAATTTTAAAATGAAGCATCAAAACAACTATATGTTAAAAATAACCTGATAAAATCATGCACTGAATACATCATTTGAGCCACACCAGAAGACAGAACTTAACACCAAAATCAAAAGTATGGCAGATTTAAGAGCTTGGAATTTCAAGCATTCAGATTCACATGCATATCTGATGAAGTAATTGTACACAAAATTGTAGGAAAATATAATGAATATGAAATCATTTTAAGCTTTAACAGAAAAATTTGTTCAGATTTTTACTGCAAAGGAGAGGACCTAAGCTTCAATAAAGAAGACTTTTAGCCAGGGCCTCTCCTGGATACGAGACTGAAAGGTGTAAGCCACTAATCCCTCCTGGGGGTCAGACCCTAAGGAGGAGAGTAATCAATATGATCTCAGGGGAACACTTTGGATCAGGGGATCTGAGCCTGATCATGGGCCGGGAAGCAAACAAACATGAGAAAAGCAACACACATCAAAGTCGCTGGTCAAATTTTGGATCTCCCCCTCCTCCTCTAACTTTCTCCTCCTCCCCCTTACTCACTCTTCCTTCAGTTAGTCCTGACGAAGGGTCTCGGCCTGAAATGTCGACTGCACCTCTTCCTAGAGATGCTGCCTGGCCTGCTGCGTTCACCAGCAACTTTGATGTGTGTTGCTTGAATTTCCAGCATCTGCAGAATTCCTGTTGTTTGCGTTTTTAAACATGAGAAAATCTCCATTTGCTGGAAATCCAAAACAACACTTAAAACATCCTGGATGGGCCTCTTGCAGCCCTTTATCTCTTTCTCCAATCAGCTTCCCAGCTCTTTACTTCAATCCTTCCCCTTCTCCTGCTTTCACCTATCACCTACCACCTTGTATTTCTTCCTCTTCTTTTCCCTTCTTACTCCGACCTCAGTTTTCTTTCCAGTCCTGATGAGGAGACCCGGCCCGAAATATCGACTGTTTACTCTTTTCCATAGATGCTGCCTGGCCTGCTGAGTTCCTCCAGTAAGTAAACACTCCTGTACCTACTGGTTCCACAAGGAAATATACACTTTGACTAAAATTGTCTTCAACTTCCTGTAGCTGTTAGGCTTCCCCAGTGCCAGGATATCCAGCCAGCCATCATCAAACTCAGAAAATAGTTCAATCAAGAGGCATACAGTTTGATTTTTGTCTTTTGTTTATATAGCAACCATACTTCTCCCTACCCCGTCTCATTAGCGGGGCAGAAGCATGGTCGCATTGCTTATTCCGGGGACCAGCTGATTGAGCTTATGACGGCCGGTTTAGCGAGCAGAGCAGTGGACACCCCGGCTGAAATCTGGAGGAAAACACACAGAGGATGCAGAGGGGGATCACAAAGGCGAGGAAAGAGGACCGGGTTGAGACAACAGAGACTTATAGAGAAGAGGAGTTAGGTGGGTAATAAAATGGACGAGTTGACGGCGCTAGCCAGGCGTCAGAGAACATTTCAGGAGTGCAGTGTTATGTGTTTTACTGGAACGGGGCTGCACGA
Source organism: Mobula birostris (assembly GCF_030028105.1). Taxonomy (NCBI): domain Eukaryota; kingdom Metazoa; phylum Chordata; class Chondrichthyes; order Myliobatiformes; family Myliobatidae; genus Mobula; species Mobula birostris. The sequence goes on along the minus strand of NC_092377.1, from coordinate 82,768,462 downwards.
GGACATACCCGATCAAAACTTTTCCATGGACGGCTTCCAGACCGTTCCGGCTGACCAGAAGTGCACTGAGAGGGGTAAGCGTAAAGGAGTTAGGTGCTTATTGTTCTGGTTAACAACGATGGTGCAATCCGGGTCATATTACAATCGAGGAACGTGTTTGTAGACCGGATATTGAACTTTTTGCTGTTGGACCCCAGCCATATTCCACCGAGATACAACACTGGGCGTCATGGGAGGTTGTTCCTGCCTGTGGTCATCGAACTTTGCAGCTCCTCCCATGGAGGGTCAGACACCCTGAGCCAATAGGCTGGTCCTGGACTTATTTTCATCTGGCATAGTTTGCATTTTGTTGTTTGATTGTTTGTGGTTCTTGTATTGCTATATTCATGCTCTATTCTTGGTTGGTGTGGCTGTAACAAAACCCAGTTTCCCTCGGGATCAATAAAGTATATCTATCCATCTATCTATCTATCTATCTATCAAATCCTTCACACCTATCGAGGAGTGGATGATTGAGGTGGGATTAGAGTTGCATTGGGGACCTTTTTTCTTTTCTTTCATCCTCTAACACATCCATTTCTTTGTGACTGCAGTTGCCCCATTATTTTCCTTTCAATAGATTTGTAAAATTCCTGGAAACAGACATTTTCCACCAAACAGATTTTACCTCAAAGAAACTGCCCACAAGTTAGCAATCTCTGTGATACAGCATTTCCTTTCTCCATATGTGTTCATTTCTGAGATCAGCCTGCGCATTCTCTGGAACCTAGCAAGAGTAATAAAGTCAAATAGGCTAGACAACAAATCACAATGTGAATTCCCACACACAGCACATAAACAAATAAACAAGCTCCTTATGCATACCTATAATTTTTAATATTATGTTCTCAATAAAATTTAAGATTGTGACAAACCGAACAGTTGATGGCAGTTTAAATATAAAAAAAGACAAAACAAAAAAAGTTATTGATATTTTATCATGGCTGTAAAGATTTTAAATTTTACAAATATAAAACCAATTTTTCAGAGCTAGAGATGTCGTTTAACACTACACTATTTAAAAGTCTAGTTATTTGCGCTCAACAAGGCTTAATGTTTGCATTAATTTTTAAAGTACATGACAAATCAATAATTTCAAATATTTACAATTAAAAGAATGAAAAGGGAAATGTTCTCTGAAAGTACAAGGTTAGTGCAATAGTGACAGGATAACTTCACCTGAATTCTTCATACATCTCAATCCCTCACTCCAAAGGGGATGCACATACTGTTTTATCTCTTAGAACCAAACCTCCCTTTAATCTAATTCTCCTCAGCCTACCCAGTCAAGTTCTTACCTGCAATCTCAGTCTGCTTCCAACACTATCCACAGTTCTTATTTCATGTTTGCAGGGACAAGTATTTCCTCAGTCTTGGTCACAATATTCTCTGTAGTCTCTTATCTCAATGTCCTCTGCAGTTTCAACTCATTTCTCCCAGTTCTTAATGCAACACTCTCTGCAGTTCCTCTCTGAGCACTTACTCCTGTGACTGCACAGTCCCACTCCCTTGTTAGCACTGAGGCACATATTTTGCCAAGGCCCTCTTTCCTGTGTCAAGCCCCTCAGTGGCCCACATCTCTGTCGTAGGCTGAATCAAGGGTGGTGAGAAATCTGTATATAGGAGGGAGATTGGAAATCTGGCAGAGTGGTGCCGTAACAACAACCTCTCACTCCATGTCAGCTGACCAAGGAGCTAATTGACTTCAGGAGGAGGAAAACTAAGGCCCATGAGCCAGTTCTCGGAGGATCAGCAACTTTAAATTCCTCAGTGCTATCATTTCAGATGACTTGTCCTGGGCCCAGCACGCCTCTAATTCCTTAGTAGTTTGCAAAGTTTCGGCATAACATCTAAAACTTTGACAAACTTCTATAGATGTGTAATGGGGAGTATATTGACCAGCTGCATTACAGACTGGTTTGGAAACACTAAAGCCCTTGAATGGAAAATCTTACAAAAAATAGTGGATATGGCCCAGTCCATCACAGGTGAAGACTCCCCATCCCTCTATTGATCACATCTATACGAAGCTTTGTCATAGGAAAGCAGCATTCATTATCAGGGACCTCCAACAGGACGTACACTTTCCTCGCTGCTGTCATCAGGAAGAAGGTACAGGAGCCTCAGCACTTATACTCCCAGGTTCAGGAACCTCAACCATCTTGCTCTTGAACTAAACGGAATAACTTCACTCAACTTCACTTGCCCCATCACTGAAATGTTCCCACAACATATGGATTCACTTTCAAGGACTCCTCATCTCATATTCTCAATAGTTATTGCTTTTTTAAACTATTATTTCTTTATTTTTGTATTTGCACAGTCTGTTGTCTTTTGATCACTGGTGGAACACCTAGATTGTTGTGTTCTTTCATTGATACTGTTATGGTTGCTATTTTATTATTAATTTACTGAGTATGCCAGCAAGAAAATGGCATAAATGTTCTTTGATAATAAATTTACTTTGAACTTTGAAATTTGAATCTGCATCTGGACCATAGCCCTCCATACTCCTCCTATCCATGTACTTATCCAAACTTCTCTTAAATTGCTGAAATCAAACCCACAACCACGACTTCTTCCAAAAGTGCAGAAAAAGGTCAGGCAACACTATGCCTGACTTCATGTGGAATCCATACCTAGGACTGCTGTGGACAGGAGATCGACAGACAATAATTAGCTCCCAGTACTTTCATGCAAACAAGGTAATATTTTAGTTGCAAAAACCCTAGAGGAGGAAGATTTCCAAATACTTGCTACTGAAGAAGTTACAGGAAGAGAAGCTCCAGAACCAATTGTTTATCTGAACCTGACAATGTGAATATTTTGTACTTCCCTGTGAGTTAGTGACTACTAGTTCAAGTGGCAGCTGCTGAAAAACAGAAGCTGCACGAACCCTCTGTTGCTTCAATGCAGTCTCACCATTCTCCAAGGGAGCTTAGTCTCTGCCAGATGCGAGCAACTTGAAGCCCCTCAGGAACAGCAGTATTCCCTAAGGAAATACAATGATGTCTTTGCTGATCAGAGAGATGGCAGCTCTGAGCCGCAAGATGCCTTTCGTGAGCAGATTATTCTCAGATGACAAATCAGAATCAGGTTCATTATCATTAACTTCTATGACATGAAATTTGCAAGTTTTGCACCAGCGGTACAGCACAGTACATAAAATTACTATGAATTAGAAAAGAAATAAATAGGGAAAAGTAAAAAGAATAGCAAGGTTGTGTTCATGGGTTCATGGACCGTACAGAAGTCTGACTGTAGGTGGAAGAAGCTGTTCCTAAATTATTAAGTGTGGGTCTTCATGCTCCTTGGAGGTAGTAATGAGAAGAGGGCATGCCCCAGGTAGTGAGGGTCCTTAGTGATGATAGTCATAGTCATAATCATACTTTATTGAACCCGGGGGAAATTGGTTTTTGTTACAGTTGCACCATAAATAATAAATAGTAATAAAACCATAAATAGTTAAATAGTAATATGTAAATACTGTAAATTATGAAATAAGTCCAGGACCAGCCTATTGGCTCAGGGTGTCTGACCCTCCAAGGGAGGAGTTGTGAAGTTTGATGGCCACAGGCAGGAATGACTTCCTATGACGCTCTGTGTTGCATCTCGGTGGAATGAGTCTCTGGCTGAACGTACTCCTGTGCCCACCCAATACATTATGTAGTGGATGGGAGACATTGTCCAAGATGGCATGCAACTTGGACAGCATCCTCTTTTCAGACACCACCGTGAGAGAGTGCAGCTCCAACCCCACAACATCACTGGCCTTATGAATGAGTTTGTTGATTCTGTTGGTGTCTGCTACCCTCAGTCTGCTGCCCCAGCACACAACAGCAAACATGATCGCACTGGCCACCACAGACTCGTAGAACATCCTCAGCATCGTCCGGCGGATGTTAAAGGACCTCAGTCTCCTCAGGAAATAGAAACGGCTCTGACCCTTCTTGTAGACAGCCTCAGTGTTCTTTGACCAGTGCCTCTCGAGGCACTGCTTTTGGAAGATGTCCTCAGTGGTGAGGAGGGTTGTACCTGTGATGAAGCTGACTGAGTATACAACCTTCTGCAGACTCGTGTGATCCTGTATATTGGAGCCTCCCAATGAGCAACGTGGGATTCTACAGGAGTGAAGGTAGAGAGGCGATATATCCTACATCAGCAGCGAGGTGCCATGCTCGTACTGACCATTGCCCATCACTAGGGTGGCACAGTGGCCGAGCGATTTGGCGTAATGCTACTGCCGTGCCGGTGACCCAGGCTCACCTCCACTGCTGTCTGGAAGGAGTGTGTGCCTTCTTCCCGTAACCGAGTGGGTTTCCTTCAGGTGATCCAGTTTCCTTCCACATTCCAAAGACACGCGGGTCAGTGGATCAGTTGGTCACATGGGTGTCATTGGGCAGCACAGGCTCATTGGACCAGTGGGCCTGTTACCATGTTATGTCTCTGGATAAGTAAAAAGTAGACACAATTAAAAACACGGTACACACGAAGGCATATTTGGTATTTGGTTTAGCATTACAGACACATTGAAAGGTTTTGCCTTCCATACCATCCATATAGATCATTCCAACCCATTACATAGAGCTGGTACAAACAGAAAAACAATAATAGAATGCAGAACATAGCATTACAGTTGCAGAGAAAGTACAATGTAGCCAGACAGTAAGCTACAAGGGCCACGACAAGGCAGGCTAAGAGAACAAGAATCCATTTTATTGTGCCAGGGTTCATTCAGGAGTTATATGTAAGCAGGATAGGAACTGTTGTTGAGCCTGGTAAAACCTTTGTGCTCAGTGGAGCCCTTTTAGGAATGCAGAGTTAGCTGTCTCCAAGGAGCGGAGTGAAGACAGCAAGTACAAGACAGCTGTGAAATAGGTTACCCAGATCAGGGGTCCCCAACCGTTTTTTATGCCATGGACCCCTCCCATTAACTGAGGGGTCTATGAACCGTCCGTGATGATGGGCTAGTTTCCCTCTGCTCCCTCTCACCAGCTATCCCAGACTGCTCCGTCAAATATCCCGGGGCAGCGGTCTGAATCTAGCCCATCCATCTAAATCAAAGCATCTCTGAGTAGCAGTCAGCACACTCTAGTGCAGCTTGGGGCTTTGGGGTTCGGAATGTAATTCAGGCAGGAGCTTGAACGTTCTCCCCATGACAGTGAGTTTCCTCCAGATGCTCCAGTTTCCTCCCACAGTCCAAAGATGTACTGGTTAGCAGGTTAGTTGGTCTTTGTAAATTGCCCTGTGCTTAGGCTAGGGTTAAATAGGTGGGTTGCTGGGAGGCGTGGATCATTGGGCCAGAAGGGCCCGTTCCATGCTGTATCTTTAAATAAATAAATAACATTTCTGCCAACTTGAAGGGAAATGTCTTGCAACCAGCCTGCAGTCACAAGGCATCAAGAGGCAGCATCACAATGAACATATAAGAAACATCATAAGAGTTTAACTTAAAGGACACTTACTACAGTGTTTGCTTTATATATTACTTGATCTCTACTTCAACTACCCCTCTTCAAGATTGTTCACTCCGATTGTTGTCCTCTAGCAATTTCTGGAAACTCTGATAGTGACAACTTTACAAAAGCCTTAAGACTATGAGGATGGTTGCGAGGTGAAATGAAATATCTGCTTAGTCCTGCCTATTCTGTAGGAACCCTCCTTGAAGACGCATCCTACAAAAAAAGACCCTCCCAAAATTAGTGATATGGCTCAGTCCATCACAAGTAAAGCCCTCCCCCCCCCCCCCCCCCCCCGAGCACATCCACACGAAGCACTGTCGCAGGAAAGCAGCATCCATCATCAGGGACCCCCACCACCCAGGACACACTCTCTTCTCGCTACTACCCTCAGGAAGGAAGTACAGGAGCCTCAGGACTCTCACCACCAGGTTCAGGAACAGTCACTACCCCTCAACCATCAGGCTCTTGAACCACAGTGAATAACTTCACTCAACTTCACTTGCCTCATCATCAGAATGTTCCCACAACTCACTTCCAAAGTCTCTTCATCTCATGTTCTCAATATTTATTCTTTACTTATTTAGTATTAGTATCATTTATTTATTTATTTTTGCGTTTGCCAATTTGTTGTCTTTTGCACGCTGGTTAAATGCCCAAGATGGTGCAGTCCTTCATTGATTCTGTTATGGCTATTATTCCATTATGGATTTATTGAGTATGTTCACTAGAAAATAAATCTCAGGGTTGTATATGGTGACATATATGTATTTGATAATAAATTTACTTTGAACTTTGATTGAAAATGACAGGAATAGGGAGCTTGGTAACATAGCAGTGCAGTGATCACATCCAGTGTCCAATGCTTCTTTTAACACTGAAGTATCATCAGTATTTCAGCACAGTTTAGAGTTCACTGACTATAAAGGAACCATAACTGTAGTTCCTTTAGGACTCCCTGAGAACTGATGAGTGTGCACTTCATTGATTTGAAATTGAATCCTGCTTAATCCCCTTACCTCATGTCTATCTGATCAATATGTTGTGTTGTGCATCACTCTCAGTCATTGATGATAATCTGCCATCAACGGGCCGAAGAATGGAAGTTTTTGATGATCGGTACCCTCTGCAGAGCAGTGGTCATCCAGGCAAGGTGCATTCTGCACAACGGTTACATTGCTTAAAGCGCGCTGTCATTAATCAAGAAATCAGAATCAGAATTTAATATTACCATTATATACAGAAATGTCATAGAAAGTTATTAAGTAATCAGAACAAGGATGTAAAGTTACAGTGTATGTAGTTTTGTTGATAATGTTATTGATAACATTGTAATGAGCTGTAACGACTATAAACTAATAACTGGAAGGAGATTTCAAATAAACTGTATACCTTGCTTAAGACAGAAGATGATGTTTCTGGGGTTAACAGAGGAATCTCTCAGGAGTTCTCTTGCTCCTCTTCCCTCTGTTGTTCCTCTGTTTTACTTCTTCTGGGTCCAAGCTCCTGATCTCCATGGTGGTTGTTATCAGATTTGCTCTGCTGAATTCTGTTTGCCAGGTTTTGCAGCTTACAGTACTGTGAAATCTTCACATTTTTGGCATGTGTATTGCAATGTGCAGGATCTCATCTTAAGTAGGTCAGTGGTGTTCTCCACCAGCATCTTTGTACTAATGGCTGTCAATGTATTTTTGCCAGCTTGTGCCATTGCATAATGAAGAGAAGTTACTGCAGCAAACTGAGAAATATGGGCCAGTTGATGCAGTGTCATGAGACTGTGAGGATGGACAGGCAGATGACAGGGTAAAATTGTAATCAGTGGGATCAGTTAATGTGTAACATGGGGGGGGCAAAATCAGAAGTGTGATGAATACAGGACTGAAGGTGTAATATTTGAAAGCGCGGAGAATATGGAATTAGGTAGTTCATCTTGTAGCATAGTTAGAAATTGGCAGGTATGATGTTGTGTGTATCACTGAGACGTGGCTGAAAGAAGATCATAGTTGGGAGCTTAACATCCAAGCAGCTGGGCAGGCAGGCAGAGGGGTAGGGTAGCTCTGTTGGTGAAAAATAGGATTGGGAGATGTAGAATTCTTGTGGGTAGAATTAAGAACCTGCAAACTAAAAAGACTCCAATGGGATTTATATACAGCACTTGAAACAGTAGCCAAAATGTGGGATATAACTTTCAACAGGAAGTAGAAAATGCATGCCAAAAGGGCAATGTTACAATAGTCATAGGGGATTTCAATATGCAGGCAGATTGAGAAAATCAGATTGGTGCTGGATGCCAAGAGCGGGAATTTGTAGGGTGCCTATGGGATGACTTTGCAGAACAGCTTGTGGTTGAGTCCACTAGAGGAAAGGCAATTCTGTATTGGGTGTTGTGTAATGAACCCGATTAGATTAGGGAGCTTAAGATAAAGGAACCTTTGGGCATAGAGAGAGGGCATATAAAATACAGTGGGAAGTTAGAGGATTGAGAAGCTTTTAAAAACCATCAGAAGGCAACTAATAAAAACAATAAGGAAATAAATAATGAAATATGAAGGTAAGCTAGCCAAAAATATCAGGATATCAATTTTTTTTCAGATATACGAAGAGTAAAAGAGAGGTGAGAGTGTATATTGGACTGATGGAAAATGGTGCTGGAGAGGTAGTAATGAGGAACAAAGAAATGGCAGGTATATTTCATATATATGTTACATCAGTCTTCACAGTGGAAGTACATAGAAGTGTGACAAGCACATTACACTCATCTCTAGGAAAGCCCAGTAAAGTTTGTTCCTCCTTTGCCATCTTTGGGAAATCACCATCTCAGGATGTATCCTGATGATTTTTTACTCAGCCATCATTGAGAGTTTTGTGTCCATCTCTATGACTGTTTGGTTTCCACCACCTCCTCCCTCTCCAAGTCCAGCGGGTGTTCCATTTAGTGGGGATCATTGCCTGTCAGCTCCCAGCACTGAAAGGCTTGTTCATTGCCAGAGTGAAGAAAAGAGCTGAAAACATTACCGCTGACTCCACCCAACCTCGCTGTCACTTATTCACCAAATTGCCATCAGGGAGACAACAGAAATCCATCAGAACCAGACTACATGCCCACTCTGAAGCTTCTTTCCTGTAGCTATCCAGCTTCTCAACAAAACTCACTCAGATGTGATACCCTCACTGTCTCTGCACAGCATCCGTTAAAAGATCTTCACTGCTCTCCTCGTTCTGTTGATAATTTTGAGTCTGTTTATAAGTTCACACTTATTTAAGTTTGATTATTGATGTTTACTCATGTGACCAGACTACTGGAAAATTATCAATGTCACTCCACTCTTTAAAAAGGGCTGGAGACAGAAGAAAGGAAATCATCGGCCGATTATCCTGACTTTAGCGATTGGGAAGATGCTGGAGTCCATTATCAAGGATGATGTTTTGGGGTACTTCGAAGAACATGATAAATTAGGCCAAAGTCAGCATGATTTCCATAAGGGGAAATCTGTTTTAGTTCTTTGAGAAAATAACAGGCAGGATAGACAAAGGAGATTCAGTGGATGTTGTATTCTTGGATTTTCAGAAGGCCTTTGGCAAGGCACTACATATGAGGCTGCTTAACAAACAGAAAAGCTTCAGCATCACCTGTCCTCTTATATTCTACTCCTCTGGAAAGATACTAACATGGAAAGAAGATTGGCTGTTTGGTAGAAGGAAAAGAATTGGAATAAATGTGGTTTATTCCAGTTGGCTGCCCGTGTCAAGTAATTTTCTTCAGGGGTCGGTATAATTACCACTTCTTTTCATGCTATATGCCGATGATTTGGATGACGGAATTTATGGTTTTGTGGCCAAGTTTGCAGACAATACAAAGACAGGTGGCGGGGCAGGTAGTGTCACAGAAGCAGGGAGTCTGCAGAAGGACTTGAACAGAATGAGAGGATGGGCAAAGAAGTGACAGATGGAATATAATGCAGGGAATTGTACGACCATGCACTTTGGTAGAAAAAATAAAGACGTAGACTATTTTCTAAATGGGGAGAAAATTCAAAAATCCAAAGTACAAAGGGACATAGAAGTCCCTGTGCGGGATTTTGTAAAGTTTAACTTTAAGGTTGAGTCAGGGTAAGGAAGGCAACTGCAATGTTAGCATTCCTTTCAAGAGAAGTAGCATATAAGAGCACAGATGATGCTGAGACTTCATAAGACATTGGTCAGACCGCACTTAGAGTATTGTGAGCAGTTTTGGGCCCCTTATCTAAGAAAAGATGTGCTGGCCTTGGAGAGCGCCCAGAGGAAGTTCATGAGAATAATTCCAGAAATGAAAGCATTTGATGAGTCTGGGCTTGTACTCGCTGGAGTTTGGAAGAATGTGGGCAGATCATATTGAAAACTATTGAATATTGAAAAGTGGATGTGAAGATGGTGTTTCTTGTACTGAGGTACAGAAGTCTGAATAGAGGGATGTCCATGTAGAACAGAGATGAGAAGGAAGCTCTTTAGCCAGAGGGTGGTGAATTCATTGCCAAGGATGGCTGTGGAGGCCAAGTTGTTGAATATATTTAAAGCAGAGGTTTAGGTTCTTGGTTATAGTCAAGGTGTCATTGGTTACAGGAAGAAGGCAGGGGAATGGGGTTGAGATGGATAATAAATCGGCCATGATGGAATGGTGGAACAGATGTGATGGGCCTAGTGTGCTAAGTCTGTTCCTATGGTTTTGTGGTATTACGGTAATTGGATATATTTAAAACGGTGGTTGACAGGTCATTGATTAGTAAGAGAGGCAAAAGTTACAGGGAGAAGGCAGGAAAAATGGGTTCAAGGAGTAAATAAATCAGCCATTATCAAATGGTGGAGCTTATTTGATGGGCCAAATAGCCTAATTCTGTTCTTTTGTTTAATGGTCTTATAGACAAACAGTAGCTAATTGCAGCCAAAGGAAGTTTAAACTTGACTTGCCATGAGAGAACAGTCAGAGGTTGACCTTAAGAATGTCATGATAGTCTCAGAAAACCTGAGCCTGCAAAGGTGTTGCACATTGTAGGGGTATAAATATATGGTTTCTCCGAAGGCCCTCTGAGCATAGCATCCTAATACATGGTAAAGACTACTGATTCTGCCCTCAAGTCCCACACCTCCAAGTAGCCTATCCATGCCTATCCCAAACACTTGCAGTAATGAAGGACTTGTGGTGGTGACTCCATCGGAACACCCACAGAAGGAGTATCTTAGCAGCTAAAGGTTAGCACTGAGGTACACCATGGATACGGTTACACTGTTGCCTGAATTGGAGGACTTTAGATAAAGGAAGTGATTAGATAAGCTGGCCTTGTTGTCCCCAGGCCAAAAGAGTCTGAGGGATGACCTGAGAGCAATATACAAAATTATGAGATAGGATGGAGAGAACTTTTGTTTTTTTTCCTCTGTGGTTGGGATATCAGAAAGATGAGTGTGGAGTTTAAGGTGAGGGGAGGTGTTTTAGAGAGTATCTAAAAGGAAAGTTTCTTTCTTTACACAGAGAAAGGTTTATATCTGGACCATGTGACCAGGGAATGTGGTGGAGACAGATATTGCCATTACATTTGAGAGGCATTTAGACAGATACCTGAATAGGCAAGGCATAGAAGAATATGGTCTTGAGTGGACAAATGGGAGAAATACGAATAGGCAAAAAACTTGAATGAGCTTGATCAGCCAAAAGGGCTATTTCATTGCTGTACGATGCCATAACTCTAATGCAATTTGCAGTCTTTGTCAACTAAGGGTGAGATTTGCTCCTTGTTTTATCATGTGTGAAATGCACAATCCATGGGTTATTCTATCAGGAGCCAATTTCCATCAGAAAACACAGCAATGGATGTTGCATATTAGAATCTAGAATTAGTTATGGACCTAATGCAGTGAAATATCAGACTAGGCGAGATGAATCAAGCCAGGATTTGCAAGAGTCGATTTCCTGATGGTCACTATTCAATCAGGAAATTATTGTTAATATATCAAACAGTTTTATGCACAAAGGTGAAGTAAAAAACATGTAAATGTGAGCCCACTTTGTTGGTAGATGTGCACGGAATGCATCAGGGGAACCAAAGTTGAGCAGTATCACACGGCCATCAGGACCTAGCTGGAGAACTGTGATGGTGGGTTCCAGTCCCTGAAGGGAAACATGCGGCAAACACTGCTACTCCAACTCAGGGGCTCTTTTGCTAAAAACAATAGAGTTTGAAGAGGGATAGGAATATGCATCCATTTTTTTTGCAGAAAGACCTGGACGAATTACTGACAAGCTCGCCCGCAGGAGAGAAGTGTTTTGGTCCGCAAGAACAGGCATCTTCTGTGCAACAGCCAGACATAAGCTCATGGGTTAAGGGTGAAAGGTAAAATGTTTAAGGGGGACCTGAGGGGGAACTTCTTCACTCAGGTGGTGGTGCGAATGTGAAACGATCAGCCTGGGGAAGTGATGGATGCAGGTTTGTTCGCTACATTTGAGAGAGGTTTGGAAAACCACATGGATTGGAGAGGTCTGGAGGACTTTGTTCCAGTTGCAGGTCGATGGGACTGGGCAGAAGAACAGTTCGGCATGAACTAGATGGACTGAATGGCCTCTTTCAGTGCTGTCGTACTCTATAACTTTATAAACATGGAGTGAAGGTGTAAATGGCAGGATCGTGAAGCACTGCTGCAAGTAGTCCGAAGCCTTTATTTCACACACAACCCAATCCCCCCCAAACTTATTCATTCCCACTCACTCAAGAACTAAGGCATTTATGTATCGTGAGCACCTTCCTCAGACTTCCTCTCTGATAAACTGAATTTTCACATAAACAGGTAGCAGGTGCAACAGACCTGAATGGAGGTCTGCTTGGAGGAAATGACAGGACCGTAACCATACACTTACAGATTTTGGGGCAGGTGATTCACATGCACTAGGGACTACAGAGTGAAATCAGTTTACAGTACCAGAATAAAAATGCTCCTTATCCATTCTATATCACAGCATACTGTTGCAATCACAAAGAAGGGCACACCAGCAGCTCTGCTTTGTTGAGAGTTTGATCAAGTTACGAATTTCTATAGATGTATGGTGGAGAACATTCTGACTGGTTTCATCATAGTCTGGTATAGAGGTTCCAACGTACAGGTTAACTAGAGGCTGCAGAGGTTGTAGACTTGGCCACTCCAGCATGGGCACAATCCTCTATCGAGGGCACCATCAAGAGATGGTGCCTCAGGAAGGGGCATCCTACACTAAGGACCTTCACCATTCAGGACATGCCCTCTCCTTGTTAGTACGGTCTGGGAGGAAGTACAGGAGCCGAAAGCACGTACACATCAGTTCATGAACAATGTCTCCTCTGTCAGATGTATGAATGGTCCGTGAAACCATGAACACTACCTCATGGTACCTTTTTATTGCACTACTTTTTATTTTATAATAATTTGCTTTACCTTTGCACTGTGCTGCTCTCACATAACATCCAATTTCTCATCATATACGTCAATGACAATAAATCTGATTTTGATTCAGAGTGGAGCTACAAAGAAGGGTCTGCAGAGGGAGTGGGACATCAATATTAATAAAAGGGCAGATTTGAGCTGGACTAAAAGATCAGGGAAATCTCATTAACAGCACATAAGAGCTTTGCTGAGGACACGCGAATGGCCCATTTCACACATGACACTGGCTATCCTATTACCAGCAGGTACTATATGAGAAAATGCAATAACATACCGTGTGTGATTCCTGGAGAGACAAACAGATAGCATGCAATCATTTTCATACTGTTACATCTACGGTCCTTCTAAAAAGAACATTAGCCCAGCAAGGAGTAGTCTTGCTCTTGATATATAGAGTTATAATAAGAGTACACAGCTTTCTTTCAACTAGTGCTTTTTCAGCCCTCTGCAATTCAATTTTAGTCCCACTCAAGGATGAAACCAGATAACTCTTACTGACCATCAAGGATGCAGTGGACCAAACAATTTCCTTATTTCATGATTCAATTTAATTTTAGTATGCTTAAAATACTGCAGTAAACCAAATTCATTCTGATAAGCAGTTAAACAACAGCTGTTCAGCTTTGATTGCCAGATTCCTTTGATTGGACCATTTAGAAAGCACAATGACTTGGTATGAATCTATTTTTCATTTGCAATACATCAGGGTGTAATCTTGCCAAAGCACTTCTTAGGCAACTGTTGTAGGGGAAAGAATAGTGAGGGCTAATAACTAGTAAATAGGGATATGAATTGTGCTAATGTGGTAACAAGGAACTGTAGACAAACCCAGAAGTAGAAACATAGAATACAGCAGTGATGACACCCAAGTTTCATGAATTTCATTAATTACATCAACTGTTGTAATAAAAAAATAGGATTTGCTGATTTACTGTTAAACCTGTGGTTTATTGTTGTATTCTGTAATCGGGACCTAGTCTGTTACTTAATTAGGTCCTCCTGTAGCCATCATTCAGTTATCAAAATGTAGTTTTACTGGTGATCTCATCAACCAAGAATGTCAAAGCTGTACCAAATTCATGCTCAGTTAGGTCAGCTTTGACTCTTCTCCTGGGATGCAGCAGTTTTTAATAAATCACCCTTTATTTCAAACTCCAACTCTATGGGGCCTTTCAGTTTGCTCTTACAGAAACCAAATTAAATCTTTTTCCAGTGCAATTAATACAGATCAACCACCTTTAAAAATGATTAACCAAACTGCAAACAAAGTCTTGAATCTTATAGGACCAAACATCTGATTATAACCATGTATAATTTTTTCAGGATAAATTATAATATGGTGATCTAATAGTTAGTACTCAAAACTTATATAAAAACAAGAAATGATATATCCACTCTTTAAGAAAGGAGGAAGGCAGCAGAAAGGAAATTATAGACCAGTTATCCTGACCTCAGTGGTTGGGAAGATGGTAAAGTCAATTGTTAAGGATGAGGTGATGGAGTACTTGGTGACACAGGACAAAATAGGACAAAGTCAGCATGGTTTCCTTCAGGGAGAATCCTGCCTGACAAACCTGTTGGAAGTCTTTGAGGAGATTACAAGTAGGATGGATAAAGGGGATGCAGTGGATGTTGTATATTTGGACTTTCAGAAGGCCTTTCACAAGGTGCCACACATGAGGCAACTTATCAAGTTAAGAGCCCATGTTATTACAGGAAAGTTACTAACATGGTGAGAGTATTAGATGATTGGTAGGAGGCAGTGAGTGGGAATAAAGTAATCCTTTTCTGGTTGGCTGCCAGTGACTAGTGGTGTTCAACAAGGTCGGTGTTGGGACCACTTCTTTTTATGCTGTATATAAATGATTTAGATGATGGAATAGATGGCTTTGTTGCCAAGTTTACAGATGATTCAAATATTGGTGGAGGGGCAGGTAGTGTTGAGGAGACAGCTAGGATGCAGAAGGACTTAGACAGATTAGGAGAATGGGCAAGGAAGTGGCAAATGAAATACAATGATGGAAAATGCATGGTCATGCACTTCTGTAGCAGAAACAAATGTGCAGACTATTTTCTAAACGGGAAGAAAATCCAAAAATCTGAGTTGCAAAGGGACTTGGAAGTCCTTATACAGAACACCCTGAAGGTTAACTTGTAGGTCGAGTCAGTGAGAAGGCAAATGCCATGTTAGCATTCATTTCAAGAGGTCTAGAGTACAAGAGCAAGAATGTATGCTGAGGCTTTATAAGGCACTGGTGAGGTTTCACCTTGAGTATTGTGAACAGTTTTGGGCCCCTTGGAAAAGATCTGCTGGCATTGGAGAGCGTCCAAAGGAGGTTCACAAGGATGATTCCAGGAATGAAAGGGTATCATACAAGGAATGTTTGATGGCTCTGGGTCTGTACTCGCTGGAATTCAGAAGGATGAGGGGAAATCTTCATTGAAACTGTTCGAATGTTGAAAGGCCTAGACAGAGTAGAGGTGGAAAGAATGTTTCCCATAGTGAGAGAATCTAGGACAAGAGGGCACAGCCTCAGGATAGAGGGGCGCCCTTTCAAAACAGAGATGTGGAGAAATTTGTTTAGCCAAAAGGTGATGAATTTGTGGAATTTGTTGCCACATGCAGCTGTGGAGGACAGGTTGTTGGGTGTACTTAAGGCAGAGATTGATAGGTTCTTGATTGGACATGGCATCAAAGGTTACGAGGAGAAGGCTGGGAACTGGGGTTGAGGAGGAGAAGAAAAAGGATTGGCTATGATTGAATGGCGGAGCAGACTCAATGGGCCAGATGGCCTAATCCTGCTCCTATGTCTTATGGTCTTATGGTCTATATAGTACAAAACAACATAAACTGTCATAATACAACTCAGTGCAGTTAATTTTTCAGCAACGTGAATTACACTAATGCTTTTTAAATATTTAAAGCAAAGAGGAAGTTGATGCAAATAGTGGGCAGGAATGTCAGTGAAAGAGATTGGCACAAATCAATAACGTTACACAAGAAAGATCTACTTTATCTCATCTTGCAAACATGGCAAGGCCACTCAAAGTTATTGTTCACTGAGAACAAAAAGTTACCTGGGTAGCTTTCAATCAGCAACACCAGAATGGGCAAAATACAGTATACATCATTTGCTTGAAATGCAACTGAAGGACATAAATTAGCAATTTAGAAGTTACAATTAATTTATGCAGACTTCTGCATGAAATATTAGTCCTGTTCTTGTTGTACAATCAGGAATAATAATTCCTTAACCTAAAATCAGAACAACTCAAATATTCTTGAGGATGACCGAAGGATGTGTTTTTACCAAATACTCCAGTACTTACAATGTTTACGGTAATTGATACTGCTGGAATGTGAATTCAGCACTCATTACAGGCGGTAAGTTGTTACCTAAAGGAGCAGCATGGTAGCATAGTGGTTAGTACAATACTTTATAACACCAGCTGTAAGATATGAGTTCAAGCCCTGCCGCTGTCTGTAAGGAGTTTGTCCATTCTCCCCTGCCCACGCGGGCTTCCTCTGGGTGATCCAGTTTCATCCCACATTTTAAAGATATACAGTTAAGATATTAGTTCTAGGCATGCTATGTTGGCGCCAGAAGCGTGGCGAATTTGCCGGCTGCCCAGCACAATCCTGGCTGATTTGATTTGATGCAAGTGACACATTTAACTGTATGTTTTGATGTACATGTGAAAAATAAAGCGGACCACTTTTTTAAAAAAATCTTTAAATTTTTCATCTGGGGTCTCTTCAACCAATCATACTGAAGAACTGTTACTGAGATGTTCACACTGCAAATCAGCAAGTTAGGAACAGGAAATATGAGAAAAATACTGAAAGTTATATGAGAAGCAAAATAAAGAAAAATGTATGTTTGTTCAATTTTCATGTAGCACATAAAAAATAATTGTGTTGCCACCCATGGCAGTAATTAAAACAACTGCTATAACACTGGAGGCTCATTTAGCGGTACGAAAATCAACTGGACAATTGTATTTGGCCTTTAAAGGCTTTCAGCAACCTGTCGCATCATGTTTTTAGCACTCCATTAAATAGTAGGTGGGGGAACCATACTCGATGAGGAACACATTCATCTTGTTCAGCTTGGATAGTGAACAGGAGGGATGTGTGCATGCCGCCTCTCTGGCATTGCAGCCTTCTGAATAGCACAGGAGGCTTTTGACTATACTGTACTCACGTCACATCTAGAGCGCCATCTCAAAATGCAGTGAAGTACTGCAAACATGAGATATTTTGCTCCCTTGCTGTTCATCTAATGAGCCTCTTTATTAATTTCCATTGGCAAAACTGGGGCTATTTCACAGCATGTTCATCTAGAACCAATTCTCTGTGCTATCTATCTTTCTGATATACAGGTGGCCATTTGATATTCTTGGCTGTCTTTCATTATAAGAGCATTGTACAACCATGCTGCAATCCAATTAAGCAGATTATTTTGGTCTTCATTAAACAAGAAATTCTGAGATGCTGGAAATCCAAAACAACACACACAAACTGCTGGAGTAACGTGGCAGGGCAGACAGCCTCTAATTAATAAACAGCCAACATTTCTGGCCAAGATACTTCTTCAGGACTGGAAAGGAAGAGGGAAGACGCCAAAATAAAATGGGGGGGGAGGGGAAGGAGGACAAGCTAGAAGGTGATAGGTGAAGCCAGGTGGGTGGGAAAGGTAAAGGGCTGGAGATGAAGGTATCTGATAGGAGAGGAGAGTGGACTGTAGGTGAAAGGGAAGGAGGAGGTGCACCATGGCGAGGTAATAGGCAGATGAGAAGAGGTAAGAGGCCAGAGCAGGAAATAAAAGATGGGAGAGAAGGGTAACTTCTTTTTAAACCAGAAGGAGAAATTGATATTCATGCCATCAGGTTGAAGGCTACCCAGATGGAACACAAAGCGTTGATCCTCCACCCTGAGGGTGACCTCATCGTGGCTCACTGTCAGCTGACCAGTTTTGCATGGCCGTAAGTCTCTCCACAAACTGGGTGATCAGGCACACTTAAACGCAAGAGATTCTGCAGATGCTGGAAATCCAGAGCAATGGAAGGACTCAGTAGGTCAGGCAGCATCACTGGAAGGGCATAAACAGTCGATGGACCCAAACACTGACTGTTTATCCCCCTCCATAGAACCTGTTGAGCTCATCCAGCATTTTGTGTGCCGATCATACAAGCTTGATCCTTAGCCAGCGTTTACAAAATAAAAGGAAATTAATTGCGGGGGAAGCTGGAGGAAATAATGTGCACAAACAAATCTCACCACATGTTGATATTGTAGTCAGACAACACTTATTGTTCTGGTTATTCAGATGTTTTGAGATGAGCTAGCACAAATTGAAGCTAGCTGGCAAAGACTGAAACCATATCCATAATTTTTAGTGGGGAATTGTTCAGCAGGAGGAAAAGGAGGATCTGCTGCTCAGATGAAAACAAACAATCAAGTGGTGATTGAAGAAAATCCCAGATAAGGTCAATGCCAGGCACAAAGACTACAGAAGTGGAAGAACTGCCACAAAAAATTCCAGTCAATGCAAGATGGAAGAAGATAAGTATGATCTGATCCATTTGTGAGATATTGCTAGATTTCTGCTTTTTTCATTGAATTACTTAAGACTTTGAATCTTTGAATTGCAGAGGAGATTTACAAGGACGTTGCCTGGATTGGGGAGTATGCCTTATGAGAATAGGTTGAGTGAACTCGGCCTTTTCTCCTTGGAGCGACGGAGGATGAGAGGTGAGCTGAGAGAGGTGTACAAGATGATGAGAGGCACTGATTGTGTGGGTAGCCAGAGGCTTTTTCCCAGGGCTGAAATGGCTAACACGAGACGGCATAGATTTAAGATGCTTGGAAGTAGGTACAAAGGGGGATGTCAGGGGTAAGTTTTTTACATAGAGAGTGGTGGTTGTGTGGAATGCACTGCCAGTGACAGTGGTAGAGGGAGATAGGTTCATGGAGCTTAGAAAAATAGAGGGCTATGTGGTAGAATAATTCTAGGCAGTCTCTAGAGTAGGTTACATGGTCAGCACAACATTGTTGGCCAAAGCGCCTGTAATTTGCTGTAGATTTCTATGATTCTAAGCAAATTTGTTCCATCTTTTTATACTACTTTCTTATATGTGGGAGAAAAGACAGAAGAGGTGCGAAGAAAAAATATTTTTCTTGGAATATTGGTTTAATTAGATATTTCTTAGCTTTCTTTCTGGACTTAGTTGAAAAGCACAATAGATAATAAGTTTATATGTTCTTCTGGGTACTTCAACTCTAATTATTTACAATGGTAAAAACATTTTCAAATGTGCATGCAGATGTTCTAAAGTACAACAGCTCCTCCTTGAGAGACTGAGCAGTAATTTAGTATATTCAACACTACAGTTCAGACACACCTAGATAAACACTCAAAAGATTATAATTTACACGGCTACAGGCCAAGAACTGGGAAGTAGGATTAGCACAAAGTTAGCTTTGACAGGCTAGGATATGATGAACCAAATTCTTCCTCATTTCCCATAAATTTTCATCATCCTTTGACTCTTTAAGAATGTAGGTGCAAAGTTAGCCAGTAGCAGCACAAAAGTTTATTCAGACAGAATGTTAAACTCCTTTAAAGTTGAAATGATATAAGTAACTCAAGCGACTGTGGAAAATCATTATATAACTGTGACACAGTTGGCAGAGCAGCATCCTCACAGATCCAGTGACAAATTCGATTCTAGTCTCCAATGCTGTCAATGAGGAGTTTGCACAATCTCACTGTGACCACGTGGGTTTCATCCAAGCATTCTGGTTTCATCCCACTTGTCAAAAGTGGGTAGGTTTTTAGGTTAATTGACCACTGCAAATTTCCACAACTGCACTTGAGTGGTGGTATCTGGGGTGAGCTGATGGAAATCAGTGTAGGATTAAAACAAGTTCAGTGTAGGATTATTATAAAATGGATAGTCAGAGTGGAATTCGTGGTTTGAAAGGTTTCCGTGTTAGGTAAATCTATGATATAGATTCTGAAAAGCACATGCCTGCATTTATAGGGAAACTGTGGATTGAGAAGTAATAGCCACTGTCAGGTAATGTAGGGGATGCTTGACCCAAAAGCAGAGCAGTGGAACAGATACCTAACACAACAAGGCAACAAAGTAAATAAAGGCTAAGGCCAACTGGTTGAGGCTAGTTGGTTTGATGAATGAACAAAGGACTATGCTGAGGGTTTAAATAGGCTGAAGGTCATGAGTTAGAAATTAGTGGCAGCTGAGTCATGATAGCTGAGTGGAGTCTGGGAGGTTCCTTGTGCAGGTCTGATGGGATACCCCATCCCCCACTACAGCCAGCATCTGGTTGCCCAGGGCAGCCTGGATGGGTTCAATGGAACTCCTCGATGAGCAACAGATCCAAGGTGACACCCAAGGTCTCCCTTCCGAGCCATACCCTTCCCAGTCAACCAAGTACAGTACTACACACCCTGTCCACGACAATGTGAAACCATCAACTGATGAACCATGTACACTGGACAACCTTACACCACCGTTGCTTCTGGAGATGGTGGCTCAGTTGGATTGAGTGGTCCATGGTTAATGGGCTCAAGACAGGAAATGTGGAAGGTAGGTGTGATCCTGAGGGGTGGTTGCAGTTGGAGATGGTAAATGACTGGGTTGATGTGATGGGTAATCCTAAAGGGACCAATGAACTAGGGTATGAGCTTGTGGGAGTCAGTGCACAGGGGCAGATCTCAGGTGGACAGTCTGGCATGATCCCCAGACTGGAGGAGCCAGGCTGGACATTGATGGCGATAAAGTTGGCAGCAGTAGGCATGGTTGGAAGCTAGCTGTGCCCACTTCTAAACTTCTGTCACCATCTCAGTACCAGGCATGAACTTGGAAGCATAAATTGGGAGCAAATGTTCTCAGGGAAATATACAGCAGAAATGTGGCAAATGTTATGGGGATACTTGCGTGGCGTTCTGCTTTGGTACGTTCCAATGAGACAGGGAAATGATGGTAGGATACAGGAACCTTGGTGTACAAGAGCTGTAGAAAATCTAATCAAGGAGAAAAGAAAAGCTTACAAAAGGTTCAAAAAACTAGGTAATGATAGAGAGCTTTTGGAAAACATCAAGTTGGATAAGTCACTGGGACTGTACAAGATATACCCCCAGGCTACTGTGGGAGGCAAGGGAGGAAATTGCTGAGCCTCTGGTGATAATCTTTGCATCACCAATGGGGACGGGAGAGGTTCCTGAGGATTGGAGGGTTGCAGATGTTGTTCCCTTATTCAAGAAAGGGAGTAGAGATAGCCCAGGAAATTATAAACCAGTGAGTCTTACTTCAGTGGATGATAAGCTGATGGAGCAGATCCTGACAGGCAGGATTTATGAACATTTGGAGAGCCATAATGTGATTAGGAATAGTCAGCATGGCTTTATCAAAGGCAGGTTGTGCCATACGAGCCTGACTTAAT
This sequence comes from Mobula birostris, assembly GCF_030028105.1. Lineage (NCBI taxonomy): Eukaryota > Metazoa > Chordata > Chondrichthyes > Myliobatiformes > Myliobatidae > Mobula > Mobula birostris. The sequence goes on along the minus strand of NC_092377.1, from coordinate 82,747,051 downwards.
TTTTTGAGGATGTGACTAAACACATTGATGAAGGTAGAGCAGTAGATGTATATGGATTTCAGCAAAGCATTTGATAAGGTACCATATGCAAGGCTTATTGAGAAAGTAAGGAGGTATGGGATCCAAGGGGACCTTGTTTTGTGGATCCAGAATTGGCTTGCCCACAGAAGGCAAAGAATGGTTGCAGATGGGTCATATTCTGCATGGAGGCTGGTGACCAGTGGTGTGCCTCAGGGATCTGTTCTGGGACCCCTACTCTTCATGATTTTTATAAGTGACTTGGATGAGGAAGTGCAGGAATGGGTTGGTAAATTTGCTAACCCAATAAATTAGTAAATTTGCTGATGACACAGATAGTGTGGAGAACTGTCAGATGTTACAGCAGGATATTGATAGGATGCAAAACTGGGCTGAGAAGTGGCAGATGGAGTTCAGCCCAGATAAGTGTGAGGTGGTTGATTTTAGTAGGTCAAATGTGATGACAGAATGTAGTATTAACGGAAAGACTCTTGGCAGTGTGGAGGATCAGAGGGATCTTGGGGTCCATAGGACACTCAAAGCTGCTGGGCAGGTTGACTCTGTGGTTAAGAAGGCATGCGGTGCATTGGTCTTTATCAACCGTGTGATTGTTCAAGAGCCGAGAGGTAATGTTACAGTTATATAGGACCCTGGTCAGACCCCACTTGGAGTACTGTGCTCACTTCTGGTCTCCTCACTATAGGAAGGATGTGGAAACTATAGAAGTGGTGCAGAGGAGATTTACAAGGATGTTGCACGGATTGGCTAGCATGCCTTATGAAAGTAGGTTGAGTGAACTTGGCCTTTTTTCCTTGGAGCGACGGAGGATGAGAGGTGACCTGGTAGAGGTGTATAAGATGATGAGAGGCATTGATTGTGTGGATAGTCAGAGGCTTTTTCCCAAGGCTGAAATAGCTAACACGAGAGGGCACAGTTTTAAGGTGCTTAGAAGTAGGTACACAGGTGATGTCAGGGTTAAGTTTTTTATGCAGAGAGTGGTGAGTGCGTGGAACGTGCTATCCATCAAGGGGACGTGGTAGTGGTTCTTAAGTGTGACTTTGTTGAGTCCACATTTGATGACGCAGGGAGGAAGAACCCCATTTTCCTTTTTGACAAAGAAGAATCCTGTGTCAGCTTGTACTGGGATGGTTGAATGAAGCCGTGCTGTAGCTGTTCAATTATGTAGTCATTCATGGCCTGGGTCTACAGAAGGGAAAGGGACCTTGGGGAGGGTTGGTGCTGGGATGAGGTCAATCGCACATTCTGTGAGGCAGCAGGGTGCCGGCTTCACATTTACTGAAGGCAATGGCTAGATCATGGTATTCCTGATGTAGTTTGGGGAGGTCGAGAACTTTCTCCATCACTATGGATTTACAGGATGAACTCAACTGAAGTTGCAGGCAGGTAGTCCGGCAGGATGGTCCCCAACTCAGCAGAGAACCGGATGGCCAGGGAAAGTGGGGGTTGCAAGTGGGGAGCCAGGGATAACCCAAGATGAGAGGAGTCACCTATGAGTAGAGTAGGTGAGTTGAGTTGATAAGGAGGAATTCGAGGGAGTCACAATGCTCTCCAATGCTCATGTGCAGAGGTCATGTGCACGCTCTGAACCTCCTAGCTTCAAGGCAAGCACTTCAATGGCCATGATGCAGAAGGGGTGAGAGATCAGCTTGGTAGGGAGTCAATGCTGCACACACAGAGTCCAGTCCCACAGCGCCAGAATCCACAACAGCAGTCAGACTCTGGAGGAGGGCAGACAGAGAGAGACCGGGAGAAGCTTACCAGATAGAAGGCCCCTCGTCTCTCACTGCAGGTGCTGTTTCCCAGGTGCAGCAGGCATTTGATGAGTAGCTGATCAGTGGGTCTGTTATAAGTGCTCAAATTGTTTCCGTGCTGATGCTCACACTCCTGAGAAGGGGGGAGGGTGTTATGGGATCTCCTCTTACCTGCATGGCTTCTGAAGGCACTGATGGTGAAGGCCTTGCAGCCTGAAATGGTTCTGGGTATGGAACTGGGGTTCTGGCTGATGATCTGGAGGGTTATTCCATAAAACGTTCGTCAATTCAGAGGGCCAGTGTGACGAAACTTTCGAGGTTGGTGGGCACCTGCCAAGTAGATGTCTAAGAGGCCGGGATGAGCCAGCAGCACTTCCACATTCCAGCCATACTCCACCTCAAGGATCCTGTGTTATGTATCTGGATTCCACGGTGAAATCCAGGACCAAGCATGAGCTTTGATGCAGGGGAAGTATCCAATCTGCTGCACACTCACCCCCCCCCCACCCCTTTCCATTTCCCAGATGGATAAAAAGCTGGCACATCTCAGCGATGAATTCCTCATATCATTGCAATGAGGGGTGTTAGTGTCCCGGTTAACGGCTGCCCAGGTCAGAGCTCACCCAGTCAAGACAGAGATGGCAAGGGCAATCCTGGCTCAGTCGGTAAGATGTATTGGGGCAGGAAGTTGTGGCATCGGGTTGGAGCTCCGTCAGAGCGTTCTGTCACCGAAATCCAGGGCTCTGAGGGTTGCTGTATTGGGAGGGAGGGATGGTTGAGAGTGGTGAGTGGATGGTCAGTGGTTTCCTGCTGCTTCGTGATCGTGTGCTCCTGCCAACGGACACCTTCCTTTCAGTGAACATGCTCTGCTGGGTCACTCGAGGGTTCGCTCATCCTTGTAGGAAATGTAGAGGAGGCTTGACCCAAAAAGAGAGCAGCAGAGATGATTTAACAGTAAAGGATATTTTACTAGTAAGCTGCAAAATAACAACCCATGAGGGAGGACAGATACATAACACAGCTATGCAACAAGGTCACTGAGGGCTAGGACCAAATGGCTGCTTCGATGAGTAAACAAGGGACTGTGGAGGAGAACTGGGTTTAAATAGGCTGCAGGTAATGATTTGAAAACAAGTGACAGACGACTCCTGTTAGCTGGGTGGAGACTGGGGAGGTGCCTGCCTGTTAGAAGCACTGCCCCAGTACCTACCTGCACAATATATGAATATGATATGTGCAGTCCATTACAGACTTTTACATGTTACAATCTCAGATCTGCTATTGAATAATTTTTTTGCAGCATTAACATAAATGGATTTAAACATACTGTAGTTTCACCGTTCAGGCACACAAAAAGCTGAAGGAACACAGCAGGTCAGGTAGTGTCCCCTTCATATTTCAATATCTATCGAGGAAAACCTAAAAGTCAGAATCAGAAACAAGAGAAAGTCTGCAGATGCTGGAAATCCAATCAACATACACACAAAGTGCTGGAGGAACTCAGCAAGTCAGGCAGTATCTATGGAAAAGAGTATAGTTGACGTATCGGGCCAAGACCCTTCAGCAGAACTGCAGAAAAAAAGATGAGTAGATTTAAAAGGTGGGGGGAGGGGAGAGAGAATCACAAGGTGAAAAGTGAACCCGGGAGGGGTGAAGTAAAGAGCTGGGAAGTTGATCGGTGAAAGAGATACAGGGCTGGAGAAGGTGGAATCTAATAGGAGAGGACAGAAGGCCATGGAAGAAAGAAATGGTGGGAGGAGCACCGGAGGGTGGTAATCAGAATCCGGTTTAATATCACCAGCATATGTTGTGAAATTTGTTGTCTTTGCAGCAGCAGTACAATGCAATACATCATAATAAGAAAAAATGTGAATTGCAGTAAGTAATATGAAATAGTTAAATTCATAAGTAATGCTATAAAAGGTAGTGAGGTAGTGGTCATGGGTTCAATGTCCATTCAGAAATCGGATGGCAGAGGGGAAGAAGCTGTTCCTGAATCATTGAGTGTGTGCCTTCAGGTTTCTGTAACTCGGTCCTGATGGTAGCAATGAGAACAAGGCATGGCCTGGGTGATGGGGTCCTTAATGATGGATGCCACTTTTTTGAGGCATTGCTCCCTGAAGCTGTCCTGGATACTACTGAGGCTAGTATCCATTATGGAGCTAAGTTTACAAGTCTCTGCAACATAGTTTGATCCTGTGCAGTTGCCCCTGCACCCACCCCCCACCCCATACAGATCTACAGATTATAGTTTCAAAGTGCTTCTGGAAACTGGGCAGAGCCCATTCAGGCCTTTGAAACATTTAACTCAACTATAAATTACTTCTGTCTTAACCCCATCTACCTGCTCTGAATATATACCCTCTAATTACCTTGTCTTATAAAAATACATCAATTTTTAAATTTTCAAATGACCCACAAAGTCAGCAGCTCTGATCGGATGAATGCTTCAGATTTGTGTAAGGGTGTCATAAGAAAATCTGCAGAAAATCCCGATGAAGGGTCTCGGCCTGAAACTTCAACTGTTTACTCTTTTCCATAGATGTTGCCTGGCCTGCTGACTTCCTCCAGCATTTTGTGTGTGTTGTTGTGTAGGGGTGTGCCTCTTAGCATCACACCTGAATGCTCAAAATTCTATCAACCACTTTAATCATTTCAAACACATCAGTAAATCCCCCTTCAACCTTTCATGCTTAAGAGAATGCAAGGATAGTCTCTGCAACAGGTCTTCACAATTAGCCCTGACATCAATCAGATCATGTTGAGATTTTCTAAGCTGGTTATCATTGTTTTCTCTAAGCTCTAACATCAGTCTTCAGCTGGAATTTGTCAGTTAGATCTCTATCTAGTCTCTAACACCATCTGTTCAGTTATATCTTCAGTAGTGTTTGGAATTGCTGTACTAATGAGCTTTAATGGCATTGCATATTGTCAGAGCCTATGTGCTGCTTACAATTAGCATTGAAATCTCATCATAAAATACCTTTGAAATGACATGGATTTCTTTTCAGATAGCACCATCTAATGTAGGTAAAATGTCAATCATTCTACATATCCAATCTCTTAGCACCTCCACCTGGAGGAACAGTATCTCTTATCTACTCTGTCTTGTCTCTTCATGAATTTGAACACTTCATCCACATCTCATGTGAACCTCCTTTGTTCCAGGACAAAAAAAAAGTTTCTTCATCTATCTATCCATGAATAAAAATCCTTCAACTCTAGGATCATTGTAATACATCTCCTCAGCAGCCTCTGTAAGACCTTCTCTTCTTTCAGGATATGTAGGGTTCAGAACTGGACATAATACTCCAATTCTGGCTGTCTCTGTACCTTACAAAACTGCTCATTGTGATCACCTCCCTGTTGTATCTTATGCTTTTATTGATAAAGCTCTGAATCCTGTATTTATTTAATCAAGCACTTTCTGAAGCTCCTCTATTGCTTCCAACAAAATATTCATATATACGCCAGATTGTTCTACTCTTGTGTGGCCTTTAATTCTTTATCCTCTTGTTTATATTGCCTCTCTTTGCACCCTTCATCTATGTGAGTTTCTGTTTTTATTGCCTCTCTTCATTATTCCCAACAAACTACAAAACTTTGCATATTCAGTAGATGCTTTCAATTTCATTGACCTCATGCCTGCTCATCCCATCAATCTCTCGGCATCTTCCGAAGGTCTTCTTGCAACCTCTTCACAATTCATAGTGTTTCCAAGTTTATCCTTTGACATCTGCACACTTGGAAATAGTGCTCTGAATACCAAAGCTATTTATTCATATATTAAGAATATCCATTGTTCTTGGACTGACCCCCTAGGAACTCCATTGGAAACTTTTCTCCAGAATAAAAAATGACCACTGTGTTTCCTGTCACTATGCGAAAATTGCTGTCATACTTCATGACCATGACAGCCTATCATACAGCACTTCATCAAATGCTTCGCAATTACATCTTCTCTCCATCTGCACCATCCTGCTATTTCTATGCTTATAAGTATGTGACACCAGAAGTGACTTCAGGTCATTGCAGTCCTCTTTCTTAATCTCGCTAACTCATTGAAACCTGCCTGCTCTATCTCATTACGTTTTCTACTTTTATTAGAACTGAGATTGACTTAGACCTCTGGGTGTTCACACTCTCCCGTCAATAAATTTTGCCATCATTTGGTGATATCCACAGCTCTATATACCATCCTGGTATCATGTCTACAACCACAGAAACACTTGTCTATTCTCCTAACTATAGATTTTACCTTTTTCTATTGTCCTCATGATTGGTAATATCCATGTCGATCTGAGCATTAATGTGGGCGGTATCATTATTAAGTCTGCAGAAGACACAGAGAGTGATGGGTTTTTTTGACAGTTGGAAGGTTAGTCTTCAGCTGCAGATTGATATCAATCAAGTAGCAGGAGGGACAGTGAAATGGCAGATAGAATTCCATCATGAAAAATGTGAGTCAATATATTTTGGGAGGACTGCAGGCAGCAGCACAGATGGAAAAGGTGATTAGGAAGACATGAAGGATACTTGCTTCATTAGCAGGTGTGTAGAGTATAAGAGAAGGGAGGCAATGGTACAACTATATAAATCATTAGTTAGGTCACAGCTGGAGATTAATGTGAAGTTCTGGCTGCCACATGATGGAATGGATCTGATTGCACTGAAGAAGATGTTAAGGAGTTTCATGAGGATACTGGCTGGGGAGCAATGAGGAGAAACCAGATGGACTGGGCTTGAGAAAGTGCAAGGGGCTCTGAAAGTGTGATTAAGGGTGATCAAATTTATGACATGTATAGATAGGATAAGTAATGAAAAACTTCTCCTAGTGGAGGTGTCCATGACCAAAAGGCAAAGGTTTGAGATAAGGGGCAAAAGATTTAGAATAATTTCACTCAGATTCTGGAACATGCTTTCTGAGGGAGAAGTGGAAGCAAGTACTTTTACGATGTTTGGATGAACATTCAAAATGCATAGAAGATCACTGCTTGGAAAAGGGATTAATATAGGTGGCCAATATAGACACTGTGGGGTGAAGGGCCTGTTTCTATGCTGAATTACCACATGACACTCCTCCCCACTCCTGACTCTATTACCTGCAATTGATGAATACAAAGGCTCTCTGGTGATCTGCCACCAAATATTCATTGAAAGAATATGCTTCCTTCCTGTTAGTGAATAGTTCTGAGTTGCAAGTTAGAACTATGATGGCAAGTTTGGTGTCCACAGTTTGGGGAGGTATGCCATGCCAACATATGGGCAAACCTCGTCTCGGTACACTTGTAAGCTGAAGGAGAAGTGGATGAAAATAGATTGTCAAAGACATTCCGAGTGCAGCAGTGGTCAGAAAAGAATGGGCAGCATGACTAGCATCAGCTGTTAGATTGGGTTCTGATTCTCACTGCCGCCTGTAAGGAGCTTGTACATTCTCCCTCTGATGGCATGGCTTTCCTCTGGGAGCTCCAGTTTCCTCCCACAGTCCAAAGGCGTATAGGTTAGGGTGACTGAGTTGTGGGCATGCTATGTTGGCATCAGAGGCATAGCAACACTTGCAGGCTGCCCAGCACAATCCTCACTAATTTGACATGATGCAAATGGCGCATTTCACCGTACATCTGGGAAATAATGCTAATCTTTAAAAAACAGTCTTTAAAAAGAAGACCCAAGGAACAGAAATCAGACCTCACCGCAACAGCTAGGGCATGTAAATTCAATAAATTAAATTCTGAAAGACGATCTCGTTGTCATAAACCCCTGGTTCAATAACAACCTTAAGAGAAGAAAATCTACCATTCCTTTCTGATCAGGTCACTATGTAGTCCTTTCTGCACTCTACAATGGCCTAGCAAGTCCACTATAATAATAAACGCTAGCCTTGCCAATGAGGCCTGTGAATTAATACAAGTGTTCTTTGTATGGCAAAATTTAGATTTGAAGCAATTTAGTTGTTGTGAAACTGAATAGCAGAAGAAATTAAATAAAATCTAATACTTAGGTGGCTCAGAAGGAAGCAATTGAGTCAACAGATATATATAGCGAGAAGTGATTATCTTTTCAGCTTAATGACTTGAATTTAAAGGAGGATGGAATGTGAAAACTGAGGTCGTCAGGGGATAGTGCAACATCTGACAGTTTCAGAATAAAATTCATGCCTAAAGTTTTCCATTGCAATTTCCACCTTCAATTGCAGTGTGAGGAAATTACCACATTTATATTCTTGCAGTCAAATTTGCAGTGGAATACCGACGGGTATGATAGACACAGCAGTTGTAATTGGGAATAAGAATAATGCAATGATAAATGTAGTATTAAACAATCTTCTCAGTATTCCTTATTTGTCAATAGTTGTTGAATGGTAATCATAAGCATAGATGTGAAATGTGGTTATATAAATTCAGGGTTAAAGAAATGTGCAGTTATTTATGAGCAGGAGTTTCTGTTGACCAAGGATAAAGATAATTTGTTTTATAATTATCTGAGGAAATACTGGAAGAACTGAGACAAGGTCTAAAGGCCTCTTTATTGAAGTATCATTTTATCTAATGACTGTCGCTGTATTAATCTATCTCTGTCCCTGACTCTTTCATCCCCAGTTCCATCTGCCCACTATCCCCTCTCCATCTCTCACTTCTGATCCACCAGCCCCTATACTACTCCCAACCCTCTCCCAACATTCTGCAATGTACTGTCAATTTTCTGTGTTCCCTCTCAATCCTAATCAGGCTCTCAGTCTGAAGCATTAATTTATGGCCTTTGCCTCCATAGATGCTGCTTGACCCATTGAACATCATTTGTTCTGTTTTTGTGCTGAAAATTTGTGCATCAGTCAGATAAATAGCAACTGTAAGTTTCTTCTAGTGTTGGTAGAATGAGATTTGAGGGACAGGCTTGTTGTTGACGCGATTTGAGAGTTGAAACGGGATTCATGCAGATATTTGCTTGATGATGATTGTAAACCTGCTGGGCCAAAGGGCTTGATTCCATGCAGTATGACTCTAAAACACTGACCGAAGACACTGTCTGAAACAAAGAAAAAACTTCTGATGGCACAAGGCAATGTATTGTGGATTTCTGCAGCCTCAAGTGGCATTGGTAAATTCTAAATTAGATCTGAATGGGTGATAAAATTCTTACTGTCAAGTTCCTTCACCACGTTATATGCTTCAGTTGAGTCACCTCTTATTCTTCTAAAAAAATCTCCAGGGAAGCGCAGCCTATCTAACCATTCTTCATTTGACAACAACCCAACTCATCCATGTAATAATCTGGTACAGTACACCCTCTGAACTATTTCCAATACCCTTCTTCATAGAAGGAGTATCACCTTTGGTCAATATATTGGAATGCATTTAGCAGTATCTTGTAAAGGTAAATTTCTTTCTCTTTTTAATCAAACGCTCCTTTGATCAAGTGAAGGAAAGGAATCTATACCCGTGACAGAACCTACAAAGTTACCACAGTGAAATGTTAGGGACAAGAAAGGATTTTGAAAGATGGAGCAAGAACAAAGAAAAATAATAAATTTCCATAACTCATTTCTTTTGTTTTATAATTATTACTCATTTTCCCAAACCCACCAAATCAAGATGGTTTATTTTTAATTCTTAATCCCTTAATCTGGTGAATCCTGACTTCAGATTTTTGACTTTCACAGCTGTAAACTCAAAGTGCCAACAGAGCTTAATACTTATATGGCACTATCTAGATTTTTCTAGCAAACCTTGAGTGCAAAAGATTTCCTTCCTTTTTTCTGGGACTATATATTAGTGATATTCAATGATGCATTAAAGGAACATTTTGAAGAATGGAAAGCAAGCGACACTAGTTGATTAGATCTATAAATAGATTGACGATGACAGGTGTTGTTCAGTTCTGCATGACATTCTGTAGCTAGTACATCGTGCGCTGAAATCAGCTTTGTTCATTTGATGAACCACATTAGTGCCCCAGGAGATGAATGCTGTGCAATAAAGAATGCTATTATCTTTTGAATCATTCTTGAACAGTCCATTGCCTGCCCTCATATTATTCTGTACTTTTCTCCCTGTAAGCTTTTCCAAAGTTCATGCTTAGAACAGCAATTAAATGGCAACCATTTTGCTATATATAATGGGAGACAAACTTGTCAGAGGAGGACAAGATAGGAAAGACGGCATCAGCAGGTTTTGCAGACCCAGGCAATTTCATCCATTTTGTCCACGAACCAGCTTATTCATCTTCTCTATGTCGTTCTTTTCTTTTCGAGGCGGTTGGTGTCCTACCAAAGTCTACGGTTCTTCACAAGCAATGGGTCTTCAGGTTAGCTGTGCGGTCCGGCGCTTCGCTATCCCCGGGAATAGCCTGGAAAATGTGCACCTTCGAGGAGCAGCCACATGGACAACCTAGTTCCTCGCCGATTTCTCACCTGTTGGGGTGTCACAGCAGACTGACACTTCGAGACAGCAGGCAGTGTGTCATTCATAGCTTGTCACACCAGCCAGCCAGCCACTCTAGTGTTGTTTGGTTGATGTTGAGCAGGTCAGTGTCAGCTAAATCAGGTGAGAGTGGGCAGTTGCGCAGAACGTGTTCAATGTTCTGCACCCTTTCGCCACACTCACAGGATTCGCTGATCTTTAAATCCCACTTCACCATATTGTCTCCTGTCCTACAAACTCCCGCTCTCACTCTGTTGACAGCGCACCACTTCTGTCTGTCAAGCAGTGCCCCGTCTGGTAACATTTCTGTGGGGTCTTGTACTGTATTGTTTGGTGGGGTTCTGGCTTCTGTTTGTTGCCAAAGGTCAATCCTGTATGTTTGGGGGGATGTTCCCTGCAGTATTTCCTCCACTGTAGCAAAGGTTTTCCTCGATCTTAGGAGGTTAGAAACTGGCATATGATGGTGTAATGGGTGCCTTGGATCCGAGTTCTGTTTACTTTTTTCAATTTTTGTTGTAGTGTGTCTTTGGATCTCTGGGGGATCAATGCCTGCAAATCTGTAAATGATGTTAATGGGTGTGGGGCGCAGTGTGCTCATGATTATTCAGCAGGCTTTGTTAAGCAATGGATCTATTTTCTTTACATGGGCTGATCTGCCCCACACAGGTGCACAGTATTCTGCAGGTGCATAGCAGAGTGCCAGGACAGTTGGTCTAAGTGTGTGAGCATTAGCTCCCCATTTCGTGCCTGCTAATTTTTTCAAGAGAGAATTGCGAAAGCCAACTTTCCCTCGGAGTTTTTGGATGTGGGTGGCAAATGAAAGCGTCCTATCCAGTGTCACACCCAGGTAAATTGGAGTCAGATGGTGTTCAAGCTCCTTCCCACACCATCTTGAGTTTCCGAGCTGCTTCTCGACTCCTCAGGTGGAATGCACACACTTGAGTTTTTGATGGATTTGGGTTCGGAGACCATTTTTCATAATACTGCTTCATTGCTTCGAGGACTGCTGTAAGTCATACTTCAACTTCTTGGAAGGAGTTAGCTTGTGTTGCTATGCATAGGTCGGCTGCATAGATAAACCTGCATCCGTTACGAAAGGTTGGTTGGTCATTTGTGTAGACATAAATAGTAGAGGTGCCAGGACTGATCTCTGTGGTAGTCCATTCTTTTGTGGAGGCCACCTACTCTTAATTCCATTCATTTCTACATAAAATCCATGATTTTCTAGGAGGCTTCTTATTACTTTGACTATGGTTTCTTTCTTTAACATTTTAGATAATTTCAGTAGAAGGCCTCTGTGATTCATAGTGTCATATGTTAAGTCAATGAATACTGCCCCTGTAATTTGTCGCATTTCAAAGCCATCCTCAACATACTAGGTTAAGTTCAGGACTTGACTGCATCAAGGGCAGCCTGGCCTGAACCTGGCTTGGTCTGGTGTTAGAAGATATTCAACTAAGGGGATTTTCTTTTCAGTATGAGTCTCTCGTAGAGTTTATAGAGGGCGCAGAGCAAGGGAATCGGTCTGTAATTTTTAGGAATGTTGGGGTCTTTATTGGGTTTTAGGAGAGCAATAACTTTGGCTGTTCTACACTTTTTAGGTATTTTTAATGATCTTAGGCAACAGTTAAAAGGGGATAGAAGCCAGTGGAGTGCTTTAGGCCCAAGATGTTTAAGGAATTCATTAAGAATCCCATCTATGCCAGCAGCTTTGTTGGATTTTAACTGTGATACTTCATCCTTTAATTCTTCTAGGGCAGTTTGTGCCACTGATAGAAGAAAGCCTCTGTACTCAATGATCCCACTCTCTCTCTCTCTCTCTCTCTCTCACTTTTGATAGTGAGTGACAGCCTGTTGGTCTCTGTGATGGGGGAGGGGGTTGCGCTTGAAGAAGCAACCTGTAAGACTGTAACATCTGAACAGCGAGTTACTGGTCTCCACTTTTGCTGCCAGAGAACAACCTCTCTGTCCCTCAATAGAGAGAGAGAACCTGTCTGAGATACCAAAGTGTTGGGTTATGGAATGTAGTTTTTGACGGACTCCAGATCAAGGTCTTATTGGGGGCTTTTGCTATTGCTTGCATAGAGATGGGTTGGGGGGGGTTGGCACTTCTGGTGCAAGTGGGGACGGGGGAGGGTCGATATTTCTGCTGCTGCTTGTGCAATGCAAGGGGAGGGGGAATTCGGGTTTCTGATGTTTCTATCATTCATTCTATGGGGTTTCTTGTTTTGTGGATGTCTATGAACTGTAAGAATTTCAGATTGTATACTGTATACATTCACTGATATTAAATAGAACCATTGGAACCATGAGGTATTTTCATGGTCATTCCATACCAGTTGGTATAAATACCTTTCTCATGAATACTAAATAATAATCAATTAATAACACTTTGTTGGAAACTTTTGTGGAATTAGTCCACTCCAGTTCATGTGATGGATGTTTATATTGAAAAGAGTATTTGTAAAGGTGCCAATAGTCTCAAGAATGTGCATAGATTCCTGAAGAAGGGTCGCAGTGTGAAATGTCAAGTGTTTATTCTTTTCCATGGATGCTGCCTGACCTGCTGAGTTACCTCAGCAGTTTGTGTGAGTTGCATTGGATTTCCAGCATCTGAAGAATTTCGCGTGTTTAGATAGATCCTTGATTGGCAAGGACACGAAGGGTTACGGAGGTTGATGGAAATGCAGGGTTAATATTACCTTCACATAAACTAGGATTTTTTGCAATGGAATTGGGAATGGAGAAAAGAGGACAAGGGGGAGAGATTACCGAAAGTTAGAGGAATCGATGTTCATGCCATCAGGTTGGAGACCATCCAGAAGAAATATGAGAAGTTCCTCTTCCAACCTGACAGTAGCCTCATTGTGGCCATAGAGGAAGTCATGGACCAACATGTCAGAATGGGAACAGGCAGTAGAATTAAAATGGGTGGCCACCAGGAAACCCTGTCTTTTGTGGCAGAAGGAGCAAAGGTGCTCGATGAAGCATCCCCCAATCTATGTCGGGTCACACTGATGTAGAGGAGGCTTCACTGGGAGCGCTGGATACAGTGGATAACCCTGCCAGACACACGAATGTACGTTGCTTCACCTGGAGGGACTGTCAGGGCCCTGAATAGCAGTGAGGGAGGAGGTTCAGGGGCTCTTTTGCACTTGTTATGCTTGCAGGGATGAGTGCCAGAACAGAGATCAACGGGGAGGGATGAGTGGACTTGGGAGTCATGAGGAAAGCAATACCCGCAGATAGCGGAGATTGTGGGGGGAGGGGGGTGGCGGTGGAGAGAAAGATGAGTTTAGTTGTAGGATCCTGTTGAAAATGGTGAAAATTGGAGAAAATTATGTGCTGGATGCAAAGACTTATGGAGCGATAGGTAAGGACAAGAGTAACTCTATCCCTGTTATGAGGTGAGAATGGATGTCCAGGAAATGGTGGAGATGCAGGGGAGAGCAGCATCGATTGTTAGAGATTTTATACCTTTTGCCCAATGGCAAGAACAGTGGTTGGGTGGGTTGGGGGGGAGATATTTGGGTTGAGGGTTTTGTGTCGAAAAACATGAATATCCAGGGTGGAAGAAGTCTTCGATTATGTTGACTGTAAACCTGAAATATTCAAGTCTGACAGCAACAGGATTTACCTAAAGCTTAGAGAGTGTACAATTTCAACTTCACAGAGACGTAGTGAGATATAGTGTGGAAACAAACTCTTTGGCCCATCGTGTCCATGCCAACCACCAAGAGCCCAATTTTACATGAATCTCAGTCTAACCCATTTTATTCTCCCCACAATAGAGCCAGCTTGCCCAGATTCTACCACTTACCCCAAAGACAATTGGAGCAATTTCTATTAGCCAACCAATCTATCAACCTTCATGTCTTTATGACATGGGAGGAAACCAGAGAACTTGAAGGGAAACAATGCAGTCACAAACTGTACACAGACAGAATCAAAGATCGGGAGCAAACCCGGGTCACTGAGGCATAAGGCAGAAGGTGCTCTGGATGTGCCACCGTCCCGAGCTTCATTTAATCTCTGAATTTTTCTGGTAGACCAAACACCATTTCTCTACAACCAAAGCACCTTCAAATGCACCATCAATAATCATGAGAATAATTGATGATCCCTTTAAAGCATGCAGCTTGTTGGGGGTGAGGAGTTGTGGGTAAAGGCCTTCCAGCTGCTAATCCCTGGATTCTCCGTGAGGAATGAGGGCTGAAGAAGACTGAGGAAAAGATTAAATGGATAAACTTATGGAAGGTCCAAAAAGGTGTAAAACGCATATTTCTCTTAAGTGGACAGATCAGTAATATGGAGTGAAAATCAAAACAAAAACTACAAATTCTGGAACTGTTAATTAAAACAGAAAATGCTGGAAATACTCATCAGGTCAGGCCACATCAGGAAGAGAAATAGAGTTTTGATAAAAGTTCCGGTGAACAATCTTTGTGAATTCTGTCTCCTCAGATGCAGCCTGACCCACTGAGTATTTGCAGCATTATCTGTCAGTAACTTGATGGCCGAGATTTAGATCACAGAGGGGAATTGAACAGAATAATTATGTCACAAATGGTGGGGGTTAGTTGGGCAACACCAGAAACAGTGATGGAAGCAGAAACCATCACAATATTTGAAAAGACCATAACCAGTAGGCTGACGGGCCTGGAGTTGAGATGTATAATTAATCTCAAATCCATTTTGGCTAGCATAGACATTATGGAATGTCCTCTATTTTTTATGTACAACTTACTCGTGTTCTCAATACATGGTCTCGATGTTCTGTATACCATTCCAATGCTCTTTCTTCATTTGGACGTCATTAACCAAGGTTTCCCGGAATTCAGAAGGGATATTGCACTTCCTTAAGCAAAGCCTTGAATTGTCCTGTCCTTCCTGGTAATTTCTTCCCTCGACAGAGCTCAAAACAGACAGTCAATGTAAGGGACAGAGGGATCCATATTGGGGATGATGGCCTGGGAGAATGCAATCCAGAGAATTTGGAGAATTTGGAGAATTTGGTGGAGGTAGTGTTCAGATTACTGGTTCATAATACACATTGCAAGAATATTACACTTAATTTGTATAATCCATATTTCGTGACATCAAAAAGAGAATGAAATTAAATAACTGGAATGTGGAATTCAGCAAAAATATATTTTATATATTCCTGTAAAATCTATAATATATATATAAAACTTCCAACTTATGCTTAACTCTGCCTATTTACTTGCTTAAAACCATCAGCCCTACAGGGACATAGGCTGCCAACATCAGCTCACCAGATTCTTCTGTCCTGGATCAGTCTCTCAAATTGTCCCCAGGTGTAGACCAACTTTTGTGAGTATTTTTGTAGCACCGGGTTTTACAGGATGGAATTGCTAGCCTCACGCCTAACCCTCCTCCTTTTGCAGCCAGGCACAGGAGTTCCACCAGCAGAACTTGTACTTAATTCCACCTGGCAGAATTGATGTCTGACATGGCCTCACCTTCTCCATGGATGTCCAGCCACTGTACGTTTCCTGAAGGGTGTCCATTTGTATCTAGAACATAGATCCAACTAGCTCCCCTCTACTAACACCTTCCTCCACCTGGCAGAAAGTGAACCTAATGTTGCTCCACACTTAATCAGATGTCAGGGTCAATTATGATACAAAACACCGTAGTTATTTAACAGGGCTTTTTTTTGCAGATGGCCTTAATCACACAACAAGTTCAACTTGATTTTATCTTGCAAACTGCTTTGTTATCTTGGTGAGAAAGATATGTTAACTAGTGTGGAAAAACTGATTTCCTGAAAACAGCCAACCAGGAAATATCTGCTCTTCATGAATGATTTCACTGGTATGAAACGCAAATGTGGAACTTTAATGTTGGTTCTCGTTTGAGACAGAATCCATAAACTATCAATAACAAGAGAAAATCTGCAGATGCTGAAAATTCGAAGCAACATGAGCAAAATGCTAGAGGAACTCAGCAGGTCAGACAGCACCTAAGGAAATCAGTCCTGAAAAAGTGGCTCGGCTGAAACATTGTCTGTTTATTCATTTCCATAGTTGCTGCCTGACCTGTTGAGTTCCTCCAGCATTTTGCGTGTGTTGTCATAAACTATCAACATGTATTTACATAACTTGACACAAATATTTAAAAAAAATGCAACCCAGAAGTAATGATTCACATCAGTTGTTTGAGATTTATTGATTTTACCTAATACTGCATAACATTAGTATGAATACAATGTTTAATGACGTTTTGATCCATTATGACGCATCTAAACCCTAACTGAATGCCAGATATAAAATAGCTTACAAACACCATGCATTATTGTCAAAGTTCAAAGTTCAATGTAAATTTATTGTCAAATTGCATATATATGTCACCCTGAGATTCACTTTCTTGTGGGCATTCACAGTAGAACAATTACAATAGTATCAATGAAGAACTGCACACAAAAACTGACAAACATCCAGTGACAAACTGTGCAGGTACAAAAAGGAGAATAGATAGATGGATAGTTCCAAGAACATGGGTTGTAGAGTCAATCAGGAATTACACCAAGAGCAGTTACGTTCAGTTATATCCAATGGTTTCTTTGCTTAGTAATGTTTTGAGCTAACCTCACTTCCTATAATATTTTATTCTGGAAATAAGAGCAACACAAAACAATGATCTTCATGATATACTGATTATTTGCTAAATTTGGTCATTTCCTTAACTAATCTCCAGCCAATGGCCAAAATAACCAAATTAATTTGGATCAAGAACACCCATTATTTTTTGATACTCTGGGTACGGTTTAGCTGCCAAATTGCACATAAGTAAAGGTGTTAGTGGCCCATGTAAAATGAGTGCCCACTAAGCGTTTGCAGAGCAGATAGATAATGATGTTAATTGATGTGCAATTTGACTTTATGACACTGCAGATTTGGGAACTTAGTTCTGAAGTTCATGCTCTTTATTAAGCATGTACATCCAAAATGTTTTTGGGAGCAGCAAAGAAGCACGGTTGTATTATTTAAAAAGAGATGAACCTAAAAAAAATGGTTGCATTGTGCTGTTTTCCTGTACGACATGAATAAAATATTATTATTTCATTGGATGGAATGCTCTTACAAAGATCTCTAGGTTGAATTTCTCCGTGTGGGAAATTTGAGCGTCTCATTAAGTATAAATGCGATAGTGTTTGCATTAAGTACATATGGATGTGTATCACTTAGTTGCAATATTCATTCAGAACTTTGCTCAGGAAACTAGGTCACACTGCTGTGAGGTGTATCCATCATTTGTCACTGACAATCAAGAACAGCTTCCTCTGTAACAGCATAATATGACATGAGCCTCAGGGAGCAGGTCCCAGCATAGCGATGGGAACCAGAGTCAGATAGATCTCCTTCACTGTAATTAATTTACAGCTCTTCTAGGCACCTAGTCCGCCTCACAACAACCTACCAATGAAGTCCTTTCCCACCGGCATGGTTTGTCACCCTAGACCTTGATACATGCACCCTCCTGCTGCCCCCCCGCCCCCACCAAAAGACTTTCAAATCTGCTGGGCGTCTAGAGGCACAGTCTGTTACCCTCCAACACCATCCTGACTCAGCTGGCTGACCCTGTTCTTACACTGAACAGCTTCCTTAACCCCACTCATAGAGGTGCAGCTATTGGAAATCATATAGGCACCAATCAGACTTCTGAATCCTCCCCCGGGCCCATAAGAGATTTTTATCCACAACTGATTGAAGTTCCAATACTCACTTCTCCTCCAGGCTCTGCTTTTACTTCTGAACCTTGCAAACAACCCAAGACCCTGAATTGTGTAACAAATGCATCACAAAGCTCCAGCTTCAATCTAAAGTGTAAGATCACCTAACGTCCCAACCGACCTCATCAGGCTTCCAAGCATTACCATGATTGGTGTTCTGCTCAGTCCTCTTACACCCCTCTCCCTGGATTCCCCAGTACCCAATCAAGTTTCCAACCCAATCATCAGTGAAGCCTCCCCAGAAAAAAACACTTCCCCATCTGTCCAAAAACTGACCTGCTTTTCTCACTCACACTAGGCAATGTTTCAATATGCAACAGAAAGTGCATATGGACAATTTCAGTAATTCCCAATGCCCTCCACTGCACAATGACTATTTACTGCATATATGCCACATGGCTTAATTACTGTCTGATTTCTTTTGATATTATTCTACAAGCATTTGATTAGTTCTATATTTCAAAACTGGACCTGACAAAATCAAGGAGGTTTCATAAGATCTTTTGTTAATATTAAGCTTCTCTACAAAGTAATTCTCTTAAACATGATTACTTTATAAGGGATTTCTCATGTAATATGGCATGCCTCAGTAAATGAGTGAGAGACCTGAAGAGCAGGGCGTGGCATAAGAAGGGCTGGAGAAAGGCTCTTAAGTAGAGAGCATATTTGCCTCTGGTGCAGATTTCCCACTAACTCTGTGCAGAGATGTCTATTGAAATCTCCCACTTACTGCAAACACGATTCTACAGCCCCTAAGGGAGGGTAGGTTTGCCAGTGGCTGCAACAATCAGAATTAGAATCAAGTTTATTATTACTTTCTTATACGATGTGAAATTTGTTGTTTTGTGGCAGTAGTACAGTGCAAAGACATAAAATCACCACAAAATACAAAATAAATAGTTCCAAAAAAGAGTGGCAAGAGAGAGTTCATGGATTTATAGACAATTCAGAAATCTGAAAGAGGCTGCTCCTGAATTGTTGAATGTGGGTTTTTAGGCTCCTGTACCTCCTCTCTGATGGTAGTAATGAGAAAAGGACATATCCTGAGGCTGAGGGCCCATGACTCACATCCTCTTAAAGATATTCTCGATGGTGGACAATTTTGTGCCATGACATCGCTGGCTAAGTCTACAGCCCTCTGCAGCCTCTTGCAATCCTATGCATTGGAGCTTCCACACTAGGCAGTGGTGCAACAGGTCAGAATGCTCCCCTTCATGCATCTATAGAAAATTGCAAGTCTTTGGCGACATACCATGTCTCCTCAAACTAATAACACTGTAGAGCAACTGAAGTGTCTTCATCATGAATTCATCAATCTGCTTGGCCCAGGGCAGATACTTGGAGATGTTAACACTTCAGAACTTGAAGTTGCTCACCTTTTTCACTGCTGAAACCTTATTGAGATCTGGTGTGTGTTCATTCAACCTCTTCTCCTGATATCCACAATCAATTCCTTGGTCTTGCTGACATTGAGTGCAAGGTTGTTGTTGTGACACCATTCAATCTATCTTACTCCTAGATACTTCCCTATAGCCATCTGAGATTTTACCTACAACAGTGGTGTTATCTGCAAATTTATAAATTGTATTTTACGCCCTGTTAGCCACACAATCAGGAGTACAGAGAGAGCAGAGCAGTGGGCTAAGCACACTTCCTTGAGCTTGATTGTCAGCAAGGAGGAGATGTTATTTTCAATCTGTGCTGACTCTGGTCTCCTGACGAGAAAGTCAATTGTCCAGTTGCAGAGAGGGATACCGAGGCCCAGGTTTGGAACATTAGTGATTACCACTGAGGGGATGATGGCATTGAACTCCAAGCTGTAATCGATAAATATCTGACTGAAATATGCCTTACTTTTGTTTAGGTGCTCCAAAACAAAATGGAGAGCCGGGGAGATTGGATCCATTGTAGACCTATTGTGGCAGTGGGTAAATTCCAGCTTGTCCAGCTCCTATCCCAGGAAGGAGTTAATCCTAACCATAACAAGCCTCTCAAAGTACTTTGTTACAGTAGATGTGCGTGCTTCCAGTCAATAGACATTGAGGCATTCACTCTGTCAGGACAATAAAGGCCAAGTGCCTGACTGCTCATAGGCCAGGATTGTTGCACTAAGTGAAAATATGCTGAAGCCACTCTTCCACTAAGTGTCTTAAAGCAGCGTTGCAAACAGCTGTTTTGAAATGTAAGTGAGCTTTTGTTTATATACTGAATAACTAATAATAAAATAGGAATCATAAAAATTTACCATTATTTATTTTGAAAGCTGGTATCATTTACCATATGAAACATTAACGTCAACATTTGATACTCATTAAGTAGCATCATCACATCTCCTGTCACAATGTTATTTGCAAATTATCCTTGGCAATAAAAGGCTGCCAGCTTTGTGTTCCTATTGTGTTTAATAGCTACAGTCTGCCATCTGGTGGACAATGTGCCCAATTGTGTAAAAGAAACGACATTCAAAGGTATTCCAAATAGGTTGCAAATTTTATAAATATGGAATTAAAACAGAAAATGCCAGAAACACTCAACAGGTCAGGAGACATCTGTGGAAATAGAAACAATGTTAACAGACAATGGCAGCCATAAAAGAGAGGAAAGAGAGTAGGCAAGGAGATGAAGGAAAAGAGGATTTGGATGTCAGCGAAACAAATGCCAAGAGTCCGTAAGCGATAACCTTAGAAAAAAATCTGACAGGATATGCTATTGTTACCCCAACTTGGTGTGGGAATCCTCACAATTTTAACTCTGTTTCTCCTTCCATAGATGCTGCCTGACCTACTGAGTTTTACCAGCATTTTTTTTGTTTTTATTTCAGATTTCCGGCATTTACAGATGTTTTAAATTATAATTTGCTCTTGAATTTACTGACACTTCTACAAATGTCATATTGAAGAAGTTCTGTCATTCATTTTGAAGCATTCCTTTTTCCATAGATGTTGCCTGACCTGCTGAATGTTTCCAGCATTTTCTGTCTTTAACACCAAAATGAACGCAATCGCCTCTGATCTGGGCTGACATTTACGTGCCGAGCGGCACCTAATCAATTAGCTTGTTTATTTCGGCTTTTTTTCTTAAAGATGCGCTGGGTGAGTTCCAGCCACCGCTGTACCGCTGTATTCTTCACAGCCTGGAGGTTGGGGACCACTGAATTATAAGTCACTGATAAGTCAATAGCATCATATCATTTTAAGTAACGTTTGGATATTAAACACACAGCGCATATTTTCCCCGTATGAACATATAAAATCATTGCAACACACCAATATTGCAGAATCAGTGGGAGCCCTGGGCTTGTTTTCCTGCAACAAGACGGTCCCATCGAGGGGTGATGGGAGACAACGATACTCGAAGGGGGTTCCTTATGTCCAGTCTACTCTGCAATTTAGTTTTTGTTGCATTCATCGCAGAAAACTCCGCTTCCCAGCAATATTATGTTGGAAATGGAAGCAACGTTTTCAGTGCTTTCATGGCTATCTCAGGATATTCAGCCTTGACTTTGATCCAGAATGCCGGCAGAGATGTTATGTCAAACATACTTTTCAGCCCACCGTCATTTGCCAGCTCGAGGAGTTGCTCTTTTTCCTGCGCTGACATGGAAGATTCACCAGAAACATTCACAAATGGGTCTCGGACCCATTTCTTTACACGCCTTGGGTCACTGATGACCTCGCGTGCGTTAAAGTCCAACAGTGGGTGTGACAGGGAATGTGGAAAGGTGCAGCTGACTCATATCGTTTCATATCACCAAATCATATCATTTCCTTACGGCCCGGAAGCACATGCTCAGCGGCCTGGGGACCGCTGGATTAGGGATTCAGTTATTGTACATCTTTCTAACCAGCAAAAAAATCACCATGTGAGGGTTCACTAACTTTCACCTTGGCTCTCACATTGGAGTATTGGTATGTTATCTTGTTGGTGACCACTGGCATGTGGAAAAAGTCTTTTAATTTCTTTTCAGAACTATGATTTTGCAGGGTCCTTTCAAGTAGCATCTCCATCACAAGAGGTTCCTTATGTGCCATGAGAGCATACGTGCTTCCTCTCATCAACTGGGAGATAAGACCATCGATGCTAAGCAGAGCTACCCTCCTCCTTCTTCCTCAGCTGCTCATAAGGCTCTTTCTCATGGCCCTCAACCTCCGGGTCTTCCTACTGCTCTTTCTCCAACAATGGGTTGCTGGTTAGTTGTGCAGGATGCAGGTGACCTAGATGAAGTTTGCACACTGGCCTGGTATACAGTGTCAGACTGAAAAAGACAACAGAATCTCATTTTTGAAAGTGCATCAGATACTGAGTATTTTCCAGATATTATCTGGATACTTTACTTATTCATTAACAGCTTGGAGTAGGCTCCTCCGGCCCTTCGAGCCACATCAGCGACCCCACAACCCTGATTGAATTTAACCTAATCACGGGACAATTTACAATGATCAATTAACCTACCCCGTACATCTTTGGACTGTGAGAGGAAACTGGAGCACCCAGGAAAAACCTACACATTCCATAGTACAGACTCTCCTTTCAGAAAGTCATCAGAATTGAACTCCAATCTCTGGAACGTCCCGAGCTGTAATTGCGTTGCATCAACCACTTTAGTATATTAGGAATTTGAATTGGCATAAGGAGCCATGGAAATAGAGAGTAACTAGTGTTGTGTTCTTTATATTCATACGTACAGTGGGTTACTAATAAAGAACCATGTTCTGGAAGAAATAGAACTTCTATGTAACAACAACCACAACGTGTTAACAATACCATGTTTCTCGATCTTTCTATCATCCCTGTGCATGCTCAGAACTCTCTCCAATCACGTTCTTACACGTCAAATCATCACATCTTCCTTTCCTTAAAAAGAAAAACAATTAGCAACATTGCCCAGAGCAAATTCATAAGTTAACATGTCCCTATCAGTCTCCCTGGGGATTTATGAACACGATTAGACCTTCTAAGTGGTTCACACAGTTCTTGTATTTCGATGTTATTTCCATGTTTTGTCTAGTCTGCATCAGTTAACAGAATCTCTGAAGTTGGCTCTTTCTTGAGGTCTTTGCGATTTCTTCTTAACACTGCTCCTTCTTCTGTTTGGACCATGTATGATCTGGGTTGTACTTCTTCAGGTAATGTAGCTTTCTGTGTCCGTGAGTTCATTTTGTCTTGTATCCTCACTTCATCTCCTTGGTGCAGTTCAGGCAATGGACGAGAACATCAGTCAAAGTATATTTTCTGCTTTGCTTTGTGTTCATCTTTCCATCTTTTCACTTGTTCACCTCCCTCTGTTCTCAGAAGGCTCTCATCTATTGGCAGATTGGATCTCAAACGGTGTCCCATCAAGAGCTGAGCAGGTGAAAATCCACATTCGAGTACTGCGATATGCTAACAAAGCTTTATAAAAATCACCTCCTCTATCTTTTGCTTTGTACATCAGTTTCTTGATAATTCCTACTAACTTCTCAACTAATCCATTGGACTAAGGGAAAAATGAACTAGATGTTGTATGAACAAAGCCCCATTCATGAGCAAAATGTCTCATGCATTCACCATTGAATTGTGGACCATTGTCTGTGAAAATTTATCAGGTACACCATGTCTGGAAAAAACTGATTTCATGCATGCAATTACATTCTCTGCTGTTGTTCTGCTCAGACCACACACTTCAGGATACAATGAGTAGTAATCTGTTATTAATAGATAATCTTTGCTGTCAGTTACAAAAAGATCAACGCCTACCTTCTGATGAGGTCTCTGAGGACTAGGATGTGGATGCAGTGGCTCCTTAGGGTTGCTAGGTTGGTATTTAAGGCATATTTGACAAGAAGACACCAATTCTGCAATTTCTTGATTCATCCTGGGCCAAAACATCACTTCCTGTGCCCTTCTCTTACATTTTTCAATACCTAGTTGCCCTTCATGAGTTTTCCCAAACATTTCTTTTCGGAGACTTTTAGGAATCACAATTCTGCTACCTTTGTACAATATCCCATCCGCAACAGACAGTTCTGATCTGTGGTTCCAATAATCTTGTACTACCAAGGTACAGTCATGCCTATTATCTGGCCATCCATCCATCACCACTTGTATTACCTGACTGAGAATTTAGTCCTTCTCTGTCTCAAGACGCAGCAGCTCCAACTTTTCGGGAACAACAGGTACAGTCTCTACGATCATATCAACAAATGCCTGAACATACCTTATACTTCATACTTTATTGTCGCCAAACAATTGGTACTAGAACAGACAATCATCACAGCGATATTTGTTTCTGCGCTTCACACTCCCTGGATTACAAATATTAAATATTATAAATATTAAAAATAGTTAAAATTAGTAAATATTAGAAATTTAAATTATAAATCATAAATAGAAAATAGAAAAATTGGAAGTAAGGTAGTGCAAAAAAACCGAGAGGCAGGTCCGGACATTTGGAGGGTACAGCCCAGATCCGGGTCAGGATCCGTTCAGCAGTCTTATCACAGTTGGAAAGAAGCTGCTCCCAAATCTGGCCGTACGAGACTTCAAGCTCCTGAACCTTCTCCCGGAGGAAAGAGGGACGAAAAGTCTGTTGGCTGGGTCAGTCATGTCCTTGATTATCCTGGCAGCACTGCTCCAACAGCGTGCGGTGTAAAGTGAGTCCACGGATGGAAGATTGGTTTGTGTGATGTGTTGCGCCGTGTTCACGATTTTCTGCAGCTTCTTTCAGTCCTGGTCAGGACAACTTCCATACCAGGTTGTCCTGCACCCTAGAAGAATGCTTTCTACGGTGCATCTATAAAAATTAGTGAGGGTTTTAGGGGACAGGCCAAATTTCTTTAGTTTTCTCAGGAAATAAAGGCGCTGGTGGGCCTTCTTGGCAGTGAACTCCGCTTGGTTGGACCAAGTCAGGTCATTTGTGATATTGACCCCGAGAAACTTAAAGCTTTTGACCTGTTCCACTTGCGCACCACCAATGTAAATTGGGTCGTGCGGTCCGCTACTCCTTCTGAAGTCAACAACCAATTCCTTTGTCTTGCTGCTGTTAAGGGATAGGTTATTGTCTTCGCACCATGCCACCAGGTTCTTAATTTCCTCTCAACAGCGTCCCTGTGACTGTCTTTTGTTGTTGGATCCACAGCTCTGGAAAGTGTGTCAGCCGTGTACATGAATTTTTCAGGTGTGTATGACACATTCAATACATATCTTTGCAATTTGATCATCATTCACTGAATTCGCAAATGACAGTCACTTAAAGGTTTGTGAAACAATGCAGTAAGAGGCTTACGATCAGTTTCAACATCAATAGATTGCCCTGACACAAACTGATGAAACCTCTCACAAGCAGACATAATGTTGAGCAATTCTTTTTCAATTTGGGCATACCTTGTTTCTGGATCGGATCATGCACGAGATGCATATGCAACTGGTAGCCATTCCTTATCATGTTTCTGGAGTAATACTGCCCCTAAGCCTGATTGAGATGCATCACATGAGATTTTGATGCGTCTCTCAGCATCATAGAATTTCAATACAGGTTCTTTAGTGAGCACTTTCTTGAGATTTTGCCATGCCTTCTACTGTTCATGATTCCAGCTCCATTCATTTTTCTTTTCTGTTAGCTGCCTCAATGGAGCAAGCTGTTCTGAAAGGTTGGGTATGAATTTTCCCATGTAGTTGACCATTCCCATGAACCTTTGAACATCCTTTTTACATTACGGTCCTGGCATGTTCTCAATAGCAGAAACCTTCAATGGATCAGGACGCACACCCTCTTTGCTGATGATATCACCCACAAATGTAAGTTCAGTCACTCCTAGCTGACATTTGTCTTTATTCAGCTTCAGGTTTGCCTTGCGTGCTGCCTCTAAGACTTGTCTGAGTCTGGCATCATGCTCTTGTTTAGTTGATCCCCAAATAACAATATCGTCCATGGAAGTATTTACGCCCTCAATGTGCTCATATAGCATGTGAATGGTTTTATGGTACACTTCAGGAGCTGATGTAATTCCAAACGGAAGCCAAAGAAAACAGTATCTGGCAAAAGGAGTGTTAAACGTACACAACTTTGAACTCAGTTCATCTAGTTTAAGTTGCCAGAATCCAGAGGATTCAAAGTACTCCAAGTGACGTCTTACCAGTGCCTTATAGGGCCTCAACGTCACATCCCTGCTCCTATACTCTATTCCTCTAGAAATGAATGCCAACATTGCATTCAGTCAGTTCATCCATTTTTTTGTATGACTCCTAGCCGTTCCATTCTGTCAAGTTCTGTTTTCAGTTGATCACGTAATGCATGGATGTACCACGGGTGGCACTGTGTTGTCAATTTTAATCATGTGCTCTCCTGGAAGAGAAACAGGCCCTTTGAACAAGTCCTCATACTCTTTCATCAAGTCACTGTATTCTGACTCTGTGTCACTGTCCAGGACTAATACTCTTTTCACCAAATTCAGTCTCTCACAGGCAGATAAACCCAGTATTGACTGTACATTCCTTGGCACCACCACAAATGAAAGTGTGTGCACAATATTTTTGTGTGATACTTTTGCCACACGTTCCTTTAACTGGAATGTCTGCACCTGAATACCCTGTCACTTTTATATTTGTCTTATGTAATTTTGGTCTTGGCTTTAATGCATTAAACTCAGATTCTGCAAGAGCATTTACTTGTGCTCCATTATCAAGTTTAAACAGAATATTGTTTTGGTTCACTTGCAATGGAATAGTCCAGTCATTCTCACTTTGTTTGTTTTCACAGAGCACATCTATATAAAACTCAAGTTCATTTTCAAGCACTGAATTTACTTGTTTTATTTTCATTCCACTTCTGCAACATGATTAATGATTACCACAATCATTGCACATTTTTCCATATGCTGGACACTGTTTTGGCCAGTGCTGCCGCCCACAGCAATCACATAGCTTTCTTCTCTCAGATGACGTCTTGCTCCCTGTTGATTTTGTTGTCATTTTATTACTTTTTCTGATATGTTCATGCTTCCTCACAGCGTCTACATTGCAGCTCTCAATGAAAAGTTCTTTAGCCTGTGATGTCATGGTTTCTGAAGCTTTGCAGAACATCAAAGTTTTTTCCAAGTCTATGTCTTGTTCTCTTAACAGTCTTTCTCCAGACCATTATCCAGAATGCCACAAACAATTCTGTCTTTAATGAGAGAGTCTGTCAGTTCTCCAAACTCGCATGTTTTACTGCGGTGTCTCAAATCAGTAACATATTGATCAATAGTTTCTCCAGCTCTCCGCATACATGTAAAAAATCTATGCCGCTCATATGTCAAATTACGCTTCGGTATACAAAATGCTTCAAATTTGTCCATTATCAACTTTAAATTATCTCCATTTTCAAAAATAAAATGATTATATACCTCAATTGCGTGGTCACCTATTACGTGGAGTGGAAGCGCAGCTTTCATTTTTTCCGGTTTTCGAACAGCATCGATCACCGATAAACACAATTCAAAACGTTGCTTTAGTTTTCTCCAATTCCCAGACAATTGAAGCATTGACGGAGGTTGCAAACTTTCCATTTGTAAAACTGTTAGCAACACCAAAACAGTTCAAACTCTTTTTTTCAGAAAATTATCTTCGATTCTCCCATGTTAGGAAACGTATTATTCTTCCAGACTAACTACTGACACCATGTTGTGTTCTTTACATTCATACGTACCGTGGATTACTAATAAAGAACCATGTTCTCGAAGAAATAGAACTTTTAGTTAACAACAACCACAACATGTTTACAATACCATGTTTCTCGATCTTTCTATCATCCCTGCACATGCTCAGAACTCTCTCCAATCACGTTCTTACACGTCATATCACCACAACTAGTATCACCAAGGTCTATTGCAAAGAGTGGTGCTGCACATTGAAAATGTCCATCGTTTTCTCCCTTAAAGGAGGTATAGTTGCTTGCTGAGAACATAACATTGATTGCCAACCACTACCTGCACTCACGAGAGCAATGTGATGAATTCCAGTGTCTATGATGCCACCGGATCTTCAGTGAGTTTCAGGTTGATGAAACTATTGTTCTGTGTACCGTGCCTGACTGAACTCTCTGGTGTGGCAGTGAACAGTAAATTGTGTAATAAGCTAAAGAAGCTGCTTGGAAAGATCTGAGGTTTTGTAGGCAAGCATCCTCAAGAGAGAGGCAAGAGAAGGTAGGATAAAGGCACCACACAATCTCACACATCTCAGCAATGGCAGCCTTGGAAAACCTAGGCTTGTGAAGACTTTGTTTGCCAGTGAAGTCCAAGTGGGAAACAGTGTCTTTAAAGAATCTCACAGAGCAAACTCTTCACAGAGCAGCACATCTTTGCCTTCAGACTCTAAGTTCCCAACCCACCATGAGTGGCCTGTCATGGCCAGAAAGAGGCCTCTAGTAAAATTCTGCTGCCATTACTGAAACATACATTGTATGAACATCTCAGCAGTCAGATACTGGCAAAACCACTCCCTTGAAAGCATTTGGAGTTTAGGCAGCGGCCCGATAGGCCTATAGTTATTTCTGAAGATGATCAGTCAGATCATATGATGTCAGTAGAGTGCTCCTTTATGTGGAAAGATTTAATAGATTTGAGATGAGTAGTATTTGGGTTTCAGGAGACAGAAGAAGTTTTTCCCCCTTCCAGAGGGTAGCTGCAGTCTGACACACATCCTCTGATAAGATGGTGGTAACAAGTTTAAAATGAGTACTTGAATCATCAAAGCACAAAAGATTGTGGCCAAGTGCTCGTAAGTGGAATTAGTATAGACGCGTACTTGATGGCCAGCATGGACAAGGGCCATCTTCTGTGCTGTATGATTCCTTAACCCTAAAAAAACCATAGATTAGCATGAGGTGCTCTGGGCTGTACCAAGACTGTTCCACACAGTGGTAGGTTGGACCTTTGAATGGCAAAATTCGGCAGGAAAAGCCAAATAATGCAAAGCGTGATTGGTGACATTATTGGGAAAGCATCTGGCATTGGGAATATTTCAGAGCTCCTGACATGGACAATACAGATGGTACAAAGCTAAGAAGTGTGATAATAATCATAGACTTCAATAAAACATTGATAAACTGGCTGAAAGTGTAAGCAAGTGACAGTTGAACTTTAGCACAAATAAATGTAATCTGATTCATTTTTGTCTCCCTGAAATGTTCCCTCCACAGAGAATAATTGAAGTTTAAATCGATTATTCACAGAACTGTACAGGTTTCCCCCGCCATCCGAAGGTACAGCGTTCCTATGAAATGGTTCGTAAGCCAAAATGTCGTAAAGTGAAGAAGCAATTACCATTTATTTATATGGGAAAATTTTGTGAGCGTTCGCAGACCCAAAAATAACCTACCAAATCATGCCAAATAACACATAAAACCTAAAATAACAGTAACACATTGTAAAAGCAGGAATGATATGATAAATCCACAACCTATATAAAGTAGAAATACTTTTCCACAATCATTACTGCACTGTTCTCCATAGCAAAAACCTCACGCAAGCGCTGTTGGCAGAAACACGGCGCAAGTGCTCTCCAGTAACCTTTAAGCTATGAAGCTGCCAAATCATACCAAATAACGTGTAAAAATACACAGCTGATATAAGGTAGAAATAATGTATGTACAGTGTAGTATCACTTACCGGAATTGGTTTAGCGCAGAGCACACTGATGATGGTGTGTTAGACTGAGTCATCGCAGGTTGGGTGGTGCAGTGGCTCCCACCCTCCAGGCCACTAACCAATACGTTGCAGCAAGGCATGCAGGGGTCGAGCGGTAGCCGGGAGGCATCCAGCACATCTTTATGAAAAAAGCTGAAATAAACACTCTAATTAATTAGGTGCTGCCCGGCACGTAATTAATTAGCATGTTTATTTAGGCTTTTTTCTTAAACATGTGCTGTGTGCCTCCCGGCTACTGCTGCATTCTCCGTGAATCGGTATAGTATCTGTCTGCGGCTTGGGTGTTGGGGTGGTGGGATACTGGGGTCCATCTCGTCATCTGTTTCCATTAGAGCAGGCAGCTCATCTTCTCCTATGACTGCCCATCTCGATGTCGAAGGTCGAGGTTCGTCATCTGCTGTGGCTGATGTGGAAGGCTTGCTTGACTGCTGAGCCTCGTGCATTTTTCTATCATACAGTTCTTTGTAAGGACTCAAACCATCTTGCAAATATCCCCTAAACCTACATACCCTTTCAAAATTAAAGTCGTACTTTATCATTGCAGCGAAAATCTCACGTAGTTGCTTCACTTTCGCTACTGCATTCGGTTTCGATTGTTATCTTTTCCTCTTCCAATTGCATCAGCTCTTCATCTATCAGTTCTTGGTCATGGGATTGCAAAACCTCTTCAACATCATCTTCGTCAGCTTCCACAAGCCAAACTCACTTAGTCCTTACTTCGTTCATCACGATCGAAATGCTTAATTATGTCTAGTTTTACGCTAAGTGTAACACCGTTACGATCTCTCTTAGGCTTTTCTGACACCATAGAACTCATCTTGCAAATGACTGCTCACAGGCACGAGTTTCAGCAATGCCGGCTAGAATGCAGTTCCGAATCCGGGGAGAGCAGCTGCTCGGGGTGCGTGCTGCCTTTTATTGCACGCTGCTTTTTTTTTTGTAACAGTGAAAACACCTTCTGAAAGCGAAAACAGGGAACTAATGTAGGTCTTTTGTAACAGTGAGGTTTCGTAAAGCGAACGTTCAAAAAGCAGGGGACACCTGTATCATAGTCCTGTCACTGAAGAAACATCACTTTCTATCACCCTCCAGTCTGAAACAGCTGTTTAACACCACTTGGCTTTAAGTCAACTTCATAACCATGCTGCTGCTGACCCCATGGGCCTGAGGTGTGATAATCAGCTTTTTGTTTTGCACTTTATCAAAAAATACTCTGAAATTCATATAAATAATACCTACTGTCTTCTGTTCTTGAATATTCTTTGTTAAGTCACTGAAAGCATTTGCCATCAACAAATCTGTGCTTTCTCTCCTTTATCAATTCAACTTCTCCAAGAAGGGCCTTGGCTGTAAATGTCGACTATATATTCATTTCCATAGATGCTGCCTGACCTGCTGAGTTCCTCCAGCATCTTGTGTGTTTCACATTGGAATTCTGGCAACTGCAGACTTTGTCATGCTTACAATTTGTTTCTCCAAGTACCTATTAATGTTTTTGATTATTATTTTTTCTGAATGTTTCTCCACAACCAAATTAAACTGACAGATCAATACTTCTTTTTGACCCTTTTTTATCAGTAACATTACAATTGTCATTTTCCAGTCCTGCGGCACCTGTTCTCCAGTTGAATGAGAGCATTCAGAGATCATGGGTGAAAATTCAGTGAGTTGAGTAAGATCCAGATGACCTGACAGAATCAACATTATTCTCTTTTTGTTTAATTTAGTGTCAATATTAGCATTTTAGACCACATGTGTGTTCACTGTGAAGCAAGATATTCATCAATTTTAAGATATAATAAACATGCAGACATTAGCCAACATCAAGTATCTCCGCTTAGTAACAAATGTCCTTCAGAGCCTTGAAAGAACTTTTTATGTTGTCAGTTAACTTCTGAATTGATACTGCAAGAAAAATTACACTCTTAAAGTTTCTGGATTCACAATGATTCAGACCAAAGAAAAAAGCCTACTTGTATTGTACAAAGTATGAAGCTAAATGTGTATTAGCCTGGAAATTCTGTCACAGAGATCATTTTGAAATGCTTATTGATTAGAAAACTCAAAATATTCTCAAACATTAAGTAGAAAACTAACTTCATTATATGGTTTGCACATATGGTAATTCAAAATGTTTCCAAGTTCTCCTTGCACATCATGTATGAGTGCAGCCTGTAGACAGACAATGCCAATCACCATGCAATGCCCTTTTTGAACCTCCCTGATGAAATTACATCAATTCCTTCTGGTTAAATGTGAACTTTACAACATCCCAAAGGCACAAGTGCTAATCAAGCACATTATTGCTTGTTGGGGAATCAGGTGCATATGACCTTGGGTGATTACAAGGGGCACAAGATTATTGCAGAAGCTAAATTCAGAACACCTCATGTGTATGGTACAACTCTCTTCAGTCAGTGCCATTATACTTTGGTTGCATTAGAGGCGCTCCTGCTGGGTGTACAACAAAACTAGGACCATGAGAGGACCTGCAAGTAAGGCAAACTTGCAAGAAGAAGGAAAAGGAGGTAAATGATCACATCCCAAACAACCCCTCCTACCAAAAGTGAATCCACTCCTAATATAAACAATATATACAGAAGCTATGGTTACTCCTACCTTGAGCAACATATACAGAGGCTATGGTTTTTCAATGCATTGGTTTTGAAGACAACTCCAGAAAGTACACATGTTCAACCTATTCTGTATGTGCAGATGAAGAATTGTATATTTACAATGGGAACACATAGCAACTGATGGGATACCTCTGAATATTCACACACCTATGTTGGGTCAAAGTAATTCACAAGGATGGTCTAAAAGCTTCTAAGGATAGAAAACCCAGACAACAAAAAGAAATGTTGTGAAGGCTGGCTCTTTGAGTGCACAAATATTACAATTATTTATAGACAGTGCTAGTATGCTGATGACCGTGTTTGATGTGCAAGGTGACAAAATCTACCTGGAATGGAACCTTCTGATCTTTATCATAGTGATGCAAAATAACTTAGTTGGAAGTGCCTGATATCTGGTTTGATGTAGCCTAATTAAGGCACCACCATTGTCTTATGCTGGGATGAAGCTTACAGGATCATGCCATGGTCATGTGAGTTTGCAAGCTATATCTCTGCAGTGGTCTCCTGCTGTGACCCAGTAGCCTGTTCTCTGTAGACTATACTGTTTATGAAGCTATTCTTTTAATCTCAAAACTGATTACTGCTTGTAGTTTACATTTGAGCAGTTATTTTAAGTCCTGTTCTCATGTGTTTTAGTTCCTGCTATCCACATAATTCTGGTAAGTCACAAAACATAACAGTGCCCTATGTCTAATAATTGTTCTGTGTGAAGTTTGCATGGTTCCTTCTGGACAACACAGAGTTAATATTTTTGTGCTGGATGACTCCATAACTGTGGAGGCAGGGGCTGATTTGTAACATGTACAGGAGCTTGGAGCTAATCACAAATACTCCCTTCTCAAGGAGAGGGAATTTCATTTCCTAATATTTGGATGGAGACTAGCAAGTACTACAAGCTTTGTTTTACAATGATTACAAACATCCCAATACTCAGGGAGGAATGTACTGTGCTTTTGATGTGTTTGCCGCTGTTTCAAAGATTAAAAGTACATTTATTATCAAAGTATGTACTGTATGCAGTACACAACCCTAAGATTTGTCTTCTCCTTGGACGCCCGCGAAACAAAGAAACCCATAGAACCTATTCAAAGAAAAACATCAATCCCCCCCAACCCCACACTCACATAAAAAAACATGCAAATGGCACCAAAACAATGAGCAAAAAATACATAATATAAATCACAAAATCAAAAGATTCCTGTCATAGTTCAATTCAACTCAGTGTTCATTATTTGCAGGCCTCCCCAATTCAAAGTCACCTGAAATAGCAACAGAAAAAGGAGCAACCAGAAACTAAAAAAGCACATCGTAACATGTACTACCAAGTCCGATCCACAAGCCATGTCAACACCATCCTCTGACAGCATTAAGCGAGAGAGAAAAACCGTTCAAACGCAGGGCCTTTCCTTCAGGAGCAGCGAGAGGTAGGGAGAGAGTGACCATCACACATGGACACCTTCCACTGGCAACAGTGAGCGGGAGGCTGGCAGACAACACTGAACACTCACTCACCTTCTGCACTCGCCTCGATGTTTTCCATCATCCTCAATGCTTTAATCGGTGAGATTGGTGAGAAATGGAGCCAATCTTGGGCCTGTGCTCTATCTCCAAGCTTCACCCCCACCCCCCAGAATACTGAATGCTGTCGAGGCCACTCGCCTCCTGGAACCCTAGATCACTCAATCGGCACAAAAACACACCATCAAACTGTAGATCACAGGCTCAAACAGTACCAGAACTGCATTTGAAAGAAAAAGAAGTGAAAGAAGTAGTTTGTGGATCATCTGGAGGATGACGCCCTTGGTACCATTATTCACTCGTACCATCTTCTTTCCAATTTGACCCAGAGTGTGGATCATTTACAATTATTATCACTCCGTAAACTTAAAACCATAAGACCCATTAGATATAGGAGCAGAAGGAGGCCATTCAGCCTAACTTGTGAGACCTCCACAATCATGAACTGAAAATCCTCATCGTCAATGCCACGTATTCAGGGAGCTTCATCTTCACGGAGCCACAGTGCCAGCCATATTTCAGTTGCTCTGTTGGCACTTGGAAGACTAATCCTGTGCCCACTTTCTGCGGTCCTTCAACCATTCCAGCATCCTGATCAGGCTGCAGAACAGGAGTATGATAAAAACCAAATGGCCTTTGTGAGCCAAATGGATTCGCTCATTGGGGTTCCACCAATGTTGTGCAGAGATGTAGGAATATTGAAGATTAATCTCTGGGATTTTGCTGCGAACCCACACATCAAAATAAAGTGTTTTCTCTTCCCCCTACTCCCACCGCCCCCATCCCCACCACCGCTCCCTTCAAGCACTTCTGTTGATAAATTAGAAAAAATATTGGAGGTGTTGCAGTCGAGGAAAATCTGCTTGGCTCAAAATATTATACTGTATGTAAGAAAGAGGAGCAGAATCATTTGCCTTGCCCTTGTTCTGCCACTGAGTGAGGTCACAAATTTCACGGCTTTTGTCAGCGGTAATGAATCTAATTTTGATTCTGGTCCCGACACCGGTTTTCCCAGCCCTCCTGATTCACTTTTAATTTAAATGTCTGTCAGTTTGTGCCTGAATATTTGTAATGACACTTCCTCCAAAGCTCTCTGGGAGATCATTTTAAACCTTCTTGACTTTTGATCGGAAATGGGTGATCCCTTATTCTAAAGCTATCAAGATGAGTTTAAAGTCACATGCACAGGTGCAATGAAAAAAATAACTTGCAGCAGCATCATGTACATATCATTGGAGACACAATATTTTGGAGGACAATATAAATTATATAAAAACTATAGAATAATTAGAACAAAGGAAAACAACCCATTTTAGTACAAAATGGCAAAGTAAGGTATTGATTAGGTTGGTTTAAGAAACAAATTCTTGAAGGAAAGTAACTGTTTTTGAACCTGGTTGTCCGGGACTTCGGGTTTCTAGCTCTTACCCAATGGCAGCTATGAGAAGATGGCAAGGCCTGGACGGAGGGGATCTTTGACAATAAATGTTGCCTTCTTGAGGTAGATACTTTAAACGATAGAAGGCCAGTTCTTGAATTCCTCTTGTAGTTGAAGCATGGTCTTAGCATCCACTCCTGTTAATTCTCCCACAGAATCTTAAATGTTTCAATAAGATCACCATTCTTCCTTTCTTTCAGCTTTTTTTTTGTAATTTATTTTTTATTGAAGTTCATCATCAAGCAAGTATTTCCATAAGATGCATTTCATATACTGTACGTATATATCATAGGCTCAATGCTTCTTCATATAGAAATCATTTCATCCCAGGATTCAATCTAGTTAATTTACTCTGCACTACTTCCAATGCAAGCAAACTTTTCTTTAAGTATTTCCTTACAACATAGAGAGAGGCCTTGCAACCCATCAAATCTCAGAACTGTAGTATATTCAATATTTCAGTAATATTGTAAATGTATTGTTTGATTAAGCATTCTTTATTTATATAACTTATTATGGATTATATATAAGAAGCATGTGAATGACATACATCATTATGCCACCATGTCATCTGTGAAGGCACACTAAAGGAGAACTTAGTAGACAAATACCCTGGCTCCATGTTGTTCTTTCAATTAATTTCTAGAGTTAAAAACATAACAGTGGCAATGAGGAAGTTTTAAAATAAACTCGAGACAAAAGGGAGAAAGATTTTCTCCCTTTTAAAAAAGTGCAGCACATTTTTCTTCAGAAGGGGAAAGAAACATTCAAGTGTAAAGAAAATCACAGCATGTCATTCTTTGTGAAGTGAGTGAAAGGTTTGAGTTTAAAAAAGTGGCAGAAAAGGGACAAAATTTTCAAGCAAAGAGTACAGCCAAGGGTTCATAAACAATGAGTAGTGGGTGACAATAACAATAAATTTTTTAAAAAAACAGAAATGGCTGGCCACCTTGGAAAGATAGACACATTCAATTGCACAACAGATAACTGGGTGATGTACACTGAACAAATTGAGCAGTATTTTGAAGCAAATGAAATAACCAATGAAAAACAAGTGCTAGTATTGCTGAGTGCAATAGGTGGAAAAGCATACAGTTTGCTTAGGCATTTAACTACTCCAAACAAATCAGCCGAAATGAGCTTTGCTGTATTCATGGATGTAATGCAGGAACATTTAGAACCAAAACCATTGTTGATTACAGAATGCTTTAGGTTTCCTAGGTGGAATCAGAAGAAAGAGCAGTCCATTTCAGCTTAGGTGGATGAATTAAAAGAATTGTTTGAGCATTGCCGGTTCAGTGATGGGCTTAATGATGCACTCAGAGATTGTTTATTTTAAGGAATCTTACAAGAGACCACTCAAAAATGGCTCCTAACTGAGGCACAACTCATATTTAAAAGGCAGTTGAAATCATTGTATCAATGGAAACAGCAGCCAAGTGAGTTGCAGTCAGGACTGAAAGGGATCGTGAACAAAATGGCAATGTCTAAACAGAAACTTGCCTAGCTGAACAAATTGCGTTACTGATGTTTCATGGGGCTCACATACACCAGATCAATGCAGGTTTAAAGGCGGGACTTTCAGAAAATGCAACAAAGTTGGACTCAGACAAAGAGCTTGCTGGCAGACAAAAATAAATGAGCTGCACAGGGAAAACAAAAAGGTAAAAAAATCAAGCAACACACATCAAAGTTGCTGGTGAACGCAGCAGGCCAGGCAGCATCTCTAGGAAGAGGTACAGTCGACGTTTCAGGCCGAGACCCTTCCTCAGGACTAACTGAAGGAAGAGTTAGTAAGAGATTTGAAAGTGGGAGGGGGAGGGGGAGATAAAAAATGATAGGAGAAGACAGGAGGGGGAGGGATGGAGCCAAGAGCTGGACAGGTATTGGCAAAGGGGATATGAGAGGATCATGGGACAGGAGGTCCGGGGAGAAAGACGGTGGGGGGGGAACCCAGAGGATGGGCAAGGGGTATAGTCCGAGGGACAGAGGGAGGAAAAGGAGAGTGAGAGAAAGAATGTGTGTATAAAAATAAATAACAGGTGGGGTACGAGGGGGAGGTGGGGCATTAGCGGAAGTTAGAGAAGTCGATGTTCATGCCATCAGGTTGGAGGCTACCCAGACGGAATATAAGGTGTTGTTCCTCCAACCTGAGTGTGGCTTCATCTTTACAGTAGAGGCCGTGGATAGACATGTCAGAATGGGAATGGGATGTGGAACTAAAATGTGTGGCCACTGAGAGATCCTGCTTTTTCTGGCGGACAGAGTGTAGGTGTTCAGTAAAGCGGTCTCCCAGTCTGCGTCGGGTCTCGTCAATATATAGAAGGCCACATGGGGAGCACCGGATGCAGTATATCACCCCAGCCGACTCACAGGTGAAGTGTTGCCTCATCTGGAAGGACTGTTTGGGGCCCTGAATGGTGGTAAGGGAGGAAGTGCAAGAGACAGGGTGAGAAAAATGCCATCCCCTTTCTCGCAATTCCTCCGTCTCCGTCGCATCTGCTCTCAGGATGAGGCTTTTCATTCCAGGACGAGGGAGATGTCCTCCTTTTTTAAAGAAAGGGGCTTCCCTTCCTCCACTATCAACTCTGCTCTCAAACGCACCTCCCCCATTTCACGTACATCTGCTCTCACTCCATCCTCCCGCCACCCCACTAGGAATAGGGCTCCCCTGGTCCTCACCTACCACCCCACCAGCCTCCGGGTCCAACATATTATTCTCCGTAACTTCCGCCACCTCCAACGGGATCCCACCACTAAGCACATCTTTCCCTCCCCGCCCCCTGCTTTCCGCAGGGATCGCTCCCTACGCGACTCCCCTGTCCATTCGTTCCCCCCCCCATCCCTCCCCACAAATCTCTCTCCTGGCACTTATCCTTGTAAGCGGAACAAGTGCTACACATGCCCTTACACTTCCTCCCTTACCACCATTCAGGGCCCCAAACAGTCCTTCCAGGTGAGGCGACACTTCACCTGTGAGTCAGCTGGGGTGATATACTGTGTCCGGTGCTCCCGATGTGGCCTTCTATATATTGGCGAGACCCGACGCAGACTGGGAAACCACTTTACTGAACACCTACGCTCTGCCCGCCAGAGAAAGCAGGATCTCCCAGTGGCCACACATTTTAATTCCACATCCCATTCCCATTCTGACATGTCCATCCACGGCCTCCTCTACTGTAAAGATGAAGCCACACTCAGGTTGGAGGAACAACACCTTATATTCCGTCTGGGTAGCCTCCAACTTGATGGCATGAACATCGACTTCTCTAACTTCCGCTAATGCCCCACCTCCCCCTTGTAGCCCATCTGTTATTTATTCTTATACACACATTCTTTCTCTCACTCTCCTTTTTCTCCCTCTGTCCCTCTGACTATACCCCTTGTCCATCCTCTGGTTCCCCTCCCCTTGTCTTTCTCCCCGGACCTCCTGTCCCATGATCCTCTCATATCCCCTTTGCCAATCACCTGTCCAGCTCTTGGCTCCATCCCTCCCCCTCCTGTCTTCTCCTATCATTTTGGATCTCCCCCTCCCACTTTCAAATCTCTTACTAACTCTTCCTTCAGTTAGTCCTGACGAAGGGTCTCGGCCTGAAACGTTCACCGTACCTCTTCCTAGAGATGCTGCGTTCACCAGCAACTTTGATGTGTGTTGCTTGAATTTCCAGCATCTGCAGAATTCCTGTTGTTTGCGTAGGTAAAAAATCAAGTTGTAGTTGCAAAAAGAGCAGTAACCTGCATGCTATTGAGAAAAAGCAGATAATGATGAGACTGAGCCAAGACTGAGTAGCCCTGAGATTTATAATGTGAAAACTAACAAGAGACAGGCAATATGGCTCACACCAGAAGTGAACAGCAAATGAACTTAAATGGAATTAGACACAGACACGGCTGTTCCAGTCACTTCACAAAATGAGTTTACGGCATTTCAAAAATACTGAAATGAAACTTGCAGTTATCCAAATGAACGTACGTTGGAGAAAAAGATAACTCCTGTGGGAATAACATTCCTAACAATGAAAGATAACAAACAAGCCACAATGGGCTTCTACGTAGTACAAACATGGGGGGCAGCATTGTGGGGCCATGATTGGCTGAGACAACTACACCTTGATTGAAGATCCATCCACCATCTGCATGCCACATCCCCTGCAATGGAGTCAACTGAAAGCGAGTTAAGAAAGATACGTACTGGATGATGCCACAACAATGTTCAAGAATGGCACTGGAAAACTCAAACATATGTATCAAGGGTAAAATAGTGTTAAATTAAAATGCCACATTGAAGTTTTCCAAAGCCTGTACACTTCCTTTCACCATCCATGATAAAGTAGCCAGTGAACTAGATCGCATGGAAGATGAGAGAATTCTGTCCAAGTTTGAGTGGAGCCCATGGGCAATGCCAGTGGTCCCAGTTGCCAAGAAGGGAGGGTCTGTCAGGATCTGTGGTGATCTTAAAGTCACCATCAACCCAGTACTGAAAGTAGATCAATACCCTCTGCCCAGGGTATAGGGTATTTTTGCAAACCTTTCTGGAGGAAAACACTTCAGCAAAATGGACTTAGCTGAGGCCTACCTACAGATGGCGATGGAAGAAGAGTCCAAAGTGTTTCTCACCATAACCACTCACAAAGGGCTTTATCACTTTAATAGGCTTATTTTTGGAGTAACATCTGCATCTGCACTCTGGCAGAAAGCGAAGGACCAGGTACTGCAAGGCTGCCCAGGCACTCAGTGTTACCCGGATTACATCATTGCTACTGGTGAAGGAGACAAAGAAAATCTCCAAAATCTAAAGACAGTGTTAAAAATATCAGAAGATTATGGACTCCGAGCACAAAGCAACAAGTGCAAATTCTTTAAACCAAGCATCACTTACTGTGCTCACACCATTGATGAACATGCTGAGAAAATTCAAGCGGTGGTGGATGCCCCAAGGTCAATGGATGTGTCACAGTTCTGGTCCTTTAGACGATTTGTCAATTTCTATAACTGATTCCTGCCAAACTTAGCTACTGCATTCCACCCATTGAATTCATTACTACTGATCAGGAAGAGATGGCAATGGACAGAGCAATGTCAGGTGACTTTCCAAAAGGCAAAGGAAATGGTGACAGTATACACTGCACTCACACATTATAATTCATATTGCCCAGTGAAGTGCCTGTGAAGCCTCGCCTTATGGTATAGGTGCAGTCATGTCACATGTGATGGGTAATGGAAGTGGGAGTTGAGAGTTGCTGTACCGTCCAAGTGGAGAGCTAAAGAGTTGGAGTAACTACATTCTAGCCATCCAGGCATGGTCAAAATGAAAGAGCTGGCTCGAAGCTTTGTCTCATGGCCTGGGGTTAATCAGAAGATCGAGCAGCTTGCCATGCACTTTTGGGATGCCAACACATCCAGAAGATGCCAAGAGCCTCTCCATCCCACGGAATGACCTGCACTGCCCTGCCAGGGGATTCATGTGGATTTTGCTGGACCATACATGCGCACAAATTTCTTGGAAGTAGTGTTGCAGTTCCTAATAGCCCCCACTACAGCCTTGCACATTGTTGATGTGTTGAGAAGGCATCAGTTTGCCAGAATACTTCATCAGTAACAAATGGAGCACAGTTTGTTGTGGAGCAGCTTCAATCATTCCTGAAAATGAATGGAGTAAGATATATTACATCTGCAACGTACCACCCAGCTATAAACGGCTTGGCAGAAAAGTTGGTCCAGAATCTAATGAACACACTGGGAGCAATGTCAGCAGGACACACAATCACTGAACCAGAAGCTTGCCAATTTCCTCCTTGCATATCACAATGCAGCACACATCACAAGGAACAACTCACCATCTCTGCTGTTCTTGGGTTGTCCCTTGCGCTCACACTTGGATCTGCTCAAATGCAGACTCAGAAGGAACAAACAGCTGTGACAAATTGAGGGCCCGCCAAACAATGAATTCTTTCCATTCATTTCCAGAGTTAGAAGACATAACAAGAAAAATTCCATCACTCCTATTCACCTTCTGATTTCCCTGTTCTCTCAAACATGCCCATTAACACCCCTTGATTCTCCCTAAATCAATCTAACTTACAGAAATCATTTCACCTAATGACAAGAGCAGCACTTCTTACTACTGATCAGATAGATTGCACCAGT
Organism: Mobula birostris; assembly: GCF_030028105.1. NCBI lineage: Eukaryota > Metazoa > Chordata > Chondrichthyes > Myliobatiformes > Myliobatidae > Mobula > Mobula birostris. The sequence goes on along the minus strand of NC_092377.1, from coordinate 82,705,683 downwards.
GCGTACTCAAGCCAAATGAGTGAGGCCTCTGTTTTCCAGAAAGGTCTTCATAAAACATAGCATCCCTTTACAAAATGGGGGTTGTGGGGTGTCAGAGACAGGTGAGATAACAGAAGGATGTGAAACACACCCAACAACTAAGGTCTTTACAAACTTCAAAATATCATCAGCTATCCGCTTGAAGTTTCGATTAACACCTCTATTGTGAATGGCGATTGATCTTAAGGGTAATGAATTGAATCAGATACAATTCACAATAATCAATACCTGTAACTGATCAGCCAATTCTTTATAAAATCAGCAACGTTCCGTTCAGACTACAGAACAGTGTGGGTGACAGTAGACAATAGACAATAGGGGCAGGAGTAGGCCATTCGGCCCTTCGAGCCAGCACCACCATTCACTGTGATCATGGCTGATCATCTACAATCAGTATCCAGTTCCTGCCTTATCTCCATAACCTTTGATTCCGCTACCTTTAAGAGCTCTATCCATCTCTTTCTTGAAAGCATCCAGAGACTTGGCCTCCATAGCCTTCTGGGGCAGAGCATTCCATATATCCACCACTCTCTGGGTGAAAAAGTTTTTCCTCAACTCCGTTCTAAATTCCTTATTCTTAAACTGTGGCCTCTGGTTCTGGACTCTCCCAGAATCTCCCATCCACTGTGGTGGTAAGAACAGGAAGGCAGATTATTATCTAAATGGAGTCAAGTTAGGAGAAGGGGAAGTACAACAAGATCTAGGTGTTCTTGTACATCAGTCACTGAAAGCAAGCGTGTAAGTACAGCAGGCAGTGAAGAAAGCTAATGGCATGCTGGCCTTCATAACAAGGGGAATTGAGTATAAGAGCAAAGAGGTCCTTCTGCAGCTGTACAGGGCCCTGGTGAGACCACACCTGGAGTACTGTGTGCAGTTTTGGTCTCCAAACTTGAGGAAGGACATTCTTGCAGGGAGTGCAGCATAGGTTCACAAGGTTAATTCCCGGGATGGTGGGACTGTCATACGTTGAAAGATTGGAGCGACTGGCCTTGTATACTCTGGAATTTAGAAGGCTGAGAGGGGATCTTATTGAAACATATAAGATTATTAAGGGATTGGACACGCTGGAGGCAGGAAGCATGTTCACGCTGATGGGTGAGTCCAGAACCAGAGGCCACAGTTTAAGAATAAGGGGTAGGCCATTTAGAACAGAGTTGAGGAAAAACTTTTTCACCCAGAGAGTGGTGGATATATGGAATGCTCTGCCCCAGAAGGCTATGGAGGCCAAGTCTCTGGATGCTTTCAAGAAAGAGATGGATAGAGCTCTTAAAGATAGCAGAATCAAAGGTTATAGGGATAAGGCAGGAACTGGATACTGATAGTGGATGATCAGCCATGATCACAGTGAATGGCGGTGCTGACTCAAAGGGCCGAATGGCCAACCCCTGCACCTATTGTCTATTGACTCACCCATCAGCGGGAACATGCTTCCTGCCTCCAGCATGTCCAATCCCTTAATAATCTTATATGTTTCAATAAGATCCCCTCTCAGTCTTCTAAATTCCAGAGTATACAAGGCCAGTCGCTCCAATCTTCCAACATATGACAGTCCCACCATACCGGGAATTAAGCTTGTGAACCTACGCTGCACTCCCTCAATAGCAAGAATGTCCTTCCTCAAGTTTGGAGACCAAAACTGCACACAGTACTCCAGGTGTGGTCTCACCAGGGCCCTGTACAGCTGCAGAAGGACCTCTTTGCTCTTATACTCAATTCCCCTTGTTATGAAGGCCAGCATGCCATTAGCTTTCTTCACTGCCTGCTGTACTTGCACGCTTGCTTTCAGTGACTGATGTACAAGAACACCTAGATCTTGTTGTACTTCCCCTTCTCCTAACTTGACTCCATTTAGGTAATAATCTGCCTTCCTGTTCTTACCACCAAAATGGATAACCTCACATTTATCCACATTAAACTGCATCTGCCATGCATCTGCCCACTCACCCAGCCTGTCCAAGTCACCCTGCATTCTCATAACATCCTCCTCACATTTCACACTGCCACCCAGCTTTGTGTCATAGGCAAATTTGCTAATGTTACTTTTAATTTCCTCATCTAAATCATTAATATATATTGTACACAGCTGCAGTCCCAGCACTGAACCCTGCGGTACCTCACTGATCTCCACCTGCCATTCCCTATCATGGGTGATAGGGGCCCATGCTGTTCTCCTTGTGCAAAAGGTAATAAAAAGAATGCTTGAGTTGTAAGCGTGTGTGTGTTCTGGGACAAGTTATTTTATTATTGGCAAAAGCAGTTACTTCGACAACAGTAGCACTACCTGCAACCTCGCTGTACTATAGACCCATATAGCAATAAAACAGGCCTTAACATCTGAGTCCATGCTCACCATCAAATGCCCATTTTCCTATCAACTCCCCTTACTCATTCTACCACTCATATACAGGGACAATGAACAATGGCCAGTTAACTCCACACACACACAAAGCAGGTCAGGATTGAACTGAGGGCTACACTGCACACAAGGACTGTATGCAATCCTCCAGATGTGGGGTCACTTACAAAGTTGCACTAAAACCTCTCTACTTTTCCTCTCATATACACTTATAGTCATAGTCATACTTTATTGATCCCAGGGGAAATTGGTTTTCGTTACAGTTGCATCATAAATAATAAATAGTAATAGAACCATAAATAGTTAAATAGCAATATGTAAATTATGCCAGTAAATTATGAAATAAGTCCAGGACTAGCCTATTGGCTCAGGATGTCTGACCCTCCAAGGGAGGAGTTGTAAAGTTTGATGGCCACAGGCAGGAATGACTTCCTATGACGCTCTGTGCTGCATCTCGGTGGAATGAGTCTCTGGCTGAACGTACTCCTGTGCCCACCCAGTACATTATGTAGTGGATGGGAGACATTGTCCAAGATGGCATGCAACTTAGACAGCATCCTCTTTTCAGACACCACCGTGAGAGAGTCCAGTTCCATCCCCACAACAATCACTGGCCTTACGAATGAGTTTGTTGATTCTGTTGGTGTCTCAGCCTGCTGTCCCAGCACACAACAGCAAATATGATAGCACTGGCCACCACAGACTCGTAGAACATCCTCAGCATCGTCAGCATCGATGTTAAAGGACCTCAGCATCGATGTTAAAGGACCTCAGTCTCCTCAGGAAATAGAGACGGCTCTGACCCTTCTTGTAGACAGCCTCGGTGTTCTTTGATCAGTCCAGTTTATTGTCAATTCGTATCCCCAGGTATTCGTAATCCTCCACCATGTCCACACTGACCCCTGGATGGAAACAGGGGTCACCGGTACCTTAGCTCTCCTCAGGGCTACCACCAGTTCCTTAGTCTTTTTCACATTAAGCTGCAGATAATTCTGCTCACACCATGTGACAAAGTTTCCTACCATAGCCCTGTACTCAGCCTCATCTCCCTTGCTGATGCATCCAACTATGGCAGAGTCATCCGAAGACTTCTGAAGATGACAAGACTCTGTGCAGTAGTTGAAGTCCGAGGCGTAAATGGTGAAGAGAAAGGGAGACAAGACAGTCCCCTGTGGAGCCCCAGTGCTGCTGATCACTCTGTCGGACACACGGTGTTGCAAGCACACATACTGTGGTCTGCCAGTCAGGTAATCAAGAATCCATGATACCAGGGAAGCATCCACCTGCATTGCTGTCAGCTTCTCCCCCAGCAGAGCAGGGCGGATAGTGTTGAACGCACTGGAGAAGTCAAAAAACATGACCCTCACAGTGCTCGCTGGCTTGTCCAGGTGGGTGTAGACACGGTTCAGCAGGTAGACGATGGCATCCTCAACTCCTAGTCGGAGCTGGTAGGCGAACTGGAGGAGATCTAAGTGTGGCCTGACCATAGGCTGGAGCAGCTCCAGAACAAGTCTCTCCAGGGTCTTCATGATGTGGGAGGTCAATGCCACCAGTCTGTAGTCATTGAGGCCGCTGGGGTGTGGCATCTTCGGCACAGGGACGAGGAAGGGCGTCTTCCACAGTACAGGAACCCTCCGGAGCCTCAGGCTCAGGTTGAGTACATGGCAAAGTACTCCACATAGCTGAGGGGCACAGGCTTTGAGCACCCTGGTACTGACACTATCCGGTCTCGCAGCCTTGCTTGGGTTGAGACATTACCCAAGATGCCTTCTTTCCTGCTAAGCATCCTGCAGTTGGGCAACCGAGAGTTCCAGTTGTCGGGAAGAACCCTGGGTGAACAAGCCGGCGGGTGTGGGTAGGGTCGTTGACTACGTGACACCCGGAGCCCACGCCCATTTTACTCCCGTGACTTCTATCCGCCAAGGGAATTGTCAAGTAGTCGGTGCCGGGAGCGCGCAGGCGCGGTGCCGTGCTGGTCTGTGAGCAGCGGGCGCGTGCCTGCTTTGGCTCAGCTGTGTGCGTGCACGCGTTCCGTTCGCGACACGACAGAGGGGCCGGGCACCAGCCGCAGAGCTGCAAGCCTTGATGGCGGCCTAGAGCCTCCTCCTTCCCTCACCCCCCCCCCCCCCGGCTCCGACAGCGTAGGCCCTGCGCAGCCTAGCCGCTGGGTAAGTTCCTGAGCCCGATCTGTGTTGGGAGTCGCTGGCGCTGGGCTGGAAAGGATTGCGGGGGATCGGTGGGTGCTCCGGGTCACCAATGTCAAACTGACAGCGGGCTGAGGAAGCGAGAACGGGGGGGGGGTTGCCGGGGGGGGGGGGGTTGCCAGGTGAGGTATACCTGAGATAGATGAAATGGAGTGGGAGAACTGGAAATGCAGGGGAAGAGGTCTAGAGTTAGGGAGCGGGCTTGGTTGCAGGGAAGAGACCCAGGTAGCAGTGGAAGTGTAGGAGGCAGAGGGCCGGAATCAGTAAGTTACTGGGTGAGGAAGGTCAGGAGCCAAGGGATGGTCAGTTACGGGCCACTTACAGGGTTGGGGTGGTGGTAGTGGTGAGGCAGAAGAAGTGGAACAGGTATAGCTAGGGGGAGGCAGGTGGGAGTTGGTAAGCAAGGAGGAGGAGGAGATGTTTCCCAGATGTTATTGGGTTGGCAGAGGAAATTGATTTGTGAAAAGCCAGATACATTTAGAGCATTGGTTGAAACAGGTGCAGTTGTGGGAGGTTAGCTTTTAATGGGATGGTGGAAGCCAGGCACGTTGTGATATTCATGTTGGGTGAAAGAGGAAGGAGATTAAAGTAAGAAAAGAGTAAGATTGGCCCTGAAATGGAGCTGTTCAATACAGTAGATAAGTATGAAGTATACAGTAGATAAGTAGGAGTCAGATTGTCAAGAATGTTCTGCAATTAAATGGTATGAAAAGTTGGAAAACTAAAAAGAAATCCAAATGTCAGATGTCAACTGTGGAGGGAAATTGATAGTTGGTGTTTCAGGTTGAAATGAAGGACCTCAATCCAAACATCAATTGTCCACACATGTAGCGCATCTTCCAGTTTTTCTTTACTACAAGAATGGCAGATTTCATTTGTTTAAGATCACCCTGGGTGAACTTCATTAAAAAAACGTTGCAGTTGAATAGTAGCCAAGAGCTATAATATAACAAAATAAATAGCTCAATTTTATTAATAGTAAATTGCAAATATCTGACCTTTGTAAATCATTTTTGCAAGAAGAAAACAGAAATATTATGTATCTTCTAATATTGGTGTTCTCTCATGAATCGTGTTGAGGACCAAGGATTGGGATTGCATAAGATGGCTTGAAGAGATATTATTAGCCTTTGTCAAACCCAGACCTCAACCCTCACCTATTCCACCCTACCTTCCTGAACCCTTAGCAGGCAGTCCACATGTTTATTTTTTTTCTTGCTCTCCGACTGCAGTTGACTCCTAACTGATCTCATTGTGCTCGTACTTCCATGCATATATCTCACTTCCGTGTTTGTGAATCAACAATTTCTGCAAAATCTCTCTTAGATAGGATCTTGAGCTATTTGTGTTTTTTTCTCTCGTAATAATACATTGGTCACATTTTAATGACAAGATATTAATCTTTTCCAGGCTTTTTTTGTACTGAATTTACATTCTCAAACTTCTGTGGTGAGATTTGATCAAGTTTCTGGGTATCTGTCTTTAGACATTGCCCCTTTTCACAGCACATCCAACATAGATCCTGATTTAATTAATGTATGATTCTAATACCTCCTGTTTGTATAAAGTTTGTAAACAGCAGGGAGAAAAAATCTGCTATTAAATTCCTAACATGGATTTTTAGAATTTCCGTAGGTGATAAGGAACTTGCTGACTTTTGACTTTTCATTCTTCGGTGCACATTGATAAGTTGAATTCTTTTAGCATATCTCCATGATAGAAAGTAAAGTTATTTCAAGTATGTGAGTATAAGTGCCCTCGATCCATATTGTTTTGCAGCAGTTTGAACATTTATGCATCATATCATAGCCTGTCAACAAAAGTATTCAGATAATAATGTGAAGAACCGCTGCCTTTCATTTATAAACTTTTTCTGTTCAAAATGGAAAGAGCAAAAGTGTGTTTACTAAATTTCTGCTATTTTTAGCTTTCATGAACTTCTTTGTCACTTACAATGCTTAATTCATATCAAATCTAAATTGAGTACAGAAATTCAATGACTATAAAATGTTTAATGTATTTTTACATCAAACTGAGCTCCACCCGTATTAAATGTGTATTCAGATCATATTTGACCATCTTTTTAAAAAAATACAATGAATGTGTCTGCTGGATTTTGTTTGCTGTTTTCTGTGCTCACAATAACAAAATAAAGAGGTGAGAATGAACAAGTTGACCAGTACGAAGCTGGAGCATTAATGGGGGAAATAAAACCGCCAAATTTAAAATAGACGCTGCATGCAAGATTGTGTAAAGAGTACAGGTAGATAATAATATTTTCTGTGTACAATAAGGAAAGTGCTCAAAATGTCATAGTTTTTGTCTTTGCAAAGGTTACTGGTATGTTGCACGATTTCAGGTCTTTCTGATTTCTAGTTATTTAAAAGTCTATAAATTGAAGAAAGAATGAACAGGCTTAACCGCTTTGAAGACCAAGAAATGAATGAATTGCAGCAGAAAATTACGTGTTAAACTTTGATTAACTACAGGGTGAGAATGAAGGCAAACATTAGATAGGACATTTACAGATTAGAAGGAACAAGAAGGGTAAGTCATTGCTATCAGACCATTATTAATATTAATAACATACAACCAAAAAGATAGGTTCATGAAAAGTAGAGAAATCTTTTCCTTTATCTGTCCTGCAATTAACCCTATGGTTATTAGGTATGGACTAGATCCTCAAGGGAAAATTATATATAAATCAGATGAAATTTGGAAGGATCATGAAGTGGGGTTAGTTTCAGATTGCTCTGCAATAGATCTGGCATAGATGGTTGAATGACAGTAGGCAGTTCTGCAAACACTATGAAGGTTAGATCTGTGGTGTTTAGGATGGACAATCCAGAGTCATGCAAGAAGTCCAGGTACAACCTGCAGAAGGCAATTATGAGCGCAAAGAGAAAATTGGAGTCACAAAATGGACACTCAAATAGTTGTTACATCTGTCTTACATTTGTATTACCATAAGCTCCCGGAGCATCCAGAAGTGACTTATAATCAAATCCCCAGCAATATGAAGACAATATATTGTTATTGATCAGAAACTGCAGATGCTGGAAATACTCAGTGAGTTAGCAGCAGAAAGAGAGAAATAGAACTAACATTTCATCAGAAATTTTAAAAAGAACTGAACAAATGTGTTTTGAGGTACAAAGATGGGATAAGGTTGCAAGAACAAATGGAAGGTTTCTGATAGGATGGAGACCAAGGTTATCCAAGTGACACAATGTTATCAGATCTAGCCAGTTAATAGGAGAATGAGGGTGATAATGAAAAGAGAAAACAAATAGAATTAAGTTCTGGAAACGTGAGAAGCAGAAAGTTTTTTGGGGGGGAAATTTGCTGTCACATAATTCAAGATGCTCCACAATTGCAAATAGAACTGGAGGTTGTGTTTTCTTTTTAAATAAAAGAGTGGCACCTCGGGTCTTCATTTGGAATGCTTTTAGCAGTTTGTATTTTTGAGAGGTTGTTGCATCAATGCCAAATTCTATTGCTTCCCTAGAACTTTATTCTGTTGGACTTTAGTTTATCCCTTTTCCCCTTTCTTGAGTTTTCACACCAGATCACATTGTAAATCAATCTGTGAAAGATATGAAATCTAAATAATGAATTATGTGGATCAAAAGATCTGCAAACATTTAGTTAGAAATGTAAGCTTTTGTACAATGGCTGATGTAAAATTACACCATTGACTGGATCTCTAACCTGTACCAATTAACATCAAATTATTTGAATTAGTTAGACTATAAAACCATAAGATTTGGGAGCAGAATTAGGCCATTTTGTTCATCGAGTCTGCTCCACCATTTCATCATGGCTGATCCAATTATCGATTTTTCCTCTTGGCTTCACTCTCCTGCCTGTATCCCTTTACGCTCTGACCAATCAAGAATCTATCAACCTCTGCCTTAAGTATACATAAATATAACTGGCTCCACAGCTGCCTGTGGCAAAGAATTCCACAGGTTCACACTCTCTGGCTAAAGAAATTCCTCTTTATCTTCATTCTAAAAGGATGGCCCTCTATTCTGAGACTGTGTCCTCAGGTCTTAGATACTCCCACCATAGGAAACATCCTCTCCACATCCACACTATCAAGGCCTTTCACCATAGGTTTCAATTAGGTTTTCACCCCTCATTCTTCTGAATTCTAGTGAAAACAGGCCCAGAGCCATCAAACACTCTTCATATGACAAACTGTTTAATCCTGACAACACACACAAAATGCTGGAGGAACTCAGCAGGCCAGGCAGCATCCTTGAAAAAGAGTACAGTTGCCATTTCAGGGCCAAGACCCTTCATCAGGACTAGAGAGAAAAAAAAGATCCTCATCGGTCCGAAACATAAACTGTACTCTTTTCCATAGATGCCGCCTGGCCTGTAGAGTTACATCAGCATTTTGAGTGTGTTGCTTAGATTTCCAGCATCTGCAGATTTTCTCCTGTTTAATCCTGGAAACATTTTCATGAACCTGCTTTGAACCCTGTCCAAAATATCCTTTCTAAGATGAGGGGCCCAAGACTGCTCACAATACTCCCAAGTGAGGCCTCAACAGTGCTATATAAAGTCTCAATATTACACTCTTGCTTTTATATTCTAGTCCTTTTGAAATGAATGTTAACATTGCATTTGCCTTCCTCACCACAGACTCAACCTGTAAATTAACCTTTAGGGAATCCTGCACAGGAACTCCCAAGTTCCTTAGCACCACATAATTTTTGCATTTTCTCTGCATTTAGAAAATAGTGCATGACCATACACTTCTTGACACTGTATGCCATCTGCCACTTCTTTGCCCATTCTCCTAATCTGTCTAAGACTTTCTGTAGCCTCTCTACTTCCTAAAAACTACCTGCCCTTTCACCTACCTTTGTATTGTCCGCAAGTTTTGCAACAAAGCCATCAATTCAAACAGCCAAATCATTGACGTATAACATAAAAAGATCAGACCCAACAGATATACCCCTGTGGAACACCACTAGTCACCAGCAGCCAACCAGAAAAGGCTGCTTTTATTCCCATTCTTTGCCTCCTGCTTTTCAGCCACTATTTTATCCATGCTAGAATCTTTCCTGTAATACCATGGGCCCGTAGCTTGTTAAGCAGCCTCACGTGTGTAACCTTGTCAAAGGCCTTCTTAAAATCCAAGTACACGACATCAACCAATTCTCCTTTGTCTATCCTACTTGTTATTTCTTCAAAGAATTCAAACAGATTTGTCAGGCAAGATTTTTCTTCACTGACAATGGACTACTTGATCATGTGCCTCCAAATACCCCAAAACCACATGCATAGCAATTGACACCAATGTCTTCCCAACCACTGAGGTTAGACTAACGGGCCTATAATTTCCTTTCTTCTGCCTCTCTCCCTTCTTGAAGAGTAGAGTGACATTTGTAATTTTCCAGTCTTCCGGAACCATTCCAGAATCTAGTGATTCTTGAAAGATCATTACTAATGCCTCAGCTACCTATTTCAGAACCCTGGGGAGTACACCATCTGGTCCAAGTGACTTATCTACCTTCAGACCTTTCAGTTTCCCAAGAACCTTCTCCCTAGTAATGATAGCATCACACACTTCATGACCATTGACACCTGGAACTTCCACCATACTGCTAATGTCTTCCACAGTGAAGACTGATGCAAAATACTTATTCAGTTAGTCCACCATTTCCTTGTCCCTCATTACTACCTGTCAAGCATCATCTTCCAGCGGCCTAATATCCACTCTCCCCTCATTTTTACATTTTATGTATCTGAAGAATCTTCTGGTATCTTCTTTAATATTATTGGCTTGCTTACTTTCATATTCTATCTTTACCTTCCTAATGACTTTTTAGTTACTTCCTGTTGGTATTTAAAAGCTTCCCAGTCCTCTAACTTCTGACTAATTTTTGCTCTATTAGATGCCTTCTCATTGGCTTTGATTTCTCTTGTTAGCCACGGTTATGTCATCTTGCCTTCAGAATACGTCTTCCTGTTTGGGATGTATGTATCCTCTGCCTTCCGAATTACTTCCAGATATTCCACACATTGCTTCCGTGCCATCATCCCTGCCAGTATTCCTTTTCAATCAATGCTGGCCAACTTCTCTTTCATGCCTCTGTAATTCCCCTTACTCAACTGTAATACTGATACATCTGACTTTAGCAGCTTCTCAAATTTCAGGGTGAATTTGATCATATTATGATTACTTGTCCCTAAGGGTTCCTTTACCATAAGCTCTCTAAGCATTCATTTCAAGAGTTCTAAAATACAAGAGCAAGAATGTGATGCTAAGGCTTTATAAGGCACTGGTAAGGCCTCGCCCTGAGTATTGTAAACAGTTTTGAACCCCTCATCTAAGAAAAGATGTGCTGGCATTGGAGAGGGTTCAGAGAAGGTTCACAAGGATGATTCCAGGAATGAAAGGGTTATCATACAAGGAACATTTGTTGACTCTGGGTCTGTACTCACTGGAATTTAGAATGATGAAGGGGGGGGGGGGGATCTCATTGAAACCTACAGAATGTTGAAAGGCCTAGAAGTTAAAGGGCAGGACCTCCAGGTTTGTGATCTCAGGATTGCTACCCTTGCCATGTGCTAGTGAGGCCAGAACTAGGAAGGCAATGCAGTTTAACAGGTAACTAAGGAGTTGGTGTAGGAGGGTAAGTGTCAGATTTTTGGATCATTGGGCTCTCTTCTAGGGAAGATGGGACCTGTACATTAGAGACAGTTTGTACCTGAACTGGAGGGGGACTAATATCCTAGTGGGAAGGTTCGTTAATGCAGCATGGAGGGGTTTAGACTAGAGTTGCAGGGAGATGGGAACCAGAGTGCCAGAACAGATAGTGGAGAAGCTGTGGAGACAGAAGCTGTTAAGATCTTAGACAAAGTCAGTAGTCAAAAGGTTGAGCATGGTGTGACTAATGTCTTGAGCTACATATATTTCAATGCAAGTATTGCAGAAAAGGCAGAGAAGGTCAGTATGGATCAACACACGGAATTATGATATTGTAGCCATTGGTGAGACTTTGTTGTAGGAGGGACAAGACTGGCAGCTCAATATTCCAGGTTCTGATGTTTTAGATGTGTCAGAGTGGGAGGAATTAAAGGGAGAGGGGTGGCATTACTAATCATGGAAAATGTAATGACGGTGCTCAGTCAGGACAGACTGGAGAACTCATATAGTGAGGCTTTTTGGGTAGAACTGAGGAATAAGAAAAGTATGACCACATTAGTGGGGCTGTATTATAGGCCACCCAACAATCCAAGGGATTTAAAGGAACAAATTTGTAGAGAGACTTTTGCAAGAAGCATAAGGTTATGAAAGTAGATGATTTTAACTTTCCAAATATTGATTGGGACCCCCATACTGTAAAAGGACTAGATGGGATAGAGTTTATCAGATATGTTCAGGGAAATTTCCTTATCAGCACGTAGAAGTCCCAAAGAGAGAATGTGCGATACTTGATTAGGGAATGAGATTTAAGTGTATGAGAATTAGGTGCATGGGGTGTCAGGGAGGGGTAGCACCTCTGGTGGGGGGAACATGTCACATCCTTTTCAAGTTAGTCCACCTTTGGTTCCCACCTGGCACTCAGCTCTCACCTGTGGCTCCCCGTAGCTGTTTGCATGTGACAGCGGCCACACCCCGGGCAACAGCTTCAACAAGTCGGCTAAACCAGGTGAGGGTAGCCGACGGGTCTCAAAACCTCAGTGAGATAGGGAGTTGTCTATCCCAGCATGTGAAGACAGACTCTGGTGGAGTGAGCGGACGAGACCAATGGAAGGTCCAACGGTGAAGAAGGCGGTCTCTGCAAATGTCGTGGAACGTGTCGAGGTCTTCATCGATGTCGACGGTGGACGAACAAAAGGGAATGAGACAGGGCAGGTGACTGAAGTTTGTGTAGGGATACAATTTGTATCTTGCAAACATAACAACATTAGTTTCAAAATAAATATAAGAAAAAATAAGTCTAGTCTGCAGGTTCATATTATAAATTGGAGAAAGGCCAATTTTGATGATATCAGAAGGATCTGGCAAGTGTGGATTGGGACAGGCTGATTTCCGGCAAAGGTGTACTTGGTAAGTGGGAGGCATTCAAAAGTGAAATCTTGAGAGTACAAAGATTGTGTGAGCCTTCCAGAGTAAAAGGTAAAGATAACAGGTTTAGGAAACCGTGCTTTTCAAGAGATATTGAGGGCATGGTTAAGAAAATAAAAAGGAGGTGCATAGCAAGTATAGGCAGTTTGCAAAATGAGGAGTATAAGAAATGCTAGAAAACACTTAAGAAAGAAAGCAGTAGGGCTAAAAGAAAGGAAGAGGTTGCTCTAACAGACAAGGTGAAGGAGAATCCTAAATGGTTCCATAGATATGTTGTTCTTTTTGAAGCTACACTGGACAGTGAGGAAGACTATTAGAGCTTACAGCAGAATCTGGGCCAGCTGGAAAAATGGGCTGAAAAATGGCAGATGGAATTTAATACAGACAAGTGTGAGGTGTTGCACTTCGGTAGGACCAACCAGGGTAGGTCTTACACAGTGAACGGTAGTTCAAAGAAAATCTATTATCAGAGTACATATAAGTCACCATATACAACCCTAAGGGACAAAATTCGTCCTGTGGAATATCAGAATGGTAATCTATGCCTGGAGCCAAAAGAGATGTGTTTACTCAGGAGAAGGACACAGAGTCTATAGAAATGTGGCAAAGCAGCAACAAAGTCATGGGCCCTCCCAGATTACAGAGGAGGAGGTGTTTGCTCTCTTGAGGCAAATTAGGGTGGATAAATCCCCAGAGTCTGACCAGGTGTTCCCTCAGACTCAATAGGAAACCAGTGCAGAAATTGCAGGTGCTGCAGTAGAGATAATTAAATTGTTCTTCGCTGAAAGTGAGGTACCAGAGAATTAGAGGATAGCTAACGTTGTTCTTCTATTTAAGAAAGGCACTAAAAAAACACAAGAAATTTTAGGCCGGTGAGCCCGACATCAATAGTGAGAAAGTGATTGGAAGGCATTTTAATGGCCGGATATATGAGTATTTGAATGGACATGAACTGATTATGGATAGTTAGCATGATTTTGTGCATGGTAGATCATAACTAAGCAATCTGAGCAAGAGTTTTTTGAGGATGTTACCAGGAAAGTTGATGAAAGTAAGGCAGTGGATGTTATCTACATGGACCTTAGCAAGGCATTTGACAAGGTCCTACATGGGAAGTTGGTCAAGAAGGTTCAATCACTCAGTATTCAATATTGCAGTAAATTGGATTGGACATTGGCTTTGTGGGAGAAGCCACAGTGGTAGTAGATGGTTGCATCTCTGACTAGAGACCTGTGACTAGTGGAGTGCTGCAGGGACTGGTGTTAGGTCTATTGTTGTTTATCATCTATATCAATAATCTGTATGATAATGTGGTTAACTGGATTAGCAAATTTGCAGATGACACCAAGATTGGAGATACACTGGACAGTGAGGAAGACTATCAGAGCTTGCAGCAGAATCTGGGCCAGCTGGAAAAATGGCAGATGGAATTTAATGCAGACAAATGTGAGGTGTTGCACTTCGGTAGGACCAACCAGGGCAGATCTTACAGACTAAAAAGTAATTCAAAGTAAATCTATTATCAGAGTATATATATGTCACCAGTGTACAACCCTATGATTCACTTACTCCACTTTGCTACTTTTAGGGTGTTACATGTCAGCCATCATATTTAGTACTTTAGAGCATCAAGACATGCACATTTCTTTGGTTGTGAGCTCTTTAGGACACATGGAGAATGAAGACAGTCATGGACAAATATAGTTTCTTAATCTGTTTCTCTCTTAATTTTAACATTGAAATTATGTTTCCCCTTGAGAAGTTCTGTGAGATTACTTTTATTTCAGAATGCTGCTCAATTATCTGCAGTGGCTGTCTATGTCACTCTTTAGTATTTTCGTGAGCCTTTTTTTAAAAAAATGCTGATCTTGTACGTCCTTGCACCTTTTGTTAGATATTAATTTGCTTCTAGTAGTTGAGAAGATATTTATATTGGCTGCAGTATCCAGCTGGTTCTCAGTTGATGCCATAAATTAAACTATTGACACAGCAATTAATTATAAATATACTGCTGTCACACTTTAAATCTTTATTTTGATGTTTCAATATTCATGGAAAAGCTTTTTCTGCAGTGTACATCTCTGATAACATTTATTTGTAATGCTTTTGGTGTTCCAAATTTAAATTTTGTTATTGCAGTTATCAGATTACACCATATGCCAAAATTTTGTCTCACCGTGTGTCTTGTTTCAGTAGCACAGCTAACACTTGGCATAGAGATTGTACTTCATAATTGCATAGCAGCAATAGAAGCCCAGCCCATTGCTAGTGGTCAATGAATAATGATTAAATCTGGAACATTGTTGTTTTTCTACAATGGGAGTAGAAAAGGTTAAATGGAATTGTCGATCACAGTTGTTTGCAACAGAACCATATGTTCACCAGGGAACTCTTACACGTTTCTTGTTGCTCTTCAGATCCTTGAGCAGTTACTTTGAAGTTTGGAAATCTCTTGATTATGATAGAAGTGATGGTAATATGATGGAGTCTGGAAGTGTGGTTCTAAATGGTTTTTCAAGTAAGGGTTATTTCCCTGATCTACGTCAGAACATGGTTTGGACTTCAAAATGGAGTTACCGACTCTTAAAGCAAATTTGCTCAAAATATTGCCTGATTTCCTTAATTTAATAAAGTCACTGATTAGGAAGTAAGAGTAACATTTAAATGACCAATAATTAGTTCAATGTTTATGTTTTCCTGTTCTTTTTTCAAAGGGATGGAGCCATCCAAAGTTACTATGGAATCGAAGGATGCTGCTTCAAATCTCTTGAGCGCATTGCATACCTTTTACCAGTTTGGCCATCTGTGTGATGTAACTGTCCATACAGAACACCTTGGAGTTCAGGAAGAGTTTGCTGTTCACAGAGCAGTGTTGGCTGCCTCAAGCAATTACTTTAGGGAAATATTCCTAAGAGATGAGCTGTCTGTAAAAAAGGAAGCTACAGTCACCTTGAAGGATATTTACACTGAGGATTTTACTTCCTTTTTGGAGTTTGTATACACAACAAAAATACAGATTGATCCACAGAATGTATATCGAATGCAAGAGGTTGCTGAAAGATTAGAATGTAAGGATCTTGTGGAAGCTTGTGAACATTTGAAGGTGAAGCTTTTGACACAAAGTTCAGATGTAAGGGAACAAGTCTGCAAAGAGCACCAAACTTCTAATAAACCTGAAAATGATTGGAGTAAAACATATTCACGGGATCTGGATGACCTGGAGACAAAGGATTCATCCAAGATTGTTGCTGCGCCAGTCAGAAACAGACTTTGGGACAAAGTAGCAAAAAAGAATACATTTGAAAAAAAACAATCGCAATTGGATGACTGCATACAACAGGGAAGTAAAAAAAATGTCACTGGGTCAATCACTGTCATTGATCCAAGCACAGGAATAGGTAAATCAACAACATATGCCACAAAAAATGTGAACATGAAGAATGTTAATATTGTTGATGAGATTACTGAAAAAGATAACCACAGGTTTAGTCCAATAATCCAGGCTGATTCTTCAGAAACTAGAATTGTGATCAAGAAGCTCCCCTATCTAGAAGATGAAGATGGAATACAGGATGAACTCGAAAGTGCAGATAACTATGAGTTGAGAAAAGTAACTCGGAGTGCCTCCAAACGCATGAATCAGAATTATACATGTGACAAATGTCACCAGACTTTTCAGTTTTTGAAACCCTATCAAGCTCATATGAGTTCTGAGCATGACATTACCATTGTGGTAAAGTACAGCTGCAATACATGTTCTCAGATATTTTCCAATTATCAGAACCTAAGGCAACATAGACTGACTGTTCATAACAATGAGCGTCCCTTTGCATGTTCATTGTGTGACAAGCGATTTAAACGCCAAAAGGACATCAATGACCATATTAGGAGGGTGCATGAGAAGAAAAGAGCTCCTCAGACATGTCCTTTTTGTGACAAAGTTATCAGTTCAAAATGTGGCTTGACTGTCCACATCAGAACACATACAGGAGAGAAGCCTTACAAATGCCAGTATTGCCCGGCCAGCTTCGCTCAGCGGTCTGCTTACAACACTCACGTAAGGTATTCCAATTCCCCTAAATATTGCTATGTTTCTTAATAAACTAATGTTGCTTTTCACAATAATCATTGAAATGAAAAATAGTACCAAATTGTTCTTAGTCCTGTTAGAGATAAATACAGAACAATTAGTGGTAAACCCAGTATCTCTACTGTATTGTTTAAAATTCAGAATTCCCTTCAATACTGTACCATTAGTATTCTGTATACCTCCTTTCAGTAGGATCTATTTGTATTGTCTGATTGTGTTCAGCACAGAATTTGTAAATGCAGTGACATCTACAAACATAGAAAAACTACAGCACAATACAGGCCCTTCAGCCCACAAAGCTGTGCTGAACATGTCCTTACCTGAGAAATTACCTAGGGTTACCCATAGCCCTCTATTTTTCTGAGCTCCATGTACCTGTCCAAGAGACTCTTAAAAGACCCTATCGTATCCGCCTCTGCCACCGTCGCCGGCAGCCCATTCCACACACTCACCACTCTCTGCATAAGAAAAACCTACCACTGACATCTCCTCTGTATCTACTTCCAAGCACCTTAAAATTATGCCCTCTCGTGTTAACAATTTCAGCCCTGGGAAAAAGCCTCTGACTATCCACACGATCAATGCCTCTCATTACCTTATACACCTCTATCAGGTCACCTCTCATCCTCTATCACTCCAAGGAAAAAAGGCTGAGTTCCCTGAACCTATTCTCATTAGGCATGCTCCCCAATCCAGGCAACATCCATGTCAATCTCCTCTGCACCCTTTCTATGATTTCCACATCCTTCCCATAGTGAGGTGACCAGAACTGAGCACAGTACTCCAAGTGAGGTCTGACCAGGGTCCTATATAGCTGCAACATTACCTCTCAGCTCCTAAACTCAATCCCACAATTGATGAAGACCAATGCTCCGTATGCCTTCTTAACCACAGAGTCAACCTGCGCAGCAGCCTTGACTGTCCCTGTGGACTCGGACCCCAAGATCCCGCTGATCCTCCACACTGCCAAGAGTCATACCATTAATACTATATTCTGCCATCATATTTGACCTACCAAAATGAACCATCTCACACTTATGTGAGTTGAACTCCAACTGCCACTTCTCAGCCCATTTTTGCATCCTATCAATGTCCCGTTGTAACCTCTGACAGCCCTCCACACTATCCACAACACCTCCAACCTTTGTGTCATCAGCAAATTTACAAACCTATCCCTCCACTTCTTCATCCAGGTCATTTATAAAAATCAAGGAGAGTGGGGGTCCCAGAACAGATCCCTGAGGCACACTACTGATCACCGACCTCCATTCAGAATATGACCCGTCTACAACCACTCTTTGCTTTCTGTGGGCAAGCCAGTTCTGGATCCACAAAGCAATTTCCCCTTGGAAACCATGCTTCCTTACTTTCTCAATAAGCCTTGCATGGGGTACCTTGTCAAATACCTTGCTGAAATCCATATACACTGCATCTACTGCTCTACCATCATCAATGTGTTAAGTCACATCCTTAAAAAATTCAATCAGGCTCGTAAGGCATGACATGCTTGTCACAAAGCTATGCTGACTATTCTTAATCATATTATGCCTCTCCAAATGTTCATAAATCCTGCCTCACAGGATCTTCTCCATCAACTTACCAACCACTGAAGTAAGACTCACTGGTCTATAATTTCCTGGGCTATCTCTTCTCCCTTTCTTGAATAATGGAACAACATCTGCAACTCTCCAATTCTCCAGAACCTCTCCCGTCCCCATTGATGATGCAAAGATCATCACCAGGAGCTCAGCAATCTCCTCTCTCGCCTTCCACAGTAGCCTGGGGTACTTCCCATCCGGTCCCGGTGACTTATCCAACTTGATGCTTTCCAAAAGCTCCTGCACATCCTCTTTCTTAATATCCACATGCTTGAGCTTTTCAGTCCGCTCTAAGTCAACCCTAGAATCGCTAAGATCCTTTTCTTTAGTTAATACTGAAGCAAAGTACTCATTAAGTACCTCTGCTATCTCCTCCGATTCCATACACACTTTTCCACTGTCACACTTGATTGGTCCTGTTCTCTCACGTCTTATCCTCTTGCTCTTAAGGTACCTGTAGAATGCCTTTGGATTTTCCTTAATCTTGTCCGCCAAGGACTTCTCATGGCCCCTTCTGGCTCTCCTAATTTCTTTCTTGAGCTCCTTCCTGCTAGCCTTATAATCTTCTAGCTCTCTATCATTACCTAGCTTTTTGAACCTTTCATAAGCTCTTCTTCTTGACTAGATTTACAACAGCCTTTGTACACCACGGTTCCTGTACCCTACCATCCTTTTCCTGTCTCATTGGAATGTACTTATGCAGATTCCACACAAATATCCCCTGAACATTTGCCATATTTGCTCCGTACATTTCCGAGAACATCTATTCCCAATTTAGGCTTCCAAGTTCCTGCCTGATAGCCTCATATTTCCCCTTACTCCAATTAAACACTTTCCTAACTTGTCTGTTCTGATCCCTCTCCAATGCTATAGTAAAGGAGATAGAGTTGTGATCACTATCTCCAAAATGCTCTCCCACTGACACCTGACCAGGTGATCTGACACCTGACCAGGTTCATTTCCCAATACCAGATCAAGTACAGCCTCTCCTCTTGTAGGTTTAGCTACATATTGTGTCAAGAAACCTTCTTGAACACACCTAACAAACTTCACCCCATCTAAACCCCTCGCTCTAGGGACATGCTAATCGATATTTGGGAAATTAAAATCTCCCACCACAACAACCCTGTTATTATTAAACCCTTCCAGAATCTGTCTCCCTATCTGCTCCTCGATGTCCCTGTTACTATTGAATGGTCCATAAAAAAAAACACCCAGTAGAGTTATTGACCCCTTCCTGTTCCTAACTTCCACCCACAGAGACTCCGTAGACAGTCCCTCCATGTCTTCCTCCTTCTATGGCCGTGACACTATCTCAGATCAACAGTGCCACGCCCCCACCTCTTTTGCCTCCCTCCCTGTCCTTTCTGAAACATCTAAACCCTGGCACTCGAAGTAACCATTCCTGCCCCTGAGCCATCCAATTCTGTAATGGCCACAACATCATAGCTCCAAGTACTGATCCACGTCCTGCGGCTCATCAACTTTGTTCATAATACTCCTTGCATTAAAATAGACACATCTCAAGCCATCAGTCTGAGCGGGTCCCTTCTTGATCACCTGCCTATCCTCCCTCTCACAGTCTCCAAGCTTTCTCTATTTGTGAGCCAACTGCCTCTTCCTCCATCTCTTCAGTTTGGTTCCCACCCCCAGCAATCCTAGCTTAAGCTCTCCCCAATAGCCTTAGCAAACCTCCCCACCAGGATATTGGTCCCCCGGGATTCAAGTGCAACCCGTCCTTTTTGTACAGGTCACTCCTGCCCCAAAAGAGGTCCCAATGATCCAGAAATCTGAATCCCTGCCCCCGCTCCAATCCCTCAGCCACGCATTTATCCTCCACCTCACTCTATTCCTATACTCACTGTCGCGTGGCACAGGCAGTAATCCCGAGATGACTACTTTTGTGGTCCTGCTTCTCAATTTCTTTCCTAACTCCCTGTAGTCTTTTTTTAGGACCTCCACCCTTTTCCTGCCAATGTCGTTGATACCAATATATACCATGACCTCTGGCTGTTCTCCTGCCCACTTCAGGATATCTTGGATGCGATCAGAAACATTCCGGACCCTGGTACTTGAGAGGCAATCTACCATTTGTGCTTCTTTCCTGCGTCCACAGAATCGCCTGCCTGACCCCCTAACTATAGAGTCCCCTATCACTGCTGCCACCCTCTTCTCTTCCCTACCCTTCTGAGCCACAGGGCCAGACTCTCTGCCAGAGGCACAGCCACTGTTGCTTCACCCAGGTAGGTCATTTCCCCCCCCCCCCCCCAACAGTACTCAAGCAGGAGTACTTATTGTCAAGGGGTACAGCCACAGGGGTGCTCTCTAGTCTCTGACTCCTGCCCTTCCCTTTCCTGACTGTTACCCACTATCTCCCCAGGCCCCAGTGTGAGTACCTGCCTGTAGCTCCTCTCTATCACCTCCTCACTCTCCCTGAGCAGACCAAGGTCATCGAGCTGCATCTCCATTTCCCTAACGAGGTCCCTAAGGACGCACCTGGTGTAGATGTGGCTGTCCGGGAGGCTGGGAGTCTCCCGGACTTCCCACATCTGACACCGAGCACTGAAAACCGGCCTCACACACATACTTCCTGTCTGTATTCTACTCAGGCAACCCACCTTGCCTCGATCCGTTATCGCCGAAGCCCTCCTACTCTGTCTCCCTCTACTCCGTCGCCTGCTCCTCTGATGACCACTCTGTAAAGCTGTCTCCTTTTAAACTCTTCTCACTGTTCTAATTGGCTGACATCCACATGCTTGTGCAGTTGTGCCCTGATTAAACCGCTGAAGAAGTAACCTTCTGCCTTTAAACTCTTCTCGCTGTTCTCACTGGCTGACTTCACGCGCTTGACCAGTCGTGCCCCAATCAAACCACTGAAGAAATGACCTGTTCAAGTCCAGTACATTTATCAATGATATTTGAGAATGTCTAGTGCCCCAATGGAAGTTTTTGAGTTTTATAAAGATATAACTAAATAATGCAACTAATTTTGAACATAGAACTTTTTTTAAACAATTGAGTCTACCACTGGATATTCGTTGGTTATTATGTTACTTAAAAACATAAGAAATAGGAGCAGGAATAGGCCATCAGGCCCGTCGTGCTTGCTCAGCCATTCGATAAGATTATGGCTGATCTGACTATGGACTCTTCTCCACTTACCTGCCTTTTCCCTATAACCCTTTATTCCCCTATTATTGCAAAAATCTATCCAACCTTAAATATATTTACTGAGGTAGCCTCCACTTCTTCAATGGGCAGAGACCTCCACAGATTCACCACTGTTTGGGAAAAGCAGTTCTTCCTCATCTCCGTCCTAAATTTACTCCCCCAAATATTTAGGCTATGTCCCCTAGTTCTAGTCTCACTTACCAGTGGGAACAACTTTCCCACCTCTATCTTATCTATCCTTTTCATAATTTTATATGTTTCTATAAAATCTCCTCTTATCTTTCTGAATTCCAGCGAGTACAGTCCCAACCTTTCCTCATAGTCTAACCCCCTCAACTTTGGAATCAACCTGGTGAGCCTCGTCTGCACCGCCTCCAAAGGCAGTATATCTTTCCTCAAGTAGGAAGACCAGAACTGCACGTGGTACTCCAGATGCGGCCTCACTAGTACCCTGTACAGTTGCAGCATAACCTCCCTGCTCTTAAATTCAATCCCTCTATCAATGAATACCAACATTCCATTTGCTTCTTGATAGCCTGCTACACCTGCAAACCAACCTTTTGTGATCCATGCACAAGCACTCCCAAGTCCCTCTAAATCTTTTATCATTTAAATAATAATATGTTCTTACATTTGTCCTTCCAAAGTGGATGACCTTGCATCTACCAACATTGTACTCCATCTGCCAGACCTTTGCCCACCAACCTATCTATATTTCTCTGCAGAGTCTCCGTGTCTTCAATTTGATTTTCCACTCAATTTAGTGTCATTAGCAAACTTGGAAACACTACACTCGGTCCCCGCTTCCAGATCATTAATGTATATCGTGAACAGTTGTGGGCCCAGCACAGACCCCTATGGCACACCGCTCACTACTGATTGCCAACCAGAGGAACACCCATGTGTCCCAACTCTCTGCTTTCCATTGATTAACCAATCCTCTATCCATGCTAATACATCACCCCCAACTCTATGCATTCTCATGGATGGGTTTTTTTTGTGGCACCTTATTGAACGCCTTCTGGAAATCCAAGTAAATAAAGTCCATCTGTTCCTCTCTATCTATTGTGCTTGTAATATCCTCAAAGAACTCCAGTAAGTTTGTCAAACAGGACCTGCCTTTGCTGAATCCATGCTGCGTCTGCCTGATGGATTCATTTCTTTTCAGGTGCCTTGCTACTTTTTCTTTAATGATAGCTACAAGCATTTTCCCAACTACAGATGTTAAACTGGTCTAAAGTTACCACCTTTTGCCTACATTTTTTTTTATGAACAGTGGTGCAACATTCACCTTCCAGTCTGCCAGGACAAGCCCAGAGTCCAGAGAATTTTTATAAATTATCACCAAAGCCTCTATAATAACCTCTGCCATTTCTTTCAGTACCCTGGGATGCATTCCATTAGGACTAGGGGACTTGTCTATCTTTAGGCCCACAGCTCACCAGAGTCCTCTCTCTTGGGCCAGTCTTTCAAATTGTCCCCAGGTGTAGCCCATCTTCAAAGATCCTTCCTCTCCCAACCATGAGGTCTTTGGAGCTTCTGTTGGTGTTTCTGTAGCACTGGGCTTAATGGGATGGAGTTGCTGGCCCCATGCACAACCTTCCTCCTTTCATAGCCGGGCTTAGGCCCCTCCATGGTGGAGTTACAGAATCAGAGTCCTTCCAATATATTTATAAAGAATAGATCATTTTTTTCAGAACTGCCTCAGTCAATAAAGCAAAGAAACCTTTCTAAAATCCACATATTAATTGTGGCATTCTCAAGTCTTGATATTTCTTAGAACATGAATGGCAAATATTGCATGAATTTCTCATTGTTTACCCCTCTTCCATCTGAAACAAGTGCAAATCAGTTTTAAAATTGAGCTAATTGTTCTAAAAGGAATCTTTATACTCTGGTGATAATGCAACCAATATTAAAAATTCTGATGGCATGTAATAAAAAGCCCAACATGTTAATGATGGTGAAATGTTCACTTTTGTAAGAGCTGAAGTGATTGCTAGAAAAATAATAGAAGGTGCAAAACAGAATTCTATGGTACATTTGTGTTATTCAGGTATCCAAACTAATATTCATCCATCAACAACACTGACAAGAAAATATTGCTATCAGTTTATTTGTTTTATGTATTCAAAATTGTTACATGTTCCTTATAACAACACCAATGGTACTACAAAAATAATGAATTAGGATGTCACAAAGACATGGTAAGGCACTATATTCTTTATTGTTTCTTTATCACCCTGGAGAAAGTGCCTACCTACATGTATCGTTTCAATTTAGGAATGCTGTGGAAATCAAATCCAACCATTATGATGCAGTGATTTTGATATGCCACACATTATATGACCATGTGGGCCCTCACCATTCCCCCTTTCACTCGTTGCTCATTCTGCCTATAACATCCGGTAAATGTTCAGAGACAGAATTATTTCTTTTAAATAATTGCTTACATTAAGAACTATAGTTACATTAAAAACAAAAGATACTTCCTTGGCATTTCTTCTGAAATGCAAAAGAAGACCCTGATATCCTTTTTTCATCTTCCTGATTCAACTGCCTTTGAGCAAGATCAAACTATCTTTATCAGATCATATTCACTGAATATTTTGAAATGTTAACAATAGAAATCAGAGCTTTTATATGTCTAAGCTTGAGGTGTGCAGTATGTTAAAGTGATTTGAATATTTAAGCAACTGTGCAGTCCTCCTACCAATGAAATTGTTTTGTTCTGAACGTATTGAGTATGAATTTCGAAGGATATGCAAATAATTGTGTATTGTGCTCCACAGAAGCAATTGAAACAAAAGAAAGGTACTCGTCATTCTCCTTTCTGATGGATGGCTGCATATAGATCCAACAAATCTGTGAATGTGAATTATCTCTGCGTCACTTATTAAATGTATTATTGATGGGAAATCAAACCACTCGTAAGCAATGTCCAAGAGATGTTAATTTGCTGATGTTCACTAAATAAGATTATGCACATCAAAGATTAAGACATGATTTTTATTCCGTAATTGATGTGTTTTTATTTCTGATCAAAAGGAAAGCATTTATACTTTTTGAACTTGAATAATAATATTGAATTAAGTGTATTTTTTTAACAGAAAGATACATGAATCTGGTCAAGAGAAGAAGCCACCATTTATGTACTGGAAAGTAGTGCCACAGGTAGATAAGCCAGATGAAATTGCTGGTATTGTCATGGATGTCAGTAGTAACAGAGACAAATGGGATAGATCAGAAGATAATGACTTGGTCGTGAACACTAGCAATAACAAGGAAGCACGTGATGAAGAGCAACAGAGTACATCTCATAGAGAAATTACAGAATGCAGTGATATAAATGAAACTAAAGAAGATAAAGGCAAAGATACAAAATGTACAAATGCACAAAATGGCCTACCAAATAACAAAGGATGTCATGTTATGAATGAAGGTAGTGGAGATGATGAAACTGAAGACTTTGAAAATGATGGTGATGACAATGATGCTGAAGAAGAGTGTGGAGTAGAGGGTAACGAAGAAAATAGCACAGAGTATGAGGATGATAATGATAAAGATGTAGACTACTCAAATGAACATGATCCTGAACCAAGTGATTCTGACGAGGACTCTGAAACAAGGAAAGACAGTAAAAAAGGAAGATCACAAAAATCAAATCACATTATTAAGTGTGATAAGTGTGATGATGAATTTGAGTCCAGAAAGGAGTATGTGATTCACTGCAAAGACATACACCAGTCACTACCTGGGAAAGTATATCACTGTGAGATTTGTGGCAAGGCTTTTGCAACCCACAACAGCTGGAAAGAGCACTGTGCTTGTGTTCACAGTGATGAAAGGCACTTTGCTTGCACTCTATGCAATGCTACGTTTAAGAGGAAAAGGGATGTGCGGACCCACTATGCTCGGAAGCATGAAGGGCGTATAAAACGTCCATTATGCTCTGTTTGTGGAAAGATTCTGAGTTCACGAACTGCGCTGGTATTCCATATGCGGACACACACAGGAGAGAAGCCTTATGAGTGCTCCATATGCCATTCTCGATTTGCCCAACCGTCACAGCTCAAAATTCACACAAGGTCACATCTTTACACCTGGTTTATGTTTGTTCATTTTTTAACAATCTTTGTGTGTTTGTACAAAGTGCTCCCTTCTGATATTAAGGTCAACTGGGCAAAACCCTATTGTGTCTCCCCTTCTTGTGTGATTTAACTTTTATCTAATTATTTAAAATTCTGTGCCATAGGTTGACAAATCGATATCTGATGTGAAGTTTAAATTGCCTGATAAGTGGAAGGGGAGCTATTTCCTCATGTATGCCTTTAGGAGTTAGAACTTGAACTATGTTGCCCATTTAATTGCTTTTACTAAGCAGTAACTTGCAACTGGAAGTAAAGCGCATAGTTGTTGGCTAGCATTACACATCGTAAAGAATTCTACGATTTGCAGTCATATTTGCATACAAATGAATTTTAATTTTGCCTATCTCTAAAATTCATGTGGTATATCTTTATTTTTGGAATTTATTGAAACTATTATTGTGCATAGACAAAAATTTTAAAACTTTATTTTTGTACTAATTGCAGGTCACATACTGGAGAAAAACCCTATATTTGTGAGGATTGTGGAGCCTGTTTCACTGATAAGGCCAAGTTAAATGGCCATAAGAGAACACATACAGGTAAGCAACAATCATGGAATATATTAAGAGATTTTTTTGCAGAATTTCATAATACTTCTGACATGTATTTGGTTGTTATCTAGTGCAGTCGCTATCATTTGAATGGGTTGCTGACCTGCATTATAATCCTACACCTTTTCACACTTTGTTTGAATCAGATGCTTCCAACTTACATTGTGTATTAAATACACTTTCTTTTAAAAGTTCTGTTATGTATTTTTAAGTACTTACAGTACATGTTTCTCAACTCTTTCTAAATGTTTCTGATGTTCAAATACTAGTGCAACTAGTGGAATAGGCTTTCTGCTAGAAAGCCATTGGGGTAATCTGAGCAGGAAAGTTTCCAATGGCTACAACCTCATTGTCACACGCTGTCCACTCCATTCTGAAAAACACTGTAGCTATGAGGCAAGCAAGGCTTTGGAAGTCATGTAGCCGTAGAAGGCCGGTAAGTTGCTGATAGCTTGTGAGAAGTGAATAACTATTACTAATGTTGATCCATCATTATCTGGTCCATTGCTCCTCTAAAAATTATCGTGTCTATAAAATTATCATTTGAAACAATGAAAATACTATGTGAAACAATTAATTGCTGGGGTATGTCCCATATTTATCAACCACCAAAAAGGACAGATATCCTAATCTATAGAGTTTTTTGGGTTTCACCTTTAATGCATCATTATACATTAGTAGTTATACAATGATTATGGCAGCTGGCATTTATAAAGCACTTTTCAGATCTTTTTCATGATACCATTTTCGAAGTAAAATCAATCCAGAATAACAGAATTTTCTTTTAAAAATCTGTTTGTAAAACCTCGAAGAACAATTTCTCGCTGGTGTAATGCCTGTACCAAACTGCTTTTGTAAGAGTGATCTTTTTATTTTAAAAAGAAACAGTCAGAGGTTTCCAGCATCATTAGGGAACTCTTTCTCTTCTATACTATAAGCCAAGTCTTAATTGATGTATTTAAAATGTTATATTTGGGATTAACTGTATTCTGCTTCTCAGTAAAAAAAACATTGAGTTTCTTGTTTGATTCCACTTAATTGGTACAGCTTGAGTAGAATATCTAATTAACTATTAGTACCTGCTCGATTCCTCAAGTGGAAAGATACCAGTTTAATTCCTCAGGTAAATTGAGTTTTCTCATCTTTGTACCTCCAGTAGAGAGGGAAAACTGACCAGGATTCCAACTCATAATTGCTGTCGGTGATTGCTGGTGAAATTTTCATGCATGGAAGTTGAATACCGCATAGACCTGGCATTCTTGAATCTACAGTAGCCATTTATCTATTTTAGAAATAGATAAATGACCACTGTTTTATTAATTATTTTATTAATGTATGTTATAAGTGGAATTCTGAATTAGGATATTCATAATTTATTAGATTCTTATTTAAACAGTTTGCTTGGACAAGTGATGGATAATGTTTCATTTATTTTGCAGGGGAGCGCCTTTATGGCTGTGATGTTTGTGGGAAGCATTTTGCCACCAATGAGTACTTGAAATGTCACAAGCGATGTCATATGGGTGCAAAACCTTACAAATGTGATGCGTGTGGGAAAACCTTTGGTCTGAGAGCCTCCTTGGCCCAACACAGCAATATACATGCAGGTCTGCAGCAACTCTGTTTAGGGGGATTAATGTCTCTTCACAATATCTGTTTACCCAAAGTTTTGCTTATTCCTTTTGAGTTTCTATGCAGGTCAAAGTAAGACTCATTGTGAGGTAGATAAATCATTATTTGAACTTCTCTGTTCAGATGAAAACACTTCCAACTTCTCTATTTTCCCTTTGCAACTCATTCCATATCCTTCAAAACTCTTCTTTCCCTTCCTAAGCTACGTTGTTCAGAATTGGCATGAACGGGCTAACCAATAATTTAAAAAAATAAATTAGCAAAATTTGCTTGCTTCTTGCATCCCATGCAATGTTTATGGAGCCTGGAATATCATATGTATTTGAATTCTTGGAGTGAAATTCCTCAGTTGCATTTTTGGCCACTTGAGATTGGCAAGCTACTGAGATAGACCATGCAAAACAACTAAACTGGCCACAAAGCACATCAGAGACTACCAATCAACTGGGGATCAGTCATTGCACTTTTCAGAATAGGTTGTTCAGGATGAAAGTTACAGTATTTTATTATCATTATTTGTGATGATTTTTTTGAATCTTTTTGTTTTACAGAAACACGTCCATATTTTTGTGAACAATGTGGAAAAGCTTTTACCCAACAGGGGGCACTTCGGCGTCACCAAAGAATTCACACAGGGGAGAAGCCTTACAAGTGCAGGGCTTGTGAGCGAACTTTCACAGATATGTCCACACTGAGAAGACACGTGTCTGTAAGTACTTCACATTTCTGCTTAAGAATTTATTTTTTAATTTTAGTATTGAAATATTGGAAGTGACTGATCCTTAACACTACTCAACCCCAGAAACAATGATATATTTCTACAAAGAATAGTTGATCATAGACAATGCACTCAAAATCATATTTCTAATGTAAAGTTTATCTTTTTAACACTTGTGGAATGGAGAGGTCTTTCCAGCATCTTAATTAAAATGTTAGACATTTGTGTAATTATTTTGTTGATCAAATATTATTAATTGTTTTGAGAATGCTCATTGTTGTAGCTAATTTATTAAGTTCCATTTGACAATATGGTGAATGTTGACAGAGGATTTGTTTTAAGGGTTTGTCTTTAACTTTTTTCTTCATTAGGCTTTGGGTCAACCGTATGGGAAAATAAAAGCAGCTACTTGAACATTGTTACTCATCTGTCAGCAGCAATGCTGTCAACTAGAGGGACTAATAGACAAAGAGTATGAATTTGAGTTTTCTAATAAATTTGCTGCAGGAAGCCCACAACATATCCTTAAATGCTGGAAAGTTTATCATTGTAGGTTAGCAGAATAATTTTATAAGCAGTACTGTAGTATTTGAAAATGCATCTTTTAACATTTAGAACAATTTAATTCTGAAAGCATGGCAAACGTTTAACTTTATTTGTGTTCCATCTATTTTACTAGATTTGCTTAACATGTATATTGTAAACCTTTCCAAAGTAATTTTCACTGAGTCAAAAGAAAGCTTTGTTCCACTATGTAGTCCAAAATGATTGATTCCTAAATATTCCAATATGCACCTCCTCCAAAAATAAAGCTACATATATGCTGGAGTTCCCCTGTCTTCCCCTTGTTATGGTGTAATACACTTCATGGGAAATTGCCAGAATCCCATTACACTCAAGAAAATATTAAGATCCTTTCTTAATATTTACACCACTTTACTAAGAAATATTTGTTAAAAAATTGGATCACATTATCACTTGCTTTTGAATTAAAAGGAAATAAATTAAATTTCTCATCATTTTGTTGTGACGGGCGTAAGATTCCACACTTGTGTACCAGATGGTTTCTTTGTACCGGGATCACACACAATGATGCAGTCATCATACAACTCCATTCCATCATTCACAACAGGAGCTGAAGTTGAATTGCCACATACCACATTCTCTATTCAAACACTATTTCAAGGTCACTCAGCTAGAACCAAAATTGTGCTGGAATTTGCTCAGAGTTATCTTCAGATATGATCTACTGCTTTTTATTGTTTTTTTTAACAGCTTCAAGCATATAGAACACTCAACAAAGCACTCTTCTGTTAAGACTTTCTAGGAAAAGATCTATACTGAGTATCACTCGACCTGTAATTTTTGATGCAAAGATTAATGATTGATGCAACAATGATTAGTTTTTATGATGAGGTGATTGGCCAACTTACTTTGTCACTTTTGTGTTGAAACCCTGATCCAGAACTGAAAGTGCAGAGGGGAGATGGCCAGTAAGGCAGGCTGGCAGTTAAGAGAGGCATAGTGGGCAAACGGAACCTAGATGGGGGAAAGGGATAGGAGACCCAGTAGGTTAAATGTGTAGGTGGTAGCCAGATAGAATTAAGTAGGGGAAGGGAATAAAATAAGGTGTTTCTGGAAGGAGGTGAGCGGAGGTGAGCTGTAACAAGTCCCATCTTCTCTCCCTTATCTGATTCCACATCACCTTATTATCACATTCCAGAATCTACAGTCTCTATCTCTTATTTATTACTTACAGTCTCTATATCCAACTTTACATTCATCATACACCTCAACCTGGCTTCATCTGCTCTTTATTTCCCTCACTCTTCATCTGTCTCTACTTATCACCCACCATTCACTGCCTTCCAACTTCACAGCTCTCCATTTTGTTCTATCTGCTCATTACCTCACTTGGTTCCATTTCTCATTGACCAGCCCCTGCCTTACCTCTTTATACCGGTTATCTCCCCTCTACACTCTCAGTCCTGATGCAGGGTCTTGATCTGAAACATCACCCATCCCTCTGCCTTCACAGATACTACCTCATCCAATTTGTTCTCTTGCAAAGAATGGGTGTAATCAATCAATCTTCAGTTTACAAATACTTGCAGTTGTATTGAAGAGAATGACAAGCTAATTTATTGACTGGTTTCTGCATATGTTTAGTGCCCATGCATGTATTCTTATTATATTACATTACTAGTTTCGGTAGTTGCTGCGAACACCAAACTCATTACCAACCATTTACCACTTATTCTACATGTAGAGGTACATGGGAAAAGGACCACTTAGTAAGATCAGAAGACGTAGGAGCAGAATTAGATCATTTGGCCCATCGAGTCTACTCCACCATTTCATTATGGCTGGTCCATTTGCCTCTCAACCTCTTTCTCCTGCCTTCTCCTCGTAACCTTTCATGCCTTGACTAATCAAGAACCTAACAACCTCTGCCTTAAATACACCCAATGACCTGGCCTCCAAAGCTACCTGTGGCAATGAATTCCACAGATTCATTGCTCTCTAGCTAAAGAAATTCCTCTTCATCACCGTTCTAAAGGGAGATCCCTGTATTCTGAGGCTGTGCCCTCTGGTTCGAGACTCCCCCACTTTAGGAAACATCCTCTCTACATCCACTCCATCGATAGGGTTCAATGAGATCCCACCCCCTCCCCTCACCTCCATTCTTCTAACTTCCAGAGAGTAAAGGTTCAGAGCCATCATTCGTTTTTCATATGATAAGCTTTTCATTCATGGAATCTTTCTCAGGAATCTCCCCTGAACCCACTAGGGGCCCAAAACTGCTCACAATAGTCCAAGTGAGGCTTCAACAGTGTCTTTATAAACCCTCAGCTTGATTTTATGGTCTAGTACTCCACAAAGTGATCTAAGTTAATTTCAAATATGAAACACAAAATAATTGATTAAGTATTCACCCCCATCAAGTCAGTATTTAGTACATGCACCTTTTGCAGCAATTACAGCCTTGAATCTGTGTGGATAGGTCTCTATCAGCTTTGCACATCTGGACATTGCAATTTTTTCCCATTCTTCTGTACATAACTGCTCAAGCTCTGTCAGATTGTGTGGGGATCGTGAGTGAACAGCCCTTTTCAAGTCCAGACACAAATTCTCAATTGGATTGAGGTCTGGACTCTGACTTGATCACTCCAGGATATTAACTTTGTTGTTTCTAAGCCATTCACGTGTATCTTTGGCTTTGAGCTTGGGGTCATTGTCTTGCCGGAAAAGAAATCTTCTCCCAAGTCGCGGTTCTCTTGCAGACTGCATCAGGTTTACCTCCAGGATTTCCTTGTATTTTGCTGCATTTATTTTACCCTCTACCTTCACAAGCTCAATTTTGATTTCATCAGACCATAGAACTTTCTTCCAGCTAACTTCAGAGTCTTCCATATGCCTTATGGCAAACTCTAGCCAAGATTTCATATGAGTTTTTCTTTCAACAGTGGCTTTCTCTTTCCCTCTATCCCATAAAGCTGCGACTGGTGAAGCACCCAGACATCAGTTGTTGTATGTGCAGAATCTCCCATCTCAGCCACTGAAGCTTGTAACTCCTCCAGAGTTGTCATACGTTTCTTGGTGGCCTCCCTCACTGTCCCCTTCTTGCACGGTCGGGCTGCTCTAGGCAAATTTACAGCTGTGCCATATTTTTTCCATTTCTTGATGATTGACTTAACTGTACTCCAAGGGTTAGTCAGTGACTTGGAAATTTTCTTGTACCCATCTCCTGACTTGTGCTTTTCAATAACCTTGCAGTTGCTTGGAGTGTTCTTTTGTCTTCATGCTGTCGTTTTTGGCAGGATACTGACTCACCAGCAGTTGGACCTTCCAGATACAGGTGTATTTTTACTACAGTCAATTGAATCACTTTGACTGCACACAGGTCTCCAAAAACAAATCTCCATTTAACTAATTATATGACTTCTAAAACCAGTTAGCTGCACCTGTGATGATTTAGCATGCCATATTAAAGGGAATAAATACTTGTGCAATCAACTATTTTATGTTTTATATTTGTAATTAATTTAGATTACTTTGTAGAGATCTGTTTTCACTTTAACACGAAAGAGTATCTTTCTGTTGATCAGCGTCAAAATAAACCAAATTAAATCCACTATGATTCAATGTTGTAAAACAATGAAACATGAAAACTTCCTGGGGGGGGAGGGGGGAGGTGGTAAATACTGTTTAAAGGCACTGTAAATCATTGATATACAACATAGAAATAATTGACCCCTGTGGAACACCGCTAGTCGCCAGCAGCCAATCAGAAAAGGCTCCCTTCATTCTTTATTCTGCCAATCAGCCAATGCTCTATCCATGCTAGTATCTTTCCTGTAATACCATGGACTCTTCACTTGTTAAGCAGCTTCATGGGTAGCACCTTGTCAAGGGCCTTCTGAAAATTCAAGTACACAACATCCACAAATTCTCTTTTGCCCTTCTTATTATTTCCTCAAAGAATTACAACAGATTTGGCAGGCAAGATTTCCCCTTAAGGAAACTATGTTGATTTTGACCTATTTTATCATGTGCCTCCAAGTACACCGAAACCACATCCTTAACAATTGACTCCAACATCTTCTCAACCACTGAAGTTAGGCTAACTGGCCTGTAATTTCCTTTCTTCTGTCTCCCTCCCTTTAAGGATTGACATCTGCAATTTTTCAGCCCTCCAGAACCATCCCAGAATCTATTGATCATTACTAATGCCTCCACAATCTCTTCAACTACATCTTTCAGAACTCTGGGGTGTAGTCCACCTGGTCCAGTTGACTTATCTACCTTCAGACAACTCAGCTTCCCAACCACCTTCTCCCTTGTAGTAACAACTACACTCACTTCTTCCCCCGGTACCCTCGAACATCATGCATACTGCTCGTCTTCCGCAAAGTGAAGACTGATGCAAAATACTTTTTCCTTGTCCCCCATTACTAACGTTGCAGCATAATTTTCCAGCAGTCTGATATCTACTCGCGCCTCTCTTTTACTCTATATATCTGGAAAAAAAAAAGTTTGGTATCCTCTTTGATATTGTTGGCTAGCTTACCTTCCTTTATACTTCATCTCTTCCACCCCGCCAAGGATTTTTTATTTGCTTTCTGTTGGTTTTTAAAAGTTTCCCAATCCTTTAATCCTTTAACTTCCCATTAATTTTTGCTTGATTAAATGCCCATGGTTTTGACTTCCTCTGTCAACCACGGATGCGTCATCCTGCCTTTTAGAATACTACAACTTCTATGGGATGTATTTATCCTGCGCCATCCAAGTTGCTCTCAGAAAGTCTCGCCGTGGCTGCTCTGCCATCATCCCTGCTAGTGCCCCCTTCCAATCTACTTTGGTCAGCTCCTCTCATGCCTCTATAAGAACAATATATAAAGTGGTTGATGAGGATAAGGAACATGAAAATCAGAATTTCATGGTCTAAGCAGAAGTATGACAACAAACATGTCAAAATCTGCAGATACTGGAAATCCAAAGCAACACACTCAAAATGCTGGAGGAACTGAGCAGGCCAGGCAGTGTCTCTGGAAAAGAGTAAGCAATTGACGTTTCAGGCCGAGGCCCTTCATCAGGACTGGAAAGAAAGAGAAGTCAGAGTAAGAAGGTAGGGGGAGAAAAGAAGTACATGGTGGTAGGTGATATGTGAAACCATGAGAGGGGGAGGAGTAAAGAGCTGGGAAGTTGATTGTTTAAGGTGATAAGAAGATAGAAGACCATAGAAGAAAGGGAAGGAGAAGGAGCACCAGAGGGAGGTGATGGGCAGGTAAGGAGGTGAGGTAAGAGAGAGACAGGAATGGAAAATGGTGGAGAGGACAGGGCAATTACCAGAAGTTTGAGAAATCGATGTTCATGCCATCAGGTTGGAGGCTACGCAGACAGAATAGAAGGTGTTGCTCCTTCAGTCTGAGTGTGGCCTCATTGCAGCAGTAGGGGAGGCTATGGACTGACGTGTGAGAATGGGAATGAGAAGCAGAATTGAAATGGGTGGCTACTGTTAGATCCCACTTTTTCTGGTAGGTGTTCAGCGAAGCAGTCTCCCAATCCACGTCGGATCTCATCAGTATACAGGAGGCCACACTGGGAGCACCAGATACACTAGAAGTGTCGCCTCACCTGAAAGGACTGCTTGGAGCCCTGAGTAGTGGTGAGGGAGGAGGTGTAGAGGCAGATGTGGCACTTGTTCCATTTGCAAGGATAAGTACCAGGAGGGAAAGCAGTGCAGAAGGAGGAGCAGACAAGTGAGTCCGTAGGCAGCGATCTCTGCAGAAAGCAGAAAATGGTGGGGTGGGTGGGGGTGGGGGGGAATGTGCTTTGTGGTGGGATCCTGTTGGAGATGTAGAAGTTATGGAGAATTAAATGCTAGATGCGGAGGCTGGTGGAATGGTAGGTGAGGACAAGAGAAATCCTATCCCTGGTGGGGTTGTGGGGATGAGGGTGAGGGCAGACGTGTGCGATATGGAAGAGATGCAGGTGAAGACAGCGTTGATGGTGGAGGAAGGGAAGACCCTTTGTTTGAAGAAGGAGGACATTTTAGAAGTTCTGGAATGAAAAGCCTCATCCTGAGAGCAGATGCGGTGGAGATGGAGGAACTGAGAGAAAGGGGATGTTGTTTTTACAAATGACAGGGTGGGAAGCTGAGAGAATCAGTGAGATTACAAAAGGTATCAGTAGATAGATAGTCTCCAGAGATAGAGACAGAGAGATTGAGAAAGGGGAGGGAGGTGTCGGAAATGGACCAAGTAAATTTGAGGACACGGTGGAATTGGAGGCAAAGTTGATGAAATTGATGAGCTCAGCACGGGTGCAGGAAGCAGCACCAATGCAGTTATCAGTGTAGCGTAGGACGAGTAGGGGAGCGATATCAGTGTAGGTTTGGAATGTGGACTGTTCCATATGGCAGATAAAAAGGCAGGGATAGCTAGGACCCATGTGAGTGCCCATAGCTACACCTTTGGTTTGAAGGAAGTGGGAGGAGCCGAAGGAAAAATTATTGAGGGTGAGAACCAGTTCCACCAGACGGAGGAGAGTGGTGGTAGAGGGGAACTGGTTGGGTCTGTTCTCCAATCTATTTACTATGCACTACTATATATAGGAGGAAATGTATTTTAAAAGTTACTAAGGAGGAATATTTTACACTGTCTGGAATCCTTCATCTGGTTTTACTCTACATAAATTCTTGCTCTTAAAGGCATGATTGGTGTAAAAAGTTTCTTAAATGCCAAATGACATTACTTGAACTGATTGTGTTATTAGGGAAGCGGTGACTACATAGTAAGTCCAAAACTCATGAACCCTGACCAACCATCTTTGGAATGTGGGAGGGAATCAGGGCAGCAAGAGGTCACGGTGAGAATGTATAAATTCCTTATAGGCAGTTGTGGGAATTGATCCCCAATTATTGATCGCTGGCTGGTGCTGAAAAGTAATGTGCCAACTGCTATGCCCAGGAAGCTTACTTTGACACCAGACAAGAATTATTTAGCCACCAAGAGGGCCTATAGAATGTACTTTCTTTCTTGGAAGGCATAAACTGTTCATACTGCATCCAGTACTTGTTATTTTATTCCTGCTGAGCATTTCTTCAAAATGATATAATAACCACAGCCTTTTCAATAGTCATCTCAAATTACATCTATTAACTTTTCATGTGTATTTTGTTTTACTTTTAGGTCCATGACCGAAATGCCCACTGGCGATCTTATTTGATTGATCTTACCTCAAAGAAAGATCACAATTGGTCAAAAATTGAAACATTGGCAGATGTGTGTCTCTCAGATGACCCTGTACATGTTAACTGGATGAGCATCCGAAATGAACAGCCAGTAGAGGGCATTGCACTAGGTGACTGACTGATGTTACATAAAGGCACGGACACAGCACACATTATATGTATTGACTTCAAATTTATGATGAAAAATATATATTTTTATTTCTAATTAACTATTTCTTTAAAAGCTAGTAATACTTTATATATACAGCACTAATATACTATTCAGTTAAATTTATAATAATAAGGTACATTTTAATTTTTATATCTATTATTGTCATCGGGCACAATTCTGCAGTTTATCCAAACCTGACATATCTAATTAGATTAATTTGATATAAGTGAGCCAAAATCAATAATAATTTTTAATACTAGTATATCACCCTTTATATTTTCTTTCTTGATCTTTCAGATCAGGGTATTATCATCCAGTATTTATAACAACTAAGTGCATTCATCAAAGTTTTCCATATACCATGCATTCTGGTTAATTAGGCACATCAGGACCAGTATATTTTGGCCCAATTAAGCGGCTCGCCTCAACTGGCTGACGTTTCGTGGAAATAGTTAACAAGGTATTTTTTAAAAAAACAAAATACTGTTTAACTGAGTGACATATTGTGTAATTCAGAACACTACCAATACCACTATAGTACTATAAAACTGTACACTAGTTCCTCAGAGTAATCAACAGAGGTATTCATCCAGTGTATGCTGCCATGTGTATCTTTTGATTAACTGTAAATGACAAAATCAGCACAGATAGTCCATTAGTGCCGTAGTGGACTGCTTTCATACAATGCTTTCGACGATTGCATTCTCCAAATCATCACTTTCATTGCAACTTTCAAAATTATTGTCGAAACCTTAATTCTTTGTAGTGCCTAACTTGTTGAAATAGTGAAATCATTTCATTTTCATTCCCAACCATTTCTAGGAAACTCTATGCCTGAATGCTTGAAACTGCAGTGAGCAAAACTATTCTGAATCGTTTCTCGCCAACTATCAGTGACAAAAATCACTGCCTCGTGAACACAAGCATGTGCAGCTGATGCTTTTAAAACCCGATCATTCCAAGCATGGTGTAGTGTCTAACGGCCACACAAGTGCATCCAACTGATGCTAGTTGGAAACTGTTCAGCAACGGTCTCCTGTCCTAATTAAGCGACATGGTATCCCAAATAAACAAAGGGAATCCTGGTTGTTTTCTCAATTAGTTTTTGTTCTTTGAGAGTTGTCCAAATTAACCAGCTGTCCCAATTAACCGATGGCCCAACTAACCAGAATCCATTGTATCTACTCAGTTTAACAGCATGCTGTAGCTGAGGAAGAAAGTTTACCAAATTGATAGAATGAACAGGAACATACTGCAGCTTAAATTTCCATTGATCAATTCAGTTGTATGTACATTTCTAAAATGTATCTGCATTTCGAATTGGCCTCACCTGAAATGTACCTTTTTGTAATGCTAACAGGGTATGAAAAATAACTTTATTTCTAGGGAGCTGCCATTTGCATCTGCTTATATCACAAGATTAATTTTAAACTGTATTAGAATATTTAAATTAATATAAGATTTAACTCCTCAAAAGTTTAGTAGTTGAATGCTTAAAGATGAAAAGAATTTGGTTAATGATATAAATGCTTTTGAACCTATTTTGGTATTGACTTTTTTCATGCATATTACCATTAGTGCAATATCACAAAAGCAAGGTTTGCAGCAACTGATTTATTTAATCAAATATTATTTTATTTAACAAGATGTCTTGGTACCTTCTGCTCTTGATTATTGTCCTTAACCTTTGAACAGATGCCTGAAAATCAGATGTTCTTTCCTACACTGATCACACATAGGTGACATTATACTTGTTGGAACGCAGTGCATTTAATCATCATTTAATCAATCATAATAAGTGTTTATGTAATATCATGTAGTCACATTGTAATGTCATTTTTTAAACATTACAACTAAATAATGCCAATAATTGAGCTTCTGTGAGCTGTGCATATTTACTTGTATGGTTATATTGAGTAAACAACTGTGGTACCACTTTTTTTTTACTATTAGAAGGCGTCAACTAAAAATTAAAATAGGGTATGAATCCTAGTCTGTTAAATGTACCAGTGAAGGTATATTCAGAATTTTTGAAGTTGAATTGATAGAGAAGTGTAATTCAAAAATTAGTGCAATACTTGTAAAACATATTTAATCTATTGCAATTAACAGTATGAAATCAAGAAGCATTAAAGTCTTTTATTTGAAACAAACCATATTGATTTTGTTTTTAATTCATGTATTTCTACTTTAGAAATAAAAATGTACAACATACTCTTGTTTAAGATGGCAATAATGTGTCCCAAAATCCAACAAAGATCTGGAGAGGGGAAAGGTCTAATCCACCAAGTCCTGCCTCAAAACTGAGTATCAAGAAGTTTTCCTTAACATATGTGGGGAACACTGATTTGTCTTTTAATAATGTCAGAAACAAAAATGGTATGGGCTGGAAGATTTGACAACTTGCCCAGCCCCAGTTCCCCTTGGCACCTTGAAGCAATGGGCAGTGATAATTTAGCCAGCAGCCAAAGGGACGGAACAACAGTCAGGGAATTAACAAAGCAATGAGCCTTAATGCTCAACTTCCTAGCATTTTTCCTCCACATTTCATTGGCAGGTTAACTGGATTTTTGGGTTTTGAAGTGTATGAGGTTGGTGCAGAAAAATGAAGATCTGGTAAAAGACAGCAATGCCCTTGTTGAATGATGAAGCAGATATAAGGGGCTAAGTGACCTACTCCTACTTTGGTGTTGTGTTAGATTGGCCAGTTCCTAAATGGATCACAAAGCCAATGCTCCCCCATCATCATAATTTGTGCTTTCTTCGTAATTACACTTGTGTGCTAGGACCAGGGTCTCCTCTATCCTGAGCAGAAGGTATTTATCCACTTTCAGTGCTGGTTTGATGGTGACCTTAAAATCACCACAGATCCTGATAGACCCACCCTGCATGTCTACTTGAACCACTGGCCTGGCATACCAATGGGCTCCACTTAACCTTGGTAAGAATTCCTTCAGCCTCCATGCGATCTAGCTCACTGGCTACTTTATCACAGATGGGATAAAAAACTGGGCGAGCTTTGTAAAATTTGGGTGTGGTGTGGCATTTTCATTTAACACTATTTTACCTCTGATATGTTTGAGTTTTCCAAAGCCATCCTTGAGCACTGCTGTGGCATCATCCAGTACCTTTCTTAACTTGCTTTCAGTTGACTCTATTGCAGGGGATGTGGCATGGAAATGGTGGATGGAGCTCCAATCAAGTTGTAGTTGTCTCAGCCACTCACGACCCCACAATGCTAGCCATCCTGTTTTTACCACATACACACCCAATGTCGCTTGTTGGTGGTCGTATTTCACTGTTATGAATGTTATTTCCACAGCAGTTTTTTTTTTCTCCAGTACATGCTCTTAGTTGGATATCTGCAGGTTTCAGTTCAATATCTTTGAAATGCCATTCAAACTTATTTTATGGAATGACTGAAATAGCAGAGTCCACATCCAATTCCATTTAAATTAATTTCCTGTACACTTCTGGTGTAAGCCATATTGCTTGTCTCTTGTTAGTTTTCACATTGTAAATCTTAAGGCTACTCAGCCCTGCCCCAGGGTTTCCTCTGGGTGCTCTGGTTTCCTCTCACGTTCCAAAGATATGCCTTTGGTGGGTTAATTAGTCATTGTAAATTGTCCTGTGATTAGGCTAGAATTAAATTGGGGGGATTGCTGGACGGTGCAGCTCGAAGGGCTGGAAGGGACTACTCGGAACTATATGTCAATTAATTAAAAAACAGTGAGTACTGGGCAATAATAATACTTTTTTTTAAAGCAGAAATGGCTGCTACATCGGAATTATAGACACTATGAACCCGTATCCATACTCATTGCCTGTTAATTTCAGGCTTTCTCTGCCTTTTTTTAAACTCAAAATGTCTCTCACCCCTAACAAAGAAAAATGTGCTGTGCTTTTTTTTTTAAAAGTCCAACATCTCTTTCCCCTTCTGAAGAAAAACTTGCTGCGCTTTAACAGGTTTGTAGTCATCTTGGTTCATTTTAATATCTTGATAGGTTTAGAATAAGGGATCACCCATTTCAGATGAAAGGTCAAGAAACTTTAAAATGATCTCCCCAGAGAGTTTGGAGGTAGTGTCAAGATCCTGATGGTTGAGAGGTAATAACTTTTCCTGAACCTGGTGGTGTGAGTCCTGAGGCTCCTGTACCACCTTCCCGATGGCAGCAGCGAGAAGGGAGCATGACCTGGGTGGTGGGGGACCTTGATGGTGTGTGCATATGGTTTGCGTAAGGGACCAACTATCAGACAGTTTGGTGTAGCTTGGTAAAACAGAGCCACCAGTTACGAAAGTTAGTTATTGACCGGGATGCCAAAGGGTACATGTTCGATGGACTACAGATTAAATGTAGCGTGGCAACTGAGTACACTTGGGTAGTGTGGGAGGTACCATTCTGGATGCCAGAGGACTGTGTGTATACCCATTTGAAGGAACTGTATAGTGGCATACTTATTTGTCAGCGTGTTTGTGTGCTTTAGAATAAGTTTGAAATCTTGATAACAAGAGTTTTAAACACAAGGGAATACAATAAGCATTCTGGGTTCAGTGATACATAAGTGGAAGATTGCAGAGTACATACAATACGGTTTCAAGTATGCACTATTTAATTTTTAACTATCCTCTATATTTTGCTTAGGATGGGAATTAGTGTGGAAATATTTGAGGGAGAAGTTATACCCAGGTATAACTGGGACCTATTGAGGTCAGACAACATTAAATCAATATTCCTAATGACCCAAGCCAACCTTGGATCCTGATTACCACCAATCATAAACCCTTCGCCTCCAGGGAGAAGCAAAGCATGTTGTCTGAGCTTAAAGTCACTTGTGGGAATTCAGAATTTTGGCATAAGCCCGAGGAAATGATTGAAATTCACCGGGGTACACCCTAAGGATATATATGTGTTGGTTAAAGTGAAATGCCAGAGGAATATGTGGGGTGGTATGTTCTAGAGAGTGTGGGATGGAACATGGACAACTAGCAGGAATGCCAGTAATGAGGGAAAATACACATCTTCAAGGGTTAAAGTGAGGGGAAGAGGTGAGCGTAACCGGGGACTGATAATGTCAGTGGTTCAGAGAGCTGATGAACCTGCCATGGATTATGCAGAGCGTAAATATCAAACATATGAGGAGTATTCAGGGTTGGAAAATCCAGGGACAATCCCTGAAAATAATGAATAAAGGACAAAGCTCAAACCAGCAGGAAATTTTAGATCTGTAGATAGTCCTACCCTGTGATAGTATCATGAGCCGGGGAGATAGACCAGGTGAGTATAGAGAAGGCTTAATGTGGCCATAGTGGATGTAGCTGCTGTGAAAAGACAAAGAACTTGCTTTGTGTGACAACTACCAGGGCACCTAACAAAGAACTGCCAGAATAGACAAAAAATTATTTGTCACATCTGTGTCCTAAAAAAAAAGGAAGGTGTGAGAATCACCCACCAAAGCAGGCAGAATCCATAGCAGTGCCCTCTCTGTCTGATTTGACTGCCAACCAGATTATAGATCTAACACCCTGGTTTAAGACCATGCTTGGTTTTTATTAATACAGTTATGCTATCGGACATTTTATTTTCTGCAGATCTCAAAATGCAAATATATATAAAATGTTCCTTTAATTACATTATACGATCATTGTGCTGTTCAAAATTTTTAAAATATCAGTTGATTAAGTTAGGCTTGTTGTAATTAGCCAATAGGATTTGGCTTGTTAATATTTTGGCCAATAAGACACCTGGGAAAAGAAGAGGTAGTCATTTTCTACAGGGAGTGCAGGGTCAAAGAAGTTTTGGGAAAGGAGAAATGAAAATGGACAACGAACATGGTGGAAATACTCGCAAAACCATTTGGAAGGGCAGAATCAGAATCGGAATCAGGTTTAATATCACTGGCATATATCGTGAAATCTGTTAACTTTGCAGCAGCAGTACATGATAAATATATGAATTTCAGTAAGTGTGTGTGTGTGTATGTAAGTAGTGCAAATACAGAAATACATTTTTTTTAAAGTAGTGAGGTAGAGTTCATGGATTCAATGTCCATTTAGAATCAGATGGCAGAGGGGAAGAAGTTGTTCTTGAATCACTGAGTGTGTGCCTTCAGGTTTTTGTACCTCCTTCCTGACGGTAACAATGAGAAGGGGGCATGTCCTGGGTGGTGGGGTCCTTCATGATGGACGCTACCTTCCTGAAAAACTTAGAAACATAGAAAACCTACAGCACGATACAGGCCCTTCGGCCCACAAAGCTGTGTCGAACATGTCCTTACCTTAGAACTACCTAGGCTTACCCATAGCCCTCTATTTTTCTAAGCTCCATGTATGCATCCACGAGTCTCTTAAAGGACCCTATCATTTCCGCTTCCACTACCGCCTCCGGCAGCCCATTCCACACACTCACCATTCTCTGTGTTTTTAAAAAAAAATCTTACCCCTGACATCTCCTCTGTACCTACTTCCAAGCACCTTAATACTATGCCCTCTCGTGCTAGCCATTTCAGCCCTGGACAAAAGCCTCCGACTATCCACATGATTAATGCCTCTCATTGTCTTATACACCTCCATCAGGTCACCTCTCATCCTCCGTCAGTTCAAGGAGAAAAAGCCAAGTTCACTCAACCTATTCTTATAAGGCTTGCTCCCCAATCCAGGCAACATCCTTGTAAATCTCCTCTGCAACCTTTCTAGGGTTTCCACGTCTTTCCTGTAGTGAGGTGACCAGAATTGAGCACAGTACTCCAAGCGGGGTCTGACCAGGGTCCTATATAGCTGCAACTCAATCCCATGATTGATGAAGGCCAATGCACTGTATGCCTTCTTAACCACAGAGTC
This sequence comes from Mobula birostris, assembly GCF_030028105.1. Lineage (NCBI taxonomy): Eukaryota > Metazoa > Chordata > Chondrichthyes > Myliobatiformes > Myliobatidae > Mobula > Mobula birostris. The sequence continues at coordinate 82,662,336 of NC_092377.1, read as the reverse complement.
AACCTGCATAGCAGCTTTGAGTATCCTACGGACTCAGACCCCAAGATTCCTCTGATCCTGCACACTGCCAAGAGTCTTGCCATTACTGCTATATTCTGCCATCATATTTGATCTACCAAAATGAACTACCTCACACTTATCTGGGTTGAACGCCATCTGCCACTTCTCAGCCCAGTTTTGCATCCTATCAGTATCCCGCTGTAACCTCTGACAGCCCTCCACACTATCCACAACACCCCCAACCTTTGTGTCATCAGCAAATTTACTAACCCATCCCTCCACTTCCTCATCCAGGTCATTTATAAAAAAAACTTCTTGAAGATGTCTTGGATACTACAGAGGCTAGTACCCATGATGGAGATGACTAAATTTGCGATTTTCCGCAATTTACCTCAATCCTGTGCAGTAGCACACTCATACCAGATGATGATGCAGCCAGTCAGAATGCGCTCCACAGTACATCTGTCAAATACAGAGTCAGAAAATCCTCATGAACCTATGGTCTCATGGAGAGTGTGCAGATAACTTTCAGTTAGGCAGCTAGAACACAACATTGGAGAAAGTTCAACACCTTTTTCCTTGGATTTTTTTTTTGGCTTGTACTGGTTCTTCAGTACAAAACAGTTTCAATACCGTGAGTAAACAAAGTGAAGCAAACTGGATTGATTACACGACAATGAGCTCCAATGATTGTGTGCAAGATATATGATAGGCCTTTTCTTTATTTTGTTTGTTACAGCTTAAAACATTTTATCAATACAATTTCAATCTGTATATATCAGTTTGAGCTAAATTATTGCTTCCTGGTGAATGGTAAATTTGCATGGTTGTGTCATTATTCATACAGGAAATTGTCTTATTTTTCCATAGAAGAAAGATTCAAACTGTTATGTTTTGTAGTGACCCAAATCATCTCTATCCTAGACCTGTTTATTTACTAGTTTGTGTTCACAGTAATAGCTAACTCATTACAAGCCTATGGTGAGAGGGCCACATAGAGTTGGTGAGGTCAATATTCAGGTCAGATGAATGGCTGGCCAGTGGTGGTTATCCACAGGTGTACACAGGTTTTCTTTTAGTGGGTCAGCAATGTGAAATATTAGTGGATAGGTGGTCGTCAGTATCAATAACTGATGCTCCCTTGTCCATGACTAGAGAGGTAATTTATTTTACTAGTGCACAGAGATGAAACGATTAGGCAGATAGAAGTGAGCTCAGGTTTTTGAGATTGAGGGAGTGTAGCTTCCTGTACCCAAACAATGAAGGTGCAGTCCTGAGAATATACACAGTAAGTAAGGCAGGTGCTATCATACTCAGGAAAAGGAGAAGTAACATGGACAAGACAGGGACAGCAAACGTGTGAGTCCCCCAGAGCAGACAACATGGCTCGCAGAGAGAAAGCAGTCCCAAGCAGGGGTAGGAGATGGGACAATGATCATGAATCAAGTCAAGAGGTCCCAATGTTAGAGGCCACATACAGTGAAGACCTGTTAGAAGTAGTGTAGCTGTCTGCAGAGGAAGCAGTAATTAAGTAAAGATGCACCAGAAAGGGGAGAGAAAGGAGCAGAAAGGGAATGAATGGGCAGACATCAGGGCAAAAAGGGCAACAGAAGAAAATTAAAGAGCAAGAAACTACTAGAGCAAACTTAGTAAGACCATATGGAGACGTGAAGGACTATTGTAATCAGGTTAATGCATTGATGGACAGAGCAAAATAGCAACAACATATTACCGATCAAAGAAAGTCAGAGGCAGAGAAGATAGTCCTCCCACAGGCAAGGGACCAAGTCATGGCAAGGGAGCTGCCTGAAAGGGCAGCAAGTTTGCTCCCAGGTGGATAGGACCACAGGTGGTGCTTCTGACAAATGACGCTTGTGTTTGTGTATAGACCTGGCGAGGCAGCTAGTGGAAACACTGGAGTCGGGTTAAACCATATAACACACCTTCTTGTCGCCCTCACAGACAGAGCAAGGGATCAGGTCCACCCAGTAACAGTGTCATTACAGAGAATCTCCAGTACATCATGAATAGCAGCCGGCTGCATCACATCCGACCACACCTGATGGAAGTAGACCCACAGATGAAAAAGAAAAGAGAATGGAAACATAAGTGCAGATGACAGAGTGCGAGACAGAGAGACAGCGCGCTTGTTAGTGAATTGTGAATAAAGTTCAAACGATAACGCTAAGTATTCTTTGCAATGAAGGCCGGTTCTTGAAGGTAGGTGATTAGTTGTATAGATCAGAATAGAAAAATACTGGAGGAAATAGATGGGAAGGGATCCAGGTTGAGGCAGAGGCATCAAGTCCCACAACCTCAAAGGCAAAGCAAACCGAGAAAGAGAAGAAATCACACACGGTATCAGAAGCCAGCCACCACAGCTGAATGGGGAATCACCACAAATAAGCTGGGTCCTTTCAGTGGTTGGGCCTGCAATCAAAAGGCCAGTACAGGAGGAGGTGCCACCGGGGTGAGGTCCACATAGCCATTTGAAAGAGACCGCCCCAAACCGTACTGTAGATAGATTAAAAAGACTGGTTGTCAGGATCATATTGATAATCTTCTTTCAGGGCATAGAGCATGAACTGTTGCGTGTGAATCTGAAACAAAGTTACCTTGCTGTGACCCTGCCCACAGAGTAACTACAAACAGCCACTACTAATAATTTCAGCTATCAGAGATTGAAGGGGTGAAGAGATCAGATCAAATTTCTGGAAAAAGTTTTATTGCTATCTCTGTGCAGTCTTGTAGATAGCCAATTAGGGATGTTAGATAGTGTAGATATGTAGGTACACACGGGTTAATAACAGGGGAAGGGATCCAAAGTTAAGGTCATTTTCACTGCCCTGCTTGATTAGATATTCCTTAAAGTGTGGCCTTCTTGGGACACGTTTCTGCCAGGGTATGTTAAGGAGTATTCCGGAGTTATGTGAATATAGCAGCTATTAATTCAAACAAGAACCAAGCTTCAGTTCTGTAAATGTACATAAGCTCAGGTAGCTTGCAATTAGCCTTCAGATTTTTGTAAATTCCAGGCAGTAAATTGAACAGGCTGCTCTACAGACTAAAAGATTGCATATGGAAAAGCCAAACGTTAAGACAATGGCAGTTGTATCAATTGGACTATTGGATTGCATCAAACCAGGCAACGCGGCTAAGATATAGACAAAAAAAAAATCTGCAGATGCTGTAAATCCAAAGCAACACACACAAAAAGCTGGAGGAACTCAGCAGGTCAGGCAGCATCTATGGAAATGAATAAACAGACAGTATTTTGGTTTAAAACCCTTCTTCACGACTGGACAGGAAGGGAGTAGATACCAGAATAAAACGTGTGGGAGCAGGGAAAAGAAGATAGCTAGAAGGTGATAGATGAAGCCAGGTGGATAGGGAAGATAAGGGGCTGGAGAAGAGAGTGGACCACAGAAGAAAGGAAAGAGGCAGGGACCTAGGGGAGGTGATAGGGAGTTGAGAAGAGGTAAGAGGCCAGAATGGGAAACAGCAAAAGAGGGGAAGGGGAGGGATTTTTTTTTTTTACCTGCAGAAGAAATCTATATTCATGCCATCAGGTTGGAGGCCACTGAGTTGGAATATAAGGTGTTATTCCTCTTTCCTGAGGGTGCTTCGTCATGGCACAAAAGAAGGAACTGGACCGATGTATGGGAATGGGAACTGGAGTTAATGTTTGGTCACCGGGAAGATCCACTTGTGGCAAATGGAGTGAAAGTGCTTGATTAAGAGGTCCCTCAAATTATGATGGGGCTCACCAGTGTCGAGGAGGCTGCATCCGGAGCACTGGACATAATATATGATCCCAGTAAATTTGCAGGTGAAGTGTTGCCTCACCTGAAAGGATTGTTTGGGGCCCTGATGGAGGTGAGAGAGGAGGTTGAAGGGCAGGTGTAGCACTTGCAGGGATTAGCTGGGAGGGAGGTTACTGGGGAGGGATGAATGGACACGGGAATCTCAGAGGGAATGATCACTGCGGAAAATGGAGGTGCGGGGGAGGTAAAGATATGCTCAGTGGTAGGATTTCTTTGGTGATGGCTGAAGTTGCAGAGGATGATGTATTGGTTGCAGAGGCTCATAGGGTGATAGGTGATGACGAGGAACTCTCTCTCTGTTTAGGCAGCAGAAAGAAGGGGTGAGTGTGAATGTTTGGGAAATGGAGGAGATGCTGGTGAGGGCAGCATCAACGGTGGAAGAAGGGAACTCCTTTCTTTGAAGAAGGGGGCCTGGAAAGGAAAGCAGCATCCTGTGAACAGATGCAGTGGAGGCAAAGGAACTGAGAAAAGGGAATAACATTTTTACAAGAGATAGGGTGGGAAGAAGAAGAGTCAAGATAACTATGGGAATCTGTAGTTTACAAAAAATGCTGGTCAGCAGTTTGTCTCCAGAAATGGAGACAGAGATCCAGGAGGGGAAAGGAGATGTCAAAAATGGACCAAGTTAATTTAAGGGCAGGGTGGAAGTTGGAGGCAAAGTTGATGAAATTGTTGAGCTCACCATTGGTGGATAAAGCAACACCAGTACAATTGTCAATGTAGCAGAGGAAGAGTTGCAAAGCATTACCAGGGAAGGCTTAGACATGGAATGAAAACAATAGTAATCAAGTTCACCTGCCGCATTCAGTGACCTCCTCAACAATGCTGCTTTTGTTAAAACTTGGTTCAAAAGTCTTCTTGTTCTTTTAAACTTTAATTTTACAACAGATGGATTTTTTGCCCTTCACCTTCAATGGATTGTTTTCTGTGCCTTTTTATTTTGCTTCTGGCATTTTGGGACTTCAAAGCCCCCTTACACGTTCCCAAATATAGTAACAACATTTAAAAGACTTTTGGGCAGGTATACATTAAGGAAAAGTTTTTTGAGTTGCATGGCCCAAATTCAGATAAATGGGACTAACTCAAATGGGCACCTGCTGAATATGGATCGGCTGGATTGAAGAATCTGCTTCTGTGCTGACTCACTCTGTATTGTCCCATACAAGGACATCACCAATGCTGTGCACTTCCATTCCTCCTGTTCCCATCCACACACTTCCTGGAGTCTTTTGAGTACTTATACACCCAATATTTTGTTCAACATTTTAATTAATTTTCAAGTATGTGTAACTTCAGTCATTACTTCAACTTCTCTAATATTGACACCTCCTTAATACAAGAGGTTTAGGTGGGGCTGAATTTATTAGGTGTATCCAGGATACCAGCTAATAAATTCTGCCCCATTAAAACCCCTAAGTAAATGAAACTGGTAAGGTGGCAGATCCTTCGGTGGGCAAATATTTCGGAGACAGTGACCCCAACTCCCTGATCTTTATCATAGAGAGGGATCGGAGCAGATGGTTTGGGAAAATATTTAATTGGAGGAGGAGGAATTATGAAAGAACTTGGGAGCGTAAATTAGCAACATGTTCCCAGGGAAATGTACAATGAAAATAAAGAAATTGTTTAAAGAGCACTTCCATGGGGTTCTAGATAGCTTTGTCCAGCTGAGGGAGGGAAAGGAGCTGTAGCTGCAAGAGAACTTGAACATTTAGTCAAGAGGAAGAAGGAAGAATGCTTAAACTTTAGGGAGCAAAAAGGGAAGTTATAAAGTAGCCAGGAAGGAGATTAGGGGATTTAGGCGATTTAAAAGGGGATGTGAGAAGATGTTGGCGATGAAGGAAAATCCAAAGGCATTCTATATACGTATGTGAAAAACAAGATGACACAGCAAGGGGATGAAAAGAGGAAATGTGTCAGGAATCAGAGGTAATAGGGGAGATCCTTAATGAATACTTCACCAGTGAGAGGGACTTTGAATGTGAACAGAGCACAGAACAGGCTGATATACTGGAACATGACAAGGTTAAGAAAAAGGATGTGTTGGAACTTTTTAAAAACATTTGGATGGCTAAATCCCTGGGGCCAAACAGGATAATCCCAGGTTATAAAGGGAAGCAAGTGACGAGATTGCTGCACCATTTGCAACATTACTGGCTGCAGGAGTAATGCTGAAGGATTAGAGGATGGCAAATGTTTTCTTCTTTAAGAAAGAATATGGATAATCCTGAGAATTATAGATCTGTGAGTCTTGTATCACTAGTGGATAAACTACTGACAAAGCTTATTAAAGACAGGATTTATGAGCATTTGGAGAAGCTCCTGCAGAAGAGGTTAAAGGAGAGCAGTGCCAAGGTACTGGAGGCTGAGCAGAAGCTTCAAGAACAGCGACGGTGGTCTGTAACCTTAGAGCAACAACTTGGAAAAGCCAAACTGGACGTGGGAAGGAAGCATGATGTCAACAAGCTCACTAATAAGATCAAGACAAGTTAAGTGCATTGGTTGATATTAAGTGGCTTGGGAAGGAGCATGAGTTTGTCAATCACAGCCTTCCATTCCACTTGTAATAGGAACCATTGTTTCTTTTGTTCCCTTTTGTGTTGCGCTTGAGTTTCATACTGATGATGAAATTTGCATACCATGAAGTTAAACAGAAAAGCTGAGTGACACACACAAAATGCTGGAGGAACAGGCAGGGGCTACAGAGGGAAATAAACAGTCAACACTTTGGGCTGAGACCCTTCTCAAGACTGGAAAGGAAGGGAAAGAAGCTAGACTAAGGTGGGGGGGGAGGAATAGCAGCTGGCAGATGATAGGTGAAGGGGTGGGTGGATTGGAGGGGACGTAAGAAGCTGGGAGGGGATAGGTGGAAGAGGTAAAGGGCTGAAGAAGGAATCTGCTAGGAGGGGACAGTGACTGATGGGAGAAAGGGAAGGAAGAAGGGAAACAGAGGGAGGTGATGGGCAGATGAGAAGAGAAGGAGTGAGAGGGAAATTATAATGCTATGGTCGGAATTCTGGGTGAACACATGGTTAAGGGTTGGAGAGCAGCAGAGATCACAGAGAGGGTCTCACTGAGCTCCTGTCGAAGAATTTGAATCATTTGTACTGATATTTAAAAATTTTATTTAGAAATACAGCACAGTGTCAAACCCTTCCTGCCCAATGAGCCCATGCTGCACAATTACACTCCATGAGAGCAATTAACATAGAAACATAGAAAATAGGTGCAGGAGTAGGCCATTCAGCCCTTTGAGTCTGCACTGCCATTTATTATGATCATGGCTGATCATCCAATTCAGAACCCTGCACCAGCCTTTCCTCCATACCCCCTGATCCCCGTAGCCACAAGGGCCATATCTAACTCCCTCTTAAATATAGCCAATGAACTGGCCTCAACTGTTTCCTGTGGCAGAGAATTCCACAGATTCACCACTCTCTGTGTGAAGAAGTTTTTCCTAATCTCAGTCCTAAAAGGCTTCCCCTTTATCCTCAAACTGTGACCCCTCCTTCTGGACTTCCCCAACATCGGGAACAATTTCCTGCATCTAGCCTGTCCAATCCCTTTAGGATTTTATACGTTTCAATCAGATCCCCCCTCAATCTTCTAAATTCCAACGAGTACAAGCCCAGTTCATCCAGTCTTTCTTCATATGAAAGTTCTGCCATCCCAGGAATCAATCTGCTTAACCTTCTTTGTACTCCCTCTATGGCAAGGATGTCTTTCCTCAGATTAGGGGACCAAAACTGCACACACTACTCCAGGTGTGGTCTCACCAAGGCCTTGTACAACTGCAGTAGTACCTCCCTGCTCCTGTACTCGAATCCTCTCGCTATAAATGCCAGCATACCATTTGCCTTTTTCACCGCCTGCTGTACCTGCATGCCCACTTTCAATGACTGGTGTATAATGACACCTAGGTCTCGTTGCACCTCCCCTTTTCCTAATCAGCCACCATTCAGATAATAATCTGTTTTCCTATTTTTGCCACCAAATGGATAACTTCACATTTATCCACATCAAATTGCATCTGCCATGAATTTGCCCACTCACCCAACCTATCCAAGTCACCCTGCATCCTCTTAGCATCCTCCTCACAGCTAACACTGCCGCCCAGCTTCGTGTCATCCGCAAACTTGGAGATGCTGCATTTAATTCCCTCATCCAAGTCAATAATATATATTGTAAACAACTGGGGTCCCAGTACTGAGCCTTGCAGTACCCCACTAGTCACTGCCTGCCATTCTGAAAAGGTCCCGTTTATTCCCACTCTTTGCTTCCTCTCTGCTAACCAATTCTCTATCCACATCAATACCTTACCCCCAATACCGTGTGCTTTAAGTTTGCACACTAATCTCCTGTGTGGGACCTTGTCAAAAGCCTTTTGAAAATCCAAATATACCACATCCACTGGTTCTCCCCTATCCACTCTACTAGTTACATCCTCATACTAACATACTAACCAGTATATCTTTGGAATGTGGGAGGAACCCAGAGCACCTGGAGGAGACCCACATGGTCACGGGGAGAGGATACAAGCTCCTTACGGATAGTGACAGGAATTGAACCCGTGTCGCTGGCACTGTAATAGTGGTACTCTAACTGCTACGGGTACCTTGCTGATGAAGGTTCCAAGCCCAAAACATTGACTCTTTATTCCTCTCCATAGATGCTGCCTGACCTGCTGAGTTCTTCCAGCATTTTGTGTGTGTTACTTGATTTCCAGCATCTACAAAGTCTCTCATGGCCGTCCAATAAAATCATTTAAATATCTTAGAAAATATTTATCCAAATGATAGCCATAGCTCCAGAAGTGGAGCTTAGACCATTCTGTTGTGATATCAGGCAGGAGCTCTTCACACCTAGAGGCATGAGTTTTGAAAACTCTGCCTCCAAAAAGTTGCTATCTAGAGTTAATTTTAAAATGTCAGAAATAAAATTGTTTTTCTGTTAGATAGGAAACTTGGACTGGAAGCGAGGCAAGGAATTTATATTGATAAAATCCATCACAATCTAATTAAATGACCAGTCAAGCTGGACTAAAATCTGATGTTAAGAATCTCTGGAAATGCATCAAAAAAGATTTTAAAACAAGTTCATGCCTTTAAAGACATTGGGCTGGACATGGAGTGCAAAGCAATTTAATGTAAACTTAACTGCTTGTTGCAGTAATGCCCTTCCTGTGCATGTTATACCTGACCTTTGCAGAGATATTAGAACAGGGGTTCCCAACCTCCCTTATCGCTAGAAGCCCTACCATTAACAGAGAGATCTGTGGACCCCAGATTAGGAACAGCTGTGTTAGATATTGGAAAGACATATTATTGACATCACTAGTTTTAAAAAAATCTTGTAATCAAGACCTACGACGGCAAGATCCTCCTACTCTATCTTGGCTGACTTCTGTGTCAATTAGAGACCGACTCTACCTAGCTGGTTGTTGTGGAGCCTGTATAGTGAGCACTTTGCATTAAGTATTTTGCTTAAATGCTTACACTGCTGTCCCTTGCTGCCACTATCTTTGGTGCTGCCAGATGCATCCTTCTTTCCACAGGTCTAAGCTTCTATTTAATAGTAATCTTTGAATGGTTTCCATTCCTATTACTTTTTGCCAGTAGAGGGCTTGGAGAGTTCAGTGCACTCAACATGATAACACAGCTGCTGCAGCTCAGCACCACTTTCTTAAGAGCAACTGGAGATGGACCACTAATGCTGGTCTTCCCAGCAAAGCCTACAGTCTGAAAAAGAAAATGTGGGCCTTAAAGTAATAGTTGATAAAGATATGGCAAGCAGAACATTAAAAGAGTGCAGAGAAAATTTACAAGGATGTTGCCAGGGATAGGATGAACAGGTTAGGACTAAAGCTTAGAAGAATGGGAGAGATTTGACAGTGGTATACAAAACAATGAGTGGTATAAATAGGGTAAATGCAAGCAGACTTTTTCCACTGAGGTGGGGTGAGACCAGAATGAAAGGTCATGGGTTAAGGGTGAAAGGTGAACCTAAGGGGAACGTCTTTATTCAGTGGGTGGTGAGAATATGGAACAAGCTGCCAGCGGAAGTGGTGGATGCAGGTTCGATTTCAACATTTAAGAGAAATTTGAATAGGTACACAGATGGCAGGGTTATGGAGGACTATGGTCTGGGTGCAGGTTGATGGGACTAGGCAGATTAATAGTTCAGCATAGACTAGATGGGCCAAAGGGCCTGTTTCTGTGCTATAGTCTATAACTATATCACCATCTGATTAGGGAATGTGAGCATGACTTTGTGAGGGACAGATCCTGCCTCACAAGCCTGATTGACTTGTTTGAGGAAGTGACAAAACAAATTGAAGGTAGAGCAGTGGGTGTGGTGTATATGGATTTTAGTAAGGCAATTGACAAGGTTCCCCATGGTAAACTCATTCAGGAAGTCAGGAGGCTGGGATCCATGGAAATTTGATTGCGTAGATTCAGAACTGGCTTGCCCACACAAGGCAGAGTTTGGTAGTAGATGGAGTGTAATCTGTCTGGAGGTCTGTGATTAGAGGTGTTCCACAGGATTCAGTTTGTCATAGGGTCCAGTGGAATATTGACAAGATGCAGAGCTGGGCTGAGAAGAGGCAGATGGAGTCCAATCCAGAAAAGTGTGAAGTGCTATCCTTCGGGTCAAACTTGCAGACAGCACAAGGTTACTGGCAGAGTACTTGAAGGATCTCGGTCCGAAACGCCGACTGTTTATTCCTTTCCATAGATGCTGCCTGACCTTCTGCGTACCTCCAGCATTTTGCGTGGGTTAATTGCATAATATTTTTAACATCGATAACAGAAAGTAATCCAGTAATCAAATTTGATGCACTGTAATCAAGTTTGATTTTTTAAGTGGCTGCAGATGCCAGAAATCTAAAATAAAAACGAAAATGTTAGAAATACGCACCCATCTACAGAGAGGAAAAGACAATGTCCCAGACCGACAATCACTTGCGCAGCATGCATGCATATGCCGGCAGCGCCGTCTGTGCCTGCACTGCGCTTGCGTGCCCCGCAGTATTTCCGTCACCGGCTACGCGTGTTTGCCGACCGTCCCACCCCAAACAGCAGAGGCGAGAGAGACGTCGGTTCACCAGTTCCTGTGTCGGGAGAGCGCGTGCGCGTGGGACTGAGCTCACGACACGAGTGACGTAATGTGACGTGCGCGACGTGCGGGCCGAACAACCCCGCCCACCGCCGCGCGATGGCGACCTAGAGCCCCTGCCCCCACCCACCCGGTTTCACCCAGCTCTCGGCCTACTGCACACGGGCGGCCTGGGCCGCGCAGTCCCGCATTCGGGTGAGTGGTGAGTCGGGCCGTTGTTCGCGCTTGCTTAATCGATCCTGTGCCTCTGGGGTAGGGAGGCGGGCCGGAAGATGAGTGGAAGCACCCGGGGCGGCCGACCTGATACTGACAGGAGGCTGGAGGGAGCGGTGTGGAGTGGGGAGACGGCGTTGGGGGTGGGGTGCTGAGACTGCCGCGGAAGGTACAGGTGATGGGAGCAGCACATGGTCTGGGTCGTGTCAGAGGTGAACTCTTTCCCCACGGCCACCATGCACTCTGCCCCCACACAGGGTTACGGGATAGGTCACTGTCTTGCAGAATTGTACCTTCCCGAATAGGGGTACATTGCGTTCAAAGCCCCTCTGATTTGTTCCACATTGTTAACTGCTTCCGAAGTGCCCCACCGGACCTTAGAAGTAGAACAACACACATAAAATGATGGAGAAACTTAGCAGGTCAGGCAGCATCTGTGGGGAGGAATAACAGTCGACGTTTCGGGCCATAGATGATGCCTGACCTCCTGAGCTTCTCCAGCATTTTGTGTGTGTTGATCTGGATTTTCAGCATCTGCAGAATCTCATGTGTTTATGACCTTGAACGTATTTTGAAATGCTCTTAAAAGACGCCGTTATAAGTCGTTTTTTTGACCAGTGCTGTAATATTTGTATACAAGGAAATGGTCGCGTGGGGGGAAAACACTTGCCTATCCAGCCAATCAGAAATTACTTTAGCATCGTTCCATCAGCTGCCGGACATAAACACAAACATGCATACACACGGGTACACTAGGACAGTTTGAATAAGGGGACGAAAAAAACTCCATCCTCCTGACCTTAGTGATCACAACCTGTCTGGAAATTACTTTAGCTGTGATAATTTTATGTTACATGGATATTTTGAGCAGCTTAATCTCTGTAACAGCCAGAAGTAGATCTAGCTGTCATTTGAAGCAGTTTTCTGAACCAGCATCATAAAAATGCAAGAAAATAAAAGCAAGACTAAGGCCACCAGGCCCCTCAAGCCTGTATTGTCAGTCTATATGGTCATGGTTGATCTATGCTAGTCTCCTGTGCCAGTTCCTCAGAGCCCCAAAGTCTTTAATCCTCCAAATATCTACTTCCACCTTAAAAATCTACCTTATGATCTAGCCTCCACCATTCTCCAGACTAGAGAATTCCAGTGATTCACTACCCTCCCAACCATTTTTATACCATGGAGTTTTACCGTTAACCGAGGGATCAGTGGTTAGGAATCCCTACTCTACTTTCAGAGTTTTCTATGCACCTCAGTTTTAAATGAACAGCCCCTTATCTTGTAATCATGCTCCTTTATTCATGAGTTGCTTACTATTGAAAACATTTTGAGCTCTCTTAGGAGCTTGCATATTTAAATAAGAGATTTCTTCCAAAATTCCAAGGAAGCCAAACACAAGTTGTCTAGCTTCTCTAGTACAGATAACCCTCTCATCCTCGGAGTTAATCTAGTATATCTTCTTGGAACTCTCTCGATGCTATGATATCTTTATTTTTACTAAGAGGAGCAAATAAGTATTCAGTATTCTTAATGTGGTCATAAACCACAAAAAAACTGGCAAAATCTTTTATAAAGATCCACTGTCCACTAGATCACAAACCCAGATGTGGTATTGCACCACTTGAAATTTGACATCCCTTGGTTCTTAATTTGTTGAGAATCATAGCAAGATATATTGTGGAAACAGCCCTACAACTGACAATTAACGCCTCATTTACATTACAGTAATCCTACATTAATCATGCATTTTATTCTCCCCACATTCTCATCATCTTTGCCCAGATTCTACCACTCATCTGCATACTAGATGCAACCGGACAACCCACACCTTTGATTTCTTCCCACATTCCAAAGCACCTGGAAGAATCCTACTCAGTGATGTCAAGAATATACAAACTCCATACAGACAGCACCAGAGGTCAGGGTCAAACCCAGGACTCTGGCACTGTGAGGCAAATGCCCTACCAACTGCATGACTGTTGGGACAAGCCTCTTACAGTGAGTACATATAGTCAATTTAGAACACAGCTGCCAATCTCTAAACCTTGATCAGATTACACTTTGACAGTGATCTTGAAGGTGTAAGAGTCCCCTATCCTACCTGGTTAATTAGCAGGATCAAAATTAAATGAAAAATCTCGACATGGGTGGAATTTCACATTTACATAGAACATAGAAATCTACAGCACATTACAGGCTCTTCAGACCACGATGTTGTGCTGACCACGTAACCTCCTTTAGAAACTACCTAGAATTACCCTACTGCATAGCCCTCTATTTTTCTAAGTTTCATGTACCTATCTAAGAGTCTCTTAAAAGACCCTATTGTATTCGCCTCCACCACCATCGCTGGCAGTGCATTCCGTGTACCCTCCACTCTCTGTGTGAAAAACTTATCCCTGTACCTTAAAATTATGCCCACTCATGTTAGCCATTTCAACCATGGGGTAAAAGTCTCTGGTTATCCACACCTTTCATCATCTTATATACCTCTATCAGGTCACTTCTCAACCTCTATCGTTCCAAGGAGAAAAGGCCAAGTTCACAACCTACAAGACGTGCTCTCCAATCCAGGCAACATCCTTGTGAATCTCCTCTGCATTCTTTCTATAGTATCCACATCCTTCCTGTAGTGAGGAAGTGATTTCTTAGTGTCATGTGCTTCCCTTCACATTTGATGCCATTATCTGATGTCAATATACTACTACTGACTCTTGTTTATTTGGTACTATGTTTATCTATTCTAGAAAACATTTAAACTAGCTAACCACATCCATCTGACTTCCTACTCAAATTCTAAGGAGTATTAATAAATAATATTTCATAGGGGTAAATAGTAAATTATCTATTTTGCCCACACTGTTTCTATGTTATGCAGCAATGGAATTGTAACACAATTGTGCGATTTTCATTATATTTTGCTTAACCTAGAGTAATTGAATTTCATTAATGCTGCATTACTAGTCCTTTTGTGCTTTGTATTTTTTTTGAAAACTTGAATCACAAACGTTTCCATTGGAATTGTGCAAAGGTGGGAATGAATGAACGGTGTTGCTAATGTAGAAATCATAATAAACTCCAGGCTATAGCCAGAACAAATTTGATGCCCATTGCTTTGATGTGACAAAACAATTCATGAAGCAAGAAAGCTATGTACTGTAACCCTTCAAGTTCCAGATACTACATGATGAACTAAACAACATAACCTATTCTACTCACAATTATATAATCTTTATTTTTTGATGATTTAATTTTGAGACAGAAATTTATGTGCGATGTTACGCACAACACGCTGGAGGAACTCAGCAGGTCGGGCAACATCCATGGAGATGAACAGTCAACGTTTTGTGCCGTGACCCTTTGTCAGGACTGAAGAAGAAGGGGGCAGGGACCCTATAAAGAAGATGGGGGGAGGATGGGAAGGAGAAGGCTGGTAGGTTCCAGGTGAAAAACCAGTAAGGGGAAAGATCAAGGGGTGGGGGAGGGGATAGGCAGGAAAGGTGAAGAAGGAATAGGGGAAAGCACAATTGAGGAGGTGGAACCATGAGGGAGTTGATAGGCAGCTGGAGGAGGGGGCAGAGTGATGGGACGGGGGAAGGGAGGGGGAGGGAATTACTGGAAATTGGAGAATTGAATGTTCATGCCAAGGGGCTGGAGACTACCTAGACGGTATATGAGGTGTTGCTCCTCCAACCTGAGTTTAGCCTCATCATGGCAGTAGAGGAGGCCATGTATGGACATATCTGAATGGGAATGTGAAGCAGAGTTGAAGTAGGTGGCAACCGGGAGATCCTGTCTGTTGTGGCGGACGGAGCGGAGGTGCTCGACAAAGCGGTCCCCCAATCTGCGTCAGGTCTCACTGATACCATGATGAGGCATGGCCTCCTCTACTGCCATGATGAGGCTAAACTCAGGTTGGAGGAGCAACACCTCATATACCGTCTGGGTAGTCTCCAGCCCCTTGGCATGAACATTCAATTCTCCAACTTCCAGTAATTCCCTTCCCCTCCCTTCCCTTCCCCCATCCCAGTTTCACTCTGCCCCCTCCTCCAGCTGCCTATCACCTCCCTCATGGTTCTGCCTCCTACCCATTGTGCTTTCCCCATTCCTTCTTCACCTTTCCTGCCCGTCCCCTCCCCCACCCCTTTATCTTTCCCCTTACTGGTTTTTCACCTGGCACCTACCAGCCTTCTCCTTCCCACCCTCCCCCCACCTTCTTTATAGGGAGGGCCCCTGCCCCCTCCCGCTTCAGTCCTGGCGAAGGGTCTCGGCCCGAAACGTTGACTGTTCGTTTCCACGGATGCTGCCCGACTGCTGGGTTCCTTCAGTGTGTTGTGCATGTTACTTTGACCCCAGCATCTGCAGAGTATTTTGTGTTTATGTGAGCTATTATGCAGCTTGCTACGTTCAGTTTATGACTTGTACCTGTACAGGAAATTGGTGTTTCAGGCATGCAAAGCCAAAATATGTAACTTATCAGCCACTTTCATTGTTAATATTTGGCTGTCTTCAGTATGCTGAACAATGGATGTTCCCGTGTATATTCAATGAATACTCTGTACAAATACTCAAACATTTTCAGATATAATCAGCCAAAATTGCTGAAGAGTTAATTTAAGTACTGTTCTACTGACCTCATCAGAAAACATTTCTCTAACTGAAACAATGTAGTGGTCTATAATTATTTCACATGAACTAAACGTTTGAAGCTTCACTGTACACTCAGCATTTGAAGGGGACATGGTAATGTAGTGGTTAGCACAACACTATTACAGCAGCAGTGACCCAGGTTCAGTTCCTGCCACTTTCTTTTAGGAGCTTGCACATCCTCCCTGTGACTGCATGGGTTTTCTCTGGGTGCTTTGGCTTCCTCCCGTGTTCCAAAGACATATGGGTGAATAAGTATTCAAAGTACATTTATTCTCAAAGTCTGTATGCAGTATACAACCCTGAGATTCGTCTTCCCACAAACAGCCACTAAACAAAGAAAATCATGGAATCCGTTCAAAGAATAAACATCAGCCCCTCCCCCACGCACAAAAAATTGCATTAGTAGCAACAGAAAAAGATCTGGCAAAATAGCAATAAAAGGAGGAACAGCCAGAAACACATCATAACGTGAGCTACTACAGAGTCCAATCCACAAACTGTCGATTAATAGCCTAATTAGTCACATGGCTGTAATTGGGCAGCACCATCTCATTGGATCCAAAGGGCCTGTTACTGGCTGTGAGTCTCTAAATCTAAATCATAAAGCAAAAAATATAGTAGTCCAGTTTTTGAAAAAGTACTAATAGTAAAATTGTATTTTATAAATATTGCAGTAGTGGTACAGGTTTTCCCCGCCATCTGAAGGTAGAGCGTTCCTGTGAAACGGTCTGTAAGCCGAAATGTCGTAAAGCGAAGAAGCAATTACCATTTATTTATATGGGAAAATTTTGTGAGCGTTCACAGACCCAAAAATAACCTACCAAATCATGCCAAATAACACATAAAACCTAAAATAACAGTAACATATAGTAAAAGCAGGAACGATATGATAAATACACAGCCTATATAAAGTAGAAATACTTTTCCACAATCATTGCCGGCACTGTTCTCTGTAGCGAAAATCTCATGCAAGCGCTCTTGGCAGAAACACAGCGCAAGCGTTCTCGGCAGAAACACTCTCTCCAGTAACCTTTAAGCTATGAAGCTGCCAAATCATACTAAATAACACATAAAAATACACAGCCTATATAAAGTAGAAATAATATATGTACAGTGTAGTATCACTTACAGGAATCGGGAAGACAGCTTGCTGAGCGCACTGATGGTGGTATGTTAGACTGAGTCGTCGGAGGTTGGGGTGGTGCAGTGGTCCCCACCCTCCGGGCAGCGAACTGATACCGGTTCGCGAAGCATGCAGTGGGGCAGCGGTAGCCAGGAGGCACCCAGCACATCTTTAAGAAAAAAGCTAAAACAAACATGCTAATTAATTAGGTGCTGCCCGGCACATAATTGTCGGCCCAGATCAGAGGCGACGCAGTCAGCAATCACCTCTGATCTGGGCCGACATTTACGTGCCGGGCGGCACCTAATTAATTAGCATGTTTATTTCGGCTTTTTTCTTAAAGGTGTGCTGTGTGCCTCCCAGCTACCGCTGCATTCTCCGCGAAACGGTATCTGCTGCCTGGGGAATGGGGTGGTGGGACAGTGGGGTGTCATCTCATCGTCGTCTGTTTCCATTAGGACAGGCAGGTCATCTTCTCCTATGTCTGCTTGCCTCGGTGTTGAAGGTCAAGGTTTGTCGTCTGCTGTGGTTGATGTGGAAGGCTTGCTTGACTGCTGAGCCTCGCGCATTTTTGTATCATACAGTTCTTTGTAAGCACGCAAACCGTCTTGCAAATATGCCCTAAACCGACGTACCCTTTCAAAATTAAAGTCGTACTTTATCATTGCAGCGAAAATCTCACGTGGTTGCTTCACGTTCGGTTCCTGGACAACTTCACTTTCGCTACTGAATTCGGTTTCAATTGTTATCCTTTTCTCTTCCAATTGCATCAGCTCTTCATCTATCAGTTCTTGGTCATGGGATGCCAAAACCTCTTCAACATCATCTTTGTCAACTTCCACAAGCCAAACTCACTTTGTCTTTACTTCATTCATCACGATCAAAACGCTTAATTATGTCTAGTTTTACGCTGAGTGTAACACCCTTACGAGTTCTTTTAGGCTTTTCCGATACCTTAGAACTCATCTTGCTACCGGCTGCTCACAGGCACGTGTTTAAGCAATACCGGCTGGAATGCAGTTCTGAATCCGGGGGAGGAGTGGCTGCTTGGGGAGCGCACTGCCTTTCTTCGTAACAGTGAAAACACCTTCTGTTAGCGAAAACAGGGAACTAATGTAGGTCTTTCATAACAGTGAGGTTTCGAAAAGCGGGGACACCTATACATTAAAAGCATGTGATTCTTTGGGAGGACACAAATCGGGAGGAGTAAACCATTCGGTCCTCAACCTGATCTCTCATTTAGTAAGATTACGGCTCATCTGATTGTGGTTTCACCACTATTTTCCAGTCTATCCACAGTAACCTCCAAGCTCCTTGACTTTCAAGTAGCTGTCCTCAAGTTTCAAACACATGCAACAAATTTGAATCCATGCCCTTTGTTGAAGGGTTTTAAAAAGGGTTCTAAGAGTAAACCTGGCAATTATCGGCCTGTGAGTTTGACGTCAGTGGTGGGTAAATTGATAGAAAGTATTCTTAGTGATAGTATATATAATTATCTGGATAGACAGGATCTGATTAGGAACAGTCAACATGGATTTGTGCGTGGAAGGTCATGTTTGACAAATCTTATTGAATTTTTTGATGAGGTTACTAAGAAAGTTGATGAGGGTAAAGCGGTGGATGTTGTCTATATGGACTTCAGTAAGGCCTTTGATAAGGTTCCACACGGAAGGTTAGTTAGGAAGGTTCAATCGTTAGGCATTAATATGGAAGTAGTAAAATGGATTCAGCAGTGGCTAGATGGGAGACGCCAGAGAGTAGTGGTGGATAACTGTGTATCAGATTGGAGGACGGTGTGTAGCGGTGTGCCTCAGGGATCTGTACTGGGTTCAATGTTGTTTGTAATATATATTAATGATCTGGTTGATGGGGTGGTAAATTGGATTTGTAAGTATTCAGATGATACTAAGATAGGTGGTGTTGTGGATGGTGAGGTACGTTTTCAAAACTTGCAAAGAGATTTAGGACAGTTAGAAGAGTGGGCTGAAAGATGGCAGATGGAGTTTAATGCAGAAAAATGTGAGGTGCTACATTTTGGTAGAACTAATCAAAATAGGACATACATGGTAAATGGTAGGGCATTAAAGAATGCTGTAGAACAGAGGGATCTAGGAATAATAGTGCATAGTTCCCTGAAGATGGAATCTCATGTGGATAGGGTGGTGAAGAAAGCTTTTGGTTTGCTGGCCTATATTAATCAGAGCACTGAGTATAGGAGTTGGGATGTAATGTTGAATTTGTATAAGGCATTGGTAAGGCCAAATCTGGAGTATTGTGTACAATTCTGGTCACCCAATTATAGGAAAGATGTCAATAAAATTGAGAGAGTACGGAGGAGGTTTACTAAAATGTTGCCTGGGTTTCATCTCCTAAGTTACAGAGAAAGGTTGAACAAGTTAGGTCTTTATTCTTTGGAGTGTAGAAGGTTGAGAGGAGACTTGATAGAGGTGTTTAAAATTATGAGAGGGATTGATAGAGTTGACATGGTTAGACTTTTTCCATTGAGAGTGGGGAAGATTCAAACAAAAGGACATGGGTTGAGAGTTAGAGGACAAAAGTTTAGGGGTAACATGAGGGGGAACTTCTTTACTTAGAGAGTGGTAGCTGTGTGGAATGAGCTTCCAGCAGAAGTGGTTGAGGCAGGTTCGATGTTCACAAGATCACAAGACAAAGGAGCAGAAGTAGGCCATTCGACCCATCGAGTCTGCTCCGCAGCTCCCCCATGAGCTAAACTATTCACCCATCTAGTTCCAATTTCTGGCTTTTTCTCCATATCCCTTGATACCCTGACTAATTAGATACCTGTCAATCTCCTCCTTAAACACCCTCAATGATCAGGCCTCCACAGCTGTATGTGGCAACGAATTCCACAAATCCACGACCCTCTGGCTAAAAAAATTTCTCTTCATCTCTGTTTTAACTGGGTACCCTCTAATTCTAAGACTATGGCCTCTTGTCCTGGACTCACCCACCAAGGGAAACAACCTTTCCACATCTACTCTGTCCAACCCTTTCAACATTCGAAATGTTTCTATGAGATCCCCTCTCATTCTTCTATACTCTAATGAATACAATCCAAGAGCCGACAAACGCTCCTCATATGTTAGCCCCTGCATTCCAGGAATCTTCCTCGTAAATCTTCTCTGAACTCTCACCAACATCAGTACATCCTTTCTAAGATAGGGGGCCCAAAACTGCACACAGTATTCCAAATGAGGTCTCACTAATGCCCCATAGAGCCTCATCAACACCTCCTTACTCTTATACACTATTCCTCTTGAAATGAATGCCAACATAGCATTTGCTTTCCTTACCACCGATCCAACTTGGTGGTTAACCTTTAGGGTATCCTGCACGAGGACCCCCAAGTCCCTTTGCACTTCCGATTTTTGAATTTTCTCCCCATCTAAATAATAATCTGCCCGATTATTTCTTCTTCCGAAATGTACACCCGTACATTTGTCAACGTTGTATCTCATCTGCCATTTCTTTGCCCACTCTCCTAAACTGACTAAGTCTTTCTGCAACCTTTCCGTTTCTTCAACATTTCCTGCTCCTCCACCCACCCTGGTGTCATCCACAAACTTAGCCACAAAACCATTTAATCCACAATCCAAATCATCGATATACATCATAAAAAGAAGCGGCCCCAACACCGACCCCTGCGGAACACCACTAGTAACCGGCGAGCAATCAGAATAGGATCCCTTTATTCCCACCCTTTGCTTTCTGCCTATCAGCCAATGCTCCACCCATTTCAATATCTTTCCTATAATTTCACGGGCTCTCATCTTGTTAAGCAGCCTCATATGCGGCACCTTATCAAAGGACTTTTGAAAATCCAAATACACAACATCCACAGCCTCTCCGTTGTCAATCTTATTCGAGATTACCTCAAAAAATTCCAATAGGTTGGTGAGACAGGATCTTCCCTTCATGAAATCATGCTGGCTTCGGCCTATCTTGTCATGCACCTCGAGGTATATCATAACCTCGTCCTTGAGGATTAACTCCAATATCTTTCCAACTACCGATGTCAGACTAATAGCTCTGTAATTTTCTTTTTGCTGCCTCCTTCCTTTCTTAAATAACGGAACTATATTTGCAACCTTCCAGTCCTCCAGAACCATGCCAGAGTCTATTGATTCCTGGAAGATCATTTCCAATGCTTCCACAATCTCCAAAGCCACCTCCTTCAGAACCCTTGGGTGCACCTCATCCGGACCGGGAGACTTATCTATTCTTAGTCCACTTAGCTTCCCAAGCACTTTCTCTCTAGTAATCTTGACTGTACCTAATTCTATTCCCTGATACCTCTGGCTATCAGGTATATTGCTCATGTCTTCCACTGTGAAGACTGATGCAAAATACTCATTCAGTTCCTCTGCCATCTCTTTGTTATCCGTTATAATTTCTCCAGCATCATTTTTATTCGGTCCTGTATCTACCCTTGTCACTCTTTTACTCTTCATATATTTAAAAAAAACTCTTAGTATCCTTTTTTATGTTAATAGCCAACTTCCTTTCATAATTCATCTTTTCTTTCCTAATGACTTTCTTAGTTTCCTTCTGTAAGTTTTTAAAAGTCTTCCAGTCCTCATTTTTCCCACTAATTTTTGCTTCCTTGTACGTCGTTTCTTTTGCTTTTATTTTTGCCTTAACCTCTCTCATTAGCCACATTTGTGTCATTTTTCCATTCATTATTTTCTTCTTTCTTGGAATATATTTTTCCTGCATTTTCCTTATTTCTTGTAGAAATTTCATCCAATTCCACTCTGCCGTCCCTCCATTTAGCTTACTTTTCCAGTCAACTTGGGCCAGTTCCTCTCTCATACCACTGTAATTTCCCCTGTTCCACTGAAATATTGATACACCTGATACCAGCTTCCCCTTTTCAAATTTGAAACTGAACTAATCATATTATGATCACTACTTCCAAGGGGTTCCTTTACCTCCAGCTCCCTAATCACCTCAATTTTGTTACGCAGCACCCAATCCAAAACAGCCGGTCCCCTGGTGGGCTTCTGGACAAGCTGCTCCAAAAAGCCATCCTGTAGGCATTCTACAAACTCCCTCTCCTGAGCTCCATTACCTTCCTGACTTTCCCAATCCATAATTAATCCATAAATCCCCCATAATTATCTTGACGTTTTCCTTCTGACATGCTTTTTCTATTTCCAGTTGCAACTTGTAGTCCACATCCCGGCTGCTGTTTGGAGGCCTGTATATAACTGCTATTAGTGTTGTCGTTTAATGTTAAATTGGACAACTATATGGACAGGAAAAGAATGGAGGGTGCAGGTCGGTGGGACTAGGATAGGGTAAGAGTTCGGCATGGACTAGAAGGGCCGAGATGGCCTGTTTCTACGCTGTAATTGTTATATGGTGTTTAGAGGAGTCACACATGTGAAGAAAAAAATTGCCCATTTCAGTTAGGCAGCCAATTTCTAACCTTGTCGTTATCTCACCTCTACAACATAGGATTTTGCTTTCCACAAGGATTGCTTTTACATTTTGTCCCTCAGGGCATCTTGTGTTCTTTCTCTTCTCTGGCGCAGTAAGACTGCATTAATCCAATGTGCTCAGTAGTGTCAGATTGACAAATTTTCCAGATAATTGAATGTTATTCTTAATTAATACTCCTACCCATTTTTAAATCTTTTATTTGGAATGTTACACAGTATTATAAATAAGTTCCCAGTGAATCTGCTAAATTTAATGGGAGTGAGTGAAATGAGATCCTGGTTACCTTAATTAGAGAGTAAGGAATGAGTTCCCTTTGAGTCAAGAGAGAACCGAGTTTGAAATACAGAGCATGTTTTAGCAATTATTTCATGTATTCTACAAAATTTAGATATCTGGGCAATTTTTTTTCTCAGATTTCTTTTCTATTTTGTCACTTTTACATTTTAAAATGTCCTCTTGAGAAGATGTCTTTTTTGCTCCTTTAATTTGTCAATGGCCTTCAGTCATCTTGAAGTGTGTGCAGGAATGCAGGCCTATGGTGGGTTTAATCATGGGAACCATTGTGCCCGTGTCCTGAAGGGAATGTGAAAATCAGCGTCTTAGATGTTGGAAATCTAAAACAAGATGCTGGAAACACTTAAGACATCAGGCCACTTCCGTGGCAAGAGAAGCAATTAAGTTTTCAAGTCAGCGACCGGGATTGATTGGCAAGAACAGATAAAATTAAGGCAGGGGCAAGCAGAGCAGCCGTTATTCGAGTGGACAGTGTTACCTGTGGCTTGAGTGAGAGAAGGCGAAAAACCCATAGGTAGTTTTTTCTCCCAGTTTATTTATTGCTTTTTTCTTTATATGTGCACCGTTAGAACAGTAGGGATTCTGGGCAGGATAGTTGAAAGCTCCTCTTGTGGGACGTGGGAAGGCAGGGAGACCTCCAGTGCCTCTGACAGCTGCACCTGCAAGAAGTGCATCCAGCTGCTGCTTCTAACAATTCACGTTAAGTATTGGAGCTGGAAGTGGATGAACTTTGGATCATTTGGGAAGCTGCTGGGGTGATAAATAGGACATATAGAGAAGTAGTTACATCCATGGTGCAGGACACAGGAAACTGGGTGACAGTCAGCAAGGGGAAACGGGTTAGGAGTTAGTGCAGAGTACCCCTGTGCCCATCCCCCTCAACAAAAGGAATACCACTTTGGATACTGTTTGGGGGGGTGCGGGAATGATCTAACAGAGGAATGTCACAGTGGTCAGGTTTCTGGCACTGATTCTGGCTCTGTGACTCAAGTAGGAGAGGAGAAAAGGCATGCTGTCGTGTTAGGGGAGCGGACAGGAGGTTCCCGAATGGCGTGTTGCCTCCTAGGTGCTAGGGTCTGGGACATCTTGGATCGAGCCGTCAGCTTTCAGTGAGAGGGTGAGCAGCCAGAGGTCATGGTCCAAGTAGGTAGGAAGATAACATGGGTAGGAAGGTTCTGCAATGTGAGTGTAGGGAGTTAGGTGCTAAGTTAAGGAACAGGACCTCCAGGGTTGTAATCTCATGATTGCTACCCATGAGGCCAGAAATAGGAAGATTGTACAGTTTAATTTGGAGTTGGTGTAGGAGGAAGGGGATAAGATTTTTGGATCATTGGGCTGTCTTCCAGGGAAGGTAGGACCTGTACAGAAGAGACAGTTTGCACCTGAACTGGAGGGAGACTGACATTCTAGTGGGAAGGTTTGCTAGTGCTGCATGAGTAAATTTAAAATGGAGTTATAGCAGGATGGGAACCAGAGTGCCAGAACAGATAGTGGAGAGGTTGTGGAGGCAAGACCTCAGACAAAGTCAGGAGTCAAAAGGTTAAGCCTAGTGCGACTAGTGTTCCAAGCTACATATACTTCAATGCAAGAAGTATCGTAGGAAAGGTGGATGAGCTCAGGGCATGGATCAGCACATGGAATTGTGATATTGTGACTATTAGTGAGACTTGGTTTCAGGAGGGACAGGACTGGCAGCTCAATAATCCGGTGTTCCGTTGTTTTAGACCCGACAGAGTGGGAGAGATTAAAGGGACAGGGTGGCGTTACTAGTCAGGGAAAATGGCACGGTAGTGCTCCGTCAAGACGACTGGAGAAATCGTCTAGTGAGGCTTTATAAGTGGAACTGAGGAATAAGAAAGATATGATTACGTTAATGGGATTATGTTACAGACCACCCAACAGTCCGTGGGAGAGGAACAAATTTATAGAGAGATTGCAGGCGGTTGTAAGAAACATAAAGTTGTTATATTAGGTGATTTTAACTTTCCACATATTGACTGGGACTCCCATACTGTAAAAAGACTAGATAGGATAGAGTTTGTCATATGTGTTCAGGGAAGTTTCCTTAATTAGTTCATAGAAGTCCCAACTAGCGAGAGTGCGATATTTGAGCTCCTGTTAGGGAATGAGACAGAGCAGGTGACAGAAGTTTGTTTAGGGAAATACTTCGCATCTAGTGATTATGGGGTAAATGCAAGCAGGCTTTTTCTGCTGAGGTTGGGTGGGGTTACAACTAGAGGTCATGGGTTAAGGGTGAAAGGTGAAAAGTTAAGGGGAACGTGAGGGAACTTCAGTCAGAGCCGTGAGAGTGTGGAACAAGCTGCTAGCACAATTTGTGCATGTGAGCTGGATTTCAATGTTTAAGAGATGTTTGAATATGTAGATGGATGGTCGGGGTATACAGGGCTATGGTCTCAGTGCAGGTCGATGAGACTAAGCAGTTTAAATGGTTCCATATGGTCTGGATGGGCTGAAAGGCCTGTTTGTATGCTGTTCTTTTCTATGACTGATCTGACAAAGGATCTCTGACCTGAAACATCAGCTCACAAACAAGAGGTGACCCCCACCACCCTGAACACCCCAAACCTCCCTTCCCCTTAGACACGACCAACCCCTCTCCAATCCCAACTTTCATCTGTGCTGGGTTTTCACCATGCCCTTTGACCTTCTCTTCTCTGAGGCAGAACATTCTGTCCTCAGTAAGGGCTCCACCTTTGTTCCCCCTGCACTCACACCTCAGTGAGTTCCATGCATGCCACGATGCTGAGCTCTTCTTCTGCCGCCTCCGTCTCCGAGCCTATTTCTTTGGCAAGGACTCCATACCCCACACTGATGACCCCTTCTCCAGTCTTCAACCGTCCTCCTCTTCCTGGACACCCCGCCCTAGTGTTCTGCCTGCTCTGGACCTTTTCATTGCCAACAGCTGATGGGATATTAACCACTCTAGACTTCAACACTCCTCTCTCCTATTCCAACCTCACTCCTTCCAAACGTTCGGCTCTCCACTCCCTCCACACCAATGCTAACCTCACCATCAAACCCACAGATAAAGGGAGATGCTGTACTAATCTGGCATACCGACCTCTACCTTGCTAAGGTCCAGTGTGAATTCTCAGATGCCTCCTCTCACTTACCCCTCGAACAGGACCCCACTAAGGCCATTGTTTCCCACACCATTACCAACCTTATTAACTTTGGGGATCTCCCATCCACCAGCACCAACCTCACAGTTCCTGCACCCCGCACCTCCTGTTTTGACATCCTCCCTAAGATCCACAAACCTGCTTGTCCAGGTAGACCCCTTGTTTCAGCCTGTTCCTGCCCCAGTGAACTCATATCGGCATAACTTGACACTGTTTTATTCTCCTCTCCCCCCCCCCCATTTCAGTCCCTTCCTACCTGCATCAGTGATATCTCACTTATCTCACTTGCTCTGGATCTTTTCAATGATTTCAGTTTTCCAGGCCCCCATGATCTTATTTTTAGTATGGATATCCAGTCCCTAAACACCTCTGTCCCCCACCAGGAAGGCCTCAAAGCTCTTTTTTTCTGGACCCTAGACCTAACCAGTTACCTTCACCACCACTCTCCTCCACCTAGCAAAGCTTGTGCTCGCTCTAAATAATTTCTCCTTTGGCTCCTCCCACTTCCTTCAAACAAAAGGGATAGCCATGGGCACTCGATTGGGTCTGTGCCTGTCTGTTGGCTACATGGAACAGTCTATGTTGCAAGCCTACACTGCACTTTTCCTACGTTACATCGATGCCTGCATTGGTGCTGCTTCCTGCACTCATGCTGAACTCGTCAGCTTCACCCACTTTGCCTCCAACTTCCACCCTGCCCTCGAATTCACCTGGTCTATTTCCAATACCTCCCTTCCCTTTATCGATAACATGATCTCTATCTCTGGAGGCAGCTTATCCAGCGATGTCGATTACAAACCCATGGACTCTCACAGGTACCTGCGCTATACCTGGTACCACCCTGCTACTTGTAAAAATGCCATCCTCTTCTCTCAATTCCTCTGTCTCCACAGTATCTACTCTCAGAATGAGCCTTTTCATCCTAGAACAAAGGGGATGTCTTCATAGAAAGGGGCTTCCCTTCCTCCACCATCAACTTTGACCTCAACCGCATCTCTTCCGTTTCACGCACGTCTGCTCTTACCCCATCCTCCTGCCACCCTACCAGGAAATAGGGTTCCTCTTCTCCTCACCTACCACCCTACCAGCCTCTGCGCTCAGCACATAATTCTCCGAAACTTCTGCCACCTCCAACAGGATCCCACCACCAAGCACATCTTTCCCTCTTGCCCACTGATCTCCCTCCTGGCACTTACCCTTGCAAGCAGAACAAGTGCTACATCTGCCCCTGGACCACCTCCCATTCACCATTCAGGGCCCTAAACAGTCCTTCCGAGTCGTTTACTGCGTTCAGTGTTCCCAGTGGAGCCTCCTGTATATTGGCGAGACCCGGTGTAGAGTGGGAACTTGTTTCACCAAGAATCTACGCTATGTCCTCCAGAACAAGCAGGATCTTCCAGCGGCCACCCATTTTAATTCCACTTCCCAGTCCCATTCCAATATGTCCATCCATGGCCTCCTCCACTGTCGTGATGAGGCCACACTTAGATTGGAGAAACACCTTGGATTCCATTTGGGTAGCTTCCAACCTGATGGCATGAACATCAATTTCTCAAATTTCCGGTAATGCCCCCCACCCCGCTCCCGCCCTTCACTATTTCCCATCCCCTTTTTCCTCTCTCACCTTATCTCCTTGCCCACCCATCGCCTCCCTCTGGTGCTCCTCCCCTCTTTTTCTTACTTCCCTGTCCTTCTGTCTCTTTCACCAATCAACTTCCCAGCTCTTTACTTCATCCCTCTCCCTCCATGTTTCACCTATCATCTGGTGTTTCTCTCTTCCCTCCCCCACCTTTTAAATCTACTTCTTAGCTTTTTTTCTCCAGTCCTACTGAAGGGTTTCGGTCTCTAATGTTGACAGTACTCTTCCATAAATGCTGTTTGGCCTGCTGACTTCCTCCAGCATTTTGTATATGTTGCTGAAACATCAGCTATTTCTCTTACTAGAAAATGTGGCCTGACCAGTTAAGTATTTCCAGCATCTTCTGTTTTTGTTTCTGATGAGCCATATGCTGAACCAGCAGGATTTCTGAGCTATGAGACAGCATTGGATTACTGGCATTAACCTTGCCACTAGAAAACAAATTAATAATATTGTCATTGAGTGAATATGTTGTACACCAAGAAAATGTGTGCAAATTTATCCAATACAAATTAGATTATTTTTCTTCAGATCATTTTGGAATTTAGTAAAAAAAAATTAGTTTTTATTTCAAATACCTCAGAGCTGTAGGATTATACCAGTTTTGCTTTCTAGCTAATTTTTAAAATATATCATTATTGTTAAAAGAGAAGAAAATGATAGAATACTTTCAATTTATCTGGTACTTTTTTATTCTTTTGCTTTCTAAATTTGAAAACAATACATCAAATGGCTGTGCTTCAGCAGCCAATGTAGTGAAATATATTACATTGAATCTACAGTGAAGAAACCAGGCTCATCAATATGTTCTGATGTTTGTGCTCCATATTCAAGATTGTTTAATATAATTTCCAGTACAGTAATGCAAAAGAGATTAATTGTTACTCCGGATCTAATGCAGCACACAAAAAAAACAATAGAATAAAGAGCACAATAACAATAAAAAAGACATAACAAATATAAATACATAACATAGCTTATATACATTGATTGTATGACTATAAAGTAATGTTCGGCACACGAGTGTATGTACATAAGGTGACTGACAGAAGATGATGAAATAGTGGTGGTTGGGGGTGTGGGGGAATGGGTTAATAAGTGGAGGTGTTGATCGGCCTTACTCCTTGGGGAAGATAACTTTTTTAGACTGGTGGTCCTCTCGTGGATGCTACGTAGCCTCCTCCCTAATGGGAGTGGGACAAAGACCATGAACAGGGCGGAAAGGATCCTTCATGATGTTAGTGGCCTTTTTCCGGCACCTTTCAGTATACATGTTCTTGATGGTGATGCTACTGGGCAGTTTTGACTAGCCATGTACAGACTTCCTGACCACTACAGTGCAGTTTCTGTACCATGGCAGTGACGCAGGATGCTCTCTGTTGCACATCTGTAGAACGATGTGAGTATAGATGTGCATAGTCCAGTTCTCTTCAGCTGGCTCAAAGTAGAGGCATTGGTGAGCTTTTCTGATTGTGAAGGATTTTTTTTTAAATATTTATTTTGCAATACAGCATGAGTAGGCTTT
Organism: Mobula birostris; assembly: GCF_030028105.1. Classification (NCBI taxonomy): domain Eukaryota; kingdom Metazoa; phylum Chordata; class Chondrichthyes; order Myliobatiformes; family Myliobatidae; genus Mobula; species Mobula birostris. The sequence goes on along the minus strand of NC_092377.1, from coordinate 82,633,343 downwards.
TCTGGCCCTTCAAGCCACGCTACCCCAAACCCGATTAACCCTAACTTAATCACAGAACAATTTATAATGATCAATTAACCTACCAACTGGTACATCTTAGGACGATGAGAGGAAACTAGAGCACCCAAGGAACACCTATGCATTCCACAGAGAGAATGGCGCCAGAATAGAACTCCGAACTCCAGAATGCCCCTAGTTGTAATATCATCACAATTAACTGCTATGCTACTGTGGCCCATGAGAGGCTGTGCAAGATGTGAACGCCCAGGAATTTGAAACTGCTCGCAGTTTCCACTGCTGTGCTGCCAATGTAAAGAGGGGTGTAAGTGTAGTGAGTTCTGAAGTTGATAACCATCTGCTTTGTCTTGTTGACATTGAAGAGGTTATTTGCCTGGCATCGGGCCTCAAGTTCTTCTACCTCCTCTCTGCAGGTCATGTCATCGTGTTGGTGTTGAGCCCCACCGCTGCCCTGTCATCGGCAAACTTGACAATATGATTGGTCGGGTGTTTGGAAGTGTAATCATGTGTAAGCAATGTACAGCAATAGACCCAGCACCCAGCTCCTGGGGGGCATCTATATTGAGGATGGTGGGGAGGGAGGAGCGATTATGCGTCCTAACTAAATGAGCCTCTTCCTCTTATCCACCCTTCTGTTATACTCTTCAAGCCTTTCTCAGTATTCATCAAAGTTCCTCAAACACCAATTGGACGATGCTTTGTAATAATGTCTCTTCAGTCTCAAATCATGGTGAAGAGCTTAGGTTTGCTTGTCATTTTAATTTTCTGGCTCAATGTCACTTTGGAATCTTTCTCTCTTGTCTCCTGCAGTGTTCTTCTGAAGTTGAACAGAAGGTTGAGGAACAGAACCTGATCTTTTGACAACATTCCAGACTCGTTATTGAGCTCATTAATTTCAAATCACAACCACTGCCCTTGCCACCCTCCAACTGGAGAGCAACTGTTGCCAGTGCTTCTACCTTTGCCAGTACTTCCTTTTATCATACCTTATTGTTTTACACTTTTATCATTTTATCATTTAGTCACTTACACACCTTCCCTTTTTGAGTTTCCATCCCTTCCTAACCCCATCCCTACCTCCATAAAATCAACTACACGCAAACTGTTCATCAACATGAAATATTAACTTAGGTTCCTTCTGCACAGATCATGCTTAATGCACTGAGTATTCTGACATCCAGAAGTACTTTATCTTTATATTCATTATAGATTATTTTTCGCAGAAAACTTGAAATGTAAAGGAACACTATTCTGTAGCTGTCAAAATCTATTTTTAATAGCATAATACATGTTGCATGAATAATTATATAGGTGTTTATATTAATTATATATTAGTGTTTTTGGTAAATAATATTATTCAGTCTCCTTGTTTAAAATAAAGCATTGTTTTTATGTTGTGCATGGTATATTGTACCACCAATGACAATCAAGTCCAATACTATGAAACCCTGGTGTAACGTTTCCTGTAAGATTACATTTTGGTCTGTACCTCAGCTGTTCTGTCCTTCCAGAGGGATATGATTTATTTCATTGCCATATACAGGGCAAAATTCATAGTGTGCAGTGAGTGTTGCACACTATTATGTTGTTGGGTCCTAACTAAATTGTATTAGATTTATAAAGAAATTAATTAATTAATTGATGTCATTTTTGAAGAAAGGCAGGAGAAAGTGAAAACAGGGAACTTCCTGCTTGTTAGCCTAATGTCAGTCATGGGAAAAATACCAGAATCTATAATAGGTTACTGAGGCTAGTTCAAAGTAAATCTATTATCAAAGTGCATATATGTAACCATATACTACCCTGAGCAAGACTGTCCCACTGAAGGTTTTCGGCCCAAAATGTTGACGTCGTGCCAAAGGTTCTCGACTCGAAACGTCATTGTTCTACCAAAGGGTCCTGGCCCGAAACTTCGACTGTACCTTTTTCCGCAGATGCTGCCTGGCCTGCTGAGTTCTTCCAGCAACTTGTGTGTGTTATTACCGTGAGATTCATTTTTGAGCAGACATTTACAGTAAGTACAAAGAAAAACAATAGAATCAATGAAAAACTGAGACGGATCAACAACCAATATGCAAAAGACAACAAATTGTGCAAATACAAAAAAGGAAAAATCAGAATAATAAATAAATAAATACTGAGAACGCGTGTTACAGGGTCCTTGAAAGTGAGTCCATAGGTGGTTGTATCAGTTCAGTTTTGGGGTGAGTGAAGTTATCCCCTGAAGGTTGAGGGGTAATAATTGTTCCTGAGCTTGGTAGAGTGGGACTTGAAGGCGCTGTACTTCCTTCCTGATGACAGCAGCAAGAAAAGAGCATGGTAAATCTGATCACTTGGCTGTCCTGCTCCCTGCATACTGGCAGAAGCTCAAGAGCAAAGTACCAGAAATTAGGACAACAAAGAGGTGGTCGCAGAAGGCAAAAAAGCAGCTACATGGATTTTTTTTGAGTCGGTGGACTGGGCTGTATTCAAGAACTCGTCTGTGGATCTGAATGACTTCACCATGGTTATCGTGGACTTTAATAGAACATCTGTGGATGTGTGTTCTCACAAAGTTATTGAGTCTTCCCCAACCAGAAGCCCTGCATGAACCATGAGATTTGCAATCTGCTGAGGGCAAGACTACAGTCATTCAAATCTGGTGACCAAGAAAGTTATAAGAGGTCCAGGTACGATCTCCCGAAAGTCACCTCATGGGTGAAGTGGCAATTCTGGATGAACTTGAATCAATGAAGGATGCCCGACAGTTGTGGCAGGGCTTGAACATCATTACCTTTTATAAGGTGATATCAGCGATAACAGCGCTTTGCTTCCAGATGAGCTCTGTGCCACCTATGCTCGCTTTGACTGTCAAAACGTAGAGGAATCATCACAAACTCCCACAGCCCCCAATGCTCCTGTGATTTCAGTCTCTGAGCCCAACATGTGAACAGCCTTCAGGAGGGTGAGCACATGAAAAGCATCCGGCCCAGACAGGACATCTGGCCAGGTGCTAAAAGCCTATGTTGATCAACTGGCTAGAGTGTTCACTAATATCCTTAACCTCTTGCTTCAGCAGTCTGAGGTACAAGCAGGCTTCAATTATGCCGGTGCTTTCGAAGAATGTGGTAACCTGCCTCAATGATTCTCGTCCAGTAGTATTTCCCTCCTATATGCTGATTCGGCTGACAACAGTGTTGATAAAAAGAAGCATAAAAGGCATTAAGCTCATCCGGGAGTGAAATCCTGTCACATGCGTCACTTGGTTTTATTTTGTAGGAGGTGATAGCATTCAAGCTGAGTTGCAGCTGTCAAGCATCCTTCTGTGATTCAAGTTTGGTCCGGAATTGCCACTTTGCATGTGAGATGGCTTTCCAGAGTCATAGCTGGACCTCTTATATTTACTTACTCACCAGACCTGCTCGCTACTGATCTGGCCCTCATCAGATTGCGAATCTCTTGGTTCATCCATGGCTTTTGGTTGGGGAAGACTGAATGATTTTGTGGGGATGCACTTGTTCATGACTGACATCTGAAGCCTCTACACAATCACACTACAGTAACAGTTGCCTTATTAAGTTACAACCACCGTGGCGTAATCCTCTGCATTTTTGAACACTGCCCAGTCCACCGACTTGAAGCTATCTCATAGCCACTCGTCTGCCTCCTGTGACCACCTCTTTGATTATTCTTACCTCTGGAGCTTTGTGCTTTAGCCCCTTCTTGTATGCAGGCAGGAGGAGAACCACCAGGTGATAAGGTGTCCCAAAATGTGGTCTAGCAATGGAATGGTAAGCATTCCTAATCATAGTATAAGAGTGATTGAGTGTGTTGGGATCCCTCGTGCTGCAGGTGTTACGAGGATGATAATTGGGCAGAGATTTTTCTTCAAGCGAGCCTGATTGACATCCCTGACAATGATTTGAAAGGCATTAGGATAGGCTGTTTCTTGTTTGCTAATTGCAGCACTCAATACATTGAATGCTTGCCTTTGGCAGTATGCAAACTGCAGTCAGGATCGCGGAGGAGAACTTGCCTGATAAAGCAGATGGCACGAAATCATTAGATGCTTCGGGTCAGGAGAACAAGAGTAATACAAGACCGCTATGTCTGAGCACCATGAAGAGTTTGTCATGAAATGCAGATCCCATACCTCTTGTCTTCCCTGAATCAGCCATCCAGTGGATTGAGAACCCTTCTGTCTGGAGCATTGTATCCGGTATGTCTTAGTATGGATTGAAAGTCAATCAACAGATCAAGAGGTCCTTCACAGGTTGGCAGTTTGTGTCTTGTGGACACAGCCACAACTAGTCATAATCCTTCATAATAATTTGGTTGAGGGGACCAAATATAATGTTTCTAAGTTTGATGATAATAAATCCAAATGGGAATGTGGTTAGTGAAGGGTATGCAAGTTGTCTTCAAGCTAAGTGCGTGAGCAACATGTGGATAGAGTACAATGTGAAAAAATGTGAAAACAACGAAATAAAGCTTTTGCTTTTTTTTTAAAATCATAAGATTGGAGAAGTGTGGATGTTCATTTTTGCTTGAGTCACTGAAAGCTAACGTGCAGGTGCCTGGGGTAACTAGGACTTTATGTGATACGTTTGGTTTTATTGCTAGAGAATTTGAATACAAGAATAATTGTACAGGACTTGGTGAGACCACACATGGAGTATTATCCACAATTTTCATTATCTTTTAAAAAAAGGATATAGTAAAAGGAACAGAACAATGTTTCACTAGACTGGTCTCTGGAATGACAGGTCTGATGTACGAGGAGAGAATGAGTTGTCTAGCCTATATTCTGTAGTCTTATTTAGATATATGGGCTATTGCCTGGCAACATCTACAAGTCGATTTTGTCCATCTAAGAATACAAAATCATTTTGTGGTTACCGTACTTATACAGTATTGAATGACGTTCTTGATGAATTTACAGCCCTTCCTTGCTTTGCTAAAATGGTGCAGATTCAAGATGTCCCACATTCAGTGGCTGGCTTTGATGGGCTTGAAGTTTTGGTAAAGGTTACATAACAGAGTATCATTGCAGAAGTATCAATAGAAGTGGTTGCTAATTTTCTACAGCAAACTCCTCTCCTGGTGTAACTACCAGTCTGAGTTCTTAAGAGACAATGGTGTCTGTCTACAGCAGGGCGGTTATGTGTAAACAGATTTTTTTTCCTCCATGACTGGTTCTCATTTGAATTAAATACTTATGGAAGCTTTATATATGGGTGGCCATGAGTCAGGTGCGCGTATCCCAGGAGTTAAATATATTTTCCTCAAACTGGAAATCTATTCAATAAAGACATTTTTGATCTTTTAGCATCTTAGATCCAGAATGTATATTGTAACCAACAATTGTTGAAATTGTGTATTTTTTTATTGCAGGAGTTGAACTTAATAAAGGAAGATGGTAAGCAATCAAGTTGTACTGGAGTCAAAAGCAGCCCCTAAAAACCTGTTGGAAGAAATGCACAGGCTCCGCATCTTATGCTACTTCTGTGATGTGACAGTGCAGATAGAGCACCAGGGCAACAAAGAAGAGTTTGTTGCTCACAAAGCTGTGTTGGCTGCTGCCAGCAGTTACTTCAAGGAACTATTCCTTAATGAAATGGTGAACACTAAAATTACTATTGTAACTTTGCAAGATATCTATACAGCAGACTTTGCCTCTTTTCTGGATTTTGTTTATACAGCAAAAGTGGAGGTTGAGGCCGAGAGGGTACAAAGAATACAGGAGATTGCAGAGAAATTGAAGTGCAAAGAGCTTGCAGAAGTCTGCAGTCAGGTAAAAGAACAGATTCTTGAGACTGCTTTGATGGACTTGGGCAGTTTGGCTGATTCTCGTGAAGTAGAGGGACATAAAAGCAACAAGCAGCTTAGAGATTCTGTATCCATTCCTTCTCAAAACACATCAACAATGCTTTCTGCAGTGAGGAATTGCAAAGTATCCTCTGGCCAAGACATTTCAGATGAAGAGAAAGCTCATGAGAAAGATTTGAATGCAATACCAGCAACCACCAGAACAAAAAGCTGGGAAAAATCAGATAAGGAAAAGAAAATGGGGAAAACATTAACTGTAAAGGCCAAACGAAGCAGTGGAAGGCTAGCCGGTCGAAAAGTCTTTTTAGAAATTCCCAAAAAGAAATATACTCGTAAATTAAGAGAGCAAGAGAAGGTAAATCAAAATTTGGAAGAATCTGAAAGATTGACTTCTGTGGAAAATAATCAAAACTTTGAAGACCAGGTCAAGAAAGAAACAAGTATAGAAGTTGTCATTGAAAAGTCAGATGATGAAGAGATAATGGAAGGGGAAGATGATGAAGAAGAGGAAGAAGCAGAAAGTGATGATGGAGATATTGAATTGGATGAGGATACCAGAAAGACACCTGATGAGAATGAGAAGAAGAGAAGAGGTGGAAATTTCAAATGTGATAAGTGTGAGAAAGACTTTCAGTATGAGAAAAGCTATTTGAAGCACACTGAGCAAAATCATGGTATTACTCCAGAAATCATTTACCGCTGTGAGACCTGCGACCAGACTTTTGAAAACCGCTGCAACTTAAAAAGTCACCAAAGACGCGTTCATATTGACGAACGTCGCTTCCCATGCTCACTCTGTGGTAAAAAGTTTAAAAGGAAAAAAGATGTGAAGCGCCATAACCTTCAGGTTCATGAGGGTGGTGGAGAGCGCCACTTATGCTTGCAGTGTGGTAAAGGACTGAGTTCCAAAACTGCCTTGAGGCTCCATGAAAGGACACACACTGGAGACAAACCTTATGAATGCACAGTATGCCATGCAAAATTTTCTCAGCCATCTGCACTGAAGGTGCATCTGAGGTAGAAATGTATTATCTAATGACCTCTACCACTTCAGTAATGTAATTGTTTTATTATTTAGATCCATGATGGTGCAGAGGCTGTTCTATTTATCTTTACCTCGTTACAGCAGTATAATTTAACTTAATATTTTAACCAGATTGTGTTCAATCACAAAACTGCAAGATGTTTAGTAAAATTTTGAAGTTGAATAAGTAATCTCCAAATCATAAACAAGTCAACAAAAAAAACAGAAAATACTGACACAGCAGGTCAGGCAGCATCTTAAGAGAAACAAATGGAGTTAACATTTCAGATTAATGACACTCCTGATGAAACGTTATCTTCCTGAGACAACTCTTCTTTATCTCACTAAATATTCTGCCTGACCAGAGCATTAAAAGTATTTTCCTTTCAGATTTATGACCTCTGCAGTCTTTTGCTTTTGTATGAACATGACTGACTTTGCCTTTGATCATGCAGTCTATTTAAAGAGTTATGCTTCTGTATTTTTTATATTCCATAGAATTATCAGTTTGTTACACGTACAGTGAAAAGCTTTTGAAAGCCAATACCAGTTCTGTATCTCAGATTCAAAATTGGCATTGTAAGACAATGATTTGTTGAATACAGATCTGGTAGATTGTCAAACACACTTAAATTCAAGGGTCTGGGAATTGGGGAAGAAAGTTACAGGATCATCAATGATATTACTAAGTGGCAGAGTAAACAGAAGGGGCAAAATAACCTACCTACTTTAATTGTTCTCAAAATGTACTCTATCATACTTTATGCTAGCATTCCACCATTACCAATCTGAAGACATTGGATCTGTGATACAGTATTGCTTGAATGCTTTCTCCAGGGAAGAACAGAAAATAGGAAGTCATATTCACATGCATTTCTACAACATTAGTCTCATAAACTGTCAAAGTGTAAAGGTCTGGATCCTACATTTAAAAGATAGAAAAATAGAGTAAAGCGAAGAGATGGGACTTGAGGATTCTTGGAAGTGGGGAAGTAGAAAAGATGATGACATTTCAGTAGAGAATTTCACAGGATACTGGTGTGGGACCAGTTTTGTCACCTTGTTTTGCCTTGCTTTGTTTAGTTGATGAAACTGGAAGATTTGTTGAACATTTAAGTAATAATAATCATTGGAAAGAAAGATATTGTAATTTCTTTCATTCAGTCATTTCTCCTAAAAGGTATAAGAAGAGGCTGTATTATTCATTTTGAAATGGAGAATTCTACTGAAAGATTTACCACGTATTAGTAGATCTTAGTTACAGTACAAAAAGTAAAAAATTAAATGTATTAAAAGAAAACTAACTGCTGGAGGAACTCAGCAGGTCAGATAACATTTGAGGTAGAGGGATGGTTAACAACTCAGGTTTCATCAGTACTCAGTATCATTCTCTAATGCTTCCTGGCCCTTGGAGTTTCTCTGGGGCAGAGGCTCCGAACCTTTTTTATGCCATGGAGCCTTACCATTAACAGAGGGGTTCATAGACCCCAGGAAACCCTGCTCTTGAGGTTTGTTATTTATTTGCACTTGATTACACATCTGCAGTCTCTTGTGTCAACAAATGTTCCCTAATGTTTGAAGTCCAGAGCAGTAATCACCATGCATTTAGGATTATATAAGTTCTCAAGACTGTACAATTCAGTATAAGTTATTGAATGTCTGATATGTCTGGAATTTTATCTTTAAATATTGCAAATATTTATAGACCACACTGTCTCAAGATTCATTTTTCTTTCTCTATTTTGTGTGAATGTGTGCACTCTTAAGGGTGCATACTGGTGAAAAGCCTTTTGCCTGTGAAGAATGTGGTGCCAGGTTCACACAGAATCATATGTTGATATATCACAAGAGATCTCATACAGGTAATAATTTATTTTACTATTTTTTTTAGAGTTTTGGTGCAAGTCTAGTACAGTCCAATATAGGACATAAATCAAGAATTATGATTAAGCCACACCATCACCAGAACGTTGGATTATGAAACATTATATGAACTTGTGCTCCCTAGAATATAGAAGACTAGAAACTGATTTGATAGGAAGAGAAACTTTGTCCGGTGGTAGAAGGATCAAAGGCAACAAGATGTCAATTTATAATTAGATTGAGTGCATTCAGATGAGAAGTTAGAAGTTCTGCACACAAAGGGTGATAAAAATAGGGAATGTGCTCACACAAAGTGCAATAAATTCTAACTCAATCTTTAGATGAAAAGATGCTTGTTAAAACATTAATATGATATTGGGGAATATGAGGTCAAGGGGAGTGGATATTGATGTTGGATACTGGATATCTTTGATTGGATTGATTGATAGTGCAGGCTTGAGAAGCTGAAAGGCCCACTTCTTGTTTAGTCAATACCGTTCAAAGCCACTGATACTTTATGTAGCTGTACTAGTTTGACTTTATCTTGCAGGTGAAAGACCTTTTATGTGTGAAACATGCGGGAAAAGTTTTGCTTCAAAAGAATATTTAAAACACCACAATAGAATCCACACAGGATCGAAGCCATTTAAATGTGAAATCTGCTTGCGAGCCTTTGCACAGAGAAATTCTCTTCAACAGCACCTTAGAGTTCATACAGGTGTGATATGATTTTGTTTTAATTTTTGTGTTAACAGTCTCTGAAGACTTATTGTTACAGTATTTACTCAAAATGTGATATTAAATCAGAAACTAGATTTTCTAAAGACATAAAATTGAGTATTTGTATTTTAAGTCTTACAACATTAAGAGCAAAGAAATAGCTAAATTTTAGTAATGAGAGTGGAGTGGTTTGTTAATTTTATCTTCCATTCAGGAAATACAATACAATGCATCAAGAGCCTGTACTAGTAAAATTTTATCTTGATCTCATTATTGTTGGGTAAGCAGTCTTCTTCCAGCCCCATCCAAGTAGAAGCATTGTCATGAGCAATTAGGTGAATTCAGCAGCAAGTTAAATATGCCTCACAATTACTTATAATTTAAGGAATAAATATGATACATTTTTGAGTATTTGGCACCCTTATTTACAAAAGATAGGATTGTATATATAGGTGCTCAGATGATAAAGATGTTGGTCCTTTGGGGAAAGAAACAAATACATATATTAAATTTATTTCGAATCCCATGGAGCATGTGGAGACCTTCCAATATCCAGGCGGTCTTTCTTTCTTTCTTTCTTTCTTTCTTTCTTTCTTTCTTTTTTTTTAGGTAGGGGTATGTAACGGAGGGAAGGGGTAAGGGGAGGAGGGAGGGTAATCAAGTTTGAAAATTGAATTTAAAAATTTTTTAAAAAATATGCCTCACAAAATTTTATGTACCAAATTTCATAACTTCTGCCTGCCACCCAGTCAATTAGCTCACTAATTGTGGCCACTATTGAAAAGAACGGGAAATTTGGGTAATATAGTGCCTCACCATAAAAAAATGGTGTATAGAAAAGTGATGGGGTATGGCTAAATAGACTGCTCTTCAAAGAATTGGGGGCTCAAACCTATTTGTTTGTTCAATCACTATAAAGTGTTTTTTTCCCCAGGTGAAAGGCCCTATGGCTGTGATCAGTGTGGCAAACTGTTCACACAGCTGAATGCTCTGCAGCGGCATTATCGGATACATTCAGGGGAGAAACCTTTTATGTGTAGTGCCTGTGGAAGGACTTTTACTGATAAATCCACACTCAGAAGACATGCTTCAGTAAGTATCCAAATGATTCCAAATTGCATGAGGGTTTTTCCCCCATTAGGCACTATTTGCAAATATACACCTTCCTGTTTCAGGAATAACATGAACTACCAATGATATTAAGGTTTAAATGGAAATAAAATCGATTCTTGCTTACCTGAATTTACATGCTCCCATTTCCTAACAAAGCTCTAACTCAACAGTTTTACGATTTTAACAAACTTAATTTGTGATCCCTCTAGAAATTCTTATAACAGTGTATATTTATAAACGTTCCCTATACAAATGTAGGACAACATTTGTAACAGGAGATTGTGAGGTGATCAGGTAGAGGTATTTAAAATGATAAATGATAAAGACAGTAGATAGATGGAATTTGCGGAAGATTAGAACTAGCTTCATTTAAAAGATGTTTGGAAAAGTACACTGATTGGAAATGTTTGCAGGCAAGTAGGTTCCCCCTGCCCACCCTGTATAAATGCATTATTCACTTCATGTTGAGGAAACCATACTTTAAACTTGACCTTATTCTTAACAGGTCCACGACAAGACTGCACCGTGGCAGTCCTTCGTCGTCACTTTGGACGAAGGTTCCAAAAAGGGACATGTTCGAAGTACAGACCTCCAAGCATTTGTTGATTGTGAGCAAGTTTCCCCTTCTCATGTACAAGACAACTCAACATCTTGTACAGAGTTGATAAGTGATCAAAATGCTGTATCACTCCACGGAAACATCTCCAGTGGACATGAACATGACAATTCGGGATCATCAGATTGGAGGGCAGCTGATCTGCCTTCCATCACAATGGTAACTCAAGGAACCTCCATGGCAGCCACATTTAATGAGCTTGCAATGCTTCATGCACCAACAGATTCAGTACAGCCTCACCTACATACCTTGGCTAATGTTGAACAGTTAGGTGCAGCAAATTCACAAAGTCTGGTCATTGACAACAATGCATTGGAGAAAAGTGGGACTACCAACACCAGCATTGTGACAACAATTTCAGTACCTGCCTGCTTAGCTATGACTAGTCACATGAATAACATGTTAACACATGCAACAAGGGTTGGACAAATGCCAAGTGGAACTCCTGTCGCTATATCTGCTGGCTCTCCACAGTTAACTGTTATGCAGAGTGTTAATCTGCCAGTGTTGCAAAGTACTGTAAATGGAGTGACCAATATTCAGATGTAAGGTATTAAACAGATCTGCTGTTTCCATCATCATAGATCCGTGGACTGAATTTTAATCTAGATTTTGAAAAGGACAAACAACAATAAATTGTCACATTTTGATTATCTGTGAAATGCCTGTAATTTTTGCTCGTTGACTGTATTCTTGGTGAACTGGAGCATCAACAGCACTATTTTTTTTACAATTCCCTTTAAGGCTCAGAAGTTGCAATTTTTGTGCTTCCACTTTTTCTGATACTGTGTGATGAGGGTGCATTGTAATGAATTTAGATTTTTTTTAAATCAAGTAAGTTATAGTAACTAAAGCAACACACACAAAATGCTGGAGGAACTCAGCATGTTAGGACCTAATGAAGGTTCTCAGCTCGAAACGTTAACTGTTTACTCTTTTCCATGGATGCTGCCTGACCTGTTGAATTCCTCCAGCATTGTTGCTTTGGATTTCCAGTATTTGCAGATTTTCTCATGTTTGTAGTTATAGTAACTAGTTAGTTTATTAGTTTTAAAGCATCAGATGATCATTTACTTGTGATTTAAGTCCTTCAGAAATCATGTAATGGTAATTTTGGATTGTTCCTCAGACATTTTTGGGGAAGAATGGCATTAATGTATTTCACACAGTAGATTATTATTTGATACTCATTTTTGCAAAGTGGGGATGTTTAGGTTTTTGACAGCAAGCAATATGAATGTTTTTTGAAGACCATAGCATCTCAGACCCAATAGCCTTACAATATGGGTGTGTTTTCTGAAAATCCCAGATTTGCCACTGTGGAATTGCACATGCCTTTTAATGCTGTGTAATAGTTGAGAACTTTTGGGGAAAAAGTGGTTATTGTTCATTTATGTTTTTATCAATAATGTCAAAATACTAAACATGGTCTTAATAAATTGAACATATTTATAACTTTGCAGATTGGCACTAACGTTCTGAAGCTATTGAAGTGTTCAAAATCATGATTAAGATGTACAGTATATTAAGTAATTTTGAATGTATTAGCATATAGGAAATGTGTGTTAGGAGAAATTTATGAATCTGTATTTAACTTTAATCCATGGTTTCACTGTGCACAAATACCCTTGCAGAGGGTTGCAAATCAAAATTGTATTTGTCTTTTTAAACACTTTACAAACTATCCAGAATGCTGCTCTTGTTGTATTTGTGTATGCTAACTTATCAAGCATAAAATGTTCTTAATATTTCATGGGACCCTATGTTCTGCCTCAGATTGTAAATACCAAATTTTTCCTGTCATCAATGGAAAAAAATCAAATTTGTCCTGCCTTTAAACAAACATTTTTACTCATTTAAATCTTATTAGAAACTGTCAGTCTAGTTTAGTATTTACAAAACACTGACCTCCCCATCTGCTTACCTAATTCATGCAGTGGTTCCAAGGGCTTATACAGAAGAACTGTATTCTTTCTTGTCACGCCATGATCCAATTATATAAATTTGTAAATACAAGTGAAAGGGTAATTGACTCAGAGCTGGTTTGTGTTTTGCAAAAACAATAAATTTTGCAATACATGCCAATAAACTTGGGTCACTTCAGGTCAATAATTTATACAGCTATGAACAATACTACAACAATCCAACAAGCAAAGTTTAAAACTAACCTGTTTTGTCATTCTCTGCCTCTGGAACTAAAGGTATACAGTATTTTTTTCTTCTACATATTAAGGCAGTATTGAAACAAATTAATTAATCTAATTAAAATGCATCACATTTACAAAAGTTAAGAGTCCATCTTGTAGAAGCTTGCCATTATTGTCATTCTTAATTTCTAGTATGCCTTCTCTTCTGTTGACATTATGTAACAAAAAATATGTAATCCATCTGCCAAGCTTCTGTATCAATCCTGAGCAGTTACATGATCTCCTCACCCACTATTCTTTCTCATCTCTTTCTTTACATGATCTTTAGTATTATTTGTCTCCCTTTCATGATTTGCTTTTAATTTCTTTACCCTGTCTGGTTGCGAATGATTTGCAAACTGAAGTTAAACCACATTGTTGTTATATTGAGAGTTTATTCCCAAACAAACCATCAGCTGTGTAGATCTTCAATATTATGGACCATAAGGCAGAGGAGCAGAATTAGGCCCCATCAAGTCTTCTCCAGCATTCCATCATGGCTGATTTATTAGCGCTCTCAACCCCATTCTCCTGTCTTCTCCCCATAACCTTTAACACCCTTACTAATCAAGAACCTATCAACCTCTGTTTTTAATATACCTAATGAGAAGTGACATGGCCTAGACAGCCATCTGTGGCAATGAATTCCACATTATCTCCCTTCATTAAGTAATTGTTTCTAATACTCTATTTTAATTCTAACTACTTTGTCTATCGGACCTGCTACTCATTGATGGATCCCAAATGCTTTCAATCTTTCTCTCTTTACCTTGTTTCTTCCTTGAAGCAAAGTGCATTTTGTGTAAACATCAGCTTTTAAAAAGCTCTAAACAATTTGTTTTTAAAATGTTTGAGTCAGGGATGGTGACATCACCTTATATTCCCAAGTCCCAATGATTGCTGTGATTGAGGGTGTTTGGCCTACTTCAGGACACTACAGTTGAAAGTGCCTTCCACAGAAATTAAATTGGGGTGCCACGGTAACATTGCAGTTAGCGTGACACTATTACAGCTTGGAGCGTTGGAGTTAAGAGTTCAACTTCGACATCCTCTGTAAGCAATCTTGTACGTTCCTTCCTCCTGTGCATGGGTTTCTTCTGGGTGCTCTAGTTTCCTCCTATAGTCCAAAGCCATACTGGTTAGTAGGTTAATTGGTCATTGTAAATTGTCCCTTGATTAGGCTAGTGTTAAATCGATGGGTTGCTGGGCAGTGCAGCTCAAAGGGCCTTTTCTGCACTATCTGAATAAAAAAATCAAAAATAAATAAAATGTAACCCATTCGTATGTCATTAAAAAGAATCTTCATTCTCCTTTCCTCAGACAAGTTACAGAATCATCTACATAAGGTTATGGGAGCAGCTAGAGCAATAGATAATGATCCAGCACTAAATTGGTCTGTGCAGGCCAGAAGGAACAAAGCATCAAGATTTCAGCCAATCTTATTATTGTAATAGACAGGAATTTAACTCCTGCTACCTACAGCAAATATGTTTATGGTGTATCATGTCCTGTAGTATTGAGCATGGTGAATTACAGTAACTAGGTTCCTTTAAGAACACTAGCTAAGGCAATCTGTAAAGTACATGGGGTGACAGTGTATACTTCTAGTATATTAAAATTATGAAGATTGTATCCTTGCATCCTTCTCATCATTTTAGAATTAATAATAGTCTGAAGTATTTGCCTATTTTATTTATATATATTATATATATTGTACATACAAACCAAATTTGAATATCAATGTGTTATCAGATGTATCGAAGAATCTGAAATCTTTGAGTTTTTTTTTGTTGTGCTACCAAAATGCTCAATTATTTATTCTCCATTGACTACCGCACAACGAAGGGAGAGAGTATATTTGTACAAAAGTAAAGCCTACACATCTTAAATAAAAAGTGAATTCAAGATAAGTTAATGCAACTATTTAAGTTGCACCATGTTTTAGACCAGATGTTTTTAAAACCTCATTTGTCACACTTTTAGCTGGAGCAGTTCATCGATATAAAACTGTCCCATTCACCTTTTGCCCTGTTATGGTGCGTAATTTGTATCATTTGCTTGTAATTCTAGATGAAACAGATTTGAAGTCATTATTCCTAATTAGTTTAGGCATTGGCGGCCAATATTTTCACCCAGGAATGTAATTTATCTTAGAAAACATCACATTTGACCATAAGATATTGGAGCAGAATTAGGCCATTCGACCTGTCAAGTCTGCTCCATCACTTCATCACTTCATCAAAGCTGATCCATTTCCCTCTCAATCCCATTCTCCTGCTTTCTCCCCTGACTTTCATACAAAAAGCAACACAACTAAGATGTACAATCTTACTATAAATATCACTGGCATGAACTAGTGACAATGTTGTGCTGTTTGTATGGCATCTTTAATATAGCAAAGGTTTTCTAATACACTGTATATTTAATCAAACATCTGAGCCATATAAAGCTGTACTGCATAGGTAGATCAGAGGTAATTTTAAGGAGTGCGTTTTGGGGTAGAGATTAGAAAGGAAATGATCAAGATTAGGATAGTTATAGTTGCAGGCTTGTACCTAATGATGAAGTGATTGGTAGTGAATTTTGGAAAGAGCCAATAATATAGGGGGTTGAAGGGCCCACCTAGATAATGAAGGGAAAACTGGGATGGAAGTAGTTTTCAAAGACTAAAATCATGGACTTTTGTTCAGGAGTAATGTAGCAGAGATGAACATGGAAGTAGTTATAAGAAATACTGTTAACAATATCAATTAGGGACCAAGAAAGGAACTTGGTTAGCAGTTTAGTGGGAATCAGGTTAGGCAATTGACAGGGCAGTCAGAAACGACTGATTGTTTAAATCCTAGTGCAAGTACTACATGGGGTGGGGGAGGAGAGGGGGTTAAACTAGAGTGGCAGAGGGCTGGGGATAAGAGTGCCAGAACAAATACTGGAGAAGTTGTGGAGACAGAAGTTGATAAGACCTCAGCCAAACTCAGGTACAAAAGGTTCAGCATGGTGTAACTAATGTCCTGCCTGAAATGTGTATGTTTCAATGCAAGAAGTATTGTAGGAAAGACAGATGAGCTCAAGGCATGGATCAACACATGGAATATGATAATGTAGCCATTAGAGAGACAGTTGCAGGAGTAGCAGCTCAATGATTTAGATGTGATAGTGTGAGATTTATTAAAGGAGGAGAGGAGGCATTACTAGTCAGGGAAAATGTCATGGCAGTGCTCAGTCAAGACAGACTGGAGAGCTTGTCTAGTGAGGCTTTATGGGTAGAACTAAGGAATAAGAAAGGTATGACCACGTTAATGGGATTTAGAGGAGCAATTTTGTAGAGAGACCGCAGGCTGTTGCAAGAGGCAAAAGGTTTCGATAGTCGGTGATCTTGCCACATATTTACTGGAACTCCCATGCTGTAAAAGAGCTGGATGGGAAAGTTTGTGAAATGTGTTTAGGAAAGTTTCCTTATTCAGTACATGGAAGTTCCAACTAAAGAGAGTGACAGAAGTTGTGATGAGGAACACTTTGCATCTAATGATCATAATGCCATTAGTTTCAAGGTAATTATGGAAAAGGATAGTTCTGGATAGCATTCGGACTAGGCAGAAAATGGTTCGGCACAGCCAAGAAGGGCCAAAAGGACTGTTTCTGTGCTGTAGTTTCTATGGTTCTATGGTGGTCCTTGGGTTGAGGTTCTAAATTGGAGGCAGACCAATTTTGATGGTGTCATAAAGGATCTGGCAAGTGTGGATTGGGACAAAATTGTTTTCTGGCAAAGGCGTACTTGAAAGTCGGAGGTTTTAAAACGTAAATTTTTGAGAGCAGTGTTTGTACGTTCCTGTCAGATAACAGGTTTAGGGAACCTTGGTTTTCAAGGGATTTTGAAGCCCCGGTTAAGAAAAAAAAGTGAGGGGCATAGCAAGCACAGGCAAGTAGGAACAAATGAGGTACTTGAGGAGTATAAGAAATGCAAGAGAACCCTTAAGAAGAGAATCAGGAGGGCTAAGGGAGGTTACTCTCGCAGACAAGGTGAAGGAGAATCCTGAAGTCTTTTACAGATATATTGTCAAAATGATAGCGAGAGACAAACTTGTTCCACTTGAAGATCAGTGTGGCCATTTATGTATGGGGCTGAAAGAGATCTTAAGAGGATCTTTTGCATCCTTATTTACTCAGCAGAAGGACATAGAATCTATAGAACTGAGGTAAAACAGCAGTGAGGTCATGGACAATATATGGATTATAGAGTAGGAAGTGTTTGTTGTCTTGAGACAGAGTGGACAAGGTATTCCCTTGACCTTGTGGGAGGTTAGTGTAAAAATTGCAGAGGCTTTAACAGAGGAATTTAAAGCATCCTTAGCCACCAGTGAGGTGCGATATGATGAGAGAATAGCTAATGTTGTTCCATTGTTTAGGAAAGAATCTACGAATAAACCAGGAAATTATAAGCCAGTGAGCCTGACATCAGTGGTGGGAAAGTTATTGGAAGGTATCCTAAGACTGGTTATATGAGTACTTGGATAGGCAGGGACTGATTAAGGATCGTCAGCATGGCTTTGTGCATGTTAAATCATGTCTAACCAATTTTATAGAGTTTTTCTGAGGAAGTTACCAGGAAAGCTGGTGAAGGCAAGGTGGTGGATGTTGTCCACCTGAACTTTAACAAAGTCTTTGACAAGATCCAATTGCTCAGCATTCAAGATGAGGTAGTAAATTCGACAGACATGGGCTTTGCAGAAGAAGCCAATGAGTGTCCATAAGATTGTTGCCTGTCTGACTGGGGGGCTGTGACCAGTGGTGTGCTGTAGGGATTGGTGCTAGCTCTATTGTTAATTGTCATCTATATCAATGATCTGGATGATAATATGGTTAACTGGATCAGCAAATTTATGGATGACACCAAGACTGAGGGGGTGTAGTGGACAGCAAGGAAGGCTATCATGGTTTGCAGTGGGGTTTGGACCAGCTGGAAAAATGGGCTGAAAAATGACAGATGGAATTTAATGCAGAGAAGTGCTAGGTGTTGCACTTTGGGAAGACCAACCAAGGTAGGTCTTATACAGTGAGCAGTAGGATACCAAGGAATGCAGCTGAAAAAAAAGATCTGGGAATACAGATCCATATTCATTGAATGTAGCATCACAGGCAGATAGGGTTATAAAGAAAGCTTTTGGCACATTGGCCTTAAGTAATGCATTGAGTACAGGAGTTGGGATGTTATGTTGAAATTGTATGAGATGTTGGTGAGGCCTAATTGGGGTATTGTATGCAATTTTGGTCACTTACCTACAGGAAAGATATAAATAACATTGAAAGAGTGCATGGAAAATTTACAAGGCCGTTGCCAGGACTTGAGGACCTGAGTTATCGGGAAACATTGATTAGCTTTACTCCCGAGAATGTAGAAGATTGAGAGAGATTTGAAAGAGGTATACAAAATTATGAGGGGTATAGACAGAGTAAGTACAAACAGGCCTTTTCTACTGAGGTTGGGTGAGACTACAACTAGAGGTCATGGGTTAAGGGAGAAGGCTGAGATGTTTAAGGGGAACATGAGGGGGGTCATGAGAGTGTGGACCAAGCTGCCAGTGCAAGTGGTGGCTGTGGGATCTATTTCAATATTGAAGAGGTATTTGGATAGGTAAATGCATGGGAGGGATATGGATGGCTATGATTTTGGTGCAGGTTGATGGGACTAGGTAGATTAATGGTTCGGCACAGACTAAATGGGCCAAAGGGCCTGATTCTGTGCTGTAGTGTTCTATGACTATTCTCGGCAACCTTGTCTGGACCCTCTCCAATGCCACCACATCCTTTCTTTGATTAAGGGCTCAGAACAGCTCACAATATTCCAAATGTGGTCTGACCGAAGCCTATAAAGCCTCAGCATTACATATTTGCTTTTATATTCTAGTCCTCTCAAAATGAATGCTAACATCGCATTTGCCTTCCTTACCACCAACTCAACCTGCAAGTTACATTTTAGCACATGCTGCACCAGGACACCCAAGTCCCTTTATACCTCTGATTTCTGAATTTACTCCCTGCCTAGGAAATTGTCTATGCCATTATACCTTTTATCAAAGGGCATGACCATACATTTCCCTACACAGTATTCCATATGCCACCTCTTCGTCAATTCTCCCAATCTGTCCAAGTCCTTCTGCAGTCTCCCTGTCTCCTCAACACTGCCTGTCCCTCCACCGATCTTTATATCATCTGCAAACTTGGCCACAAAGCCAGCATTTCCATCATCCAGATCACAATGTGAAAAGTGGTCCCCAAACCAACGTCTGTGGAACACCACTAGTCACCGGCAGCCAACCAGAAAAGGTTCCTTTGTTCCCGCTCTTTACCTCCCGCCAGTCAACAAGCCTTCTGCCATGCTAGTATCTTTCCTGTAATACCATGGACATTTATCTTGTTTAGCAGCCTCATATGCGGCACTTTGTCAAGGGCCTTCTGAAAATCCAAGTGAACAAGATCCACTTGTTCTCTTTTGTCTACACTGCCTGTTATTTGCTCAGAGAATTCCAACTGATTCATCAAATAAAATTTCCCCATAAGGAAACCATACTGACTTCGGCCTATTTTATCCTATGCCTCCAAGAAGCCCAAAATCTCATCCTCACTAACAGACTCTTACATCTTGCAAACCACTGGAGTCAGGCTAACTGACCTATAATGTTCTGCCTTTTCCCTCCCTCTCTTCTTAAATATCTATTTGATATCATATGCAACCTTGGCCATAATACCATCAGTTTCTTCATCTCGATCGTTAACATATTACAACACTGACTTCTGCAAAATCTCCACTCTTCACTGGCAGCCATCCTGAAAAGGATCCATTTAACCCCAACAGGAAACACAAGGCACGAGCATTGAATTACATATTTACAATACTGGCAAGTTCCATTTCATTACTATTAGTTAACAGTGAAACAAAGATGATAGTGATCAAGAAATACATATTAATGAAAGAGAAGTGGAGGGCTATGTGGGGGGGGGGGGTCGGGAGGAGTAAGAATTAAATTAATCTTAGAGTAGAACAAAAGGACCAGACAGAACTCTAGCTTGTGGAATTGCCCACTGTTGAGGGCTTTTACCTGAATGTAGGTTTTTTTTTAATTTATTTTTTGCTCAGCATAATTTATTTTTTGCTTTCAATTTCCAGGTACATTTACATTTCTTCCCCTCACAGATATCAGCTATCAGAACACTTCCATCAAAGTACAGACATCATCACTACATCCTATACAAAAGCCCTTATTAGTATAGCAGACAGATTTACATCTACATATTGTAGAAAAGGTTGCCAAGTTTTATTAAAACTATTTGTTTTTGAGTGTACCATACATGTTAAAAAGTCCAAAGGAAGGTATTCCATGATAAATTTACGCCAACCAGAAGTCCAGAGGTGTTATCGGATATCCAACAAAGTAAAATGTTCTTCCTCACACAAAAAGTCAGGATATTAAAAAGTTTTTTCTGATGTGCATTAATAATACGACTGCTGGGTAGGCCTAAGAGAAAAGACACTGGGTCCAGTTCAAGCTCCATCTTCAGAATCTTTTCCATTTCACCCAAAATATCACCCCAGTATACCTGAAGTTTGGGACAAGTCCAAAAACAATGGGTGAGAGTCCCAGCATTTCCTTTACATTTAGAACACATTGGAGAAACCCCCATCTTAAATTTCAAGAGACGATCTGGAGTCAGATGGGCTCTATGCAGAATTTTGAGTTACAATGCATTAGTTCTATTACAAACTGAAATTTTCTTTGCATTATCACAGAAGTCTTCCCATGTTTCAGCTGTAATTTTTACTCCCAGCTCTCCCTCCCTTGGGTGTGACAACTCTTCACCTTCAGACTACTGAAGACTGTAGAATCCTGAGTTAAGGTGAGTGGCCTTTTCCACTACCGTTATTGCCATGGTGATGCTCAGCAGGATTGGATGGAGTACATGGAGGTAGAAGACCTCATCATATTTGGGGTACTGACTTCCCTGAACTTTGTGCAGCACAACAGGCGCGTCAGCTTTTTGACTTTACTCTGCCGAAGCTGAAGTGATCAAGATTAATACACTTCACGTAGAAGTCCGTCTGAGTTATGAGAAAGCTAGGTTCTGCAGGGGAACTTGGATCATGCGCAGAGCCAAACACAGTCTGCACTTCTGAGAAAATCCAGCAACTCTAACAGAGCCACACTGTCTTCTCTGAAGGAAAAGTAGAACATAGAACAGAGAAATTTACAGCACATTACAGGCCCTTCAGCCCACAAGGTTGTGCTGACTATGTAGAGACTGCCTAGAATTTCCCTACCACATAGCCCTCTATTTTCCTAAGCTCCATGTATCTATCTAAGAAGCTCTTAAAAGACCCTATTGTATATGCTTCCACCACCACCACTGGCAGTGCATTCCACGCACCCAGCACCTTCTGTGTGAAAAACTTACCCCTGACATCCCCTCGGTACCTATTTCCAAGCACATTAAAACTATGTCCTCTCGTGTTAGCCATTTCAGCCCTGAGAAAAAGCCTCCGGCTATCCACACGGTCACAATTAATGCCCCTCATCATCTTATACACCTCGATCAGGTTACCTCTCATCCTCCGTCACTCCAAGGAGAAAAGGCCAAGTATACTTTACCTATTCTCATAAGGTACGCCCTCCAATCCAGGCAACATCCTTGTACATCTCCTCTGCACTCTCCACATCCACCCTGTAGTGAAGTGACCAGAACTGAACAGTCTTATATAGCTGTAACATTACATCACGGCTCTTGAACTCAATCCCATGGTTGATGAAGGCCAACGCACCATATGCCTCCTTAACAACACTGTCAACCTGCACAGCAGCTTTGAATGTCCTATGGACAAAGACCCCAAGATCCATCTGCTCCTCCACACTGCCAAGAGTCTTACCATTTATATTATATTCTGTCTTCAAATTTGACCTACCGAAATGAACCACTTCACACTTACCTGGGTTGATGTCCGTCTGCCACTTCTCAGTCCAGTTCTGCATCCTATCGATGTCCTGCTGTAACCTCTGACAATCCTCCAGACTATCCACAACACCCCAAACTATTGAAAAATAGCAGACCTTTCTTCAACTAGAGGTCATCAATGATGACCTTTCAAGTGATCTGTACACTGACACAGGGCATGGAGCAGCTACAGACATGCAGAGTAGTTCTCAGGCTTGGAGGCAGAGTGATCAGGACTTGACCCCCACAGGAGACTAATGAATATGCACAGCTCAAGCTCCACCTGCTGAAAGATGCACATCTCAACGACTGCCTAAGCCTATGGACATGGCTTGTTGGGCATCAAGATGAGAACATACCCACCCGTGTGTACTCCATGGGAATAGGGGTTCTGAATATAACCACGTGCCTTTCTGAGTTTTCCGAACTTTCTTTCACTGCCTGCAATGACCGAAAAATTCCTGTCAAAGTTCTGAGCACAGTAAGCAGTTTTAAACTGAGCTCAGAGATGTCCATAATGATTGAGCACCATGCAAGCAGAGTTTACAGAAGGTCAAACTTTCAGCCTTACTTTTCCATTGTAACAAGGGTGACCTTTTACACAGCAGTTCAGTCAAGCTCGGCATGAATCTTTGTGGAAGACAGCTTCATTGGGTCTACCTCTTTCAATGCTGACATTTGGTCTTGTGCAATGTTACATTAGTTACACATGACTGACAGTGAAAATGCCTCAGTTGTACTACTGTGCATTTGACTAAGTGCCCAATTGAATATTCAGAGTGAAAAAGAGTCACACTTTTGCTCCAGTCTGCAACATGCCTTTCTTCCACTTCATTTTGTCAGTGATGAAGGGAAAGAATCAATGCTCAGCTGCTTATCTTAATTTTGTTTTATTTGCAGGTACAGCACAGTACCAGGCCCCTCTAACCAATGAGCCCATGCCACTGATATAACCCCATGTGAACAATTAACCTGCATATCGTTAGAATGTAGGAGATAAGTGAGGCACCCAGAAGAAACCCATACGGTCACAGGGAGAACATTACACGCAGTGGGGGGAATTGAACTCTAGTCACTGGCACTGCAATGCCCTTACACTAATAACTATGCTACCATGTCACCCCACCCCCCAAAAAACAGATTCAGGAAAGATATTAGATAGAAGTGGAATGGAAAATCAGAGGAGAAAAAGGAGTGAGCATTTTCATCAGTCATCAGTCTGACATCTCTAGAAGACTTGAGCCATATGGAATCAGTCAAGGGTTTGTATTGGCTTATTATTTTGCAAATATGAGACAAGAGGATACTCTTACAGCTGTAGGATTGTTGGAATTGTAGAGTAAAGGTACACTTGAAATAAATAAATAAAGGTACACTTTATTTGAACTCTGTATAAATAAAAGACCAAGAATTGGCCTTAAAGATATGCTGTAAGAGATTAAAATGAAGAAATGAAGCCTTGATAATACTTTGAATGTTTTATTTTCATTGAGAAATTTAGGTCATCTCAGCAACAGACCAATTACTGCTTCTGCCCAGAAGCACCAGATTTGCAAATAAGACTAAACATCACAAATAGATTGTCCTGATGCATTAGATCTTAAACCGATTTATAATATGTAGATCTGATAACATTGTTCATATGGCCTCGTAACATGCTGAATGTGAACAGTTACACTCGGACAACGCTTCAGAACACAACACAACACATTGGAACAGGCATACAATCCACCAACTTAGTGGCAAAAGCTTAACACCATAACAGATAATATGCTGGAATAAATACCTAGTCAATTGACAAAATTGTCTCTGGTCACCTGACAACAAAAAAGAAACACAATTTAAAACAAGGGTGTTAAGAATTAAGTAATGTTAAGTAACCTTTTTATACTAGAGCCAGTCTTTAGTATGGTTCTTTTCCTTTTAATTCCTTTCCTACTCCAACTCAAGACTTTCATTCCTACACTAAAGATTATGAATCGCTGTATGGCATATAGAGACTAAAAGGTGCATACCCCAAAGTTGTCACAATTTATCAACAATTATTCTATTAAAGACAAATATAGTTTTTTGCAGAAGCTCAATGAAAAAGGCTTTCAGATATGTCTGCACTGAATTCCCTTTCCGAAAAGATCTGCCGATCACGGCACCAGATCTTGGAAGGGAAGGGAAAGCTCGATATATATTACAAGGCATCTCCATGCATGACTGTTTACATATTGGACCAAATTGCAGTGCATTACCAGTAATAGGTAAATACATTTATCTTAGTACTGTATGGGATGAAGGAGAGTAGGTTCCCATTTAAGGGACTCTGTTCTCCAATGCCCAACAACAAATATTGTAATCAGGCTCCTAAACCACCTCTTCAAAACATGTGCGGGAACTTTATGAGCTTGAAAGCCAATTGCCAAAACCTCCCGCTGAAGCAGGTTGGGGCCATTTAGCAATGTAACTGCACAGACGTATTTCAGGAATGCAATGGAAGATAGTTAAATTACTTCATCCTCACTAGAGTGCCCGTATGCTTATTTGCAATGTAACGTTGATTATGCAACATCAGCATTTGTGAACCTGCAAAGGTACATTTGTCTCCATTAGTTTCCCAAAGCAAAGTATTTTTCTTCATTATTATCATTTGAATATAAAAGTTCTGGTATGAATAACTAGACATTACAGTAAATCTGTAATAGTAGTTAAGAATCAAACTTAATGATTTTAACAATGGATTTGACATAATTTCATAAATGTTTGAAGAATTAGTTCAAGTGAGCATTTCTCTACTTGGTAAAGTGCAGTTTTACAATGTTCCAAACATCAATTCCAGACTATGAATAGATTTAGAAAAAGCAGCACCCAAAACTTACACTAACTTCTGCATTCACAACAAAATCCAGTATTATACTAAATTCTATTACTCTATCCAATAGTTAAAAATAACTAATTCTTTTCATTTTATTCTTAGGTTAAACAGCTGAGGATTTCATTTTTAAAAATATCGCATTTCAAAACACTTAGAACAGAACACAGAACATCACCAAATGGAATAGCTGAATAGATGGTGAAAAGCACAAGTAATATAGACAGCAATTCAGACCCAGCTAGCATTAATGCAAGGACTTGGCTGCAATTTTCACTGTGAAAGTATAGAAATCTTCATAACCCAAACTAAACAGCTTTGTGTTCATTTGTCAGGATATAGCACTTTTACATTTGCAAAGTAAAAGAACATTATTCATGCAGGGTGCATCCACTATCACTTAATGCCCACAGTGGGTCTATAGATTTAAAAAAAATGTTTCGGGCCCAATCCCAATGATACAGCTTCACAATAATGTGAAATAAAATATACTTTGTCACATAAAATGTAGTCCTTTGCTTATTTAAAATGAGAATAGTACTCCCATAGAAAACAGCTAGTCCACCGTAATACTGAGCGTTAAAATGGTAACGAAACTCTAACCCGTATTTATACCTTAAGATACTATAAGCTCCCCCAATACAGGGACCCAATATTAAAAGTGCCTGGCTTATAAAGATTGTATGTGGGATGGAATGTATTTATTTTGTGAAGTATATAATCTGGAGCCAGACACCTAAACACATTTGCACAACCTTCTACTCTCTAATCTCAGTTCTTCAGTTTGTTAACTCTATCTGTCCACTAAGAGAAATGAAACTGCCAACACTGCTTACTTCCATCTGTGGAAAGCAGTACTTGACCAATGGCATCAATGCTTTTCAATTACTTACACCAGAGCACCATAATTTTCCCAAGTACTAGCAGAGCCAACTGAATAGACTGCTTATGGTGATAAATGTGTTTGCAGTTGAAAGCTTGCCTGGAACAATCTGTACAGTCAGACTGTTATAAATTTAGACATATACACAAGTGCACAGAAGACAGAGACATGGAAAATTAGCATTAGCCTTTCACAAAATATTGAATTCTGAATTTACAAAAAGAAACTTTCATATAAAATACTTAGCATATCCATGTAGTTGCAATCCTTTCAGATACAGTAAATTGGAAAAGGTTCTATCTTATCAATTATGCAATGTAAACAGACGAAGCCTGTGGCTGCCACTATATTACATAACCAGTGCATAAACAAGCCTTTTCCATTATGTCGATGAACCACCTAGCTAACAAAAAGAAAATTTGCAAACACAAAATAATCAAATAAAAACACTCTTTTTAAGAAACATCCTTGACCAGAGAAGTCTTAAAATGAACCACCAATCACTTAAAAACCAATAACCTATTCTAAATGTCAGAGAGACCTTATTCAAATCACAACTGTAAATGAAATGACAATTTTTTAAAATATATAGTGAAACAATCACATTGCCCTTTTGTTTTACTAGATCTTTATAGTCAGCTGCAAAGGACAATGAAAAAATGGTATTCAAATCAACATCTACAATACCTCCTCAGTAAAATAAAGGAAAGATTAAATTATATTTTGCTTTCTGAACACAATGCCATTAAAAGTTATTATTTTAAAAATTAGAGGTGTGGCATTTGTTGGACTTACACCAACTAACGGTTTATTCAGGGTACATGTATTTCAGACCCTTCTGTTCTTGCACATTTCCTCACAATCCTTTGCTGCATTATTGAAGTACTACCCAATAGACTTGTATTAACAGAAGAATTTTAACTTCACTAACATTCAGAACAGTTTTCAAGCAAAATGTTGAGTTTTTTTTTACCATGCCCTTTGTAGCACTGATGTTTATGGCTAGGACCAGTTCCCATGTTGGGCATTATTCAATAAGTGAGCACAAGAATATATTTTTAACTTACAATAACTGGCAGATTACACAAAGAAAACAAAACCTAATTATAAACATTGAAACAGGTATAACCAAGTTTGTCACAACCCAGTACACATAATAGCAGGTCACAAGTTTGGCAAAATGCCTTATTATGGTTCATTTCAGGTCTCCTTCTCCGTGGATGGATTTTTTGATGCGCAGTAACATTGTTGTAAGCCACTGGTCCAGCCTCGATATGGAATCAAATTCCTTCACCTACAGGATCAAGTGAAAATTACAGCTATGGAATTAACAATATCAGAAATGCAATATACATGTACAGAGAAAATGTGGTCATCTTTAAAGTGCCTTTGAACTGGGAGGGGGGCAGGAGGCTTAAAAATTCTGGTCTCTAATCAGAATTTCAACAGTGCAAGGCATGGTAGTACAGTGGTTAGCATAACACTTTTACAGTGCCAGCAACCCAGGTTCAATTCCACCACAGTCTGTCAGGAGTATCTCCCAGTCACTTGTGCGGGGTTCCTCTGAGTGCTCTGGTTTCCTCCCACAGTCCCAAGATACACAGCTTAGTAGGTTAACTGATCACGTGTGTAACTGGACAGCGCAATCTCACTGGCCTGTTACTGTGCTGTATCTCTAAAACATCAAACGCACCACATTCATTCATTCATTCTAGGATCTGAGTTCTCTTCGGTCAGGAATAAATTGTAGTTCAATTCGAACAATTAGACTTTGGGATGCACTTCTAACCTTCTCTGCCCAAAAGAATGTCGTTAAGTGAAAAGCAAGAAACTGTAATGCTGAAAACTCAAATTAAAAATATAAAATTTTGAAAATACTCAGCAGACTGTGGAGAGAACAGAATTAATGCTTCAGAATGCAGAAGTTTCAGAGTCTGAGTTTATTGTCATCTGACTGAACATACATACAACCAAACGAAACAAAGTTCCTCTGGACCATGGTGCACCAACGAAACATACATAACATACAGAACCAAAAACAAAATACAGAGAGTTCCAGTTAATTGGGCCATCGGTTAATCAGTGCAGCAGTTTATTTGGGACAAATCCTCAAGAACAAAAACTAATCAAGAAAATATTCAGTATTCCCTTCATTTGTTTGGTATACTATGCTGCTTAATTGTGACAGGAGAGTGTCGCCAAACAGTTTCTAACTAGCAACATTCACACACATTTGTGTAGCTATTAGACACTACATCATGTTTAGAGTAAACAGTTTTTAAAATAGTGTCAGTTGCTTGTCTTTGAGTTCAAAAACCAGCGGTTTTGGTCACTGATAGATGGCAAGAAATAAGCAGCAAGACAACTCAGGATTGTTTTGCTCACTGTGGTTTCAAGCACTCAGGTTTGGAGATGCCTGAAATGGCCAGTAGTGAAAATGAAATGTTTTCAGTACTTCAATAACTTAGTAACTACAAATAATTAAGGTATCAACATCTTGAATGTTACAATGAAAATGAAGATTTGGAGGATGCAATCGTTAAAAGCATTCCTTAGGAAGCAGTGATCTCAATGAGATAGAGTTCAACTTGAAATTTGATATGAAGAAAGTGAAGTCTGACATAGCAGTATTTCAGTGGAGTAAAGGAAATTACAGTGGTATGAGGGGGAAGTTGGGCAAAGTAAATTGGACGGAGATGCTGGCAGGGATGACAGCAGAGCAGCAATGGCGTGAGTTTCTGGGAAAAATGAGGAAGGTGCAGGACAGACGTTTTCCAAAAAAAAAGAAATACTCAAATGGCAAAGTACAACCGTGGCTGACAAGGGAAGTCAAAGCTAATGTAAAAGCAAAAGAGAGGGCATTTTACAAAGCACAAATTAGCAGGAAGATAGAGGATTGAGAGGTTTTTAAAAACCTATGGAAAGCAACTAAAAAGATCGTTAGGAGGGAAAAGATGAAATATGAAAGCAAGCTAGCAAACAATATTAAGGTGGATAGAAAAAGCTTTTTCAAGTATGCTAAAAATTATAAAGAGATGAGAGAGGATATAAGACCGCTAGAAAATAAGGCTGGAAAATTAATAACAGGAGACAAGGAGATGGCAGATGAACTAGAGTATTTTACATCGGTCTTCACTGTGGAAGACACTAGCAGTGTGCCAGGTGTCAAAGGGTGTGAGGGAAGAGAAGAGAGTGCAGTTATTATTACAAGGGAGAAGGTGCTCAAACAGCTGAAAGACCATAAGTCACCTGGACCAGATGAACTGCACCCCAGGGTTCTGAAAGAGGTAGTGGTAGTAATTGTGGAGGCATTAGTAATGATCTTTCAAGAATTATTGACTGAGAGGACTGGAAAATTGCAAATGTCACTCCACTCTTTAAGAGAAAAGGCAGCAGAAAGGAAATTAAAGACCAGTTAGCCTGATCTCAGTGGTTGGGAAAATGCAAGAGTCAATTGTTAAGGATGAGGTGATGGAGTACTTGGTGACACAGGACAAGATAGGACAAAGTCAGCATGGTTTCCTTCAGGGAAAATCTTGCCTGACAAACCTGTTGGAATTCTTTGAGGAGATTAAAAGTAGGATAGATAAAGGGGATGCCTTGGATGTATATTTGGATTTTCAGAAGGCCTTTGACAAGGTGCCACACGAGTCTGCTTACCAAGTTAAGAGCTCATGGTATTACAGGAAAGTTACTAGCATGGTTCGAACACTGGCTGATTGGTAGGAGGCAGGAAGCAGGAATAAAAGGATCCTTATCTGGTTGGCTGCCTTTGACTAGTGGTGTTCCACAGGGATTGGTGTTCAGACAGCATCTGGTTATGCTGTATATCAATGATTTAGATGATGGAATAAATGGCTTTGTTGCCAAGTTTGCCCTGGGTGACGGGGCTCCTTAATGATGGAGACTGCCTTTCTGAGGCACTGCTCCTTGAAGATGTCTTGGATACTACGGAGGCTAGTACCTATGATGGAGCTAATTTTACCACTCCCTGCAGTTTACTTTGATCCTGCGCAGTAGCTGCCCCATACCAGTCAGTGATGCAGCTGGTCAGAATGCTCTCCATGGTACATCTGTAGAAGTTTTGAGTGTTTTATGTGATAAACCAAATCTCTTCAAACTCCTAATGAAATATTTATCTGTCTTCTTTATAGCTGCATCGATATGTTGGGACCAGGTTAGATGCTCAGAGACACTGACACCCAGGAACTTGAAACTGCTCACTCTCTCCACTTCTGATCCCTCTATGAGGACTGGTTTGTGTTCCCTTGTCTTACCCTTCC
This sequence comes from Mobula birostris, assembly GCF_030028105.1. Classification (NCBI taxonomy): domain Eukaryota; kingdom Metazoa; phylum Chordata; class Chondrichthyes; order Myliobatiformes; family Myliobatidae; genus Mobula; species Mobula birostris. The sequence continues at coordinate 82,602,987 of NC_092377.1, read as the reverse complement.
TGAAGTCCACAACTAGCTCTTTCGTCTTACTGACGTTGAGTGCAAGGTTGTTGCTGTGGCACCACTCAACTAGCTGGTATATCTCACTTGTGTATGCCGTCTCATCACCATATGAGATTCTGCCAACAATGGTTGCATCATCAGCAAATTTATAGATGGTGCTTGAGTTTTGCCTAGCCACACGCTGTGTAGAGAGAGTTGAACACTGGACTCAGCACACATCCCCGTGGTGCCCCAGTGTTGACTGTCAGCAAGATGGAGATGCTAGTTCCGATCTGGTCTTCTGGTTATGAAGTCGAGGATCCAGTTGTAGATGAAGGTACAGAGGCCCAGGTTCTGTGGCTTTTCAATCAGGACTGTAGGAAAACTACTGGAACTCACATTTACAGTATGAGAAAAAGAATGCTAAAGGTACATAGAGGGTTAGGCAGCAAGAATGGAGAGAGGGAAACTCAATTGAAGTTACAGGTGGTTGACCTTGTACTGAAACTAATTACTTCTGAAGTGAACTGAAAAGAATGCTTGTCCGAAGGCTACTGCACTCTCCTTCGTTATTGCTTCTGATTTCCAGACAGGATAGTTCACTTTTGTAAGGAAAGAGTTAACTGATTCTTCCTTGGTCTATATCAGAATGAAATAGATGCTCGAAGATGAAATGATGTCTGTTTGGAAGGTCATAATGAGCTGGAGATCTGTACAAATGCACCTCCCTGAGATGAGATAATGCATGATGTTTTCCTCCTTACACACCTGTTAACCCTGTTTTCCTACATTATTGTGATTGGCCTGAAGTTTGTAAGTGTTACCACTAAGGGGTGGAAAAGTATTATGTTTTGCTTTGAAAGATCCTAAAGGGTATGTATAAACAGAGGCACTTTCTTTGTGCAGTGGTGGGGGGGAGAGCGGGGTGGGGGGAGAAGAGAGTTTTGTCGTAGGCTAGGTCACAGCTAGTGACTTGTGCTAAACTAGGAACAGTACGTTGAAGAGAGTCAGAGTATGTCGAGTCAGAGTTAGACCTGAACTTCAGGAGAGGCTGCATGGAGCCAGTCCACAGATCAACTCACTTAGAGCATGATGAGTATTATTTTGATTTCTGTTCTGCTACTATAGAAATTCATTTTTTCCTTTTGTATTGCATTTGTGCTAGTTCTAATAAAGTGTTTTCTTGTGGCCTTGAACTCGTGTGTCATCTCCCTTTATATGTGAATACCCTGAGCTGAACCAGGAAAGAACACATAACAAATTTTAAAATAATTTTCGTTTACAACTTACCATCTCCTCAACTATACCATCAATTGATCACACATTCTTTTCTTCCAAAATGCTCCCAAGGTCTGAATCTTCCACAGTGTTACGTTAGCTAATGCTGCCCACCATACCCTGCCTTTTCAAGCTTAGAAGTCTCCTTTGCGGGAGCTGCAGCTTCTGAGTGGGAACACTGTCAATGCCACAGCATCAGAAGACGACTTCCATGCACCACTGCATATTTCATACATGCACTGCACTACTTAGTGTGCAGATTATTTCCCGAGTGGTTAGCTAAGTGAATTAAACAATTAAAGCAAAATTCTCATAATTACTTGACTTATGAAACCTGGAAGTTTGAAACAACAGAACATCAATATTTGCAAACTGTCTGTACTTACTGCTTCAGTGTACGCATCACCGTTCTGTTCTTCATGTGCTTCAAGCAATTTCTACCAAGAAGAAAGATGGATTATTATAATGACAGATATGAATGCACAATAAGGTTATTATCCAGACTTCGTTAACCTAGCTGTGACTAAAGCACTGACAGTGCAGAGGTAGGAGCTAAAGTGGGGGGAGGGAGGATGTCTGGTTCTGTGGTAGCATTGGGTATACTTCACTTACAAACACTGCTGAACAAAAGAATGTGGCCAAGAAAATTAAACGAACCAGGCAGCATCTTTTTTTTTTAATTTGCTTTAGGCAAACGAGGAAGAAATTATTTTACTCTTCTGGAGTGAGCACGATAGATGGTTTTGCAACACCTTGGAAATTCTACTGAGCTTTTTAGTAGTGTGTGTCTTCCAACTCCAGCCCAGTGAATGGAGTCACCTCCTATGCCGCACACCTTTAGAGCTGGCATGAGATTTACAACCACATTGTCCTCAGTCTCGGACACCCTCAGACAATGTGGTTTTATCAGCATGTTGCTGGACCAACATGTCTGCCCAGTAGTAATACTAATAATCTTCATCCTTGATCTCATCCCCACCACTGCACAAACCGATCCCATATTGTGATTTTAACCTCCACCCCACCTGCAAAGAAAATCCAAATCTTCCCCTGCGGTCTGTTGTACCTCCCTAGTCCAATTTCAAACTCTTCCCATCCATGTCACCCCCAACAAAGGTCCTATTGGTCTTGTAACTGTCACCTGTTACAGCCGCCCTGGTTCTGAAAAGAGTCAAAGTCAGCCCATTCTCAGGCTCAAAAAGTTTTGGTCAAAGGCAAAGAGCTAACAATCAAGTGGATCTCCTGAGGTTAATTCTTTGGAAATTACCATCTCAAAGGCAAACCCTGTCACAGGCAAATCGAACTAAGTGGATTTGGGAAGATGGTGGAAAGTGCAGAACAGTGTTCACACACAAAAATGCAAGAAAATATTTGAAAATCAACCATAAGATCTATTCAACCCATCAAGTCTGCTCCACCATTTGATCCACTTCCCACTCAACTCCATTCTCCTGCCTTCTCCCATAACCTTTCATGCACAGATTAATCGAGAACCTATCAACCAACATCATAAATCTAACCAATGACTTGGCCTGCCCAGCATCAGTGCCAAAGAATTCCACAAATTCACCACCCTCTGCCTGAAAAATAACTTTTTCCTCATGTGCTCTAAATGGACATACCTCAGTTCTGAGGCTGTGACCTCTAGTCCTAGACTCTCCCCAACAGGAGACATCCTTTCCACATCCACGCTATCCGGACCTTTCATATTGGATAGGTTTCAATATGATCCCCCCTCATTCTTCTAAACTCCATTGAGTACAGGCCTCGAGCTTGTCATATGTTAACCCTTTCATTCCTGGGACAATTCTCAGGAACTTCCTCTCCAATGCCACATATCCTTTCCTACATAAGAGGTCCAAAACTACTCAAAATACTCCAAATGTGGACTCACCAATGCCTTATAAAGCCTCAGCATCACATCCTTGCTTTTGTATTCCAGTCCTCTTGAAATGAATGCTAACACTGCATTTGCCTTCCTTATCACTGACTCAACCTGCAAGTTAACCTTTAGGAAATCTTTCAAGTGGAATCCCAAATCCTCTGATGTTTGAATTTTCTTCCCACTTACAAAATAGTCTATGCCCTTATTCCTTCCGTCAAAGTGCAAGACCATACACTTCCCTACTTTATATTTCATCTGCCACTCCTTTGCCCATTCCTCAAAACTGTCTAAGCCTTCTGCAGACACGCTGCTTCCTCATTGCTACCTGCCCTTACACCATCTTCGTATTGTCTACAAAGTTGGCCACAAAGTCACCAATTCCTTCATCCAAATCATTGACATAAAACATGAAAAGAAGTGGTCTCAACATAAACCCGTGTGGAACACCAACAGTCACTTACAGCCAACCAGAAAAGGCTTCCCACTCTTGCCTCCTGCCACTCCGCCAATCTTCTATGCATTCCAGTACCTTTCCTGTGATATCATGGGCTCTTATTTTGTTAAGCAGCCTCATGTGCAGCACCTTGTCAAAGGCATTCTGAAAATCAAAATAAACATCCACTGCCTCGCCTTTTGTCTATCCTGCCTGTTATTTCCTCGAAGAATTCCGACAGATTTGTCAGGCAAGATTTCCCCTTAAGGTCTTGGGCCTATTTTATCATGTGCCTCCAAGTAATTCAAAACCTTATCCTCAGTAATAGACTCCAACAAATTTCTAACCAGTGAAGTCAGGCTAACTGGCCTATAATTTCCTTTTTTTTTTTGCCTCCCACCCTTCTTAAAGAGTAAAATGACATTTGCAACGTTTTAGTCTTCCAGAACCATTTGAGAATCTAATGATTCTTGAAAGATCATTACTATTGCCTTCACAATCTCTTCAGCCACCTCTTTCAGAACCCTGGGGTGTAGTCCATCTGGTCCAGGTGACTTATCTGCCTTCAGACCTTTCAGCTTCCCAAGCACCTTCTCCTTAGCAATAGCAATTACGCTCACTTGCAAGCCCAGACATTCTTGCATTTCTGGTATTCTGCTAACGTCTTCTACAGTGAAGACTGACTCAAAGTACTTAATAAGTTCATGTACCATTTCTTTATCCCTCATTTACTACCTCTCCAATGTCATTTTCCAGCAGTCCAATATATACTTAGTCTCTCTTTTACTTCTTAAACATCTGAAAAAACTTTGTTTTCATATTTTTATATTATTGTCCAGTTTTATATTTTATATTTTATATTCATATTTTATTTCATTTTTTCTCTCTATGGCTTTTTAGTTGCCTTTTGATGGTTTTTAAAAACTTCCCAGTCGTCTAGCTTCCCATTAATTTTTGCTATATTATCTGTCCTCTCTTTTGCTTTTGTGCTGCCTTTGACTTCCCTTGTCAGCCATGGTTGCCTCATCCTCCCTTTAGAATACGTCTTCATCTTTGGGATACATCTTTCCTGCACCTTTTGCATTTCCCTCAGAAACTCCATCCATTGCTGTTCTGTTGTCATCTCTGCTAGTGTCCCCTTCCAATCAACTTCGGCTAGCTCCTCTTTCATGCCTCTGTAATTCCCTTTATTCCACTGTAATTATGATACATCCAATTTTTAGCTTCTCCTTCTCAAACTGCAGGGTGAATTACACCACTTCCTCTTAAGGGTTCCCTCACCATAAACTTCCTAATCAAATCTGGTCATTACATAACACCCAACCCAGAATTGCCATTCCCTTCATGGGTTCACCACAAGTTGCTCTAAAAAGCCATCTGGTAGGCATATTGCAGATTCCCTTTTTTGGAATTCAGCACCAACCAAATTTTCTCAATCTAACTGCATATTGAAATTCCCCATTCCTATTGCAACATTGCCCTTTCTACATGCCTTTTCTATCTACCGTTGTAATTTGTAGCCCACATCCTATTGTTTTGATGTCTGTAGATAACTCCCATCAGGGTCTTTTTATCCTTGCAGTTTCTTAAATCCATCTACAAAGATTCTGCATCTTCTGATTCCTTGTCACCTCTTTCTAAGGACTTGATTTCATGTTTTACAAATAGAACCACCCCACTTCCTCTGCCTACCTGCCTGTCCTTTTGATAAAATGCGTATCTTTGGTTGTTAAGCTCCAAGCTATAATATTCTTTCAGCCACAGCTTGGAGATGCCCACAAAATCTCTAACTGTCAAAAGGTCATCTACCTTATTCAGTATTCTGCACGCATTCAAATATAACATCACCCTATTTGATTTTGCCACCCCCCCCGTTGCTCTTTAACTCCTCCCACTGACTGTAATTTTGCCCTATCATCAGCCTGTTCTTCTTCACGGTCACACTTAGATGCTGCATCTACTTGTATACCAGCAGCCCCATTCTCAGCCCTATCACTCCAGTTCTCACCCCCATGCCAAGTTAGTAAACCTGCCCACAAGCATTTTGGTTTCCCTCGAGTTCAGGTGTTACCTGTCCTTTTCGCACAGGTTATACTGCCAGAAGAGATCCCAATGATCCAGAAATCTGAAACCTGCCCCATGCACCAATTCTTCAGCCATGCATTCATCTGCTAAATAATTCTATCCTCACGGGCACGTGGCACAAACAGAAATCCAGCTTTTCAGCTTTCTGCCTAACTACCTGTACTCTTTCACCCTCCCCATTTAGAAAGTCGTGGACCCAATCTGAGACATCCATAACCCTGGCAGCTGGGAGGCAACATACCATCCAGCTTTATACATAAAAGTTGCTGGTGAACGCAGCAGGCCAGGCAGCATTTCTAGCAAGAGGTACAGTCAACGTTTCGGGCCGAGACCCTTCGTCAGGACTAACTAAAAGAAGAGCTAGTAAGAGATTTGAAAGTGGGAGGGGGAGGGGGAGATCCAAAATGATAGGAGAAGACAGGAGGGGGAGGGATGGAGCCAAGAACTGGTGAGTCTGAGTCCAGTTTGTCTCTTTCCCATCCAGACAGCCAGCTTTCTGCTGCTCTGATTATGGAACCCCTAGCACAACTGCACTCCTCTTCCCTTCTGTGCCACAGAACCAGACTCAGTGCTGGAGACCTGATCACTGCAGCTTCCCCCAGTAGGGCACCACACCCCACCCCACCCACTATCCAAAGTGGTATACTTATTCTTGAGAGGAACAGCCAGAAGAGTCCTCTACAATGGCTGCTTATTCCCTTTCCCTCTCCCAGGGACTTGCCTCCTGCAACCAAGGGAGGACCTATTTATCATCTTCCTGTACGAGTCAAAGGTCACTGAGCTACAGCTCCAGCTCCTTAACATGGTCTACATGGAGCTGCAGCTCAATGCACTTTGTGCCGATTAGCTGTCAGGGAGACTGGAGGTTTCCAAAACGTCCCACATCTCACACAAGGAACACACCACTTCCTCCAGATCCATTCTCAGTACACTAGCTATGTATTAACAGACAAAAAAAAAACTTACTAGAAACTTTCTTACTTACATAGAAACTTTGCCTGTGCTTACCGAGCCTGTTCTCACCTCAGCCTGTTGAGTCAAAGCCACACCACTCTAACAATGCCCACTCCAAAAATGGCTGCTCCCCTTATACCTCTTAACTGTCCCCGTGCTGATCACCGCGTCCGATAAAAAGCCGAAAAGCACCCGAGGTTTTTTTAAACCACATGCTGCACCACCAATGTAAGACCTCTCATGCTGGCTGCCACCCACCAAGTAAAAAACAAACCAAACCCCAACCCTAAATGCTGTCAGTCACTAAAGCACTCACCTAATCAGGCAGCCTTTTAAGGAAGAAATTGAGTTAATGCTTCAGGTTAGTGGCTTTTCTTTAGAATATCATCAATCTGAAACATTCACTATTTCCCTCTCCACCTCCTGAGTACTTCCAAGATCACTTGCCAATTTCCAGCATTCATAGTATTTTGCTTTTCACTTTTTGAAAAACATTCCAAAATTAAACTAAAGTTTTAAAATAATATAAACAACAAAAACACAAAACTACCTATATAAGGAATTCTTTTGGAAATCAATACTAATCTTGCAATTTTTCTCTTCTGTTGAAATAGAAGGAAGTCCCTGCACCTTGTCTGAGTTGAGAACTTACAACACAAGTACTGGAAATCTCAGAGCTTCATGCTCTTGCTGCAGAGTCTAATAGGAGTCTAGTTAGTGAAGAGCCCACCAATGGGGAAACTGCTGGAACACAAGTACCTGCACTTTTGAGGTTTGCATGTTTGTGAAACCCAGCGGCTGTGTGCTGCAAGCATTTCTGCACTGAATTAAACCCAATCGTTTCTTTCACATTGGGCCCAACATCTGATTTTTAACAATGAGGGTATTGTGACAACTTACGCTCAGTTTTATCAATACTGATTATTGTATTTCTAATTCCCATGTCCTAACATGCAACAAGTTCCATCACCCTAACACATTTGAGGTCACCTTAATATGATCCAATTATTAAAATTCTCTTTAATCTATAAATCACTCCCAGTTCACATCCTTATGCTCAATTTTTCATCTCATCCATTTATTTTTAATCTGCTTTCCTGTATTTCTAACTGATTAATCATCACCAAATGCAAAAGTTGCTCCGCTATTGACAGCATTATACTTAATTCCAAAAGCCTTAAAATCTAGAATTTCTTCCTGTAAGTCCCTGCAATGCTCCTTTTCCCTCACTGAAATAATTAAGCTAATTATTTGACTGGATTTTTGGTCATCTCATACATGGCTTGATGTTCATATTTTAATTTGATAAAATGCCACATGGTACTTTACTGTGTTAAATGCACTGTACAAGTAGTTTTCTATTTCTCAGTCCTTATTAGTGGTTTTCCTGTTATGCAAGAACTGAACTTGCTATTTCAAATGCGAACAGAATGTGTCCATCTCTTTATTTGATTTTCAACAAATACCTTTAAAAGTTTGCATTCTCGCGAGTCTGAAAATGCTGGAAACATTTCTTCATACTTCTCTAAAGCAAGCTAAAAAAAATAAAATCAAGAATTTAATTTCATTCCCCACACATTGAGATGACATGGACACAATACATTGGCACAGTATTAACTCAAATTCGTCAACAAAAGAATGGCTTTTGCCGTACATAACGTTCAGTTGACGGGAACATTTCGTGGGCATGTCAGCTACAATTGTCAATTAGTGGGTTAAATTCAGCAACCTGCACAGGAAACTTTTGGTGCTGTTGTGCTGGTTGGGCAGAATGGTTTTTCCAACCAGAAAATAGGCTCACTGGAATACACAGAATGAACTATACCAACATGTACATTAGGGTAAGGAGGAGGTCACTCAATCCCTTGAATGATTAGTAAGATTATAGCTTATTCCACAATGCACTCTCAATTCTAAATTATAAAATAATTGACATACTTATATTTATGGTGTTCTTAATGCTTACTGTTTTTTTTTGTGGTGCATCAGATCTGGAGTAACAATCATTTTGTTCTCCATTACACTTGTCCACTGGTGAATGACAATCAGGCCTAATCACACAACCTGCCTAAAATAAAATCCAAACATTCTGTTCCCTCTATTTGAGAAAGTTTCAAGAAATTGTAACACAAAAAAACTTTTTTTTATATACATCACCTCATCTCTTACACTGTCAGCATCTTATTTATTCTAGACTCTCCCAGAGGAGAAAATGTACTCTCCACATCCACTCTGTTAAGATCTGTCAGGATACTTCAAACAAAGTTACCTGACAATCATCTGAACTCAAACGGATACAACCATATTCTGCCCAAGCTTTCCTCAGAAGACCTTCTTCCCGAACCAGCAAGAAGAAGCTGGGATTAAACAATCACTCTAGGTGGGGAAAAGAGGACTGGTAATACAAAAAGTTAGAAGTAGAATATAAAAAATGTAAAATAATTATTTCAGGTTGCTTTGAATCTTTCAAGTATTTACTCCATTTTCTTTTTAAGGGAACTAAACCCCACAATTAGAAGAGTAAAATTTCAAAGCCACACAGGCTCTTTGAGACTTGCATATCATTTAATTAAGCTACATATGGTCGATTAAGCCGCGACCTTCAGACTGGGAGTACTGGATAATTATCCTAATTTCATGCAAAGACCAGTGGAGAGTTTAAGTGCTGGCAGCAGAATCGTGCTCAGTGGGTGAGCAGGGTTTCACTGACACAACCTTCCTGATTTATACATGCACCAGCACAGATAAATACACCAGAGGTTGCTTCAGTTTCTTCCCATGAAATCTGTGCCAACATCACCATTAATTATTTACACATAAAAATTAGGATTATTATTCTCCCTCTGTTTTGAGAAGAAAGTCACTGGGAATAAAGAGCTAAGAGTTTTAATTTCAGTTCTGTTGTGGGATGGACTGCACCACTCTCCATCCTCTAGGAGAAAATACCTCTCTTCCCACCTCTCAAACATTACAGGGTTTACAGATTAGCCTGAAACTTCACTGGATCAACTACAAATAAGATGGCTGCAAGATGCCTGTGTAACCCGTGTTGAGTCTCACTTCCGGATATCCCAGAGCCCTTCCATCATCTGCAAGGTACAAGTCTGGAGGGAGATGGAATAGTCTCCAGTTGTCTGAATGAGTGCAGCTCCAATGACACTCAGGAAGCCTGACATGATCCAGAACAGAGCAGCTCACTCGGCTAGCACCCCATGCGCTACCCTAAACAATCCTTACCTGCACTTTCAGAGCCCAGTGGCTGCAGGGTGTACCATCCGCAAAATGCACTGTGGCTCCAAGCCACTAAGTCATTTCCATATCACCCACCACAAACATGTGACCTCTTCCACAAGAGGGACAATGCACATGAACTCCAACAAATTCCCCTCCAAGTTGCAAATCATCCAGAGTTAGATCACCATTCCTTCACTGTTACTGGTCTAAACCCTGGAATTCACGCCCCGAAACACAATGCATCAATATCCCTGAGTATAGGACTAAAGAAGTTCTAGGCAGCTTCACAAAAAGGGATGGAAAACAAACATTGGATTTGCCAAATCCCACAGATTAAAATAATTAGTGTCCCAGCACTAAAAACACAAATCGTAAAGCAACCACTATGTTCTTTGCCAAATTAATCTCTCTGGAACATCAGAATATAAATCAGACAGAGTCAGGTCTGTTACTCAACTCTCCCAGCAACACCATGAGCATTCATCATCATCCTGACCCATGTCGTATGAATTGGGCAATCATGGTCTTTCCATGACCATGACTGTTCTTGGCAAATTGTTCTCCAGAAGTGCCTTGCCGTTGCTTTCTTCTGGGCAGTGGCTTCACAAGACAGGTGACCCCAGCCATTATCAATACTCTTCAGAGATTGTCTGCCTGGCACCAACGATTACACAACCAGGGCTTGTGATATGCACCAGCTGCTCATACAACCATCCACCACCAGCTCGCGTGGCTTCATGTGACCCTGATCAGGGTGGGCTAAGCAGGTGCTACACCTTGCCCAAGGGAGACCTACAGGCTAGCAGAGGGAAGGAGCTCCTTAAACCTCCTTTAGTAGAAATGTATCTCCACCCCACCACCCTAACTGTGTGCATTACCTTCATTACTATCTCATGCAATAGGCAGCTTCTTTGGATATGGGAGCTCCGATTTTCCAAGCAATGCTGCTAACAATTCACACGATGATTGTTATAAAAGCAACTACCTCTAAATCTGCTTCTAAGTCTTCCAAAGATTTCATGAGATTTTATGGTATTGAAATGAAAACTACAAATTCAAGATTCAAGAATATTTAATGTCATTTCCAGTATACAAGTGTAAAGAAAACAAAATAATTGTTAAAATAATATACTATTTTTCTCCTCCAAAATGTATGTAAGCTTGTTCTTAGAACAACAACATACCAGTCTTTTCTATTCTTAAATCATGTGAGATTGCTAACTTATGTTTCAGTGGAAGGAAATTCATTCTTGAGCCCTAGGTAGTGACTGTTCACATCAATTCTAACTGGTGATATAATAACTGGCAGAAATCAAGTGCCCTTTTTTCTTATCAGGTCAAGCTTCATTTTAATCCAAGAACATGGACTTTATTATATGAACTATAAAATATATTATTTCATATTTACAAAATATATTATATATATGTAATATATTTAATGAAGTAATACTCACCTTGGCATTCAGCTCATCAACAATAAAATGGCACAGTGCAGCCTTGAAGAAATATTCCTTTGCACTATATTTCAGCAATGGATTGTCCATTGTGTTGGTCCCAACCTGCAACACAAGAAGCCCTTCAATTGCACTTGACTAGATACAAGCAAAAAACAATTAAGTAATTTACACCCTAGGTAATAATATTGTCTTCAATTGTTGGTGATAAACTAGTGCCTGAATACAAAACTTCAATGTTCTAGATTTGTCAACAGAAATAATTATCAGGAGTATAACGTCGAAACTGCGGCATATTCCAGCATCAAGCTAATACCATCCCAAAACAAATATTAATCCTGACAACTCTCTGGAAATTCTTCAAAACGTCTACTGTATTTCTGAAAATAATGGGCTAGTTACCCAATGCTGAATTGCCAAGAAGCCATGGAAATTCAAAAATAGAAAATCAAAAGCAACTTCGTAAGAATACCTTGAAGTTTTTAATTTGCCTTTTATTTTTGATAGAAACATAGAAACATAGAAAATAGGTGCAGGAGTAGGCCATTTGGCCCTTCGAGCCTGCACCGCCATTTATTATGATCATGGCTGATCATCCAACTCAGAACACCGCCCCAGCCTTCCCTCCATACCCCCTGACCCCCGTAGCCACAAGGGCCATATCTAACTCCCTCTTAAATATAGCCAATGAACTGGCATCAACTGTTTCCTGTGGCAGAGAATTCCACAGATTCACCACTCTCTGTGTGAAGAAGTTTTTCCTAATCTCGGTCCTAAAAGGCTTCCCCTTTATCCTCAAACTGTGACCCCTCGTTCTGGACTTCCTCAACATCGGGAACAATCTTCCTGCATCTAGCCTGTCCAATCCCTTTAGGATTTTATACGTTTCAATCAGATCCCCCCTCAATCTTCTAAATTCCAACGAGTACAAGCCCAGTTCATCCAGTCTTTCTTCATATGAAAGTCCTGCTATCCCAGGAATCAATCTGGTGAACCTTCTTTGTACTCCCTCTATGGCAAGGATGTCTTTCCTCAGATTAGGGGACCAAAACTGCACACAATACTCCAGGTGTGGTCTCACCAAGGCCTTGTACAACTGCAGTAGTACCTCCCTGCTCCTGTACTCGAATCCTCTCGCTATAAATGCCAGCATACCATTCGCCTTTTTCACCGCCTGCTGTATCTGCATGCCCACTTTCAATGACTGGTGTATAATGACACCCAGGTCTCGTTGCACCTCCCCTTTTCCTAATCAGCCACCATTCAGATAATAATCTGTTTTCCTACTTTTGCCACCAAAGTGGATAACTTCACACTTATCCACATTAAATTGCATCTGCCATGAATTTGCCCACTCACCCAACCTATCCAAGTCACCCTGCATCCTCTTAGCATCCTCCTCACAGCTAACACTGCCACCCAGCTTCATGTCATCCGCAAACTTGGAGATGCTGCATTTAATTCCCTCATCCAAGTCATTAATATATATTGTAAGCAACTGGGGTCCCAGCACTGAGCCTTGCGGTACCCCACTAGTCACTGCCTGCCATTCTGAAAAGGTCCCGTTTATTCCCACTCTTTGCTTCCTGTCTGCCGACCAATTCTCTATCCACATCAATACCTTACCCCCAATACCATGTGCTTTAAGTTTGCACACTAATCTCCTGTGTGGGACCTTGTCAAAAGCCTTTTGAAAATCCAAATATACCACATCCACTGGTTCTCCCCGATCCACTCCACTAGTTACATCCTCAAAAAATTCTATGAGATTCGTCAGACATGATTTTCCTTTCACAAATCCATGCTGACTTTGTCCGATCATTTCACCGCTTTCCAAATGTGCTGTTATCACATCTTTGATAACTGACTCCAGCAGTTTCCCCACCACCGACGTTAGGCTAACCGGTCTATAATTCCCCAGTTTCTCTCTCCCTCCTTTTTTAAAAAGTGGGGTTACATTAGCCACCCTCCAATCCTCAAGAACCAGTCCAGAATCTAACGAGTTTTGAAAAATTATCACTAATGCATCCACTATTTCTTGGGCTACTTCCTTAAGCACTCTGGGATGCAGACCATCTGGCCCTGGGGATTTATCTGCCTTTAATCCCTTCAATTTACCTAACACCACTTCCCTACTAACATGTATTTCGCTCACTTCCTCCATCTCACTGGACCCTCTGTCCCCTACTATTGATGGATCTCATCAACCTCTCTCTCATACCATTCAGTTAAATTATAAAATTTCTACCACACGCAACCTCTTACTTTGGTCTATGGTCAAATGATGCCAAATGCCTCTAGGAAGCTACCCACAAGACTTAATTAATCTTGATATCAATGAGGTTTGCTGATGGCTATGGTTGGGATAGGGTCATCAGAGCTTGCAGCTGAATTTCTGACCTTACCGCGGACCATGCTAGCTTATTTGCATAAGCTAGAGGCAAGAGGACTGCATTCTGAACTCCTTGCTGTGTTTGACTGTGTAGTGACCACAGCACTTTGCATGAGTGACCACAATTCCATTAGTTTTAAAATAGTTCTAAAGAAAGACAGGAATGGTCTATGAAGTAAGGTCATACACTGAGTTAGAGCCAAATTTGGAGGCATTAAATGGGATTTTGCAGAAGTTAGATGGGTGAGACTGTTTGCAGATAGAAGGACATCAGATAAGTGGGAGACTTTTACAAGTGCAGTAACTGGAGTTCAGGGGCAGCATGTTCCTATTAGGTTGAAGGACAAGGCTGGGAAGTTTAGGGAACTTTGGTTATTGAGAGATATTGAGGCTCTGATCTGGGACAAGGAGGTACACATCAGGATTAGGTAGCTGGGAACAAATATATATGAAATACAGGAGTACACTTACAAGGGAAATCAGCACAGCAAAAATACAGGAGATGGATCTGGCAGGTAAGGTTAAGGAAAGTCCCAAGAGATTTTACAGGTAGATTAAGAATAAAAGAGAGGCCAGGGAGATAACAGGTCCCCTTGAAGACCAGCATGGTTGTTATGCATGGCTGTTATGCATGGAGCTACATGAGATGGATAAGATTTTTAAAGGATACTTGTCATCATTTTTCCTTCCTGTGGTAAAGATCATGGAAGCTAAGGAACCAAGGCAAATAAGTTACAAGTCTTGGACTAAATAAGGATTGCTAAAGACAAGGAAGTTCAAAGCACTTTAAGATGGATAAATTCTCAGGGACTGACTAAGTGCATCCTAGTACCTTGTGGGAAGCAAGGGAAGAAATTGCAGAGGCTGTTGCAAAGATATTTGCATCATCTTTAGCCATGAGTGAAGTTCTGGAAGACTGGAGGGTGGCTCATTTTCTGTTATTTAATGGCAGCAAAGATAAGCCTTACAGGGTTGCAAGTGGATAAATTACTAGATGGGATTCTAAGGAACAGGATCCACTAGCATTTTGATAGACAATGATTGTCTATCAGATCTGTTAGTGTTTTTTTTGTGAAGAAGTAACCAAGTGGACTGATGAGGGCAGGGTAGTAGATGTTGTCTTTAGAGACTTTAGCAATGCCTCTGACAAGGTCCTGCATGGAAGCCTCATCTGTAATGTATCACATGGGATCCATGGAGAGCTACTATAGCTAACTGGATATGTAATTGGCAGAGGTTTAAGACAGAAGCAAGATTTAAAAAGGAACCCAAGGGGCAACTCTGATGTATTTATGCAACAAGCCACTGCAGGAAGCGGTTAAGGCAAGTACAATAACAACACATAATAGACACCTGGACAGGTACACAGTGAAAAATGGTTTGGGATATGGGCTAATTGCAGGCAAATGGAATTCGCTTAAATATGCATCATGGGCCAAAGATTACTTTGAATAGGTTATGGAGTTTTACTTCAAATTTCAAGTCTTACCCCTGCTTAAAAAGGACTGTGATGTTGTTTTATTTTAACATCTGAGGTCTAACTTGAAGGAGATGAAGGGGAATAAGTAGAAAATTGCATTGTATTATTTGCTCTTAATATTTAAGAGAAAGTCAACAGTAAGAGTTTGCTACTTTTGTCTAAAGATGTGGAGTTTTGTAGAAACTAAAAATAGTCCAGCATTGAAGAGCAATAATCAACAACACAGGACTTCTCAGGTTATGAACACCCACCTTACAAACCTCTACATACGAACGAGCTCTCATATTAGGAAATTCACAGCTGATGTACTTATACTGCACAGGTTCCCCTGTCCACTACCTTCTATACCTCTCTCTCTGTCCATCCCCCATCCCCCACCCCCCCGCCCTCTCCAGCCCTCCCCCACCCCCTGCCAATATCTCTCGCTCTCAGTCAGGATGGTGCCAAGCTGCGATGAGTGTTGAAGTCGTGGTTCAGACACAGTTATTTTTTAGGTTCGTAAAGATGACTTTGGTGATAAGAGTGGGGAGTTAGGGTTTAGGGAAAACAAAATAGGGGAGATCTGTGCAGGCAGGTGGCACCAAGGCCGGTGACACTCTAGGCTGGCAAGCCAGGAGTTCGAGGTCCCATCATCGGCGAGTCCTGGGGTTGATAACAAAGACTGAAGCCTGTCTGCAAGCCCACTGGAGGTTGAAGGCCTGAAGGCAGCCTGTTCTGGGGTTGGAGGCCTGTCTGCAGGTGGGTGTGGGTAGGTGGGGAGGGAGGAAAGGTCCATTTTTTGCCGTTGTTGTTTTTAGTTGCTGCTTCTAGTATCGTTCTGTGGAGCACTGCGAACATGCTACATTGGTATTGAAACGTGTGGCGATACTTATGGGCTTCCCCAGCTCAACCTTCGGTTGCATTGGGTGCTAACACAAATGATCCATTTCACTGTATGTTTCGATGTATATGTGATAAATAAATGAATCTGAATCGTTCCCATGAACTGCAGAACTAGTTTCCTTTCTCTCTTTCTCCACTTTTAGTCATTGTTCTTTCTTTTCTGTCAGATGCACTTTTGATACCATTCATAACAATAGTGTGGTTACCATCTCAAGTGATTTTTATGCATTTTTTTAAACTTATGGACAAATCAACTTATGAAATTTGTAAATTAGGAACCATTTGTTATTCAAGGAAGGCATGTAAATGTTAGACCAAGTAACAAGAAAGCAGTGGGATTTCAAGGCTAGGAACACAGACTCAAAATAGATTTGAAAAGCATCATTCATCTGTAGTTCGGTCCAACATTATATTAAGCAGCTCTCTAAGTGGCTGTATGT
The DNA here is from genome assembly GCF_030028105.1 of Mobula birostris. Classification (NCBI taxonomy): domain Eukaryota; kingdom Metazoa; phylum Chordata; class Chondrichthyes; order Myliobatiformes; family Myliobatidae; genus Mobula; species Mobula birostris. The sequence goes on along the minus strand of NC_092377.1, from coordinate 82,586,488 downwards.
GCCCATGATGTGCTCCCACTTTGATGAGGAAACAGACAAGAGAAAAAAATAGATTATATTAATCGGGAGAAAGGGATGAGACAAAAGGATGGATGGAGACGGTCTAGAGGACGTTCACAAGAATGATCCCGAGAATGAAAGAGTTAATATCCGAGGAGCGCTTGATGGCTCTGAGCTTACATTTGCTGGAGTTTAGAAGAAGAGAGAAATCCGATTGAAACCTATGGAATACTGAAAGGCCTAGACAGAGTGGATGTGGAGAGGATGTTTCCTATAGTGGGGGAATCCAGGACCAATGGAAACAGACTCAGAATAGAAGGACATCCCTTCAAAACAGAGGTGAGAAGTAATTTCCTTAGCCTGAAGGTGGTGAATCTGTAGAATTCATCGCCACTGCTGCAGAGGCGAAGTTATTTGGGTATATTTAAAGTGGAGGTTGATTAGTTCTTGATTAGTAAGGGTGTCAAAGGTTATGGGGTGAAGACAGGAGATTGAGGTTGATAGGGATAATAAATCAGCCATGGTTTAATAGCAGAGCAGACTCGATGGCTCAAACAGCCTAATTCTGCTCCTATATCTTACAGTTTAAATGCACAACAAAATGAATCCCCCATTATTACTAACCTGCTCATAAATTTCAATTGCCTTCTGATACTGCTCCAGCTGTGCAGCATACGCAGCCACTTTCAAAAGACACTTGTTAGCTGAACTGAAACAAAGAAGAGCCAAATCAGTTGTATTTTTAAAGCGATGGAATAGAATTCATCTATTCGTCAGAGATAAGATTGCATTAAGTACCTGTTTGATTCTTCTCCTTTGTAATAATCTGCAGCTTGTTCATAATGAGCAACAGCCTGGGAAATACAAACAAATGTGTAACAATGTTTAAAAGCCACAGATCTTCTCCCTGAGGCGTTCTTTATCAGATTCTGAGGACTTCTGTACTCTATTTTACTTAAGGCAATTGTTGTACTTCCAAAGGATTTTCATTCCCCTTTTTATGTACGTCAGCAATCTCAGTCAGATTAGTTTTCTAATTCACAGGATAGGGATAGATGTCACACCACATTGGAGCACTGTGCACCATTCAGAGAAGCAATGTTTAAAGAGAGTCTCAAAGCACTTCATAGGCCAAGACAATGCTTGATTCAAGGGAATTCCAGTTACGCAGAGAGATTGTGATATCTGGAATGGATCTATCTATGACAATGAAGGTCAAGAGTTCAATCTGAGGTGCTCAAAATTATGAGGGTTTTAACAGTTCAAGCCCATAGAAAGAGTTTTCCCTGGAAGTGGTTAGGGTTTTAGAAAAATATCCCTAAGTGCAGGTAGGGGAATAAGGAGGAATTTTTCATACTGAGGATTCTTAACACCTGAAATGTACTGCCTGAGATCATATCTCATGAAAGCTTTCCATAAGCAATTGCATCTCCACTTTCAGTATTTTCAAGAGTAAAGGGGCAAACGCACAGGATCAGAAAAGGCTGCAGAGCATTGTAACCTCAACCAGCTCCATCATGGACACTAGCCTTCCCAGCATCGAGGGCACCGACAATAGGCCATGCCTCAGGAAGGCAGCACCCATCATTAAAAGACCCTCACTATCCAAGACATACCCTCTCCTCACTGCTACCAGCAGGGAGGCGGCACCGGAGCCCGAGGACACACACTCAATGTTTTAGGCACAGCTTCTTCCCCTCCACCATCAGATTTCTGAACGAACCATGAACATTACCTCACTATTTTTCATATATTTATTAGTGTAACTTACAGTAATTTAACGTATGGCTCTGTACTGCTGCTGCAAAACAACAGATTTCCTGACACTGAATAGTGCTAATAAACCCAATTCTGTATCTAGAGTGAGAGAGAGGAGGGGAGGGATATATATATAGGAAAATCCCCTCCTTCAGTACTGCAGGCTTTATGAGCAGCAGCTAGGTATTAGCATAACCCTCTGTGGATTTCTGTTGTGTTCTCACCATTTCACAATGACTTAGATGAGGGAGTATAGCTATATATACAAATATGCTGGCAAAGCAAAACAAAGTAGCTCAATCGGTAATTGAGATGACATTGGCAGATTCTAACAAGAACAATAATAGATTCAAGGGCATTCTGTTGGGAGCTGACAGGATTGAGAGCAAAGGAACATTCAACTAATTGTTAATTTGTAGAACCTAGTGGTAACTTAGCACAGCCCCATGCTCAGAGTGCTGGAGGAGCTCGGCAAGTCAGACAGGAGAATAAATAGACGCCGCTTCATCAGGACGAGAGAGGAAGGGGGTAGAAGCCAGAATAACAAGATGGGGAGGAGAAGGAATGCAAGCTGGGAGGTGATGGGTGAGACCAGGTGAGGGGGCAGGTGGGTGTTGGGGGAGGGGGGGTGAAGTGAGAAGCTGGGAGGTGATAGGTGAAAAAGGTAGAGGGTTGAAGGAGGAGGAATATGATAGGAGAGGAGATGGAGGAAAGAAGAGGCACTGAGGGAGGAGATGGACAGGTGAGGAAAAGGGGCAGGAAGGGATGGGTAAGTGGGGGGGGGGGGGAGAGAGATTACCAGAAATTAGAGAAATCGATGTTTGTGTCATCAGGAGCTGCTTCTCCTCTGACCTGACTGTGGCCTTATCATGGCAGTAGAGGAGATCATGGACCAACATGTCAGAAAGGGAATGAAAAGTCAAAGTGAAAAGGGGGACCACCAGGAAACCCCAACTTCTGTGGTGATCAGAGTGAAGGTGCTCAACGAAACAGTCCTCCAATCTACACCTGGTCTCAGCAATGTAGAAGAAACCCCACCGGGAACACCAGGTGGAGCAGACGAACCCAACAGTCTCACAGGTGAAGTGTCGCCACACCTGGAGGGAATGCTGGGGTCCTGAATGGCGGTGAGGGAGAAGGTGGTGCAGGGGCAGGTACAGCACTTGTCACGCTTGCAGGGGTAAGTGCTAGGACGGAGATCAGTAGGGAGGGACAAGAGGACAAGGGACTCATGGAGGCAGCAACCACTCTACATGCTTGCTCAAGATTTCCAGCATCTGCAGAATCGCTCTTGTGTTTATAACTAGAGAAGCCTTTTTTCAGCCTCCCCCCAACTCACACTTATTAAAACATACTTCACCATCAGCGGCACATAGAAAGCATTCCGAAGTCCACTTAAGAGGAAAGTAGCTATGATTGAAAAATTAAAAATACAAAGCTGAGGAGAGGGAGTCTCATGGCATTCAGCTGAGAATCCAGCATGGACAAGCACCATGGCTCTCTAAACCCTTTATAATTATACAAAGTTAGCACCAAAATGTACAGTGCCTTGAAAATCGTTCAGCCCTCACAACTATTTTCACATTTTACTGTCTCATTTTCTAAACCTGTCAATAACTTAATCAAAGTTAAAAACCCAAAATTGTGAGGCTGAAAAAGTAATCGTCCCCTTTGCAATTACAATGATAACTTTCTCCTCAGGTGCAATATATAGTATTAACTGACCAACTCACCCAGTTTGTTGATATAGAAGGCCACCTGTTTTCAATGAATTCGTAAGAATAAATACCCGCGCTCTCTGTGAGATCCCACAGGATGGTAGATATTCACCAGACCAAACCATAATGAAGACAAAGGAGCATTCTAGATAAGTCAAGAAGCCAAAATCTGAGGGAAACCATCTCAAAGACATAGAACATACCTCAGAGCTCAGTGTGATCCATCAAGAAAAAGTGGAAAAATATATGAAACCACAGCCATACCGGCTAGGTCAAGCCATCCCTCTAAACTTAGTCACCAGAGAAGAACGGCACTTGTAAGCAAAGCTACTGTGACAGAAACAAACACTCAGAGTGAGCTGCAGAGGTCAATGTCTGCAACTGGAGATGGAGTTCATGGCTCCACAATCTCTAAGGCCTTTCACAAAAAGGGTTCTTATGGAAGAGAGGCAAGGGAGAAGATCTGGTTTTTAAAAAAAAGTGAGTATCCTTGCCTGCAAAGAGTTATTTCGAAGATACTGCAAAGACGTGGAAGAAGGTCTTGCGGTCAGATGAGATTAAAGTGGGAATTTTTAGTCTCAACACTAAGCGGTACATGTGGCATAAATCTAATACTGCGCACAAGCCAGGTAACAGCACCCTAGTGATGGCAGCATCAGGCTTTGGGGATGTTTTTCAGCAGCAGTGACTGGAAATCTGGTCAAGATTGATGGGAAGTTGAATTCTGCTAAATATACAGAGACATCCTGGAATAAAACCTGCTAACCTCTGCCAGAAAACTGAAACCGTGGAGGAAGTTCATCTTTCAGCAGGGCAACAACCCAAAGCACACTCCCAGAGCAACCACAGAGTGGCTTCAAATGAAGAAAATTGATGTCCTCAAGTGGCCCAGGCAGAGTCATGACCTTAACCCAATCGAACATCTCTGGCAAAACCTCAAGAATGCTGTCCACTGTCGCTCCCCAACTAACCTAACAGCTTGAGGAACTCTGCAAAGAGGAATGGGTAAATCTTTCTCTATCACGTTGTGCAAAGCTCATTGAGGTGTACTCAAAAAGATCCATAAAGGCTGTAACAGCTGCAAGTGTTGTTCAAAGGGGGCAAGTAAAGGGGGTGAATACTTTAGAACTGCAGACATTTTTAGTTTTTCATGCTTTACAATTATCCCTGGTTTTGTGCTCCAGTGCGGAAAAAAAGAGGAGCACGTGATTCACAAATAAAAACTCTCAGTTAAATTGATCAAAATCCCTGGTTTTAATACTCATTTATGTGAACAAAGGGTTGGGACTGAATACTTTTACAAGGCACTGTATTCACATTTTACAAGAATGTATACTGAAGAGTGCATTCGGTGTATGAAAAAAGGCTCAGTATAACACAATACCTTTTCAATATCTACCAGTTCAGATTCATAAATTTCTGCAATTGTAATGTGGTGTTTTGCTGCAATCGTAAATCTCCCCTGTAGAATAAAAGTAAAGAATTTTGTTATGCATTTGATCTGTGCTTTCAGATAAACTTGCTATGTGAACATCATCTGCTACTCTTGGTTACAGATGCATTAAAATAATTAGTGATCTCAGAAATACATAATCAAGCTTCTTACCATATCTGTGTATATATCGATGGCTGCATTTAAGCAGTTGATGGCCTCTGTAGGGAAAACAGTAAGGCTGCTTCAGAAAAGCTATCTCCATCATTAAAATGTTCAATCTATAGATAACATTTTAGTTATTTCAGTTTACAATCTCCTACAGGCCTGCTAAGTGATAGGTTGGTCTGAATAGATCAAAACATCATTCAAATCAATTGGGCTGCATACAAATATCTATAAGAAACTAGCAGATTGGACAGACAAATCTTGAGAGATCATTACTAAGAGAAACAGAATATCAATTATTCTACCATCAAGTTAAGTGAGCTTTCTTAAATAAAGAGGAACTAAGGTTTTGACTGCTGTGTCCTGCTGTTAAATAGGGCAGACAAACAGTTAAGACAATTCATGCCAGATAATTAATGACAAAAGAGACAAAGTATTAGAGAAAATGAGAATAAATAACAGTCCTGGAGCATGGAAACAGGACACGTGTAGATGGGCAGAAAGTTTGGAATGAGCTGAAGAGCCTGTTTCTGTGCTGTACAACTCCAGCAGCTCAGGAAACCATCTCACATTGAACCTTACAGCATCAGGCAAGGTCCTGTTTACAGCTTAGAGGTTCTCCACTTGGAAAAATCAAGAAAGCTTCTTTAAAGGACTGCTGTAGTTGGTGGTCACAGGACAGATTTTATTTGTCAGAGAATAGTGTGGGCTGGGTTGGAGATCAGAGTAGAGGAAAGGTGCTTTAATTATGGGAGCTCCGCCAACCCACTTGGATTAGAGCTTTAAGATTCTAGTCACATTTCTGTGTTTTACAGAAGAATTCTCTCTCTACGTTCTTAAAGTTCTGTTGGGAAACAAATACTGACTATAGGATTACAAGGCCTAGAAAATTCATTTCAAATAAAAACACTAGAGTACAGTGCCTAATACCACTTCAGTGGAAAATCAACTGTAGATAGAAGTCAGAAATTTATTGCAAGGTCCACAAAATCAGTTATTCTCATTCTAGGTCCTTCTTCTGATGTTCTAATGCACAGAGAACCCCCAATGCCTGAACCCCAGGTGCAAACTGTGTGCAGAGAATCAAAAAGAAGTACAGAAAAGGGACAGGTCCTTTGGCCCAATACATCCTTGCCAACCATGGTGCCCACCCCCAGCTTGTCCCAACTTCCAGTGTCCGGTACATATCCCTCTGCTTCGCCCTTCCACATACCTATCCAAATGTTCCCTTAATGATCCGATTGTTCCTGCCTCAGCCAACATATTGCACATAATCTTCACCCCCTGTGTGAAGAAATTTCCCCTCAGTCTGTTTTAAATCTTTCTCCTCTCACCCTAAATCTATGCTCCCTAGTTTTGGACTCCCTACCCCAGGAAAAACACCATTACCATCTACCTTGTCTATGCCTCCTCATAATTTTAAAAATTTCTATAAAGTTCCACTTCATTCTTCTACCGAAGTAAAGATCCAGCCTGGCCAACCTTTCCCTATAACTCAGCCTTGTCTTCTCAGTACTCGTTCCACTTTTTTTAATCCATACTGGGCCGCCTAAACTATACACAGCACTCCAGTTGCAGCCTCTCCAACAACCTATACAACTGCAGCAGTGTTCCATCTCCTATTCTCAGTACCTTAACCAATGCTAAATGCCTCTTCCACCAACCTGTCTACCCATGATGCCACCTTCAGCAAGCAATGCTCTTCCCCTACTAGGTCCCCAAGTTCCATTACACTCCCCGGTGCCCTACCAAGTCCTACGCTGGTTTAACTTTCCAGAACGCATCACCTCACACTTATCTGTTTTGAAATCCATTTGCCATTCCTCAGTCCACTTCCTCAACTGATCGGGATCACCCTGTAATCAATACTAACCTTCACAATCAAAACCCTTCCCAATTTTGTGTCATTTGCAGACTAAAACACTGCGCATTTTTTCTGTGGTATCGAAGGAATTTTCCCGATGATATTAATGGTTTCCAAAACGTCCTGCTAAATGAGCCTGGGAAAGATAAACGCTATTGCACTTGCTATTTTCCCCTCTTCTCATCACTTCTTTCTTAATGAGTACGGGGAACAGGTAAATGCAGTAAAGCTGTGCTGACCTCATACAACTGTGCCAGCCGGGAACTGAATGAATGTATGGTGGTGTGATGGTGGGAGGGGCTAGACACTGAAAACGCATCAGGTTCATAACTTCATATTACGTCCAGATGAATCTGCCACTTGACTGTGTGGAGGGAAACAGTGCTGCCTGGCATCTCCACCGTCACTATTGAGTCAATAGACAATAGGTGCAGGACTAGTCCATTCAGCCCTTCGAGCCAGCACCACCATTCACTGTGACCATGGCTGATCATCCACAATCAGTATCCAGTTCCTGACTGATCCTTTTGCTTTTGCTGTTGCAACAACTTCCTTTCTTGCCTCAGAGAATTGAACACTCCACTGACAACAGCCAAGGTCTCAAGTCAAAAGCTTTCGATTCATCAGGTTCAAATTAACTAGAGCAGCTACCACTGCAACAGTTCAGGGCACTACTGGAGTTCCTACTCTGAGCTAACCATTCTTGTGAGCTACATTCAACCCCACTTAAATCAACGATATTCAAGTGAAACTGTTAACCTGGCAAGAACGGAAAGTGACGGTGTCACTGAATCCCAAAGGTGGCCTTTGTTTCCCATTCTCCACCTTCTACAATATAGAGTACCTCTCCAAAGGGTTCAAGGCAGACTATATCATGGGTTACTTTGGTGAGGGACGGGACTGCTACTGACATCTGAGGAAAAAGACAACATGAGTAGTTTCCCCACTCCCCACAGCATACCCTCACCTGTACTACCAAATTGTTAGCAAGCCTGATTTGCCCACATTAAATTAAATTAAGATGGGGATTTGCACCCGGTTTAATTTACATCTCTTACCTTGCGGATCTGCTTTCTTGTACGCATTCCCTGCATCCACAAAACTGGTGGCAGCATCGTGTTTGCTCTGCAGCTGCAAATGGAGTTTGGCTGACTGGCAAAATGCATTCCCTGCGGCTGTTCGATGCAAAGGAAACAATGAGATCTGCTGTACTTCAACACATGACAGAACAGTGACAACTCCCCAGGAACCTAGTGAGACCGCTCCCCTTGCTCAGCACAGCCAATGTAACTGGTAGACTGTAGATTATTGGTTTCATGATAAACCACCAGTGAACATTACTGGCTTATAGTTTGACCTAATGCTTGGATTAAAAAGAATACAGATATTTTGCTGTGCATTGTAATCCTGGGATTTCTGAGGTTTACAAGAACCAAACCTTCTTCCTTTGCAACTCAAGCTACTTCAATGATCTAAAACAGAAAAAGCAAAGACCAATGAGCTTGTTGCTTAATTATATCATGGCTCAATTATCCCATGCAGATTGAATGATTTGGTCAAATCCACAAGTCACAAATTTAAGATGCAATCATGGATGAAACTGTAGCTGCTGTTCCTATTCAGTTTGCAAAGTTCTGACGATTGTGGTACTAACAGAGTTCCACAGGAAGGGACTCTGCAGTCCTTTTTTTTTTGCAGTTAAACTGATGTTACAGATTTTTATGGATTGCATCTGTTACAGATATCGTCTTTCAATGTTAACTGAGAAATTAGTTGTGATCCCGGAGAGAGTTGTGGGTTTTGTAAATATCTGTAACTGGCTTGGCATATTTAGGATTCAGATTTAAAATCAATAGAAGGGATGATAGAATAAACCTGATTCTGATTCTGAGAAGGGAGTACCAGGAAGGAGAAGAGAACAAGAACAGACAACACTGGAAATATACAGCAGGTCTGCTTGCATCTGTTGGAAGAGAAACAGAGCGAGTATTTCTGGATTAAGATCTTCCATCAGGAAAGGAAAAAATAGTTTTCTACAAGGGCCATGAACTATCTGAAAGGGAAATGGAATCCTTGTCCATTAGAATTTTCTCCAAAGGACAAATGGATAAGCGGGATTAAGGTAGAAACTGGAACATGACTGTAAACTGGGCAGCTCCTTTGAGCTGACATATGGTGATACTGAATGATTCTGTATTTCAAAAGTTCAATTCCAGCTCAAATAAAAAACAAGTAATCAAACGCGAGAGGGACTAAGTGGTCAAACATGCTATGTGTGCAACTTCAATCATCATTCACACACACTTTGTGATCCCATCCAATTTCGCAGTGCAAAAATTTCAATTGCAGCAATATCAGGCAATGTGGGAAATTGTTCTGATGTAATCCTTTCGGTTATTTTCCAACACTGATGATTTGGGTTTGAGTTGTGAAATCAGCTACGCACAGAAGGTACAATGGAATGGAAGATCAACAGGAACTGCGCACAAGAAATTTGTCTGGTATGCAAATAGGTTAAAAATGTATATTTTATTGTTGTAAAATTTTAAACAACGCACGTGGGTCAAAAATGTGAATAGCATGAGAAAACAGAGTTGGCCGAGAAAAGTTTAAAAGGGCTAACAAAGAAAACATGTCACTTTCAATGTACAGACAATAGTCTGTAAAAGGATGGAAAACTGGAATCTGGCCTATGGATATTGTGCCAGGAACAAGATAATTATAGATACAGTGTTCAACAATGATGATTGCAAATACTACATTCACATGCTGGAACTGAGGAAACAAAAATACAATCACAGGGGCTCCCTGGGTTACTTATGACCTGACTTTAGGAAATTTGACTTTATGCAAATTTTCCCATAATTCTTTTAAAATAACTTTTCAAGTTAGTTAGGCTATGTAAAGAAAGTTATATACAGAATTTTCAGGACTTATGGAATACGGGCAACAGCCAGTTAATTCAAAAATCAGTCTTTAAAACTGTTTACATGTAAACTTCCACAGTAATCAAACAGGTACTATGACCTGTTCAGGAGGCAGGCTGTCACTCATGCTTTGGAAACTAGTCTCTAAAGACTAGCAACACACATAAAAGTTGGTGGTGAACGCAGCAGGCCAGGCAGCGTCTCTAGGAAGAGGTGCAGTCAATGTTTCAGGCCGAGACCCTTCGTCAGGACTAACTGAAGGAAGAGTGAGTAAGGGATTTGAAAGTTGGAGGGGGAGGGGAAGATCCAAAATGATAGGAGAAGACAGGAGGGGGAGGGATGGAGCCAAGAGCTGGACAGGTGATAGGCAAAAGGGATACGAGAGGATCATGGGACAGGAGGTCCGGGAAGAAAGACAAAGAGGGGGGGAACCCAGAGGATGGGCAAGGGGTATATTCAGAGGGACAGAGGGAGAAAAAGGAGAGTGAGAGAAAGAATGTGTGTATAAAAATAAGTAATAGATGGGGTATGAGGGGGAGGTGGGGCATTAGCGGAAGTTAGAGAAGTCGATGCTCATGCCATCAGGTTGGAGGCTACCCAGACGGAATATAAGGTGTTGTTCCTCCAACCTGAGTGTGGCTTCATCTTTACAGTAGTGGAGGCCATGGATAGACATGTTAGAATGGGAATGGGATGTGGAATTAAAATGTGTGGCCACTGGGAGATCCTGCTTTCTCTGGTGGACAGAGCGTAGGTGTTCAGCAAAGCGGTCTCCCAGTCTGCGTCGGGTCTCGCCAATATATAAAAGGCCACATCGGGAGCACCGGACGCAGTATATCACCCCAGCCGACTCACAGGTGAAGTGTTGCCTCACCTGGAAGGACTGTTTGGGGCCCTGAATGGTGGTAAGGGAGGAAGTGTAAGGGCATGTGTAGCACTTGTTCTGCTTACACGGATAAGTGCCAGGAGGGAGATCAGTGGGGAGGGATGGGGGGGCAAATGGACAAGGGAGTTGCGTAGGGAGCGATCCCTGCTGAAAGCGGGGGGGGGGGGAGATGTGCTTAGTGGTGGGATCCCGTTGGAGGTGGTGGAAGTTACGGAGAATAATATGTTGGACCCGGAGGCTGGTGTGGTGGTAGGTGAGGACCAGGGGAACCCTATTCCTAGTGGGGTGGCGGGCGGATGGAGTGAGAGCAGATGTACGTGAAATGGGGGAGATGCGTTTAAGAGCAGAGTTGATAGTGGAGGAAGGGAAGCCCCTTTCTTTAAAAAAGGAAGACATCTCGCTCGCCCCATCCCTCCCCACTGATCTCCCTCCTGGCACTTATCCGTGTAAGCGGAACAAGTGCTACACATGCCCTTACACTTCCTCCCTTACCACCATTCAGGGCCCTAAACAGTCCTTCCAGGTGAGGCAACACTTCACCTGTGAGTCGGCTGGGGTGATATACTGTGTCCGGTGCTCCCGATGTGGCCTTTTATATATTGGCGAGACCCGACGCAGACTGGGAGACCACTTTGCTGAACACCTACGCTCTGTCCGCCAGAGAAAGCAGGATTTCCCCGTGACCACACATTTTAATTCCACATCCCATTCCCATTCTGACATGTCTATCCACGGCCTCCTCTACTGTAAAGATGAAGCCACACTCAGGTTGGAGGAACAACACCTTATATTCCGTCTGGGTAGCCTCCAACCTGATGGCATGAACATCGACTTCTCTAACTTCTGCTAATACTCCACCTTCCCCTCGTACCCCATCTGTTATTTATTTTTATACACACATTCTTTCTCTCACTCTCCTTTTTCTCCCTCTGTCCCTATGAATATACCCCTTGCCCGTCCTCTGGATCCCCGCCCCCCCCCCCCGTCTTTCTTCCCGGACCTCCTGTCCCATGATCCTCTCGTATTCCCTTTTGCCTATCACCTGTCCAGCTCTTGGCTCCATCCCTCCCCCTCCTGTCTTCTCCTATCATTTTGGATCTCCCCCTCCCCCTTTCAAATCCCTTACTCACTCTTCCTTCAGTTAGTCCTGACAAAGGGTCTCGGCCTGAAACGTCGACTGAACCTCTTCCTAGAGATGCTGCCTGGCCTGCTGCGTTCACCAGCAACTTTTATGTGTGTTGCTTGAATTTCCAGCATCTGCAGAATTCCTGTTGTTTACGTCTCTAAAGACTAGGTAAATCTCTTCTATTAACACTTGTAAACATCCATTGATACTTTAAGACAACTGAAACCAGTCACTAGATGTGGGGCATTTTGATTCTGTACCATTATAATTGCATAAGGGAAGACAATAAATAAATAAATGTTCATGCTCAGTGAAATTGTTTATGACTCAAGGAATGCAATAAATAAACAGTTTACAGACAGCTCTCAAGAACAGAGCCCTTGTGTAACCAAGGGACTGACTCAACTGGAAAACGTACAAGAGCATCAAAACTGATCTGAAATGCAAAAAGCATGAGCTATGAAGAAACAGGGAGTTTTGAAATAATAAAATAATCTGTTGTTTTACTCGAGGAAAATAGCGCACTCAAAAAGAGTATTTGATTTTACAGATATGCTAGGTCACTAGAGATGGACCATATTCCTCCTAACTTCTTTCAAACGTGCTCCTAAAAAGCAGAGACACGGCATATTTACAAATTTCACATTTCCACAGCATTTAAAACATGTTATATTATGTCTCAATGCAACCTACCCTTTACTTGTTTTTCTCTTGTGATACTGGAGAGAAACAAGTTAAAACGGTCACAGTTACATTCATTGAATAAAACATCTCCCCTGAACATTTGTATATCTATGAGGAGACCATCAATGCTACTAAAAATCTGGTGCACCATTAGAAGCATTCCTTCTTATGGACTTATCATCAGGAAGAAAAGCCTTGTCTGTTCTTTTGCTTCACACTACGATTGATAGCATACTTCGATTTGGCAGGTCTCACAAGAACATAACAAGAGGAGGAACAAGCCCCTCAAGCCTGCTTTACCATTCAATACGATCCTGACCGCTCTGCATTGATCTCAGTTCCTCTTCTGTGCCAGGTCCCTACGACCCTCTCATTCCAAACCCAGGTCAACAGACTGATCTGGCAGCAGATGTCAGGGTCAGACAGCTTCTGTTCCCAATGTGAGAAAAACCAGCATATGTGGATTGTTGAGTGGGATAGAGGTGAAATTTTAGATCAACATCCCATTTCAAGTTTATTGTCATCGGACTGTACGTATATACAATCAAATGAAACGATGTTCCCTCGGGCCATGGTGCACCACCGCACATATATTACACACAACACACAAAACAAAATATTACCACAAATAAGTTAATAAAATATAATTCAAAATGCATGTGAAGTGCACAGCATAGGTAAACAGTACAGTAATCAGTTTGCTGTCCATGTGAAAAGACCCTGGTGATGGCAGGATATTCATTGATCTCACAATCAAACTGAATATTTTAAGGTTGTTTTAGAAGATTGTGACAACATTAACGCGAGAATCCAGGACTTTGCGGATTATAAAATTTGCTTCAAATAACAGTTCAATTGTCAGCATGTGATCATAGCTGCTGTCAGAGCTTGCAGAAAGGTATGACAAACAAATTATTTTTCCATAACTATAATTGTAATTATAGAGTCTTGATGAAGAGACTCAGCCTGAAATGTCAGCTATTCATTCATTTTCATAGATGCTACCTGATCTGCTGAGTTCCTCCAGAATTTTGTGTGTTACTCTGCATTTCCTCCATCTACAGAATCACTTGTGTTTATAGTTATCACTAATACCCAGTTCAAAATACTGACTGCACCTTCACTATGTTTAACTCTGGATTTTGGATACTAACTTCGAAAGTTAGTGACATTTGCCCCTTAGCAAGTTTCACATCATTCCACTGACATTATGGACAAGATCATTATAGTTCTTTTTAATTGAAATTCTCAAAAATATTTTATTACCCAATTCAACATACTGTTCTACAAAATAAAAACATTTCATGTTTCTAGCTAAATGCAATTTGCCTGGTTTTGAAACAGGACAGAGAAGATTTAATTGTTATTGCACTACTTTGAACCACAACTTCAACTACAATTAGCTCATTTTTTTAAACGATGAGGTTTGAATATATTATGTGGTTGTAACTAAAAATTATTGCCTTTTGAACTCTCCAGAAGCTTCATCTGTCCACTCGTATGTGACTACCTCAAACGTCATATTTAATCCTCTAATCCTTTACATCCATTTGCTGGGATTTTAAACAATCTTTCAATTGAAGATTTACTTTTGTCCATCTCAAAATTAAATCCATCTTATCTTTCTTTAATCTGCTCTATTATCTATCTACAAGCATCAAAATGCTATATATGATTACTTCATAATAAATTAAGCTTCAAAATATGTGAGAGCAGGGAATGATTTGTTGAAAATATTGGACAATACTAAAAAAAAAATCAGAATTCTCTGAAAGGAGCACCTTGAAAATGGGGAGACTTGCTGGAGATATGAATAAAAGGTTGAAAAGGCTCATAAGTGGAGTGCACTTTAATTGTTGTTTCAGCAAGGACCAAGACAAATATTTTAAACGTGCACCAACCAAGTAGGCAGCAATGGCACTTGCCTTTCTGCAGCATGACTTGCAACCACTGATGCAGCAACAGGCTGTCTGTTGTATTTGACGCTGTGGCATAAATGAAATCATTTATGCAAATGCATTCTTTAAAAGGTGAATTGCCTTGACTTTACTTGGGATGTCTTTAAATAGTTTGGGGTTTATATCATTGCAAGAAATGGGGATTGCTTAACAGAATAAAAATAAAACCATGCATAAACATATCCATTGTCATTTTATGTTCATTGCTCTGAAGAATAGGCAATATAATTCAATTCTACTAAATTAACATGAATTCCATTCCTTTAGCATAATAAATGCAGTTTATGTCCAACTGTCACCTTTATTTTGAAGATTTGACGAGCAACATCATGTTTGCATTCACCCTGTGGACTATAATCCAGATTGAATGTAACTCACCACTCCAGTTTTTAGCCATCTTGAACATGTTTGCAGCTCTTGCAAACATTTCACATGCTTCTTCTATTCTTGAGTTCCCTCTGTAATGAAATATAATATTGAAAATATAATCAACAGTCCATCATTTATTTCCTAAACCCACCTCTCTCTCCTAATATAATAGATTTTCACCCAGGACTTCTCCTATATAATCCTACAAACATCAGACGTGATTAAACAGACACAAAGACTGGTCTGGGAGTGCAGTCCAATGATTTTATCCTTTAGCATATACTTCTCAGTCCCACATGGCACTTAATGAAAACAGATCCAATCATGTTCATCTCACACAATCTCAGTTACAGTCCTCTGGTCAAGCTACCTGCCAGGCATCCTTAAATGTGCAATACTAAATATCAATGTGCTATTCAATAAAGGGGTTTGTTTACTCCATTTTGTTTGACCATTTTTACATAATGTTCAAAAGCTGACATTTCTGTTTCTAACAGTACAATTAAAAATCAAAGATTCATGAATCAATGATGTAATTTTATAAATTACTAAAAAGGAATTTCAAATTAATTCTAGGAGGAGGCATCAGTTGCCTGGATTTACACCATCTGTGCTTCTGGTACCTCAAAGCTCAGTGCACAATATGGCAGGGCTGTTCATGTTATGCCTAATGAAGCTTGCACAACTCTGTTCTATTTAATATTTTTTGTTGTTTTATTTCCTATTTGAGCTCTGCCAGCATGAAGAATTCCCAAAAGAATATCAGACTATTGTGACAAATATTCCTAATTAGGATATTAAAATTCGTTAGGTTAAGCGTTTGTGGAAACATTGCTTCTAATGTAATAAACAATCATAAGGCTCAACAACATAAGGCATCCAACAAAAAGACAGGATGCTACTGAAAAAAATGTACAGATCTCCTCGTTCTATAAACTCCTCCAAGTCGCTCACCATCCTGACTTGGAAACATATCACCGTTCCTTCAATGTCACTGGGTCAAAATTATAGAATTCCCTCCCTAACAGCACTGTGGATATACCTACACATCAGGGACTGCAGCGGTTCAAGAAGGCAACTCATCACCACCTTCTCAAGAGTAACTAGGGATGGTCAATAAATGCTGGCTTAGCTGGTGATGCCCACATTCCGTAAATGAATTTTTAAAAAAGAAATATACTGTTGATGAACAAAATTGTATACAAATAGCTCATGGATCCAAGTTTATTAGGGAGAAAATGACAGCTGTAGATCACAATTAAAGCAACCAGTGGAAGGGTGGTTTAAATTCAAACAAACCTTTAAAATAAATCATGAAGGGAATTTTTCTTGTAATCAATGTGCATTAGGTCTAATATCACACATAATAGGTCCTCGCTTTTACATAATTTCTCATGCATGGTTACTTTCCTCCAAAAGGACCACAACCTTGTCGTAAGGTTTGGAGGCTTGCGTGCCTCAATGACCCGGAGAGCTGTGTTGGCTGGAGTCAGGGCTTTGTGCTTTGGCTCTTGGTAGGGTCACCCACACCAAAACAGGTCAAAGGGCAAGTGTGGTCCACCAGTCCTCCACCTTCAGGGGCTCAGCACAGAGCTAACACCCCTGACTGGTAAAACAGAACTGTTATGGAGACAGCAATGAAGAATGCTTCTACATCTGAGTGCGGTGGCGTTCCCGAGTCTCCACCCAGGACATGCATGGCTGACAGTGGTGAAAACCGAGAGGAAGCTATTGGCACAACGAAGGAAGCCCTGAACACTGCCAGAGATGGAGAGCCTTCATTCATACCTGAAACACCAGCGGCATAACGGGAGCAAGTTATTTACTTTGAATGTAAAAAGCATTTATGAAATGATGTCAGAAAATGAAAGCTAAAAGCCAATTAAAATGGTTTATGTCTGAAGAATTTTAACTGCCTTTGTTAATTCCCTAATGGTATTACAAAATTTATCCAATAAATATGCAAAGCAAGTAGGCAGGAAAGTCCAAATTATAATTTCTGGCCTTTGTTGAAGATACTATTCCTACTGATTATAGAGTTGGAGTCACCAGAATTGGACTAACAGAGGGGAGATTACAGGCCCGTTTCTGCCTGTAATACAGTCAGACCCTTCTCCATTGGAAGGTGGGTTTTTATGTAGTTATCAGGGGATTGTGATAGCCCCAGCAGCCATTCTAATTGTTGTTCATCATAAGGTTGACAGATAAACGATATCCACTCAGCTGACGGGCCGGGTATGCTTTGCAGTAATGCCATTGGAATGCAGCAAGGAGGGAGGCGGAGGAGAGATCAGCTTTTCAACTCAATCTCTATCAGATATACTATTTACCATTTGAAGAGTGCACTACTGGATCCACGTGAATTAATAACATTAAATTTCAGCAAAACAATTATTTGGTGAGGAATCGCTTCAACAAATTTAAAATCTCAAAGGTGTTTTGAATAAAATCAATACAACTAATTATTCCCATTGAAGATCGATACTAATTTCTTGAACACCGAACTTATTTATTAAATTCAGTACTCCAGGGAATACTTAGGAAACGATTTATTCTGGTGCGATTTCTAGAATCGGTTGTTTATGCTACTGCTGGTCATGATAATCGCAGATACATGCTGTGCAGAGAGGCGAGGACAATTTCTTGTGCAGGAAACACGACAAGTCCAGGACCAGGACCAGCACCAGCGTCTGGAGAGCAGCTGCAATCTTACCCGTGGGTGTCGTCCAATACACATTTCCTTCTGCTCTCGGCAAAAAAAAATGGCCTTTACTTGTTCAGCAATTTAAAGGGCAAAACCCAGTGCGAATAGATTATTTTCCATTTAGTTGCCATGCAATTCTCCACACCAGCCTCAATAATTGGATTATGCATAAGGGGAAATACTTATTGTTTCCTCCCAGCCTCTTTATTTCCTATTTTGGATGGTATATTCGTGCTTCTGAATTATTCCACAAGCTCTAGTATTCAAGATAAAAAGATGGCAGACAACATACTGCAGTGTTTTCAAAGAGGATTCCATCTGTGGAATTATTCAGTATAATAGGCTTTCGGATCTTCCCCCGCCACGGAACATAAATATGCATTGCACTTTTGTGCAATGTGAACAATATGCTGCCATTTATTTAATAAAATACATTTTTACTTGAAAAATGCAAAGAGTCAGCATGCAAATCCCTAAGGCAGTGCTTGCTGAGACAGCAGTATAATTACCCCGTTTACTGCCCAGCGATGCTGCTGCTACCTCTCTTACCCAAACAAGCCTCCTAAGAACGAATGCGACGATTTCACCTTCTTCTCAGCATCGGCCATCAGCTGCATGGCTTCTTTCTCTTTGCCAGAATTATCCATTTTGCAATTACTCTTTTTTTTTGTGTGTCAAAGTAAGGGCATGTAATTCTGCAGCCGACTACGACCTTACAGCTTGCAAAGCGCCCCCCCCCCGTTTTCTTTTGCTGCACCTGATTGAGTCCGACCCACTCCGCCCGCGGTTCGACCAAGTCGGCACACCAGAACATCGACGCGAGTCGTGAAGCACGCCGGGTCTAGTAGTTCCTATCAGGCAGACTCCCGCATCAAGAACTGAAAAAGGACTACGGGTCCCAGAATGCTCTGCGCCAAGCCGTGTCTTGGCAACCCCCAAGCATCCACTGCCAGCACATGATAATGGACGGATGCTCGCCAGCTGCAAATATGTAGTGTATGGGACCATTCGAAAAGTTCTGTGTTAATGTAACTGTACTTGCCTGCACATTTGCATCCGGAAACCAGGTCAATCTGCTCAATTGAATATTGCCAGTGCGTATGTTTCACATGCACCTCCTCATAAATAATTCTGTTCTTCCTTTCTCTAATGTACAATTACGCGGCTTCCTTTTAAACATATATATGCTGGCCTCCTGAAAATAAAAAAAAGAAAACTGTAGAAGTTGAAAATTTCAAACAAAAACAGTAAATATAGGAAATGGAAATGGGAAGAGAAGCAGGTCCAAGACCCTCAGATGGGACGAGGAAATATTGTTGACAAGAAAAAATATAGAGAAAAGAATATTTACAGAACACTATTCACATAGAGCTACACTGTTTAACTCTGATATCTTAGAGCACAGTACTGTATTTGTCAACGTGGAGCGGAGATCGAGTCTATAAGTCTGGCGGGAGCAAACGATGTTGGGAATGGCGAGGGCGAAGCGCCACGGGAGGGGTGTGGTTCAGGTGGCAGAAATGGAGTGCAGACACACCCAGCCCTGAGACACCAGGCAAGGTTGTTTGATTCCAAACAACTGGTTTGTTGAATGCATCCCGGCTATATATACGTGCCTAAGACTTTCGCACAGTATTTAAACAAGTGAATAAGTAGCAGACAACAAATTTTATAAATCCTGCAGTTTGGTTACATGTCACCATCAGAAGCTGCAGGTACGAAGCAAAGTTTCACAAATCAAACTGAATTGCTAATATTCAATTTTTAAATAATCATATTGTTTCAGTTTTTCATTCTCTGCAACATTTCCTGATCCAAGTAGTATGTGCAGTATTTGCTCCTCATGAGGCATTTGGGTAGTACGCAGAGGAAATAATGAGGCTTTGAGACTGGTCTGAAACGTTAACTCTAATTCCCTCCATAGATGCTGCCTGACCTGCTAAGTCCCTCCAGCATATTATGTGTGTTATTCTGGATTTCTGGCATCTGCAGAATCTCTTGGGTTTATAACAAAGCTTAAGTTCGATTTCATTATGTTGATGAAAATATTTCATTGTGTTAAGTAAAAAGTATACACAGTGGCCACCTTATTAGGTACACCTGCTGGTTAATGCAAATATCTAATTGGCCTATCATGTGGCAGCAACTCAATACAAAAATCATGCAGACATGGGTGAGTAGTTCAGCTGTTGTTCAGACCAAACATCAGACTGGGGAAGAAATGTGATCTAAGTGACATTGACCAGGGAATGATTGCTGGTGCCAGATGGGGTGGTCTGAGTATCCCAGAAACTTCAGATCCTCTCGGATTTTTACACACAACAATCTCTAGAGTTTTCACTGAATGGCATGAAAAATGAAAAACATCCGGTGAACAGCAGTTTGGTGGACTAAAATGCGTTGTTAATGAGAGAGGTCAGAGGTGAATGGCCAGACTGATTCAAGCTGACAGGAAGATGACAGTAACTCAAATAACACGCGTTACAACCGTGGTGCACAGAAGAACATCTCTAAATGCATAACATGCACAAGTGGATGGACTACAGCAGCAGGAAACCACAAACACATGTTCAGTGGCCACTTTATTAGCCACAGAAAGCAATGAAACTGAACTAAGCCTCGTTATAAAAACAAAAGAGCCTGCAGAAGCTGGAAATCCAGAGCAGCACACACAAAATTTTGGAGGATTAGAAGAAGCCTGCATTCTCTGTGTGGCACATGCACTCAATGGCCACTTTATCAGGTTAGGGGTGCCATGGTGGCAGCTCAGCACGTTGGAGTATGGAGTTCAGTTCCAGCATCCCGTGTAAGCAAATTTTAATGTTCCTTCCCCTATGCGCATGGGTTTCCTCCGGGTGCTCTGGTTTCCTCCCACAGTCCAAAGACATTCCAGTTAGCAGATTAATTGGTCATTGTAAATTGTCCTGTGATTAGGCTAAGGTCAAATTGGGGGGTTGGTGGGTGCTATGGCTCGGAGGACCAGAAGGGCCTGTTCCATGCTGTGTCTCTAAATAAAATAAATATACAAATAAAAATACAGGAGAGAAACCCAGTGTGGTCTTCTGCTACCATAGCTCATCAACTTCAAGTTTCAACGTGTTGCACATTTAGAGAAGATCTTCTGCACACTGCAGTTGTAACACATAGTTATTTGAGTTACTGTCACCTTCCTGTCTGCTAAAACCAGTCTAGAATAACGTCTAGACTGAGAATGGGAAAGTTCTCTGAACTGTCCCATTAACGAGGCATTTTCACCCACTGAAATCCTGCTCACTCAATTTTTTTGTTTTTTGCACCATTTTCTGCAAGCCCTAGATACTGTTGTGCAAGAAAATCTGAGGAGATCTGTGGTTTCTGAGACATTGAAACCACCTCATTTGGTACCAATAATCATTGCACAGTGAAGTCACTTAGATCAGATTTTTTCCTCATTTTGATATTTGGTATGAACAATTGAACCTCTCGACTGTGTCTGCTTGCTTTTACGCATTGAGTTGCCGCCATATTTAGATATTAGGGTGTTTGAGTATTTGCATTAACAAGCAGGTATACAGGTTTACCTAATACAGTGGCCACTGAGTGTACAGTGAAATACGTCATTTGCATTAACAAGCAAATCAGCCAAGGATGTGCTTGGGGGGGGGGGGGCAGCGTGCGTTGCAACACATTCTGGCACCAAAAAAAGAGAGATCAGTGACAAAGAAACTGTATAAATGAAGAGAGCAGTTCAGGCTTATTAGGAATTGGTTAAGGAACATCAAGAAGCATGAAAGAAACATGGGGAAAACTAAAGTCCATTCCTCCGCCTTTGATTTCTGTGACAGATGACTGGTTCATCTGCATTATTGGTATGTCTTTTAAGCTCATAGTACCTGTGTTTTGGAAATCCTTTGTAGTTTGTCTTTTGGAAGCCGGATAACCGCATCTGCACCAGGTTACTCAAGCTGTAGCTCCTCAGAGAACATGTTAAGGAACTGGAGCTGCAGATTGATAACCTTCAGCTCATTCGGGAAACTGAGAGGTGATAGAAAGGATCTATAGGGAGGTAGTCACTCCTAAGTTGCAGGAGACAGGTCACTGGATGACTGTCAGGAGAGGGAAAGGAAATAGGCAGTCAGTACAGAGTGTCCCCATGGCCATTCCCCTCAATACAAGTATACTGCTTTGGATACTTTTGGTGCGGTGGGGGGAGATGATCTACCAGGAGGGAGCTGCAGTGACTGGGTCTCCAATAGTGAGTCTAACCTGTTACTCAGAAAGGAAGGGTGAGAGGAGGAGTGCTGTAGTAACGGGGGATTCCGTAGTTAGAGGAATAGGCATGAGATTCTGTGGATGCGATAGAGATACCCAGATGATATGTTGCCTAACAAGTGCCAGGGTCAGGGACAACTTGGATCAGGTCCACCATATTTAAAGTGAGAGAATGAGCAGCCAGAAGTCTTGATACATACTGGCACAAATGACATAGGTAGGAAAAGGTGAAGAAAGAGTTTAGGGAGTGAAGTGGAAAGCTGGAAAACAGGATGTCAAGGGTAATAATCTCTGGATTGCTCCCTGTGCCGTGCACCAGTGAGGGTAAGAATGGGACCACTTGGCAGATTAATAGATGGCTGAGGAACTGGTACAAGGGGCAGGGCTTCAGATTTCTGCATTATTGGGATCTCTTCTGAGGAAGGTATAACCTGCACAAAAGGGATGGGTTACACCTGAACCCGAGGGGAACCAATATCCTTGCAGGCAAGCTTGCTAGAACTGTTGGGGAGGGTTTCAACTAATTTGGCAGGAGGATGGGAACCGGAATGATGAGCTGAGGATGGAGCAATTGGTATACAAGAAGATGCAGTGTGCTGTGAGACTGTCAGGAAGTCAGGCAAAAGATCGGGCAAAATTGAGGTCAATGGGATGAGTTGCAGTGTAACGGCGACAAAATCGAAAAAGGTGATGGATACAGGACTAAAAGTGTTACATTTGAATGCACATAGTATATGGAATAAGGTAGATGATCTTGTGGCGCAGGTAGAGATTGGCAGCTATGACATTGTGGGCATCACTGAGTCATGCAGAAAAGAAGATTATAGTTAACATGCAAAGATACACTTTGTATCAAAAGGACTGGTCGATAGGCAAAGTGGTGGCATGGCTCTGTTAGTAAAATATGAAATCAAATCCTTCGAAAGAGGTGACATAGGATTGGAAGATGGGTAAATTTAAGAGTCCTTGTGGGTAAACAAACCCTAATGGGAATTACATACAGGCATCTGAAGAGTAGCTGGGATGTGGGCTACAAATTGCAATGGGAGATAGAAAAGGATAATTTTATAGTAGTCATGGGGATTTCAATATGCAGGTTGATTAAGAAAATTAGGTTGATGCTGGATTCCAAGAGAGAGAATTTGTAGAATGCCCATGAGATGGCTATTTTGAGCAGCTCGTAGTTTGAGCTCTCTAGGGGATCAGCTATTCTGGATTGGGTGTTGTGTATGAACTGGATTTGATTAGGGAGCTTATGGTAAAGGAACACTTGAGGTCCAGTGGACATAATATGAAAGAAGTCACCCTGCAATTTGTTAGGGAGAAGCTGAACTCAAAGGTATCAGTATTGCAGTGGAGTAAAGGGAATTACAGAGGCACAAGAAAGAAGCTGGCTAAAGTTGATTGGAAGGGGATACTAACAGGAATGGTGGCAGAGCAGCAATAGCTGGAGGTCTGTTGTACATTCATCTTTACTACCTATATATCATTTTCATACAAAAATATAACATCTGTATATATCTAAAATCAGATGTATCAGTATTAGAGTGGAGTAA
Source organism: Mobula birostris (assembly GCF_030028105.1). Classification (NCBI taxonomy): domain Eukaryota; kingdom Metazoa; phylum Chordata; class Chondrichthyes; order Myliobatiformes; family Myliobatidae; genus Mobula; species Mobula birostris. The sequence goes on along the minus strand of NC_092377.1, from coordinate 82,563,087 downwards.
AGGGAATTACAGAGGTATAAAAGTTGATTGGAAGGGTTCACTAGTATGGATGATGGCAGAGTAGCAATGGCTGGAGTTTCTGGGAACAGTTTGGAAGGTGCAAAATAGATACATCCAAAAGTATACCAAAATATTATTTTAGAAAGAATCATTATTTAACAGTAGTCCAACTTTGAGCGCACTCAACAAGTGCTACGGCACTACACCAAGTACTATAAAAATAATCAAAATATTAGTTCCAGTAGATCTGCACATTAATGCTGGTCAATGTTATAAATATGCTAATAGTAGAGCAGAAATATAGGATGATACCCCGTCTGCTCCTCAATGTGAACAAGCTGAATGTATTATTCTGCAAGTCAGAGACTGGAATGATGAAGGGTTGGAATATAGATTAGGATGCACATTAGACAGACCAAACCCTGCTGGACGATCCTGCCATTTTGATACAGCTGCAGACATTTCAATGCTAAATTCCAATATTATTCAAGACAATAAACTAGGGGGGGTCAACAAGAAAATTAAAGCTGTAGGCATACATGGAAACAAAGTAGATTGCCCAATTTATAAAGTTCCCATAGAGTTATTTGATTTAACAAACAGAAAGGTTGGCTGTAAAGTTTTTACACTAGCTTACTTCAGATTGTAATAAACTAGAGCTTCTAATAGAACTACTGAATGCTTCCTGTTGGAGTCATACTATGATCAAACCACCAACTGATGCAAATGCACCGGACGAACGAGACATATACATTCAGAAACTGCTGGACGATCATCAGGATAAAATGATCAGAGCAACATTGACATATTTTGTACAAATATTTTGACCATATATATCAATATCCTAAGCACTTTGGGATGGTTGATATTGAACCAACTAAATTAGGATGCAATCTTTTCCCATGCCAGAAATGGTGGCATGTTCCTGATCATAGAACTTGCTTGAGTAGGATATCCAAAGACCCCAAAAGCCTTACAATCAACCCTAGGCTTATTGAATTATGCTAGAGCTTTCATACCTGCCCATACTCAATTATCAAAACCATTACATGACAGATGTACACTGAAAAATGGAATGCCTTTTGTTTATACCTCAGAAGATTATGAGGTTCTAGAGAAATTGATGAATGCAGATCAGTAAACAATAGTCCTTTGGACAAGAGACCTAACAAAATCTCTTGTTCTCCAAAATCCACTGGAGAAGAAATACATCCCCCCCCGCCATACATTCTGCCACATATAATTTCACCCCAAAAGAACATAAATTTACTGCTTTAGAACGATGTCTTACTATGGTATTCCATATACTTATTGCAGCAGGACCACTGCATTGGTCAAACCACAGAGTTTATAGCTTTGAAAAGGGATAGCAAATTACTAACAAATAAACGGAGAGCTGCCATAACTAGATATGGGAAATAGCAACACTTTTACAAGACAACATCCAAAAGTGGGAATACATTCCTGAGAGCTATGACTTACAATCCTTACCTCTCATGGAAAGTGCAGAACCATCTTCTCCATGACCCAATGTAGCACGATGACATTTAGAGCACTATTCTCAAACTTGGCAATGTGATGCATCGGCAATGAAAATCCAGAATGATGGATACTCAATTATAATCTCTGCTTCTGATTATTAAAGGAGTTTTATTTTTGGAAACTGAATTTGAAACACATGAGTTGCAAGTACATCCTTTAGGGAATCATACAGTTCAATTTGAAGAGGCTAAGGGTCTAGAATTACAGCTAAAACAAATAAATAGAACAGAACCAATCTTGATATGTACTGACTCTAATTATGTCAGAAAGAGGTCTTCCAATCTGGTCAATTACCAGGTGGAGAACTGACAGGGGTAAACTACTTCCACATTTGTCCATATGGAAGTATATTTATGAATTATTATTAACTCACACATTCTGGGACATAACTGCAGGCCTCTTACACAGCTATGGAAATAAATTAGGCAATAAAGAAGCAAAACAACCTGTGGGGATGGAACTTACTACGGTAAGGGAGGTCAAGGTTTTGGTGGTAAATAAGCAACAAATAAAAAAAACCAGGATGATGTTTTAAGAATTCTCCTAGATGGAAACCTCCTTGTCTCATTACCCAGGTTATCAACAATAGGACTGTGGTAATCAAAACCAGGAAGGGACTGTAAGTAATATGTCTTCATAGTTAACATCAAACTGCTCCTAGCAGGACTCATTCCCTGAGAATGAGTGGAATCCTTATATTAGACTGTTACATGGGTCCACCCTGGAACCACTACACCCCATCGGGCGGGGATTGGGGTTGTGTAGAAAGAAACATAAACATTCCTGTTCACTTGAGGAAGATCTCACAGATACATTGCCCAGGGATAATACATCCAGAATGAGTTGTTGTTTTCAGCGTTTGAAAGTCGCAACTTCCAGAAAGAAAGGGTGGCTTTGTTATACTTTACTTTTAATATTTGTGCTTACGACAATTTTATTCAGTGTCATCTTACTTACCAATTTGCCTTTCAGCAGATGAAGTTGCATTTACCATGGAAGTTGTCTCCTCTGGCTCGGATATCCATAACTTAATGTCTTGGAGAATATTAGATTAAGAAGATACGTGAGCAATGTTGATTCTAATTTGAATATCACCAAATGACCCTTATCCCTTGGTCATATGTGAACTACTACACCGGAACCGTTAATGCTTGCCTCTAGCAAAATAATTGTTCCCGTCCACTTAAACATTCACTCAGACTGCATTGCAGTCAAAACCAGTGTAGGTACGTCAGAAAGCAAAGAATCATTTGCGGAAATGATTAATGGTACTCTAACAAAGCTGAAAGATTCCAGCTCACAAGCTGAAGATTAACTAATAGAGGAATCCCTTGACATGGATCCTTCTAGACATGAAGAAAAGTATAGGCACTATTATGTCATTCAATGATCCCACTCAAGAGAACATGACAGTGAAATGCTTGGACTGGTGGATTGTGAAAACCCTATTTTTTTTAATGAAGACTTCTCCATTAGATAGATATCTCATTATGTTTTCCCTTTATGGCAAACAAGTATATGATCATACAGTACTTATTACAAAGATTTTAGGCATTTCCATTTCTCCAATTATGGCCACTATTCCACTCCATCATTAACTATCAAGGTGACATGACAATTTTCTGCATTACTGGTTTATACTTTAAATGGTTTAGCAAAGCCCTTGGTCTGGTTTTTGGATGGAAACATAGTATAGGATGGAAAGATGCACTGAAGCAGAAGGAAAGATAAAACAAAAATTTTTCCTCCCTAGTCAATTGAAACTGAAAAGTCCAATAAACTTTTTAGAGATTTTAGTCCCAGATTTCCTATTTACCCTTAATGGAAGAGTCATGAACAGCTCGTTCCTTACAAGGAAAATTAGTTCAGAATTATGGGTGTCCTTACAAATCCAATTATATTTCAGATATAATTTGACTACAAGTTGAAAAAACAAGGAAACAAGCCTCTGACAATTTTTACTGTGTGAGACTAATAGAGACATTAAATGTTGGGGTTACACTGGTAACTGTACTCCCTAAATAGACAATATTGCATACACAAGTAAGCCTTCAGTTATTGCTGTGTATTTAATAACATGATATTATCATCAACAGGTGAAAAAAAACAATTTGGCTCTTAACAATTTTCATGAATTAAAAAAATATACATTAGAGTAAAACTGCCTGCACAGCCATGCCTTGACAGTGCTCACTCTATAACAGCACCGATGTGATTCTTCAGTTCACTCGGAAGGTAGAAATTTGTTGACAGAAGTTGTTCAGAGGATCACTCACTTTTTAAGGTTTATAGGGAAATGACTTTTGGAATAACCTGTTGATTTAATTTATGTCGCGTATCTCAATAAAGAAAAGCAATTCCAGTTTTAAGGAATGATTTATGATGGAGACAACAAAGAATGTTCTAGAAGGACTTGGTACTAGTCAACAATGACTAGAAGAAACTCAGTCAAATTAAAGTAATATTTCTCTGTACATTATGAGAGTAACAGAACTGACACAATCAGATGAGCGAAACACCTCCTTTGGCAAGTTTCCTTTGCAGACCTATACTATGCTGCTGACCAGCTTAACACTCTAGCTAAGACCTTTTCAACTGTTGTAAATTTATCTCCCTTAACAGCGAATACAGTTTCCAGGTGGATTGGCACTACTTCAAATTGGGTTACAGATTTCTTTTGCAGTTTTCCATGGACAATTCCCCTACCCATTGGAATTGTTGTTTTTACAGTGCTCCTTCTGTTGAGACGTTGAAACCTGCAAGGATGGAAGATTGGTGGCTTAAGCTATTTGTATATCGGCTCCACACCTGAGACTCGGCTAACTCCCATACCTGACCTGCATTACAGTGGATTATTTCTCATATGCCTGCTTTGCTATGCACTGCCTCACACTTGCCCTTTACCTATTCCTCTGGTTCATCCTTAACCCTGGAAGAGAGAGGAACAGGGTCCACCCACACCATGCTATACTTGCTCCTCCCCGTTCCGAGTCCTGACCACTAATGTTCATACAGGTATGTATGTTTCTCACCTCATCTTGAGGGGAGTTGGGATGTGTCGGTCATGATTGATTAGTCTCATATGCAATCCCACGGAAAGATGCCTCCACAAACTTAACTATTTGGATGTTGCATATTTACTTTTTAACATGGGTAGCATATTATATTAAATGGTTCATAAGAGTTTATATACTGTACTTTGTAAGTGCATTGTTCACTGTTAAAGATGGTGTTATCCTACCATGGCTTACAACTTTGACTTTAAAACATCTGTCTTACTATATTTTGTGTGTAATGTTATACAATGGTGGAGACTTACCAGGAGGAGAACGATAGCTACACGTGAGAAATGCTACACTCCTGAAAACCTCCTTACCCATTCTGTTGCGATTTCTTCAGAACGATGATGTAATGCTAGGGCCTCTGAGGTCTACAAAGTATTGTATTGTCACAAGACAGAACTGTTTGAATATGATTCATTTACTATTTGGGTGTAAACATATATTATGTATGTGGTACTCCTACAATGCAAGAAGTAGGATCTCTATGTCTACCAATATTACTATTGGTGTTATACCTAATGTTACAAAAATAGTTTGCATATTTGGTTGTTAAAATCCCATGGTCTGACATAACAGACTGTGCAGCCCTTGCTCAGGTTAAGTTTTCTGGGAAAACACAGAATCTTCTCAGTTCGGTCCAGTCCTTAACAAAGTAAAAAGGGGGAAGAATTGGACAACTATACACAGAGTCCAGAATCACAAAAATGGGAAGGGACTTACGCAGATGTTTTGATTGATATCAGAATGATAAGCTACAGCATACCAATGGGCATTCACTGCCATGGAAAGGGACATAATCAACCCCTATGTTGTTACTTCTTTTGCTGGCTGCTCAGAATTGAAAGTTCAGAATTAAAAGTACAGACAGAATTTTCAACTTTCCTTACCTGATTACAGGTTACTTTTATAAATATTTCATTTTCAATGTACTGTATATTATTATCTTGTGTAATCATGTAACTGATGAATATAATTAACCAAAATGTGAAATTACTAATCCTTAGGCAAAAGAAGACAGCAGGACACTATCAGCAATTTGCTTACAAGACTCGTTTTCAGAAAACCTGAGTAATATTGTGTACTGAATCGAAATCAATGTGAACACCATTGTTAAGGAAATGAACTATCTTCAGTTTAGTTAACAACATTGCCAGCTGACCTGATGAACAATGACAGGACCAATGATCCAAACTTGCATCAAGGAAATGGCAAGATCTGTTTGTGAGGAAGAAAACCTTAAATATGGACTAATATGGAATTATAATATGGACAGTGATGCAGAGTTTTTGCAAATTTATGGAAAATTATAATGGTAATATTCCTTTGAGGTTGCAGAAATGGGTTCAACTGAGATTAAGGAAGTGAATAAAGAGAAAATCACACAGAAATCTCTACATTGGGAAGTACTCTATGAGTTCATTGAGTATTAAATTGAAGAGAGTTTTCCTAACACTGGTAACCTACTGGTACAGCTGGTGGAGTGATAATCTGTTCCCAGGAGGAGTCTTGATCTTGAAGCTGGGTTAGAAATCTTCACGTAACAAGAGGGGCATGTGATGGATATTTGTTTCCTGGGCCAGGGGGCCTCTTGTTTTTAACCAAGCTTAGCTTTCTAAACACAGCAAATACTACTTACTATATATAGATCAAACAGTACTAAGTTAACTATAATCTTTGTTTAGCTTCTGGTTATAAACGGGAGCCAGTCTCCAGTTCTGAATGTAAATGGCAGGCAGTAATCAGTAATGTGTTTTTGAACACAGCTTTGCAAGCAAGCACTGTATAAAGCCACAGACTTGCTGGCTCATAGCATGAGGCTAACTGCTGAAGAGGTGCAGTATAAGAGAATAGTTTATTTAATTTGGCTTGTTTCAAAACTAGACAATACTGGCTAAGTTGTTTAGTTCAAGGAAGCTTGCAGACCAGATGGAGACAATCACTTGGCACATCAATAACTGATCTGTTAATAGTTGGAAGATTTGTATACTCTGGGAGTCAGCTTCACAGCATTAATTATGGGTACCTGGGATCTGTGCCTCCAATAGTTTTTAGACTGATTGTGTGTTAAAAGGTATCTAAAAGAATATCACATATGTGTGGAGTCACCCAAGTGACAAAGAAACTGTATAAATGTAGAGAGCAGTTGAGGCCTATTAGGAATGGGGTAAGGAACATCAAGAAGCATGAAAGAAACACGGGGAGAACTAAAGTCCATTCCTCTGCCTTTGATTTCTGCAACAGAAGACTGGTTCATCTGCATCGTTGGTATGTCTTACAAGCTTATAGAAATTGTACCTATGTTTGGAAAATCCTTTGTGTTTTAGAAATAGTTTGCCATTAGGATGTCTTTTATAAGATAGAAATCCTTTGTGAGTTTTATTATCTTGTGTAATCTATGACCTATTGTCTCAGCTTGCTCCTGCCCCACCGAACTCGTTTCTGCATACCTCAACACGGTTTTATCCCCCCTTGTTCAATCCCTTCCGACCTATGTTCGTGACACTTCTCATGCTCTTAAACTTTTCGATGATTTTAAGTTCCCTGGCCCCCACTGCTTTATTTTCACCATGGATGTCCAGTCCCTATATACTTCCATCCCCCATCAGGAAGTTCTCAAAGCTCTACGCTTCTTTTTGGATTCCAGACCTAATCAGTTCCCCTCTACCACCACTCTGCTCCGTCTAGCGGAATTAGTCCTTACTCTTAATAATTTCTCCTTTGGCTCCTTCCACTTCCTCCAAACTAAAGGTGTAGCTATGGGCACCCGTATGAGTCCTAGCTATGCCTGCCTTTTTGTTGGCTTTGTGGAACAATCTATGTTCCGTGCCTATTCTGGTATCTGTCCCCCACTTTTCCTTCGCTACATCGACGACTGCATTGGCGCTGCTTCCTGCACGCATGAAGAACTCGTTGACTTTATTAACTTTGCCTCCAACTTTCACCCTGCCCCCAAGTTTACCTGGTCCAATTCTGACACCTCCCTCCCTTTTCTAGATCTTTCTGTCTCTGTCTCTGGAGACAGCTTATCCACTGATGTCTACTATAAGCCTACTGACTCTCACAACTATCTGGACTATTCCTCTTCTCACCCTGTCTCTTGCAAAAACGCCATCCCCTTCTCGCAATTCCTCCATCTCCGCCGCATCTGCTCTCAGGATGAGGCTTTTCATTCTAGGACGAGGGAGATGTCTTCCTTTTTTAAAGAAAGGGGCTTCCCTTCCTCCACTATCAACTCTGCTCTTAAACGCATCTCCCCCATTTCACGTACATCTGCTCTCACTCCATCCTCCCGCCACCCCACTAGGAATAGGGTTCCCCTGGTCCTCACCTACCACCCCACCAGCCTCCGGGTCCAACATATTATTCTCCGTAACTTCCGCCACCTCCAACGGGATCCCACCACTAAGCACATCTTTCCCTCCCCACCTCTCTCTGCATTCCGCAGGGATCGCTCCCTACGCAACTCCCTTGTCCATTCGTCCCCCCCATCCCTCCCCACTGATCTCCCTCCTGGCACTTATCCATGTAAGCGGAACAAGAGCTACACATGCCCTTACACTTCCTCCCTTACCATCATTCAGGGCCCCAAACAGTCCTTCCAGGTGAGGCGACACTTCACCTGTGAGTCGACTGGGGTGATATACTGCGTCCGGTGCTCCTGATGTGGCCTTTTATATATTGGCGAGACCCGATGCAGAATGGGAAACCGGTTTACTGAACATCTACGCTCTGTCCGCCAGAGAAAGCAGGATCTCCCAGTGGCCACACATTTTAATTCCACATCCCATTCCCATTCTGACATGTCTATCCACGGCCTCCTCTACTGTAAAGATGAAGCCACACTCAGGTTGGAGGAACAACACCTTATATTCCGTCTGGGTAGCCTCCAACCTGATGGCATGAACATCGGCTTCTCTAACTTCTGCTGATGCCCCACCTCCCCCTCGTACCCCATCTGTTACTTATTTTTATACACACATTCTTTCTCTCACTCTCCTTTTTCTCCCTCTGTTCCTCTGAATATACCCCTTGCCCATCCTCTGGGATCCCCCCACCCTTGTCTTTCTTCCCGGACCTCCTGTCCCATGATCCTCTCGTATCCCTTTTGCCAATCACCTGTCCAGCTCTTGGCTCCATCCCTCCCCCTCCTGTCTTCTCCTATCATTTTGGATCTTCCCCTCCCCCTCCCACTTTCAAATCCCTTACTCACTCTTCCTTCAGTTAGTCCTGACGAAGGGTCTCGGCCTGAAACGTTGACTGTACCTCTTCCTAGAGATGCTGCCTGGCCTGCTGCGTTCACCAGCAACTTTTATGTGTGTTGCTTGTGAGTTTTAAATGTGTTTTATGAATTTAAACATCTCTTACTGAAGATGAATGGAGAGTGTTTAATCACAAACAAGAAGAAATCTGCAGATGCTGGAAATCTGAGCAACACACACACAACACTGCAGGAATTCAGCAGGCCAGGCAGTATCCTAGATCCCAGATGCTGCAGGACCTGCTGAGTTTCTGCAACATTTTGTGTAGAAAATGTTTAAACTACTTTCTTAGCTGGAAGTATCTTCTCCTAGGTAGGGAGAGTCGGTGGGGGGGGGGGCACTCATCACTCGAATAGTGTGTGTAACATGCTGGGAAAGGTTTCACTGCTAATGTAATGGTCTTTCTGTAGAAGCACTGCTAATGTAAAGGTTTTTTTGTAGCAGTAGTGTTTGTGTTATGGCTAGAGATAACGGGGGCTTTGGAATGTGCGCAATCCTATGAAGGGAGTGTTTTTTCTTGTTGTGTGCCTGAGACCAAGGTGATCTGGATCTTTTGTTCGGTGGAAGATGGGGAGAGAAGATGCCAGAAAGGAGAGGTTGTAGACACCAGAAAGGAGAGCTCTTGGAGTGGGGCCGGGAGTCAACAAAGCCCAGGGAAATCGATGGAAGACCAACGGAAGGGAAACCGTGAGCTCCAACTTGTGTATATTAGACTGTTTCATTAAAATGGGCCCCTTTCTTTTTGTTTTACTTTACTAACCCTTTAGTTAAAGTAAGAATTATAAAGCTAAATCATTTAATTGCATTTGGTGTACTGTCTGTTCTTTCGTGGTACTGATTTGTAACAGGGTGACACATCATGGAAACAGGAGGTTTTGCACCTCAATCTCACACGTTTGGTGGGGCCAGAGACTGTCTTCCCTGGACATGCAGCCGGCAAAACCTGAGGATGACATGGGTATTGGCAGCTAAACTTACCATGGAGAATGAACAGGGAAGTGAACTAGTCTTTCCCAATTGTGACTAGATCTGTTTTCAAAATCAGAAGAACCCTGATATTATAATCACTCATTCAAACGTGCTGATCCAACGAATCAAACACCAACATTACATTAGCAATAGCCAGTCCTGTACCAAACCCTAAGCACATTCCCCACAAGGTCCTGAGGTGAGGATATGAACCAGAATGTCAACATTTCCTTTCCCACCACAGATGATGCTTGACCCAGTGAGTTCCTCCAGCAGACTGCTTGTGCCAGAATCCCAATTCTTCTGTCTTTCTGTTCCTACAAGGTTTCATTTAAATTAAATAAACTCAAAACAACGCCGTTTCCATGGCACAGCAGTAGAAACTGCGAGCCATTTCAAATTACTCGGAGAGCACATCTCACGCAGCCTTTCATGATCTCGACACATCCTCCACAGTGAAGGAGGCTCACCCACGCCTCTGCCATCTGAGGAGGCTGAAAAGAGCCGACTTTCTACAGATGCACAATTGAGAGCATCCTAACATGCTGCACCACCGTGTAATGCTTATCAACCTCCTCTTTAAATATACCCAAAGACTTGGCTTCCATAGCCATCTGCAGCAATGAACTCCACAGATTCGGCGCCCTCTCTAAAAAAATTCCTTTTCATCTCTGTTCTAAAAGGAAGGTATCAAGGAGCACCCCCCTCATTCATTGACACTCTAGTGAATACAGGCCCAGATCCATGGAACTCTCTTCACACATTAACCCTTTCCTTCCCTGGATCATTCTCCTAAATCTCCTCTTAAGCCTATCCCATGCTAGCACATCTTTCCTTAGGTATGGGGCCCAAAGCTGCTCAGAACACCACATGTGCTCTGCATGTACTACTAATGTGCTCAGATCAATGCCTCAGCATTACACCCCTGCTTTCACATTATAGTCCTCTTGAAGACAGGGGCTGATTAGGAGGAGACAGCATGGTTTCATGCAGGGGAAATCACGTCACACAACTCTGATTGAATTTTTTAAGGAGGTAACTAAGAAAATTGATGAAGGCAGTATCATTTACATGGACTTCATTCAGGTTACTGACACAGTCTTGGGTGGTGGTCTGCTCCAGGAAGTTAAGGCACAAGGGAGGCAAACTGGATCCAAAATTGACTTGGTAAAAGGAGGCAGATGGGTGTTTCTCAGACAAACGAAAGTGTGTAACAGATTGAGTACCGCAAGGATAGGTAGTGGGATATTTGTTGCTTGTAATATATGCATGAGCTGGATTAAGATGTAGGTGGACTGATTTGCTTACAACACAACATTTGATGGAGTTAGAGATAGCGAGGGAAGTTTTATAAGGAAACAGTGAACAGTGATCAGCCTGAAAGCTGGGTGGAGAAGAAGCAGTGGGATCGTAAGTGTGGAGCAATGCACCTTGGGAAGACAGAGTAAATGCGGAGATGCATGGTGAGCAGAAGCACCCTGAGGTACAAGTCCACAGATCACGGAAAGTGACTACACAGGTAGACAGACTAGTGAAGAAAGTGTATTGTATGCTGGCCTTTGTCGGCCAAGCATTGAAAAGAAGTAAGAGCTGGAATGTCAAGTTGTGGTTATACACAGAATTGCTTAGACTGCATTTATGGCATCGTGTAGAGTTCAGGTTATCATATTACAGGGAGGATATGGTAACAATCGAGAGAGTGCAGAAGGGATTCATCAGGACAGTACCAGGAATGGAGGCCTTAATTATAAGGAGAGATGGGTTAGGCTGCTTTTATTCTCACTGAGGTGATCTTGCTGAGGTTTATAAAATAATGTGGGGCACTTATAGGATAAATAGAGTGTTTTTCCCAGGGTGGGAGTTGGGGGGGTCTAGAATTAGAGGGCACTGGTACAAGGTAAAAGAGGAAACAATTAAATTAGATCTTTAAAGTGTAGCCAAAGCTATTTATTAGAAGCTATCCCGTCTTCAGAACAACATAAAGTATAATATACAAAGAAACTTGGTAATCTTTCAAGTGTCTAATATGTCTAAGAATCGGAAATGTTACTGGAATACCATGGTACTACAGGAAAAATACTAGAATTGACAGAAGATTGGCTGACTGGCAGGAAACAAAGAATGGGAATAAAGGGGGCTTTCCTGGTTGGCTGCCAATGTCTAGTGGTGTTCTGCAGGAGTCTGTGTTGGGACCACTTCTCTTCATGTTATATGGCAATGATCTGGATGATGAAATTGATGGCTTTGTGGCTAAGTTTGCAAACATTATGAAGATAGATGGAGGGGCAGGTTGCTTTGAGGAAGCAGGACATCAGCAGAAGGACTTAGACAAATTAGGAGAATCGGCAAGGAAGTGACAGATAAATATAGTAAGGGAAGTGCATGGTATGCACTTCGGCAGAAGGAATAAAGGTGTGGATTACTTTTTTAATGGGGAGGAAATTCAGAAATAAGAGTTGCAAGGGAACTTCGGAGTCTTCCTAAAGGATTCCCTAAAGGTTAAATTCAGGTTGAGTTGGTGGTAAGAAAGACAAATGCAATATTAGTATTCATTTTGAGAGGACTAGAACACAAAAACAAAGATGCAATGCTGATGCTTTATAAGGCATTGGTTAGACCACACTTGGAGTATTGTGAGCAGTTTTGGGCTCCTTATCTGAAAGATATGCTGACATTAAAGAGGGTCCAGAGGAAGTTCACAAGAATGATTCTGGGAATAAAAGGGGTAATTTATGAGGAGCATTTGATGACTTTGTGCCTGTACTCACAGGAGTTTTGAAAAATGAACGGGGATCTCATTGAAACCTATTGAATATTGAATGGATACGGAGAGGAGGTTTCCTATATCGGGTGAGTCTACGATCAGAGGGCACAGCCTCAGAATGCAGGGATATCCATTTATAACAGAAGTGAGGAGGAATTTCTTTAGCCAGTGGGTAGTGAATCTGTGGAATTCATTGTCACAGATGGCTGCGGAGGCCAGGTCATTGGGTATATTTAAAGAGGAGGTTGATAGGTTCTTGATTAGTCAGGTCATCAAAGGTTACAGCAAGAAGGCAAGAGAATGGGGCTGAGAAGGATAATAAATCAGCTGAATGGCCTAATTCTTTTCCTATGTTTTATGGTCTTAAATTGACCTAATTAACATTAATACCTCAGCTAGGTCATTTTAATGAGATTTTGCTGTTTTGGTGATCTTGCCGTGTCAACGGCAAGATCATGGTAGCCTAGCGGTTAGCGTGATGTTAACACAGCTCGGTGTATTGGAGTTCGGAATTCAATTCCGGCGTCATCTGTACGGAGTCGGTACATCCTGTGGAATGCACAGGTTTTCCCTGGGTCCTCCACTTTCCTCCCTCAATCCCAGGACGTACCAGTTAGGTTAACACTGCTTTGTAAATTGTCCCAATACTAGGTTAGGGTTAAATCGGGGTTGTCGGCTGTGTGGGTCGAAGGGATGGAAGGGCTATTCCACACCGTACCTCTAAATAATTAATAACAAATAAATAAACTTTGGAGGCCACCTTTGCTGGCAACAACTTATGGGCTTGACAAATGAAATAACAACCTTGTCCTGACTGTTCAATGACTTTGGAAAGGTTAAGGTTATCGGGAGTAGTGTGGAATGGTGGTCTCTACGTCAATGATTCTTCCTGCATGCGTTCTGCATCACTTTTATTCCCATTCATATTTCAGACTCTGCGACTTGGCATAGAGTTCAAGTTCTTATCAACTCATCCCCTTGTGCCCCTGGTCTACAATGTCTCCTGATCCAAGAACACAATGATGTTAGCATCCTCAAAGCTTCAGTCTCCACCAATACCTCACCCTCTTCCTCCAGGAACCACCTCCCATCCTACAAATGTCTGAGGTCACCACTCCTTTCAAATTCCAAAAATGAGAAACTGGTCATGGATGCAGGAACAGTAAGGTTATTCAAGAGGCATGTTGGCAGGTACTTGAATGAGCAATGCAGAGGGACCTGGAAGTGGTACAACAAGTGGGGTAAGCTTGATGGTCAGCACAGACATGTTGGGTCAAAGTTCAAAGTTCAAAGATTAATGTTTAAAGAAATTTACTATCAAAGTACATATATGGCACATATACTACTCAATAATTTATTTTCTTGTGGACAGGCTTTCACAATAAATACAAAGAAACACAAAAGAATCAATGAAAAATTGCACACAACAAGATAGACCAACAACCAATGTGCAAAAAGAGAACAAACTGTGCAAATACAAAAGAAAAAAATACAAACAAAATAATAATACTAATAAGTAAGCAATAAATATCAAGAATATGAGGTGAAGGATCCTTGAAAGTGAGTACATAGGTGTGGAAACAGTTCAGTGCTGGTGTGAGTGAAGTTGAGAGAATTTATCCCCTCTGGTTTACGAGCCTGCTGGTTAAAGAGTAACAACTGTTCCTGAACCTGGTGATGTGAATGCTAAGGCTCCAGTATCTCCTTCCTGCTGGCAGCAGAGAGGAGAGAGCATGGCCTGGAGTGGATGAGTTATTAACTTCAAACTTTCTGCATAATCACTCAAAGAGTTAAACTGCACGTGCATGTAAAGAGAGCTGTATAACTGATCTCCTTCTACCTTAAGCCACGAACTTATCAATCACCCCTGCTGAGGACCACTTTCTGGAGGTCCAAGATGCCGACTTCTACAAAGACGGGATCCATATGCTCCACAACCGCTGGACTAAGTGTGTAAATGTAGGAGGGGACTATGTTGAAAAATAAATGTGCCAAGTTTTCTAAAATTGACTCCTTCTACCTTAGGCCACGAACTTATCAATCACCCCTCGTATTACGGGGAGAAGGCAGGAGGATGGGGTTGAGAGGAATAATAAATCAGCCAAATGGAATGGTGGAGCAGGCTCAATGGGCTGAATGGCCTAATTCTGCCACTATGTCTTATAACTAATGATCTTTCTGAATACAATATCTTTCAGGGCTACATACAGATCACATTATTTAAGAAAGTTCCAATGACATATTTTGTTATCTACAAATTGTGAAATACTCTTCCTGTCTTAACTTTAGACCAAATGATGGAACTGACACAGCGTATGGTATTACGTCTCTTTCAAATGAAATACCTTCCCAGGGATTTAATGCTGGATGTCCAGCAATTCCTCAAGATTGGTGCCTCTGAGTTAGGAGGTTGCAATTTGATCCAATTACAGAGTATACATTTCAGCACAGCTAATTCCAAGATTGCTTTTACCTGCTGTAACATCCATTGGAAGGACTGTGCTGGCAGCCTCCATTCCACAGCCTTTCTCTCAGGCAGCAAACTATGAGTAACGTCTAGGCCTCAGCTGGCAGAACTCAAGGCCTGACACCCTCAGCTCTAGCAGGATGGTGCTCACCATTGCCAAAGACATCTATTAAAGCCTTTGATAGTGAGAAACATTTAAAATCAATCCAAATGGTTATAATTTAAGAAATAAACATTAAGAATAATTAAAAATTATGAAATTAATAATACATGAACTACTGAATTGAAAAAATGGAACTGTAAAATAAAGAAAAATAAACAATGCATTATTCCAACTAGTTCAAACTCTGCACTGCCAATAATTGTTCTTTAATCATATTTATTGGGAACAACACAATAACTTGCTTTGATCACATGGAGGGTAGCATTATTGTTTAGATAGGCTGCTGCCTGCACAAGGTGCAGAGAAATTCAGCAGCAAAATTACTATTTGATGCAATGCTTACCATTCTTAGGAAATTGGGTCTACTTTGATCTTTATAAACTCGCCATCAGCACTCATCATGACACTGTAGATAAAGTTAAATATGAAGCAATGCACTGCAGGTTTGATTTCTTGTGCATTTTGGATACTGGATCTGACTAGTTCTGGCAGCTTTGTTCCAAAAAGCAAGCTGAAGAGTCATAAGGCGTGCTTTGAAAAATTAAGGACTCTAATTTCTTCAAGAGCGAGTCTGTGTCATTTTTAAACAGCTTAAGATTTTACAATAACTACAGTGTTGATTGAACAAATTGCTAATACCAGCACTCTTGTACAATGTGACATGTGCATTTTTATTTTATGCATCCAGACATGTCAATATTATGTAATCTTCAATATATCTTGACATCCACAAAAGCTGTTTCACAAATAATATAGATATCAATGACTGTTTTCTCTTTCACGTTTAAAATCTCTTTTACACAGAACATTATTTACTATTGGAAATACATGTTAAATCTTGTTTTCATGGTGCCAGCAAAACAAGAGCTAATTGCTCATACACAGGCACTCTCTTGGTGTGTTATCTTCTGTCATATACAGTGGCATGCAAAAGTTTGGGCACCCCAGTCAAAATTTCTGTTACTGTGAATAGCTAAGCGACTAAAAGATGACCTGATTTCCAAAAGGCATAAAGTTAAAGATGACACATTTCTTTAATATTTTAAGCAAGATTACTTTTTTTATTTCCATCTTTTACAGTTTCAAAATAACAAAAAAGGAAAAGGGCCCGAAGCAAAAGTTTGGGCACCCTGCATGGTCAGTACTTAGTGACACCCCCTCTGGCAAGTATCACAGCTTGTAAACACTTTCTTTAGCCAGATAAGAGTTTTTCAATTCTTGTTTGGGGGATTTTTGCCCATTTTTCCTTGCAAAAGGCTTCTAGTTCTGTGAGATTCTTGGGTCGTCTTGCATGCACTGCTCTTTTGAGGTCTATCCACAGATTTTCGATGATGTTTAGGTCAGGGGACTGTGAGGGCCATGGCAAAGCCTTCAACTTGTGCCTCTTGAAGTAGTCCATTGTGGATTTTGAGTGTGTTTAGGATCATTATCCTGTTATAGAAGCCATCCTCTTTTCATCTTCAGCTTTTTTGCAGATGGTGTGATGTTTGTTTCCAGAATTTTTTCTGGTACTTAATTGAACTCATTCTTCCCTCTACCATTGAATTGTTCCCCGTGCCACTGGCTGCAACACAAGCCCAAAGCATGATCGATCCACCCCCATGCTTAACAGTTGGAGAGGTGTTCCTTTCATGAAATTCTGCACCCTTTTTTCTCCAAACATACTTTTGCTCATTGCGGCCAAGAAGTTCTATCCCAACTTCATCAGTCCACAGGACTTGTTTCCAAAATACATCTGGCTTGTTTACGTGTTCCTTTGCAAACTTCTGACGCTAAATTTTGTGGTGAGGATGCAGGAAAGGTTTTCTTCTGATGTCTCTTCCATGAAGGTCATATTTGTGCAGGTGTTGCTGCACAGTAGAACAGTGCACCACCACTCAAGAGTCAGCTAAATCTTCCTGAAGGTCTTTTGCAGTCAAACGGGAGTTTTGATTTGCCTTTCTAGCATCTTACGAGCAGTCCTCTCAGAAAGTTTTCTTGGTCTTCCAGACCTCAACTTGACCTCCACCGTTCCTGTTAACTGCCATTTCTTAATTACCTTACAAACTGAGGAAACAGCTACCTGAAAACGCTTTGCTATCTTCTTATAGCCTTCTCCTGCTTTGTGGGCATCATTTATCTTAATTTTCAGAATGCTAGGCAACTGCTTAGAGGAGCCCATGGTTGGGATAAGGTTTGAGGAGTCAGGGTATTTATAAAGCTTTGAAATTTGCATCACCTGGCCTTTCCTAACGATGATTGTGAACAAGCCATAGCCCTAACAAGCTAATTAAGATGTTAGAGCTTGGGAAAAGTTATCTGAGAGCTCAAATCTCTTGGGGTGCCCAAACTTTTGCATGGTGCTCCTTTCCTTTTTTCCCACTCTAAAATTGTACAAAACAAAAATAATACATTAATCTTGCTTAAAATGTTGAAAAGAATGTTTCATCTTTAACTTTATGACTTTTGGAGATCAGTTCATCTTCTACTCACTTAACTATCCACAGTAACAGAAATTTTGACTGGGGTGCCCAAACTTTTGCTTGCCACAGTACATCCCCATAACATTTTAATTTGTCTGGGGCATGTAGAGAGCTTTTGCTACTTTAATATCATCCCAAGCAGATGCGAAACTGAAATATGTTTTTATTTTAAATATTCACCTTGTTGCTGAAACAACTAATTATCACAGATGTTGCTAATGATTGCATTCATGCACTAGAGAGCCAGAAAATTCAACCAGATGACACATCAGAGTGACTGAAGAATTATTTTTATTTACATGCATTCAATTGGACTACATTACTACATTGCTTTATAAATAAATATGGTTCATTCACAGGAAATAGAGCTTTTAATACTACTGATCAATGCATCAGAAAGCACCGAATCTCAGCCAGTGATACTACACGCTGTCAGCCAGCCATCCAGAGTACATGGGGTAGCTCTCAGTTTTCTGCACTTGTGCATTGAAATCTGAACATCAGAGACAAACTGGGGGTCAGATGTCAGAGTACTTGATGCCCCGATTTGTCTCTCCAGTAACAAAATACAGATGTCCTGAGCCAAGAAAACACATGGAATTTGTATCCAGCCTCTCTACTTTATCCAAGCCATGAGTGACATAAAATAATTTCAAAAAGCTTAGTAATGCAGATGCTGGAAATCTGAAATAAATACAGAAAGTGCGGTAAATATTCGGCATCTATTCAGAAAGAAATGGAGCATTGGAATGTAATACTTTTCTGATCCAGAGATTCCTCGGAAGTCGGGAATGAAGTATGAAACTTATTGCTAGCCAACATATTAAATATTACATGAACAAGAAAGGAACAAAGAAAAACAAAGGAAGAAGCAGTCGTAGTCATTTCATACCCAGACGAGAGAAAACAAAAGCTTCAGTGATAACAATTAACCTATAAAATGGCCAGATTGAAATAGCATGGAATCAATTTGATTCATACCTAAATTTGCAAGAAGATAACCAGAATATATGGTCCAATAAAGATAACTTTTTTTCACAATAAATTTTAGTGCAATATAGATAACAAGACTAAAAACTAAGAACTACTAGAAAAACACTAAAGCAACTGTACCGTAATTACAGCAAAAGCCACAGAACAGTAACCTCTACACTACTGTGCAAAAGTCTTATGCACCTATATATAGCAAGGGTGCCTACGACTTTTGCACAGTTCTGTAGTTATTGCACTGTACCGCTGCCACAAAAAAACCCACAAATTTCATGACATATGTGAGTGATGATAATCCTGATTCTGATTTGGGTCTGCATTGTGGACTGAGAGTGGGAAGGGGACAGGGTGAGGTGAATCATGGTTGGGAAAAGGGGAAGGGAGAGGGAAGGGAGTGGGAAGCACCAGGGAGAAATTCTGTAATGATCAATAAGCCAATTGTTTGGAATCAAACGACCTCACCTGGTGTCTCAGGGCTGGGTGTGTCTGTGTCTGTGCCACCACCTGCCCCTTGCACCCCTTCTTTGCCACCTGTCCCATACCTTTCCCGTGGTGCTCCACCCTCACCATTCCCAACATTCTGTTCTTCATAAGCTTGCTTTCTGCTCCACGTTGACAAGTGCAGTGCTGTGCAAAAGTCTTATGCATCCGAGCTAAATATATGTGCCTAAGATGTTTGCACAGTATGTATATAGATGATTATATAAAAATACGGGCAAGCATAGGAAAGTTAAATTACAAGAAATATAACATTTCTGGTCCCCAATCCAACAAGAGTTAACATTGACATTTCATTGACTTTCATCAAAAAGGAGAAAACAAGTTTGTGTTAAGCCTCAGGGAAGAGAAAAGTGGATAGAACAAAGTGGGTGTCTATGTTAGGCTAGAGACCAATGTTGTTCAGGCGGTACAATATTTTCAGTGCTATCAATAGAGGCATCTATGTGGTGCAGAGCAAATGGGGCAGACAAACAAGGACAGTAGAGAGAGAAAAAGAACATGTCTGATCTGGGCCGACATTTACGTGTGAGCAGCACCTAATTAATTAGCTTGTTTATTTCGGCTTTTTTCTTAAAGATGTGCTGGGTGCATTCCAGCCACCGCTGTACCCCTGCATGCTTCGCGGCCTGGTATCGATCCGCGGCCTGGAGGTTGAGGACCACTGATCTAGAGGACAGAACCAATGATCCCAATTTTGAATGTTGGGAATGGTGAGGGTGGAGCACTATGGGAAAGGTACGGGACAGGTGGCAAAGAAGGGGTGCAAGGGGCAGGTGGTGGCACAGGCACAGACACACCCAGTCCTGAGACACCAGGAGAGGTCATTTGATTCCAAACAATTGGCTTATTGATCATTAGAGAATGTCTCTCTGGTGCTTCCCACTCTCTTCCCCTTTTCCCAACCACAATTCCCCTCTCCCTGTCCCCTTCACACCCTCATCCCGAATGCAATGTTGGCATTCATTTCTAGAGGAATAGAGTATAGGAGCAGGGATGTGATGTTGAGGCTCTATAAGGCGCTGGTGAGACCTCACTTGGAGTACTGTGGGCAGTTTTGGTCTCCTTATTTAAGAAAGGATGTGCTGACGTTGGAGAGGGTACAGAGAAGATTCACTAGAATGATTCTGGGAATGAGAGGGTTAACATATGAGGAACGTTTGTCCGCTCTTGGACTGTATTCCTTGGAGTTTAGAAGAATGAGGGGAGACCTCATGGAAACATTTCGAATGTTGAAAGGCATGGACAGAGTGGATGTGGCAAAGTTGTTTCCCATGATGGTGGAGTCTAGTACGAGAGGGCATGACTTAAGGATTGAAGGGCGCCCATTCAGAACAGAAATGCAAAGAAATTTTTTTAGTCAGAGGGTGGTGAATCTATGGAATTTGTTGCCACGGGCAGCAGTGGAGGCCTTGGGTGTATCTAAGGCAGAGATTGATAGGTATCTGAGTAGCCAGGGCGTCAAAAGTTATGGTGAGAAGGCGGGGGAGTGGGACTAAATGGGAGAATGGATCAGCTCATGATAAAATGGCGGAGCAGACTCGATGGGCCGAAAGGCCGACTTCTGCTCCTTTGTTTTATGGTCTTATGGTCTAATTTAGCTCACCTTCCCACCACAGCAATTAGAAAATTTGAACTAATTTAATAAAAATATAAAGTGTCGGTGACAATCAGATTGACGCAAGAACATATTCAGATGGGAAGAAACTGTGCAGTTTCTACCCAACTTATGACTCTCAGCAATGTGATTGACTTAAACTGTTTCTGAAGTGGCCTATTGGAGATGGGCACTAAGTTCTGGTTTTGTTGGTGGTGCCACATTCACTAACTATACAAAAATATGTCTAATATTATGGTGATCTATTGAAAAATGGATCAGAGCTTCACTTATGGAAATGCAATCAAGTAAAACACTTAAGGAAAGGAGGGTAGTATTATTGTCTTTCTGACCTCAAAACAAAGAGGTTTGATGCAGGGGTTTCCAAGCTGGGGTCCACGGACCCCTTGCTTAATGATATTGGTCCATGGCATAAAAAAATTTGGGAACCCCTTTTTAAATTTTAAGGTAACTCGGAGCTTGATGGTCAGCATGGATTGAGTGAGCCATAGTGACTGTTTCTATGTTGTGTGAGACATTACCTCAATGAGGTAATATGGAATAAGCATTATTTTATCAATTATGACTGATTTATCTGCACAGCTGGGTACAGTAAGATCTGGTCTGGTAATCTGGAAAACATGGTTATGATCATTTGCTTTCAGTTTTTTTAAAAAAGAAGTTGATATATTATTTATATGAAGTGAATGTGAAACTGCTGAGTGTTGTAAAATAACTTACTTTGGGGCAGCTAGCTTACTCTCCTGACTAATCTGGTTAATATCTGTCCTTGGTCATCCACCCATATGGTTTTTCATTGCAGCCCTTTGAGATGGCATAGCGTACAACTTAGTTATATGAGATGAGTTCTGTCAGAGTAGGCTGTGAATATTGCCTTGCTAATGATGCCCACATCCCAAAGAATGAAAGTCTAATGAATAAGTCTTGTTCAATGCCAATTCATTGAAGCGGAAAATTGCTTCAGAGTAAAATTGGAATGGTAAACAACATCAATCTATCTCCCTGTTAGAGGTGAATGGCCTCTATCTATCTCCCTGCTAAAGGTGAATGGCATTTACCTTTCTCCCTGTTAGAATAGAACAGTAAGAAGAAATTTTTAAAAAATGGAAGTGAAGTGAGAAAAGCTTTGGCTATTGACCTGAAATTTCTAAACAATTGGCAGGAAAACCTTTCCAAACCTTAGGTACGTATTGAATACATCTCATTTTCATAATGTTTGTTCATTTCCATTTGTCACCCTCGAAAATATTTTGGAATTAAAAGCATTCAGTGCAAAATTGGTTTATTTCATATGAACACAGAATATCAAATATCTTTACTTGCTATATATTGACATGAATGTGTGAAATATTGTCTATGAGTGAGAGAACAGTTGTCAATAATTTTACTTCTTCAACAGTTTAATCGATGAAAATGTATCTAACAATGTTAGCTATGCTAACAATGCTAGCACACGAGAATCATTTGGCTGTTATTTGATTACACGAGTTTGAGGACAACACTTGACCCTGAAACGGAATAAGCCCCTCATAATGATGCTGAGTCATGAAAGCGCCACGCCATTGCCATTTATCCCTGTTCAAACACCGCTTATGCTGAACAGTGCTGATGCAAGGTTTAGTCCTGAAATGTCGACAATTCCTTTCCTCACACAGATGCTATTCGACCCTCTGAGATCCTCCAGCAGAATTTTTGTTGCATCACTTGTGCCCAGATGGCAGCAGAAACACTAGTGCCAGAGAAAAATATATAACTGGCTTCATTCAGGCACCAAAACCCTTCTTGGGGCTTCTAAAGGCGGGATTTTTATTAACTTTGACACAGGATAGCATCCACAGTCCAAATTTATCAGCTGGAGGGAAACTACTTCCAGCGCTGGCAATGGCAGTAAAGTGTCTCTCCCCAACAACCGGTACTGTGGCTGACAAGTCAAGCAAAGAAATACATTGCACACTCTTCCCAACCAATAATGAGCTCTTCAAACCCCTAAAGGCAACACATATTAAAGCAAGAGTCGTCAGCTGATATGTCAGTCCTCCGTGCTGTGGGCCAGCATTTTACACATGGCAAATGAACTCCGCTCACGAGGACACATCTCTGACCTCCCCAGCCTCTGCAATGGTTTCCGGTGCTCATGGTCCTCAGCTATCAGGCTTCTCCTTGTTCATTCATGATTCATCAAGGAAAAGGCATTGCCAGTGGAATCCAAAGAGGGGAATGTTTGGATCGCAAAGACACTCAGGGTACCTGATAGGACAACCGCAGGTGATTTGGCTTCGGCCTTGTTCCCACCTCAGCCATTGGATTCCTTGCTACTAGAGAGCAGGTTGACAAACAGTGAGGAGTTTCTTGGTCTCACGAGCCTTTGGTGGACCAAGAGAAGAACATCCTTTCTTTAGTCTTAGCTGCCAGGAAACTGCTCATGAGCAAGTGCTGATGGGGAGAGCCAACCATATTCCCGAGAGGACAGGGTTATGAGAAAGTGTCGTGGTAGTATAGTGGTTAGCGTAGCATTTTAACAGTGGCAGCGACCTGGGTTCAATTCTGCCACTGTCTGTAAGGAGATGTACATTCTCTCGTTGACCATGTGGATTTCCTCTGGGTTTCTTCAGCATTTCAAGGCTGTATGGATTAGGGTTAGTAAATTGTGGGCATGGTACGGTGGTGCAAAAGCAGGGGGACATTTGCTGGCTGCCCGAGCACATCCTCGGATTGTGTTGGTCGTTGACACTAATGACATGCTTCACTGAATGTCTTGATGTCTCAGTGGACATGTGACAAATAAAGCCAATTTTTATCTTTAATATTTAAATAAATGTGGATGGACAGATGTGGCTGTGATCAGAAGGCATTGAATTAGGATAAGGGGTTTACAGCAGATCTGGTGAGAAATTCTACCCGAGCACGTTTGGAATCTAGAACACACATCCTAAGGACCTGGTGGTGAATATCTAAACAGCTGCATATGGAAGGTTACAAATGAAGCCCTGGTAAATAAGATCCGTATATAGTTGGGAAGTCATGATACAGTTGTACAAAGTGGTGCTTTGGCTGCACTTGGAGTATTGAGTGCAAATTCGCAGGAAAGATTCATATAGACATTGCGTAAATTGGATGATTTGAATTACCAGGAGAGATTGGATATGCTGGGCCTGTTTTCCCTGGGATGAACAAGGCCGAACAGTAACATAATAGAGGTATATAAAATTATGAAAGGTATAGACTGAGTAGATAGTACGGGTGTCTTCTGCACTATGAGAAACAGACTCTGGTGATTGAAATTGGGGGAGTTGGACTAATTACAGCACGGAACACTAGCTGCAAGAATGGGGTTTCATTCCCACCACTGTTCATCAGGAGTTTATATGTTCTCCCTGTTGCGTTCTTTATACGTACCATGGGTTACTAAGAACAAACCATATTCTGGAAGAATTAAAACTAGAACTTTTATTTACAACAGAAAACAGCAACTATGTTTTCACTATACAGTTTCTAGATCATTCTGTCATTTCTGCGCATGCTCCGAACTCTGTCCAATCATGTTCTTACATGTGACACGTGATATCACCACATCTTCTTTTCCTTAAAAAGAAAAACAATTAGCAACATTAATCAAAACAAATGCATAATTTAACATGTCTCTATCAGTCTCTCTGGGGATTTATGAACACGAGTAGACCTTCTAAATGGTTCACACAGTTCTTGTGTTTCGTTGTTATTTTCATGTTTTGTCTGGTCTGCATCAGTTAACTGAAACTCTGAAGTTGGCTCTTTCTTGAGGTTTTTGCAACTTCTTCTGAACACTGCTCCTTCTTCTTTTTGGACCATGTATGATCTGGGTTGTAATTCTTCAAGTACTGTAGTTTTCTGTGTCCATGTGTTCACTTTATCTTATATCCTCACTCCATCTCCTTGGTGCAGTTCAGTCAATGGACGAGAACATCAGTCAAAGTATGTTTTCTGCTTTGCTTTGTGTTCATCTTTCCATCTTTTCACTTGTTCACCTTCCTCTGTTCTCAGGAGGCTCTCATTTTTTGGCAGATTGGATCTCAAACGGTGTCCCATCAAGAGCTGAGCAGGTGAAAATCCACATTCAAGTGGAGTACTACGATAAGCTAACAAAGCTTTATAAAAATCACCTCCACTATCTTTTGCTTGGGCATCAGCTTCTTGATAATTCCTACCGACTTCTCAACCAATCCATTGGACTGAGGGAAAAATGGACTAGATATTGTATGAACAAAGCTCCATTCATGAGCAAAATGTCTCATGCATTCACCATTGAATTGTGGACCAATGTCTGTGAAAACTTCATCAGGTACACCATATCTGGAAAAAACTGATTTCATGCATGTAATGACGTTCTCTGCTGTTGTTCTGCTCAAACCACACACTTCAGGATACAATGAGTAGTAATCTGTGTAAGGGGTTTCTTCTTTTATGTTACTGCGTAGGCTAATCAAAATGGCTTCTTTGTTATGTTAGCTGCTGAGAAAGTTCTCTCTCTAGCAGCTTGTTTGGGCTATAAAGAGAATTGTATTCATTTGCTAACAAATTGGGATAGATGTTATTCTTTCTTGTGTGTCTGTAAGCTATTGTGTTGCACGGGCTTTGGCGCAGAAGGTGCAATGGGGACAGAGAGAGTGGACGCGATGCTGTAAGCTGGCCGAGGGGATGGACCCCGAGCGGGAGTCAGAGGCCCAGGGTCTTCAGCGAGGAGAGGAGATGAAGACAGACTCGTGTGGAGCGTCTGGTCACCCACTGTGGTTGGTCCCAGGCGGTGGGTCGAGGGGGTTGGAGGGGATCGAGTGGTGGAAAGAAGACTCCATTAATTGAGCTCCAACTGTTGGGCATGAAGTGGTTGAACTTTGGTAAGTTTGCCGCCTTTTACTTTCCTTTTATATTTTATCTCTATTAATTACATAGTTCCAGTAATATCTATAAATTGTAATCATTTAATCGCATATGGTGTATTGTCTGTTATTTGGTGGAGCGGGGGTACATCACACAGCATCCACATAAACTTGATTACCCAGCCTGGCGGGGCCGAAGGCTGCTCCCCCTAGACGAAAGCAAGTTGAGCGAGCCTGAGGCTTACCAGGGGGCTACATCTGTTATTAATGGATAATCTTTGTTGTCAGTTACAAAAAGATCAACGCCTACCTTCTGATAAGGTCTCTGAGGACTAGGATGTGGATGCAGTGGCTCCTGAGGGTTGCTAGGTTGGTATTTAAGGCATATTTGACAAGAACACACCAATTCTGCAATTTCTTGATTCATCCTGGGCCAAAACATCACTTCCCGTGCCCATCTCTTACACTTTTCAATACCTAGGTCGCCTTCATGAATTTTCCCAAGCATTTCTTTTTGGAGACTTTTAAGTATCACAATTCTACTACCTTTGTACAATATCCCATCCACAACAGAAAGTTCTGATCTGTGGTTCCAATATTCCTGTACTTCTGAGGTACAGTCATGCCTATTATCTGGCCATCCATCCATCACCACTTGCATTACCTGACTGGGAATTTTGTCCTTCTCTGTCTCAAGACGCAGCGGTTCAAACTTTTTGGGAGCAACAGGTAAAGTCTCTATGATAATTTCAACAAATGCCTGAACATCAACAGCGTTCCTGTGACTGTCTTTTGTTGTTGGATCCACAGCTCTGGAAAGTGTGTCAGCCATGTACATGAATTTTCCAGGTGTGTATGACACACTCAACACATATCTTTGCAATTTGATTATCATTCAATGAACTCGTAAAGGACAGTTGCCTAAAGGTTTGTGAAACAATGCAATCAGAGGCTTATGATTAGTTTCAACATCAATAGATTGCCCTGACACAAACTGATGAAATCTCTCACAAGCAAACATAATGCTGAGCAATTCTTTTTCAATATGGACATATCTTCTTTCTGGATCGGATCATGCACGAGACGAATATGCCACTGGTAGCCGTTCCTGATCATGTTTCTGGAGTAATACTGCCCCTAAGCCTGCTTGAGATGCATCACATGAGATTTTATTGGGTCTCTCAGCATCATAGAATTTCAACACAGGTTCTTTGGTGAGCACTTTCTTGAGATTTTGCCATGCCTTCTCCTGTTCATGTTTCTTTTCTGTTAGCTGCCTCAATGGAGCAAGCTGTTCCGAAAGATTGGGTATGAATTTTCCCATGTAGTTGACCAGTTCCATAAATCTTTGAACATCCTTTTTACATTGCGGTCTTGGCACGTTCTCAATAGCAGAAACCTTCAATGGATCAGGACGCACACCCTCTTTGCTGATGGTATCACCCACAAAGGTAAGTTCAGTCACTCCGAGCTGACATTTGTCTTTATTCAACTTCAGGTTTGCCTTGCGTGTTGCCTCTAAGACTTGCCTAAGTCTGGCATCATGCTCTTGTTCAGATGATCCCCAAACAATACTATTGTCTATGGAGGTATCCCCACCCTCAATGTGTTCATATAGCATGTGAATGGTTTTATGGTACACTTCAGGAGCTGGTGCAATTCCAAACGGAAGCCAAAGAAAACAGTATCTGGCAAAAGGAGTGTTCAACATACACAACTTTGAACTCGGTTCATCTAATTTAAGTTGCCAGAATCCAGAGGATGCATCTAATTTACTAAAGTATTTTGCATTAGCAAACTGTGACATAATTTCTTCACGAGTAGGCAATTTGAAATACTCTCTTTTAATGGCTCAATTCAAGTCTCTTGGATCTAAGAAATCCTCAGTTTTCCATTTTTCTTATCTACAATGACAAGTGAATTGACCCATTCAGTCAACTCGTCAATTTTTTTATGACTCCTAACCATTCCATTCTGTCAAGCTCTATTTTCAGTTGTTCACGTTATGCAAAAAGTAGTTTTCTACATGGATGTACTACGGGTGGCACTGTGTTGTCAATTTTAATCATGTGCTCTCCTGGAAGACAATCAAGCCCTTTGAACAAGTCCTCATACTCTTTCATCAAGTCACTGTATTCTGACTCTGTGTCACTGTCCAAGACTAATACTCTTTTCACCAAATTCAGTCTCTCACAGGCAGGTAAACCCACTATAGACTGTACATTCTTCGGCACCACCACAAATGAAAGTGTGTACACAATATTTTTGTGTGATACTTTTGCCACACATGTTCCTTTAACTGGAATGTCTGCACCTGAATACCCAGTCACTTTTATATTTGTCTGATGTAACTTTGGTCTTGGCTTTCATGCATTAAACTCAGATTCTGCAAGAACATTTACTTGTGCTCCAGTGTCCAATTTAAACAGAATAATGTTTTGGTTCACTTGCAATGGCATAGTCCAGTCATTCTTACTTTGTTTGTTTTCACAGAGCACATCTATGTAAAACTCTTGGAGTTCATTTTCAAGCACTGCATTTATGTGTTTTATTTCCTTTCTACTTCTGCAACAGCGTGAAAAATGATAACTCTTACCGCAGGTGTTGCACATTTTCCGATACGCTGGACACTTTTTTAGATGATGGTTTTTTAGAACGAAGTTTTTTTCTTTCAGATGGATTGTTATGGTAAGGTTGTATAAGGCATTGGTGAGGCCGAATCTGGAGTATTGTGTTCAGTTTTGGTCACCAAATTACAGGAAGGATATTAATAAGGTTGAAAGAGTACAGAGAAGGTTTACAAGGATGTTGCCGGGACTTGAGAAACTGAGTTACAGAGAAAGGTTGAATAGATTAGGACTTTATTCCCTGGAGCGTAGAAGAAGGAGGGGAGATTTGATAGAGGTATATAAAAATATGATGGGTATAGATAGAGTGAATACAAGCAGGCTTTTTCCACTGCGGCTAGGGGAGAAAAAAACCGGAGGACATGGGTTAAGGGTGAGGGGGGAAAAGTTTAAAGGGAACATTGGGGGGGGCTTCTTCACACAGAGAGTGGTGGGAGTGTGGATGAGCTGCCAGATGAAGTGGTAAATGCGGGCTCACTTTTAACACTTAAGAAAAGCTTGGACAGGTACATGGATGAGAGGTGTATGGAGGGATATGGTCTGTGTGCAGGTCAGTGGGACTAGGCAGAAAATTGGTTTGGCACAGCCAAGAAGGGCCAAAAGGTCTGTTTCTGTGCTGTAATGTTCTATGGTTCTATGGTTCTATGACGTCTTGCTCTCTGTCAGTTTCGTTGTCGCTGCATTATCTTTTCTAATATGTTCACGCTTTATAGCGTCTACGCAGCCGTTCTCGATAAAAAGTTCTTTAGCCTGCGACATCATGGCCTCAGGAGCTTTGCAGAGTGCCACAGGTTTTTCCAAATTCAAATCTTGTTCTAACAGTCTTTCTCTCAGACCGTTATCCAGCATGCCGCAAACAATTCTGTCTTTAATGAGAGAGTCTGTAAGCTCTGCAAATTCACATCCTTTACTGTGGTTTCTCAGGTGGTATCTCAACTCCGTAACAAATTGATCAATTGTTTGACCAGGTCTTTGCCGACACTTGAAAAAATTGTACCGTTCATACGTCACATTGCACTTCAGTATACAAAATGCGTCAAATTTGTCCATTATCACTTTTAGATTCAAATTATCTCCATTTTCAAAAGTAAAATGGTTATATACCTCAATTGCATCGTCCCCTATCATGTGGAGTAGAATTTCAGCTTTCATTTTCTCTGTTTCATTATCTGCTCCGATCGCCGATAAATATATTTCAAAATGCTGTTTAAATCTTTTCCAGTTTTCAGCTACGTTTCCAGTCAACTGAAGCGTCGACGGGGGTTGTAAAACTTCCATTTTTAAAGCTGTTAGCAAATAACAAAAAAGTTTGCACTCTTTTTTCGATTATCTTCGCTTCTCTCATGTTAGCAAAATGTATTATTCTTCCAGGCTGACTTCTGACACCATGTTGTGTTCTTTATACGTGCCTTGGGTTACTAAGAACAAACCATATTCTGGAAAAATTAAAACTAGAACTTTTATTTACAACAGCAAACATCAACCACATTTTCACCATACAGTTTCTAGATCATTCTGTCATTTCTGCGCATGCTCCAAACTCTGGCCAATCACGTTCTTACACGTGACACGCGATATCACCACACTCACCATGACCGCATGGGTTTCCAGCAGGTGCTCTGGTTTCCTCCTACATTCCAAAGACTTACATCTATGGACAGACATAAGAGTATAAGATACAGGAGCAGAATTAGGCCATTTGACCCATTGAGTTTGCTCCGCCATTTCATCATAGCTGATCCAATTTTCCTCTCAGCCCTAATCTCCTGTTTTCTCCCCAAACCCTTCATGCCCTGACCAGTGAAGAATCTATCAACCTCTGCCTTATAAAGACTTGGCTTCCACAGCTGCCTGTGGCAAAGAATTCCACAGATTCACTACTCTCTGGTTAAAGAACTTGCTCCTCATCTCGTTCTAAAAGGATGCCCCTCCATTCTGAGGTTGTGTCCTCTGGTCTTAGACTGTCCCACTGTAGGATACATCCTCTCCACATTCATTCTATCAAGGCCTTTCACCATTGTATAGGTTTCAAACAGGTCACCCTCATTCTTCTGAATTCCAGTGAATACAGGCCCAGAGCCATCAAATGCTCTTCATATGACAACCTATTCAATCCAGGAATCATTTTGTGAACCTCCTTGGAACCCCCTCCAGTTTCAGCACATCCTTTCTAAAATGAGGGGCCCAAAACTGCTCACAATACTCCAAGTGAGGCCTCACCAGTGCTGTATAAAGTTTCAACATACATCCTTGTTTTTATATTCTAGTCCTCTGGAGATGAATACTAATATTGCATTTGCCTTCCTCACCACAGACTCAACTTGCAAATTAACCTTTAGGGAATCCTGCACAAGGTCTCCCAAGTCCCTTTACACCTCAATTTTTTTGTATCTTCTCTCCATTTAGAAAATGGTCAACCCTTTTATTTCTTGTACCAAAGTGCATGACTATACTGTATTCCCAATGCTGTATTCCATCTGCCATTTCTTTGCCCATTCTCCTAATCTGTTTAAGTCTTTCTGTAGCCTCTCTACTTCATCAAAACTACTTGACCTTCCATCTATCTTCATATAGCCTGCAAACTTTGCAACAAAGCCATGAAGTCCATTATCCAAATCATTGACATATAACACAAAAAGAATTGGTCCCAAAACAGACCCCTGTTGAACACCGTTAGTCACCGGCAACCAGTCAGGAAAGGTTCCCTTTATTCCTACTCTTTGCCTCCTGCCAATCAGCCACTGCTAGAGTCTTTCCTGTAATACCATGGGCTCATGTGCGGCACCTTGCCAAAGGCATTCTGAAAATCCAAATACACAACAACTACAGATTCTCCTTCATCTATCTTGTTTGTTACTTCTTCAAAGAATTACAACAGATTTGTCAGGCAAGATTTTCCCTTGAGGAAACCATGTTGACTATGGCCTATTTTATCATGTAAGTTAGTGAGCTGTGGGCATGCGATGTTGCTGCCAGAAGTGTGCTATACGTGGGCTGTCCAGCACAGTCCTATCTGATTGGATCTAATGCAAGCAATACAGTTCACTGTACATTTTGATGTACATGAGACAAATAAAACTAATCTTTATCTTTAAGTGCTCTTCAAGTTAGCCAGCATAAAACCTGCCAGCCAAATGGTCTCTTCCTTTACTATGTAACACTATGAAAGTGAACTTATTAAAGTTAACCTTTTTGCCTAAAAGTTCGACAAAATGCCATATAAATTTCTACCAAGGCATGCTTCCAGTAGATGCAATGCTTTATTCCTACATAGCGGCAGTCAGATTAACTTGCGCCATAAGTACACTGTTGAATTGACTCATACTGCAATATCTACATTCACCACAGGAGGGAAACAGACATCATACAATTTCAAGAGCCGTTGGGTTTACGATGTAATGGATGCCAGGGAAGCAATGTAAATATTTTTTGAGAGAAGTTTCCGTTGCTCTTGAGGTCTTGTTATGTGATTGTTTCATGTTCCTGTTTTTCATCAGTGAGGCCTGAGCCATGGTGTCAATGCACTGCTTGACCACTAAGAACATTATTGTTGTCATTATGCATCAAACAGGCTATTGTTTCACATGTTGTTTTTCAGAACGTAAATGCTAACCAGGCAGTATTAATATCTGTTGTCACGGTGGAGATGGCGGAGAATTTTGGCACAACTGAGGCAGAAGTAGGCAATCTGCTATCACATTGGTTCAGTTCAAGCAACTTTGCAGAAGTCATCAGCTCTAGAGTTTTCCTAATTCCAGTGGGTTAGTTCTGCCAGAGGTAAGTACTTAGGCCGTTGTAAACAAGCATCACAGGAATTACAGTACAGACCAATATTCCTTTAATCTGTAATGACCAGCATGCACAAAAATCTTGTGCTGTGCAATTTGTTGCTCAGTGAAAATAACATGTGCGCAATGAATAATTTCTTCAATAAAAACAGTATAAATAAGCCATTTCTAAAATCTGCAGACAAATCATTGCAAACTCCACAATGTCAATGCCGTCCGCATCAGAAACTGAAAAAGAAAATGTGATCGTGTACTTAACAGCCAAGGAGATAGAGGGTGAAAATCTTTTGAGCGCAGTTTAAATTCCCTTGTGAACTAGTAGTAAAAGGTGAGTGCACGTGCATACATGTGCCCCTTGGTGCAGACACAGGCTTTGTAGCCCTTTGAGCCATGACAAGTGTTTATCCTTCATTCATCCTCCTTTATCAAGTCCATCCTGCTCCATCAAGTGAGACCTGATGTAGACTGGGGTACCGGTTCACCGAGCAACCACTGGCCACCCTTTTTAATTCTACTCCCCATTCCCATTATGACAGTTCCATGGCCTCCTCTATTGCCATGATGAGGCAACTCTCAGGTTGCAGGAACAACACCTCGTGTTCCAACCTGACGGCATGAACATTGGTTTCTTTAACTTTTGTTAATTTTTCCACCCTCTCCAATCTCTCCTTTTCCATTCCCCATTCTGACTCCCCTTTTACCCAGTTTCTTATCCTCACCTGCCCAACATCTCCCTCTGGTGCCCCTCCTCCTTCCCTTTCTCCAATGGCCCACTCTCCTCTCCTATCAAATTCCTTTCTCTTCTGCCGTTACCACTTCCACCTATATTCCCCCAGTTTCTCACTTCACTCCTCCTCACCAGACTTCACCTGCCAGCTTGTATGCCTCCCCCTCCCACCTTAATCTAGAGTGTAGCAGCACGCACAAAATGCTGAAGAAACTCAGCAGGCTCAGCAGCATTTATGGAGGGAATAAGCAGTCGACATTTCAGGCTGAATCCCTTTGTCATGACTGGAAAGGAAGGGGATAGAAGCCAGAATGTTTTCTCAGTTAGCCATTAATTATCTCTAATTATTCACTTCACCAGCCAATTCCACATTCCAATCATCATGAAGTAAATATGGTTTTTCTCAATAGCCTGGTGATTCGTGTATAATTCAAGTTGGTGGTTCTGGGCACTACTGCAAGTGAAAACATTTTGGCTTTGCCTACCATATCAAGCATTTTCACAGAGGTTTTCATTGCATCAGCCCTCAGCTCTGTTTTTTCTACCCTGCAGAGAATTCCAGATCCATTTGATCCATTATGTTGGGTGTATCTTTTCAATCTGTTTATGTGTTCATTCAAAGTTCAAAGTAAATTAATTATCAAAGTTCATGTATGTCACCATATACAACCCTAGGATTTATTTTATTGAGGGCAGACTCCATTAGTCAATAATAGAACTCATGAAAGACTGCACCAACATGTGGGCATTCAATCACTGTACAAAATACACAAATTTACAAATACAAAAGGAAAGAAATAATAAGAATAAATATCGAGAATATGAAATGAAGAGTCCTTGAAAGTGACTTTGTAGTACTATGTTTTGTAACTTCAAACCATTAAACTAAGTAGAAGAAAAACAAGCTGCTGAGAAATATGAGTCTAACTTCATTTTTTTACTTTAAGTGAGGCTCACAGGTATCATGAGGTAGCATGATGCCATTTGCAATTCATCTATTATACATATATAATTGATTTATCAATGAACAAGAACATTTAATCAACCTATATATATATATATTAAATACTACTGAAATAGTAAATACACAACACATAGGCTGTGGGAACATTCCAATGAAGGGACAAGTGAAGTTGAGTAAAGTTAACCCCTGTGGTTCAGGATCCCAATGGTTGGTGGGTAGGGGTGATAACGGATCCTGAACTTGGTAGTGTGATACCTGACACTTCTGTACCTTCTTCCTGATGGCAGAGCGAGAAGAAAGCATGCCCTGATGACGGATGCTGCTTTCCTGCAACAGTGTTTTGTGTAGATGTGCTCAATGGTGGGAGGCTCAACCTGCAACGGACTGGGCCGTATCCACCACTCTTTGTAGGGTTTTACGTAGCCCGCAGAATGTTGCTTTGGTTCATCAGTACCATCTTGAAGAAGAAACATCATTGTTGAAAGCATCACAGTATTTTTAAAGTGAGTAATTTTGGGAGTATTAAAAGGTTATGACTTACATACTTCCAAACATGCACAGTAAATATTACCAGCAAGCTTCAAGCCGTTGAAGTTTACCTGCCACACCTTCCTGCTATATTAATTAAAAATTATAATTTTTGTGTGCTTAACCTTCGTCCCAGTGAAGATAACAGTTTATTGACATGATGAGTAATGAAAACAAAAGTCATTAAATGAAATTTCGACCAAAGTTCATCGCTACATGGCTGTTACAGATCTATGATTCTGGTAGGGAACAATAGTTTAATAGTCTAAACTAAAAGTCTACAGTTTTATTACAAGAATAAAATTAACATACATCGACTGTATATTAAAAGTGGAATTATAATGCATAAACAAGATAGATGTATAAATGGAAAGTGTATAACCAGAGCTTTGTAACTTCATTTTAGATTCAAGATTCAAGATTATTTTTAATGTCATTTCCAATACACAAGTGTGAAGGAGGATGAAGTAATTGTTACTCAGGGTTCCAATGCAGCACAAAATAAACAATAAGAAAAGGCACAAAATAATAAAAAAACACAATAAATATAAATACATTAGATAGTGTTGATTATATGCCCATAATGTGACCTTAGGCACACAAGGTGACTGACAGGAAATGATAAAGTAGTGGCGGTTGAGGGTGTGGTGGGTGGAGATGCTGATCGGCTTACTGCATGGGGAAAGGAACTGTTTTTGATACTGGTGCTCCTGGCATGGATTCAACATGGTCTCCTCGCTGATTGGTGTGGGACAGGAACAGGGTGGGTGGGATCCTTGATGATGTTACTGGGGCTAGTGTGGCACCTTTCTGTATCTATATCCTTACGGCGGATAGGCTGGTGTCGGTGATGAATTGGACGCGGTTTTGATTATCTTCTTGTCTGCTGCAGGGCAGTTTCCGTGCCATGCAGTGACGCAGCTTGTTGGGATGCTCTCTATTGTACATCTATTGAATGTTGTGAGTATAGATTTGTATACTCCAGTTCTCCTCAGCCTTCTCAGAAAGTTGGTGAGCTTTCCTGACTGTGGCGGATGTGTTCTGGGACCATGAGAGGTTAGTCATAGTCATAGTCATACTTTATTGATCTCGGGGGAAATTGGTTTTCATTACAGTTGCACCATAAATAATAAATAGTAATAAAACCATAAATAGTTAAATAGTAATATGTAAATTATGCCAGTAAATTATGAAATAAGTCCAGGACCAGCCTGGAAGGCAACAGGCAGGAATGACTTCCTATGACGCTCTGTGTTGCATCTCGGTGGAATGAGTCGCTGGCTGAATATACTCCTGTGCCCTGGTTGTGTGAGATGGGCACGCCCAAGAGTTTGAAACTGCTCACAGTTTCCACTGCTGTGTCGCCAATGTAAAGAGGAGCGTGAGTGGTGTGGGTCCTCCTGAAGTCAACAACCATCTCCTGTGTCTTGTTGACATTAAGGAAGAGGTTATTTGCCTGGCAACAGGCCTCAAGCTCTTCCACTGTAGGCTGTCTCATCACCATTGTTGGTGATGAGCCCCACCACTGTCATGTCATCGGCGAATTTGACAGTGTGATTACTCGGGTGTTTGGCTGGACGGTCACGTGTGAGCAGAGTGTACAGCAATGGGCTCAGTACACAGCCCTGGCAGGCACCCATGTTGAGGGTGATGGAGAAGGAGGAGCGGTCGTGCATCCTGACTGTCTGAGGTCTGAGTCCAACACCCAGTTGCACAGTGGCATACTTAGGCTGAGGAGTAGGGGTTTGCTCACCAAGGTCTTCAGGGAAATAGTATTGAATGCCGAACTGAAATCCAGAAACAGCATTCTCACTTGTGTCCTTGTTTTCCAGGTTTGTCATGGACAGCTGCATGAAAAATACAATGACATATGTAATAGAGTGGTTTTGTTGGTAAACATATTGGTGTGTCAGGAAAGGAGTTTTTGATTAGTGTTATGACCAACTATTCAAAGTACTTCATGGTGATTGGCATCAGTGCTGTGATAACACTCAGGAATAGGGATTTGTACAAAGGCAGACATAGACAGTAATAAAAAATTATTTTCAAGCAGCTCGTGAAACATGGGGAAAAACATTGGTGGCATCAACAAAATCCACAGTGAATCATATTAAAGGAAAGGATTTAAGCAGAAAATTTGAAGGAGCTTCTTAAATGAGAAAAGATGTAGAGGAGCAGGAAATATTTACAGAAGTTGGGATCTGAGCAACGGAACATACGATTGCCAGTGGTGGACTGATTATCAATCCAAGAATTGAAAATGTGTCAGGGAACTGTGGGGTTGGAGGAGATTAAAGAGAGGGAGTGTAGATGCTGTTATGGAGCAATTTGAAAACAACAAATTTGGTTGTGCTTAAACAGGAACCACCAGAGATCAGGGGAGCAGGGACAGTGTGAAGGCTGGAAGCTGGCATGAGTTTTGGATGACCTTAAGTTTACAGAGACTTAAGAAATACAGCATGGGTGTATACTGAACTAGGCCACTGTGGAGGTAAAGTGAATCATAGGTAAGGTTTACAGCAGCATTTGAGCAGAGGAGAGGCAGGAACTTGGCAATATTATGGAGGTGAAAATTGACAGTCTTACTGTTGCCACAGTCACGCATTAGAAACCATTTTACAGTCCTCTATTAATCATTTATTAGGATGTATTATTTATATATAAAGATCATCTTTGCTACCCTTAGATTCTGTGTCTGCCTCATCACTGAAGAACAGAGTTACAGCACAGAACCTCTAAACAAGCCGACAATGAAACCCTTGATTACTAAAAGTAGCAATCCCAAAAGCTTGAAGGATAGTAATCATTGTGGAAAGTGCAATCAAACCAAAACCTGACTGTGGCAGAGACAGAGACCTCCAGATGGATTGCATGGTACTCATAAATATAAAAATATTAACCATTGAGACTGGTATCTCTAATCTCAGTGTCGGTGGAGCAATTACAATAAGGTCATATCACAGTCATGTTTGCCTATTTGGGTCATGATATTGACAGATCTAGCAAAAGTCCAGTAGTTTGCCACCACCATGACAAAACCTTATATAAATTTGTATTCTACATAGTATATAGTTTGAACTGGCTTTGTACAAGCTACAGAAGAAGAAAAAAGTATAGATCTGTGTTTCTCTCATCTGTACTGTTTGAGCATTAGGCTGGATGTAGAAAAATCCTTTTTGTCTTCTTTCTGTCAAAACTGTTAACCTTGGGCTTCAGGCTTTTGATCTTCACACAGGTTCATACACAACAAACACCTATCTAACTGAAAAGGCAGCTTCTTTGAAGAGAAGAAAGGCCTTAGGCCAATTGCCTATGACTAGAATAAGAAAATAAGCAGTTCTAAATTGCAGAGTTGGAGAAGGAGGCGGAGAGAAAACAAAGGAAATACCTGCAATTCGCTGAAAATCAAATTTATGCAGGGTATGCAATGTTGTCAGAGTAACAAGTGATTCTGCAGATACTGGAAATCTCAAGCAAATCATACACAATGTGCCGGAGGAACTGAGCAAGTCAACCAGCATTTGTGGAGAAAAGTAAACAGTCAGCATTTCAGGTCTAGATCCTTCATCCCAGGAGTCCTGAATCTCCCTCTATCATAGTTCAATCCAGATCTGTGCAACTTTTGACATTAAAATAGTCTTATTCCCAACTATTCTCATCTTGATTATTTGCTAATTATCTGAAACCATCCACCCTTTTAGACCACTTCATAGTTCCAATCAATTCTATTCAATCCTCCATGCTTTATTTGTTTAAAGTTAATAATTATAATCTTTCTAGTTTCTCTATACTTCTGGAGTCTCTCAGCACGGTACTATTTCAGTAAACTTCTCCCCACGTCTTGTTAAAATCTTGACATTCTTTTAAAACATAGCGTCCATAAATTGACCAGAAGACCAACTTAACCCTAACAAGTTACTTGGGAAGTTTTTAGTATTGTGTTTTTTGCTTTTATATTCTATGACCTATTCATAAAGCCCATCTCCCAGCCTCCTGAACTTGCTCCACTGTCCCTAAAAGTTTGTGTATGTCCTGGGAGACAAGTCTCTTTGTGCAATTTGTTTCCACATCTGTCTCTCTTTCCTTTTGAGATTCATTGCTTCACACTGCTCTGCATTAAATTTCACCTGTCATGCATCTGCCTAATTCATCAAGATCATTAATAGCCTCGAAACATGCTCTAAATAATTTCAAAACCTGCAGATTATACTGTATAAAAGTTGGAAATGTACTAGAGCAGGGGTTCCGAACCGTTTTTTATGCCATGGACCAATACCATTAAACAAGGAATCTGTAGACCCCAGGTTGGGAATCCCTGAATTAGAGAATAATATCAGACTTCTCTTAGTAATTTACACCACTTTCGTTTACATTCTCATCTTGCTTCACACCTAAGTAAATGTTTTCACTTCCTGGAATACCTTGAGCCCACAACCCATTGAATCTGATTCTAATAAGGCGGGTCAGAGCATAATTGTAGTCATATATCCATGACGAAAGTACTCCAGCGCTTCTGCTTCATTACAAAGAGATTTGGCATGTCACCATAGAGAACATCCTGACTAGTTGCAATACGGCCTGGCATGGAGCCCCCAGTGCCTACATTCTCAAGCAGCTGTACAGTTGCAGACTCAGCCATTATAGGCTCGACCCTCGCCACCATGGAGGATATCTTCACAAGGTGGTGAAGGCAGCACCCATCATTAAAGACCCTCACCATCTGGGACATGCCCACTTCATCAGTGTGGAAATACAGGAGCCTCAAGACCCACACTCAACATTTTAAGAACAGTTCCTTCCCTTCTGCCATCAGGTATCTGACAGGTCCGTGAACATTACCTTGTTATTTGTCTTTTGCATTATCCATTTATTTTTGTAACATTCAAATCTTGCAGTGTATTTCTGTCACAGAAAACAACCTATGTTAGTAATAATAAACCTAATTCTGATTCATTAAATCAGATTATCATTATATTGCAGTTGGCTTACAAAGAATCATAGCAACTGAATTGATGGGTTTAGTGAGTAAATTGGATTTCCTGCCAAGAGCCTAATTCACCAAAATTCCAAATTTATTTTGAGGATTTATTAAATAAATCATGGAGTTATTTCATGTTGGCAGACATAAATTCATTCATTTAAAACAAAAGGCTGAATTAAATTTCTTGGTTCTAACTTTAAGGTAGAAGAATTTATCCAAAGGACATCAAACTCAGTCTAGGGTTCAGTTTTCACTGTGTTATGAAATGGTTCTTGCAATGACATTCACAGTAAGGGTATGGAAACATACCAGCACATGTTTGCAAGTTAGAAGTTATGCAAATGATTGCTGCTGCCCCAGGAGTAAAGGAATCGTTGATCTTGTCAGAGGCCCACTGGGTTTCCTAGAATCCTTTAGCACAACAACTTCTCAGAATACGGAGGATACATTTAACTCCAGCTTGACCAACTATTTAGTGTTTAATTATGTATTTGATGAGCAATGAAATTAGTTGAGCACTGTGATATGGTTCCCGGGCTGTACTACTCTATGAAATTCAAGTATACTAAACAACCTATGTCTGTGCTGTAGACCGTATGTGATTCTAAAAACAGAATCAATTCTGAGATAGTGAAAGGCACTATCATTAAATTG
Organism: Mobula birostris; assembly: GCF_030028105.1. NCBI lineage: Eukaryota > Metazoa > Chordata > Chondrichthyes > Myliobatiformes > Myliobatidae > Mobula > Mobula birostris. The sequence goes on along the minus strand of NC_092377.1, from coordinate 82,523,171 downwards.
CAAAGGAATTAAGACTGGCTGAAGTACTGAGTAGGTAGTGTATTAGGTTCCCTGCAGAGAAACTAATACCACAGCCAACTTCATGATTTAATCTAATGTGATGGCAAAATGAACAGAAGTTCCATATTCTAACCATTTCTCTGGGCGAATAGGTTACTCCCACAGTCTCAACTGGAAAATGCTGTAGTTTATATTTGCTACACTTACTCCCATGTAGGAAGGTATAAAACAATCTGCAACTATCCGTCAAATCCCTTCATACATTTACAACTAGAATTCATATTAAAGATAGGCAATAGATGTGTTTTTCCATTCACAGAAGACAATTAGAAAATGATTATTAAGTTAGAAGATCCATTCATCAGACTGGAGAAAGACCATAAAACATAAGAGCAGAATTAGGCAATTCAGCCCATGGAGTCTGCTCCACTATTCCATCATGGCTGATTTATTATCCCTCTCAACCCCATTCTCCTGCCTTCTCCCTGTAACCTTTGACTAGTCAAGAATCTGTCAACTTTCCTTTTAAATATACCCAACGATTTGGCCTCCACAGCCAGCTGTGGCAATGAATTCCACAGATTCATCACCCCTTGGCTAAAGAAATTCCTCCTCATTAGTTTTAAATGGTCATCCAATGACACCAAGATTGGGGGTGTAGTGGAGAGTAAGGAAGGCTCTCATGGCTTGCAGAGGGATTTGCATCAGCTGCAAAAATGGCAAATGAAAATGCAGACAATTACGAGGCTTTGCACTTCAGTAGGACCAACCTCGGTAGGTCTTACACAGTGAACGGTAAGGTACTGAGGAGTGTGATAGAACAAAGGGATCTGAGAATACAGGTCCATAGTTTGTTAAAAGTGGCATCATAGGTAGATAGGGTCATAAAGAAAGCTTTTGGCACATTGGTCTTTATAAATCAAAATATTGAGTACAGAATATGGGATGTTAAGTTGAAGTTATGTACAAAGTAATATGTTGGTGAGGCCTAATTTGGAGTATTGTGTGCAGGTTTGGTCACCTACCTACGGGAAAGATGTGAACAAGGTCAAAAGAGTACAGAGAATATTTACAAGGATGTTGCCCGGTCTGGAGGACTTGAGTTATAAGGAAAGATTGAATAGGTTAAGACTGTATTCTTTAGAACATAGAAGATCAAGAGGAGGTTTGACAGAGGTATACAAAATTACAAGGGGTATAGATAGGGTAAATGCAAGCAGGCTTTTCCCTCTGAGGTTGGGTGGGACTACAACCAGAGATCATGGCTTAAGGATGAAAGGTGAGAAGTTTAAGGGGAATATGGGGGGAGGGGGACTTCTTCCCTCAGAAGGTCATGAAAGTGTGAAATGAGCTGCCGGCACAGGTAGTCCTTGTGAGCTCGATTTCAATGCTTGAGAGAAGTTTGGATAGGTACATGGATAGTAGGGATATGGAGGGTTATGGTACCAGTGCAGGCACTTTAAATGATTCGGCATGGACTAGCTGAGTCCAAGGGCCTGTTTCTGCTCTGTACCTCTATGACTATGACTCTATCCTTCTATTCTGAGGCTGTGCCCACTGGTCGTAGACTCCCCCACTACAGGAAACATCCTCTCCAAGTCCACTCTATCTAGGTCTTTCAATATTCAAAAGGCTTCAATAGATCCCCTCTCATTCTTCCAAACTCCGGCAGAGAGCCACCAAACACTCCTGATATGTTAACCCTTCCATTCCTAGAATCAATCTCATGAACCTCTTCTGGGCCCTCTCCACCAACCACAATACTCCAAATGCAGTCTGACCAATGCCTTATTGGTCAGCATTACATCCTTGTTGCTATATTCTAGTCCTCTCAAAATGAATGCTAATATTGCTTTTGCATTGCTTACCACCAACTGAACCTGCAAGTTAACCTTTAGGGAATTCTACACAGACTCCCAAGTCTCTTTGCACCTTTGATTTTTGTATATTGACCCCCTTTTAGAAAATAGCTTCCACCTTTATTCCTTCTACAAAAGTGCATGACCATACACTCCAATTGCCACTTCTTTGCCATTCTCCCAATCTGCTTAAGTCCTTCTGTAGTCTTCCTGTTTCCTCACACTACCACCCCTTCCACCTATCTTCATATTGTTCATAAAGCTGGCCATAAAGCCAGCAATTCCATCATCCAAATCATTCATATATAACATGCAATTAAGTGGTCTCAACACCAGCCCTTGCAGAACACCAAGTCACCAGCTGCAACCAGAAAAGGCTCTTTTGTTTCCAATCTTTGCCTCCTACCAGTCAGCCAATCTTCTGTCCCTGCTAGTGCCTCTCCTCTAATACCATGGGCTGTAATACATGAGCTGTCTCACATGCGGCACCTGGTCAAATCACTTCTGAAAATCCAAGTATACAACATCCACTGACTCCCCTTTGTCTATCCTACTTATTTCCCCAAAGAATTCCAATAAACTTGTCAGATCCAACAGTTCTGAAGTAATAGAAAGAAAGTACTGTTGCACTAATGGCTTTTGTTCCTTTCCTGCTGTATGAGATAATATGACTAGAATCTTAGCAAGTTATAGCTGGTGGAAGGAACACACTCCTTCAGATCAGAGGCCCACTAGTTTTCTAGAAATTCTAATAACTTCTCAGAATATGGGGGAAGAAAAAATACGGATTAGTCAAATTTATTTATTTTCTGAAGAGGTTGAAATCCTGTCCCATTTTTAGCCTACCCTTCAAAATTTATGTTTACAGTTGCTTTGCAGGGCAAGACGAGGAAGTGGTTTAGAAGAGCTGGACAAAGATCATGCAGAAGGAGGCATGTTATGTCTGAAAATAAATGGGCAGGGATGGGTATGGCTGTTGATGGCAGGTTATGCTATTGATTTCTTGAGCACTTGTCAGAAGTACAATTTAAAGAAAGCAAGAGATAAAGATTCTCCATTTTAATTTGTGTTCTAACCCCAAAAGCAACACAGATGGACATGGTAGGGGAGAAATGTATGTTTTCTGTGAACAGCAACTTGCTTATGGCCATCCTAAGCAGGTACAAGCACCCTGCCTTAGTTGACTATTGAAACATTTCCTTAGTATTTATTATTACTTCCTAAATGTGGACCTCAAATATAGAGATTCAACAATAAAACAATCTAGGACAAAGTGGAATAAAATGTACAAAGCAGCATCTATGGGAAAACCTGACATGAGGAATAGGGTCAAATGCAGGCAAATGGAACTAGCTCAGGACAGCATGGATGAGTTGCTGAAAGGCCCGTTTCTGTGCTGTAAACTCTAGACTTTAGGAGGAAAAGACTTACAAAATCCCTTGCACAACACCAATGAAGGTTTTTTTTTTGAAGAAAGCTGTCAGTTGCAATATAGAAAATGTCAATTACATACAGTGAGACCACAGATTTTATTCAAGAACCATTTGGAGTAAAGATGGGAAATGCTGTGAATACTCAGTAGGCCAAGCAGCTTCCACCAACACCCACTGAGCTGAAGACTCAGGGCAAAGATCTGCCCCTATAAAGTATCATATACCTGTGATGTCAACCCTATTACTCGCTTCATTAATGTTGCTTCAGCATTTTGCAGTTTGAAGCACTTGTGGAAACTGGACCATGGTGTTCCAGAACTGTAGTAGACTGCCTGAAGTACTCACAATGCTGTGTGGCATTATGCTCCCATAGGTTCCATCTAGCTTTGATACTTCAGCACGGTTCCAATTGGGGACAGGACCCACCCAGGCCACAGTTCCATTCTCAACCATATTGACTTTGACTCCAAATCGCTAAACTTGTGACCAGACCTTCCAAATGAGACAATGATGTAAGCCTTGTTCTCTCCCCTTCTTCCACAATTTTCCTTTCAGAATCCTCTTCTACTGCAAACCCATGTCACTGAAGTTATATACAGTGAATGGAGTAAATATGATATTCCCTGACCTGGCAAGTTTCCAATTTACCCATTTTCTCTAATTCTGGTGTTTAGTTACAGCTGAAATTTAATCTCTCCAACAAATTTTAAATTCATCCCTAAATCTCACCATCCCACTCTACCCATTATATAAAAAAAATGCTCAAGTACAACTTATTGACCAAGTCTTACTTCACTGGCTTCAAAATCTTTGTTCTACTTGGCATCAAATTTTGTTTGGTAGTGTTGCTGGTTATGTCTTGCAACCTGTATGTACATCATTAAAACAGGCTCTTCATAATCTTTCCAATGAAGATAGCCTTCAGAATTGTTTTGCTCCTGTACCTTTACCCAAGACATTAGTTCCTCTACTTCTGATGCAGCAAAAGTATTCATTTTACATGAAGTTCTGTTTCAGAGACATCTAAATTATCTTGTGATTTGTCATTCTGGTGCACTTCTTCATACTTAAATACATCTATAAGCTTCCATTTACCCAACACCTTAAACTTAAAGCATCAGGCATTTCTTAGAAGCATGAAGAAAATGGGTATAAGTTACAAAATTAAAGAACTGGCACTTAAATCTAATTGAGGTGGTAGGTTTTAAAAGGGATGTAAAATGGAAGAGAATAGTGTAGATATTTTGGAAGGGAACGTTAGCGCCATTAAGATTCACTGCATAATTAGATCCATTAAAATGGCAGCTCTCTTGGTCTCAGAGGCTTCTCTGGGTCACATGACCCTGGTTGATATTGGTAATACAAAATACTGCAAGTCTAGCTGATTGGAAAGATCAACAGTGGGGAAGCTGCATGGCCTGTTATTCCACGGACTCAACTCTCATGCTGTGGCAACACATACTGCAGCATCCCCCCCCCCCCACCGCCAGAGGAAAAGGCACCGGAGGTTGTGTAGGCGAGAACAGAGGCATGGTGGGACCATTATATCCATGCAGGGTTGGGAGCTGGGAGCTGGTGCTCCTGTCATTGCTGTTCTCTAATGTTCATACCCTGATATGCAAGCTGGATTGCCTTTGTCTGCAGATGAACTGCTGTATGCTAATTCTTGCAGAAACGTGGCTCTGGGAGAATATCCCATGTACCAGAAATCTTCAGGCCCTGCCACACAGGGACACGCCAATATTTTCTGACTATGTACAATTGCACCTCAGCCTTAGAGAAACCGTTTAGTTTAGCTGTATGCATGGGTACAGCTGAAAGACAATTGAACCTTAATTTTACTTGATCAGTCTGTGAAGCAAAATAAGAATGTTTCAATTATCAAGATCTCAAAAGTAATTTTCCAAGTAGTGTTAAAATAACTAAGAAAGGAGCAGCTCAGTCCCGAAAGAGTGAAGAGACCACAGACATATTCAGTGTAACAATCTTTTATCACTTTTAAGATCAAGTTAGCAGGTTAGCTATTCACTTATGCAATAAGTGCACATGCAAATTATGAATTTCAGCAATGCTAGCTTGAATTGACTTGCATATTCAGAGTTCATAATTCAGTTTACATTAACATTTCTATTAAACCAATATACAGCTTCTGAAGCAGTAAAGGAGCATTAACTAGCTGGAAACTTGGAGAGATGCAAAACCTGATAGAATCACAATACCAGATCAATTCAAAAATTTTAATAGTACAGTAAGTGTTAAGAGTGAACCATCTTGTTTAATGACCATTCATCAGGGATATAGCTGCCAAGTGTAAAGCATATGAAGAGGCATCCTCACTTGTATATAGACTCAATTATACTTAATATAATGTCAAAAGAAGTTAAAAGTACAAATTAAATTTTGGGATCAAATGAGGTGAACAAGTTGCTCAATCTCTGTTCTCAATTCATTGCCCTAACTCAGATAGCAACACCAAATTATAACTTTTATTTCCAAAAGTGAATTAAAATTCAACACTGCAAATATCAATTTAACACAATAGAAGAGCCTTATAGTAATTTCCCTGAGACCATAACAAGTATCAGACTACATATATACAGTATTGAATCTCAATGAGATATTAAATTCGAATTTAAAATTTTAAATGTGCACAAAAACCCCAATTCCATGTTATTACATTTCTAAATTAAGATGGACATATCCACACTATTTCGCAAAACATGATTTTTAAATAGCAAATTTACTAACTGTACGTCAAGTCAAATCCTTAATCGTGAACAGCAATCGTACACAGCTGCTAAAGTTTATGCAAAAGACTTCAAAATGCTGGGACTAAGAATCAGCTTTACAATTGCCATTTCCTTCACATGAAGCTATAACGACAAGAGTCCCTATAGTACTTCAGTAATACAGTTAGTATACCAAATTACATAACTTTGTTCTTTCATTGCATTCTCGTTTATACGAATGAAATATTGAGACAATACCTAATTTAATTCAGTGAGGTCAGTATTTGTCACTTGAAAGCAAATAAGTTAACATTACAAATTTTGTTACGGGTAATGGAAAGTTGTAATGTAATCTATATTTGTACACTATCTACATGCAAAGAAACATTTGATATCTAGATAGTAATGTATATATTTTGATCAGAATGTCAGAAAAATCAAATGCAATTACCATCCATTTTATAAAAATGTTTATGGCAAGTGTTTATTACATGAGGCAGATATTCTTGCTAAAATTGACTTAAATTATAAATCAGGCCACTCCCTTCTCAATTTGTTGAAAACTGAGTTTTCTTCTTCAAACAAATTGGCATGTGCATATACCCGAATGTGAAATCCTTGCCCAGATAAAAATTAACCAAATACCAACACAACCTTACAATATAAACACTAATGTAATGCAAACCCCCTCATCCATCCGAGTTTAAATGGCACAAAATATATACAAAATAAAAAGCATGAACTCTCCAAAAATACATTCACAGAAAATGTTTCTTTTAAACTAATTGACAATGTGAAAAGGAATGAAATTGTTCATGTTACTCCAAAGGAAGAAACCTAGTAACACTGCAACAGGAGCAAAATCAAGGACTGATCAAAATGAACTACAGCTTTGCCCAGAGTCTGATTCTGTACTGTACATTTCCTGCTCGCCACTTTTTATTTCACTTGAATATGTACTTCCATTGTCATCGTGCCCTGGAATTGATTGGCAAGTGAAGTGGTTGATATCAGGACAAGAACAATCAACAAAGGCTTCCTCTGGTAACTGTTGCTTCAGTTCATCTAATTTTTCAACTTGGAATATATTTGTCTGCCCCAGCATAAAGTCACAGATCCTGTTTAAAATAAAATTTGTAACATCAATTAACAGAAAATACATTAGTGAGGTAGAACTGGATAATTCAGTTAGTTACAAGAATGAACAGCACAAAATAAAAGTCAATCTCAAATGTATATTACTAGATGTCGGCCTGTCTAATGAACTGTACAAGAATCATTCAATCCCTTTCACAAGAGGACAGACTGCTTCAGCCAAATACTTCTACAATACAAGCTTTACAATAATGAAGTTGGTAGTCAATTTACATATACATTAGCTCTAATATGTATATTCCTTCTGATTTTGGGATAATCATTGGCCCCTGCTTTCAAATACCCAAATGATCCTATACATTCATCCAAAAGTAGAATGGGCCCCAATTTGAAAAGACAGATCACTCCATCAGTACTCGCCTTTTTAGGTAATTCAGGTATAGTCTGTCATATTTAAATATACAATTAAAACTTAATTTTCATTTTTAAAATCTATTATCTACCAAAAACATCTACCATTCTTCACAAATTCTACATTACAGCATGTAATATCTAAAATGTAGCAACACCTTTCCTTGGGAGCAAAATTTATTAACTTTGTGCACATAGTGGCTTGCTTTGACAAAAGTTCTGATGGTGTTTTCCTGAATGCTTTGGGGGTGGGGGGGGGGTGAGAGAGAGGAGGAAAGAAACTTGAATGGCTTATTAAGACAATCCACTGCTTAGCAAAGGGAACAAGAGCTAGACAACATAGGTTTAAAGTGAAAGGGGAAGAGATTTAAAAAGAGACCCTAGGGGCAATTTTGTCACACAGAGGGTGGTGTGTATATGGAGTGAGCTGCCAGAGTAATTAGTTGAGGAAGGTACAATAATGTATTTAAGAGACCTTTAAGTATACGGATAGGAAAGGGATATGGGCCATATGTTGATATAGGCAGTGCTGTTTTGGGAATTGCAAATTGCAGAAGATAAAGACAAGCTTTATTTGTCACATGTACTAACTTAGGTGGACACCTTAGTTGACATGGACAAGTGGACCTGAAGAGCTTGCTTCCATCCTGCATAGTTCCATGACTCCAGTGAACAAAGGACTTCGGATGTCAATAGAGATTCACCATCCGATTTGGAACAATCGACAAATGAGGCAAGGATATACAAGTTCTGTTCCAGTTCTTCTTATACATCAAGTTCAAAGCAGTCAAGCGTACAACAAATGGAAAACAACCGTGGCATTAAAAAGTGCAGACAAAGTTACAATTGGCAATAACTTGTAGATGATTACAAATGCAACTGAAGCTGGGAATAAATTTCAGGCTGAGCCATTGCTCAATCCAATAAAAGATATGGCTTGCTCTTTTTCAGAGATGTTCTCACATTTCTGCTTTAATGAAAGCAACAAATACAGGAGTTACAACCTCAAAGAAAGTTAGGAGTCAATAGGAAACCGGATGATGTGAAGAGCATGAACAACACTCAACTCTAGAAGACGTGACATTGATATTATGTCCAGGATTTATTGCACAATGATAATAGCTCAAAGCAGTTATGGACTGTCTTTTGAAAACACCAATTTACATGGCAAAAATACAGGTGTCACAAGGATTTTGGCCCAGCAGCAAATGAGTAATGATCTGCCCAGAACAGGATTCCAAGTTACCAAAAGATATTGTTCTATTGAACAAGCTTGAATTAAGGATTTAAGATGATGTGAAATAATGCTCAGCAAGTTGCTGTACTCTTATTTGGCTCATGATTACATTAAGGTACATTGCCCCAAGTCTTGACGGTGTTAACATTCAGAAATGGCAATAAAACAAACTACCTTGATCTTGGATGGCATCTTTTTGGTGCTGCTGTAACTTTCATATAGGCAAATGAAGAATATTCAAACACACAGACTTCCACTTTGTGGTTGACATAGAGCTTTGAGGATGTATCCAAGTGAATCTCTGACCAATATATGCTTACCTAATCCTATAGCTTTTAGTCAATTCCCACATTGTTGATAATGAAGGTTGCAGGCATGAAAAATATGGATGAATGCTCAGAGAAGTGGGACATTCACTAAAGATGCTCACTGAACAGTGCAAATGGCATTTGCTGATTATCAACCACGAGTTCGATGTTGCCCAAGACTTTACGTGGCAGATAAGGAACTCATTCACACAAATTGTAAACAGAAGGACATGTTTAAAGATGATAAAACATTGAAATAAATTAAATAGATTGGTCCCCAAACACTGGTTTAACCCTGAAGTGCTGCTTTGGGAATTGGAAATTGCAGAAGATAAAGATAAGCTTTAATTGTCACATATACATTGAAATATCAAGAGAGTGAAATGTGTAATTTGTTTCATATCAAATTAGCAAGGACTGCGCTTGGCAGTCCACAAGTGTTGCCATGCTTCCAGTGCCAACATAACTCACTAACCTAACTGTATGCCTTTGAAATGTGGGAGGAAACTGGAGCACCTAGAGGAAATCCAAAACCCATGCTAGCACGGGAGACAAATAAACTCCTTACAGAGAGTGATGAAAGTGAACCTGGGTTACTGGCGCTGTAAAACCAGTAAGCTAACCACTATGCTACTGTGCCGCCCCGTGTCCAATTATCATACCATAACTGGTCTCTAATAATCACTTGCTTGGGCTTCTTGTTGCAGACACCATCAAATGCTCCCATGTTACATATTATCTGCCTTTTAAATTATCTATCAATTCCCCGCATTTTACTTACGACCGAGTTACTTCTTTCAAATACACAACAGAAAATAATTATTCAAAACTCAAACCCGTTAACTGAAGTATACAGATTTGTTGCAGTTTCACAGTGTTAAGAACAAAGAAGGAAATTGGAAGTGAAGTGACCTTGAAGGCATTTATAATTGTACATCTTAGAAAATGCTATCAGTGACAATGCTGTGTATTTCTTTTCCAAATTTTCAGGTTTAAAAAAAGTGTACTCTTCCAATTTTGCCCTTAGTCCAATCCTTAACCTAGTGTAGTGACTGACATCTGCTATCTCACGAGGCACAGCAAACCACTGCATTAAACTGCTACCACTTTAAGTCCATAAAACAGAAAGTACATTTTAAGTCTTAATGAAATCTGCAAAGCTTTCAAAATAAAACTAAAACTGTTACCAGTTACGTACATCAGCTACTCTGCACAGTCTACTCTAGTATGATTAAATTTTGCTGTATTGACCATACCTGTCATAGATAAGGCCATCAATTCCTTTCTGCTTCAGCAACCTCCTATTTTCTGACTCATTGGTATCATCACCCCAGCAAAATATGACTAATTTTTTTGATTTAGCTTGTTGAATATACTCAGGATTTCGCAGCAAGTCCTCTGTGTGCACATTGACTCCCTATTAAAAAAAAGGAAATCAAATTAAAAACAAAGTACTAAAATTAATGCTCACATTAGATTGTGGAAATGTATAGAATTATTAGTACTTACTAGAAGGTTTTCTGACTGTGCAAAACTCATTGCAATTGGTGTAGTTCGGCATCGGAGATCCATAAGCTCTGGATAGGCATCAGTATTGCCTTGGGTCAAGAAAAGTACTGGATACTTGTTTTGCTTCTGCCTGATCCTAGAAAAACAAAGAATTTTCACTATGGAAGAAACATTAAAGTCTCTCCTTTTTGCAATTTCCTGTCAGAAAACATGTTTAAGTATAGGATGTCCTTTTATCTACATACTGTACTTTATTAGAACTCAAATATTTGGGCTCTATTCACATCAGGGGCACAAAATATATTCTTTTATTTTGTAATTTGCTATTGATGGCTGAAGTGGTTTTTACATTCAAGAGATGAAGGCACCACAAACTTCAGTATTCAGCATTTAATTGCCTATCCTTAAATGCCTTTGACAGCAAAGTGAACAACATCACACCTTGGATAGCTTCAAGAAGGTAGCTCACTATCACCTACTCAGAGAATGTTCTGGGATCTTGTGTCTAGCATTAATGATAATTGTTTATGTTTGTTGCACTTGTGTAATAAATCTACAATAATAGACACCAATTTATTCAAACTGCATGAGGAAATGCAATAACAAACTTGCGCTTTGAGTTGATTCAGTTTTCATCATTTGGAGGAAATAAAATTGATCAATGCCGAAAGACATTACTTTCTTGATGCCTAATGACCAGTTTGACAGTACTCAAAGTAATTTAAGAATTAGTACGTAAAACATTAACTGCACACGATAGCTTCAGAAGTATCAAGGCAAACCAAGGAAATGAACAGAGGGACACATAGGCAAATTCTTGAAGTGGACAAAACATTAAATACAGTGCCTTATAAAAGTATTCAGCTCACAACCCTTTATTCACATAAATAAGTACTACAACCAGGGATTTTGATCAATTGAACTGAGAATTTTTATTTCTGAATCACATGCTTCTTTTTTCACAGTTGAGCCCAATAAACAGGGAAAATTGTAAAGCATGAAAAACTAAAAAAAAAAATCAAAAACTGAAATGTGAGCTTAAGAGTATTCATGTCCCTTTGCTCTGTACCTAGTTAAACCACTTCTCACAGCTACTACAGCCAGCATCTTTTTAGATAAGCCTTTGTGCCAAGCTAATAATGTGACGAGGCAAGATTTGCCCTTCCTTGCAAAATTGCTCAAGCTGTGCCAGGTTAGTTGGGGAGCAGTAGTGAACAACAATCTTGAGGTCTTGCCAGATGTTCGATTGGATGACGGTCGGGATTCTGACTGGGTGTCACAAAGAAATCAATTACCTTCATTTGAAGCCACTCCATGCTTGCTCTGGCATTATGCTTTGGATCATTGTAATGTTGAAAGATGAACTTCCTCCCCAATTTAAGCTTTCTGGCTAGCGGGTTTTTATCCAGGATCTCTGTACTTAGCAGCATTTATTTTCCCATCAATTCTGACCAGATTTCCAGTCCATCCCACTGAAAAGCATGTCCATAGCATGATGCTACCTCCACTATACAGTAGGGAAGGCATTACCTGGCTGATGCTTAGCATTAGATTTATGCCACATATACTATGTCATGTTGAGGCCAAAAAGTTCCACTTTAGTCTCATCTGACCACAAGACCACTTTCCACATCTTTACAGTATCTTCTAAATGATGTTTTGCAATATCTTGATGGGCAAGGATGCTTTTATTTTAGCCAGGGCTTCTTCCAAGCCACTATTCCACAAATACCCTTTTTGCGCAAGGCCTTAGAGATTATGGAGCAATGAACTTCAGATTCTGGAGGCCCAATCAGTGTCAGGAGCAGAGCACTTCAAAGGAGTTACTTGTAGTCCGGCGAAGCTTGTATGAAAGGAGCGCCTCGCGGGCGTTTGGACATTCCAGAGGCCCAATCAGCGGTGGCAGCAGAGCACTGTGAATTAAATAAATAAAAGCACAGAAGGGCCATTGGTGGAAGTGGGCCAGCCATGAGAGTAGGAGCATCAGGCTTTGACTCAAGTGGCTTCGACAAGAAGAGGCAGAAGCCAAAGAAACAGGTCAGAAGAGTTAGTTTTCTTTCCTCCCCTTTCGTTATTGCTTATTTGGTCGGTTGCCCATTATACAGTGCAGGCAGGATGGCAGATATGGCAGTGGAATGCTCCTCCTTTAGGATGTGGGAATTCATGGAATCAGATAGTTTCCCTGATGACTACACCTGCAGGAAGTGCAAATAACTCCAGCTCATGAAGGAGCTGGAGCTGAAATTGAATGAACTTAGGATCATCCGGGAGGCAGAGCAATTGATAGGTGGCTTTTCAGCAGGTAGTTACACCCAGAGTGCAGAATTCAGGGAGTAAATGGGTGACACCGAGAGGGGTAAAGGAAGAAAGAAGTCAGTGCAAGGTCCCCTGTGGCCATTCCCCTCAGCAACAGGCTTTGGATACTGCTGAGGGGGATGACCTATCTGGACAAGGCAGCAGCAGTCAGACCAACAGCACAGTAGCTGGCTCTGAGCCTCAGAAGTGTAGGGTGAAGTCAGGCGGAGCAATAGGGGACTCAATAGTTAGAGGGACAGACAGGAGATTCTGCAGTAGCAATAGAGACGCCAGGATAATGTGTTGCCTCCCGGGTGCTAGGGCCCAGCACGTCTCTAGGCAGTATGGACATTAAGAGAATACGTTGGAGCTTCTGAAAGGTATTAAATTAGATAGTTTGCCGGGACTGGATGAGATGTACCCCAGGCTACTGTGGGAAGCGAAGAAGGAGATTGCTGAGCCTCTGGCGATGATCTTTGCATCATCAATAGGGACAGGAGAAGTAGCAGAGGATTGGAAAGTTGGAAACTTTCTTCCCTTGTTCAAGAAAGGGAGTAGAGATAACCCAGGAAATTATAGATAAATGAATCTTACTTCATGGTGGGCAAGTTGTTGAAGATCCTGACAGGCTTGATTTATGAGCATCTAGAGACATAATTTGATTAAGGATAGTCCGCATATCAAGGGCAGGTCATGCCTTACGAGGCTAGTTGAACTCTTTGCGGATGTAACAAAACACATTGTTGAACGTAGAGGCAGTGGATGTAGTGTATATGGATTTCAGTAAGGCACTTGATAAGGTTTCCCATTCAAGGCTCAGTCAGAAAGTATTGAGGCATGGGATCCAAGGAGACTTTGCTTTGTGGATTCAGAATTGGCTTGCCAAAAGAAGGCAGAGGGTGGTAAATGGTTCAAATTCTGCATGGAGGACAGTGACCAATGGTGTTTTGCAGGAATCTGCTCTGGGGCTCCTCTTTGTGATTTTTATAAATGACTTGGATGAGGAAGGTAGAAGGGTAGGTTGGTAAGTTTGCTGATGACACAAAAGTTGGGGGTGTTGTGAATAGTCTGGAGGGTTGATAGAAGTGACAGCGTGACATCGATAGGATGCAGAACTTGGCTGAGAAGTGTCAGATGAAGTTCAACCCAGATAAGCGTGAAGTGGTAGGTCAAATTTGAAGACAGAATATTAATGGTAAGACTCCTGCCAGTGTGGAGGATCAGCAAGATCTTAGGGTCCATGTCCATAGGACACTCAAAGCTGCTGCACAGGCTGACAGAGTTGTTAAGGTGGCGTATAGTGTGTTGGCCTTCATCAACCATGGGATTCAGTTCAAAAGCTGGGAGCTAATGTTACAGCTATACAAGACCTCAGTTAGACCTCACTTGGAGTATTGTGTTCAGCTCTGGTCACCTCACTACAGCAAGGATGTGGATACTATAGAGGGAGTGCGGAGGAGATTTACAAGGATGGTGCCTGGACTGGAGAACCTTTTCTCCTTGGTGCAAAGGAGGATGAGAGGTGACCTGATAGAGGTGTACAAGACAACAGACATTGATCGTGCGGATAGCCAAAGGCTTCCCCCGCCCAGAGCTGAAATGGCTAACATGAGGGAGCATAGTTTTAAGATGCTTGAAAGTTGGTACAAGGGGGATGTCAGAGGCGAGTTTTTCCCAGAGTGACGGACGTGTGTGGAATGCACCACCAGTGACAGTGGTAGAGGTGGATACAATAGCGTTTTTTCAGACTCTTAGATAGATACATGGAGTTTAGAAAAAGAGGGCTATGCAGTAGGGAAATTCTAGGCAGCTTCTAGAGTGTTACTTGGTCAGCACAAAATTGTGGCCGAAGGGCCTGTAACGTGCTGTTTATTTCTATGTTAACTCTAGTTACAGCCACTGATTTCTGCAGCTCAGAGTGACTGTTGGCCTTACAGTAGCCTCTCTTACAAATACCAATCTTTTCCAGCAACTAAGTTCAGCAGGCAGCCTGACCATGGTTTCATGATGGACTGCACTGATCTGAGTTATATTCAGTGTCTTCGAGATAGCCTTATACCTTTTACCTAGATTTCCTCTATTATCATTTCTTTGACTTGTCTTGAATGCTTTTTTTGGTCTTCATTTTAGTTTGGTCTGTTGAAAATCTACCATACTGCTGGACCTTACAGAGAGAGGGGGTATTTATTCTAACGAATTCATTGAAGACAGATGGATGATCTTCCAATTTTCTACATCACCAAAATGGGTGAGTTGGTAAGATAGTATACAGTACAGCACCTCAGGATAGCTTGTGTAGTAATTACAAAGGGAATGGATATATTTGTTCAGCTCACAATTTGGGTTTTTCAATTTTAGTAAATTGTTGGATAGGTTTTGAAATTTTTCCTCTGATTCGACATAATGCATGATGTTTTGAAGATTAACTCAAAAAATCCTACTTCAATATACTTTAAATTGAGAAAATTAGACAGTAAAATGTGAAAATTGTTGTGAGGGCTGAATCTAGTTTCAGTTAAACTATTTTAATTAAAACAGATCAGTCTGACAAATTGTTAAAACAATGTGGACAGAAACTTATCAGCAAGATTAATGCTAATTTACCTAAGTGGTAATGGTACAATGGTTTCCAGAATGAAACATTCAGGCTCTTGGAATTATCACATTTAAACTTCATGTCTTTCCAACATACATACCCTGTATTTCCTACTCAGCAACTCCAACCTCCACACACACCCCCACCACGATCAATGCAGGTATTTTTCCACATTCATACAAATTCTTCCTTTATGGAAGAATAAAGGGAATAATAAGTGAATTTCATTATAGACAACTGAACTGCAGTTTGTGGAAGCTGACTGATTAGCTACATCAGTGTAACATGGGCCTAGTTAAAATAATTTACTAGATCCTCTCTCAGTAACTATACCTTCTTTCACTAGTCAAAATCTCAGAGCAACTTTTATGTGTGTTGCTTGAATTTCCAGCATCTGCAGAATTCCTGTTGTTTGCAACATTATCACACCTGCTTTCCTTTAACAAATAGCAATACCGTATACTCATCCACCTTTCACATGGTAACATTGTCACTAAAAGTGCTAAAGCCAAGCAAAATCAAAATAAAGATACAACAAATAGAAGATAAAACAGAAAGTGCTATTAACTCTCAGGTCAGGCTACATTGCAAGTTAAAGATACATAACAAAGGAATTCTAAAGGAATTTGAGCTTATTCTCTGCTCAAATGCCTAACCTACCATCCCCAAAAGCAGTCTGGAAAACTTTGTTTAGTCCCTTCAGGGCAAACACTTTTTCTTGAGTCCAGAGATGAAGTCCAACATAAACAAATCAATACAGCAGGAAGAAAAATCTTTGTACAATTGCATGGAGTCTCTGGAACAAGATATCTAGATTTTAGGCAACCGCAATAAAGTGTTCCTTTTTGTTAGATATCTTGGATTTAAACTGCAGGTAGCACTACCAAAACATCACGGAGCAAAAATAATACTTACTAAAAATGCAAGAGATGAAGATCTACAGATACTTATTCTTTTCAAGTATTAATTTGAAACTTACATAGAACAGACATCAGCAACAAAGGAAGAAAACACTATTTGACGGTTAGATGCATTTTCCAAGGTACATTTTAGGATGACATCAATAGCTTTATTCATGTCCAAATATGTTGGCAAGTTACCCTCCCAAGTACCATCCTATAAATGGAAGAGAAAAAAAAACACCTTGAGTTTCTGTAGACAGCAGGCACAACAAATAAATTATATATAATAAGCAGTGGACAGAGTGGAATCTCAAATATACTGAGCAATATTTTTCTGCTACATTACAGATGACAGTGATCCAACACCTTCCACTTTTTCTTCTCCTGCAATAGTTGACTCCCACAGCAGTTATGCTTGTGGCCTATCAAGATTGCTTATGAACTCTTTCAAACTCCTTGCACTGTTTGGATATTTATATCAAAAAATCCTTTTGCAGGGTCAACAGCAGAACATTTTAAGCTCAAGATATTTGGCAGAAGACTGCCCTTTAAAAATTCCTACATGTTTATGGTTTACCATTTTCTTTGATAGAAGCAGCTTCAATAATGTAGTACATTTTTATTATCACTATGAAGTATCACTGAATAACCTGCACAACTTATGGATTAAGAACCTTGAGTCAGAGACAACTGTTCTACTAAGCTAAATTTTGCAAATTTACTGTATCAACTGCTTTCCCATTTTATTTGGATATTGAAATATCCCTTCATAATCTGATTCAAACATCCAAGTGCAAGTTCCCTCTCAGTGCTTAATGAAAACTAATGCATCACTTAAAGAAACCCAACACATTACACATCAGGACTACACCTTGACTGTAGTTCTAGAGGTGATATACAAAACCACTTCTATAACTATAGTGCCCCATCACAATGGTTTTAGTCTCATCAATCTGCAAAAGTAGATGGAATTAACAACTGGAATATAATAAGCCTTACAATTTTTGGACTGTACATTATATACTAATAAAACATTGAAAGCAAAAATTTGAGCAATTGTCATCGTGTTTTAGCATTTGCTCCCCTAAAAGTTAACAGTAACATTTAGTAATTTCAATTTACACCAGTAATGATCATCAAGAATACATAAACCTTGTCAAAGATAGTCTTTCATCTAGTTAGTCATGATGTTAATACTATAAACAAGGTTATCTGGTTGCTGCACTGACCATATTCCCAATAAATCCTACCAAAGATACCCAGCCAATGTACAACTATGGAGTGTAAGGCACTTACTTTTTGTTGATAGGGCCATTTAATTTCAATGTTGAACCCAATATTCTCAGGCACACATAATAAAACCTAAGAAGAAATTACACCATTTAATTTATGCGGAAAGCACCTGCTTCGCAAGTAATCCACAAAATTTCAAGTACAAATTTTAACTATATATTAATATCTTTTGTAATATAAGTAATACACAAACAACCACTTCTAATTGATTCAGAACTATTGTGCATAATTAAATTGCCAAAAAAAAACTATGGCAACTGTCACTGATCAAAGACAACAATGAATACTTATTTCTTCCTACTTATGAATATCTGGACACTAAGCAGTCTCACATTCAAGAGGATAGAAATGATATTCAATTACATTGTGAAAATTCTGTACAAGTTAGATTTTGTTCGTTAAATAACACACCTGTTGTAAGGAAGGAAATGGCTGGTTGTCTGAAGCATCATTTTCATCATCCAAATTTTCTAAGGAATTAAAAATTCAGGAAGCTCACATGAATTTTGAAATTAAAAATGATCTTCCTATAAAATCATGTATAAACACAGTAACATTTACACCAAAGGTTAAATTAACTTACCTCAGTTAATGCCTTCAGCTTAATGAATAACTGAAAAAGTAAGCTATTGCTTAGACAATTTTCAAGCAGACTTGCTTTCAAAAGGGACAAAAAGATCTATTCGTGAAATCGATGTTATCCAAGATGTTCCTTGTGTAAAAATCACAATTTAAGGAAAATAGCTTCATATGGAGGACTTTAATCCCTCTTTCCTAGAAGAGGATAGGATTTCTAATCCTGGCTAAAGTCGTCAGAAATGACCAGTTTTCCGGGACATTATTCTATTACCCTGTTTTTGGAGTTTATTATAGACAATGCGATATTTCAAATGGACATACACAAACCAACTGTATTTATATCAGGGGTAGTACAATAAAAAATGGAAAGCAACATTGCTACTTCAGAACATTAATGACAAGTACAAATTGGAAATAGTACTGATTTATGAATAACACATGGAAGTATTATCACCATGACTTAGTTTAAAAAGTTATGTGTGCATTTCACTGTTTTTACTGCATCTCCAAGAGAATTTGCATGTTATTTTCACGAGCAAAATAAAAGCTATTCACTCGAGCATACATTCAAATCATGGCATCTATAGATAATTATTTTAAATGAAAATACAGGAGGGAAAGGAAATTTTAGGTGAAGATTAATTCAAATATTTTCTAAGTAGATAAGACCAAATAATGAAGGAAACAAACCACCACTAGCCTAATTCAAACATTGTCAGTGTGATGGCCATTTACCATCACTTTCGCTGCTAATGAGGTTTTAATTGAGTAACCATATTAAATGAGGCCAGAATTAATGCAAGACTGCCACTAGTAACATCAACCTTCTTAAAAGATACATTATAAATTAGGTTAAGCCAATTTTACCCATCACAATTCTTAAACATATCCTATAGGACAAGGCACCGAAGTTAAAATGCAAAGGGTCGGAACAGCTTTTGTCCCCATTTTATTGCTTTACACGAATGGAATCAATTCTCAAGCAGATAATAGCCTAGCATTTGACTCAGACTCAAATTGTACATTTAAGGCTCCATGTTGAAATTTCATACATATAACACAGTAATTGAATGCTCCATTTCATTCTCTATGCTTCTGAACCCAATCTTATATACATTAAACTAATGAAACATAAAAATTATCAACATAGATTTAAATATAACAAGTTTATAATTGAACTCTTTGCAGCCTTCCTTGCTCAGTTCAATTTAGTTACCAGAAATAAAGATAACTTTCCAAACCAAAAGTCTCTTCTCCCTTTTCAGAAGTGAGCTCAGCTTAAACAACTACTGACGTGAAATAACTTTGCACTGATGTATTAATCTGTTTATAAAGGACTTTTCTGTTTCATCTATTTTAGACACAGCAAATATGGTCCAGCAACTTTTACTATGATTACAGTGAAACAGTTAAGCGCATACTATCAATTCAAAATAAAATAGGTCATTAAATAACTGCATTGTACAGGTTGTACAGGCCCAGCAATTTCCATGATTTGGTACAGATTGCTACTACTTAAGACCTAGAACTAAGATCTGTATTAAACTGTAGCTAATTTACCTACTGGTGGAACATTTTCAATCTTAGCCAACAAAATTTGCAACATAAAGAACCCAGGTTATGGACAGAACAGTGCCTGCTCAGAAGGTGGTGATCTAGGGAAATTCCTGTTGTCCGGTCCCAAAGGTTTTCTCAGACTGGAAAGTTTCAACCTGTACTTACCTTACCTATGATTAAGCCAGATACAAATTAAAGAAAAGGGTTTTGGTAGAACTATTGTACAGAAAGAATTAAAACATGTTTTAAAAACTGTGAAACTCCTTTTTAACAGGCATCTATAGAAGCACATAAGTTGGGTTGTTTCAACAGGTGACCCAGCCATACTCTTCAGAGATTGTCTGCCTAGTGTCAGTTGTCGCATAACCAGGACTTGGTCGGGGGGGTGCACAGGCAGGGGGCAAAGTGGGTGCCAACCTTGTCCAAGGGTGACCTGCAGGCTGGCAGAGGGAAGGAGCGTCTTACACCTCCTGTGGTAGAGAGGCATCGCCACTCAGCCACCCATGGTTCACTGTATAAACACATTTAAAAACCAACTGACTGAATAAACGATTTTCTAGTCTGTCATTTCGGAGACCAATTAGCATGACATTGTGCAAGGATTTCAAATTACAATACTAAAACTATAAAATCAATGTAATGGGGATTGTTGAAAAATTCTGATGCTATATTTACCTTTATCAGCATTCACCTTCAAAGCAGCCACATGAGCCAACTGAAAAATAAAATTGGCAAGTGACTGTACCACTTAATTATGTAAGATAGCAGTAGAACATTAGTTCACTGTTGTGCTTATGCTTCACTTTTCTGTAATACATAACCTTGTTCAGTTAAGAATTAACATGCCTCTTTGCTTACAGGAGTTTAACTACTTGAGTAAAATGGGGATACTGTAGTTCAAAATAAAAGAGCATTCTGAAAACTAATTATTTGATTTAAAACTTAATAACCTGCAATTTTGAGAAATGTCACTAATACAAGTGTAGATAACGTTAAAAAGTATTACTATATAATATCAAAACCCTCAAGTAATTTTAATAGACATTTATTGACTCCTCTTTCCCATATCATGCATTCACAGCTAAAACTTGTGTCTGATCTGCTCACAATTTATCACAGCAGCGTGTACCAAGAGCTTATACACAAACTTGCCAATATTTGGTGTCAAACATGGAAATATCCCTTTTAAATTCGAAGCAAAGTACACTAAACGTACAGGCCATGAGCAGGATTTTAATAGAATACCAAAAGCATAACTGAAACAAACTCTAACCATGGGACACTATAGTGAAAATCACTGAATCAAATTTCTGGGTAAGATACTTAACTTAAAGATATTGGATTATATCAGCAACAATGATCAGTGTTACTTAAAACAAAATGACAAGCACTCATTTCAGCAGAATTGAGAAATATGTGATTGAAGGAATAGTTAAGGAATGTACAACTCAGTGGCCACTTTATTAGGTATACCTGCTTGTTAATGCAAATATCTAATCAGCCAATCATGTAGCAGAAACTCAATACATAAAAGCATGCAGACATGGTCAAGTAATTCATTTGCTGTTCAGACCAAACAACAGAATGGAGAAGAAATGAGATCCAAGTGACTTTGAGCATGGAATGACTGTTGGTGCCAGACAGGATGGTTTGAATGTCTCTACCTAATAAAGTGGCCAGAGCGCAAGTGTAATCCTCAATTAAAGGAGCAAAAACAAACTTAATGCAGTAATAAAGAACAGAAAAATGTGCAATAGTCAAAAAGCAAAACAAAAAAATAAAGATACTGGAAATCTGAAAAAAAAAAGAATGCAAGTAGCTATAAACCTGCCAGGCAACATCTCTGGAGAGACACCACCAACTTGTGACATATCAATTTTCATCAGAAGAGACATTGGCTTGAAGTGACAATTGTGATTCTCTTTTAAGAAATGCTGATCGACTTGTTTCTCCAACATTGTTTCTAGCACAGAAGTCATTAATTGTCTCTGGTTGTGACCGTGCACTGATAAGTAAAGCTAACTGGATTCTTAACCACACCACTGTTTTATTCTTATTGTGCATTAAAGTCAGTGACTAATGAGGAATGAAAACAATTTGAGGATGGCTGTGGGTAGTTTATGGACAATAAAGCCATACAATTTCCCTCTTTTCATTGGCTTGTCGTTCACTCCATCTTAGCACGTCTTGTTTTCTTGGTTAGCTTTGCAATACATGTCAACTTAGGCCAAATTTGACTGGGGGGAAGAAAACAGCTTTCAATGAATTCACTTACACAATTGAGAATATCACTACATTTTCTTAATTATAGTTTCTTACCTTTAATAGTTGTAACTGTTCAAATGTAAGTTCTTTTACAGGAATTTCAAATAATTCTGAAGATTCTTTGTCCAATTTCTAGGAAAAAAAGTTTCATTGCTTAGTATACATTACACAGGTTTCCAAAAGCATTGCAACACAAGGTTATAAAAATACTAATTTTAGGATTTAACTAACTTTTAAAGGATGTGCAAAATATTCAACCATAGTTATCAAGGTTACAATACAAAAAAAATCTGTGCAGTAAATGAAGGAGGTTGTCAAAGGATACAGCAGGACAGTTGGAGGCATGGGTGGAAAAATTGCATAGTTTAACCTAGACAAGTGTTACATGTTGCACTTTGAGGGGTCAAATATAAAAGAAAGTATACAGTCAATGGCATGACCCTTAGGAGTATTGACATACAGAGGAATATTGCAGGTGAGAGTCTATAGGTCTCTGAAAGCGGCAACACAAATCAATAGGGTGGTAAAGGAGGCACCAGTGGTGGTGGAAGCAGATGCAACAGTGACATTTAAGCAGCATTTGGACAGGTATATGCACTTCAAGAGGACCAGAATATAAAAGCAAAAATATAATGCTGAAGCCAAGGAGATGGTCAGATCACATTTGGAGTATTGTGAACAGATTTGGACCCAATATCTAGAGGATATTGTTGGTAACTCCAGGAGATTTGCAAGAATGATTCCAGAAATGAAATGTTTAGTTTATGAGGAGCATTTGATGGCTATGAGTGAGTGAGTACATAGGCCTGTACTCACTGGAGATTAGAAGAACAATGGGGATCTCACTGAAACCCTCCAAATATTGGAAGCTGAATAGAGTGGATATGAAAAATATGTTTCCATTAGTGGGAGATATGAAAGTGGAGGGATATGGATACTGGGCAGGCAGTTGGGATTGGTTTAATTTGTATCACGATTGGCAGAGATATTGTGGGCTTAAGGACTTGTTCCTTCCTGTGCTGTCCAGTTCTGATATAATTAAACAGAAGTTAAGTGCATTTTAAAGCAGATTTTGCTTCCACTCCTCCTAAGAAAATTTTAGAAAAATCAAATCTATTTTATCCTGACTCTACACTGGTGCAAGAAAAGCAACACCTAGTCTGTGGAAAATTGACAGCGATTCTCTAAATGTTAGTACTACTAAACTAAATCAAATAAATGAGCTTTATGATGCAGACATGAAGGAAACCATGCCAATTTCAGCCTAGTATCATATGCTTCCAAGTTCCCCAGAACCTCATTCTTAAGAATCAACCACTGAAGTTAGACTTACCAGTCTATCATTTGCCTCCCTCCCTTAAATTGTGGAGCGACATTTGCTATTTTCTAGTCCTCTGTAACCATGCTGACTGACTTGAAAGACCACTGCTAATCTCTCCACAATCTCTTTCAGAACCCTGGAGTGTAGTCCATCTGGTCTAGGTGACTTATTCAGGCCTTTCAGTTTCCCAAGCGTCTTCTCCTTAGGAAGATCACTCACTTCTGTCTATGACATACTCTAATTTCTAGAATGTTGTTGGTATCTTCCACAGTGAAGACTGATGCAAAATACTTACCCAGTTCACCCGACAGTTCTTTGCCCCCCTTTGGTACTTCTCCAGGGTAATTTTCTAGCAGTCTACTGTCCACTCTTCGCTCTCTTTTGCTCTATCTGAAAAGACTTTGGTATCCTCTTATTCCATCTTCTCCCCTCGTTTTTTTTAAAGTTGCCTTCTGTTGGTTTTTAAAAGCTTCCCCATCCTCTTGTTTCTCACTAATTTTTGCTGTATTGTATACCTTCTCTTTGGCTTTTATGCTGTCTTTGCTTTTTGTTATACTTTTGACTGAAGAAAGCCAGCCTAACAAAGATGACTTCTTTTGTATCAGGTGCCATTAAAGAGAATTTCGGATATCTAGTTGGTGCGTGGCCAAGTGGTTAAGGCGTCGATCTAGTGATCTGACGGTCGCTAGTTCGAGCCTCAGCGGAGGCAGCGTGTTGTGTCCTTGAGCAAGGCACTTAACCATACATTGCTCTGCGATAACACCGGTGCCAAGCTGTATCGGCCCTAGTACCCTTCCCTGGGACAACATCGGTGGCGTGGAGAGGGGAGACTTGCAGCATGGGCAACCGCCAGTCTTCCATACAACCTTGCCCAGGCCTGCGCCCTGGAAACCTTCCAAGGCGCAAATCCATGGTCTCACAAGACTAATGAATGTCTATAAGTAACAGGAATGTCATCAAGCTAGCCAAGTAGTCAATCATATTAAATCTCTTGACCCGTAAATCAGGAACATGTTTTTAGGAGGGGAAAAAAACTATTAGCTACAGCACAGGGACAGGCCTTGTGGGCCACGAAAACTGTTTCAATCACCAACGACTGACTTACACAAAAAACTGGGATTACTATATTCTCCCCACATTCTACCACTCACCTACATGACAAAGACATTTTACAGTGGCAAATAATTTACCAACCTGTATGCCTTGGTGATGTGAGAGGAAATGGGAACACCCAGAGACCCACGCAGTGAGAGAGAATATGCAAACTCCATAGAGCTAACACTCAGGATTAAAATGCAGGTGACAGCTGCAGTCAGACAGTTCTACTTGTTGTACTGCAGTTTTAAAAAAATTTTTACAAAGCACTAAACATTAAGTCTGTAACATACATATGTATGTTTATCATAGCAAAATTATTTTTTAAAATAAATCTTAGAATATGTTATACTATAAAATGAGGAAATTATAATACACAAACACCAATGTGATTTTTTAAATATATAAAGCAGCAACGTTGGCTCAAAACTTGCACAAAGGATTTTCAATGCATTTAACAATGAAGCTAATTAAAAGTAGCTGAAATCCATTTAATGTTCACTTATTCAATTGGACAAAGCTGCAAAGAGAACTATGGAGAAAGTTACTGACAGTAAATTAAGGATTTTCCATGTGAACTGCAAACATGCTCAAATCCAAGTTACTAAATATTAATGGAGAAATGTGAGTAAATGTCACTCACCAGGCCTGCAGCACAAAATACAAAACTTTGATCTTCACACCAATGTATAAGAGCTGATTTCAACAACACTTGTAAAACACTAACATACCCATTTCCCCAAATCAGAAGTTACAACTTCTCATTAGCACTGAACCATGGACAACTTTACACTCTGGATAATATTATTGATATGATAAAATAATTCACTTTAATTTCTTTCAAAATCAAAAGCAAACCAAACTACAACTTCAAATTGCACTGGCAGATTACAAATGAAGTGGCCACTTTACAACCACATTTGATAGATGCCACAGAACTGATGCACATTAATCTTAATGGCTATTAACTACCTTAAATGTCTATTAATGTCTTTGCAATAGGTAAATTGTGTAAAATGGAAAAAGAGCAAGTAATTCACATACCTTTTTCATCGCTATACAACAGGTGAGATCGTGGTAAACAATGGGAATATGGTCCTTTGAAAGATGTACATCAAATTCTACAAAGGCAGCACCCTGAAAGAAATGAATCATTTCCTTATTGTCTGGGGATTGTACTGCAATAGTGAAGTAAACATCTCAATATAAACAAAAAGCCAATTTCATGCTTATTTTGTGTTTCAGTATTGCCTCTGCTTAAAGAGATTGCATTGCTCAAATGGATTTGTACTATGAAAGATGTATGGGTTTATGATAAGAAACATTTATATTTTAAAATATTTGTAACATTTATATTTTAAAATATTTGTAACATGTATTTTTTTCTTCCTGTACCTTGTTGCCTAATATTCCCTCCCATTACTGTAGATTCAGATTTTTGATTACCAACTATATTAATGACTCGATCAAAAAAAAAAATCACCCTGGAAGTGGGAGAAAGTGCCATGCAAGTGCAAACACCACAAGAATGTTTTAAAATTTTCAGTAAATTTCACATGAAATCATAGCTGCAGTTTGCAGACAATCATCTGTTAAAAATACACTGGCTAAATGTTAAGAAATGAAACTTAGACAGATAGTGCAATCTAATCAATGATGGTCTCTTTAACCATTAGGGTAAGCAATCAATTTAATAATTCAGTGGGACAACATCTTCAGCAATTCAGTACTCAACATGGAATATCCTTCTAGGTTTTGTGGCTCAAGTCCCAAAGAGGCCCAAAACCACAACCTTGAAGATTCCAGGCTTAACTCCAACCAGCTGAGGTTGAGAGATGACAGCAGTAGGTCCATAGGTACAAACCAATGACAATGTTGACACTTGATTGAAAATTTTATTCAAAGCAGAAAAATAAAGGACAAAAGCATATTATACCTCAGTAGTGCTCTTTCAGGTGATCACTATTAAGCAAGTTAACACATAACTAGCTCAATGGCATGACAACTATCTGCACTGAGGAACAGCTGTGATATGAGTAACCTAATCCAATTAAATGTTTCAAATAAAAAGTATCTTTCAATCAAAAAACATTAAATCAAGGGCCTGCTTATACACTTCTGGACATTAGAAAGCCCAACTACAATGCTTGAGAAAGTTCCGCACGCCAAGGACAAATAACATTTGGAGGGAAAAAAAACAGAATTATGGCAAAGTCACAAGGCATTGTCAAATACAAAGCAGTAAATGCTGAAGGAGCTCAGCATATCAAGCAG
Organism: Mobula birostris; assembly: GCF_030028105.1. Lineage (NCBI taxonomy): Eukaryota > Metazoa > Chordata > Chondrichthyes > Myliobatiformes > Myliobatidae > Mobula > Mobula birostris. The sequence continues at coordinate 82,496,413 of NC_092377.1, read as the reverse complement.
CTGAGCTCTGCCAGCATTGTTTTTTTACTTCAGATTATAGTACCTGCAGTTTCTTATGCTTCTAGATTCGCAAACTAACTGTCGTCTTTTTCTTATATTCTACTAGTTACCGATTCTCATATATACTTAATCATCAAGCACACTTTTGAAGTCTGTCAGAAGATGAAAGGTTATTAAAATCAGTATTTCAAAACATCAGCTGAACTTAGGTTAAAATTCAGTTATTTTGGGCCAAAATAGAAGCATTGCTTGAAGTCAAATAGAATTTTAGGTATGCAATTAGCATGGTTCTGCCAAGACAGTTGCAAAGAGATAGAATCAAATGATAAGCATACATACTTTGTAAAAACAGCCAAATCCAATTTACAATCTTCTTAAATGTTTAGATCTAAGTTACAAGTTTAACAAAAGTGCATGAACTTGCAGTTGACAGTAATGAAGAGATCTTGAAAGCAAGGTACAAAGTTGATTCTGGATGATGTTGGCAAGGCGACTTTTGCTTGTAGTAAAAGCAGGGGAGAAGTACGAGTCCTTGATGTTGGTTTTAAAATGGGAATGGGGAGCACTTGATTAGAACTGAGCTTCAGGCAATATCATAGATCAAGACAAGGAAGATGTTGGCAGAAAATCATGAAAGGCTACAGATGGAGAGCAAAAATATAAATTGCAAGTTATACAAGATCATTTACTAAGTTTCTTCACTGTGATGGAAAAAACTATAAATGATTAGGTACATATATAAGAGATGGGCACAAATCTAGGAACAAATGCACATTAAAGTTGAAGATGGAATGGTAATAACAAAAACAGATTTTGGATCTCCTTTTCCTCCCCACAAAGATGAAAAGGGGAAAGTGGCCAAGTGGAGGAAACTAAAAACTAAAGTAAAATGCAGCTCATACACACTTTTAGCCAGAAATCACTATTTATGCCATTCAGTCTGGCTTCAGCACTACCTTGTAATACATGTACTCCTCTTGCTCACACTGATCCGGTTTCCCAACTCAGGATATATATTTTTAACATCTTAATTAAGATGCTAGGCCCATTTCTCTCTCCTCCCTCCACTTCTGCAATATAGACTGCCTCTCATCTGATGTTCTTCCAGCAATTCTATTATCCCAAGCTGGAGAAAGAGGTGAACTAGATTGGAATGCAATCAAGAAAACAGAGGTTACGTTTCATAGCCAAGCTCAGGAATGATCCGAGGGTTAGTGGGAACAGAAGAGGTTTAGCATTACAGTGGATCTTCAAACATCCGAATTAATGGGTAGAGGGTAAAGCAGTAGAGCTGAACACACGGCTTCTAAAAAGGTGAAAAGAATTCAGTAAGTTTCTTGCCACTTCTCCTCGGGGTTGATGTTGAAGGGGAGCTGAGCGGAGGGTAGCAAAATGCATAATAAAATAATCTCAGGATACCTTTCTACAATAATCCTGGAATTGAATTCTATTTTGACAGAGAAGAACAAAAGTTATCGGGGCTTGATGTTACAAAACCCCAATCTCCATACACTTCTGTATCAACAAGGTTGCATCAAAATTCCAACATTTTCCCTATCTTCATCACCACTGTGCTGCACATCACCTCCAACAAGCATCCCACTGAAATGGAGCACGACACAAATCAAGAAACACTCACTTCCGCCATGGAACCTCAAAAGGTTTTGGCCATCTCAAAATCAGGTGGAAGTGAGACAGGCAGATGATGCTTGTATTAGCACACATTTGGAGATTGAGCTCCAAATCATTGTTGAGTTATTTCCTCAAATGTAATGTCTATTTTCTTGTACAGTTAAAATTCACAAAATGATAGGCTCTTCAAACTGACCCGATAGCACACCACACTCTCAACAATAAAGATCTATCACAAGAACATGGAAAATATGGATAATTTCCTACATCTTTGTTTCTACCTCCAAAAGCAAATTATATTCATTTTTAGTGGACCATCACAGCCTAACACTAAGTAACATCTCTCTGCACAAAATTCTTCCCATCTGACTGCATGCTTCTGAAACATTACTAACAAGAGAATTCCTTGTGAGATTTCTACAGAGTTCTTCAAATCCAAATGACAGCATGAGCAAACTAGCCTTCCAGGGCCACATAGCTAGCATCGAGGTCCTAATCAGTCAGTACAAAAGAGAAGGCCACATCCTTTATGTGTGTAACACCGGCATCCTGAAAATGACAATGGGTACAGTGACAACAGTACAAAGCACTGTGCAGTTTACCATGTTGTAGGTGGCGGTCGTCTTTCATTTGAAGACAGAACTACTGAAAGGCATTCTGAGATGCTCTTTACCGAGAAGCTAGACTATCTTGCATTTGCCCCTCAGCTTTGTGCCAACCCTAGCTGGTTAATCCAATGTGGACCCAAAGATACTAATAAATCTAAGTTTCTTATTTTTATTGTAATATACATGCTTCGAATTCTAATGTTTCCATATATTTTAAGTTTTTATTTTAAATGACGGACCATTAAATTGAAATGCGTTCTTTTTTCTTAATAATGAAAAAAAGTATTTTTTCCATAATGAAACAAAAATCTAAAAACAATACAGCAAATTATAGGCTGGCAATATTGGTTCTGCTCATATGAATCAATTTGTTCATTACATTAATACATTTAAACTCTTGGGATAAACTATGGCGTCATTGTAACCTTTTAAGGCAACATATACTTGGAAACATGCAGAGTTGTTTTATTACTTACGTGACTAGCGGCATTTTTAAAGGAAGCTATTGTGTTTTCTCTGACCTTTGCGAGGCTAAAACACAATTTTGTTTAAGAAAATCAGCTCTATGAAACCACAATATATGTTGTTTCAATATGTATAGCTCCTTACTGTTACAATAGTGGAATAACCAAATATTTAATTCCTAAAAATTTATGAGCCCAAACATTTGTAAACTACATTTTCTGTCATTTAAAAATATTTTTATTTATAACTTTATGGTTAGACAGAGTACAAAGAATATAGCATAGTAAATGCAAATAACATTTATAAATTTCTGTACAAGTGCTTTCGATTTCTTGAACAAGTGCAAGAAAAGTTGTCCAAGCTATTTATAGTGTATTTTTCAGATATCCCAAGGGAAAGAAAAAGAGCAAGCCAGTCTCCTCCCCATATACTGAACAAGCATAGCCTTTCAGGAAAGCAGGATTGCAAGATGGGGAAATGCTTGATAAAAGAGTGCCCTTATTAAAGTAATATCATTTTAATTATGGACATAATGGAAATAAAAATCTTTGCAAACATTACAATGTATACATACAAATAACTTCATTGTAGGATGAAAAGAGGCAGTATAGAAAATGGAAAAGTGATAATACAATGGACAAGGTAAAAAGGTGTACCATATTTATCAAGAATAAATTCACAAATGGAGAAAGGAATAGAGGGGCAAGTTAATGCAGGTTTGTTGAAGCAAGCTGGGAGTGGGGACAGTGAAGGTTCAGGAATATTTATAGGACACCTACATCAAGGCATCTGTGTTGGTGCTGTAAATACTATTACAATGATTTGCCACTGTGCAGCCATTTGGCACCAAATTGTATTTTGAAATTTTTAAAGAAGGGTAATTGACAACGTAAAATTCCAGCATACAAGTTTTAAAATTACGATAAAGGAAAATGTTCAAAAAATTGTAAATGTAGCCAGCATGTAATCAAACCACTATTAAAGCAAAACCATCTTAGATAGAAAAAGTTCTACGATAAATATGCCATGTGAATACAAAGAGAAAAACTGACTAAAGTACACATAGAAGTAACATTGCTAAAGACTATAAATCAACTATTATCCCACTACTGCACATACTATTTTAATAAAAGTAACTGGGAGTTTAAAAGTAGATCTAACCTTAATATACAGTATGCACTGAATGAGGCAAATGATAAATGCATAAACAAAATCTAGAAATTACAATTACATTAATATAATGAATATGCATGAGATCGAGATAAATAAGCTCTAAATGAATCAATATTTACTTACAAAATTAAAGACAGCAAAATCTAACAGGTGGTTTGCTGTTTTGATATTTGGTGCAAATTTACAGTCTGAGCACCTTAATGTTCTGCCATAACCCAGCAGATAGAAAAGACACCTTACTGCCTGGCAAAATAAATAAGAAAGACTTTCAATGTAGAACTTACGTTGCAGATGTTGAATTTCCAGCACCCCTGTGCCCAACATCTAAAGCCATTCTGGGTTTCCAGCACTTGGCCAATGAAGGAGACATGTCACAAACAAAGCCATCTAGAGGCTTAATAACGATGTAGTCAACTAAAGAGAGATAGAAATGATGATTGCATACATGCAAGCATTTTAAGTCTAATTCAGATTCAATATTTGTATGTAGGTAAAAGAAAGCATCACTCTCCCGAAATCATGTGGAAATACATTAAGGCTGTAGAATATCAATATAAATACAACTTTCACTTGAACTTGAATATTTAGGAGAGAAAAAAAGCCCTCATCTATTCTGTACAGGAGAATCCATTCATCATGCAGTACACCATTTCACCCCGAATTTCACAAGGAAGTCTTTGGTATAATGAGCCGATAACAATTTGCACACAAAAGGGGCAGTGATCAATACAATTTTAAAACTTATACATTTTGCTGGTACCTTTTACTTTTCCAATAGTTTGTCTTGAATTTCTGCTCATGATAGGAAGAGTGATAACTCCACTGGACTTGTCCACAATTGTTGAAGAGAGAAGACAGGCTGAGCCTACATGACCAGGAAGTGCATCACCTTGTACCACTGCTACTCCCAACTCTTCCTGTAAAAAGTAAATGGACCAGTGAATGAATTTAAACGATTGTTAAAAGCGCAAGCAGTCCAACTGGCTCAAGGGACAATAAAGTGCTTAGTTATCATTCACTATCTTTTTACAGCAGATCTTAAATAAGTCTTTGTTCTCATTATTTACCACCCAGTCTGTATCTACCTTTGCCAATGACGCAATGGCCAGCGGTGTCACTGTAGCTGCCTCAATGTCTCAGTGAGGGGTTCAATCCTGACCTTGAGTGGCTCATCTGTTTGCAGCTCAGAAGTGAAACAGGTCATTCTAATTTGAAGCCTAACCAAGACAACATTTTAGGTAGCAGAGAAATTTGACTCCTGTCAGCATTTTGGATAACTGGTCACTTGGTTGACTAATTTCACAAGCCCTAATCCTAGACTATTTGAGAACATTTCACTTGAGGTCCTATACCAGGAAAGAGGTTCTAGATTTTAATTTCAACTACACAGAAGTCATAAACAATGGAAAATAAGAGGGGCTTTTCATTCTTCATTATCATTCCTCATTAATTAACTGTCAGTATCTCTAGACTTATTTGAATCCCTGCCCAAAGGTTGCTCTAATTCACTGCATTAATCTCACTGTAATGATATCCAGATACTATAATACTAACTGTTTTGTGGGACACCTTTACCCCTGCTGTATCACTGCTTGACGTGGAAGTGAGCAGTCAAATGGCCTGTCTTCATGGTGTATGAATCCTTGTCGTATCAAAATAGCCTGCTTTATCTTGGGTTGCATGTCAGCAATAAACACACCCATCTTTTGATGGAGAGAAAATATTATTGGAGCAGCTGAAAGTGACCGTCAATATACTGGGAGTAAAATTAATCACAACCATCTTCTCTTACATAACTTAAACCATTCTCTAGCTTTCCCCAAGAGTCTTTAAAAAAAACAATTTAAATAGAGCTTTGATATTAAAAGCAGTTACTCCTACATTATCTTTAGAATCTAACACAGTGCATTGCTTTTAGCAACAAATTAAGTTCTAATTTAAAAAAGGCAGTATTAAGTATTTTTTCCTTCAGACTGAATTTTAATTGGATATTAAAAAATTGGCAGCAAACAAGAAAACTTCTCCAGGCATCGAAACAATAGAAATACTGTAACAAGCTGTATTAGATATAATGAACAAAAAAAATCAAACTGCAAAATAAATTCCAACATTCTTACATCAGAAAGAGATGAGGCTTAGCCCATTATTATGTGGGGCAGAAGCTGAAGAAACATTAGTCTGATAAGATGCTTGTACACTCAGACTCAGTCACCTCTCTGGGTTCAACCCCGGGTGTATTGACTTTTTAACAATTGTCTTTCACAATCTCAAGACACAGCTGGATATTAAAAACTTCAAGTACTGTTGATGGGGTAGACCTACAGAGGAGCTACAGAAAGGGTTTGGAATTGGTGCGCAAAGATGATATGCAATCTAATGTCAAGTGATCTTGTACATTTTACTTGTAATTTCAAAACCCTGTTGAACAGTGGTAATATAGAATACTGCAAGTCTCGTTCACTGGTGAGACCAAAGGCAGGTGAGCTGTGTGGCTCTGATTATAGCACAGACTAGCCTCATGCTGTGCAGAATCAATGCTGGGTTGGAAGCTGGTCCCTCCTATTGGTGCAGCCCTCCAATGTTCACTTGGTGGAAGACAAGCTGGAGATTGCAGATTGCTGTGGGCTTGTTCTTGCCAACAGCAGCCATGCACCATAACTCTGTAGGACATGACACTCAGGGACTTCGGTTATATTGTATTTTTTTTGTGTAACCATGTGTTTACTGCTATCTTATAGGTGTGATATGTGCCTTGTGCTGTATATGACTTGACACTGTGTTTTGCACCTTGATTCCAGAGGACTGATGTTTCATCTGGCTGTATTCATGCATGGTTGAAGAACAATTAAACTTGAACTTGATTAGTCAATTTCTATCCATTACTAGACAATGGGGTGACCCGTTGGGGCACCCTTTGAGAGAAGGGTAGTGAAGTCTGATGTGACCAGAATGAACATTAAATTTTCCTGAATGCTACTGGTATCGCTTTGCTTTGGGAACTGAAGTCGAAAACCTCTGTTTATTAAAGAAGAACGACGTGCAGCAAAGCAAATATAGCTGTTCCTCATTTAACGAAGGACACTTTTGATGGCATAATTTCTGGTTTATCTGCCACCCTTGTGCCTCTCACTGTCATTCTGGGGACGTGCAGTCCTTTCGTCCCCCGTCTCTTCATCTCTTCTGCTGTTTGTTCTTTGTCTCTGATCCTGGAGACGTGCATTTCTCAGCTCCTTTGTCTCTTCCTCTCTCCTCCTTCTGTGCCTGTTTTTGTCATTCTGGAGTCATGCAGCCCTTTCATCCCCCCTCTCTTCATCCCTTTTGCTGTTTGTTGTTTGTCTCTAATCCTGGAGACATGCATGCCTCTCCTCTGTCTCTTCTTCTCTCATCTTCTTTTGTCCTGACTCTTGGATCTTGGGAGTCATGTGGCCCTAGCCTCATCAGATTCTTGTTCTCTCCCTCTCCTTGCTGCTTTCAGACGACGTTTGGTGTCATCTCTTGACTATAATGTCCCCTTTTCCTTTCCACGCGGCATAATTAGGCTATTTTTTTTTTTACCCTAATGCTGGATAGAAGATACGAAGCACTAACATCAAAGGATGCTGATTATTCTTGATGATGTGGTTGGCGCTCTCCTAAATGAACATGATATAGTCACCACTGTCCTCTGACTGCAGCAAAGGGTTTTATGGGTGCCTCGAAGTATGTCATTACAGTAAGATTTAATTATCTCTTATTGATAGCTGGCAGTTAGATCTGTCCCAATCCTGCAGATGCTGATGGTGATTAGCAGAATGTGACCCCTTGAAATAGAGCAGCCCTGCCCTTTTGCTCCGGTAGGTGTCGCCGCTGAGGCTGGCCGTGTGCATGCGTCGGGCTGTTGCGTCCCAATTTCTATGATAGCCGATTGGCTCTCGGGTGAAAGTGAGCCTGTTGATTTTGGCGAATGAGCAATTTTATATGATTATATAACCCTGAACTTTGCCTGCATTCTGTAAGTTAGCGCATTTTATTTCGATTTAGCCAAAAAAAGTGCCGCTGTAATGCACCGTTTGCACTAATTGGAGGTCACAAACAGACAGAGCATGAGAGTTTTAGTAGAATATAGATACGGTTTCTAAAATGTCTTTCCACATAAAATAATATATTCCAAATTAGAGATGTTACAATGAAACCTTTGCTTCCACCCCAAGCACTACAAATCAAGCCAATAATCAGAAATTTAAAAAAATTATATTTAAAAAGGGAAAAAAAAAATCAAACCTCAAAGAAGTCAAAAATCAGCTCCAGGTTATCTGGCTCCATAGTTTGAATGCTATATTCAGTCCACTGGCCAGGTTCCAAAGCATATCCACATTCTGGCTGTGAGTGACGAGACTTGTATCCATTGTTACTGATTAAAGTAATTTCTAAAATAGGAGCAATTTTTTCAGCCAAGGGAGTCACCAGCTTGTCATCATCTTCATCCTCTTCTTCAAATCCCTCTAATGTCAACTTTACCCTTAGTACAAAATAGGCATTGTTAAAAAATGTCATGAGTCTTCAGTAAACAAACTTCATTTAGGAAACTCATCTTACATTTGATTTAAAGGATCCTTTAAAAAAGAAAAATTGACCTCCATATACCAGTATCCAATGTCAATAAATCAGGCAATTTAAGTAATCGGTTAGCATTTTAAAATTTCATAAATCATTACCTTTTCTACAGAAGGGAAAAGAGATTATGAGAGAAAACTGGCAGGGAACATAAAAACTGACTGTAAAAGCTTTTATAGATATGTGAAAAGAAAAAGATTGGTTAAGACAAATGTAGGTTCCTTACAGACAGAAACAGGTGAATTGATTATGGGGAACAAGGACATGGCAGACCAATTGAATAACTACTTTGGTTCTGTCTTCAATAAGGAGGACATAAATAATCTTCCGGAAATAGTAGGGTTCAGAGGGTCTAGTAAGATGGAGGAACTGAGGGAAATACATGTTAGTAGGGAAGTGGTGTTAGGTAAATTGATGGGATTAAAGGCAGATAAATCCCCAGGGCCAGATGGTCTGCATCCCAGAGTGCTTAAGGAAGTAGCTCAAGAAATAGTGGATGCATTAGTGATAATTTTTCAAAACTCTTTAGATTCTGGACTAGTTCCTGAGGATTGGAGGGTGGCTAATGCAACCCTACCTTTTTTAAAAAGGAGGGAGAGAGAAACCGGGGAATTATAGACCGATTAGCCTAACATCGGTGGTGGGGAAACTGCTAGAGTCAGTTATCAAGGATGTGATAACAGCACATTTGGAAAGCGGTGAAATCGGACAAAGTCAGCATGGATTTGTGAAAGGAAAATCATGTCTGACGAATCTCACAGAATTTTTTGAGGATGTAACTAGTGGAGTGGATAGGGGAGAACCAGTGGATGTGGTATATTTGGATTTCCAAAAGGCTTTTGACAAGGTCCCACACAGGAGATTAGTGTGCAAACTTAAAGCACACGGTATTGGGGGTAAGGTATTGATGTGGATAGAGAATTGGTCGGCAGACAGGAAGCAAAGAGTGGGAATAAACGGGACCTTTTCAGAATGGCAGGCAGTGACTAGTGGGGTACCGCAAGGCTCAATGCTGGGATCCCAGTTGTTTACAATATATATTGATGACTAAGACGAGGGAATTAAATGCAGCATCTCCAAGTTTGCAGATGACATGAAGCTGGGCGGCAGTGTTAGCTGTCAGGAGGATGCAGGGTGACTTGGATAGGTTAGGTAAGTAGGCAAATTCATGGCAGATGCAATTTAATGTGGATAAATGTGAGGTTATCCACTTTGGTGGCAAAAACAGGAAAACAGATTATTATCTGAATGGTGGCCGATTAGGAAAAGGGGAGGTGCAACGAGACCTGGGTGTCATTATACCCCAGTCATTGAAAGTGGGCATGCAGGTACAGCAGGCGGTAAAAAAGGCGAATGGTATGCTGGCATTCATAGCAAGAGGAATCGAGTACAGGAGCAGGGAAGTACTACTGCAGTTGTACAAGGCCTTGGTGAGACCACACCTGGAGTAGTGTGCGCAGTTCTGGTCCCCTAATCTGAGGAAAGACATCCTTGCCATAGAGGGAGTACAAAGAAGGTTCACCAGATTGATTCCTGGGATGGCAGGACTTTCATATGATGAAAGACTGGATCAACTAGGCTTATACTCATTGGAACTTAGAAGATTGAGGGGGGATCTTATTGAAACGTATAAAATCCTAAAGGGATTGGACAGGCTAGATGCAGGAAGATTGTTCCCGATGTTGGGGAAGTCCAGAACGAGGGATCACAGTTTGAGGATAAAGGGGAAGCCTTTTAGGACCGAGATTAGGAAAAACTTCTTCACACAGAGAGTGGTGAATCTGTGGAATTCTCTGCCACAGAAACAGTTGAGGCCAGTTCATTGGCTATATTAAAGAGGGGGTTAGATATGGCCCTTGTGGCTAAAGGGATCAGGGGGTATGGAGAAGGCAGGTACAGGGTTCTGAGTTGGATGATTAGCCATGATCATACTGAATGGCAGTGCAGGCTCGAAAGGCCGCATGGCCTACTCTTGCACCTATTTTCTATGTTTCTAACTTCCAACAGTGTCCTTATCAGCAGGTTGACTCAATTACATAAAATAATTGTTTGGGGAATAATAATGAAAAATGCTTCAGTAATAATTCAACTGCCTAATATTAACTCTTGTACAATGCTAGGCAACCACTGGGGAAAAAAAAGGAACCTGGTTTTGGAATACATCTCTGCTTGAAAATGGTTTTGGTAAATTAATACATTAGAATATAGAACAGTACAGGTTCTTCAGCCCATGTTAATATGCTGACCCTTTAATCTACTCCAGGATCAACCCAACTCTTCCTTCCCACGTAACCCTTCATTTTTATTTCATCCATCTGCTTAAGAGTCTCAAATGTCCCTAATCTGCCTCCACCAACATCCCTGGCAACATATTGTGCCCATCTATTAGTGCAAAAATCCTGGCTCTGCAATCCCCTTATTCTTTACTCCTAACAACTTAAAAAGTTATAACCCCTTGAATTGGCATTTCTGCCCTGGGGGAAAAGTTTCTGTCAACTCTATCTATGCCTTGAATTATCCTGTACACCCCTCATCATCCTCTTCTCCAAAGAGAAAAGCCCTAGCACACTGAACCTATCCTCATAAGACATGCTTTCTCATCCAGGCATCATCCCGGTAAACCTCCTCTGCACCCTCTCTAAAGCTTCCACTTGTTCCTTTAAGGAGGCGGCTAGAATTGAACACAATACTCCAAGTGTGGTCTAACTAGAATTTAAATATTTTGTACCAGGGAGGTACTAATCATTATTAGAGAAGTTGAAGTCATCCATGACTACAAACCTGTTATTTTTGGCCCTTTCCAAAATTTGCCTCCCAATCTGTTCCTCGGTGTCTGTTGCTATCGGAGGTTGGTGGGGGAGGGGGGTTAACAGAATAGCCCCAATAGAGTGAATGCTTCCTTCCTGTTTCTGACTTCCACCCACACAGTAAACAGTCCCTCTAAGATAACCCGCCCACCCCAATTTTTGAAGCTGGGATACTGAATCTGATTAGCAATGCCACTAACCCACCTCTTATCTTCCTCCATGTTCCTTTTGGAAAAATCTAAACCCTGAAATGGCCACAACGTCGTAATTCCATGCACTGACCCATCCATCCTGTTCCTGCTGACTGATACTTTACCCTATCACAGTCTCATTATAATCTGCACATACTTGCATAACAACTGCTCCACCCTTATCCCTATCATTAGTTTCCACCCTCCTGCCAACCCAATTTAAACCCTCCCCCACAACACCAGCAAACCAGCCTGCAAGGATATTGGTCCCCCTCAAGTTCAGGTGCAACCCACGCATTTTGTACAGGTCATACCTTCTGTACAAAAGATCTACAAATTGGAAACCAATTCTTCAGCCATACATTTATTTGCCCATCATTGCTTGAATCTGTTTAAAAATATTTAAATACTTTGTGGGTTAACTTGCACTATTTTTAGTTGAGTAATTGTTAATGAGTTTTTGAATGCCTGCCAAGCAATGAGAAATGTGCGTGTCATCTAGCTAAATTGACATTACCCAGTTTCTTAAGATAGCATTATTCCAGCAGTTCCGTGCGCGGGGGGGGGGGGCCTTCTTGCCCTTTGTCAACTCAACTCTCCTAACATCTATGCTCCAGTGCAGGATCTAGATATGGAGGTTAGACTGGCTTGGGATTGTAAGCTGATACACAACAATGGCAACACTTACAATATTGAACAGTGGAATACTGACTTTTTCCCTACATGTTCTAGCTCAAAACCTTTACGCTCATTTTTTTCCAGCAGATGATTAAGAGAATTTCAAATGGCCAGTCATTTTTCTTGAACTCCTTTATCAAACCATCAATTAATTCTGTTATCCTACAATTTGTTGTTCTCACTTAGGAAACTGTACCACACAAGTACAGTTGTCCCTCGGTATCCGTGGGGGATTGGTTCTAAGACCCCCCCCCCGCCCTCGAATACCAAAATCAGCGGATGCTTGCCCCTTACATAAAATGGAGTAGTATTTGCATATAACCTACGCAGATCCTCCCGTATACTTTAAATCATCTGTAGATTACTTATAATACCTAATACAATGTAAATGCTATGTAAATAGTTGTTATACTGTATTGTTTCGGGAATAATGACAAGAAAAAAAAGTTTGTACATGTTCAGTACAGATGCAACCACCGTAGCTCTTCTGGGAACGCTGATGCTGCCTCGGCATCAGCTGATGCTGATTCTCCCCTAATCTTTAAGTTCTGAGGCTGTAGCACCTTACATAGCTAGCCAGCCATCCCCTACTAGCCTTAAACTCCTTCCTCTCGCTCACAACACAAGTAGTGAACGAACGAGACGCGAGGCGAACAATGCTCAAACAACGATTGCTGGAGAGAGACTGAGGACCTGTCGGGAGGCTACAGCAGAGTATGCCTACACATCACTTCATTCGCGTGCATTTAGTGTAGTGCTCGGCATGCAGCAAATTCAAGTTTTGCTTTTTGGAACTTTCTGGAATCTTTTTTTTGAATACTTTCGACCTGCGGCTGGTTGAATCCACCGATGTGGAACACGCCAATACAGAGGGCCGACTGTACAGGAAAATTCCAATAATCCACTACCTGACTAGATGGAAACCTCACAAGTACAACTGGCTCACCAGGTGATGATCACTGAGCACTTTAAACTCACTCGAACTCCCATGTTATCTTTATACTGACTGACCCTGTTTACCAAGCACTCTTTATCAGATTAGGAAGTTTACAACACTGAAAGATCCAAAAAACAATTGTAATTGTGTTGATGTATTAATAGGAATAACTTGCAATAGTCTAGAAAGTCCACCAGTTCAACAAAGTCAAAAATGTGCTGGATATTGGAGTATAACAGTACTCATCTTCATGCTATTTCTATTCTGAAAACTTGTTAACATGAACAACCAAGTACAAAGATATTCTTTTGAAACAAACTCACATGCTCGAATTATACACAAATTATCTATGCAGCATTTTGTAATTTAACCTTCCATTTCTATTTGATGTGCATTAGAAAATTTGAAGAAGCAGGACCATTTCCTTATAAAATCCACTTCTCTTCATGAAGAAAGCTCATCCAAAATTATCCAGTCAGTGACATTTCACCAAACCCACCCAAATACATTGTGCAAACCACTTGCTACAAAGTACGCCGAGGGGGACTTCCAGTCCTAAAAATTGGCATAGTAGAAAGCAATGTTTAAAAAATTATTTCAAATAGTGTTTTACCCTTTAAATAACAAATGTGTTTTATGTTCAACAAATTCATTAACAGGAACATAAAAGTTGAAATGCACTCAGGCAATTAATTGTGCTAGCTTGATAGTCACAGCTTAATATTTTCACTGATTATAAAAAAATAAACTTCATAAATTAAATATTAATGCTACAGAAGGTCAATAAGCGAAAGCTTTAGAGATCAAAGCCCAGTCACCAACTTAATCCAAGTATGCTACATGTATCTTCCGTCAAGTGACAAATTACACAAAGATGTTTTCATAACATTTTTTGTTCACAAATTCGAATGAAAAGTTTTCTATCACCTTCTGGTACCATGCTTGGAAGAGTTAAATCAGATAGACTTAAATCACCCCATCATTCAAACCTGCTCCATAAATCAAGACAGATGATTCGTACTATCATTCTTGTTAGTCCCATAATCTTCAACAGGTTGACACCTATACCTCTATTCCCCTAAAAAAAATAAGCTGAAAATTTGGAAATCCAATTCAGTCTGGTCTAAAAGTGTTGAAGTCTCATCAGAATTTCATTCAATTTAGTTGACACTACCCATTTTCCAATAATCACAGGCAAACAACATAATTTTACCTTAATCAGGTATGTCAAACTGAATGGTACTCCAATTTTCATCTGTTAAAACGTTTCTTATGTTGACACTTCAATGAGTTTTATTTATGGTTGAGCAGGCAAACTATATTGTGATTTGTTTGTTCTGCCATTATCCAAGTGTTGTTGATTCAAGATGAAAATGCATTTAATGCATTTCACGTCAACCAATGAAAACTCCTAAAGTATAAACATTCACTTTCATATGACAACTTGCACTTATGTTGCTTCCGATACATCCTATTATAGGATTGTCACAAATTGTAGAAAAGCAAATATAGCTTCCATGATCAAAAAAACTGTAACAAGGAGGCCAGTCAGTTAAATCTCAAACAAGCTTTAAAACATTCAGATATGACAGGATTAATAGGTACCTGGACGGAAATAAGGAACTGAGGAAATCCACAACAGATTTGATAAGGGTGAATGATGTTCAATTCTATAGATTTTATTTAAAAAGATGAGGAACTGGATATAGTCAATGAGGGTAATACCAGTCTAGACAAAATAGATAGCAGCAGGCTGTCCTCATTGATGGAAAGTGTAATATAAAAAGTACATTAAGAGTAACACAAGATCTGATCTTGGTAGGCGTCAATGAAATCTGAAGGAATGTGCCGGTTAGAAGTTAGTTAATAATAAACTGTCTTATGGAAGTAGATCTGTCTTATGGAGTAGATACTACCATCTCCATAGAACTAGACCAACAACCCTCCTTCAGACAATGCCATACAAATCAACACACCATTTTATTGGATTGAGATCAAACACGGAGTGGGCCCTTCAAGCCGTACTGCCCAGTAACCCCCGATTTAATCCGAGCCTAATCATGGGACAATTCACAAAGAACAATTAACCTACCAGCATGTTTCTGGACTGTGGGAGGACATCCACATAGTCACTGAGAGAATGAATAAGCAATGGTGGGAACTGAACCTGGATTGTTTGTATTGTAAGGGACTACGCTATCACGCCACCCCAGAATAGCGGTCTTTCAAATAGTACTGACATCAACTTTGAAATAGCTCATTGGATAAAACCACAAGACACAGGAGCAGAATTAGGCCATTTGGCCCATCAAGTCTACTTTGCCATTCAATCATGGCTGATTTATTATCCCTCTCCATTCCATTCTCCTGCCTTCTCCCTGTAACCTTTGAATCCTTTAGTAATCAAGAACCTTCAATTTCCACTTTAAATACACCCAATGTCTTGGCTTCCACAACATAAATTCCACAAATTCACCATGCTCTGGCTAAAGAAATTTCACCTCAGCTCTGTTCTAAAAAGGATACTCTTTTATTCTTGGGCTGTGCCAGCTGGTCCTAGACTCCCTCACTATAGAAAACATCCTCTCCATGTCTGCCCTACCTTGGTCTTTCAATATTCATTACATTTTAATTAGATCTCCCCCCACCCCCATTCTGAGTACAGGCCAGAACCATCAAATGCACCTCATACACCAACTGTTTCATTCCCAGGATCATTCTCAAGAACTTCTATTGGACTCTCTCCAACGACAGCACATCCTTTCTTAGAACAAGGACCCAATACTCCAAGTGTGGTATGATTAATGCCTTATAAAGCCTCAACATTACATCTTTGTTTTTATATTCTAATCCTCTCAAAATGAATGCTAACATTGCATTTACCTTACTACCGAATCAACCTGCAAGTCAACTTTTAGGGAATCCTGCACGAGGACTCTGAAGCTCCTTTGCACCACTGATTTCTGAATTTGCTCCCCATTTAGAAAATAGTCTAGCACTTTTATTCCTTCTTCCAAAGTGCATAACCACAAATACAGAAGTGACTTGTCTGCAATAATAACAGGCACAGGGAAGTAACCATCAGTGGCAAGAATCTCCCTGAAAATGAAGGTGGTTTAATCCAACACTCAATCCTGACATTACATCTTTGCTGCTCTCCATGTGGTCAAAAGAAGGTTAGAAAAGCAAAGACATTAGGGGAAGTGCTTTCTTTTATAAAATATTTTTATCTTGTGAACCATTTTTAGATGATGTTACACAGTGACACAGAATCCACCAATTTCCATAAAGGGATATGAATTTATCCAATTGCGATGTGAAGGCAGGAACATTAACTATTTTTTTCCACTCTGGGCTCAACCAGTGGAACATTAATTTCATTGAGTACAGTAAAATTGGCTGCATAACATACAAGCTGTTAACAACTGTTTTCAGAAACAATCAAGTGCAGATTTAACAGTCTCATTTAAAAACATCAGTTAAATAGAAATGGTTTACCTAAACCTTGATTTTTTGAACTTCTTCTTGGATATAGAAACTGGAGGTTTTTCAGAATAGTGCAACCTCAAGCGAATTTCACTTTGACATGTCAGCCACCCAGATTCCAATTTTTCAATGCCACCTGAAATAAATCAAGTCACCATGTGTTTCTTTAAATAAAATTCTCAAACATTAAAAAATACTAACACTGCAAAATAAGCCACAACTGAGACTATCCATGCTTGTGGAATTTTAGTTAACATTTTGGTTGAGGCACGTAGTTAATAAGGCATGCGTCACCAGTGTGATTATTGAACAAATACTGTATGGGTAATTGTGCACTTCTGCATTCGAAATGCAGAATGGATTCAAGATAGATTGTGCATTCAAGATGGGACTAGTGAAATGGGAAGACAAAGGAATCAAACAAAATACACTTCCATTTCAAAGGGGTTTGTGTTCAGTCCAAAGTGGATGATTATATTTATGACCAAAATAACAATTGAAATTACCCATACTAGCTTAGGACAGTGAGGAAACTATTACACGGACATTATGCATTCGAACTTGTTAGGGAGAACATGAAATACATGAATCAATGTGGCCTATAATAGAAAGCAACATTTAACTCTCAGAAAGTGAGAGAAGGTAGTGGAGGGAAATGGGGGAGTTGGTGTCAAAAAATAAGTTCCTAATACCAATGGGGTCAGGGGACCATGAAACACATTTAGAATGTGCTTCAAAGGCTGTTAAGCAAGCTAAGTGCTTTTAGTAAAAAGAATCAAGATAATTTATTATATGTCAGAGGAAACTATCAAAAAGATCAATGTCATAAATTTCTCACATTTCTGCCTGAACATTTAAAATTAAATTTGAACTTTCGATTTATACTGTACATTTACAAAGTAAAAATGCAGCTTAACATTCTTCTAATGTTTTACTAGTGTTATCTGTCAGTGAGGAAAATGTTTGGACCAAAATATCATTCTCTGTAGAAGACAAGGACTTCATCCTGTCTGTGTCATGAACAGCTGAGGGCACTGAAGGCAAATTCCACAATACAAGATATAAAAATACACTGAATGACATGTGAAAATACCCCCACAGATCAGTAAGTTGTAAGCATACAGATATTCTGTAATCTAGTTTCAAAGTTATTAACTATTCTGTCAGTGACTGTACACAGCATTATACAAGATTCCAGCTTTAAAGCAAATTCCTCTATGCTATTACTTCTGGAGGCCCTGTCCTGGGCCTAGCACATGTACAATTAGGAAGAAAGCACAGAACTGCCTCTACTTCCTTAGGAATTTGTGAAGATTTGGCATGATATCTCAAACTTTAACAAACTTCAAAAGATGTGTAGTGGAGAGTATATTGACTGGCCTGGAATGGAAACACCAATGCCCTTGAACAGAATGTCCTACAAAAAGTAGTGGATATGTCCCAATCCGTCACAGGCAAAGCCCTCCCCTCCATTAAGCACATCTACACGAAGCACTTTTTCAGGAATGCAGCATCCATCACCAGACAGCTCCACCACCCAGGTCATACTCTCTTTTTGCTGCTGCCATCAGGAAGAAGGTACAAGAGGCTCAAGATTTACACCAGCAGCCTCAGTAATAGTTAATACCCCTCAATCATCATGCTCTTGAACTGAAGGGGCTAACTTCACATGCCCCATCTTTGAAGTGTTCCCACAACCTATGCACCAACTTTCACAAGGACTCTTCATCTCACATTCTCAGTATTTTCTTTTCTCTCTTTTTGCATTTGCACAATTTGTCGTCTTTTGCACAGTGGTTGAACACCCAAATTGGTGTGGTCTTTCATTGATTCTGTTACTGCTATTATACTATTTTGGACTTATTGAGTATGCCCACTTTATATGGTGACAGATATATACTTTGATACTAAATTTACTTTGAACTTGGCCAGAATCAGTGAAGATGACACCAGAAATGTAGAAGTTACTCAAACATAGCTAAGACAAATAGATGAGGAGAAATAAAAACTCCAACTTTAAAGACTCCATGAGGGCTGTTATTAACATGTGCACCCAGGCTTGCTTTATTGCTTCCAAGCCTTATACACACATTCAGAAACAAGAATAGCGCAACGGCAATTCTTTTTTGAAGAAATGATTCAGGAAACATTGGAAATATTATACGTTACAGAAATTACATCCAGTATATATATTAAACAGTTTAAATAATAGAAAAATACAGTCAGTAACCACTGGATGCTTATGATCCTAATCTGAGATTTGAAGATTTGTTAGTTACATTTCCAGTTTGTATATTATGCTAAAAAAAATAATCTGTCAGTAGTTTCTGGTGCCTTGATATACACAGTTATATGTGGAAAATTCAGTAACAAAAAATAGCTGGAAAGCAACAAATAAAGAGTAAATGAAGTTTTGAAAACTGGGATATTAATCTGAACATTCTAATCGGACAAAAACCTCAAGACTTAAAAATCCTCAATGTTTAAAGTAATTTATCAACACTTCATCCCTCCCTCCTTAATTTTCGATAGTTCTGAAGTCTCTAATAAGATACAATTCAAATATTACATGTAATATTAGATTTCTTGCTTTCAGGTTTCTTGATTTCTCCAATATGTCTGAGGATTTTTTTTGAAACTGACTCCATGAAGCTTCTCACTACCTGTTACCCTGATTATAATGACTGCATGTCATTATGTTAGCAGACGGTAGAATTAAAAGCATAAAAGCTCATTCTGCTCAATGAAGAGCAACAGCATTACATATTAAAATCATTCAATCAATGTGCAGTGCCTATAAAAGGTATTCACCCCCCCTACCACCCTTGGAGGTTTTCATATTTTATTGTTTTACAACATTGAATCATAGTGGATTTAATTTGAGACTGATCAACAGAAAATGACTCTTGTGTTAAAGTGAAAACAGATCTCTACAAAGTGACCTAAGTTAATTACAAATATAAAACACAAAATAGTTAATTGCATAAGTATTCACCCCCTTCAAGTCAGTATTTAGAAGATGCACCTTTGGCAACAATTACAGCTTTGAGCAGGTGGACAGGTCCCTATCAGCTTTGCACATCCGGACACTGCAATTTTCCCCATTCTTCTTTACAAACCTGCTCAAGCTCTGTCAGATTGCATGGGTATTGTGAATGAACAGCCCTTTTCAAGTTCAGCCACAAATTCTCAATTGGATTGAGGTCTGGAATCACTCCAGGACATTAACTTCGTTGTTAAACCATTCTTGTATAGCTTACATAGAACACAGAATAGTACAGCACAGTACAGGCCCTTCTGCCCACATTATTCTGCCGACCCTCAAACCCTGCCTCCCATATAACTCCCACCTTAAATTCCTCCATATACCTGTCTAGTAGTCTCTTAAATTTCACTAGTGTACCTGCCTCCACCACTGATTCAGGCAGTGCATTCCATACACCAACCACTCTGAGTAAAAAACCTTCCTCTAATATCTCCCTTGAACTTCCCACCCCTTACCTTAAAGCCATGTTCTCTTGTTTTGAGCAGTGGTGCCCCGGGGAAGAGGCGCTGGCTGTCCACTCTATCTATTCCTCTTAATATCTTGTATACCTCTACATGTCTCCTCTCATCCTCCTTCTCTCCAGAGAGTAAAGCCCTAGCTCCCTTAATCTCTGATCATAATGCATGCTCTCTAAACCAGGCAGCATCCTGGTAAATCTTGTCTGTACCCTTTCCGATGCTTCCATATCCTTCCTCTAGTGAGGCAACTAGAATTGGACACAGTACTCCAAGTGCGGCCGAGCCAGAGTTTTATAGAGCTGCATCATTACCTCGCAACTCTTAAACTCTATCCCTCGACTTATGAAAGCTAACATCCCATAAGCTTTCTTAACTACCCTATCTACCTGTGAGGCAACTTTCAGGAGTCTGTGGACATGTACCCCCAGATCCCTCTGCTCCTCCACACTACCAAGTATCCTACCACTTACTTTGTACTCTGCCTTGGAGATTGTCCTTCCAAAGTGTACCACCTCACACTTCTCTGGGTTGAACTCCATCTGCCACTTCTCAGCCCACTTCTGCATCCCATCAATCTTCGACAATCCTCCACACATTCCACAACACCACCAACCTTTGTGTCATCTGCAAACTTGCCAACCCACCCTTCTAACCCCACATCCAGGTCGTTAATAAAAATCACAAAAAGTAGAGGTCCCAGAACAGATCTTTGTGGGACACTACTAGTCACAACCTGCCAATCTAAATGTACTCCTTCCGCCATGATCCTTTGCTTTCTGCAGGCAAGCCAATTCTGAATCCACCTGGCCAAACTTCCCTGGATCCCATGCCTTCTAACTTTCTGAATAAGCCTACTGTGTGGAACCTTGTCAAATGCCTTACTAAAGTCCATATAGATCACATCCACTGCACTACCCTCATCTATATGCCTGGTCAGCTCCTCAAAGAACTCTATCAGGCTTGTTAGATACGACCTGCCCTTCACAAAGCCATGCTGACTGTTTTACTGATCAGACCATGTTTCTCTAAACGCCCATAGATCCTATTTCTAAGAATCTTTTCCAACAGCTTTCCCACCACAGGCTTAAGGCTCACTGGTCTATAATTACCTGGACTATCCCTACTACCTTTTTTGAACAAGGGGACAACATTCCCCTCCCTCCGATCCTCCAGTATCATTCCCATGGACAACGAGGACAAAAAGATCCTAGCCAGAGGCTCAGCAATCTCTTCCTTCGCCTCATGGAGCAGCATAGGGTATATTTTGTCAGGCCCCAGGGACTAATGTACATTTGTATTTTAACAACTCCAATACCTCCTCTTTCTTAATATCAACATGCTCCAGAACATCAACCTCACTTATATTGTCCTCACCGTCATCATGTTCCCTCTCATTGGTGAATACCGAAGAGAAGTATTCATTGAGGACCTTGCTCACTTCCACAGCCTCCAGGCACATCTTCCCACCTTTATCTCTAATTGGTCCTACCTTCACTCCTGTCATCCTTTTGTTCTTCACATAATTGAAAAATGCCTTGGGGTTTTCCTTTACCCTACTCGCCAAGCCTTCTCATGCCCCGTTCTTGCTCTCCTCAGCCCCATCTTAAGCTTTCTTGCTACCCTATATTCCTCAATAGACTCATCTGATCCTTGCTTCCTAACCCTCATGTATGCTGCCTTCTTCCACCTGACCAGATTTTCCACCTCACTTGTCACCCATGGTTCCTTCACCCTACCATTCTTTATCTTCTACACCGGGACAAATTTATCCCCAACATCCTGCAAGAGATCCCTAAACATTGACCACATGTCCATGGTACATTTTCCTGCAAAAACATCATCCCAATTCACACCCGCAAGTTCTAGTCTTATAGCCTCATAATTTGCCCTTCCCCAATTCAAAATTTTCCTGTCCTCTCTGATTCTATCCTTTTCCATGATAATGTTAAAGGCCAGGGAGCGGTGGTCACTGTCCCCCAGATGCTCAACCACTGAGAGATCTGTGACCTAACCCGGTTCATTACCTAATACTAGATCCAGTATGGCATTCCCCCGAGTCGGCCTGTCAACATACTGTGACAGGAATCCGTCCTGGACACACTGAACAAACTCTGCCCCATCTAAACCATTGGAACTAACCAGGTGCCAATCAATATTAGGGAAGTTGAAGTCATCCATGATAACAAGCCTGTTCTTTTTGCACCTTTCCAAAATCTGCCTCCCAATCTGCTCCTCGGTATCTCTGTTGCTACCAGAGGGCTATAGGATACTCCCAATAGAGTAACTGCTCCCTTCCTGTTCCTAACTTCCACCCATACTGACTCGGAGGATCCTGCAACATTACCCACCCTTTCTGTAGCTGTAATAGTATCCCTGACCAGTAATGCCACCCCTCCTCCCCTCCCCCCCCCCATCCCTTTTAAAGCACAGAAATCCAGGAATATTGAGAATCCATTCCTGCCCTGGTGCCAGCCAAGTCTCTGTAATGGCCACTACATCATAATTCCATGTATGTATCCAAGCTCTCAGTTCATCACCTTTGTTCCTGATGCTTCTTGTATTGAAGTACATGCACTTTAGCCCTTCTACCTTACTACCTTTACACCCTTTATTCTGCTTCTCTTTTCTCAAAGCCTCTTTATATGTTAGAACTGGCTTTACTCCATGCACTTCTTCCACTACTCTATCGCTCTGAGTCCCATCCCCCTTGCAAATTAGTTTAAACCCTCCCGAACCATGCTAGCAAACCTATCTGCAAGGATATTGCTCCCCCTCGAGTTCAGGTGCAACCCAACCAATCTGTACAGGCCCCACCTTCCCCAGAAGAGATCCTAATGATCCAAAAATCTAAAACCCTGCCCCGTGCACCAACTCCTCAGCCACGCATTCAACTGCCATCTCCTCCAGCTTTGGTTTTATGTTTCTCCCAAGTTGCAGTTCTCTTCCAGACTCCATCAGGTTCTCCTCCAGGACTTCCTTGCATTTTACAGCATTCATTTTACTCCCTACCTTCACAAGCCTTCCAAGGCCTGCTGCTGTGAAGCATCCCCACAGCATGATGCAGCCACCACTATGCTTCACAGTAGGGATAGTTTATTTTTGATGATGTGTGGTGTTTGGCTTACACCAAACATTGCATTTAGTCTGATGGATGTCATGCTCAAATTTGGATTCATCAGAGAATAGAACCTACTTCCAGCTGACTTCAGAGTCTCCCATATGCCTTCTGGCAAACTGTAGCCAAGATTTCTTTTAATTTTTTTTCAATAGCTTTCTCTTTGCCACTCTCCCATAAAGCTGCAACTGGAGAAGCACCTGGGCAACAGTTGCTGTATGTACAGTCTCTGCCATCTTAGCCACTGAAGCTTGCAACTCCTCCAGAGTTGTCATAGGGATCTTTGTGACCTCCCTCACTAGTCCCCTTCTTGCAAGCTCAGTTTTTGAGGACAGCCTGCTCCAGGCAAATTTATAGCTGTGCGATATTCTTTCCAGTTCTTGATGATTGACTTAACTGTACTCCAAGCGACAGTTAGTAACGTGAGATTTTCTTGTATCCATGTCCTAACTTATGCTTTTCAATAACCTTTCTGTGGAGTTGCTTGGAGTGCTCTTTTGACTTTACGGTGTAGTTTTTGCTAGGATACTGACTCAACAGCAGTTGGACCTTCCAGATACAGGTGTATTTTTACTACAATCGTAGAACAACAAGATAAAGGAGCAGAATTAGGCCATTCAGCCCATCCAGTCTGCACCACCAATCCATCATGGCTGACCCCAGATTCCACTCAACCCCAAACAACTGTCTTCTCACCATATTCTCTGATGCCCAGACCGATCAGGAAACGATCAATTTCCACCTTAAATATATCCATGGACTTGGCCTGCACAGACTTACTACTCTCTGGCTAAAAAAAATTCCTCCTTACCTATGTTCTAAAGGGTCACCCCTGAGTTTTGAGGCTGTGCCCCCCATTTCTCGATACCCCCACCGTAGGAAGCATCCCATCAACATCCACCCTACATAGTCCTTCCAACATTTGATAAGTTTCAATGAGAACCCCCCCCCCACCACATTCTTCTAAATTCCAGTAAGTACAGGCCAAACGCTCATGTGTTAACCACTTCATTCCCAGAATAATCCTGTGAACCTCCTCTGGACTCTCTCCAATGACAACACATCTGTTCGGAGATACGGAACCCAAAACTGTTGATAGTACTCCAAGTGCAGCCTGACTAGTGTCTCATAAAGGCTCAGCATTATCTCCTTGCTTTTATATTCTATTCCCCTTGAAATAAATGCCAACATTGCATGCGACTTCTTCACCAGACTCATCCTGTAAATTAACCTGGGAGTAATGTGGTAAATTGGATCAGCAAATTTGTTGATGATACAAAGATTGGAGGTGCAGTAGACAGTGAGGAAGGTTTTCAGAGCCTGCAGGAGGACTTGGACCAGCTGGAAAAATGGGCGGAAAAATGGGCTGGAAAATGGCAGATGGAGTTTAATACAGACAAGTGTGAGGTATTGCATGTTGGAAGGACAAACCAAGGTAGAACATACATGGTTAATGGTAAGGCACTGAGGATTGCAGTAGAACAGAGGGATCTGGGAATACAGATACAAAACTCCCTAAAAGTGGCGTCACAAGTAGATAGGGTCGTAAAGAAAGCTTTTGGTACATTGGCCTTTATTAATCAAAGTATTGAGTATAAGAGCTGGAATGTTACGATGAGGTTGTATAAGGCATTGGTGAGGCCGAATCTGGAGTATTGTGTTCAGTTTTGGTCACCAAATTACAGGAAGGATATAAATAAGGTTGAAAGAGTGCAGAGAAGGTTTACAAGGATGTTGCCAGGACTTGAGAAACTCAGTTACAGAGAAAGGTTGAATAGGTTAGAACTTTATTCCCTGGAACGTTGAAGAATGAGGGGAGACTTGATAGAGGCATATAAAATTATGATGGGTATAGATAGAGTGAATGCAAGCAGGCTTTTTCCACTGAGGCAAGGGGAGAAAAAAAACCAGAGGACTTGAGTTAAGGGTGAGGGGGGAAAAGTTTAAAGGGAACATTAGGGGGGGCTTCTTCACACAGAATGGTGGGAGTATGGAATGAGCTGCCAGATGAGGTGGTAAATGCGGGTTCTTTTTTAACATTTAAGAATAAATTGGACAGATACATGGATGGGAGGTATATGGAGGGATATAGTCCGTGTGCAGGTCAGTGGGACTAGGCAGAAAATGGTTCGGCACAGCCAAGAAGGGCCAAAAGGCCTGTTTCTGTGCTGTAGTTTCTATGGTTTCTACGGTAATCAATTGAAACACCTGACTGCACACAGGTCTCCATTTACAAATCCTTCATTTAATTATGTGACTTCTAAAACCAATTGGCTGCACTAGTGATGATTTGGCGTGTGCTATTAAAAGGGAAGGGCGGGGTAAAATACTAATGCAATCAATTATTTTGTGTTTTATATTCGGAGTTGATCTATACCACTTTTAACATAAAAAATATTTTGCTGTTGATCAGTGTCAAAAAAGCCAAATTAAATCCACTGTGATTCAGTGTTGTAAAACAACAAAACATGAAAACTTCTTGGGGGGGGGGGGGGGGAGATAACACTTTTTTTAATAGGCACTGTATACTTATTTTTAAACATCTTAAAAATACTGAATATAAAATGAATTCTTACACTTACCATGTATCCCAAAATATCCATCATCCAAAATGCATTCCTCTTCTAGAAAAAGAAAAAGTAAGCATTGGGAGAAGTCAATAATTGTTGCAGAAGGCATAAGTTCCAGTTCAAAACTGAACAATTTCAACTTCCTAGTTGCAATACTGGGGGGGCAACTAATTTAAACAGTTTTCCCAGACTAGAATACACTTGCCACTTTTTAAAAAAATACATAATACCGAAACATTTTAACCATATACTTATCACCAAAAAGCAAGTCATTCAAATACCTTTCCCCCGAATAGCATACTGAGCACTGAAGGTCACATCCAGGTCTTGAAAACGCTAACAAAATTAGTAAAAATTGAAAACTAAACATTTTTAGTAACTTTATTATCCAGAACCCAAACAGCCATGGTGAAAGTTTGAGACAATGACTTCAGCATCAATTAGTGATGTTTCAGAAAGGCAAGGATTGTAGAGCAACAGCAATTAACAATAACCATAAATTGAAACACAAGTTCCGACAGTATAAGAAGAATCTAGGACAAATAAGAGCACACACAAAGCACTGAGAACAGACCCGCCCTATTGATATGAAATTATATTTATTACAAGAATGGCAATACAAAGCAGAAATTTCTCAAACTAGTTAAAAATGAGTGGGCAAATCTCACCATGATGGGGAATATGAATTAATGCACAAATCAGGCAATACAGAATTTATGAAATTCTGAGCAGTTATAAATGAAAAGAATTTCACATAACTAACCAGGAAGTCAATAGCCAATTAGATGGAATGAACCCTGTCAAACCACTGAGTATACTCTCATTACTGCTTAGTTATATTATGTTCATGTGGCTTATAAGAAAATTTCACATTGCTTTAAGAATTAACACTGACCCCGGATCAAGAATGGAAGTCATTCCCAGCCAACAAGCCCAAAGCACACATTTGGCTCACTTATAATTCTATATAGCGTGCAATCTATTTGAGATTGCTTGCAAGCCTATTAAGCCAACAGGCTGGTCCTGGACTTATTTCATAATTTCCTGGCATGATTTACATATTACTATTTAACTATTTATGGTTCTATTACTATTATTTATGAAGCAACTATAACGAAAACCAATTTCCCCCAGGATTAATAAAGTATGACTATGACTAACTATTTACAATACTCTGCAGGATGCAAGTATTTGTTCTCCCTTTGAAATAAATATAAGTGCATAAAATGCACTTCTTTACCAAAATACTCTGATGCTAACAATCTCTGATGTCCATTCAAATGCTTATTAATATTGGTTAAGATGGCCAACAATTGAAACTGCAACTGTTAAATCACTCACTGTTAAATGGCAATGATTTATACAGAATCGTGTATTAGGGTTAGTCGGATTTAGGCTATCTGAACACTACTTTGCACATAAATTATTGTGCAAAGGTAGCATTTTTAAATAACACACTAGGGCAAAGTCTAAAACAAACTCAAATATATGAGGGGTGATTGATAAGTCTGTGGCCTAAGGTAGGCGGAGTCAATTTTAGAAAACCTAGCACATTTATTTTTCAATATAGTCCCCCTCCTACATTTACACACTTAGCCCAGTGGTCGTGGAGCATACAGATCCCTTCTTTGTAGAAGTCGGTGTCTTGGACCTCTAAAAAGTGGTCCACAGCAGGGGTGATTGATAAGTTCGTGGCCTAAGGCAGAAGGAGATGAGTTATTAACGTCAAACTTTCTGTATAATCACTCAATATGCATTAATGAGAGCTGTACAACACATCTCCTTCTGCCCTAGGCCACAAACTTATCAATCACTCCTGCTGTGGACCACTTTCTGGAGGTCCAAGATACCAACTTCTACAAAGAAGGGATCTGTATGCTCCACGACCGCTGGACTAAGTGTGTAAATGTAGGAGGGGGCTATGTTGAAAAATAAATGTGCTAGGTTCTCTAAAATTGACTCCTTCTATCTTAGGCCACGAACTTATCAATTATCCCTCGTACCATTGCGATGATAAAGCACACTTTAAACCAACTTAACCACAGGAAGCTCATGTTTCAATTCCTAGCACACTGCTTGGTAAGAGGCAAATATTGCACAAAGCAACAACAATTTCAGAGACTTTCTTAGGCATCAGAACTTGCCGCTATAGGAAGCAGCCAAGGTATGCAGGAAATTGTTATAAAGGCAAGCTAGATAAAAACCAAGAGGGAGAAAGGAATGGAAATATAGTTTAGAGGCCTGCTTAAAATGACTGTGAAGAGATTCGTGCAACACAAAACACAAACTTGAAGGAAACAAAACACACACAAAACAAAACAAAGTGCTGGAACCCTCAGCAAGTACAACAACACTAGGCGAGTAAAAAAGCAGAGATGCCATTTCAGATCAAGGACTCCTCTTAGATCTGCTGGTCTGTTAATGTGTGACGGAACATGATGGCCCAGTACTGGACTGAAAGGTATGTAAAGGTTGGTACTTTGCCAGACCGCATGTTTTTGTTTTGCGTTTTGAGGTGGTCAAGACCTGGATCCAAGACCTTCAGTGTTTTCACATTGTATCAGCAATATTTATAAATTTCCTTATGGGTTTATAGCAAAGACATGAACAGTTAGGAAACTTCAATATACAAATCAAAATTGTGATCTTTTAAGCTTTTTCAAGAAACAAATGCCTTATACAAACAAGTGTTAACAGTTCTCTACCTCTACGTTCCAAGTACTATTCTTATGGAAATGTTTCTACAGTAGAAGTTGTAGACTAAAAGTGACATTGAAGTACATCAACTATCTTCACAGATGCCTAATATATGATTTACTATATCCTCCGACATTTACTTTAACAAAAAAAAATCCGCATCTTTTTCAAAGAAAAGTATCTACAACTTTGAATTCTCCACTGACACAATTGTCCCTGGCTCACCTTAACTGTGGTCCAGTTGAAATCAAGCAATTAATAGATGTAGAACAAAAAAGATTGTGCTCAATTCTGTTTCTTCATTAGCACCAGCAACCTGGAATTCTAGACTTATGAACATTACAACAATGGGAAAGCTAGCATTCAAGGGGAAAGTCTCATCTTAAACTGTGTTTCAGCAATGACAATAGTATGTCACTTGAGTTGCAAATATTTAAATCAAAGGGCAAGTACTGAGCCACAAGAAAGCTGACAAAAAACATAAAATGTAGTCAGCTGGACTCACAAATTGAGTGGTCTCTGGCAAGGCTCAAAGATAGTTACCTTCATTAAAACAATTAAGGAAATCTAGAAAATAGGAACAACGGCAACAAATTCATGAAGCACCCAGAGATGGTATTGTCTGAAAAACAGCAGTAACATCTTAGGGGAACTGTGCATAATGTCAACGTGTCTTCATAAGATCTTTTCTTTAGCATTTGCTGTTCTGTTGTCTGTACAGATGGTCCATTTTGGGGTTAGACATCCTGCTAATTGTTGTACTCACCTGTGACATGCAATCTAATTCTTCTCAACCTTACAGCTCTTAGGTGTTTTAATTGCTTCCTTTGTCTGTATTTAAAAATCCAAACCTTAATAAAAACTTTATTATGAATTAAGTGCAAAATGGCACACTGAATCAGCAATATGCTGTTTTGTAGAATGCCTGCCAAAGTTATGCATGATGCATTTCTCAGCTTCCACACAACTTAACAAATCTATTCACTCAGCTGTGGGAAGATCAGGTGCTTCCTACAAGGTCATCCAACTGGATTTGGAGGTACAAGGGGAGGGGGAGGAAGGTTGGTTGAGGTGTGATCTTCTAATCACAGTGCACATCATAAGGTGTCAAGAGGGAGAAGCAGAAAATCCAAAGTACAAAATCAATGGAAATTAAATAACTGCGCCAGATTTTTTTGGGGAAAAAAATCAACATGAAATGAATTTTGCGAGGCTAATTGACAATAATTAACAATCAAAATCAGGTGCAAAAGGTGTTATTTGTCAAAATAAAAGTACTGAGTGGGTAAATTGGCAAAAGTAGAATTACGTATAATGCCAAATATAATTGCCATAAATACAGGATTAGTGCAAGTGGCACTGTTGTATTTAATTCAAGACACTGACATCGAGCAGCACCAATTTAAAACTAAAAAAAAGCCTTGAACTGTGATCAAAATTATAACATTGTTTAGAAGCACAAATTGCTGTGTAATATGTGTACTTTATATATATTTTCTTGTCAATAGTTAATAAGGTCTTCAGTTTTGACATTCTAATGGCACAGCACCAGAATGTCCCATCAGAGTAGTTCAATCCAATATTATAGAGTGGCACCATGACACAGCTTTTTAAATGCTTCAATGCAATTAGAAGCAGAGCTGCACCTCCAATTTCTCATATGGCCAGTTCCAGATTACAAATCAAACAATAGTAAACAGAATTTGGAAGATTTTCTTTAAGTTTTTAGTAGGAGGGGAAGAAAGAAAAAAAATAAAAAGTTTTTAAAAAGGTAGCGATTATACTGTCATGAAAAAGTTAAAATATATCAAGACAGACAGCATACATCTGGAGAAGGCTGCAGCTCAACCTCACTATCAAGCATGACGGTAAGAACAATGCAAAGAAAACTACGCAGAGGGAAGGTAGTGGGATACTGAAATCTTAAAATTCTGATTAATATAATGGGTTCTTTCACAAGAACTTTATTTTATACTCTGAAGTACCATACACAATGCAGAATTGACAAAGTATCTTTTGGCACAAAACAAATTTCTGCCTCTTACTTCGAGACAATTTGTTTGCAATACACGCTCAGATTGTCCTGGATGTGGATTTCAAGGGGAGTCACACAGGAGCATGAAAATGTAGGTTTGATGGGTAAAGGAGTAGGGTACTGGTCGCAGGTTCGTTTGAAGTGCTGTGGATCACATATTCTGTTCAACATGACAGATACACTTGCACAGTATTTAAAATATGGGACAAAGGCTTGCATTAAAAATATACTTTAAATTTGAAGAATTAAATTACATTTGTCCAATGCTTAATTTATCACAAGTACTCCTGCTATTGCCAATCCGGCAGATAACAGAAACTCACTGTAGTGACATACCCGACGGAATAAATGATCGTGGATGAGGATGAGTCTCCCACTTGTTGACTAGCACTTGCCGAAGATCAGCAGGGTTCTGAGTCAAGTGATAAAAAGATTAAAGCCCTTTATAATAATACAAAAGGACTAGAAGAAAATTCAAGTTTGGAGGTCAAGAGATACAAGTTTTTAAACCACGTCTGGTAGAATATTTACATTTTTTTTTCCATTCTGCACTATTCATGCAATGACGATTGCCCAAGTTAATAGATATTGAGATTAAAAAATAATCTAAAAACTGGAATGACCATAATACAAGCTATTAGAAAATTAACAAATGCAGATATGAATTAGTTATTCTAGACTTTCAATCTTAACATTTCTGCCACAGGTCCTCTAAGTTCTCCAGAGGGGAGAAACGTTGACAATGTTTTTGCCAGGTTATAGACACAAGCCTCCAACAGAGTGGCTGAAAGAACAGCAATACTGGTGCATGCACAGGAACAGACCATCAGGTCTACAGGAGTTGCTTAGTACAGCTATTGATGGAGAAAATTTTTTTCCCTTAAATCATGCATGTACATTAAACAGTACAAAATGCAGCTATTAGTTGTTGTAATTTGAAGAGTGGTATTTTAATAGAAGAAATGCCTCAAAGTACTGATAAAATACAAAAAAAAATTGCTAAAGACCCAAGACTATGAAGTCTTCAAATTACAAATAAAGAAACAAGGGCATATATGGATTAGAAAACTGTCCTGTCACTTCAGTGACATCAGTCTGAAACCAGACTTACAAAACCCATCCCCCCTCTCTTTTATAAATAGCTATATTAACAGAAGCTCAGGCTGTTGATAAGCATTTTCTTGGGTGCAAAAGCCCACAGTAAACAAACCCCACTTCTGAACTTACTTGCAACATACTTTGTAAGTAGATGCAAAAATGCATTATTGGGCAAGAAGGAGCAGTGCACTAAAGGTGATTGTATTGCACTGATCCTGGTTGTAGTCAATGCCAATGCTAGGTACTGACAATAATGATTAGTAATCACTCACCTGGAGAGCAAAAGAAAAGCAAAATAAGATAAAATCAAAAGTCTTAACATTCCGTGTGCCCTTCCTGAAGAACTGTTTCAAGTTTGCATTAGTAATGGAAACCGATCAGGCTGACTGCACAAAAAAACCATTAAAGACCTTTCTCTTTACAACAATAGTCCGACACCTTTCATTCAACTTAAAATGATTCCACCATTGCCAATATCAAGAAAAATGTAATCACCAGTGCCTTCACTTTGCATTCCTCAAATAACTTTCCAATTACAACCCAGGTTTGGAAGGACACAACCCTTCAAGTGACAGAAAAACTCCATGTTTAAATTTTAATTTTTTTTTGTGGATTTTTATATTTTGATTACCACACAACAGCTTTTTTTTTATTGTAGTGAATTGTGAAAGTCAATTTAAAAAAGCGTGGTCAGTTATAATTACTAAAATTGCTTATTTAATAAGTGAGCAGAAACAAAAATTGTAACAATTTTATCCAAATGGATTCATATGATAAGTAGTATGTAAAATAGCCAATCTACTGCAGAAAAGGACGAATAGGATGATGCTACACATTATTCACCAAAATGATTTGATAATAATCCTGCACTGAAAACCTCAATACAAAAGGTTGAGAAGCAACAGTGGACAAGAGCATACTGTACATTTGCCATAGAAAATCTGTGACAGAGTGAATTGCCAGTGGAACAAGACAGTAGAGTAGAATCAAAAACTTCAACCACCAAATCATTGCCCGACACAAGATTCACACAAAAGCACCAAGGTATAATCAAATAGCAAATAACACACAAAAAGGATCTAGTGCTTTCCTGTGGTATATGATGAATAAACACTTCTTGGGCTTCCTGTACCTGTACCCAGCTGGAAGGCCGAGAAGAGTTTATTCGAGATAACAAGCACTAATCAAATATCAGAAATTTTAGTAGGATACATTTACGTTAAAAAAAAATCAGTTTAAAAAAAAATCTATACCATTTTTCTCCTTTTCCTCTGAAAAATTATGGTTAGACTAGGACTGAAAAATATCAATGAGTCATTCAGCTACAGAAAGCCTTAACTATTTTACAGCAGTAGGGACAGAGAGCAAAATTCAAATACATGATTTAAGCCAGTTATTATAACTGCTTATGCAATAAAAAGCGGCTGAGTAATTAAATACGCAATGATTTGAAAACTGCATTCCAGTTTGGATTGCTTGGAAAATGGATCTTACCTTCAGTTCAGTGGCATAACATTTGAAATAGCGATACTGGAAAAGAGTGGCTCTTGGAAGTTCAACCGCTGCAGTCCATGTAATGCTGGGGTGGGGTGATGGGAAACAAAGTATTATGCTATAACTTTTATTTTCAAATAACAAGTTCAGAAATCAAATGGCTAGCCTAAAAAAAAAAATCACATGAATGATTGGCCTGAAGAACACCTTGAAACCCCCATTTTAGACCAGAACAACAACTGCAAATGCATTGAAAAATTGTTGATAGGGAAAATAGAACTGAAAGAAACTTTAAAATTGATTCCAAATGTAGCAAGTCTCAGCAAACAAAATTCTGTCATGACAACTGATCCTAGAATTATACCTAAAATAGGCATCTGTTAGTCTCATGAGACCATGGATTTGCATCTTGGAAGGTTTCCAGGGCACAGGCCTGGGCAAGGTTGTATGGAAGACTGGCAGTTGCCCATGCTGCAAGTCTCCCCTCTCCACGCCACCGATGATGTCCAAGGGAAGGGCATTAGGACCCATACAACTTGGCACCGGTGTCATCGCAGAGCAATGTGTGGTTAAGTGTCTTGCTCAAGGACACAACACGCTGCCTCAGCCAAGGCTTGAACTAGCGACCTTCAGATCACTAGACGAACACCTTAACCACTTGGCCATGCGCCAACACAAAAATGAAAAATGAATATTTAAAAAATACAAATACAAGGAGGAAATTCTGCTCCTTGCAGTTCCTAGTTTTTCACATTATAAAAAAACTAGACACGAAACAAAAACTTGGTGTCAGAATGAACAGCAAAGGAGGACGATGGTCTTTTAAGAGAAGTTCTATTGAAATTATAACTGTGCTGTCACTTAGGAGATGAGGGACAACAAAGTCACTTCATCAATAATTAAGATCAAGTTCCACATACAACTATACTCCCAAAGTCAACCACAAAGTACAATAATCAAGCAAAATAACCACATCAATAGCAGGTATAAAACATTCAGCAAAAAACAATGACTTAATTTTTTTTGCAGACATTTCACGGAGGGCAATTTTCAGACTCATCTGGGAGTATTCATTCTGATCCTCCCTGATAACCAAATGTAGGGATCGTTAGCGAAGTACATTAGCCACATCTTATTTAGTAATAATCTACTTTGGTCATCAAGAAACTGTGCCTTAGCAGACTGATTAAGAAAATATTTTTAAAATGCAACTGACAGGCAGCCAATGATAATGTTCAGAAAAAAATTATAAATAAGTGAAGGTATAAAATAAATAAAATATTTATTGAATTAGAACTAAT
Source organism: Mobula birostris (assembly GCF_030028105.1). Taxonomy (NCBI): domain Eukaryota; kingdom Metazoa; phylum Chordata; class Chondrichthyes; order Myliobatiformes; family Myliobatidae; genus Mobula; species Mobula birostris. Next base: position 82,462,029 of record NC_092377.1, on the reverse strand, counting down.
GGGAAACTGAATGGCCTTGTACAAATCTGAGCATTTCATCCAATAACATTATACTTACTCATCATTTGCATCGGGTTCGAGAAACACAGCTTTCTGAAAAGACCAACTGCCAAGTGCAGTTGAATTCCCACATACTGCCAACAATTCTCCTACAATACCAAAAGAAAATTAACTTTAAGGCATGCACATGAAAAATCACCAGAACAAGAGTTATAAAATTTCAAATTTTGTCCAAGACCTCGGATTATTGTGCCAACACATTATCTGAATAATCATTTTAACTACACTTAATTGACATACAGTAACCTTCGCTATAGTACCCTAAAGCTGATCTACATTGAAAGCACATGATGCATAAATAAGCATTTATATAGAATGTCATGTTAAAAACCATCTTTTCATGTCCCTGTAAAGTTTTGCACTTAAAAGTCCTGTATTGTTAGAATACACAAGTGCAGCTCACCATATCAGCACCTACCATGATGCCAATTTAACAATTTTATCTACCATCAGTCCTTTGATGTTCCAGAAAAAACAATCCTGATCTGTTCAATGTCTATTAGCTAATACACACCAATCCAGGCAACATCATGGTGAACCTTTTCAGCATCTTCTCCAAAGCAATCACTTCTTTCCTGTAATATGGTATCCAGAAAAGTACATATTCTAAATGTAGCCAAACCAAAATTTTATATAGGCGTAAAGAAGCTGTTGACATTTACAGTCAATGTTCCTACCAAGGTATGTATGCCTTCTTTATCACATTATTCACTCGTTTTGCCACTTTCAAGAATCTATGCAGTCTTGGCTAAAGACACTTATGTACAAACCCCATTTCCAGAAAAGTTGGGATATTTTCCAAAATGCATTAAAAACAAAAATCTGTGATATGTTAATTCACGTGAACCTTTATTTAACTGACAAAAGTACAAAGAAAAGATTTTCAATAGTTTTACTGACCAACTTAGTTGTATTTTGTAAACGTACACAAATTTAGAATTTGATGGCTGCAACACATTCAACATAAGTTGGGACAGAGGCATGTTTACCATTGTGTTACATCACCTTTTCTTTTAATAACACTTTTTAATCATTTTGGAACTGAGGATACTAATTGTAATAGATTTGCAATTGGAAATTTTGTCCATTCTTGCTTGATATAAGACTTCAGCTGCTCAACAGCCCGTGGTCTCCATTGTCTGATTCTCCTCTTCATGATGCGCCATATATTTTCAACAGGAGATAGATCTGGACTGGCAGCAGGCCAGTCAAGCACACGCACTCTGTGTCTACAAAGCCACGCTGTTGTAGCCCGTGTAGAATGTGGTCTGGCATTGTCCTGCTGAAATAACCATGGACGTCCTGGGAAGAGACATCGCCTTGATGGCAACATATGTCTCTCTAAAATCCTAATATATGCCTCAGAGTCAATGGTACCTTCACATACATGCAACTCACCCATGCTGTGGGCACTGATGCACCCCCATACCATCATATATGCTGGCTTTTGCACCTTTCGCTGATAACAATCTGGCTGGTTGTTTTCATCTTTGGCACGGAGAACTCGACACCCGTTTTTTCCGAAAACTAGCTGAAATGTGGACTCATCTGACCACAGCACACGGTTCCAGTCTTTCAGTCCATCTGAGATGAGCTCATGCCCAGAGAACTCGCCGGCGTTTCTGCATAGAGTTGATGTATGGTTTCCTCCTTGCGTAATACAGTTTGAAGTTGCATTTCTGGATGCAGCAACGAACTGTGTTGAGTGACAATGGTTTTCCGAAGTACTCCCGAGCCCAGGTGACTATAATTGTCACAGTGGCATAACGGTTTCTTAGGCAGTGCCGCCTGAGGGCTCGAAGATCACGCGCATTCAATGGTGGTTTCCGACCTTGCCCTTTACGCGCTGAGATGTCTCTGAATTCTCTGAATCCTTTCACAATATTATGTACTGTAGATGTTGAAAGACCTAAATTCTCTGCAATCTTGCATTGAGAAATGTTCCTTTTGAACTGACTAACAATTCTCTCACGAATTTTGGCACGAAGGGGTGAGCCACGACCCATCCTTGCTTGCAAAGACTGAGCCTTTGATGGACGCTACTTTTACACCCAGTCATGATACCTCACCTGCTACCAATTAGCCTGCTTAATGTGGAGTCTTCCAAACCAGTGTTACTTGAATATTCTGTGCACTTTTCAATCATATTTTAACTCTGTCCCAACTTATTGTTGAGTGTGTTGCAGCCATCAAATTCTAAATTTGTGTATATTTACAAAATACAATTAAGTTAGTCAGTAAAACTATTGAAAATCTTTTCTTTGTAATTTTGTCAGTTAAATAAAGGTTCACGTGAATTAACATATCACAGATTTTTGTTTTTATTGCATTTTGGAAAATATCCCAACTTTTCTGGAAATGGGGTTTGTACATCAAATCTCAGAATGGTCACACCACTTTCCTCTCACATTTGACCATCCAAAATACTTCATCCTTTTACAGATTAAACTTCAGTTGTAATTTCTCTAAGCGATGTTTTCAACTAACTTATATCACTGCTATATCTTTTGGCAACCTCCCTTGTTATACAAAAATGCACTAACTTTTTTTTTCATCCAAAGATTTACACACATACTCAGTGGCCACTTTATTAGGTATAGCAGGTTGTTAATAGAAATATCTAATCAGCCATCAACTGGTAACATCACAATGCATAAAAGCATGTTCAAGAGTTTAAGTTGCTGCTCAGACCAAACAAATAAATGGGGAAGAAATGTGATCTAAGTGACGTTGATAATGGAATGATTGTTGGTGCCAGAATGGATGGGTTGAGCATCTCAGAAGCTGATGATCTCCTAGAATTTTCATACAGTCTCTAGAGCAAGGGTTTCCAACTTTTTATGCCATGGACCAATACTATTAAGGGGTCAGGTTGGGAATCTCTGTTCTCAAGTTAGCAGAATGGCACAATAAACAAAAAAAAAAATCCAGTGAGCAGCAGGTATCTGGATGGAAAACCCTCGTCAATGAGAGAAGTGAGAAGAGAGTGACCAGATAGATTCAATCTGACAGGAAGGCGACAGTAACTCAAATAAACACGCTTTATCAGCGATACGCAGAACAACATCTCTGAACACACAACACAAGAAACTTTGAAGTGGAAGAGATACAATAGCAGAATACTGTGAGTAAACACTTACTGGCCATTTTGTGCATACAGGAGGTACCTAATAAAGTGGTACTTGTGTATATTACATAATTGTCATAATACATAACAGGATAGCATAGTGACTACACATTTCTTATTCATTGACTCTACTCACATGGTCTCACTGGACAAATGTTACAAGATGTCCTTTATGTGCAGCAGTGACATCATCTCTAATCAGTAACAAAATCCACCCCACCTCATGTACACCTCTCCCTATCTCTACTTCAATACAGGTAGGGGTCCCAAAAGAGATTATTCAAATTTAACAAACAGCTGATACTCTGCTTTACTGAACCCATTTTAGAATGACAGTTCAGTACATTCTGGAAAATACTTGGAACAGACTCATTACTTTAAAGGATTTAACTTATTACATTCAACTTAAACTTTATATAAATAAAAAGATAGAAACTGTCATCTGACGCAATGGTGTACTGAAGTAATATTTTCCAAAAGATCATGTTCATAGTACTTGAGATCAAGTCTTTTGGATGAGCAGTACTTTTCTGTGCAACTCAATCAACATGTGCAAGAATCTAAACGCAAACAGGAATTCTGCAGATGCTGGAAATTCAAGCAACACACATCAAAGTTGCTCACTCTTCCTTCAGTTAGTCCTGACGAAGGGTCTCGGCCTGAAACGTCGACTGCACCTCTTCCTACAGATGCTGCCTGGCCTGCTGCGTTCACCAGCAACTTTGATGTGTGTTGCATGTGCAAGAATCCTTTGTTTGGTCACCTATCACAACCTTCTTTCACAGCTCCACATTCTACTTACACATCGACCCTTTCAAATAAAAAGATTTTACCCAAAGAGCCCAAATGGTTTCAAGCAAAGTCAGCCTTTCAGTTGCACATGCCCAATACTTTTGACTAATCACAAGTAGCGATGAGTCAGCATACTGGAGTGAGATAGGACACCTGGTTGAGTGGTGCTGCAACAACAACCTCACACAATGTCAGTACAACTAAAGGGCTGATTGTTGACTTCAGGGAAATGGAATGAGTGTGAACATGAGTTGTCTACACAGGGGGAAAAATAATGATGGAAAGAGTAAGCAGTTTTAAATGCCTCATGTTAACATACAGGACGACCAGTTTTCCCTTAGGAGATTAAGGAAATTTAATTTGTCACCAAACACACTAACAAACTTTTGCATATGTATGATGTGACTGACTGCATCAATGTGTGGCAATGCAAGAAGCTGAAGACAGCAGTGGACTTACCCAATACATCACACCACTATTTGTAGGATCTACCAGAGGCCTGCCTCAAAGCAATAACATTGATCAGACACAACCATCATCCCAGTCATGCCTTCCTCTCACAACTACCATTGTGCAGGAGGTATAGAAGCCCAAAGTTCCACAACACAAGGTTCAGAACATCCATTTTTGTTCAACCAATCAATTCCTATGCACCATTATTCCTAGATCCCTCTGTTCTACTGCATTCTTCAATGCCCTACCATTTACCATGTATGTCCTATTTTGATTAGTCCTATCAAAATGTAGCATCTCACATTTATCAGCATTAAACTCCATCTGCCATCTTTCAGCCCAATTTACTAGAACTTATTTACTAGAACTGACAAAGGACCTCGGCTCAAAACAGAGACCGTTTATTCCCCTCCACAGATGCTGCTAGATGTCTGATTTCCTCCATTTTGTCCATGTTGCTCAAGATTACCAGCTCTGCCAAATCATCTGTGTTTCTCAACATCCGAACTATTGGCTCTAAATGAATTATAACAATGCTAATATAGTCACCTACTTTATGCAATTATCAGTCAAGTATGATAGTTCACATCATAATTCAACATATTTTCAAAATATAAAAGGTTAAATATTTAAATCATATACTTAAGAGAATTATTTTAGTAATTCAAACATACAAGTATTAAACACCAAAATAGGTAAATGTAAAAATTCAAATTTCACATTAACAAGCACAGTGATAACAAATATAATTTGTGTCTACTAGGGAAAAAATTAATACAAGAAAGAAGTTAAAATGATGTTATCAGTCGCACAGACCAGGTCAAATGTGTAAATTTAAATACTGTGTGAAAAATTGTTGAATATAGCATTTTCCCCTTTAGTGTGAAATCTGCATTTTTGCTTGTAAGTCACATGGTTTTTTAAAATTTCTCCCAAGTCACCATACATTACCTGGAAGTGTAGTCCCCTTGAGTTTGAAAGTGACCCTTGAAGTGCCCATCCTTGTTGATGTTGAAACACTATCAACTGCTGATGTCACCTAGTGTTTTAAAGAAAGTTAAAAGAACTGCATGTTATATCGGTTACAGGTTAAAAGAATTTGTTACCAATCTATCCCTCAAGTGGCATATGCTAAAGATAAAGTCCTATTATTAATCAGATTCTAAGATGCTCAATGTATCCACATTCCTTGTGCCATATTGGGAATCTAGGGTTGAGATCAACCCATCAGATCTAGACTTCAATCTCAGCTGCACTGGTGCAGTAGGTGACAAAAATCTCCCAATTAGAGCTACTTTCAAATATCAAATAACATTAAGCAGCAAAACTAGGTTCAAAGGTAATTAAAAACCTATCTGAACCATTGGCCCATGGTCAACCAATGTAAATAATTATCCTATCATCTTTGAGACAAGCTAACATTACGGCAGAAAGTAACTTTAGACTATTTGTGCAGCAGCCAATTAGATAGCCAATTATCCTAAAACAAATGTAATACCCTGGTTTAAGACAATGCTTTAACTTATTAATAACAGTCATGCTATTTGCATTTGAGAAAATCTGCAGAAAATACCAATGTGGTCCTTTAATTACATTATACAATCCAGTATTTCTTTTTTTTTTGCTGTTTAAAATAATGATTCAGTTGATCAAGTTAGGCTTGTAATAGCCAATACGATGTTGTAACTCTTTGTCCAATAAGATGCCCCTGAACATTTTAGAGCGATTGGGAGTAGCCATTTTCTGGAGAGTGTGCAGGAGTTCTGGAGAAAGGAGATAGGAGGGAAAATAGAAATGGATGACAAACATAGCCAAATAACATGAACTAATTTGGAAACACAGATACTGCTGTTGGAAAACCCTCATGTAGAGTTTGGTCTCAGAGAGTGTGCAGATAATTTTTAATTAGCTAGTTATCACACGACCTTGAAGAAAGGTCAATACTTCAAACTGGATTGATTCTGCAACAATATGGTCATCCTACAGGCTAATTAATGTGTGTAATGAGTCCTTTTCTTTATTTTGTTTGTATAGTTTGAAACAATTTGTCAATACAATTTCAATTTAGGTTTATACTGGTGTGAGTTAAACTCTGCTTCCTAGCATACAGTAAACCTGCGTGGGAGGGTCAGTGTTCATGTAAGTGACAACCTCATTGTCCCTTAAAGGAACATCCAAACTTTTATGTGTTGCATTTACCCATGTTTATTTATTGGAAATGACCTTTTTATCATTATTCCCATTCTTGTTGAGATATTTTGCTGTTAGCTCATATTTACAGCAATAGCTAACTCATTAAGGGTGAGGGGGTCATACAAAAAAAATCTTTGCAAAGTTCCAATTTTTAAAGAATATCTTATAAAATGGCACATTTACTCCCAGGTAAACATTCTAAATAAAATTTCCATACCAGTTCTACTGTAATGTTTGTCACTTAGAAAAGAAAAATGTATTTTCTTAAACCCAGAGTCATGGCTCAAACCTTTGCAGATACTTACGCACGATCCAAGCTTTTTGCCTATTACTGCTGAGAAAATAAAACTTCAAAACTGCCACGCAACCACAGTCTGTCTGAAATTACGAGTCAAAATGCTGTAAAATACCACCACCTGTACAAAAGACAATGTATTGTAATACCATTGCCAAAACTAGTTGGCAAATATAAAAGTTTAAATTACTTGGATAGTATAAAGTAAACGGTGATATTACTTCTGCCTTTATTGTACACTGTGCCACCGCAGAACACTGCATAATTTACATTTTGTTAACAGTAATCCGATACCTGTTTCTGTAGAAGTTTAATTAAATTTCAGGTGGGACATCTTGTTTTATCTATTGCAATCCTCCACTGCAATAATTACTACTTGTTTTCACTCAAACATTAATGTTGGCTTACATGATTAAACTGCAAATATTGGAGGCATTCAAGCTGCAATCAAAAGCAGAGAATTTACTTTTTGCTAAGTTGTGAGCACATTATCAGACTGATACATAGTGAAAACATTATGAATTGCTTATAAAATACGAAACAAGTTGACCATTAATTATTTTAGCCAGGCAGGTGCAAGTAGCCAAACTCAGCAGGCCATGCAGTATTTACGGAAAAGAGTAAACAGTCAAAGATTTAGATCGAGGCCCTTCATCAGGACTGAAAAGGAAGGGGAGAAGTACTTCTCCAGTCCTGATGAAGGGTCTCAGCATGAAATGTCCGCTGTTTACTCTTTTCCATTGATGTGGCCTGGCCTGCTGAGTTCCTCGTGCATTTTGTGTGTTACTTTGGATTTCCAGCATCTGCAGATTTTTTTCGTGTTTGTGAAACATTCACCTCAGACTGGAAAACTGAAAACACACAATCACATAGGGTAATCAAGTAGGAAATGACAATATGCCTCACTGGAAAAGGATCCAGTGCTTTCCCAAATAAACTCTTCTTGGTCTTCCAGGCAGGTACAGGAAGATGGTAGAGTTTGTCATCAAAACACCGGTTAAAATCGATACCTGTTCCCCGCTGGAAGCCCAAGAATAGTTTATTCGTCATGGCTCATTCAGTTTGTAGTAGTTCTCTGAAACAGCAATGGACCCCTCTCCCCGCTGCAAGTTGTTTTTCCCTCTCAGCCCCCTTTTGAACTTTACAATTGAATCTGCCTCCACAGCTATCCCTGTACATTAACCTCTCTCCCCCAGACTTCAGTTTCATTGGCAAGAGAGTTAGGGAGATGCACTGTTGCTTTTTCTATTCACTTCAGCACCAGAATGAGTACTATGTGCATTCCAGAACACAACCACATGTCACACAAACTTTCCTTTGGTCACTTTTAATCCTTTTGCCAATTGATTTTATTCTATCTCCTTTCTGCCAATGTGAAGATTCATCAACTTTGTCTAAATGCACATGATTTCACAAAATCTATCAGATCCCTTTGTAATGTCCTCTGTTAAAAGCAAAACAATCCTAGCCTCTTTAGTCTATTCACATAAAGTTGTTCAACCTGAAAAGTTTATTAAATCTCTTTAGTGACTTTTCCAAAATGTGGTAACCCAGACTTATGCTGGTGAATAACAAACCTGATTCTGATATTATGTGCAGATCAGAATCAGGTTTGTTATTCACCAGCATGTGTCGTGAAATTTGTTAATTTCTATTGCACATTTAAAAACTTCCTTATACTTCAAGAAACTAAATCTAGAAGTCTGGGAGACATTTCAAATTACTTTCTCAAACTATTCTGTCACTAATAAACCATGCACTAAACCAGATTCTTCTGCGCTTGCATGCCTTTAAAAGATTCCCTCCTGGGTTTATGATTGTCTCTTCACATTCTCCCCACACTTGAGACATCAGTATTATATTTAATCTGCTACCTACCAACTTCTCAATATCTCGTTGACTATACTACCCTCTTCAGTACATCACACCTCTACATTATTGTCTGCAAATCTAGAAAACAGTGTCCTCCCTATCGAAGTTCAAATCAACAATATTAAGCACTGGATCCAGTGGAGAAATTCATTACACACTTTTTTTGCATTTGCCACAGCTTTCTCTACAGATCTCAGATATTGCCGGGGGGAGGAAGGGAGGGGATGACGCATCAGTGGCCACACTGTGGCTTAGCAGGGAATGGTAAAGTCAGGCAGTGGGGTAGTTATAGGGGACCCGATAGTTAGGTGCATATTGGCACCAATGACATAGTCAGAAAAAGGGAAGAGATCCTACACAGTGAGTAAATAGTTTGGAAAGAGGTTGAAGAGAAGGATCTCCAAGATAGTAATCTCTGAATTATTCCCTGTACCATAGGCTAGTGCAGGTAAGATTTGGGTGATGGCATGAACAAATGAGTGGTGAGGGGATGGTGGAAAGGACAGGGTTTCAAGTTCTTGGATCAATGGAACCTTTTCTGGGAAATGGGTGACCCTACAAGAGGGACAGGCTGTAACTGAACTGAAGGGGAATCAATATCCTGGTGGGGAGATTGCTAATGCTACTCAGGAGAGTTTAAACAAATTTTGCAAGGGGCTAGGAACCAGAGCCCCAGGTCTGTAAGAGAAGGATTGGACCAGAAGGTAGATGTCAAGGAAACTATTGAGGAGCAAAATTGAAATAAGAGGGATAATGTGTTGGATAGTTTGAAGTGTGTATATTTTACTGCTAGGAGTATTATGGAGGGGCCAGACACGGAGTCCATTTGGGTAGAAGTCAGGAATAGGAAGGGTGCAATCATACTGATGGGATGGTATGACAGAACCCGCACCCCCCCAAATATCCATCGGGACATTGATGAACAGACGTATAATCAGATTAAGGAAATGTGTAGAAATGATAGGGTTATTTTCATGATGGATTTCAACTTCCCCAATATAAACTGCCACCTTTATAGTCCAAGGTCCTTTGATAAGACAGAATTTGTAAAGTGTATCCATGATTAAATCAATGATTACGGTGTAATGAGAGGATTGGGCCATATAGGTCCTGATGTTGGGCAATGAGCCTGGCCAGATGGCAAAGGACAAGATTGCTGGGCCCTTGACCAGTATTTTCGTGTCCTCTCTAGCCACAGGATTGCTGAGTGATTAATGTTGTACCTCTATTTAAGACAGGAACAAGGGAAAATCCTGGAAATTATAGACCAGCAAGTCTCAGCGCCATTTGTAGGAAAATTGCTGGAGAAAATTCTTAGGGATAGGTTATATATGAGCCAGCATGGCTGGTCATGCCTTACCATCTTGATTAAGTTTTTTGACAAGGTGACGAGAAAGATTGATGAGAGTGGGGCAGTGGATGATGTCTACATGGATTTTAGTAAGGTGTTTGATGAAGTCCCTCATGGGGTGCTAATCCAAAAGATTAAGATGCATGGGGGTCTATGGCAAATTGGCCGTTTGGATTCAGAACCGAATTGCACATAGAAGACAGGCAGTAGTGGTTGAAGGGACTTATTTTAACTGAAGGTCTGTAATTTAGCGCAGGGATCCGTGCTGGGACCTCTACTGTCTGTGATGTATATAAAAGACCTAGATGAAAATATAGATGGGGGGGTTACTAAGTTTGCCAATGATACCAAGATTGGTAGAGTTGTGGATAGTATAGAAGACCAGCAAAGAATACAGTACAATACAAATCAGTTGCAGATGTGGGCAGAGAAATATTGGTTGGAGTTTAAGCCAGACAAATGTGAGGTGTTGCACCCTGGTTGGGCAAATGTAAGGAGATATTACACTGTTAAGGGAAAAATCCTTAACAGTGTTGCTGAGCAGAGAGATCTTAGGATCCAAGTTCATAGCTCCTTGAAAGTAGCTACACAGGTCGATAAGGTGGTTAAACAGGCCTATGGAATGCATGTTTTTAACCAATTTCCCCCGGGATCAATAAAGTATGACTATGACTATTTTTATCAGTTGAGGCATTGAGTTCAAAAATTTATAAAGTTGCAACTCTGGTTAGGTCACATCTAGAGTATTGCATACAGTTCTGGAAGGATGTTGAAGTTTTGGAGAGGGCGCAGAATAGGTTTACTAATTTGCTGCCGGGTTTACAATGCATATGGTATCACAAGAGACTGGATTAATTTGGGTTGTTTTCTCTGGAGCGCCAGTGGCTGAGAGGAGATCTGATAAAAGTCTACAAGATTTTGAGAGGCATAGACTGACTGGACAAAGAGTACCTGTTTCATATGGTTGAAATGTCTAATACCAGATGGGATGCATTGAAGGATACAGGGGGTAGGTTCAAGGGGGACGTGAGGGGCAAGTTTTTTTTAAGCTCATGGAATGTGCAGCCTGGTATGGTAGTGGAAGCAAATATATTAGAGGCATTTAAGAGATGTTTGGATAGGCAGATGGATATAAGATGGAGGGATACAGACATGGTGTAGGTAGGAGGGATTAGTGTTTGGATGTTTCTTATTTGCTTTTTAGCTGCTACAGCACAACATTGTGGGCTGAAAGGTGAATTCCGGTGTTGTACTGTTCCATATTCTCTGTACGTTAACCCATTACTACAAAGAAGTTACCCAAAACTTTGCTTTTTAACAAAAATCCATCAATTGATATGGTCAATATTTTTTTATATTTATTAGTAATCCTTAAAAATTCACAATGAAACTAAATGAACAAATGTAATTTTAATTTTGTAAGTCTTTAAAGTTAAAAAGCACACTGTAAATACAATGGACAAAATCTCACCATATCAATTCCATTTTAAAGGAACTGAGTTAAAGCTTTGCATGCAAGATAAATTTAAAGAATACAAAGGAAATTCTTCTTCTAATTACTATTCACTGGGTAATTGTTTAATGCTGGATGGAAAAGTAGGTATTTACTTGGTAAATCTTACATACTATTTATACAACTAAGCCCCAGATTATGAGGCATTAGAAATTAATATATTAAATACAAGTTTGTAAACAAATCCAACACTGTTTTGACAAGACAGTGGATGAAATTCAGGATCAAATCAGCAGCACAGTATCTTGAGCATCTTGTGCCTTTGGATACTTTAATAACCTAAATCAAATAATTAAAATGCAACTATCATGAATAGGCATATACAATAACACCCAGATGAACACCAGTCTCTGTGCATCTAATCAAAACATTTTACAAATGTACTGTATACATACCAAGTCAAGTTGGTTTCTGCAATGTCATGCCGGCTTGCTGTCACCACCAAAAGTATTTAAATCTTCAGTCCTGCTTACACACAAAAATAGCTTACATTTTAAACTTAAAAGTTTTCTTTAACAGAATATTTCAAGCTAGAAGCATTAAACTCTTAAATCCTGTCCTTACATAATTCAATATCAAAAATTAGGATACAATTCCAAGCTTAGAAAAACTTCCAAGAAATAACAATATGCACAGCAGTTAATTATTTGCAAAATAGAAATTGACTATCAGTACTCTCATTATCTCATAAACTGAAAATATCCAGGAAGTGCACCCTCCCCCCACCTTCTTTATAGGCTCCTTCCCACCCTCCCCCCACCTTCCTTATAGGGCCTCTGCCCCTTCCCTCTTCAATCCAGACAAAGGGTTCTGGTCCGAAACATTGACTGATTGTTTCCACAGATGCTGCCCGACCTGCTGAGTTCATCCAGTGTGTTGTGAGTGTTGCTTTGACCCCAGCATCTGCAGAGTATTTTGTATTTAGGTTGGTTGTTAGTCAATGTAGATAGGTCACATATTGAAAAATATAGCAGCATCCATTAAATTGCATTCAGAAGATGATCAAAACAGTAGGAGAACGAGAAAGTGAGATTAGAATCTTGAGTAAGGGAATCCAAACATTTTGAGGGAGAGAAACTAATGCTGGCTGCATTCTGTCTCTACTGGGCAAGAGTGAATAAGGCACAGATATTCCTACTGCATTCAACAAAACATGTCAAAGAATTATGTGATTAAAAATGCCAAACAACAGTGTTAAAGACTTTAAATGGGAAAAGCGTTGTTACCAAACCTTTTAAGAATAATAAATCTATTGCTTCACTTCTTTGTACTGTATATAGATTATACTGATCACTCTTCATGGGACAATGGCTTATTCAATAACTACAATTATACAAGTTGCATTTAAAAATCTCAGTGTTCTATTTACCTTCAGCTCTGGGCAGAAAACCACACACTGACGTTCCAATATCTCTGTTTTCTACAAGATTTACCTTGTTCTAACCTTACCAATCTGATTTCCAGAGCATTTTTAATAATGACTTCCCATTCACCCTGCATTTAAATACCCAGCTCCATACATCCTTTCTGCTGCCACTGCACAAACATCAAAACTCAATGAACCATAACTTCCTCCAGGTGATCAGTGGAAAGATCACAACTATATTTGGCCTACATCATTAAATTTTCAATCTTTACTTCCCATTTCACCTCACCCACAGCAAATGTGCCTGGACAAATCTGTATGTAACTAACTTGCATCATCCATGTTCTCTGCAACACAAAAATCTCTCCCACCCCTAACTCAGCGCATTTGTTGCTGAAATACTCAAGCACGCATCTATCACTTGGAAACTTGACTGTCTGACAAATATTCATCTGCCAACTTCTCTGAAAAGCTCCAGGACGTAGCAAATTACAAGGTGCTGCCCATTTCTGATCCCACACGAAGCAGTTGGTTCACCACCCAACAGAGGGCATACAATACAGCAAAAATTAGGGGGAAGTCAGAGGATTGAGAAAACCAACAGAAGGCAAAAGAAAAAGTGCAGGGAGTTGTGGGTGGGGGGGGGTGGGAATGATGAAATATGAAGCTAAGCAAGCCAATAATATCAAAAGTGATACCAAAAGCTTTTTTCAGACATACAAGTAACAAAAGAGAGGCCAGAGTAGATAATGGACTGCTGGAAAATGACACTGCAGAGATAGTAACGGGGGACAACGAAATGTTGGACGAACTGAATAAGTATTTTGTACCAGTTTTCACTGTGGAACACTCTAGTAGTATACCAGAAGTCTGAGTTCAAGGGGCAGAAGTAAGTGCAGTTGCTATTACTAGGGAGATGGTGCTTCAGAAATTGAAAGTAGGTAGATAAGTCACCTGGACAGGATGGTCTACACCCAAAGGTTCTAAAAGAGGTAGCTGAAGAGATTGCAAAATCATTAGTAATGATTAATAATGATTTTGGCATGATTCCAGAGGAATGGAAAATTACAAATAACACTCCTCAGGAAGGGAGAGAGGCATCAAACAAGGAAATTATAGGCCAGTCAGCCTAACCTCAGTGGTTGTGAAGATGTTGGGAGTTGATTGTTAAGGGGAAGTTGAAGGCCCATGACAAAAAAAGGTCAAAGTCAGCATGACTTAAGGGAAAATCTTGCCTGACAATCTGTTGGAATGTTTTGAAGAAAAAACAAGCAGGATAAACAAAGGATGGATGTTGTGTACTTGGATTTTCTGAAAGCCTTTGTGCCTCACCCAGACTGGAAAGGCAGGGGGCAGAAGTGAAATCAAGGCAGGGAAAGGAGAATAGGTAAGACCAGGTGTGGGGCTGGGTGGGTGAAGGGAGATGAAGTAAATAGCTGGGAAGGGTAAGGTGGAAGACGTAAACAGGTGAAGAGGGAATCTAATGGAAGAGGACAGTGGACCATGGAAGAAAGGGTAGGACTTCATTTTCAGTCCTAATGAAGGGTCTTGGTCCAAAACATTGACTGCTTTATTACCTCTGCAGTAAATATAACCTGACCGACTGAGTTCCTCGCAATCACCCACTTTGCTTTCATTTAATTTCACATCCAGTGCTCAAACTAGTTATTCTCCTTTGAATTCCACACAGAAAATTTCCTATCCTATGGAAGCACACGAAGTTATGGAGGAACTCATAACAGTCGACACTTCGGTCAGAAAGCCGTCATCAGAACCGGAAATGGAGGGAGAAGAAGCCAAAAGAAGGTGGTGGTGGTTGGGGGGTGGGAAGGAGGGAGAAGGGGGATGAAGTAAGAAGCAGAAAGGAATTAGGTGGAAGCGGTAAAGAAAGAATCTAATAGGAGAGGACAGTGCTCCATGGAAGGAAGGGAACCTGAGAGAGATGATGGGCAGGTGAGCACTGAAGGAGAGAGGGGAATCAGATAAGGGAATGGAAATAGAAGGGGAGGGGGATAGAAATTACCGGAATTTAGAAAAATCGACGTTCAGCCTACCTCGATTACCCTACGGTAAGCGGCTCATTTCCCATCTTTTTAAAATCCAATACGCGAATGCGCTTCTCTAAAACGCGGATGCAACGTGGCAGCCGGCAATAAATTCCTTTAAGCAACACACACAAAATGCTGGTGGAACGCAGCAGGCCAGACAGCATCCATAGCAAGAAGCACAGTCGACGTTTCGGGCCGAGACCCTTCGTCAGGAATTCCTTTCAACTGCATACCAAATCATGGGGATGCAGAGGCGTGAGCGACCGAATTGGGGGAAGGGAAGAGAAAGGAAAAGGGTGCCGAACCGGATGGTGGGATAGCGGCAGGCGTGTTGAGAGAACAAAGGCTGGGACAGCGTTTGTGCGGTTTTTTCCCCCGCAGGAAGCGACCGGGTCGAATTTTGGGGGAGGGGTGGTCTTCAGAAGACCGGTGGGAGGGGTGGGGGGAGCTAAGTAAGGACCGCGAAGCCAGGACGTTACCGGGTGGAGGTTGAATGAAGGAAGTAAAGAGAAGCTGGAACGATGTAGGTTGGGTTTGGGGAAGAGTGCAGCGGGAGAAGCCGGGACGGGGTTGGGGGTAGAGTGGAGGCAGAAGCCGGGACGGGGTTGGGGGTAGAGTGGAGGCAGAAGCCGGGACGGGGTTGGGGGTAGGGTGGAGGCAGAAGCCGGGACGGGGTTGGGGGTAGGGTGGAGGCAGAAGCCGGGACGGGGTTGGGGGTAGGGTGGAGGCAGAAGCCGGGACGGGGTTGGGGGTAGGGTGGAGGCAGAAGCCGGGACGGGGTTGGGGGTAGGGTGGAGGCAGAAGCCGGGACGGGGTTGGGGGTAGGGTGGAGGCAGAAGCCGGGACGGGGTTGGGGGTAGGGTGGAGGCAGAAGCCGGGACGGGGTTGGGGGTAGGGTGGAGGCAGAAGCCGGGACGGGGTTGGGGGTAGGGTGGAGGCAGAAGCCGGGACGGGGTTGGGGGTAGGGTGGAGGCAGAAGCCGGGACGGGGTTGGGGGTAGGGTGGAGGCAGAAGCCGGGACGGGGTTGGGGGTAGGGTGGAGGCAGAAGCCGGGACGGGGTTGGGGGTAGGGTGGAGGCAGAAGCCGGGACGGGGTTGGGGGTAGGGTGGAGGCAGAAGCCGGGACGGGGTTGGGGGTAGGGTGGAGGCAGAAGCCGGGACGGGGTTGGGGGTAGGGTGGAGGCAGAAGCCGGGACGGGGTTGGGGGTAGGGTGGAGGCAGAAGCCGGGACGGGGTTGGGGGTAGGGTGGAGGCAGAAGCCGGGACGGGGTTGGGGGTAGGGTGGAGGCAGAAGCCGGGACGGGGTTGGGGGTAGGGTGGAGGCAGAAGCCGGGACGGGGTTGGGGGTAGGGTGGAGGCAGAAGCCGGGACGGGGTTGGGGGTAGGGTGGAGGCAGAAGCCGGGACGGGGTTGGGGGTAGGGTGGAGGCAGAAGCCGGGACGGGGTTGGGGGTAGGGTGGAGGCAGAAGCCGGAAGAGAGCTAGCGGGGGGGAGTAAGCGTGGCGGGGAAGAAGCTGGTTCTGTGTTGATGGGAGGAGAAGAAGAAAAGCCGGGACCGTGCCGGTTGGGTCAAGAGAAAAGCCGAACGGGTCCGGGCAACGAAAACAACTCCTCCGACGGACACCCGTCACCGTTGAGTAGACGGCAAGAAAACGCGAACCTCGGTTATGAACCGATTTTTTTTAAAAAAAAGGGAAACTTTACCCTCCCCCTCTTAACTTGGGCTGGCTAATCTGCCACATACCTGAGAGAAGACATCAATCCGAACTGTCTGTCCGACGACGACTGACACCAGCGACTGCAAGAAAACCAACGGCGTCTGCCTGCTTCCCCCACAGTTACAGCATCAGTGCAAATCCCGCCCACCTGCCCTTCCCATTCGTCCACTGCTACTCTCTGATTGGTGGATCCCTCCTGTCGATCGCTGTCGACACCCCCCGCCCCCAAACCATCGTGTCACCATTGCAACCTGACGGACTGGAGGTAATATTTTTGCCATTTGCAACCCCGACTTGCTTTTTGGAATCTTAGTTTTCGTCTTCTATTTTTAAAAAATGTACATTTTTAATAGTCAAAGGTCGTGAACCCTGCGAGTCCGCACTCAACGTTTTACTTCCTTTTACGTCTACCATTGGAAGAAACTCTTTCAATTTGGCCATAGCTTATGATGCTTCAACCTACAGCTGTCTAGCCTCCAGTTTCTTTTGAATCTATTTCTGCCCGACTTCCTGCTAAGCAAGCTCCAAATATAATGCCCCACTCTCAATTAAAGTGTCTAATTTCCCCTGCATGACTCATTTTCATGCAAGTACAAAGGTTTAAATGCAAAATTTATATTTCCTCATTCACTTCCGATTTCACAAAAGGTGGTGTGTTCTCTTCTGCCTAGACACTGAAGAGGTGACTCGCCTTCTTTACTGCAAACTATATTCTTAAACCCCACTCCACTGTCATCTTGCTCGAACAGCAAGCAAGAATTTGAACAGTTTTGTCACTTCTGCTCCGTAGATCAAGGGGACAAACTTACTTTCAGATAACCTGCTCCAACAATGCATAATTTTCCTTATTTCCCTAATTTCATTCAGAGGGTAGTGAACGTTTAAAATTCTGGCATCCAGATGAGAGGTTGCGAAGACTCAGTCATTCAACTGAGGCCAATAGAATCAGAATCAGGTTTAATATCACCAGCATAAACGGCAGCAGAACAATGCACTGCATGATAAATAGAGAAATAAATAAATTACAGGAATTATATATAATACATATTAAATAATTAAATTACAAATAGTGCAAAAACAGAAATAGTAAAAAAGTGATGTAGTGAACATGGGTTCAATGTCCATTTAGAAATCAGATGGCAGAGGAGGAGAAGCTATTCCCGAATCACTGACCGTGTACCTTCAGGCTTCTGTACCTCCTTCCTGACGCTAACAATGAGAAGGGGGCATGACCTGAGTGATGGGGGTCCTTAATAATGGACGCCGCCTTTCTGAGTGGCACTAGTGGGTTTTGCAACAAAATTCACCAGTGCCAAAGGAAGTGAAAACAATATCCGATATGTACAGTAAATGGTTAAACTACATAACCTTTATTGGAATGAATGTGATTCCACAAGAACTTGTACTTAAGCTGTTTTATGGGAGAAGTTAAGACAAAGAACATGGATAATTCTTTTTTGCTTGGTTTGGCACTGGTGAAGTTTGCCGCAAATCTGATGTATGTCTTGTGGACTTGAACTGAGAGGACTATTACATAAGAATATATGAAATAAAAGGAATAGGCCAACTAATTTCCTCCCCCAAATATAACTTTCTTGACCTACCCCATATCCTTGATACCTCTAATACGAAAGATCATTTGACTGCAGTTGAATGCAGCTTGACCAAGCCTGCAGTCTGAGTGTGAGAATTTCAAACATTCACCAGTCTCTGAATGGGAGATGCAGGGCAGGAAGAGATACCCGGCCAGACAGTTTGGCATATCCCCTCCACTGCCAGAGGAGAAGAAAGACAAAAGAAGAAAAGAAAAATAAAGAGTAGTCATAGCTGAGCCAAAATCATTGATGGATACAAATTAGAAACCAAGATACCTGAAATTGTAGAGTTAGATATTATGTTGAGAATGCTGCAATGTTGCAGACAGAAGATGTGTTGCTGTTCCTCAGGTTTGCATTGGTCCTCATTGTAACAGAGCAGGACGTCACAAATCAATAGGTCAGAGTGGGAGCAGCATAGAGAAACAAAGTGGCAGGCAAAGAGAAGCTCATCGTCACCCTGTGGATTGAATGCAGGTGACCTACAGGAAGAGGTAGAGAGCTTTGGGTATGGAACTTCACAGTTTGTGGCTTTGGCAGCTGATGGGACCTCAGTTAAAGTTAAAGATACTCAGAGGCCAGATTGAAGTGCAGTTATCTGAGGGTTGTCAGGATAATGGGAATGACAAAACCTTTAAAGAAAGTAGAATGGAACAATAGGAATGTAAAATGGAGGCATGGCTGAGCTACGAGTCAATGTAGATCTGTGAGCACCCAGACAATGACCGAGTGGCGTTATGTTATTTCAATTACAGCATGTTCAAATCAGATTTGGACAATTTAAAGTTTTCAGAGAAGTTTAAACTGCCGAGTCCCGTCAGTACATGTGGACCATAGCCCTCCTTTCCCCTCCCATCCACGTACCTATCCAAACTTCTCTTAAACATTGAAATGAAAATCACATCCACCACTTGTTCTGGCAGCTCGTTCCACACTTTCACCACCCTCTGAGTGAAGAAGTTCCCTCTCATGTTTCTCTTTCAACTTTAACCGATGGCCTCTAGTTGTAGTCTCACCCAACCTCAGTGGAAAAAGACTGCTTGCATTGACCCTATCTATACCCCTCATAATACCGCTATCAAATTCCCCTCAATCTTCCATGTTCTGGAGAATAAAGTTCTAACCTATTCAATCTTTCCCTACAACTCAGGTCCTCCAGTCCCGGCAACAAACTTATAATTTTTTCTGTACTCTTTCAATCTTATTTACATCTTTTCTGTAGGTAGGTGAACAAAACTGGACACAATACTCCAAATTAGGCCTCACCATTGTCTTGTACAAAGTCCAATATGCGAAAAGCTTTTTTTTAACCACACTATCTACAACACTCTCAATACAGGAGCCCCTCAGGGTTGAGTACTAAGTCCCGTCCTTTACTGCCTGTATACCCATGACTGTATTGCCACCCACAGCTCCAATCTGCTAATTAAATTTGCTGATTGGCCTAATTGGCCTAATCTCAAACAATAACGAGCTGGCCTACAGGGAAGAAGTCATCTCTCTGACACATTTGTGTCAAGATAACAACCTCTCCCTCAATGATGCAAAAAGAAAGGAGCTGGTTGTGAATTACAGGAGGAATGGAGACGGGCTAACCCCTATTGACATCAATAGATCTGCCGTTGAGAGGGGAAACAGCTTCAAGTTCCTCGGCATCCACATCACGGAGGACCTCACGTGGTCTGTGCACACCAGCTGTGTGGTGAAAAAGGCACAACAGCACCTCTTTCACCTCAGACGGTTGAGGAAATTTGGTACGGGCCCCCAAATCCTAAGAACTTTCTACAGGGGCACAATTGAAAGCATCCTGACTGGCTGTATCAATGCCTGGTATGAGAACTGTACGTCCCTTAATCTGCAGAGAGCGGTGCAGACAGCCCAGGGTATCTGTAGTTGTGAACTTCCCATGATTCAGGACATTTACAAGGACAGGTGTGTAAAAAGGGCTCATAGGATCATTGGGGACCCAAGTTATCCCAATCACAATCTATTCCAGCTGCTGCCATCTGGGAAGCGGTACCACAGCATAAAAGCCAGGACCAACAGGCTCCGGGACACCTTCTTCCACCAGGCCATTTGATTGATGAATTCACGCTGTTTTGAGTGTATTCTATATTACATTGACTGTTCTATTTGTTATAAATTATTATAAATTACTATGTTTGTTAATTGCACATTTAGGTGGAGACGTAATGTAAAGATTTTTACTCCTCATGTATGTGAAAGAAGTAAGAAATAAAGTCAATTCAATACCTGTGATGCCACGTTCAATGAATTATGGACCTGCATTCCAGATCTCTTTGTTCAACCATATTCGTCAGTGCTTGACCGCTCACGGTGTAAGACCTACCCTGGTTGGTCCTCCCAAAATGCAACACTTCACACTTGTCTGCTTTAAATTTCATCTGCCATTTTTTACCCCATTTTTTTTTTTCAACAGGTCTAGGTCCTGCTGCAAACTTTGATAGTCTTCCTCCTTGTCCACTGCACCCCCCTTCCTACCCTGGTGTCATCTGCAAATTTGCTGATCCAATTAACCACGTTATCATCTGGATCATTAATATAGATGACAAGTAAGAACGGATTCTGGCTGGCTGATGGCGTAGTGGCATCCGCACTGGGCTCCAAGGTGAGTGGTCCTGGGTTTGAATCCTGCTGGCTGTTTGCACGCTTTCCATCTGTGCTGGGTTGAAAATCAAGCTAGCAACTCAGCCTCATAAAAAACAGACAAAATACTAAGGAAGTGGCAAGATTGCTGCCCCAGGTGCCACAGGGTGCTGAAAGGAACAGCAAGAACAGACTCAACACCAATCCCTGCAGCACTACACGAGTCATAGGCCTCCAGTCAGTGAGGCAACCATCTACTACCTCTCCCTGGCTTCCCCCGCAAAGCCATTGCCCCATCCAATTTACTACATCATTTTGAAAGCCAAGTGGCTGAACCTTCTTGACCAACCTCCCATGCGGGACCTTGTCAAGTGCTTTGCTGAAGTCCTCGTAGGCAACATCCACTGCCTTCCCTTCATCAACTTTTCTGGTAACTTCCTTGAAAAACACTATAAGATTGGGTAGGCATGATCTACCACACAGAAAACTGCTGACTATCTCTCATCAGTCCCTGTCTATCCAAATACTCAAATATCTGATCCCTTGGAATTCCTTCCAATTCATTGATAATACTATTCATTTTTAGAGGTGTAGTCTTTCAAGTAAGATATTAGGCTGAGGCTTTGTTTTCACTTCCAAATAGATAAAAATCTGTTGTATGATTGTATGGTACTATTTCGAGTAGGGGTTCCCAAACTTTTTTACGCCGTGGATAATTGCTACTAACCAAGGGTTCCGTGGGCCCCAAGTTGAGAACCCATGATTTAGAGTAATGCAGTTCTGACTAAGCTACATCAGGGTTTCTCTGTGGAGAAAGTTAGGAGCACCATGTTTCTGGGAGTGCACATAACAGACAATCTCACCTGGTCCCTCAACACAATCTCTTTTGTCAAGAAAACTCCACTTTCTGAAGAGATTGAAGTGAGTGAGGCTCACCCCCATTTCAACCAATACTTACAGGAGTACTGTTGAGAATGTCCTGACTAGCTGCGTCACCGTCTGGTATGGGAATTGAAAGGCATCAGACTGCATGTCCCTATAAAGGGTTGCAAGGACTGCTGAGAGGATCATCAGGGTCTCTTTTCCACCCATCAGAGATATTTTTCAGAAGCGCATTGTACGTAGGGCCTTTAGCATTGTCAATGATCCCTCTCATCTGTCCACCAATCTCTTTGAACCCCTACCATCAAACAGGAGGTACTGTAGTACTAGGACAAGAACTGTTAGGATGAGAAACAGCTTCTCCCATCAGGCCATAAGATTACTGAACTCAGTCATCACCTAGGTCTCATCACGTATGAAGCACCAGTAGTAATACTGTTTACTTTTTAACCTGTATCATATATGCAGCTTATTATTTGTTGATTTATTTGTGGTAATATTTCTTTATGTGTTATGTGTATGGGTTATATATAATGTGTTTTACACTTTGGTCCGGGGGAACGCTGTATCATTTGGCAGTATGCATGTGTATGGTTGAATGATACTAAACTTGAACTTGAACTATTTGTCAGACTCTGCTGGGTGCAGACATTTCCAGGTAATTGTGCCTCATGTCAGTAGGAGGGAAGCTATTTGAGATGACACTCAGGGATAGTGTCTATAAGTGCTTGGAAACGGACAGTCAGCATGGTTTCTGTGGGGCAGGTCATGCCTTTCAAACTTAATCTAATTCTTTTTGAGGAGATGGCAAAGGAGCTTGATGAGGTTAAGGCAGTGAATGTTATCTACATGGACTTAATTAAGGCATTTGATAAGGTCCCTCATGGTAGGTTGATTCAGAAGATAAAGATACATGGGATCCTGGGTCAAATGCATACTTAGATTTGTAACAGGCTGGCATATTGAGGACAGAGGGTAGAGATCGAAAATGCTTATTCTGGCTGGAAGTCCACGACACTTGATGTTCCGCCAGGATTTGAGCTGGGACCTCTGTTGTTTATGATATATTATCAATAATTTGGAAGAATATGTAGATTGCTGGATTCGCAAGTTTGTGATGACTAATTGGGAGAGGTATGAATGGTATAAAGGGCTATCAAAGAACATGTTGGGATATACATTCAGTGGCTAATTTATTGGGTGCAGGAGTGTACCTAATAAAGTGGTCACAGCAGAGGAACCTGGTGTAGTCTTTTGCTGCTATAGCCCAAAAAAAGGTCAAGGTCAGATGCGTTGTGCATTCAGAGATGCTCTAATTCACACCACTTTAATATGTGGTCAGTTGTGTTACTGTTGCCTTCCTGTCAGCTTGAACCAGATTGGCCACTCTCCTCCAACCTCTCTCATTAATAAGGTATTTTTGCTCACAGAGTAACTGCTCATTGTATGTTTTTTTTGTGTTTTGCACTGTTCTCTGTGAATTCTTGAGACTTGTGTGTGAAAGTCCCATGTGATCAGTAATTTCTGAGGTACTCAAACCACCCTGTCTGGATCCAACAATCATTCCACAGTCCAAGTCATTTTGATCACATATCTTCCCCATTCTGATGTTTGGCCTTAACAACAACTGAATCTCTTGACCATGACTGCGTGCTTTTATGCATGGCGTTGCTTCCACATGATTGGCTGATTTAATATTTGCTTTAATGAGCAGCTGTGCCTAATAAAGAGGCCACTTGAGTGCAGTTACAAGTATTGGCACATGGAGTTACTGCGGGTGTTCCATTTTGTAAGGTCAAATGAAAGGAGAAAGGATACATTTAGTGGTAGACCTCCCAATAACATTGATGTACAGAGGGATCTTGGGGTCTGTGTGTGTAGTTCACTGAAAGTGGCTGTGCAAGTGGATAAGGTGGTAAAGAATATGCAAGGCGTGTTTGCCTTCATTAGTAGGGGCGTTGAGTAGAAGAGTAAGGAAGTCATGTTGTAGCTGTACAGTATAAAACTTTAGTCTAAGTACACTTGGAGTTTCTGCATGCAGTTTTGGTCACTCCATTATAGGAATCATGTAGAGTCTGTGGAGAGGGTGCTGAGGAGGTTTATCAGGATGCTGCCTGGATTAAAGAGTATTAGTTTGAAGAAGAGGTTGGACATACTTGGATTATTCCCCCTAGTGCATCGAAGGCTGATGAGAGAACTGATAGTATTTTTAAAATTATAAGATAGTAGTCAAAATCATTTCCCCAGGGTAGAAATGTTAAACACCTGCTTTTAAAGTTACAGAGGAGAAGTTTAATGGCAACATGAGGTGTATTTTTTTTTTGTGCAGAGAGTTTGGGTGCTTGGAATAGGTTTCTGGGGGTAGTAGTGAAGTAGGCAGTCTGGTGGAGTTTTTCAGACAGACACATCAATATGAAAGGAATGGAAGGATATGGGTGATTCACAGTAGGAAATCAATTTATTATAAATTGGCATCAAGATTAACACCACATCATGGGCAGGTGGTATACTGTTTCATGCTTTACATCCCATATAACAATAATAACCATACCATAAACATGCTTAATTTAAAAATAAATTGCTTTGTTCCAGTCATATAACTCTAGCAATACACCTGGCAACTTTTATCTAAGAATATATTAGAGTTTTAAATACACTCAGTGGACACTTTAATGCAAACATCTAATCAGCCAATCATGTGGCAGCAACAGTGCTTAAAAGCATGCTCAAGATTTTCAGCTGCTGTTCAGACCAAACATCTGAATGGGGAAGAAATGTTATCTAAGTGACTTTGGTTGTGGAATGATTGTTGGTGCCATACGGGTTGGTTTGAGTGTCACAGAAGCTGCTGATCTTCTGGGATTTTCATGCACAACAGCCTTTAAAATTTATAGAGAATTGTGCAAAGAACAAAATACATTCAGTTGGCAGCAGTTCTGTAGCAAAAACGCCTTGTTAATGAGAAACAACACACTTCAAAGTTGCTGGTGAACGCAGCAGGCCAGGCAGCATCTCTGGGAAGAGGTACAGTCGACGTTTCAGGCCGAGACCTAAACGCCCTAAACGTCCTAAACGTTTTCCTAAACGTCGACTGTACCTTTTCCTAGAGATGCTGCCTGGCCTGCTGCATTCACCAGCAACATTTATGTGTGTTTCTTGAATTTCCAGCATCTGCAGAATTCCTGTTGTTTTTGTTAATGAGAGAGGTCAGGGGAGAATGGCCAGACTGGTTCGAGATCACAGGTGACAGAAATTCAAATAACTACGCATTACAACAGTGATGTTGTAATGATGTTTTGTGCATCTCTGAATGCACAAAACATTGAACCTTGAAGTGGATGGACTACAGCTGCAGAAGACTACAAACCTAATAAATGTGAGCACTGAATATACATAGACACTTTAACTGGCTACAGAAAGTAAATGGTGAAAATAGAAGTTGACTGAAACATCTCAGAAATGAATTAGTGGACAGTCCCTAACCAGTCACCCATTTCATTAGTTTAGCAGCAATAAATTGGGTCAGGGACAATTCCCATTCTGTCTGTGATCACTGATTTTAAGGTAAGAACCAAGACATGATAAAACTGAGAGACTGTGGATGAAATGTATTAGATATGCTTTTCTAAAACTCAGCAAGTAGATTAACTAAATTAAACAGTTTAGTCCTCTTACGCATTTGCATAAGGTTAGCAAAGGTTAGTGTTTGTCATGTGGCAGTGATGTTATGTAAGTCAGCAATATCAATAAGTTCTTTAATTAGCTTGTGTAAAGCTTGGCCAAAGCTGTAAGTATTTTGCTGAATATGGGAATTCTGTTTGCTGATGTAAATTATCAATTAAAAGGACATTAGAAATAGTAGCAGAAGAAAGCAATTTGCCTCCAATGTCTGCCACATTACTTGATTGCCTTGATATATAAAAATGTATTTGTCATCTTGAATTTAATTTGACTTTAAATCTTCACAGCCCTCTTGGCTGGAGAATTTCAAAGGTTCACTATTCTATGTGTGAAGAAATTTTGAAATCTTTACTTCAAAAGACTGGGTCTCTGACACTGAGTCATGATACTAATGCTCTAATTAGGGGAAGTATCATTTCTGAATCTATCCTGTTAAATCCTGTAACAATTATGTACATTTCTGTGAGATTGCCTCATTTTTCTAAAATCAAGAGAATATAGACCCATTTTGTTTGACTGCTCCTTGTACTGTGCAACCAAATCACCATTGCAAGAACTTTTGCCACACCCTATATCCTTCCTTATTATGGAATCAGACCTGTGCATAATGTTCCATGTATGATCTCACCGGGGCAAGTTCATGTACTTAAATTATACTGCAATGAATATATACATACTCATTTACTTCCAAATTGCATGGTGTAGTTGCATGTTAATTCATGTAATTGACACATTGGTCTCTCAAAAACACCAGCAATTTTCAACTTTCCATCAATTAAGATCAATATCTTTCCAAACGAGAAAATCTGCAGATGCTGGAAATCCAAGCAACACACACAAAATGCTAGCAGAACCCAGCAGGCCAGGCAGTATCTATGGAAAAAAGTACAGTCAACGTTTCAAGCCGAGACCCTTTGGCAGGACGGGAGAAAAAAGCTGAGGAGTAGATTTAAAAGATTGGGGGGAGGGGAGAGTGAAACACAAAGTAAAACTGGGAGGGGGATGGATGAAATGAAGAGCTGGGAAGTTGATTGGTGAAAGAGACACAGGGCTGGAGAAGGGGAAGTCTGATAGAAGAGGACAGAAGGCCATGGAAGAAAGAAAAGGAGGGGGGAGGAGCACCAGAGGGAGGCAATAGGCACACATAGAGATAAGGTGAGAGAGAGAAAAGAGGGATGGGGATTTGTGAGGGTGCGGGCATTACCATAAGTTCAAGAAATCGATGTTCATGCCGTGAGGTTGGAGGCTACCCAGAAGAAATTGGAGGTGTTGTTCCTCCAACCTAAGTGTGACCTCATCACAACAGTGGAGGAGGCCATGGACGGACATATCAGAATGGGAATGGGAAGTGGAATTAAAATGGGTGGCCACTGGTGGCAGGTGTAGCTCTTGTTCTGCTTGCAAGGGTAAGTGCCAGGACAGAGATCAATGGGGGAGGGGGGGGTTGAATGGACAAGGGAATTGCATAGGGAGCGATCCCTGTGGAAAGCAGAAAATTGGGGAGGGAAGGATGTGCCTGGTGGTGGGATCCTGTTGGAGATGGCGGAAGTTGCAGAGAATTATGATCTGGATGTGGAGGCTGGTTGGGTGGGTAGGTGTGGACAAAAGGAACAGTATCCCTGGTAGAGTGGTGGGAGAATGGGTTAAGAGCAGACGTTTGTGAAATGGAAGAGATGTGGTTGAGGGCAACATTGATGGTGGAAGAAGGGAAGCCCCTTTCTTTGAAGGAGGATATCTCCTTTGTTCTGGAATGAAAGATCAGTGAGTCTTACTTCAGTGGTGGGCAAGTTGTGGAGAAGATCCTGAGAGGCAGGATTTATGAGCATTTGGAGAAACATAATCTGATTAAGGATAGTCCGCATGTCAAGGGCAGGTTACGCCTTACGAGACTAGTTGAATTCTTTGAGGATGTAACAAAACACATTGATGAAGGTAGAGTAGTGGATGTAGTGTATATAGATTTCAGTAGGGCATTTGATAAGGTTCCCCATGCCAGGCTCATTCAGAAAGTAAGGAGGCATGGGATCCAAGGAGATCTTGCTTTGTGGATCCAGAATGGGCTTGCCCACAGAAGGGAAAGGGTGGTTGTAGATGGTTCGTATTCTGTATGGAGGTCAGTGACCAGTGTTGTTCCACAGGGATCTGTTCTGGAACCTCTCCGCTTTGTGATTTTTATAAATGACCTAGATGAAGAAGTAGAAGAGTGGGATAGTAAGTTTGCTGATGACACAAAAGTTGGGGGTGTTATGGATCATCTGAAAGGTTGTCAGAGGTTACAGCGGGACATCAATAGGATGCAGAACTGGGCTGAGAAGTGGCAAATGGATCAACTCAGATAAGTGTGAAGTGGTTCATTTTGGTAGGTCCAGTTTGAAGACAAAATATAATATAAACGGTAAGACTCTTGGCAGTGTGGAGGATCTGAGAGATCTTGGAGTCCGTGTCGATAGAACACTCAAAGCTGCTGCACAGGTTGACAGTGTTGTTAAGAAAGTGTATGGTGTGTTGGCCTTCATCAGCTGTGGGACTGAATTCAAGAACCGTGAGGTAATGAGTTCAAGACCTTAGTCAAGCTCCACTTGGAGTACTGTGATCATTTCTGGTCACCTCACTACAGGAAGGATGTGGATACTATAGAGAGAGTGCAGAGGAGACGTACAAAGATGTTGCCTGGATTGGAGGGCGTAACTTATGAGAATAGGTTGAGTGTACTTGGCCTTTTCTCCTTGGAGTGACAGAGGATGAGAGGTGACTAAGATGATGGAGGTGTATAAGATGATGAGGGGCATTGATTATGTGGATAGCCAGAGGCCTTTTTCTGGGGCTAAAATGGCTCACACGAAGGGTCATAGTTGTAATGTGCTTGGAAATAGGTACCAAGAGCATGTCAGGGGTAAGTTATTAACACAGAGAGTGGTGGGTGTGTGGAATGCACTGCCAGTGGCGGTGATGAAAGCAGATACAATAGGGTCTTTTAAGAGCCTCTTAGATAAGTACATGGAGCTTAGAAAAATAGAGGGCTATGCGCTAGGGAAATTCTAGGCAGTCTCTAGAGTAGGTTACATGGTCGACACAACATTGTGGACTGAAGGGCCTGTAATGTGCTGTAAACTTCTATGTTGTATGTTCTATGAAAAGCCTCACCCTGAGAGCAGATGCAGCGGAGACAGCGGAGGCGATGGCATTTTTACAAGTAACAGGGTGGGAGGAGGTATAGTCCAGGTAGCTGTCAAAGTGCAAGTGGGTTCTCTGCATCCTTTTCATTGTCACATATCTTAGTGTCATCAGCAAACCTGAATATATTGTACTTGATCTCCTCATCCAAATATTGATGTAAATTCTGTGCAGTGATCTCTAGTGTGCAGATCAAAACTTTTCGCGGTATATTTTAATGTGAGACTGTTGCAGAGGAAAGAATAGTGAGGACTAATAACTAGTAAATAGGAATGTGGATTGTGCTAATTTGGTATTTGGTACCAGAGACATAACAGAGAGATAAGACAGGTACCTAGAAGTAGAGATATGGAGCGCAGCAATAATGTCACTCAAGTTTCAGGAACTTCACTCATTATGTTATAGTGTGCACCCATTGTTGTTATAGGAAATTTGGATTAAGTAGAGGCATGTTTTGCAACAGTGACAAAAACCAAATTTCAAGAACTTTACTAATTATAGTATCCACTGGATTCACTGTTAGACCTGTAGATGATTATTTTATTCAGTAATTAAGACCTAGTCTGTTACTTAATTCTTACTGTAGCCACCATTCTGTTATCAAAGTGTAGTTTTACTGGTAGACTTGCCATCTGAGAATGTAAAGACTGATGTATGAGACCAGTTCTTGGGAATTTATTACCATTCAGCTGTTTTTATTTCTCCAATGCAAATGTTTTACTGATACAAATGTCTTTGAACTCATCCTTCACTCTAGACTAATAGGTCTAGGAAAGTTTCTGTTTCTTTTTTGCACGATGTTACTTACATAATACTTGCTTAACTTTTGTCATTCCCTTTCCCCAGTTTAATTTCTCTTCTCTCAGTTGATAGGGACTGAAAATAGAGCTAATATTCCCATTATTGTTGCTTTGCAGTCTACTTTTATGCTTCTTGTCAGACAGCTTTCATGTTCTCCTTCCTCTTTCCAAAACAATGCCTTGGCATCTTTTACTGAATTCTGAAATTATTGCAGTCTTTGGGTTTCCTCCTCTCATTTTCACTATTATAAGCCTTTTCCTTTGATATAATAATACCTCTAAATTCTCTTCATAACCATTTATCCTATTGTTTTTTAATGCCGTAAAGGGATACAATGAAGTGTGTATATGTATTAATACTTAAAACATCAGCCATTGCTTGATGACTGTCATATGTTTTTGGCATATGTTTTATTTTTAATTCTCTGGAAGGCGCAGAAGTAGAATTTGAAGCAGCGTCTGTGTTGAGAGAAACAGGGTTAACATTCCAGTTTGATGATCATTCATTGGAACACAAAGGGAAGTCAAAAGTTAAACATATTTTAAGTTCCGGGGTGAGGTGGGTGGAGAAAACACAGGGAACGTTGTTGACAAGTTAGCTATCAGAAGATCTCGTTCAGTAAGGATACTGAGCAGCAGTGTTGTCTGCAATTTTTTAAAACTTTATTGAGAAAGGGGGTAATTATGTGTACCTTGTTTTAATAAGTTTAAGAATTTTAAATTTAACTACTAGCTAGAAAATATGTTGGCAATTTCATCGCCCTGTACAAATAGGTTACATTTATATTATAAAAGTAAGTGCTTTGAGATTTACTGCAGTTAGTTTTCATAAGCAAGTACTAGTATAATCATTGGAATTATTTCAAAACCTTTTCCAGTGGAGAAGACTCAGATAAATAAGTAAACAGAAAGAAGGTGGTGTAAAGCCCGATGTGTGTGTCACATCTGCCAAAAAGAAAGCTTAACTGTTCGTCTTAAATTCTCCCTTACAAATGCTTGATCATTAACTTGTCTCCTTTGTACCCAAACACTGACTAAAATATTTTTTTTTCTCCAGTACTTTTATTTTTATTTCTTATGTGCAACATTGCAGTTTATGATTGGTATTTATTTCTATTATTTTCTCACTCAATAAGCTATGTCAAGGAATCCAGATCCTGTACAGCATACCAGGACACAGGATTAACTCTATTTCTTTCATTTTCTCGCTGGAGGGTAAATTTGACAATTGTGTCATTGACCTGTTTTTATCCTACTGAGATTTTGTATTTGTAAAGAAATAATTATTGGTTCTAAAGAATGATGCTGGCTTTTTAGTCATAGGCCATTTTTTGAATGTTATAGCTTTACAAGTGGTTATTCAAATGTGACTTTAGCAACAATCAAAACAACATTCCAGTATATGTTTGTGTCCATAGCTTAGATCTTTTTTTGTAAAATAAGTACTCATGGCCCCATTTGAAGAAAACGAGTGGTAGAGTGTAGATTTTGACTTTGAGGACACTGGAAGTACAAGTTGAAGTAATGTGGGCTGTAACTTCCTCAGGAGGCTGAAGAACTTTGGCATGTCCCTGTTGACTCTGACCAATTTTTATAATTTTTATATTTTTGTGCTTTATATTTTATATTTTTATATTTTGATACACCATAGACAGCATCCTATCTGGATACATTAGTATGGCAACTGCTCTGCCCAGGACTGCAAAAAACTACAGGGAGGTGTGGGCACAGCTCAGCACATCACAAATACAAGCTTCCCCTCCAATGACTTTCACTGCCTCAGTAAAGCAACCAACATAATCAAAGACCCCTCCCATCCTGGACATTCACTCTTTTCTCCCCTCCTATAGGATCAAAGGTAAAAAAAAAAAAGCCTGAAAGCACATACCAGCAGGCTCAAAGACAACTTCTGTCTCATTGTTATAAGACAACTGCATAGACCCCTTGTATGATAAGACAGGTTCTTTACCTCAAGTCTATCTTGTCATGGCCTTGCACTTTATTGCTTACCTGCACTGCACTTTCTCTGTAACTGTAACACTATATTCTTTATCTTATTATTTTTCCTTTGTACAGTACTTCCTTGATGTACTGGCATGATGAAATGATCTGAATGGATATTATACAAAACACAGTTTTCGTTCTTCCTCAGTACATATGACAACAATTAACTAATTTGCAATGATTCACAATCCTCCATTCACATTGTACAAAAGCACAATACCTACCCAGGAAGGTCTCCTCGTGTGCTAGCCAATATTTAGCTCAACACCGTCTCCACTTAAATAGATTAAGTGGCACTTATCTTGTGTGTTATGTCTTTGACCATCCTGGGAGCTCAATGGGGTGATATTAGTTTTGATCAAAGGTTTATGGCAGGACCTTAATGTCTGGGTGTTGTACTCAGCTGATATGCTTACAAAAGAGAAGGTAAGTTCCACCAGTAGTCAATAGAGTTGCAAAAAAGATGTTTTCAAGCTTTCCATTGACCTTACAGATAAATAATTTTTATTTATTGACAATACACAAGTTTTAGTCTTGGTGATAAACTAGCAAAGAAAACTACTGCTAGATCAATAAAAGTTATACAGAGCAGGATACACAGGGAGATTGCTGGTGTGGGGTTTGGGGAAGCAAGTAGTTAAGCAAGTTTTATTTCCTCCAGACACCACTTTGCTGCTCATTTCAATTTCTAGTCAAATCCCGTGCATAGATTTTGCTGACAAAGTTATTTTTAATAGTGCTCATTTAGTAGGTGATGCTGAAGGAAGAAGTTAGGGGATTGTTCGCATATTTTTATGATTTTACTTCTTTCTGAAACAAAGTCAAAGTTAATAGATGCCATAAATCTGAAGTAAAACCAGAAAATACTGGAAAACATTGCTAGACAACAAGTGGGGAAATAGAAGAACCCCATTACACCTACTGCTGAAAATGAAAACACATTGAATAGAATACATCTCCAGTCTCTTCATTGTAAATCCTATCAACTCCAAAAGCTTGCAATGGATATTATTGTTGTCAGAAGATAAACAATGAGAGACCTGTGTGAAAGATATCATTGATATCTTAATGCATCAGAATCTTTGCAGGGGAAAGATAGTACTGATCCAAGATTCGCAACAGAAAGAATTTTGAGTTGTTCAATGAAAAGATTAGAGCAATATTGTCACTCACTGCATCAAGCATTTTATTGTTGGATACAGTTTTTAACTGGAATTATAGCTTTTGAATTTTCTTTCACCCAGATTTTTATGTCTCATCAAATAATAATGGGAGTTGTATAAAGCAATTAATGAAGCACAAATGAGCCTTTGGCTGTCAGGTGTGTACCTGTGTGGTGTAGAAGCACTCTAAAATACACTGATAGGTATAGGTGAGGCAGAGCGAATTCAGAGGTTGAGGGAAATAAGGAAAGAGGGCATGGATCTGATAGGCTGTTGGTCTTCTGTGTCATTCTAAGTTTTAGACAGACCTGTGTGATAAGGTAAAACTTTTAATGCACATTATCAGAAAGGAAAATGCCACAGTAACAAGTCACCAAATAAAGCAGGAACTTTTAATTTATACCCAAGTAAAAAAAACTGATCAGATTTGACGTATGAGGTGCACATCTTTGGTGTTGTAGCTGTGACAGGGTCCTGAATTACCCTGTGAACTGTGCTTTTTGAAAAGAGAGAGAGAGAGGTGTCCAACACAGACACCTTGTTATTAAGAGAGAGAGAGGCAAAGATTGCTTGGAGCTGGTGTTATGGTTTCTCCGCAGCATGTTTACACTTCTGCAAGGACACTGTCAGCTTCTAAGTTCTTACAGAGAGAGAAGGGAGGAGCTACTTGATGGATAGCTGGTGTTCAGCACAACAGTATTTAAACCAGTGTAATTGCTTGTTCCACAGAAGGACACGCAGACGCACAGGGGTGTGGTGAAGTTAACACTATCTTGTTCAGGTACCCATGAGTGTGGGGCTGTGGATCGATTACGAGGTATCGATCTGTGATTATTAGTGCATGAAAGAGTGACCCTGTGGAGTCTACTAGTGTGTCTAACCCTCGCCTGGATTGGTAAACTATCACTTGAAGACGGTGCTCTTAAGTTGGTCAAGTTTGGCTAACTTGGAAGTTTCGGAGGACAATGGGAAGATCGACGGCATCAGCTCACCTGAAGAACCAAACACCTCTCTCTCTCCATCACTACTCAACTCAATACCACGAACTGAACTGAACTTTACTCATCATCGTAAGACTGTATCTATTTACCCCTAGACTTGAAGAAGCTTGGTTTCTATATTTCCACACTTGTATATATAATCATTACTAACCTGTTTGATATATCTGAATTTTATATTACTGTATTGTGTAGTTTCTAATAAACGAGTATTAGTTAATAGCAATACCAGACTCCAAAGTGTTTTCCATTTCTGCTGGTTCTTTAACCCGTCACGGGGCACATGACATAGTTGTTTTAGAAGATAAAGCAGCCAGCTAGAAAACCATTGGAGTACCTGAGGCATGGTGAAGTCTTTACCACTTGTTTGGCCCTGAGGTGACATCATGTTTGCACCATGACTGTGGTGTGTTTTGTGATTAATAAAACAGAAAATGATGTAAACACTCAGAAGATCTGGCAGCATCTGCGAAAATAGAAACAATTAACTTTTCCTAATAGACTGCCTAACATGAAGACATAGCATTTCTTTGTAAATATAGCAGCTCTTCTTTGTTAAATTAATACACAATGCAGTTGAAATTTAGTTGGATTTGATCCTGTTCAAAAGATGCTTTATCAGTTTCAGAATACAATATCAGTATATAAATCATGGATTTAGAAAAGCAGAAGTTTTATAACATAGACCATATGTTCTCTAGTATTTGACATTTCTACCCATGCTAAACAGAAATTATGTCTGTCTCGTCACTGCTGGATAGAAATCTGTGCATGTGTGCAGTATGTGTGCATATGTATGTGTGTGCATGTGCATATGTTTGTTTTCAACAGCAAATTATCACAGACCTAGAAATAGATCTTGCAGTTTACTGTATATACCATGTATTTAGTTCCTGAAGTAATTGCTCATTTCTCTCCCACAGCATCATGTCTGTAAATGAATTTTTACCACGTGACCTGTCAGAATGCAATAGTGTACTGGATTTACCAGCTACATTCAGCTTACCGGTTGGAGATGGATGTACTTCAGAGTCAACTGTTAGCACTTTATTCTCAGCAGAACATACAATAAATACAGGTATGCAACAGGAATTTTAATAAATATCTTCATCAGTATTGCATATTTGTACAAAAGGCACAAATAAGTATGATCCTCTAGTTTAGGGGTGTGTGTGTATGCGCGCACGAATATAGTTGTTTGTCACTGCAAAGTTACATAGATCTAGAAGTTGATCTTTTTAGGGTGATTTCATACTTCTGGCTGTTACAAGAAAGCCTGAGGCTCCAGAAAGTCCTAATGAAAGCTAAAAGTTTTGTTTGCTTTGAAAAACGAAAACTCAACAGTGTCAGAATTAAACATGACAATGTCTACCCTTGGTTTCATTTCTGGCTTGGATGTCATGACATTATTGCATCTGACAGACACAAACCACAAACTAACAAGAAAAATTATGATGAGGAAGTCTCTACAGCCCCTCTTAACTCATCTATCCAGAAATATCCAAAGCACTCCCACTGCGACATCTCATTGTACATACAGTATGTGGTTCCAGGACTTTTTGCCTCTGTTTGTTTACCCAGAGAGCTCTTTCATGTTCAAGTTACCAATTGTGTGAAGACTTAAATTGATGTCGGAATTTGTTGTCCCTATTTATTTAAACAGGAGATTTTTCCATATTCAAATCACTTGATTGCTCATGGTTATTCCTAGCTTGTACCTGTGGTGTTATGTTTGTTTGCTAATTTTCAATGTTTAATTTTTCACAATTTAGTACCTCTGAGTTCTGTGGCTTTTCTTCTTCTTCCTGGCCAGGGGAGAATTAGTTTCAGAATTTCCTCATGGCTAAGGATTTCAGCAGGGAGGCCATCTGCTTTTCATTTATCCCAAGGCCTTTTCAGCATCATGTTCCACCTAGGATAATGATGAGACTGAATTTGATAGTCTGTTTTGGGCTAGGGTTAGGGTTAGGTGGAATGGTGTCAAGAACAGATCCATGAAGCAGAAGGCCTCAGATGCGGAGTTTTTCTAAGTGTTCCCTCTGGTAGACATTGATTATGTTGTTGTCCTTGATAAGATGTCTTCTCTCCTTTGCTTACTTTGAGGTGGGGCCCTTGAGTTGTATTTGTTCATGATAATACTGAATGATCCATGCATGTTATTGTTATCAGGAAGTTGCTAGTGCTCCTTTGCTTTTTCCGCCTATTGTTTGCTCGTTAGGCCACATGCTTCTGTTGGACTGTGTACTTCAGATGTCAGTCGAACTGTTTCTCTTCCTTGGTGGAGTTTCTAAAGAACTCCTTGATAATTTTCGTCAAGCAGTTTTCAAAGACTGTAGTGGTGCTCCAGAGGCTGTGGTTTGTTTCATTATTGGTATCATTCTTTCTCAAAGATGCCACCTGAGATTTGGGAAGCATCCTCTAGAGCCTCCTCATGGTTCATTATGTTTGTGGGTTGCAGAGGGTGTCAAAGGTAGTAGATTTAAGTAGCAGACTGTGAGAAGAGAATGGCAATAGTATGTGGGATGAGAAGAGGAATAGATGTATGAGAGCAGTTAAAGAGTGAGAAAGAGGTGTTATTGAGTGTGGTGAAGAAGAAAACCACAGTATGGAGTTGATCATCATTCATCTTTTGGATCTGGACAACTGGCAAGGCCAGTAAATATCTTCAAATTGTACTGCACTAAATTAAGAATATTGCTGGATCATTTTAGTGGTGATTTCAGAGGACGATCAAAAGTGAACCACGTTGGTGTATGCAATTTGCCAGACCATGAAAAAGGTTGTGAGATTTGTTCCTCTGAAGAATATTTAAGAAACAGATGGGTTTTCTAATGATCTGGTTGTTTTGAGGGTTGTGGAGATTTGGTAGAACCTAAGTTTGATACTTTGGCTCAACAGTACAGCATTAAGCTTTGAAAAGCCTTTCCTTCAGCCACAGTACCATGAATAGATACAACTGGAATGGCCATTCATATAATTGCAATGATTTCCATTCGTCTGTCATCTTTACCACATTAGAGAGCCATTCATGGAGGTTACTGCTATAAGAAATGCAAATACCAGAGACAGATTTGGAAAGAAAGAATAAGAATTGTGAAACTAAGACAAACAAGAGAAAATCTGCAGATGCTAGAAATCAGAACAACACACACAAAATGCTGGAGGAACTCAGCAGGTCAGGCAGCATCTAGGAAAAGAGTACAGTTGACATTTCGGGCCAAAACCTTCAGCAGGATGAAAGGTTTCAGCCCGAAATGTCGACTGTATTCTTTTCCTAGATGCTGCCTGGCCTGCTGAGTTCCTCCAGCATCTGTTTGTGTTGCTGTGAAACTAAGGTGCTGTTTATTTGAAGGCCAGTATCAACTTGGGGTGAAAGCTGAATGGAGGCAGTAGAATTTTGGATGACTCCAAGCTTACAGAGATTGGGTAAGCAAGGTCATCCTTGAAACTGCAAAGGTGTGGATGAAGGTTTCTAAAGCAAGTGAACTGAGGAAAGGGGCTGAATCAGGTCACATTAGTGGGGTGAAAGTAGGCAGTCTTAATGTTAGCATACTGCATTGTGTATATTCAGTCTGAATGTCAATTTAGATCAAACATAAGAGCCAGGAATAAAAGGGGCAATGATTGACAAAATATAGCACAGGGATCTTCAGACCCTTTTGAAACACAGCAACTAGATACACACATATGTAGCCCCCCCGGCCCCACCCCGCCCAATTAACAAACAATACACCAGATACGATTAAATGATTTACAGTTTATAGATATTACTGGAACTATGTAATTAAGAGAGAATAAAATATAAAAGGAAAATAAAAGGCGCCACACTTATCAAAGTCCAATCTCTTTGTGCACAAAACAGTTGGAGCTCAAGGACCTTCTTCTTCACCCTGCGACCCCTTGTACCACCTCGACCAGCCACCTGGGACCACCAACAGTGGTCGACCAGACGCTCCACACGAGTCCGTCTCCGTCTCCTCGCCGAACGCCCTCCTCGGAGTCCAACCCTGTTAGCAGACCTCACAGCACATCGTCCATCCTCTATCTTGCTCTCCGGCCTTCTCCCCAAAACCCTGCGCATACAGTATCTTCAAATACACCAAACCCATAACAACTATCCCAATTGGTTAATAGCACTCTCTTATCACAGTCTGAACCAAAACAAGCTGCTAGCGCAAACTTTCTCAGCATTTAACACAACAAAGCCGCATTCCCCAGATTAACATAACAAAGACGCCATTTTAATTAGCCTCCGCAGTAACATAAAAGTCGAAACCCCCTTACACATATAATTAAAAGGAGTAGAGGACTGATTAACTAGGGTATGGCCTGGAATTGATCGATGTTGTCCTCGAGTGAGATTGCATAACTAATAAAATTTAAAAAAGATTAAATAACATTTATTTTCACTGGAACATAAAAGGCGAAGGAGTGGCTTTTTTGAAGTTTATAAAATTGTGTGGGGTTTTAGATAGGATAAATAGTAAGTATCTTTTACCTGGGACAGAGAAGTCTAGAATGAGTGGGCATAGATTTGAGGTGAAAGGGATAAAATTTTGAAGGCAATTTAAGAGTGATGAATACCTGGAAAGAGCTGCCAGAAATATGGTGAAGGCAGATAGAGTTACATTATTTAAAGGTAAATATTGACAGATACTTGGATAGGAAAAGCCTAGACGGATATGGGCCTAATGCAGGTAAATAGTATTAGCATAGAAAGGTACACTGCATTGAAATGTATTTGCTCCATAACTATTTTCACATTTTATTGTCTCATTTTCTAAATTTAAAATATATTTAAGTAGGATTTTTGTGCTAATATACAAAACATTGTGCATCATGTCAAATCCTATCAACAATTTACTAAAAATTAAAATCCAAAATTTTGAGGCTGAAAAGGCATTTATCCCCTTTGTGATTACTACCCTAACTCTCCTCAGGTGCAATATACAGTATTACCTTATCAACTCATCTAGATTGTTGATGCAGAAAACTGGAGGATCACCTGTTTTCAATGAACTCATAAGAATAAATAGCTGCTCTCTCTGTAAGATCCCACAGGATGGTAGATATTCACCAGACCAAACCATAATGAAGACAAAAGCTCATGCAAGACAAGGAAATGATAATAGAGAAGCTCAAATCTGGGGAAGGGTACAAGACCATCTCAAAGGCACTGAACATACTGTACCTCGGAGCTCAGTGCAGTCCACCGTGAAAAAGTAGAAAAAATATGAAACTACAGCCTCACTGCCTAGGTTAGGTCGTCCTTCTAAACTTCGTCACCAGAGAAGAATGGCATATGTAAGCGAAGCTACTGTGACAGAAACAGTCATGCTGAGTGAGCTGCAGAAGTCAGTGTCTGCAACTGAAGATGAAGTTCTTGGCTCCACAATCAAGGCCTTGCACAAGTAGGGTATTGGTAGAAGAATGTCAAGGAAGAAGTCCTGACTAAAAATAAGCATATCCTTGCCTGTAAAGACTTAGCAAGGTATCACCTAGAGGATACTGTGAAAATCTGGAACAAGTTCTTGTGGTTGGATGAGATTAAAGTGGAACTTTATGACCTCAACACTAAGTAGTACGTGTCGCATAAATCTAATACTGCGTATTCAGGTAACACCATTCCTACTGTAAAGTAAGATGGAG
Source organism: Mobula birostris (assembly GCF_030028105.1). Classification (NCBI taxonomy): domain Eukaryota; kingdom Metazoa; phylum Chordata; class Chondrichthyes; order Myliobatiformes; family Myliobatidae; genus Mobula; species Mobula birostris. Next base: position 82,422,688 of record NC_092377.1, on the reverse strand, counting down.
GTAGCATAATGCTGAGGGGATGCTTTTCAACAGAAGGGACTGAAAATCTCGTCATGATTGATGGGAAGATGACTATTGCTAAATACAGAAAGATCCTCTATTGAAAACCTGCTAGCCTCTGCCAGGAAGTTTAAACTGGGGAGGAAGTTCCTCTTTCAGCAGGAAATGACCCGAAGCACACTGTCAGAGCAACCATGGAGTGGCTTCAATTGAACAAAATTGATGTCCTTGAGTGGTATAGTCAGAGTCCTGCCCTTAACCCAGTTGAGCATCTCTGGCAAGGCCTTAGTATTGCTGTCCATCACCTCTCCCCAACTAACCTGGCTTAGCTTGAGCAATTTTGCAAGGAGCAATGGGCAAATCCAAAAAGACTACTGGCTGTACTAACTGCGAGAGATGGTTTAAATGAGTACTGAGCAAAGGGAAATGAATACTTTTGAACTGCTGACATTACAGTTTTAGATTTTTTTTGGTTTTTCATGCTTTACAATTTTTGATATTTTTGTGCTCTGCTGTGAAAAAAGGAACTTGTGATTTACAAATATTAAATTGATCAAAATCCCAGGTTGTAATAGAGTACTCTCTTATGTGAACAAAGGGTTGGGGGAGCTGAAGATTTTTACAAGGCACTGTATCACGATAAACATGGACAGGGTGGGCTGACAGGACCCACGTCTGTGCTCTACGGTTTTATGGACCTCACAAAGTAGCTGAGCCTTTTGGATTGAGAACTTTTAATTTTCATGTGAATTAACAGCAGCTATGTTTACTGCATAATTATGAAAGCTATTTACTTCCAGCTGATGTTTGTTTGCCTATTCATAGGAGCAATTTCATGCAGGAGGAGGAGGAAATGACCAAGTATTGAAATAAGTAATCAGTTTCCTTAAAGTGCTGGTCCTTCAAATCCGCACCACACAAACACACACATATGCAGACATTTGATATTCAATTTCTGACAGAATGGAGCAGTTAAAAATCAGTTGACAAAACCCTGCGTGTTAACCTAATGAAGTACTATCTAAAGAAGAATATGCATTGGTTTGCCTAGATCTTACTATTCTTGAATTTGGGAATGGTTATCAGTATAATTTAAGTAAGTAATTGAGTACAGCAGGATAGCTGGTCTGTTGGTTATGATGAAGTTACTATTGAAGCTAGTTAAGAAGAACTGCCAATTCCAATCTGAATGTTCCTATATTAATAGATCTCCAGTGCATGTATTGTATTTTGAAAACAAGTTCCTCGGGTGTGAGGGGAAGGGTGTGATTGTTTGGCATATTATAGCTGCGAGTTTCAGTGTTTATATCCCTCAGTGGTTTCCGGATTCAATGTTAAAATGTACAGTGATGAAAGAGGAAGTACAGAAAATAATTTTCAGTTAAAACGCTCTTTCAGAAATGGTGCAGACAAGTAAACCTTGGTAGTCCGTGAGCCAGGATCCCAAATTTGGGCCACTCATACCATCTGGGGGGAATAATTCTTATAGTGATTTTTGGCGAGGTGTATGCCTCTAGTGCTAGAAAATATGTGATAGCATTGCAGCGGTGGTAGCTTTTTGTGAGGGGGACTGGGAGTTGCACCTCCATGCTATAAGAACCATGATCCCATGGTGCTTTGCCTATGATATGATGAAAGGCGGGAGGAGAAGATGGCGACGCACCTGCGTGTGCACAGCCCTCTGGTGAAAAATGATATCGTATCTGTCAAATAGGGGCCGTGGACAATTCTGATTTGATGGAGAATGGACGTGAAAGCACAGAGGAACATCTGGAGAAATTTCTGAAACGCCCGTTCGCTGCTGTCGTTACTGTGTGGTCGGGAATCTTTCGGAGGGTAGGCCTCAAAATCCCCGGCCTTGCCTGATTTTGGCGACCGAGAAGGAGGTCGAATCGTTCGGACAGAGATGGCGCTCAGTACTTGGTGTCAGAGAGCTGATCAGAGCTCGAAGTTTTCGGATGACTCAGAGTCGGATTGTGGTCGGCATGGCAGGGAGAGTTTTTCTTCCTTCTCCCGTCTGCGTGAGATGTGGGACAGTTGAGAAACTTTGAACTTTACTGTGCTCATGGACTTCTTCATCAAGTTATGGTATTGTACACTGTTGTAACTATATGTTATACTTACGTGGTTTTGTCAATTTTTTCAGTCTTGGTCTGTCCTGTGTTTTGTGATATCACACCGGAGGAAATAATGTATCACTTCTTAATGCATGCATTACTAAATGACAATAAAAGAGGACTACGTGTCTTTATAATCTAATTATGCCAGGTACCTGTCCCCTTACTTTGCTCAGATGATGAACCTCCCAGAGAAGAATCCTTCTGTGTATGAGGCCTTCAAGACAGGCCAACTCTCAGTGCAGCTGTCAAGTAACAACCCCTTTGGGCAGATCCCTGTGGACCAGGCTACTGAAGCCACAGTGAACAAAGATACACAGACTCCTGGAGGCACATCACGTTTCAGCCTGAATGCTGGAGCTATCAAGCATTACTACGTAGCAGCTGAGCACCGCAGTGCATTCTTGGGACAGTTAAGGGATATGGTGCAAGGCAACAAATCAGAGCTTTGTCATGCGGAGCTACAGCGGCCAAGAATCCAGAAAGATGAGGAAGCAGTTTCAGCTGTGGTTAGCCTCATACATGGATGGGTCAACCCATTTGCAGAGAAGTGGGACCTCATTAGCATCCCTACAGCAAAGGCAGCCCCCAAGGACATTGCCTCCGACCTGATGAAGGCATATGATATTGGTGAGCATGCTATGCAACCTTCAAGGATGAGAGACTAGTGCAAGACCCAGCACAAAGAAATTCCATGACCCAATGAAAATCAACAAGCTGAAAACATTCACTGATATGTGTAAGAAGACAGAAGTGAAATTAAATGGGAGGGCGATCATCTTGAAAGCAGACAGGTCTTTGCTTGGACGCATCATAGTGATGGCACAAGGGCACAGTCTACGTATGAAGGATATCCTTTCTCATTCCGTTGGACCATTGCCCTGGGCCCTGTCCACACCAGAAGGATTGCTGAGAAAGACAAATAAAGCTACCTTAGCCACAACCTTGCAGAAAAATGTAGCAGTAGAAGAGCAACTCCCAGGAAATTCTGCTACTGTGGTTGATGGAATGAAAGGTGATCAAGTTACTTTCAGAGATGTTGCCACAATAATTCTGGGCATGGCTCTGAGGGAAGGCAGTCAGAGTAGCAGAGTGTATGTTGTGTTCAACACATACAAGGAGAACTCTATTAAGGATAGTGAAAGATCTCTATAGGGTGAAGAGACTGGCCATGAGTTGCAAGGTATCACAGGCACACAGATGGTGAGGCAGTGGAGGAGCTTCCTGACCAAAGTCAGTAACAGAAATGGTCTCATTAGCTTCATAGTGCATGAATGGAGGAAGGCCGAGTACAGAGCAAAGCTACAGGAGAAGATTCTGTATGCAACTGTGAATGACAAATGTTACAGAATCACACCTCAAGACAGTGAGGAGGTGTCAGCTCTTCAGTGTCAACAAGGAGAACCAGATAGCTGCCTACTTCTTCATACTCCCCATGCCACAAGAGAGGGATACCAACCTGTAGTGATCTGCTCAGAAGACACTGATGTCTTTATCATGTCTTTAGCATTTTGTGACAAAATTGAGGCCCCATTGTTCCAGAAATGTGGCACTAGAACCCGTACAAGGCTTGTAGACATCAGGAAGGTTGCTGCCACTGTTGGCACAGAGGTTTGTAGGGCTGTCATCGGGTTGCACGCATATACAGGATGTGACACTGTAAGCGCTTTTTCAGGCAAAGGGAAGACAAGTGCCCTAAAACTTCTGACCAGCAACAGGGAAACTTGGGACACATTCTTAAATTTGGGTCAGGAATGGAACCTCTCCCCAGAACTGATGGACAAACTGGAGGCTTTTGCATGTCTCCTTTATGCCCCAAAAGCATCAACCACCAAGGTCAATGAGCTCAGGTATCACCTTTACTTTGCCAGAAAAGGGTGAAATCGAAAGTAATCAACTCCCACCGTGCAAGGACTGCTTAACAAAACATGCACAGTGAGCCAACTACCAGGCTGGTATATGGAGAAGATGTTTGGAGAAGGACCCACAAGTGCCAAGCCTCGTTGGCAGAGGATGGAAGATAGAGAGAGAGGAGGAAGCTGAACAGTTGGTGGTGCACTGGATGGAAGGCCAGCCAGCACCCGATGCCGTCCTGGATCTACTGGCCTGTAACTGTCCGAAAAAATGTTCACTCCAAAGATGTATGTGTGTTGCAAATGGCCTCAGGTGTACTGACATGTGTAGACTGGCAGATTGTGAGAACCAGGTATCCACCCCAGAGAGTGTGGAAAGTTCAGATGAAGATATGGAAGACATGGAAGACTTGGAAAATTATTATGATTATTATTCATAGGTTATAAAAGTATGGAAAACAAAGTATGGAAAGCAGTCTTTGATTAAATATATTCATTTTACAACCAAATGGGGCCTAGGTTATGGACGTGTGGAACCCCACATTTGAATTATTGTACTGTAATTCTATATGCTATGACAAAAGCTTAAGATTGTTTTGATTTGATTCAACAATATGGAAAATATAATGACATTGATGAAACTCCAGAAATCTCTCCAAATGAGGTTTTTTACCTTTTTTTGCGGGGGGAGGGTAACATTTTCTGCTGTACTAATGTTAATATGGAATATATAAAAAGTTATTACTTATTTGAAGTAATAAAGCTACCACTGGTGCAATGCTATCACATATTTTCTAGAGATGTATACCTTGCCAAAAATCACTGAGCATTATTCCCCTCGGATGGTACCGACCAACCCTGCTGGCTCACGGGACTATGGGCCCCGGCTTTTAGCTCCATTCATGCTGATTATTTCTGAGTTTAGTTAAGCATGGAAAAAGCTTTGATGTTTGCTTTTATTCCTTGAATTTTGTTCCTAAGTTTCCCTTTCATACCAGGTTTCTGCACCTCAGTTGATGACTAATCCCAATGAAGTCATTTCACAAGCCTATGTAGTGAATGCTTTCAGGTTATTTCAACGTTGGGCTTCTCATGTCTTTACAAGTCATATTGCTGCACAAGAAAGTTACAGAATCATTCAATAACAATCAGGCATTAAAACATAAGTAATGGAAGGTTTAATAGGTTATTTGTTCCCTCAAGTTTTCTTTATCAGGCTTCTACCTCAACACCATTTTCCTGCCCTATTCCCACATCCCTTGAATCATTTAAAACCACAAAATCTACTGATGTCTGTTTTGAATGCAATCAGTGACTGAGTTTCGCTCCATTCTAGAGCAGAGGTCCACCAAAGATCCACCCAACTCTAAATATAGAAGCTTCTCCTCCTCTTGGTCCCACCTGTTATTTCTGAGAGTGCGACCTTTTGTTCAAGAATCCTCACCCAGTGGAAAATGGTATCAACCCTGTCAAGCATTACGGATTTTGTATGTTTCATTCAGGTACCTCTTTTTTTTTTTTTTTGTTCACTGAAGTCTAAAAGGATAGAGGTGTAGCCTACCCAATCTCTCATATGACAGACCTATTTTCCCAGGAACCAATCTGATAAATTTTGAATCTTAAATCTTGCACTCCTTCCAGGCAACTAAAATTACAGATAGTCCTTGAACTATGATCTCACCAATCATAGTAAGACATCCATAGATGTGTGCTCAAACCCTCTTAAAATGATGGCCAAAATAGCATTTGTCTTTCTAATTGCCTGGTAGTTTTTCGTGTTAAACAGAGAGATACCTGATTTATTGTAACACCTCATGTTCTGGTAAAGTAATTCACCATGCTCTCAGTTAAAACTATCAAGAAAGCTACTTAGTGTTTACATTCAACAATAATTTACAGTGCAACAAATTAAACTTGTAGGTAAAGCTCTGCAAGGTAACTTTAAGTTATTGTTACTAGTTTTTTTTGGCGTGTGCGTCTGCGTCCGTGCGTGTGCGATGTTGGAAGGACGATGTCTTTTTCATGCCCTTACAAGGTGCGGAGTGAGAGAGAGAGACTGTGTGGCACGCCACTCCTCACACAGATATTTTGCAGTATTTTTCCCTTTATTTTACGAGGTCGAGTTGCGATTTCGACACTCAACCCGGCACGGATGGAAGGCATACTCGGGAGCGGACCCAGCTGGGTTCAAACCTGGGAACCTCCGTTCCAGAGTCCGGCGCTGATGTCATTGTGCCACCAGCCGGCCCTACCTTAAGTTATTGTTAAGTTAAAATGCTTATTGTTTATCCAGTGGATTAATTTTAATATATACAGTTGGGTTGCATTTTATGCATTCAGGCAATGGTAAAATTCACTTCCAGACTCGCCTCTTTACACTCTGTTACAAGAATCATCCCTTGTAATAATGATCAGTGAAGAACGGAGCATCTGTTTTCACTGATAAGTAACTTTTATTGTCTCAACTAAAAAGCACATAGGTTCACTAACTACCTATATGCACCCCACTAGAATTCCTGACCCTGCATGAACAGTGGGGAAGATACATCTCAGGGTTGTATACTACACACACATTTTGAAAGCAAATGTATTTTGAATCTTTGCCAACATAATAAATATTTCCCATGATCCTATGGTCGTGGCAGATTAAAGGATTAACCCTTTATTTACTGCTTTTACAAACCACTTGAATTGATATGTGTTCACATATCTTTGGTCCTATTTTGGACTAAAAAGTTACTTGATAGGACTCGACTCTGTCATCTGTAGTGCATTGGCCCAAGTCATTTGCATGCAGAGGCTGAACAAATGAGTAAGAATATGAAGCTCTGTCAGATTACATTGATAAAGCTTGTTCCTTGTTTAATAATGTTCAACTTTCACTCAAGCTGAAAATCACACCTGCTACTAAGCTGTGTTTTAAATGCATTAATTTAGGGATCATCAACCTGCATTGATGCAGGGTCTTTGGTGAAGTAAAATGTGTCAAGGTACTTCACAAGAGCTTTTAAACAAAATTTCACAATACCCCGCATATTCAGATAAATGACAAAAAGCTTAATCAAAGTGGTATGTTTGAAACATCAACAGAGTAGAGTGAGAGTTTCTGTGTTTAGAGACAAGGCAGTAGGAAACACTTCTGCTACAAGTGCATGAACACAGTTATGATCTAGAAGCCAGAACTGGAGAGTGTTGATATTTCAGAGGGATTTAGGAATTGAGGAGGTTTTAAATACGGTATTGGATAGAACAAAACTATGGAGTGATCTTTAAATAATGTTGAGAATTTTAAAACTTGTGGCAAAACTAGATTGGAGCTAATAATTTCAGTCAGCAAGAATGATGAAAAATGTTGTTAAGTACATTTTCCTTGTTTTGTTCTTTCAGTGGAAAATCACTATGGTTCCAGAACAAAACTAAGGATGATCACATTCTATTAGCAACATGCCTAAGATGAGAAAAGATATTTAGTTTAACCAAATGTATGTATTTTGCTGGGCTGTTATCTTCCTATTCCTTCATTAAAAAAACACTTACATATACATTAAAAAATGCTATTTATATCTTTAAATCACTTCTCTCTTTCTGCTGAGTATAATGTAAATTTCTTATATGTTTTTATATTAAATGCCCATTTTTTTTTCCTGCCAGACTGCTTCAGTTTGATTATTTTAAGTTCTGTTAAAGATCAAGTAATCATAGAAACATAGAAAACCTACAGCACAATACAGACCCTTCGGCCCACAATGCTGTGCTGAACATGTACTTACTCTAGAATTTACCTAGGGTTACCTATCCATAGCCCTCTATTTTTCTAAGCTCCAGTGGGAATCATTCCCTCGAGACTGCTCTATCATTCACTGAGATTATAGCTGACTTTTCATCTTGCTGACATTTTTCTCCGCTAACTATATATCCCTTCAATTTTTTTATCAATAGCTCAGCAACTGAACCTATACTGCCTTCCTGGATGCAGAATTACAAATATTCTCTACCATCTGGGTGAAGAAATTTCTCTTCACCTCTGTCCTCAATGGCTGAGTGGTACTACTTTGAGATGGTAATTTTTGGTCTTGGACATCCTTGTAAGGGTCCCTGCATCAATCCTGTTGAGTCCTGTAAGAATTTTATATATTTCAGTGAGATAATTTCTCACCTATCCAAACTCTCTTCGTATGATAAACCTATCAACCAAGGACTCAAACTGGTAAACTTTGCTACATTCTGTCTGTTTCAGCTATATCTTTTACTTTATCTAGATGACATTATTGTTATGGTCTTATCAGGGCCCTCTATAATTGGAGCAAGATATCACCACTCTTATTCAAATCCTCTTGCAGTAGAGGCCAGTGTATTACTTGTCTTTCTAATTGTTTGCTGTACTTGCATTTTACTTTGTCACTCATCTACATAGGGCATCAGGATCCCTCCAAGCACCAACCCCTTTTAATCTCTTACTATCTAAATTTTACTTTAGAGCTTTTATATTTTTCTTCCAAACATAATTAGTTTTAGAGGCATTAAAAACTATGGCTTATGTTAAGATGTTGCTATCTAAGGAAAGCTCACAAGCAAGCCCATGTTGCATTTTTTAAATTAGGCAAATATTTTTATAAACACGAGAAATTCTTCAAATGCTGGAAAGAGTAACAAAGTACTGGAGGAACTCAGCAGATCAGGCAGCAACTCTGGAGAGGAATAAACAGCCAACATTTCTGGGATGAGACCCTTCATCAAGACTAGAAAGGAAGGGGGGACAAAGCCAAAATAAGGAAGTGGGGAGGGGGAAGGAATTCAAGTTAGAAGGTAATAGGTGAAAGCTGATCGGAGAGGAGAGTGGACCATGGGAAGGGAACCAAAGGGAGGTGATAGGCAGATGAGGAGAAGAGAAGGGGTAGAGGGGAGCCAGAATTGGGAATGGAGAAAGAGAAAAGTGGTAGGGAGGAGAAATTATTGGAAGTTAGAAAAATTGATGTTCATGCCATGAGATTGGAGGCATGAACATCATTCTTTACCCCAAAAAAGTACTACTATATATTTAACAAATTTAAAATTAATTGGTGCCTATTTATTGCTCACCTAATCTGTACTAACAGCCTTCACTCTTTCTCAAAATACAAAGCCATTTAATTTAAAGAACATAAACAAGCTATCATATTTTCTCCATGTTCTTGTCCAATATAAGGAGAACAAGGAAGAATCTAATGCAGATTCATAGGACACATCAAAGCAGTTACACTATAGCATTCTGAGCAGCAACCATTTGTCATACAACTGTTCATCTCTGACTTCATAACACTGTTGTCTATAGTCTTTGTAATAAAGGCTTAATGTCTCATAAACAGTGGCATTCTGCAAGGGTAAGGGTCAAACCAATTTTCAAGTGCCTTTTTCGTCAATCAGTCATACATTTGGCAGTTTTCCCGGGATTGACTGTCCTTAGAATTGTCACAGTGTTTGGCGGGATTAAGTGACACTAATCACAAGAGGGAGTTAAATTGGAAAGCCAGTCCAAAAGATAAGTACCCACAATCAGGTGATTTTCACAAGCAGAGAAGAGAGGAGTTGAATGGGAGGTCATGTTTTTACAAGGGACATCTAACTGTTTCTAAATCTGAAAATTCTTACTACTGCTTTACAAAGCCTATTACCAAGGTTTCTTTGGTACCCTCGGGGGAAAAGTAGCAAAGTGGCATTGATGGGAGGGATAGTGACCTGCATGGACAACCCTCACAAATCATTTATGTATGTGTGGTGTGAAAGAGGTAGCCAGTAACAGATCCAGAAGGATTAGACGTGGTTTGGTGGGATGGTAATATGATCCTGTCTAAAATCAGTGAAAGAATATCAAGATAGTGCAGGGAGAACTGATCAACAGCACCAACAATCCCTTGACTGAGTACTTTCAAGTCATCCTAATTGTGCCATGCATGGTCTTTCACCAGAAGCATATGCTCAGGACCACATAGGAGCATAGAGGGCAAGGCATTTGTACTTTTGGATTGCTTTAACATCTGTGGCAGTGACCTGCAGGACATGCTAAACACATAGCTGAAAGGGAAGCTAATGACTACATAGTTGCGAAAGAAAGTAGTAATTATACAGTCAGTGATGCATTTCCATCTGGTGCCAAGATGACTCAAGATCTAGAAGGCTGCCCTGGGGTGAAGGTCTGGTTAAATATTCCATCACTGTATCACCTGGGAGATCAGGAGAAATTCAATGTACTGGTTCTTAAGTTTGATGTCAGATCCATTTGGTGCACTGAGAGCAACTTGAATCAGCTGCCAAGAAATCTATGTCCATGTTTTTATGTTCTTACTGCAAAGCAAGCAGAATTGGTTTGATGGCAATAGCCCCAATGTTCCCTGAAATCCATCAGAAGAAGAGAGGAGCTTTCATCATCTTGCAAAGCTATTTACCATCTCAGCAAAAGATAGCATTATATTGTCAGCTAAAGACTCAGGTCCAGGTCTGGAGGGTGAGATGGTGTGAGACGCAACTTCTTGCAGTCTCCTGGAACACTACTCCATTGTACAAAACCCAGAAGAGCTCCATTGGTCAGGGTTGGAAGAAACATTTGAAACACCTTTCCAATGGTGCATTCATATCAGAGAACATTCAGTCCAACCAGCTACAAAAAGTGAGGAATTTTCTTGTTGAAGCACTAACCATTCGAGGATTGAAATGGGCTTCCTAACAGATGAAAATTAATAAAATTTGTAGTTAGGTGATACACCTGAGTATCAGGTCATGACTCCCCCAGTTCATCTTCCACCTTTGTTAAGAAAAAGACATTTCCAGCAACCTCAGAAAACTGAATGTTGTGACTATTTATAAAGAAATAAACCTGTTTCAATTCCATCCTCGCACTCAGTTGATTTTCTCAAAATTCCACTGTATCTTCCTTCCACCTGGGATACTGCACAGATCCAATAAAAATGTTAGAAAAGGAAATCAGGAATTGCTTAAGGAGTTTGATTCCTGAAGTCATTAGTGTCTGTGGATTATCTTTCATTGCGTTAGTTTCTCACTATAGTTCGTAACTATGCCAAGACTTCGGCAAAATTATACAACTGCCACCATCCTGAATGGAAGATCTGGGACTGACAACTCCATATTGAGACTGCAGTCAGAAAAGTTATGCGATTGCCCTACCTTCTTCTCCATTTTCCTTTGTGTATTCACCCACTTCCACGAAGCTGATCAACTACATAGGATAACTATCTACTATCAACTAGATGGGAAGCTTTTTAATCTTAGTCACTTCTGGGCTAGAAAAAAAATCAGCGAGGACATGTATAGCTTCAGTTTGCAGATGGCCACTATGTGATGGCTCACACTGCATAGGATGTACCAGTGGTGCTAGATCCCTAAAATGCCTTATGTATATGAGACATAGCCTTCCCTCGAACACTATCAGGTAAAAGACTCTTCATCAACCTTCTCCAGGCCAGCACTAGAACCCTTTCTGCAGCTGACTTTCCCAATGGACTACCATCAGTGAAGAAGTTAGCTACATTTCGGTGTCATCTCACGATGCATGGCAGAACAGCACAGAATACAACCAAACGGAGTATGCCATGCCCACACGACAGACAACAAATGTAAGACAAGCCCTGTTCCTCCCTTCCACCCAGCCACGCACGTACACATTCCTCTAACCCCAAGACAGGCCTACAGCCTCCAGCGGACTTGTGGATTCGCTGACACTGGGCCTTTGACTTCCCTAGTAAGCACTTAGAGATTCACAGCCTTGATACCCTGGCCTTTGGGCCCTAACCACTGATCATTACAAACAATGAAGAGGCAAGCGAAGGTGAGGCTGACTTGAGGGTCTTTTTTTTAATGGGTTATTTTGGTTTCTTGTTCCGTGGCTACCTGTAAGGAGAAGAATCTCAAGGTTGTATAATGTATACATACTTTGATAATAAATGGACTTTGAACTATGATCTTTGACTTCTGGAGTTCCAATTCGATCTTCGGTATCAACCCAGGACTCACTGATGACAATGAATGAAAACCCTGGATGAGGATCTGAACTGCGGGCCTCAAATTCCAGATTCGCTATTGATGGGACCATGAACATTAGGCCTCAGACCTCACACTCCATTCTTACCTCCAGCCTTTGTGCTCGCTGGTCTGCTAGCCTGATATTCAACAACGTCCATGTGGTTGGCCTTTGAGTGTGGAGTGGAGGCTTAGTCTCTGGCCTGCCCTCTAATTATCTCACATGCCTGACCCTAAACTTTAACCTGACCCACATCCCCCACCAGTGTCCCCAAAACCCATCTCTACTAACCTAAAAAAAACCCTAATAACAATTAAGCCTGAGCACTGACCTCAGTGGAGATGACAGCTCAGCACCATCTTGAGCTCTCTCATTATCAAAGCATTAATGATCCTACAAAGATTATAAAACATTGTGTTTGGCCATGTGAACTAACTCTCTTGAGCAACGTTTTATTAAATGCCTTGCAAAAGTACAGAAGAATCATTTGACTTCCTTCACTTTTTCAGAACACTTCCTCATTAATTTCAATAAATATCTCTGTTAACCTACCACCTATAAATTTGCATTTATTTTCCATGAATAATACATCCTTTTCTAAATATGCAGTATTGTTGTTCCTTTTTGCGCCTTGTGGTGCATCGGGCGGCATTTTTTGCTGTTTCCTTAGCGTTTGTCTGTTTTTTTACAAGGCCAGGTTGCTAGCGTGATGCTCAGCTCAGCACAGATGGAAAGCATGCACAGAGCCGCCAGACTTGAACCCGGGACCGTTGGCCTCGAAGTCTGGTGCGGATGACACTGGACCACTGGCCAGCAAAAATATGCTGAATGGTTAACTTATATTATGATAATCTTATAATGATTTCAAGTTAGCTTCTCTGGGATCCCTTGGGTTATCTTTCACCCTTTTCAGAAGAGATCACAACATTCACTGATTCTAAAGAGGCATCACCATTTTGTCAGAGCCTTTCCTTAGTATTGTGGAGCATAGATATAACTCCGTTGACCTTATTCCATCCTTTAGGAATACTAACCGTAATATATTCCCACTATGAGTCCGGTACTCATGTTCCTGGTAGCCCGTCAAGTTAGTTATCTTCCATGAGGTAAAAGTAAACCTCTCTACAAAATGATTTCATCCCTACCAAACTTAACTTCTACTTCCTCCCTTGCTGAATTAACAGGTCTGAAATTATTGTTTTAGATTCACTTCCCTATCTCTTATGTGCACATCTATGTCCCTTAGAAATGTCCACAGGAATCCTCAGAGGGCACCTCAAAGAATGAAGGTTCTTAACTGTAAAGATATTAAACAGTTGTTATGTATTTAATATTTCAGTAATATTTGAGTAATCTTGTGTATATGTATGTAGATTAGATTAGTTTAGATTATGAGGACACTCAGTCCTCGTTTATTGTCATTTAGAAATTCATGCATTAAAAAATGATACGATGTTCCTCCAGAATGATATCACAAGAAACACAGGACAAACCAAGACTAAAACTGACAAAACCACATAATTATAACATATACTTACAACACTGCAAAGCAATACCGTAATTTGATAAAGAACAGACCATGGGCAGGGTAAAAAAAAGCCCCAATAGCCTCATCATCTCACGCAGACGGTAGAAGGGAGAAACTCTCCCTGCCATGAACCTCCAAGCGCCGCAAACTTGCCGATGCAGCACCATTGGAAGCACCCGACCGCAGCAGACCCTGAGTCTGTCCGAAAACTTTGAGCCGCTGACCAGCCTTTCGACACCGAGCACTGAGCACCATCCTCTGCCAAACGCTTCGACCCTGCTCCGGCCGCCGAGCAACAAGCAAAGCCGAGGACTCGGGGCCTTCCCCTCTGGAGATTTCGGACTACACATTAACAGCAGCAGCGAAGCAGGCATCTCAGAAGTTTCACCAGATGTTCCTCCGTGCTCTCACGTCTGTCTCCATCAAATCAGGATTGTGCATGGCACCCTACTTGACAAATAACAGACATCACATATAGGTTGATTAAGCATTTTTTATTCTTTTAAACAATCCATTATGGGTTATATATATAAAAACTTGAATTCCGTACATCACCACACTACCAGGTGATAAATGCGCACCTTGCTTAAAGTAAAGAACGAAGTTAGATTCAGACTTTGGATTCCCAAGTCTTCCTTTGAATTAGTTTGATGTTTTGAAATTACAATACAGAACAGTGGTGATGAGTTTTTTTTAAATGAACCTGGGACAGCCACTGACCTGTTGAAGCAGAGCGAAATGCTCAAACTAAAAAAAGAGTGCAGTGAGGAATGACAAGTGAAAAACACAACCCAGCACCTGCAGAGACTATCGAGTTTTCAAAAAAAGACAGTAAATGGAAGAATTTAGGGTTCATAAAGTGTGAGTACTGGGTGATAATAGTCATAAAAAAAAGCAGAAATGGCTGGCTACATCAGAAACATAGACGTGTTTGATTACACAACAGATAAATGGATCTTATAGTCTAAGCAAATTGAACAGTATTTTGAACCAAATGAAATAGCCAATGAGAAACAAGTATCAATTTTGCTGAGTTGTTGTTTTTCCTTTCTGCACCTTGTGGTGCATCGGGCGGTAACCTTGCCATTTTATTTTAGCATTTCTGTCTGATTTTTATCTGGCCAAGTTGCTAGCTAGGCGCTCAACCCAGCACGGATGGAAAGCATGCAAGGAGCCAGCCAGGTTCAAATCTAGGACCACTCACCTTGAAGTCCACTACACCACTGGCTGGCTAATTTTGCTGCATTGGGTTTAATGGCATATAGTTTGCTTTGAAGTTTAACTGCTTCAACCAAACCAGCAGAAACGGGCTTTGCTGATATTATGAAAGTAATGCAGGAACATTTAGAATCAAAGCTATTGTTGATTGCAGAATGTTTTAGGTTTTATAAGCGGAATCAAAAGGAATGTGAGTCCATTTCAGCGTACATGGCTGAATTGAAGAGATTGAGCATTGTCAGTTCAATGCTGGGATTAATGACACACTGAGAGACCATTTAGTTTGTGGAATCTTACAAGAGAGCATTCGAAAATGGTTCCTAACTGAAGCACGTCTTCCATTTAAAAGAACAGACAGAGACGCATTTGGGTTGCAGTCAGCAATGAAAGTGAGTGTAAACAAAATTGTGATCAAAACTACCCTGGCCGAACAAATTGTGTACTATTGTGGCAGGGGCTCACATACACCAGAACAATGCAGGTTTAAAGGCAAAACCTGTAGGAAATGCAACAAAGTATGACACATACAAAGAGCATGTTGGGCAGGCAAAAATGATTAGACTTCATAGGGAAGAGAAAAAGCTAAAAAACTCAAGTTTCAGTTTCAAAAAGAGCAGTAATCTGTACACTATTGATGAAAAGTCAGATAATGATGATAGTGATGCAGGTCTGACATGAAAACTAACACTAGACAAGTAATATGGCTTCCACCAGAAGGGAATGGAAAATTAATTAAAATGGAATTAGGCACTTTCAGCTGTTTCAGTCACTTCACAAAATGAGTTTGAGTGGCATTTCAAAGATACTGAACTGAAGCCTGCAGATATCCAACTAAGAACTTATACTAGAGGAAAGTTAACTCCTGTGGGAATTCCATTTGTAACAGTGAAATACAACAACCAACAAAACATATTGAGCTTGAATGTGGTAAAAACAGGAGGACCAGCATTGTGGGGGCGTGGTTGGCTGAGACAACTGCAACTTGTTTGGAGATCCAGCCACCATTTTCATGCCACATCCCCTGCAATGATGCCACAACTGTCTCCATGTGGTATACCATAAACCATTGCCCAACAGAGGACAAACAAATGTTGGTGCTAACCACCGTGCCTCTATGTTGGACCAAGGAATGACTATGCTGCTCAGAGGAAGCGTGAAAGTGACGAAAGCATTGGTTCAATTATAACAAATTTTGTAGGCATCGTATCTGAGAAAGCTTCTGATATGTTAATTGGGCAGTTACTTGAGAAACGTGGTTTGGTTTTAAGCTGCAAGGGAGTTCAGGGAGCTTCAGGAAAGTAGCAAGCATTCAGCTTTTTTGAGTAGAAATAACCAGAGTCTACTCTGTGTGCATTAAGGTAATTACATGAATTTCAAATGGGGGACAAAAAGTTGCTTATAAAAGTAGATGCAAAGACCAAAGTCCAGCTGGATGAATGGAAAGTTAAAAAAAGAGAGTCAATGGGGTTATGAAAACAAGGGATTCCTCAGGTGATGTTGTGGATGAGGGAGCCAAAGTGGAGAGATCAAATCGTAAAGGGAGCGATAGAAGGATTAATAGGAGAATACTCCGGTGAACTAAATGCACCTTCCCAAGATCAAGATACACAAACTAGAAGAAGAAAACGGGAGGAGAATGTGTTCAGAGCTGTCAGAACCTCCTCCTGCAGTCTCAGAGTTAACTCCTATGGAGGGGGCCCCAGAACCTGAGACTGTTTTCACAACCACAAGTCTCACCTGCCAAGCGGAGTAATTCCCCTTGTCAGGAAAGACGTTATCCCACAAGAGTAAGACTCCTTCACAGCGATTAAATCTTTCGGCCAGAATGGGCTAATTTAAAATTTACTATGCTGTAGATGTCTGTATATAGTAGTTGTATTATATAATATATACTGTCTATATAGTTGAAATACATTCCCTATTGAGTTGGAGTTTATAGCTAAGCAGGGAGGAGTGTTGCTTATTTAATATTTCGGTAATATTTGAGTAACCTTATATATGTTTTGGTTGATTAAGCACTCTTCTTCTTCTAAGTAATTTACTATGGATTATGTGTATAAATATGTGAACTGCCTACGTCATTACACTAACATGTAATGACATAGGCAGCTGCCTGGCCTGATGAACTCCTCCAGCATTTTGTGTGCGTTGCTTGTATTTCCAACATCTGCAGATTTTCTCGTTTGAAACCTTATCTTCACCCTGAACATGCCTCCTCTGGATTTGCATCCTTCAAAAAGACTTTTCAGTTTGGCCAAGTTCAGCATTAGATATCATTGTTCATTTGTAGAAAATATTTCTTCTAAAAATACATTTTTATTGCATGTTGAATAAAGAGCAAAGTTAGACTCGCATTTCAGACTCCTGAGTGTTCCTTTGAGTTAATTTAATATTTCCAAGTTCTCTCTACTGAGAATAGCAAACCTGTGAGATACATAGGTGGCTATTGCTGAGCCCATGCAAATTTTCAGCTGATAGTTTGCCTGCTTCCTAACTGAGACAGAGGTTGCACCACATAGGCTGTGAATGTCTTTATAGGTGATATTTGATCTGTATCACTGCTTGGCTTGATTTGAATTAATCGAATGACTCAGATAGAAGTTGTTCAGTTTGTTTCCCCAGCAAATACCAAAAGGTCCATGCAAGTTCAGGACTTAGTTATAAGGGAGCAGCTGGATGCTAATTGTTTCCTCCAGAACCACTGGCTACAGAAGCTGGTTTCAGCCAATATTTTGTATCTTTTTCTCTCCCTTTCCCTCCCTCCCTGTCTGCAACTCTCCATCTCTCTCCTCCCCTCTCCCGCTCCCTCCCCTTCTCCCTGTCTCTTCCCTTTTCCCTCTCTTCCCACTTTCCCTCTCTCCCTCTCCCTCCCCCTCTCTAGCCTGCATGTAATAGGAGAGATTGTTTATGTTCTGGATCAGGATTATTTACTCTGAATAGTGGTACAGGCAGTCACCAATTCCAAGAAAACATTGGCTGACAGTCAGCTGCTCTGTTAGCTATTTTCAGACTGTGAAGAAGGTACATAGCATACAAGCAGCTGAAACTATCTAGGGCTCCATCTGGTTATCCATTTATGCAGCTTTGCTTCCTTTTTCTTGGCTGGGAAAGTGGTTGCTTTCCTCACAGCTGTACGTAAATGCTTCCAGTCAATACTGCACGAGCACGCTATTGCAGTTTTAAATGGAAGGACCTACAGTAAGTGTGCATAGATAGTGCATAGACAGAAGAGAATGCTTAAAAATTTGCAATATAATTAATTAGGAGAAAAACCTTAAGCGTAAATCCTAAAGTCCTCTCCCTGCCCCCCCCCAACTTTTTCTGTGTGTGTGTGTGTGTGTGTGTGTGTGTGGGATAAACCCTGCTATTTTCCCCTTTTTGTAATGTCGAGCCTCTTCATTCCTTACCAAGAAGTATTGGTTTATTTCAAAATTGAACTCCGGCAGTATCGGCTGTAATAGTGTCACGCTAACTGCTTTGCTACTGAGGTGTCCTAAACATTAAGTATTATGCTTGACCTTATTTATGTTTCTTGCAAAGCTGACTTATTGGTATTTGCTGAATGCAGAATTTAAAGTCATGCTGTGCTCTGCACTCTTTATTGCTCATTGACAGATAGAATTAAATTCAATTTTATTCAGCATCAGCAGCAAGTCCTGTTGTGTGGTGAATCTATTCAGTTCATTCTGAGCTTTCTTTTTCACTTTGAAGATGGGAGAATGCCCATCAAGAAAACTGCAACAACCAGCTACCTTTGAATCATGCAGGGTTGAACGTCATTTTGGGCTGAGGAATGCCAGTTTGTGATTGTGTATTGGTGTCTTTGGAAAGGAAATTACATGGCCCATCCTTTTCCATTTCTGTGCTGAAAGTAAAAGTTGCCATCCATATTTTCTTTGAGCAATCTCACTGAGGATTGTGAAGAATGGTATGAATTCTTTTGCTCATCGGTTAAAGAGCAAATTGATAATTCCCAGTTTTGTGATGAGGTTAAAAAGTGAGTGCATTTAATTTTTATCATAGCTGCAGAGTAGAGGATGATCTTTAGTAGATATACCGTTTGTACATCAAACTACTGAAGATTAAATTTAATTCTCAAAACTAATTCAGACTGAGTTGATCGTAGACACATTTCGACGTTTTGATATACATGTGACAAGTAAAGCTAACCTTTTATCCCTGACTTTTCATCTTTTTTCTCCCGTTCTGATGAAAGGTCTTGGCCTGAAACACTGACTGTACTCTTTTCCATGGATGTTGCCTGGCCTGCTGAACTCCTCCAGCATTTTGTGTGCGTTGCTTGTATTTCCAACATCTGCAGATTTTCTCGTTTGAAACCTTATCTTCACCCTGAACATGCCTCCTCTGGATTTGCATCCTTCAAAAAGATTTTTCAGTTTGGCCAAGTTCAGCATTAGATATCATTGTTCATTTGTAGAAAATATTTCTTTTAAAAATACATTTTTATTGCATGTTGAATAGAAAATATATTTTACTTTTTGGGAGTGATAGAAAGTGCTAGCATGCCACCTGCTGGCAGGACACTGCAAGTGCTGGTCTTTATATATCCCCTAGGTCACTGGAGTTATGAGAGATTGGACAGGGAGCTGTTCCTATAGTGAATTTCAAGATAATTGTTTCAAAATTCAAAGTGTGTCCATTATCAAAGTATGTATACTTTATACAACATTGAGATTTGTCTCCTTACAGACAACCACAAAACAAAGAAACCCAAAAGAACTCATTAAAATGAAAGAAGACCATCGAACACCCAATGTGCAGGAAAAACTCCAGTCTACTTAAAGTTTTTATTATGGAAAACAGACAATCTTTTTGGAAATGATGACGAAGTGTTAGTCTGTTCTATGTTCCAGATTAACAATGAACAGAAATGCACAATACATTACACCCTTACCTACTGATCCCTAGGGTCAATTAATATTTTTGATATGCCGATTACTATGTGCCCTATTTATCTTTAAAACCAGTGTCTAACTTCAGCTGTAAAATTAACATTCCATGGCTCAAGGCATTCAGCACCAATGCAGAGCAAATCCTTTACTAAGCTTTTTATAATGGTTTATTAATTAAAGGTGGCATCATAAATTTGGAGAGACAGCTAAGTATCAGAAAGGAACATGAATCTGGTGTGAGATAAAGCTGAAGAGTTGCTGGCAACTCTTCACACAGCAGGCCAATGCTCAAATGTAGGTGGCTGAGTTACTCAGTGGAAGAATTGCTCAGCGGAATAAGGTGGATGAACTCGTGGCACAATTAGAGATTTGTTGGTATGATAAACACAAAATAATCTGCAGATGCTGGGGTCAAAGCAACACTCACAACACGCTGGAGGAACTCAGCAGGTTGGAAACGATCAGTCGACGTTTCGGGCTGGAATGCTGCCCGACCTGCTGAGTTCCTCCAACGTGTGTGAGTGTTGCTTTGTTGGTATAATGTTGTGGGCATCACTGAGTCGCGGCTGAAAGAAGGCCATAGTTGGGAGTTAAAGGACAGGCAGGAAAGCATAGACAATGGTGTGGGTTCTATTGGTAAGACATGGAATTACATCTTTAAGAAGAGGTGTCATAGGGTCAGAAAATGTCAAATATTTGTGGATGGAGTTAAGAAACTGTAAGGGTAAAAAAAACATTATGGAAATCATATATAGTGGCCAAGATGTGGGGTTGAGATTGCAAAGGGAGCTGGAAGGGGCATGTAATAAGGGTAATGTCACAATTGTAATGGAGGAATTCAATATGCAAGAGGTTTGGGCAAATCAGGTTGGTGTCGGATTGCAAGAGAGGAAATTTGTTGAATGCCTACGAGATGGCTTTTTAGAGCAGCTTGTGCTTGAGCCTACTTGGAGAAAGGTAGGCTCAATGGGCTGAATGGCCTGATTCTGCTCCTATGTCTTATGGTCTTAGATTGGGTGTTGTGTAATAACCCAGATCTTATTAGGGAGCTTAGTGTAAAGGAACCCTTAGGAGGCGGTGATCATAATATGATTGAATTCATACTGCAGTTTGAGAGGGAGAAGCATAACTCACATGTATCAGTATCGCAATGGAATAAAGGGAATTACAGAGGCATGAGAGAGGAACTTGCCCAGCTGGATTGAAGGAGGATACTGGCGAGGAGGACAGCGAGCAGAGATTGCTGAAGTTTGTGGGAATAGTTCACAAGACTCAGTACAGATATGTCCATTAGAAGAAGAAGTTCTCAAATGGTAAGGCTAGGCAACCGTGGCTGACAAGGGAAGTTAAGGACGTCATTAAAGCCAAGGAAATGGCATATAAGGTAGCAAAAGAGAGTTGGAAGTTGGATGATTGGGAAATTTATAAAATCCAATAAAAAGCTACTAAAAAAGCAATAAGAAGGGAAAAGATGAAATATGAGGGCAAACTAGCCAATAATATAAAGCAGGATACCACAATTTTTTTCAGTTATGTAAAGAGTAAAAGGGAAGTGAGAGTTAGTATTGGATCACTGGAAAATGATGTTGGTGAGTTAGTAATGGGTGACAAAGAAATGGCAGATGAACTTAATAAGCACTTCGCTTCAGTCTTCACTGTGGAAGACACTAGCAGTGTGTCAGAGGCTCATGAATGTCAGGGAGCAGGAATGAGTGCCATTGCTATTACAAAGGAAAAAGTGCTAGGCAAACTGAACGAGTCTTAAGTTGGACAAGTCACCTGGACCAGATGGACAACGTCCCAGATTCCTGAGAGAGATTGCGGAAGAGATAGCGGATGCATTGGTCATGATCATTCAAGAATCACTTGATTCTGACATGTTCCTGAAGGACTGGAAAGTTGCAGATGTCAATCCACTCTTTAGAAAGGGAGAAAGACGAAAGAGAGGGAAATATAGCCTAACCTCAGTGGTTGGGAAAGTGTTGGAGTCCATTATTAAGGACAAAGTTTCGGGGTACTTGGAGACTAATAATAAAATAAGTCAAAGTCTGCATGGTTTCTGTAAAGGGAAATCTTGCCTGACAAATCTGTTAGAATTCTTCGAGGAAGTAATAAGCAGGGTAGACAAAGGAGAGGTAGTGGATGTCATTTACTTAGATTTTCAGAAGGCATTTGATAAGGTGCTTCACATGAGGCTGCTTAACAAGATAAAATCCTGTGGTTTTCAGGAAAGATACTGGCACAGATAGAGGAATGGCTGACAAGCAGGAGACAGTGAGTGGGAATAAAGGGGGCCTTTTCTGGTTGGATGCCAGTGACTAGTGGTGTTCCTCAGGAGCCAGTATTGGGGCTGCTACTTTTCACATTGTTTGTCAATGATTTAGATAGTGGAACTGACGACGTTGTGACAAAGTTTACAGATAATACAAAGATACGTGGAGGGGTAGGTAGTGCTGAGGAAGCAAGGCGATTGCAGCAGGACTTAGACAAAATTGGAAGAA
Organism: Mobula birostris; assembly: GCF_030028105.1. Classification (NCBI taxonomy): domain Eukaryota; kingdom Metazoa; phylum Chordata; class Chondrichthyes; order Myliobatiformes; family Myliobatidae; genus Mobula; species Mobula birostris. Next base: position 82,400,547 of record NC_092377.1, on the reverse strand, counting down.
TAAGCAGGAAAAGTGGCAGGTTGAATACAAAGTTGAGAAATGTATGATAATGCATTTTGGTAAAAGGAACAATAGTGTAGATTATTATCTAAATGGGGAGAAAATTCAAACTTTGGAGGTGCAGAGGGACTTTGGAGTCCTTGTGCAAGACTCCCAGAAGGTTAATTCATAGATTGAGTCTGTGGTAAAGAAGGCGAATGCAATGTTGACATTTATTTGAAGGGGAATAGAATATAAAAACAAGGAGATAATGCTGAAGCTTTATAAGACACTAGTCAGGCCTTATTTGGAGTGTTGTCAACAGTTTTGGGCCCCTATCTCAGAAAGAATGCACTGTCATTGGAGAGAGACCAGAGAAGGTTCACGAGGATGATTCCGGGAATGAAGGGGTTAACAAATGAGGAGCGTCTGGCAGCTTTGGGCCTGTACCCACTGGAATTTAGAAGAATGCAAGTGGGATCTCATTGAAACCTACCAAATGTTGAAAAGACTAAATAGGGTGGATGTGGAGAGGATGATTCCTCCGGTGAGGGTATCCAAAGCTAGAGGGCACAGCCTCAAAATTGAGAGATGACTTTTTAGAACAGAAGTAGGGAGGAATTTTTTTTAGCCAAACAGTGGTGAACCTGTGGAATGCTCTGCTACAGACCTTGGGTATATTTAAAGCAGGAGTTGATAGATTCCTGACTGGTCAGGGCCTCAAGGGATATGATGAGAGAGGAGGTGAATGGGATTGAATGGAATCTGGGATCAGCCATGATGAAATAGCTAAGCAGACTCGATGAGCTGAATGGCCTGATTCTGCTCCTATGCCTTATGGTTTTAGCAAGGGATCAATGATATTAATTCATAAGAATAATGAATTAACATTTTTGCTGTTTCAGAATTATCAAATGTTTGGAGTTGAGCTATTGTAGTGTAGGTATATTAAAACCTTTTCACTGATTTCCTTTTTTTCATCAACTAAATGCTTCATCCCATTTATTTTATTCATCAAACATGCCATTATCCTCTGTAACTACTCCAAAAAATGTCTGAGAAAACAGGTAACATTCATCTTCATCTTGTATTCTGCTCAAACAGTGGATTAAAAATGAAACAATGAGTTGCAATTGGGTCTATCATTTAAAAATGATGTTTAATTAAATGAGAGAAAAGCCCAGTATTATTTTAATTTTACATCATGGTGCATATGCATGAGATTCCTGGTACATCCAGTGTCAGTGACTTTGCTGAAGTAATTAATTGACACAGGTTTTGTTTTTCAGTTGTGAGTAGTGATTGAGCATTTCATTCATCTCAAAGCTTTTAAAAAATTAGAAAACAATCCCAGCAAGGTCTAAACTGCCATTGTTTAGCAAAAATGTATAAATGATAATCCCATTTGCCAACAAAGAATGAAAATTGAATAACATGACATCATTGGGATAAATTCATCTACTGCAGTTTTGTTACATTGCTTGATAAGATTTGGGGAAAATAGTTTTGTATCCTGATACTTCAGTGTATAAATTTAAATTAATTTATTAACACAGGTGTTCTGATTTATACTCTTTAAACTTACTTTATTGGAAACAAAGTATTTCCACCGGCACCACAGTAGTATAGAGGTTAGTGCAACACCATTACAGCTTCGGTTGTTGGGTTCAGAGTTCAATTCTGATGTCATCTGTAAGGAGTCTGTACATCCTCCCTGTGGAATGTGTGGGTTTTCTCCTGTTGCTCTGGTTTCCTCCCACATTCCAAAAACGTACTGGTTAGTAGGTTACACACATAAAAGTTGCTGGTGAACGCAGCAGGCCAGGCAGCATCTCTAGGAAGAGGTGCAGTCGACGTTTCAGGCCAAGACCCTTCGTCAGGACTAACTGAAGGAAGAGTGAGTAAGGGATTTTAAAGTTGGAGGGGGAGGGGGAGATCCAAAATGATAGGAGAAGACAGGAGGGGGAGGGATGGAGCCAAGAGCTGAACAGGTGATAGGCAAAAGGGATACGAGAGGATCATGGGACAGGAGGTCCGGGAAGAAAGACAAGGGGGGGGGGACCCAGAGGATGGGCAAGGGGTATATTCAGAGGGACAGAGGGAGAAAAAGGAGAGTGAGAGAAAGAATGTGTGCATAAGAATAAGTAACAGATGGGGTACGAGGGGGAGGTGGGGCATTAGCGAAAGTTAGAGAAGTCGATGTTCATGCCATCAGGTTGGAGGCTACCCAGACGGAATATAAGGTGTTGTTCCTCCAGCCTGAGTGTGGCTTCATCTTTACAGTAGAGGAGGTTGTGGATAGACATGTCAGAACGGGAATGGGATGTGGAATTAAAATATGTGGCCACTGGGAGATCCTGCTTTCTCTGGCGGACAGAGCGTAGGTGTTCAGCAAAGCGGTCTCCCAGTTAACCTACTGGTTAGTAGGTTAATTGGTTATTGTAAATTGTCCTGTGATTAGGCTCGGGTTAAATTGGGTGTTGCTGATCAGCACGGCTCAAAGGGCTGGAAGGGCCTATTCCGTACTGTACCTCAATAAATAAGTAAGAGCACAGAGCTGAACTGGAAGAGATACTAAAGGGGGAAACAGAATGCAAGACAAGATAAAGGTGGAGGTGCAAAGTTTGCTCGGGATTAAACAGGAGATTGAACTATCTGCTAAACATGGCAACTCATAAGCAGATGAGGAGACATGATAAGAGTCTAAAGTAGGGAATATAAGAAGAGAAAAGGGGAGGGGGAGAAAACAGAAAGAGAAATCGACATTCATGCCAACAGGTTGGAGGCTACCTGGGAGGAATATGAGGTGTTGTTCCTCCACCCTAAGGATGGCCTCATCATGAAAAATAGGAGGCCATGAACTGACATATCGGAAAGGGAATGGGGATAGAAACTAAAATGGTTGGCTACCAGGAAATTCCATTTTTGGTAGATGGAGCAGAAGTGGTCAACAAAGCGGCCCCCCAGTTTATCCCTTGGGTTTAGAGAAAGTGGGAGGAAGACAGAGGAGGGTGGTGGTGGAGGGGGACTGGTTGGGTCTATTGTTGAGAACAAAACAGAGAGCCTTCTCGATGGTGGATAGAAGTGTATAGATACTGACCATCCATGATGAAAATGAGGCAGTCAGGGCCAGGGAATTTAAGGAAAGAACTAAAAGGAAAGATTAATGAGGATAGAATCTGTGAAGTTACTTCCTCTGGTTGGAATTTATTGAGCAAGGAATCTTGGTCTCATTGGAAGGGGCTGACCATCGAGGACGGAGGGGGAGAAGGAAATTCTTGATTTGTTAAAGTTCTGATTCTTCAGGATATACCCAGAATGGGTGCATGTTCAATTGTTTAATAGTTTCAAGACTAAATTCAAAGAATTTTGCGGCACTAACAGATTCAAGGGTTATGAGGCTATAGTGGAAAATTGAAGTGGATTTTGAAATCAGTCATGATTTTACTGCAGATGTCTACTACTTCTCTTGTTCCTTCTGTTTTCCACTTGAAGTGGGCTGTTATATGTAGAGAGAATCAGCAATGAAGAAACAGTCACCTGCTACTTTGAGCCTTTGAATCTTAGTATTCAGACTAACGTGCTGCAATAAAGAGCTGAAGCTGTTTACGTGCCCTTGATACCTTAGTGCTTAACACATTTGAAAGAACCAATTCATCTTTTTAATAATAATCTCAGAGCAAAGAAGTAGTATGATAAATTTCAGGCAATCTGCTTAATTTATAATATCCAGAAGACTTCCATAATCCTGAATATCATTTATGGCTGTGTTTCATTAGGAGTTTGAGGAGATTTGTCACCTAAGGCACTTGAAAACTTCTACAGATGTATGATGGAGAGCATTCGAACTGGCTGCATCACCATCTGGTATTGGGTGGGGGGGCATGCTATTGCACAGGATCGAAAGAAGCTCCAGAGGGTTGTAAAATTAGTTAGCTCCATCATGAGTACTAGCTTCTGTATATAAAAGACACCTTCAAGTACCGGTGTCTCAGAAAGGCAGTGTCCACCATTAAAGACCCCCACCACTCAGGACATACCCTCTTCACATTGTTACCATCAGGAAGGAGGTACAGAAGCCTGAAAGCACACACTCAGTGATTCAGGGACAGCTTCTCCTCGTCAGCCATCTGATTTCTAAATGGACACTGAACCCATGTATACTACCTCACTACTTTTTTTAAATTTCCAGTTTTGTACTACTTAACTATTTTAATATATATTTTCTATATTTTTCACGTATTGCATTGTACTGCTGCTGCAAAGTTAACAAAGCTCATGACATATGCTGGTGATATTAAACATAATTCTGATTCTGAATATCCCAAAAGCAAGTTAAATGAAATGGAATTTACGGACTAGAAGGGCTGAGATGGCCTGTTTCCATGCTGTAATTGTTATATGGAATTACACATCATTATTGATTGCTTTGTGCTACTGTTTGTTTTCTCAATGAAATTCTCAGAACAATGAACTGTGCTACCAATGTGCTTGCATGGGGACTGTATTTTGGCTCTCAAGTGTAAAGACCTTAGCATTTCATAGCACATCTTGCTGCGTCCAAGTAAGAAGTACTATGACATGCTGAGGATTTACAACTGACTTTACAATTGCTGCCTGCAATTTAATGTGGCCTAGTTTGAGGCTTCAATAACAAGCTGGAGGAACTATATATTCATCATAGTTTAAACATCTACTGGGCTGAACAAGTTGAGGATTTCTTGGTGAATAATTTTAATTGGCATTAGGTAGTGATAAAGTGAGTTAGCGTAATGTTTTACAGCATTAGCGATCATCGATTGAGATTCAGTTCTTGCCACCATCTATAAGGAGTTTATACCTTCTCCCCAAGATGGTGTGGGTTTCTTTTGAGTGCTCCACTTTCCTCCTACGTTCCAAAGACTTAGGGTTAAGGTTAGTGAGAGGCGGGCATGCTATGTTGGTGCTGGTAGCATGACGACACTTGCAAGCTGCCTCCAGTACCGTATTTGGACTGTGTTGGTCTTTTAAGCAAACAGCGCATTTCACTGTTCGGCTTGATGTTTCAATGAACAATTGACAAATAAAAATCTTTTAATAAATTGTGCTTGGAGATAGAAATGCAAATAACAATTTACAGTCCCTTTGATTTATATCCATGGGAGGTTGTGGTTGTGGACTTACACTTGCCTGAATGTTCTCTTCAGATAAAAGACAAAATTGTTGGCCCTCTGGACCTTGTTCCTTGCGTAAGAAATGAGAAACCATCCTTTGAAAATCAATGTCATGGTTGGACACATGGGGAGAAAAACTTCCGCAGCAGCTGCGTCGTCTTGAGTAGCAACTTGGATCAGCTGGGGTTTTCACTTGGGCCAATCCACTGCCTTCTGTAGAGGTAGCAAGGACAGCTGCCTGATACTTGTCAAGCCCAACTTCAAATCAGCAACTCAGTGTCTGGTGATATCACTTGGGAGCAAGGAACTACTTAAAGTTTTAGTGCTTCTGCAAATCTGATAGTTTGCAATATGGTTCTCCAATGCCTTGACAGGAAATTAATTTCATTCTATCAGATGGAATCGTTTATTGGAAAATCTATTTTACTTGATAGTGTTCTGTAATTTATTAAAAGGCATTCTTGAATGAAACAGATTAAGAGTTAAATACATTGCATTGCTCTCAGTAGGGATTTTTTAATAATCTGATAAATGTCATAATATCTGATGATAACTATTTCATAAAATGGGCTAAAGATCTTAAGATTCTATAATTTTCAATGCTGGTATGTATTTTCTTTCTTTTCAATTTTTTTTATTGTTATATTATACAGAAAAAATAACATGAGTACATTGAAGTAACAACACTCACAATGTCTCAAAAAAGACATTATCTTAAAGATTGAAAAAAAATTTTGTGATAACAAAAAAAACCTACTAAGCAGAAAAGTGAGAAAAAAAGACCCATTAGGTGTACAACCCCGGAGTCATGCGTCATACAAAAAGCTTCTAAAAATAAACATCAAACCGCCAGCAAGAAAAGAAAATATACTAAAAATTTACAATTAGATCATGGAAAAATTATATCAATTAGCTCAAATGATAATAACGAGCAAATGAGCCTCATCTTTTCTCAAAATCAAATAAAGATTCAAAGGTTCGACTTCTAATTTTCTCCAAACTTAGAAATAGCATCACTTGAGAGAACCATTGTGATAAAGTATGTATTTTTTTAAATGATGCATCTTTATAATAGAAACGTAGAAAACCTACAGCACAATACAGGCCCTTCGGCCCACAATGTTGTGCCGAACATGTCCCTACCTTAGAAATTACTAGACTTCCCCATAGCCCTCTATTTTACTAAGCTCCATGTACCTATCTAAAAGTCTCTTAAAAGACACTATCGTATCCGCCTCCACCACCGTTGCCAGCAGCCCATTCCACGCAGTCACCACTCTCTGAGTAAAAAAGACTTACCCCTGACACCTCCTCTGTATCTACTCCCCAGCACCTTAAACCTGTGTCCTCTTGTGGCAACCACTTCAGCCCTGGGAAAAAGCCTCTGACTATCCACACGATCAATGCCTCTCATTATCTTATACACCTCTATCAGGTCACCTCTCATCCTCCGTCACTCCAAGGAGATAAGGCCAAGTTCACTCAACCTGTTTTCATAAGGCATGCTCCCCAATCCAGGCAACATCCTTGAAAATCTCCTCTGCACCCTTTCTATGGCTTCCACATCCTTCCTGTAGTGAGGCGACCAGAACTGTGACACAATGTTATCCAGAGTGTTTCCTATGTAGTACTGTGCATATTAATACAATTGTAATTTGTAAAAAAAATCTTCATCTTCCAAAATGTTTATTTATAGGAATGCGTTGTGATGTTGTTGCTAGTTTAAGTTGCTTTTCTTTTCTTTTTCAATCTATTTATTAATTTCATAAAATGAAACATAACACAGCAATAATACAAATAGTAGGAGATACATTGTTGTACTTAAAATGAGTAATTGTAAGACCAAATAGTATAAATTGACAAAACTCCCAATCGTGTAAGATAACAATGAATAGTACAGGACAAAAAAAAACTGAAGAAAAATCATGAAAAAGAAAAAAAAAGGAAAAAAACAAACCCCATCCCCCCAAAAAACTAAACTAAACAGAATTAGTCAACTAAACTAAAAGACTTGGGCAATTCTAACAACTTAAAAATGGGGAAGAAGAAAACCTTAGTGTCGACAACTCCATTCCTCCAAACCAGCAGTACAGAGAAATAAAATAAGTTTGGAAATGGTCAAATTACATCAAATGAAAATGCTGAATGAATGGCCTCCATGTTTTTTCAAATTTAATGGAAGGGTCATAAACCGCACTTCTAATTTTTTCCAAATTCAAACACACCATAGTTTGTGAAAACCAATGAAATACAGTAGGAGGGTTAATCTCTTTCCAATTCAGCAAAATGGATCTTCTAGCCATTAAAGTAAGAAATGCAATCATCTGGCGTGCTGAAGAGGTTAAATAATTTGAATCTATCATTGGTAATCCAAAGATAGCAGTAATTGGATGAGGTTGTAAGTCTATATTCAGAACTGTTGAAATAATATCAAAAATATCTTTCCAATATTTTTCCAACAAAGGACATGACCAAAACATATGAGTTAAGGAAGCTATCTCGAAATGACATCTATCACATATAGGATTAATATAAGAATAATAACAAGATAGTTTATCTTTGGACATATGAGCCCTGTGCACTACTTTAAACTGTATCAACACATGTTTAGCACATATGGAGGATAAATTAACCAACTGAAGAATTTTTTCCCATTTTTCAATCGGTATAATAATCTTAAGTTCTCTTTCCCAATCAGCTTTAATTTTATTGGAAACATCAGGACATAAATTCATAATTATATTATATATAATTGCTACAACACTTTTCTGAAAGAGATTTAGATCTAAAATTTTTTCCGAAGTGTCCATTGGATATGGGTGTGGAAAATTAGGAGAAACAGTAATTAAAAAGCTTCTAATCTGTAGATATCTAAAAAAGTGAGATCTGGGTAAGTTATATTTATTAGAAAGTTGATCAAAAGACATGAAACAATTATACAAAAATAGATCACGAAAACGTACTATACCTTTGGTTTTCCAATCAAAATAAGCATGATCCCTGCTTATGTTGCTTTTCATTGACCAGGACTTTGCAACAATCCTTTTAGTAAGAGATCTTGCTCAAGTGTTGCTTCACTGCAACACATCCACCTGTTGATAAAACAGCAGTACACACAAAATGCTGGAAGAACTCATTATCTGTGGAGATGCCACCTGACCTGCTGAGTTCCTCCAGCATTTTGTGTGTGTTGCTCTGTATTTCCAGCATCTGCAGAATCTCTTGTGCTTATGATAAAACTGCAGTGCCTCACTCTTACCGTTATTTAGGGAATTAGAACAAATCTATGATAGTCTGCTGCATTGCAGGGCCAGAACAGCTGCCTCTGACGACCATGGCCAAAACTTTGTAACTTTATGGATAGCACTTTCAATTCCTTGCCAGAAGGTAGTGACAGTAACTTTGAGTCCAGAATTTTAGGCCGACACTGTCAGAGGCAGCCCCTATCAAACGAGACATGAAAGCAGTACTCATTATCTTAACCAAGACAGAGTTTCAAAAATGAATGGAGGAGCTATCCTGGTGGTTTAATCAATACTCTCAGTGCGCATCACTAAAAGAACAGATTATTTGTCCATTACCACATTGCTGTCTCAAGCAGCACAGCTGCTATTTTTCTAAAGTTACAGTAATAAATATACTTCATAACTAATTTACTGTGTATACCTGCTTCAGAACATCGTGAGATCATGATATAATGCATTGTTTTTCTGCAAAAGGCAGAATATTTACGGGTTAATCATCATGATTCATCTTCATTTTATGAAATGGAATTAAATATTTCTATCTGATCTTTTATAAATATAATTAAATCCTTTTTAAGAAATAGCACAGAGTTAAAGGTTTAGAATGCACTTTGATACCTTTGTCTCAGTGCCACCAGATGAACTCTTGACCCTCTCAACTAGTACCCTTATCCACTTGAGTACTCAGTTTCAGTATCTATTATTTGAACAAGATATCTGTAATCCTGAAGTTACATTGACAAATAGAAGTTGCTGCACTGCGTGCAAAGACATAAAATTTCTGTGAGTCCAGTTGACCCTTGCACACAAATTGCAAATTTCCTCAACATTCAAGATACATTCTATGAGACATAGGAACAGAATTAGGCCATCTGGCGCATCGAGTCTGCTCCGCTGTTCAAACATGCTGATCTGTCTCCTCCTCCACCCCAGTTCCTGGCCTTCTCCCCTTGCAATCATTCAGCAGATCAAACCAAAAGCCATGGGTGCCTTCCTCCAGGTTTCTGTTAAGTCCAGACTATGTGGAGATTGTTTAGGATTACACAGAGAGTGACCATTTGGTTCTATATTTTGATGTTAAATGATTTGCTATTTTATAACGGCAGGAACATATTTTATGTATTCCATTGTGAGGAGGGACTAAAATAAAATTTAAGTTCTACTCAGGGTATATGTGAGTGGTGGAATCTAGGGGCTGTTGATAGGAATGTGGGGAGAATAAATTGGGATGAGTGTAAACTGCTGCTAGATGGTCAGCTCAGACCAGTTGGCTGACTGGCCTTGTTGTGTGCTGAGTGACTGTGAGTGGAGAAAAGGACTCACGTATAGGACCATTTCTAGAGTTGCCTTCAGACGGAAAGTAGCAGGCCCAGCTATGTAGATGCACAATGAACGTGGGAATATTGAGTCTATCACTGCTGCAACCTTGTGCCAGCTGGTATAGAGGCATCTGCACCAGACTTTGAGGCGAGTGATCCCGGCTTCGAATCCAGCCGGCTCCTTGCTGGGTGAGCGTCGAGGTAGCAACTCAGCCTCACAAAAAATGGACAAAAATACTAAAGGTTTCTGCTTGCTGCACCACCAGCACGGTGAGGAACAATAACAACAGCAACAACTGCTACAATTTACTTATTAATGGTGAGCTTTTAAGGCCTGCTACCTCATGTACCCTAGGCAAGTGGCATAAACATTATGCTCATATACCACTGTTATGAAGATTACTGGGACACAAAATCCGATTTGACACGGTCCCTCTGTGATTGGACTACGCCTGCTGAGTCATTTCCAGACTCACGAAATCTAGGCTTTTCTGCTTTAAGAAGTATTTCTTTTACTTTTGCTGAAAATCTTGTAGAAGTAAAGAAGCTTTTTTTAATGCCTTCTACAAAGGGTTCATTCTCCTGGCTATAACGTCTTAGTCTCAAGCAGCATAAGGAAAATAATGCTCTCTGATCCTTTTGAGGTAAATGAGCCAAAAAAAAGAATGTGCTGACAAATTTTTAATGTACGGATTGATCTTTTTTTTTGTTGAAGGTCACAGAATGGTATCAACCATCTGTACAAAGGATAAAACTCTTGTTTTATCACAAGTTTAAATAATAGCCTGAGGCACTCACCTCTGCTCTGTGAGACAAATTTAATTTGAGCCCTGTTTCTGTTTGCCATTTGAACACCTTCCTCCTCAGGCTGAATACAGATCTGCAGGATCTGTGTCTTGTCTATGCCAGAGTGCACATTAGTGTCCAATGCTCTAGCAATCAGTTTTTTATTAGATAGAAATATTACTAACTCTAAATTTAATTTCACCTATATTAAATAAACCAGCAGAATTGTTATTGTACTATTTATAAACACTATCTGAAACATTGTTGTATATATATAAAGCTCGGATATATAAAATATGTGCTCCTAGTTTCTGCCTGAATTACCCTAACTGTCTGCAATTTCCATCCAAGAAACCTAGGTGTGCTCTTACCTGCTGTGTTCCTGGATTGATGTGGAAAATGTGTCACTGAGTTGTACAACTCAGAAACAGGCCCCTCGGCAAGATTCATCTATGCTGAATGAAGAGTCAAACTGAAGGGCCTACTTCTGTGTTATGCAACTCAGAGCCTACCTATGCTAATCCCATTGTCCTGCATTTGGTCCACATCCCTCAAAGTCTTTCCTACCCATGAAATTGGCCAAATATTTGATACACTCAGTGACCACATTATTAGATACACCTGTACATCAGCTTGTTAGGCAAATTTCTAATCAGCCAATCATGCTCCAGCAACTCAATGCATAAAATCTGCAGATGCCATACCCACACCCCACTACCTGGAGGAATTTAGCGGGCCAGGCAGCATCTGTGGAAAAAAAGTATAGTCGACATTTCAGGCTGAGACCTTTGGTAGGGTAATGTTACTCAGACAGAATTTGAGGCACTATTCCTCTGGTTTGTATTTGGGCTTCCCTTAGTAATAGAGAAGGCAAATTGAAGTGAGAATGGGAAGGGGCGTTGAAATGGAATACAACTCAGAGCTCAGAAGGTTCATCTAGTCTATGCTTGGTCTTGCCAGACTAGAGAAGTCCACACTCAGAGCACTGAATGTGGTAGGCAAGATTAGAAGAGATGTATTTAAATCTTTGCCTAACTTAGAGGGGCTCTTTAGGTCTCTAGATGAGGGTGAGAGAGGAGGATCAAACTTTACACTTGCTTTGGTTGCAAAGGTTTATGCCAGGTGAAAGGGAAGGGCTCAAGGGGAAAGATGAATGAACCAGGGAGTCATGGAGAGAGTGGTCCCCTTGAAAAGCAGAAAAGGAGGGAAAGCAGAAGATGTAACTGGTGCAGAAGTGATGAGGGATAATGTGCTGAATGCAGAGGCTAGCAGAGTAAAAGGTGATCCAGTCTCTCTTCATAACTAAAGTTATGTAATGTCCTCGTAAATATCTTCTGTAGTTTCAATATCATGTCCCAACTGTTATACTCCATACCACTGCCTATGAAAAAGCAAGATAAGCCCCTGCTTTCCTACCCTCTTCACCTATGTCCCCATTTTACAGGATGCAATGAACTTCTACCCCAAGCTGCCTCTGTTCGTCAACTGTTCTAAAATCCCTGCTATTTGCTCGATATGTCCAGACAATTAATTAAGCAACCTGTGGAGTATTTAATGTTTAAGCAATATTTGAGTAATCTTGTTAATTTAAATGGTATTTGATAGGTTATACATATACATGAATTGCATATGTCATCATGCTGCCACATGATATGTGCGTGCTTTGCTAAAGTAAACACAAATTAGACTCACATTTCGGACTCCTATGTCTTCCTTTGAATTAGTTGAATGTTTTGAAACTTCAAAACATAACCCATGATGTGGCTGATGTGGTCACTCTCCTGAAAATTTAAAATTAATTACAATGTCTTGAAATGAGCTGGAGGACAGTTATGCAAAATTTTCATGTTTACAACTGTTTTACAATATTCTGAAGATGTATTAATCCTATTTGCAAATGAGCCAGCTTTAGGATTTTATGTAAGAGTACAACATTTGGTTGAATCTATTTTACTGTTTAGCAAATTATTAACTGCACTGAAACCTTGTGCGAAGATTGCATTCACTGATGAGGACAACTGTGATGTAGCAATGTAAGTTAGAGATAGAGTCACAAGAATTAGAGACAAATACTCAGAAACCAATGTTTGTGTCCATGTGATTCATAGTTCCTGGAGGCTAGATCTGTAAGATTAAAGTTCACATGCTAATGCTGTAAAAAATGTTTTTGCTGTAAAAAAATTTTCTGCAAGAAAATATAAATGTTTTGAATATCTATTCCTTTTTACTAATTCAAACCTTCTGGAGTTTCATACATCGTTTTTACTTAAAATTCTCCATGATTGTGATACATCTTTGATAGGTTTCACTTAAAAATTCACACACCCTCTGTGATCTTGGAATGGCCAACTAGTAGAGCCATAGAGATGAGCTCAGGAATAGGCCCTGCTAGTATATGCTGAACCATTTAAACAGCCTAGTCTCATGGAACTAAGTGTTGAATTCGAGCTCGCATCCACAATTTGTGCTGGCAGCTCGTGCCATAAACTCGTGACCCTCTGATTGAAGAAGTTTCCCCTTAAACTTTTCAACCTTTCACCCTTAACCCATGATCTCTAATTGTAGTCCCACTCAACCTCAGTGGAAAAAACCTTGCATTTACGCTATCTATACCTCTCATAACTTTGTATACCTCTATCAAATCTCTCAGTCTTCTACGTTCCAAAGAATCAAGTCCTAACCTGTTTAATCTTTCCTTATAACTCAGGGCCTCCGGTCCTGACAACATTCTTGTAAATTTTCTCAACACTCTTTCAACCTTATTTGCATCTTTCCTTTAGGTAGATGACTAAAACTGCACACAATGCTCCAAATTAGGCCTCACCAATATCTTGCACAACTTCAAATGACATCCCATCTTCTGTACTCAATACTGTGATTTATGAAGGCCACTGTGCCCAAAGCTTTCTTTAAGAACCTCTCTACCTGTGCCACCACTTTCAATGAATTATGGACCTGTATTCCCAGATCCCTTTGTTTTACTGTACTCCTCAGTGCCCTGCCATTAACTGTGTAAGACCTACCCTGGTTGGTATTACTGCAGTGGAACACCTTGTACTTGTCTGCATTAAATTCCATCTGCCATTTTTCAACCCATTTTTCCAGCTTGTGCAGATCCCGCTGCAAACCATGATAGCCTTCCTCGCTGTCCACTACACCCCCATTTTTGGTGTCACACAAATTTGCTGATCCAGTTAACCACATTATCATCCAGATTGTTGATATAGATGACTAACAAATATAGCCCCAGCACTAGTCCTTGTGCCACTCCACCAGTCACAGGCCTCCAGGTCAGAGAGGCAACCACTCTCTGGCTTCATCCACAGAGGAAATGTCTAATCCAGTTTACTACCTCATCTTGAATGTCAAGTGTCCGAGGGAACACCTTGTCAGGTTCTGGGGATTTATCCACCCTAATTTGTCGCAAAATATCAAACACTTCGTCCTCTGTAATCTACTTGGAGTCCATGACCTCGCTGCTGCTTTGCCTCACCGATATTATAGACTCTGCACCCGTCTCCCAAATACAAAAAATCCATCTAAGATCTCCCACATCTCTTTTGACTTCATGTATAGATTACCATTCTGATCTTTCAGTGCTGAATTTACACATATCATTTTGCTTCGGACATGCAAGTATTAAGGGTATTAATTACCCATTTAAGTCACCATTGAGTGAATTATTTCAGGTTCTTTACAGCCTACTGGATTTTATTCAATTGGACAACAACTGGAGTTCCGCCTAACCATTCTATTTTATTGGAAGCATGAATAGAAGAAGGGGTTGATAAAAAAAATTGAACCAATAGGCAACCCGTGCAAAACCAGTCACATATACCACCGCCCATGTTCTTATGCCCTTCCCCTTCCCAAACCCGGCTGTTTTATTCACTGGACTCTGCATTAGCACATTATTAACTCTCACCTCTTCTCTCCCTTTTGCTCTTCACCCAGCAGGAAATGGCTTAGATCTCACCTAATAAGAATGGACAGCAAACTCCATCTGCCTTAAGCTAAAATTGAAATCAAGTTTCAGGGAAAATAATTCTCAAAGGAAATAATTAACTAAAAGCATGTTATACTTCTCAAGAAATCTAAAAAAAATTATGTCATCACCACATGGATTACTCGGTATTTGAAGTACACCAGAGCTGCCTTTCTGTAACTATCTCTGACTGTGAGCTGTATTAGATAGAGATAGATAGATAGATAGATACTTTATTGATCTCAAAGGACATTACAGTGCCACAGTAGCATAACAAGTGCACAGATATACAAATATTAGAAGAGCAGTAAGAAAGAATAAAAAATAAGTTACCTCAAATCAAACAGGAAGGGGTCATCACTTCCCCAGCTATAGGTTGACTTATTACGGAGCCTAATGCCCAAGGGTAAAAATGACCTCATATAGCACTCTTTGGCGCAGCGCAGTTGTCTTTGTCTATTAATAAAAGTGCTCCTCTGTTCAGCCAAGGTGGGATGCAGAGGGTGAGAAACATTGTCCAGAATTGCCAGGATTTTCTGTAGGGTCGCTTGTTCTACCACAGTCTCCACTTTGTCCAGTTTGACTCCTGTAACATAGACAGCCTTTCTAATCAGTTTATTGAGCCTGTTGGCATCACCTGTGTTGGTGCCATTGCCCCAGTACCACCACATAGAAGATTGAACTGGTGACAACAGACTGGTAGAACATGTGAAGGAGAGGTCTGCATACTCCAAAGGAGCTCAGTCCCCTCAGGAAATAGAGGTGACTTTGGTCCTTGTGCACAACCTCTGTGATGGTGCTCCACTCAGGTCTGTCACCCAGGTACAGCCCCAGGTACTTGTAGGCCCCCAGCACATCTATCTCCTCACTATCAACAGTAACAAGGGGCAGTGTACATTTAGTCTTCCTAAAGTCCATCACCATCTTCTTTGTCTTAGTGATGTTGAACTGCAGATGATTCAGCTTGTGCCATTTTACAAAATCCTCCACCCTGTTTTCATCCTCCTATCCTCCCTTTGTACACCTATTGTTGAGTCATCAGAGAATTTCTACAGATGACATGACTCAGTGCTGTATCTAAAGTCCGACATATACAGGGTAAACAGGAAGGGAGCCAATATAGTCCCCTGTGAGGCCCCAGTGCTACTTATAGCCATGTCTGACACACAGTTCTGAAGCTGCATAAACTGTGGTCTGCCAGTCAGGTAGAGCATTATCCAGAATACAATGGAAGTGCCATCCTGCATTGAACAGAGCTTTTCCCCCAGCAATGAGGGCTGTATGGTATTGAAGCCACTTGAGAAATCAAAAAGCATGAACCTCACAGTGCTGCCCTGCAGGAGGAGAAGATGGTGGCGCGACACAGTGCGCGCAGCTCTCCGGTGAAATGATATCATATTTGTAAGTAGGATGCCGTGCACAATTCTGATTTGATGGAGATAGACGTGAGAAGGCACAGAGGAACATCTGGAGAAATTTCTGAAATGCCCGGTTCGCTGCTGCTGCTACTGGGCAATCAAGAATCTCCGGAGGGTAGGCCCCAAAATCCCCGGCTTTGTCTGCTGCTGGCGACCAACGCTAAGGTCGAAGCGTTCGGCAGAGATGGTGCTCGGTACTTGGTGTCGAAGGGCTGATTGGAACTCGAAGTTTTCGGACGACTCAGAGTCTGACTGTGGTTGGGCATGGCAGGGAGTTTTCTTCTTTCTCCTGTCTGCGTGAGATGTGGGACTCTCGAGAGACTTTGAACTTTTTTTACTGTGCCATGGCCTGTTCTTCATTAAGTTATGGTATTGTTGCACTGTTGTAACTATATGTTATAATTATGTGGTTTTTGTTAGTTTTTCAGTCTTGGTCTGTCCTGTGTTTCTGTGATATCACACCGGAGGAATACTTTATCATTTCTTAATGCATGCATTACTAAATGACAATAAAAGAGGACTGCGTGTCCTCATAATCTAATCTTATCCAAATGGGAGTAGACTCTGTTCAGCAGATAGATGACAGCATCGTTGATTCCATGTGTTCCTGGTAGACAAGCTGCAGGGGATCGAAGGCTGTTCTGACCAGGGGTTGAAGGTGATCCAGGACCAGCCTCTCTAGGGCCTTCATGATGTGCGAGGTCAGGGCCACTAGATGGTAGTCATTCAAAACTTTCAGTTGGCCCTTCTTGGGTACGAAGACCACACATGATGTTTTCAACACAGTCGGGACCCTTTCCAGGCTGAGGCTGAGATTGAAAATGCGCTGGAGATCTTCACACGGCTACTGAACACACTCCTCAGGACATCGGGGTTTACACCATCTGGTCCCAATGCTTTGCCATGTCTGATTTTTCCCAGAGTTCTTCTCACCTGCTCAGTAATGAAGGTGTGTCAGTAGATGATTTACACCAAAGGACCTCAGTCTCCTCAGGAATTAGAAGTGACACTGGCCCTTCTTGTGTACAGCCTCTGTGTTGGTGCTCCACTCAAGTCTGTCATCCAGGTGCACCTCCAGGTACTTGTAGGTTCTCACCACATCCATGTCCTCACTCTCAATAGTAAGAGGGAGTAGTGCAGGCTTAGTCCTCTTAAAGTCCAGCACCATCTCCTTTGTCTTACTGATGTTGAGTTGCAGATGATTCAACTTACAGTAATTTATGTCAGTAAAAAAATGATGATTCTTTAGGGGTATAATAACAAAAGAGATTATCTGTACTAATCATTGACTGACTATGTTGTTTTAAAGTTGTATGTTCATAACTGTCACTGATTAATTAGGCAAAATAATAGAGGTATGTCTAGGACTGCTAAAGTGGCAATTGTTAATAAATATTTAAAGCTCTTATTAATTAACCATTTCCATCAGAAGTTCCTGGGTGTCAAGATCTCTGAGGATCTCAGCTGGTCTCAGCATATTGATGCAGCTATAAAGAAGGCAAGACAGCCACTATATTTTATTAAGAGTTTGAAAAGATTTGTTTTGTCACCTAAAAGACTTAAAAACTTCTATAGATGTACCATGGAGAGTATTCTGACAGGCCGCCTCACTCTCTGGTATGAAGGGTGACGTCCATCATTAAGGATCCCGTGACTCACGACATGCCCTCTTCCCATTGTTACAATCAGGAAGGATGTACAGAAGCCTGAAGGCACACTCTCTGCGATTGGGGAACAGCTTCTTCCCCACTGCCAACAATTCCTAAATGAACATTGAACCCATAAACATTACCTCACTTTTTTATATTATTTCTGTTTTGCACTATTTTAATCTAACTATTTAATATACACACACTGTATATATAGTCACTGTAATTGATTTACTTCTTTATTTTTCTTTCTGGAATATCATGTATTGCATTGTACCGCTGTTGCTAAGTTAATCAATTTCACAATACATGCCAGTGATAATAAACCTGATTCTGAGAATAGTGGCTTATTCTGCAACTAGCATTATTTATAATCATTGATGAAATACCAACACAAGAACAGAAATTGGCCAATGTGGCACTCAGGGCTATTAAACCATTCAGTCTGATATGGCCTGTAAATGGCCAGTATTACTCAATGCCCCATTCCAAAAATGTTAACAGTCTCAGCCTTGAATATTTCAAATAATCCAGCAAGAGGGGGCTTTTTGGGGAAAGGATATTCCAGAATTTCACTGTACTTCGTGTGAAAAGTCTGTATATTGATTTTCCACCTGGAAGGGCATGCTGGAAGAAATAGTTTTCAACATCTACCCCAGAATCTTGTTAGGTTATAAGCATTTCAGGCCACCAATAATCCTATCAATCTGATGAAAGTGAACGGCAAGTTTTGTCATTTACCCTCACGATAAATTTTTTTGCTTTGTTTATAAATCTAATTACTTTCTCCAGTAACAATCTTTACTTACACTAAGTACACTAAACTGTTCAGGTTAACGGATTATTGTTTTGCTCCCTCTAAGGTTCAGAGTGAACATTTAATGAACCTGCTATTTCTTTGTTTTCTAATTTTCTCTTACCCATGTCACGTTATTCCCTGTCGCTCACCCCTTTCTCTTAACTTATTTATTAAAGAACTTGCTGTTGATTTTGATGTACTTTCCCAGGTGATTTCATCCTTTTCCACTTCTAATTAGTTTCTTTGTAATATTTTTATTTTTATTTTTATCATTCTCTTTGTCTGCTGGATTTCTACTTGCTCCTCGGTTGATTTCTTAATTATCCTCTGTATCTTAACCATCTGGTAGAAATGTTGCTGGTAGATTTTTGCTGAAGTTTTTGGCTTTTAGAGACATTTAGCTGTCTTATCATTATAGAATATTTTAATTTGCATTTTAGAAAATAGTTATTATAATATCGTCACTATTTAAAGCTTACTTCTGTACCCCCAAAAAATTGTAATTTTCACAAAAAACTGGAGAACAGAAGTAATTAGCATATTTTACTTACATCATTTTAATCCCTCGCCACCAAAATAAATCACTTTTCTTAGATCTTTTTTAGGTATAAGAAAGTGTTTAGCATAACTTGTACAGAATGGAGTGCAGGTTAGTTGCTGTGTCATCGAGCCGCTTGCTCTCAGTCACAGGACTCCGAAGTCAATCCAGGATGGAACTCAGCGTTGCTGAGTTGAGAGCCTGGGTGCTCTTTGTAGGTGGCAGTCTGAAGAGAAAGGATCAATGGAATAAGTTTTTTGCTTTATTTTAATAAATGTTAATGCTTTTATCAATTTAAATTATTTATGTATGATTTAAATTTAGCTTACTTTGGATTAGAAAGCAAATTATTTAAACACATTTCAGAGATGTTAGAAACTCGACAAAGGTTTTAATAGTGAGTGAAAAGGCCATCAGGACAGTCCGAGAGCAAGACCTCAGGATCCCACTGTGAGCTACTTTTCTTTGTGATGGCAAAATCTCTATTCACTTGGAGCCTGAGGTCCTGTGAGGTTTGTGCAGGGGACAGGGCAAACATGCAGTGTGATCCATGCATAGTACTAATCTTATATGCCTGTGAAACAACTAAATAGACCATGAGACGTAGAAGTAGAATTCGGCCATTTGGTCCATCGAGTCTGCTCTGCCATTCAATCATTGCTGATCCTTTTTTCCCCTCCACAGCCCCACTGCCCAGCTTTCTCCCCGTAACCTTTGATGCCGTGGCCAATCAAGAACCTATCAAGCTCTGCTTTAAATACACCCATCAGCCTGGCCTCTACAACTGCCTGTGGTAATAAATTCCACAAATTCACCCCCCTCTGGCTAAAGAAATTTCTCTGCATTTCTGTTTTAAATGGACACCCCCCCCTATCCTGAGGCTGTGCCCTCTTGACCTAGACTCCCCCCACCATGGGAAACATCCTGTCCACATCTACTCTGTCCAGACCTTGCGACATTCCAAAGGTTTCAATGGCATCCCCCCTCATCCTTCTAAATTCCAGTGAGTACAGACCCTGAACTATCAAACATTCCTTGTATGATAATCCTTTCATTCGCAGAATCATCCTAATGAACCTCCTCTGAATCCTCTCCAATGCCAGCACATCTTTTTTTAGGTGAGGAGCCCAGAACTGTTCACAATACTCAAGGTGAGGCCTCACCAGTGCCTTATAAAGCCTCAGCATCACATCCTTCCTCTTGTATTCTAGACCTCTTGAAATGAATGCTAACATTGCATTTGCCTTCCTCTCCACTGACTCTATCTGCAAGTTAACCTTTAGAGTGTTCTGCACGAGGACTCCCAAGTCCCTTTGCATCTCATTTTTCGATTTTCTCCCCATTTACGAAATGGTCTGCACATTTATTTCTTCTACCAAAGTGCATGACGATGCATTTATCAAATTGTATTTCATTTGCTACTTTTTTGCCTATTCTCCTAATCTGTCTAAGTCCTTCTGCAACCTTTTTGTTTCCTCAACATTACCTGCCTCTCCATTAACCTTCGTATCACCTGCAAACTTGGCAACAAAGCCATCTATTCTATCATCTAAATCCTTGATATATAGCATAAAGGAAGTGTCCCCAACACCATCCCCTGTGGAACACCACTAGTCCTGGCAGCCAACCAGAAAAGGATCATTTTATTCCACTTGCTGTCTCCTACTAAACAGCCAACGCTCTAACCATGCCAGTAACTTCCCAGTAACACCACAAGTATTCCATCACCTCATCCTTAACAATTGATTCCAACATCTTCCCAACCACTGAGGTCAGGCTAACTGGTCTATTATTTCCTTTCTGCTGCCTTCCTCCTTTCTTAAAGAGTGGAGTGACATTTGCAATTTTCCAGTCCTCTGGCACTATGCCAGAGTCCAATGATTTTTGAAAGATCATTGCTAATGCTGCCACAGTCTCTACCGCTAGCTCTTTCAGAACCCAAGAGTGCAGTTCATCTGGTCCAGGTGACTTATGTACCCTTATGTCTTTCAGTTTTTTGAGCACCTTCTTCCTTGTAATATTAACTGCACTCACTTTTCCTCCCTCACACCCTTCAACATCTGGCACACTGCTAGTGCATTCCACAGTGGAGACCAATGTAAAATACTCATTTATTTCATCTGCCATCTCCTTGTCTCCCGTTATTGTTTCTTCGGCCTCATTTTCTAACAGTCCTATATCCACTTTCAACTCTCTTTTAATTTTTACATACTTCAAAAAGCTTTTACTATCCACTTGGATATTGTTTGCTAGCTTGCTCTCTGTTATCACTAATTTTTCTTATATTGTAAGCTCTCTTTCTTGCCTTTACATTAGCTTTGACTTCTCTTGTCCGCCACTGTTATACTACTTTGATATTTGAATATTTCTTAGATTTTGGGGTACATCTATACTGCATCTTCCTCATTTTTCCCAGAAACTCAGATCATTGCTGTCATCCCTGCCTGCAGCTCTTTCCAGTTTACTTTAGCCAACTGCTCTCTCATACCACTGTAGTTTCCTTTACTCCACTGAAATACTGCAATGTCAGACTTTACTTTCTCCTTATCAAATTTCAAGTTGCACTCAATCATATAGTGATCACTGCCTCCTAAGGGTTCTTTTACTTTAAGCTCCCTAACTATCTCCGGTTCATTACATAACACCCAATCCAGTATAGCTGATCCCCTAGTAGGCTCAACAACAAACTGCTCTAAAAAGCTATCTCTTAGTCCCTAAAAACCCATCTTGTAGGCATTCAGCAAACTCACTCTCTTGAAATCCATTGCCAACTTGATTTTCCCAATTGACCTGCATGTTGAAATTTCCCATGACTACCATAACGTTGCCCTTTTGATGTGCCTTTTCTATTTCCTATTGTAATCTGTGGTCCACATCCCAGCTACTGTTGGGAGGACTGTATATAACTGCCATCAAGGTCCTATTACCCTTGCAGTTTCTTAACTCAACCCACAAGGATTCAACATTTTCCGATCCTATGTCACATCTTTCTACTGATTTGATGCCATTCTTTACCAGCAGAGCCACGCCATCTCCTCTGCCTACCTTCCTATCCCTCTGATACAAAATGTAACCTTGGACATTCAGCTCCCAACTACAACCTCCACAACATCATACCTGTTAATCTGTAATAGTGCAGCAAGATTATCCACTTTATTTCTTATACTCCGTGGATTAAGATATAATACGTTGAGTACTGTATTTGCTACCCTTTTTGATTCTGCAACACTAATGCACTGATACTCATTTTGTAAAATGATTATTTTACAAAGTAAATACAGTTTTAATACTATAACAATTTCTGTTGCTCAATCTTTGTCCCTCGAAGAGTACTCAAAGATGATTGTCTTCAAATTTTCTTATTGTTGCTTGTGGGAATTTACCAGGCCACTGCATCTCCTCACTTTATACTTGTGAAAATATCAAATAATCTACTTTGGTTATAAGATGCTTGGGGATACCCTGTGGGCTTGATATATCTGTAGAAATGTGTCTTTTTCTTTCAAAGACCATAGCAAGAACTAACTTTTCAGCTATTTGAATCGTATAGATGTTCTGGCATATCTTAAACTCTTTGTATGAATGCAGGGAATTATAGAGCAGGGAGACTCGCATTAGTAGCAGGGAAGCTATTGAAGAAGATTCTTAGGGATGGAATTTACTCACATTTGGAAAAACATCGGCTAATTAGGGACAGTCAGCAACTAATGCCCCATCTCCCCCTCGTACCCCATCCGTAATTTATTTATATACACACATTCTTTCTCTCTCTCTCCTTTTTCTCCCTCTGTCCCTCTGACTATACCCCTTGCCCATCCTCCCCCTTTTCCTTCCAACTGTGCCTCCTGTCCCATGATCCTCTCATATCCCTTTTGCCAATCACCTGTCCAGCTCTTGGCTCCATCCCTCCTCCTCCTGTCTTCTCCTATCATTTTGGATCTCTCCTCCCCCTCCCACTTTCAAATCTCTTACTATCTCTTTCTTCAGTTAGTCCTGACGAAGGGTCTCGGCCTGAAACGTCGACTGTACCTCTTCCTAGAGATGCTGCCTGGCCTGCTGCGTTCACCAGCAACTTTGATGTGTGTTGTGGGGTAAATCATGTTTTACAAACTTGATTGAATCTATGGATGAGGGGACCAAGGTGATTGATGAAGACAGGACAGTGGGAAGGACTTTAGTATTTGTGTTTGATGAGGTCTCATATGGTAGATGATCAGGAAGACTAAGATGGACAGGATCTGCGATGAATTGGTTGTCTGGATTGAAAATTGCCTTGCCCATGGAAGAGAGACGGTAATGGTGAAATAATGTTATTCTGGTTGGAGGAACGTGACCAGCAGTGGTCAGAGGAATCAGTACTGGCTCTTCTGTTGTCTGTAATGTACAATACCCTGAAAAAGCATTCAGCCCCTACAGCTATTTTCATATTTTCTAAATTTAAAATATATTGAAGTAGGATCTTTTGAGCTAATCTACAAAGTATTGTGCATCATGTCAAATCAAAAGAAAAATTCCAAAACCTGAAACAATTTACTAAAAATTAAAAACCAAAGCTGTGAGGCTGAATAATTATTATTACATTATTTCACCACTACTACGCTAACTTTCCTCAGTTGCAATACTGTATATTACCTTATCCACTCATCCAATTTGTTGATGTAGAAAATTAGAGGATTACCTGTTTTCAATGAATTCATAAAATAAGTACCACCTTCCTTTGTAAGATCCAATTGTATGTAGATTTTCAACAGACCAAACCAAAATGAAGACAAAAGAGCATTCAAGACAAGGCAGGGAAATGATAATAGAGAAGTACAAATCTGGGGAAGGGTACAAGACCACCTCAAAGGCACTGAACATACTTTACCTTGGAGCTCAGTGCAGTCCATTGTGAAAAAGTGGAAAAAATATGAAACCACAGCCATACTGTTGGGGTCAGGCAGTCCCTCTAAACTTCATCACCGGAGAAGAATGGCACTTGTAACGGGGGCTACTGTGATGCCAACAGTCATTCTGAATGAGCTGCAGAAGTCAGTGGCTGCAAATGGAGTTCATGGCTTCACAATCTCTAAGGCCGTGCACAAATAGGTTATTTATGGAAGAGTGGCAAGGAAGAAGCCCTGGTTAAAAAAAAACATATCCTTGCTTGTAAAGACTTTGCATCACACCCCTTAGAAGAAACTGTAAAGATGCGGAAGAAGGTCTTGTGGTTGGGTGGAACTAAAGTGGAACATTTTGGCCTCAACACTAAGCAGTACATGTGGCGTAAATCTAATACTGCATATCAGCCAGGTAACACCATCGTTACTGTAAAATATGGTGGAGGTAGCATCATGCTTTGGGGGTACTTTTCAGCAGTAGGTATTGGAAACCTGGTCAGGATTGATGGGAAAATTAATGCTGCTAAATGCAGAGATGCTGAATAAAAATCTGCTAGCCTCTGCCAGAGAGCTTAAACTGGGGAGGAAGTTAGTCTTTCAGCAGGACAATGACTAAAAGCACACTGCCAGGGCAACCATGGAATGGCTTCAAATGAAGATAATTGATATCCCTGAGTGGCCCATTCAGAATTCTGACCTTAACCTGATCGAACATCTCTGGCAAGACCCTAACATTGCTGCCCAACACCACTCCCCAACTAACCTGGCACAGCTTGAGCAATTTTGCAAGGAGAAATGGGCAAATCTTAGTCCACCACGTTCTGCAAAGCTAATGGAGACTTACCCAAAAAGACCACTGACTGTAATAGCTGTGAGAGGTGGGTCAACTAAATACTTTGCTAAATACTGAACAAAGGGGATGAATACCTTTGAACTTCTGACATTTTACTTTCACATGCTTTATAATGTTCCCTTTTTTTTGGGCTGTACTGTGAAAAACAACCATGTGAATTACAAATAAAAATTCTCCATTAAATTGATGAAAATCCCTGGTTGTAATACTTATTTATGTAAATAAAGGGTTGGAGGCTGAATACTTTTATAAGCACTGTAGATAAATGATTAGATGAATTGTAGATGGATTGGTGAGTAAATCTTCAGATGTCACAAAAATTGGTGGAATTGCAGGCAGTGGAGAGAGTCATCCAAGGTTACAGTGAGATAAGGATTAGTTAGAGTCATGGGTGGAGGTCGATCTGGGTAAGTGTAAAGTGTTGCCCTTTGGGAGGCCAAATATAAGGGACTGATTTGCAGAGAGATCTTGTGATTCAAATCCATACCTCCCTGAAAGTGGCAGTGCAAGACAGAATGGTAAAGAATTGAAATGAATTGACTTTATTTCTTACATCCCTCACATACATGAGGAGTAAAAATCTTTATGTTACGTCTCCGTCTAAATATGCAATGTGCAATTTATAGTAATTTCTAATAAATAGAATGTATAACAGGATAGTCAATGTAACATAGAAATACAGTTGTATCAGCATGAATTAATCAGTCTGATGACCTGGTGGAAGAAGCTGTCCTGGAGCCTGTTGGTCCTGGCTTTTATGCTGTGGTACTGTTTCCCGGATGGTAGCAGATGGAACAGTTTGTGGTTGGGGTGACTCGGGTCCCCAATGATCCTTCAGGGCCTTCTTACACACCTGTCTTTGTAAATCTCCTGAATAGTGGGAAGTTCACATCTACAGATGCGCTGGGCTGTCCGCACCACTCTCGACAGAGTCCTGCGATTGAGGGAAGTACAGTTCCCATAGCAGGAGGTGATGCAGCCAGTCAGGATGCTGTCAATTGTGCCCCTGTAGAAAGTTCTTAGGATTTGGGGGCCCATACCAAACTTCTTCAACCATCTGAGGTGAAAGAGGCGCTGTTGTGCCTTTTTCGCCACACAGCCGGTATGTAGAGACCACATGAGATCCTCGGTGATGCTTATGCCGAGGAACTTAAAGAAGGCATATTTGTCTTTATTACCTGGGGCATGGAGTGTAAGAGTCAGGAAGACACATTGCAGTTGTTTAAAAACTTTGGTTAGACTGCAAGTGGAATATTGCATGCAGTTCTGATTGCAGAATCGTTCAAAGTAAATTTATTATCAAAGTCTCATATATGTCACCATATACAACTCAGAAATTCATTTTCTTCCAGGTGTCCTCAATAACTCCAAAATAGAATATTAACCATGATAGAATCCATGAAGGACCACATTAACTTGGGTGTTCAACCAATGTGAAAAAGACAACAAACTCTGCAAATACAATAAGAAATGATATCAATAAATAAATAAGCAATAAATATCAAGAACATATGATGGAGAGTGTTTGAAAGTGGTTGTAGGAACATTTCAATGATGGGGCAAGTGAAGTTGA
Source organism: Mobula birostris (assembly GCF_030028105.1). Lineage (NCBI taxonomy): Eukaryota > Metazoa > Chordata > Chondrichthyes > Myliobatiformes > Myliobatidae > Mobula > Mobula birostris. The sequence goes on along the minus strand of NC_092377.1, from coordinate 82,374,370 downwards.
GTGAAATTATCCTCCTTGATTCAAGAGCCTGATGGTTGAGGTGTAATAACTGTTCCTATGCCTGGTGGTAACTGCTGAGGTTCCTGTTGGCAGCAGCAAGAAAAGAGCGTGTCCTGGGTGGTAGGGGTCCCTGATGATGATTGCTGCTTTCCTGTGACAAGGCTTGTGTATATGTTCTCAATGGTGGGGAGGGCTTTACTTGTGTTGGACTGGGCTGTATCCACTACTTTTTCTGGGATTTCCCATTCAAGGGCATTAGTGTTTCCATACCAGTCTGCGATGCAGCCAGTCAATATACTCTCCACGACACATCAATAGAGGTTTGTCAAAATTTTAAATGTCATGCCGAATCTTCCCAAAATTCTAAGGAATCAGAGGCACTGCTGTACTTTCTTCATTATTGCACTTACGTGCTGGGCCCAGGACAGGTCCTCCAAAATAATAACACCAAGGAATTTAAAGTTGCTAAGCTTCTGCACCTCTGATCCTCCAATGAGGACTGGCTCATGAACCTCTGGTTTCCTCCTCCTGAAGTCGATAATCAGTTCCTTGGACTTGCTGACATTGAGTGAGAGGTTGTTGTTGTGGCACCACTCAGACAGATTTTCAATCTCCCTCCATGTGCTGATTCGTCACCACCTTTATTTCAGCCCACGGCAGTGGTTCTGTTGGCAAACTTGTATATGGCATTGGAGCTGTGCTTCGCCACACAATCATAAGTGTAAAGCTAGTAGAGCAGGGTGTTAAGTACACAGCCTTGTGGTGCACCTGTACTGGTGGAGATTGTGGAGGAAGTGTTATTACCAAAACAAACTGACTGGAGTCTCTGTAAGTGAGGAAATCAAGAATCCAATTGCACATGGAGGTATTGAGGCCAAAGTCTTGAATCTTATTGATTACACAAACATGAGAAAATCTGCAGATGCCGGAAATTCAAGCAACACACACAAAATGCTGGTGGAACACAGCAGGTCAGGCAGCATCTATAGGAAAAAGTACAGTCGATGTTTCGGGCCTGATGAATGGTCTCGGCCCGAAACATCGACTGTACTTCTTCCTATAGATCCTATCTGGCCTGCTGCGTTCTACCAGCATTTTGTGTGTAAAGCTTATTGATTAGTTTTGAGGGGATGATGGTGTTGAATGCTGAGCTGTACTTGATAAAGAACACCCTGATGTGTGCATCTTTGCTGTCCAGATGTTCCAGTGTAGAGTGAATAGCCAATGAGATGGCATCTACTGTGGACCTGTTGCTCTGGTAGGCAAATTGGAGCAGACCCAAATTGCTTCTGAGGCAGGATTTGATCTGTTTCATCATCAACCTCTCAAAACTTAATCACTGTGGGTTTAAGTGCTGTTGGATGATAGTCATTGGTACCACATTCTTCTTAGGCACCAGTATAATTGAAGCACATGAGTATCTCAGACTGCCAAAGCCAGGAGTTAAAGATCTCAGTGAACACTCCAGCCCGTTAGTTGATCAGCACAGACTTTTAGTACTTGGCCAGTACCCTGTCTGAGCTGGATGCTTTTCAAGGGGTTCACCCTCCTGAAGGCTGCTTGCACGTCAGCCTCTGAGGCTGAAATCACAGGATCATCAGGAGCTGAGGGAGTTTGTGATGATCTCTTCATGTTTTGATGGTCAAAGCAAACACAGAAAACATTGTGCTCATCTGGAAGCAAATTCCTGTTGTTGTCTATGTGGCTTGATTTCACTTTATAAGAGGTGATAGTGTTCATGTTCTGCCACTACTGTCGAGCATCCTTCATTGAGTCAAGTTTACTCTAATGTTTAGTTTAAAATGTGGAGAATTTGGAGAAGTTTCAGAAGAGGTTTACCAGGATGCTCCTTGGATTAGAGTGTATTAGCTAAAGAGAGGTTGGACAAAATTGGATTATTTTCTATGGGGCATTGGAGGCAGAGAAAAGGCTTGATAAAAGTTTATAAAATTAAGGTAGACAGGAAGAATCTTATTTCCTGCATAGGAATATTGAACACGAGAGGGTATAACTTTAAGGTGAGAGGGGAAAAATTCAAAGGGGATGTGCAGGATAATTTGTTTTACGTAGGGAATGGTAGGTGCAAATACGATAGAGGTGTTCAAGAGGCTTTTAGATAGACATATGACAATGCAGAAATGGAGAGATACGGATCGTATGCTGTCACGGTGTGTGCTCACAGGACTGGACCCCAGTGTGGAGGAATGGCAGTCTCTTTCTGTCATGGTGATCGCTGCCACCAGCTCAACCTAGCTATGGCAAAACAGCGGCCTCCCCAGGAAAGGACAGAAACAAGAGGTTAGACGTAGGAATACCAACAGAGCATTCTCCTCAAACACCCAGTACAACCACACAAAGCACAGCGAGAGTGTCCTTTAAATAATCATAGAACGCGGGAAACATGAGCTGGTCACAGTCAACCTGACAAGACCAAACAGAAAGCATCTGGGCTAGATGGCTGTAACAGTTAGTAAATACAGGTGCTCAAGGAACCCAGAAGCCAAAAGCTCTACAGCAATTGGCAGAGCCCGGGAGGGCTCGTGACTTACGCAGTCAGAGGGGATTGGTTTAATTTGCATCATGCTTGGGACAGACATTGTGGGCTCAAGGGCCTATTGGTGTAATGTACTGTCCAATGTTCTAGATTGATAGAGGGGTTCATAATCAGGATGGGCTCCAACAGAGATAGCAAAAAGAAATACTGTCTTGTGCCTGAGTATCCAGAACGGACAAGATGAAAGGAAAATAGTCTGCAATGTTACCTGGAAAGCAATGGCTGAAAGGGCAGCAAAAGAATATTAGTTATGAACTTTGAAAAAGGAATCGGATAATCACTGAAGGGAAAATTGGCAAAGGCTATGGCAAAAGACTGTAGAAGTGAGACTAATCAAATAGCTGTTCAAAGCTTGCATATCTCCTGTCATGCTCTATCATGCTCTGGTTATAACCAATGATTAAGAGTACCCAGAACCAAAAAATCTAACAATTGCCATTGATTTGAATGAAGTTGATGTGGACCTTGCACAATTCAAATTTTAGGAAGATCACAATAATTCCAGTGAAGCAATGCAGATGTAATATTGTTATTGTAAACAGTAACATATATCACTGGAGAGTAATGTTCTAGAACTCATAGATTAATTTTACGCTAACGAAGGCATACATTTACAGGAAACTCTGGGCTATATTTTTGTATGTTATATTATCTGAATTAGCTCAATTTATTTTAATGCATCAATGGTTCATGAAGATGTGGCTGAACACAAACCACTGTCCATTATCACACATATTGGAACAGATGATAAATTGTATAGCTTAGAAAAATGGCACTGTGTTAATGAAATTTATAAACATGCTGAAACAAAACTAGATCATGTCTTCCTTACTGGCCTTAAAATTAGTCATTCAGAAAATTAAAATTGTTATGCTCAACCTTTGATATATATCAGCTTTCATTGTCAAAAGCAGCTTTAGAAATTAGAAAGCCCAATGGTTTTCCATTAACTGAAAAGAAAACAATCTAGTAATTAATAAACATATTTTCTTTTCCTACATGCTTGACTTCAGGCTGTGTGCCAATGTGAAGTTAATACACATCGAACAATCATTCGGTTAAGGTGCACAGATAGACTGAACTGTTTAATGTGAAATTTTCTGACGTACATGGACGAAAGTACAGTATGTTGAATCTGTGTAAGACATTGTTTGAGATATTAATGTGTCTTTAGGTAGGATGTAAAAGCCCAAGATATAGTGCTGAAAAGATGAGCTGGTGAGATTCCAGGGATGAGAGAGCTTAGTTGTGAGATTGGACTGAAGAAGATGGGATTATTTCCATTTCGGCAAGGAAGGTGAGAAGAAATTTGGCAGAGGTGTACACGATCATAACAGCTATAAATAGATAAATTGATGCAAGCTGTTCAAGGACTAGGGGACACAGATTTAAAATTTATGGCAGAAGATACAAGAGGAATGTAAGAAATGACTTTATCATTCTGAAAGTAACTAGCTTGTAACTGCTTGTAAGGTGAACCCATCAGTGCCTTCCTGGGGAAACTGCATGGACATTTAAAAGGGAATAATTCATAGTGCATTTGGGAAGGAATAAGTGTAGAATTGCTGCAGTTTATCCCTGCTAAGAGCTATAATAGATCTGGTGGACTGAATAGTCTCATTTTGTACCTTAACAATTCTGTGATTTTCTCATCCAGTTATTCCCAATCAAACATTCACTTGAAAAACAGATACAATTTCCTTTTAGTTTCTACAAACGCATGCTTACCTTTAGTAGGTTATAAAATGATTTGATACTCAAAACTTGGCTCTAGTATGAACAAGCTTTTGGGGATCGGCAGTCTCGAGACATTCCAAATATTCTGGGCACTGCCATGGATTGAAGTAGTGCAGCAAACTCAGTGGGAGTTAACTGGATGCACCATCTAATGGAATGACCATACAAGACTAATGGTTTATGAATGGAATTTGTGCACTCTCTAAGGCTATCACTCGCACAGACTTCATTATATTCCTTTCAGAACTCATAGGTTGTTACTTACATACACAACAAAGCATTCTGCCTCCAATGTTATGCTACAATCAAATAGAATGAATGATAGATAGACATACTTTATTGATCCCGAGGGAAATTGGGTTTCGTTACAGTTGCACCAATCAACCAAATGTGAATATAAGTTGGGTTTTGCTGCAAATGAACTGTGTTCTGCTACTTTTAAGGATGGCATCAGAAAATTCCTATATTAACAATGAAAAGAAAATTGATATCAAAGTAAGGAATATCATGTTTTCTGAAACATTCAGGAGTAGTTTCTTCCCGTCCGCCATCAGATTTCTGACTAGACATTGAACTCTGAATACTACCTCATTACTTTTTTTTTGCACTATTTATTTAATTTAACTATCTTATATATATATACACACAGACTGTAATTCACAGTTTTTATTATTTTGTACTGTAATGTCCTGCTGCCGCATAATATTAAATTTCATGACATACGCCGGTGATGTTAAAACTGATTCTGATTCTTCTGATTCTGACATTCAATTACTCTGTAGTCTGTTTTAACAATAAACAAACCGATAAGATTGTTCCGTATTTTGCATTCTAATTTCAGTATATTTTTAAACCGCAAATGTTTAAAATTTTAGAATCTTTTAATTTTGTCTACATGAGGAATTGTTTGCTTAAGGGCCCATAATTTGTGTTTAATCAAAATCTAATTTTAAATTCTTCCTTTATTGAAGGCACACTTCCACCTTCCCTGCAAATAAAAATAATTTTCAAGCAGTGATCCATCTATATTCTGATTGAAGGAAAGTCGTTAAGTAAAGTGCCATTTTTTCAGTGATCCTTCAGAGATATTGCAAGTTAAATAATTACAGCACATGTTTTATATATATATATATATATATAAAGAGTCTCCAGATGAAGGTGGATTGGATGATGGGCAATAGTCAAACTAGAGTGAGCATACATAACTATAGTCCCAATCTAAAACCGTATGTTCTGTTCTTAATTTTATCCAATGTTTTAATCTTATATTATTGCAAGAGGACAAGGCTTTATGTCCAAGCAACTTTTCAGAAAAACACCAACAACATCTTCATGTGTTGGTCAGTATGTACTCAAATACAGACACCCCGCCCTGCAAAAACTCATTTCAGGGAGGTAGCACCATCAATTTGCGGGAGACTCCCGGAACTTCCAGGAGAGGTGGGATGTCTGCAATAGAGTAGCTCGTTAGCAGCTAGCCAGCTAGTTTAAATAACATTAGCTATGCTAATGAACGAATGACACCTGATAAACTCACCTCAACATGTCTTTTACAGCCTTAACCCACCATGGACAATAGCAAAGTCACTGTTGCAAACAGTGCAGCGAACAACACTGTCATTATTTTGACCCCTATTAGGCAGTGGTACACTTTAGTGTAGTCTGGGGTGATGTACGTTTTATATTTTCTTTTTTTGGAACACTCTGCCATGGCGCGCTCTCACTCTCTCGCTCGCGCGCTCTCTCTCTCAAGGTCGCTCTCGCGCTCTCTTTTGCTTTCTTTCGCTCGCTCGCTCTCAAAAAAATTGGTTTCCGTGATATTGTATATAATTTGCGGGCATCAGGGAGCTACTATTAATATGCGGGAGACTCCTGAAACTTCCGGGAGAGGTGGGATGTCTGCTAATACTTTGCTGAGAGCTGGAACTTAGTCAAAAACTGTTACCACAAACTCAGGCCCTTGCACATTTGTGGAATAAGAATAGCTTGATTGCTGTTATAAAGATTGCTACTTGGAAAATATAATTTGGCTGATTTGACTGTGAGTTTAGGACCTTGAAGGGTTGGGCAAATTATCTCACCCATGCCTTTATTGGCTGTAGCCTCCCAACCTACTGTAAACACAAAGTCAGCCAACTGTATTTTAACATGATCTGGAGTTCTTTTTCACCTATTTTCTCTGTACTTGTTGGCTTGTGTTTAGTCCTTATTTAACAAAGCTTAAGTTTTAAAGTCTTACTTCATTTTTATAGATCTCTTTTATAGTCTTGTCTTTCCTGATCTATGTAACCTCATCAGCTGGATAACTGCCTAAGGCAGCTTCTGGCCTCTCGAGCACCTCTCAGCTTAATCTCTCACCTATTGACAAGCAGGCCTTCAGCTGATGAAGCACGAAACTAAGGAACACAATCCCTCCACTTCTTTACCCTTCCTTATGTTTCTAAACTTCTCTCTCTACCTGACCTTATATTTTTTGCCCAAATGTTAAGTGGCTTCGTGTCAAATATTGTTTAATAAATCATTGGTAAAGTAGCTTGGAGCATTTTATTATATTAAAAATTGGATGGTAGAAACTCTTTTTCTGCTTGCTGGGGAGTTTATAGAGTATAATTTAAAATTAGAGCTAGATCGTCTAGGAGGGAAGACTTCTTCATATATTCGGTGGGAGAGCTGTGGAATTTTCTCCACTAAAAGCAGGAGATGAAAGCTCAATAATCATTTTAAATCTGATGCTGGGGGAAGAGGATAAAATGATGTGGTGCCGAAATGGGAAGATAGGCTTAATATACAAATCAACCATGATCTCGATGAATGAACCACTAGGGGATGGATAGTTAATGCATTTTCCTTTGGGAAAGATCTTTTTTTCCAGTGCTCACATTTCTGTTCAAGATAAATAATTATACTGACTCGCCAAGGAATTTACAAAGATAACTGCTTTCCTTCATCAAAAGACATTATACTTGCAATATTGGTCTGTGCAACTGTTCCACTGAAATTAATTAATTCACACCTACTGCTAATACAAAAATACAGTTTTAAAAAATGAATAATGTTTTCAAAATGGCCGTGGCAGATTTATTCATGCACAGCAGATCAAGAATATTACATAAGATTAAAGTTTAACTGGAAAATCAATGGAAAGGGATATTTGGCATGAAACTAAGAAAAAACATTCCAGTTGGAAATTTACTTATGAAGAATTGATATACAGTTTATGATGGTAAATGCAGAGGGGCTTATTTGTTAGTTACTGATATGAGTGTCAGCGGTACCTCTTAAAGGCAGCGTCTAAGCAAATAACAGGTAGATTTCAGCCTGTTATCTGATCTGTTTTTCTTGTGAATCTTGATCAATGTGATTAACTCTTAATGGTCCTGATGCAGGGGTTTGACCTGAAGTGGCAGCACTTCCTTTCTTTCCAGCATCTGCAGTCTCTCGTGTCTCTAGCTATTAGCTGTCCTCTGAGACAATCTGGCAAATCACTGTATTTGTCCAAACCATTATGAGTGATTCAAGAAGGTGGCTTACCACTACCTTCTCAGTGCAACTGGGGGTGGGCACTAAATGCTGTGCTTGCCCTCAATGTCCATATCCTGTGGAAAGATCTCACAACCAAAGTAAAACACAAGACAATTTCCCATTATCCTGATAACATCACAAGATGATATATTCTGGGCATTATCTCATACCTCTTATATTAAGAAAGGCTAATTAATTAGCTATTATTTCTCTTGTAGGTCATTCTACTGCTTCCTGCCACTAAGAAACCGGAAACCACATTTTATTTCAGTCAAGATACTGTATCTTGTTTCATCGTGGGATTGTGGGGCCAAAGCATGTGGCCATTGGTGCAGCTCCAGCAGACCTCAGCTGATGACTGTGTGGAGTATGCACGTTCCCCCTGAAAATGCACGAGTTTCCCCTGGGTGTTCTGGTCTCCACTCACATCCCACCAACATGGAGGCTGGTAGGTTCATTGGCCACTGTAAATTGCCCCTAGTTTGCAGTTACATGGTTGAATCTGGAGTGAGCTGACTGTGGTTGTGGGAAAAATAAAATGGAATTCGTGTATATGAGTGATTGATGATTTGCGTGGATTCAGTAGACCAAAGGACCTATTCTGTTTTTCATGTCTCTACAGTCTCTGAACATTACCTCCCAGGGATTTGTTGACATTTCTGAGTTCTCATTCCCTCGTGATACTGATAGGGATGAATTATCAGTGGGTAGAAGTCAAAATTTGTTTTTCCAGAGCCCTGCCAATTCTGTAATGATTATGCTGGCTGGATATTGTTGGCAAGCAATTGATCAGTAGCAGTGAAGGGTTGTGGGAAAGCCTGCAGTATCCAAAGTGAACCAAAAGAAGTTTAATAAATTTGGCCCCTGACTGAGAATCACTAATGCCACCTGACTTCACCCGGAGAGTGAGCCATCCCAAGCTGCCACCTATTCACATCCAAACTTCATCACTGGCACTCAAGCCAATGTTTAAACAGCAAATGAAAAGTAGAAAAAGATTGCAAATGCTGAAATCTGAAAGAAATCAGAGAAAGCTGGTGATACTCAGCAGTTCAGGCAGCATCTATAAGACCACTAGATCAGAAGGCTTAGAAGCAGAATTTGGCCCATCAAGTCTGCTCTGCCATTCCAACATGATTGATTTAATATCCCTGTCAATCCCATTCTATTGCCTTCGTCCCAAAGCCTTTAATATCCTGATTAATCAAGAACCTAACAACCTCCACCTTAAATATACCCACTGACGTGGCCTGCATAGCTGTCTGTGGCAAAAAATTCCACAGAGTCATCATCCCCTTGCTAAAATTTTTCCTCATCTCTTCTCTAAATGGACATCCCTCAAGTCTCAGGCTGTGCCCTCCAGACCTAGGCTCCCTCACTATAGGAAACATCTTCTCCATGCCCACTCTATCCAAACCTTTCAATATTTGATAGGCTTCAATGAGATTGCATCTCATTCTTGTAAACTCCAATGAGTACAGGCCCAGAGCCAAGCGCTTATACATTAACCCTTTAATTCCTAGGATTGTTCTCATTAACAGCACACCCTTTCTTAGATAAGGGTCCCAAATCTGCTCATAATATTCCAAGTGCAGACTGAACAATGTCTTATAAAGCCTCAACATTACATCTTACTTTTGTATTCTAGTCCCCTCGAAGTGAATGCTAACATTGCATTTGCCTTCCTTACCATTGACACAATCTGATTTTTTAACTTTCTTCCCATTTACAAAATAGCTCATGCCTTTATTCCTTAAGCCATAGTGCGTGACCATGCATTTCCCTACATTATATTCCATCTGCCACTTTTTTGCCCATTCCCCTAACCTGTCTAAATCCTCCTGCAGACACTCTGCTTCCTCAACTCTATCCGCCCTTCCACCTATCCTCGTTTCATCTGCAAATTTGGCCACAAAGCTATCAACTCCATCATCCAAATCATTGACATACAATGTGGAAAGAAACAATCTTAATACTGACCCCGGTGGCACACCACTGGTCACCATCAGCCAACCAATAAAGACCCCCTTTATTCTCACTCTTTGCCTCCTGCCAGTCAGCCAATCTTCTATCCATTCTGGTACCTTTCATGTAATACCACGGGCCTTTATTTTGTTAAGCAACCTCATGTGTGACGACTTATCAAATACCTTCTGAAAATGCAAATAAATGACATTTGGTGACTCTGCTTTGTCTATCCTGGCTGTTATTTCTTCAAAGAATTCCAAAAGTGTGGTTAGGCAAGATCTCCCCTTTAAAGAACCATTCTGACTTTGGCCTATTTTATCATGTGCCTCCAAATATGTCAAAATCTCATCCTTCGTAATAGACACCAATATCTTTCCAAATGCAGAAGTCATGTTAACTTGCCTGTAATTTCCCTTCCTCTGTCTCCCTCCCTTCTTAAAGAGTGGAGTGACATTTGCAATTTTCCATTCCTCAGGAACCATTCCAGAATCTAGTGATTCTTGAAAGGTCATTACTAATACCTCTCTTAATGCTTTTCTAGTTGCCTTCTGTTGATTTTTAAAAGCTTCCCACTTTTTGCTATATTTTATGACCTCTCTTTTGCTTTTATGCCATGCTTGATTTCCCTTGTCAGTCACGATTGTGTCATCCTCCCTTTAGAATATGTCTTTATCTTTGCAATGCTTCTTTCCTTCGCCTTCTGAAATTCCACCAGATACACCAGCCATTGCTGTTCTGCCATCACCCCTGCTAGTGTCCTCTTCCAATCAACTTTGGTCAGATCCTCTCTCATGCCTTTCTAATTCCCTTTACTGCATGATAATACTGATACATCTGATTTTAGCTTCTCTTTCTCAAACTGCAGAGTGAATATTATGATCACTGACTCCTAATGGGTTCTTTACTTTAAGCTTTCTAATCAAATCTGGGTCATTACACAACACCGAATCCCGAATTACCATTTCCATAGAGGGCTCAACCACATGCTGCTCTGAGAAGCCATTTCATACCAATTCTACAAATTCCCTGTCTTAGGATCCAGCACCAACCTGATTTTCCCAATCTACTTATGTATTGAAATCCCCTACAATTATTGCAACATTGCCCTTTTTGTGCACCTTTTTTATTTTCCATTGTAATTTGTAACCCACATCCTGGCTACTGTTCGGAGGCCTGTTGATAACTCCCATCAGGGTCTTTTTAGACTTGTAGTTTAACCCTAGGCTTAAGGATTCTAAATCTTCCAATCCTTTGTCAACACTTTCTAAGGATTTGATTTAATTTTTTTACCAACAGAGCCACAGAGATAGACTCGGTGCCAGAGACCTGGTTGCTACGGCTTCCTCCTGGGAGATCTTTCACCACCCCGCCCCCAGCGTTATCCAAAGCTGTATACTTATTACTGTGGAGAACAGCCACAGGGGTACTCTGCACAGCCAGCCTATTCCCTTTTCCCCTCTCAACAGTCGCCCAGGGACCATCCTCCTGCAACTTAAGGGTGACTACCTCCTATCAGCTCCTATCTTTTACAACCTCATTCTCCCATATGAGCAGAATGTCATCAAACTGCAGCTCCAGGTACTGAAAATGGTCTCTAAGGAGCTGCAGCTCAGTGCATTTCATGCAGATGTAGTTATCAGGGAGACTGGAGGTTTCCAACATTTCTCAGTCAAGTTACATACCACTTCCTCCAGATCCATTCTCAGCACACTACCTATGTATTAACAGAAAAAAAGAACTTACTTACTTAGAACCTGTGCTTGTGCTTGTCCAAGCCCATTGAGTCAAAGCCAGACCACTCTGACAGTGCCCCACTCAAACAAGAGCCACTTTGCTTACACCTCCTTTCTTTTAATTTGCCCCGTGCTGATTGTCTGCTCAGAAAAAACCTTGTGCTGCGTTACCAACATACAACCTCTCGCGCTGATTGTCACCCACCGAGGAAAAAAGAGAGAGAAATAGAATTATTGTTTCAGATCATTGACCTTTTATCAGAATTGGCATTTTCTCTACAAATGCTGCCTGACTTGTTGGGAATCTTTTGCACTTTTTGATTTCTCCATTAATCTTGGGTATTTTATAAATGGGTCAGATGCTCTTCCTACGTCTGCTTTCAATAAACAAAAGTAATGGGAATGTAGGACAAGCTTCTCCCTTGATATAACACCCCACGGTCACCAGTGAATAGGAGACTTATCACTTGGCTGAGTAATTTTCTATACTCATTCCACACCAGTTGCAGGACCTCAGAGAATTTTGTCTGTGATGTTTTATACATCCTTGTTCAGCTTTCCCAGCTTGTTTTACTCCCACCTTACTGAATAGATACCATCAGTGCTTGCTGTCATAGTGTTTGTGTTGTTGCCTCTGAGTCAGAAGATTGTGAGTTCATCCCTTATTCTAGGAAGATGATGCAGATTGAGGTTTGAACTGCAGCATTGAACTGCCATCCTTCAGTTCAGCTGCTGAACCATTTCCCCTCTAGCACAAGAGAAAAGTCCATTGTTGCTGCTTGAAAAAGGGTGGGGATTTTAAAATAATCACAAAAGATAAAGATCACAATATTAATAATAAGATGAAAAGCACATAATAAATATAAATACATAAGATAGCTTCTCAACATGGATTGATTTTATGTCCATATGTGATGCTAATCTGTACATAAGGTGACTTATGGGAAATAATAATAAAGCAGTGATGGAGTTAGTGGTTGGTGGTGTTGATCAGCCTTACTGCTGGGGTAAATAACTGTTTTGAGTCTGTTGGTCGTCCGTAGCCTCCTCCCTGATGGGAGTGGAACAAACAGTCTGTGAGCAGGATGGGTGGGATCCTTCATTGTCTTATTGTACCTTTTCCATCACCTTTCTATATATACTAGCTTGATGGAACTGTGCATATGAATAGGTAAAGGAGACTTTATATATTTATTCAGATAATATACCTTACATAACACGTATAAGTAAATTTACTAATTAATTCATTCATTTCATTTCATTTCCCTCACCAGCTCCATTCTGCTTTATGAAACAATGTTGTCAATCCTGTGGCATGCTTTTGTCTTCTCTGGGAATAAGTGGAACGATTTTGAACCACTCTGGGCTGAGAACTTTTAGCCTGCCTGTCTGGATTTGCAGTTCAGAAGTTTTAGATTGTTAGTGAGTGTGTGACTGTCATCAACACCCAAGCATGAATTGGTGGCTTAAAAGGAAGTGAAGGATGAACGCATCACAGTTAAATGAAGATAGTATGTCGGAAGAGCATTGTTTAACTTGGTGATTCTTTGAGGTTTTGTGGTGTGTATATTTACATTCAGAGCTGCAGACTGGTGGACCAGTGCTGTAGCTTACTCTGCACCTAGCCATATTATTGGATCAACTTTGTAAAAATGTGATCCTTAGGGATGTTTTAAAAATCATGCTAGTAGTTGCATTATGGATTCCGAAGGAACCTGAGGAATAATTCTTCTTCAATTACATGGATCTGAATTAGATATGAAAGTTACAAAGAGCTTCAGGTAATCCATTGATGACATCAAAGTCCAAAGTAAATTTATTATCAAAGTACGTATATATCACCACATACAACTCTGAGATTCATTTTCTTTCAGGCATTCTCAGTAGAACAAAGATATACAACAGAATCAATGAAAAACTACACACAACAAAGACTGACAGACAATAAATGTGCATGGATGTTAACAGTGAAAACTTGACATCAGATACCAGAGATCTTGCCTGAATGCAGCGGCACAGCAAGTTCAAGGGAGGCTAATAACAAAATGCCTAGAATAAGGCAACAGCAAATTTGAGAAGGAATTTTATTTCTATCACTGACATCTCCATTAATTTTCCTAAAGATTTTCACCAAATTTTACAAATCCAATCTGTCAGGGTACAGAACAGCTAATTCCTGGAGTCATTTCAAGACTATTGATCAGGGGACATGAGTTAAAGTCACAGCAGCTAATAAATTTGAATTCAGCTGAGTATATAAATTTTTGGACATGGCAGTAGAAAGTTAGCACCAGTGATGTTAATCATGAAACTACCAGATTGCCTCTATATCACTGTGCAATTTTCCAGGCTTCTTCAAGCTCATCAGTCTTGCAATATGTCAGCATGCAGTCATTTCCCATTGAAGCTCTTCACTCAGGAATATGGGAATATTTCCTCTTCCTTATTTCACTTTGTTGGTCCATTTAAGGTTACTTTTGTTTTTCCAAGGCTATATACACTCTGGCCATTTTAATAGGTACACCTGTACACTTGCTCATTATTTCATATATTGAACAGCCAATCATGTGGCAGCAACTCAGTGCATAAAAGCATGCAGACATGGTCAAGAGGTTCAGATGTTGTTCAGACCAAACATCAGAATGGGGAATCTAAGTAACTCTTTGACTATGGAATGGTTGTTGCTGCCAAACATGGTGGTTTGAGTATCTCAGAAACTGTTACTTCCTTAGGATTTTCACACATAGATCTCTAGAGTTTACTGAGAATGGTGTGAAAACAAAAAAAAATCTCTGGGTGAAAACACCTTGTTAATGAGAGAGATCAGAGGAGAATAGCCAGACTGGTTCAAGCCGAGAGGAAGGCGACAGTACTCAAATAACACTGGACAACAAAGATTTTGCTTCCTGAATACCTTTAGGTGTATCTTATGATTTTTGGGCTATTGATCATGAAAATCACCATGAAATTTCCCTATCACACACCATTTTTAATAAACTTATGTTTATTATTTCAATTCATAATTCAAGTCAATTAAAATGTTGCCTACAATGTAAGCTGAAAAGTTTACTATTTTGTCCAGGCATGCTTAGGCGGCGTGGCTGCTGCATGGCAGGACAAGTTTTAGTAATAAATATTGGGTTCAGGACTGTAAGGATGGAATTTGCTATCACCAGGCACAAAAATTTATATGAAAGATTTTGATATTTGAGACAGATGCTTCCCAGAATAACTGATGCTAAGATTAAGGAAAGCATTTCTGTTGGTCCACAAATCAAACAGGTCATCAATGACAGGCAATTTGAAAATTTCAAGTGGGACCAGAGAAAATCACATGGAAGGCATTCAAGGACGTTGTTGAAACTTTTCTCGGCATCTACAGAGCACCAAACTACATGCAGCTGGTTGAAAGCATGCTTCAAGCATATAAAACCATGAAATGCAAGATGTCACTACAGATTCATTTTCTGCATTCCCGTTTAGACTTATTCCCTGCAAATCTTGGTGCTGTCAGTGATGAACATGGTGAAAGGTTTCACCAGGACATTGCGGTCATGGAGAAAAGATACCAGGGCAACTGGAATCCATCAATGCTGGCGAATTATTGTTGGACACTTAAGCGAGAAGCCTCAGACACTGAGTACAAATAAAAATCTTAGTTGAACTATTGCAAAGCATCAGCACCATTATGCAGTTAAACACATTATATTCAATAAAAGTTAATTTGTTGTTTCTCCAAATTCCTACGTGATACAAGTAGTCTGAAATTATATTTGTGTTCATCTTCAAGTAGTCTATCATAAATTTAAAAAATTCTGAGGAAGCAACATTTTTGAAAACATTTGTTGTCCAGTGTAATCACACACTACAACAGTGGTGAGCAGAAGAAAATCTCTGAACACAGAGCATGTTGAACCTTGAGGTGGATGGTCTACAGTGGCAGAAGACCATGAACTCCTGTACCTCATGAAGTTGCCACTGGGTGTATTTTAAGTATGTTCTGCATATTTAGAAACATTGAAAACCTACAGCACAATACAGGCCCTTCGGCCCACAGAGTTGTGCCGAACATGTCTCTACCTTAGAAATTACTAGGCTTACCTATAGCCCTCTATTTTACTAAGCTCCATGTACCTATCTAAAAGTCTCTTAAAAGACCCTATCGTATCCGCCTCCACCACCATTGCCAGCAGCCCATTCCACGCACTCACCACTCTCTGAGTAAAAAACTTACCCTGACATCTCCTCTGTACCTACTCCCCAGCACCTTAAACCTGTGTCCTCTTTTGGCAACCATTTCAGCCCTGGGAAAAAGCCTCTGACTATCCACACGATCAATGCCTCTCATCACCTTATACACCTAGTTATGTTTCAGTTATGTTCTGAATTATTTATTAAATGTTCTGAACATTTAGTTATGTTCTGCTTCTGTATTTTACCTTAAAATTAGCTCATGTAGACAACCATCCTTCTCCAGCAATTCTTATCCCTCCTCATTTTGAATTTTAACTCTTTTAACTTTGTTCCCTGTTTTTGTTGTAATCACATCACAAATTACGTGGAAATTCATTATTCTGGTGCGACAGTGTTCCAAATGGTACCACATGTTTCCCTTCCTCAACACTATCTGGAACATTCCCATATACCTGACTGAGGTGACCATTTCTTCTCTTCCCTTAAGCAAAGCATTGTGAAGCCACAATATTTTTCATTCATCGATTCCGAAATAAACTCTCTTGGGTTGATTAGAGTCCTCTGTTAAAATAATTCAGGCACCACCCTTCTTAATATTTGAATAAGTGACTGTCCTTCTTGTGTTAACCTGGGAGCATGCAGCAAAGCTCTGTGCAAAATATCTACATGTTTCACACAATTGCACAATCACTCTCTGTTCCACACTACTAGCTAGGATTTGTCAGAGGTTACTGGTCTTACAGCACAGGACACCATTTGGTCCACTGGTTTATGCAGACTTTCTGAATCAGTAGCCTGTTGGCGCGCTCCCTTTCTTTCTGCATAATCCTGCATTCCATGTCTTCCCATTGAGATTGTGGCTCAGACTTTGGTTGTGTTTTTAAGTTCGTAGGGATGGTTTTGGGGACAGAGAGGGGAGCTTGATATCAGGTTAGGGTTTAGGGACAGTGATGTGGGGAAGCTAGAAGTCAGGCCTCCGCTCCATGTTCGAAGTGGATGGGTGACGAAGGATATCCACAGTCCAGGCCTCTGCTCTGTGCTCAAAGGCCATACGAGCATGAGGCGCATCGGTTAGCAGGCCCGGAGTTCAATGCTGGAGGTCATCTGAAATTTGATGTTCCATCTTTGGCTAGTCCAGGTGTTGAGCAGAAGACCAGAAGTCAAAGCCCAATGGCTGAAGCCTGGAGACTGGAAGTTGGAGGCCTGACTGTGAGGAAAGGGGCTTGTTTTGCTGTTGTTGTTCTTTTGTTTGTTGGCATTGTTCTGCCAAACATTGTAGGCATTCTATTTTGCCACCAGAATCCGTGGCAACACTTGCGGGCTGCCCCCAGCACATCGCTAGGTCATGTTACCTGTTAACGCAAACAACGTATTTCACTGTATGTTTCGATATACACATGATAAATAAATCTGAATCACAGGCCCAACCTCACTTGATTGTCATCAACCACCACGAATGACTGGACCTGTACTTTATGAGCACTCTATGCCCAAAATTCCCCTGACTCCATGGGTCACAGCATCTCTTAAAGTTACAGCATTCTACAATCGCCATCCCCTGGTAAATTGTAACTCCTTCCAAACTGTAGTTCTCTACGTTCATCACTTGTATAAAATGTTGAGACATACAAATTAAGAGCATAAGTGGGCTGTTTGGCCCCTTAGGAACTGCTCCACCTTTCAATAAGATTCTGGTTCATTATATTCTAGCCTTTCACCCCCTTCTTTAATAAGAATCTATCTAACCCCGTCATAGAGTTATCCAAACACCCTGTTTTCACTGCCTTTTGATGATGGGAGTTCCAAAGATGCGTAGAGTTATAGGATTAGTACACAGGTGCCCTTCAGGGCTGTGTCCTAAGCCCCCTCCTTTACTCTCTGTATACCTATGACTGTGTCTCCACCCACAGCTCCAATCTGCTAATTAAATCTGCAGATGATACTACATTGATTGGCCTTATCTCAAATAATAACGAGACAGCCTGCAGAAAAGTCGTCACCCTGACACAGTGGAAAACAACCTCTCCCTCGATGTTGCAAAAATGAAGGAGCTGGTTGTGGACTACAGGAGGAACGGACACAGGCTAGCCCCTATTGACGTCAATGGATCTGGGGATGAGAGGGTGAAGAAAAAGAAAAAGAAAGAGAGGGTGAACAGCTTCAAGTTCCTCAGTATACACATCACCGAGGATCTCACTTGGTCAGTACATACCAACTGTGTGGTTAAAAAAAAGCACAACAGTGCCTCTTTCACATCAGACGGTTGAAGAGGTTCAGCATGTCCCCAAATCCTAAGGACTTTCTACAGGGACACAATTGAGAGCATCCTGACTGGCTGCATGACTGCCTGGTATGGGAACTGTAGTTCCCTCAATCGCAGGGCTCTGCAGAGAGTGGTGCGGGCAGCCCAGTGCATCTGTGAATGCGAACTTCCCACTATTCAGGGCATTTACGGCGAGTGGTGTGTAGAAAGGGCCCGATGTGTCGACCTTGCAATGCTGACTGTTCGTTTCCCTCTACTGGGGCTTCCTGACCTGATGAGCTCCCACACCAGTTTATTTATTGCTCCATATCTCACCATCTGGAGTCTTTCGTGTCTCATGAATAGAGGTATCTGTTTCAGCAGAGTGGTGTTGGTCATGCAAATCATGTAGTGCAACAAAGCCAACTGAGCCACAGGGGATGTTGGCCTGGAAGAGGACACGGTTGTTGGTACAATTAACTTTCCAGGAAACTGGGAGAGTTTTGCAGAGTTGGTGGTCTCTTTGCAACCCCTTGCGGTAACTTGCTGCAGGTAGCTCAGGTTCCAGGAGCATATAGGAAGGGCAGCTCAGTCCACTAAAAATACTGAGTCAGATCTGCTGTCCTGATCCTCAAGTACCATCCCACCTAATCAAAGACTGGGCTGGCAACCATGAAATAGGATACAGATAGAAATCTAAAAAGAAAGCTTTTAAGGACCAAAACAGCGTTAAGATTTTGACCAGCTTTTACCAAATCAAAACCTGTACCTTTGACTTTTGATATTGGAACAATTTCTGCTGCTGATTGGGAGTAATGATACCATTTCTGCCTTTCATTACCATAGAGATACGAAAGATGCTGATTTAGTTTATTCCATTGATATGCATCAGAGGTCAATTACTGTGAAGAAAGTAAAACAAATGGGAAGTGAGACATCACTCATTCTTAAATTTGTGCTCAAGATTGTCAAATTGCATTCGGTTAACAAAAAAAAGTTTATTTCTTCTAAGATATAATTTCTATTTTTTTTTGGATGGCATCAGGGAAAAGGAAATATTTGCTTTGCCACAGAGATCTCTTTGCTCAAAATATAAGCTATTGCTCTTGACAGAATGAAATTATAATGCAGCCCTTATCCCCCAGTGTACTGTGTATTATTCATCACTTCAAGGTTTCCGGGTTCAAACCATGAATAATGTGCGCACAGTGATATGCTTCAGTCTTGCTGAGGCAGTGAGCTCCACATAGTCAGTTATTTTTATAATAGGGTCTAACCAAAGTGTTACTTGAGGTGTACTCGGTCAGGTATTGTGCTCGTTCTCTGTTTATGTGCACTGGAACCATTTGCTCAGTGCAGTTATACTGAATGTCTGAAGCACTGTAGAAAAGACTGAGTACCGAATTTAGATCTAATTACAGCCTCCAGTGAGTTGGTGTCACAGTGACCTTAGGTTAGCTGCAGCTGAATATCCATTACGGCATGATCAAGGATAAAATACACTGTATAAAGAATTGGAACAGAAAAATTACCATCTCTTTTTTTCTTGTTTACCTCAGAGAATTAATTGAACAAGCAGTTGGATCTGACATACATTTTATCAGTGAGACCTTTGTGTTGCTTTGCTTGCTTTTCAGGATGTTGGCTATGGAAACGGTTTGCATCCTCTGAAACCCCTTAGTGGTAAATGCTTAATGCACCACTCAGTCCAAAATAAAGTACTACGAATGCTGAAAACACAGAATAAAACCGAGAAAGAAGAGACTGCAAATGCACGTTAAAAAGAATCTGTGGAGAGTGAACCAGAGAGAGTGTCTCAGGTTATTAACCTTACACAGAACCGGTCCTTTGATTAAAATTATACAGCCCAACTCCCCACCCTACCTCCTCAAGTAAATGACCAATTGGAATATTATATTCCTTTCTGGTCCCCTCATTATAGGAAGATGTGGAAGCTTTAGAGAAGGGCTGAGAAGGTTTACCAGGATGTTGCCAGGATTAGAGAGCTTACGTTGTGAGGATAGGTTGAACGAGCTAGAGCTTTACTCTTTGGAGTGAAGGAGGATAAGAGGTGATTTGATAGAGGTGTACAAGATAAGAGGCTGCAATCAATGGACAGCCAGAGACTTTGTCATAGGGCAGAAATGGCTAATACAAGGGGGCACAAGTTTAGGGTTTTGGGAGGAAAGTATAGGTAGGGGGGATGTCAGAGATAGGTCAAAGAACACTCCAAGCAACTCCACGAAAAAGTTATTGAAAAGCACAGGTCAGGAGATGGATACAAGAAAATTTCCAAGTCACTGAATATCCCTTGGATATTCAATCATCAAGAAATGGAAAGAATATGGTAAATCTGCCTAGAGCAGGCCCTCCTCAAAAATTGTGTAACCGTGCAAGAAGCAGACTAGTGAGGGAGGTCACCAAGAGACCTATGACAACTCCGGAGGAGTTAGAAGCTTCAGTGGCCGAGATGGAAGAGACTGTGCATACAACAACTGTCCTCCTGGTGCTTTACCAGTCGCAGTTTTATGGGAGAGTGGCAAAGAGAAAGCTATTGTTGAAAAAAACTTACATGAAATCTTGGCTAGAGTTTGCAGGAAGGCATGTGGGTGACTCTGAAGTCAGCTGGAAGAAGGTTCTATAGTCTGATGAAACCAAAATTAAGCTTTTGGCCATCAGACCAAAGGCTACGCTTGATGTGAGCCAAACACTGCACATCATAAAAAACACACCATCCTTACACATCTATCCTTCATAGCGATAGATCAGTGAAAGAAGTGCATGGAGTAAAGCCAGATCTAACCTATAGAGAGGCTTTCAGGAAAGAGAAGCAGAATAAACAGTGTAAAGACAGTAAGGTAGAAGGGCTGAAGTGTGTGTACCTCAATGCAAGAAGCATCAGGAGCAAAGATGATGAACTGAGAGCTTGGATACATACATGGAATTATGATGTAGTGGCCATTACAGAGACTTGGCTGGCACCAGGGCAGGAATGGATTCTCAATATCCCTGGATTTCAGTGCTTTAAAAGGGAGAGAGAGGGTGGAAAAGGGGGAGGAGGGGTGGCATTACTGGTCAGGGATACTATTACAGCTACAGAAAGAGTGGGTAATGTAGCAGGATCCTCTTTTGAGTCAATATGGGTGGAAGTCAGGAACAGGAAGGGAGCAGTTACTCTGTTGGGGGTATTCTATAGGCCCCCTGGTAGCAGCAGAGATACAGAGGAGCAGATTGGGAGGCAGATTTTGGAAAGGTGCAAAAATAACAGGGTTGTTATCATGGGTGACTTTAACTTCCCTAATATTGATTGGCACCTGATTAGTTCCAACGGTTTAGATGGGGCAGAGTTTGTTAAGTGTGTTCAGAATGGATTCCTGTCACAGTATGTGGACAGGCCGACTAGGGGGAATGCTATCCTGGATTTAGTACTAGGTAGTGAACTGGGTCAGGTCACAGATCTCTCAGTGGGTGAGCATCTGGGGGACAGTGACCACCGCTCCCTGGCCTTTAGCATTATCATGGAAAAGGATAGAATCAGAGAGGACAGGAAAATTTTTAATTGGGGAAGGGAAAATTATGAGGCCATAAGGCTAGAACTTGCGGGTGTGAAATGGGATGATGTTTTTGCAGGGAAATGTACTATAGACATGTGGTCGATGTTTAGAGATCTCTTGCAGGATGTTAGGGATAAATTTGTCCCGATGAGGAAGATAAACGATGGTAGGGTGAAGGTACCATGGGTGGCAAGTGAGGTGGAAAATCTAGTCAGGTGGAAGAAGGCAGCATACATGAGGTTTAGGAAGCAATGATCAGATGGGTCTATTGAGGAATATAGGGAAGCAAGAAAGGAGCTTAAGAAGGGGCTGAGAAGAGCAAGAAGGGGGCATGAGAAGGCCTTGGCGAGTAGGGTAAAGGAAAACCTCAAGGCATTCTTCAATTATGTGAAGAAAAAACAGATGACAGGAGTGAAGGTAGGACTGATTAGAGATAAAGGTGGGAAGATGTGCCTGGAGGCTGTGTAAGTGAGCGAGGTCCTCAATGAATACTTCTCTTCGGTATTCACCAATGAGAGGGAACGATGATGGTGAGGACAATATAAGTGAGGTTGATGTTCTGGAGCATATTGATATTAAGGGAGAGGAGGTGTTGGAGTTGTTAAAATACATTAGGATGGATAAGTCCCTGGGGCCTGACAGAATATTCCCCAGGCTGCTCCACGAGGTGAGGGAAGAGATTGCTGAGCCTCTGGCTAGTATCTTTATGTCCTCGTTGTCCACGGGAATGGTACCGGAGGATTGGAGGGAGGTGAATGTTGTTCCCTTGTTCAAAAAGTGTAGTAGGGATAGTCCGGGTAATTATAGACCAGTGAGCCTTACGTCTGTGGTGGGAAAGCTGTTGGAAAAGATTCTTAGAGATAGGATCTATAGGCATTTAGAGAATCATGGTCTGATCAGGGACAGTCAGCATGGCTTTGTGAAGGGCAGATCGTGTCTAACAAGCCTGATAGAGTTCTTTGAGGAGGTGACCAGGCATATAGATGAGGGTAGTGCAGTGGATGTGATCTTTATGGATTTTAGTAAGGCATTTGACGAGGTTCCACACAGTAGGCTTATTCAGAAAGTCAGAAGGCATGGGATCCAGGGAAGTTTGGCCAGGTGGATTCAGAATTGGCTTGCCTGCAGAAGGCAGAGGGTCGTGGTGAAGGGAGTACATTCAGATCGGAGGATTGTGACTAGTGGTGTCCCACAAGCATCTGTTCTGGGACCTCTACTTTTCGTGATTTTTATTAACGACCTGGATGTGGGAGTAGAAGGGTGGGTTGGCAAGTTTGCAGACTACACAAAGGTTGGTGGTGTTGTGGATAGTGTAGAGGATTGTCAAAGATTGCAGAGAGACATTGATAGGATGCAGAAGTGGGCTGAGAGGTGGCAGATGGAGTTCAACCCGGAGAAGTGTGAGGTGGTACACTTTGGAAGGACAAACTCCAAGGCAGAGTACAAACTAAATGGCAGGATACTTGGTAGTGTGGAACAGCAGAGGGATCTCGGGGTACATGTCCACAGATCCCTGAAAGTTGCCTCACAGGTGGATAGGGTAGTCAAGAAAGCTTATAAGGTGTTAACTTTCATAAGTCGAGGGATAGAGTTTAAGAGTCACAATGTAATGATGCAGCTCTATAAAACTCTGGTTAGACCACACTTGGAGTACTGTGTCCAGTTCTGGTCGCCTCACTATAGGAAGGATGTGGAAGCATTGGAAGGGGTACAGAGGAGATTTACCAGGATGCTGCCTGGTTTAGAGACTATGCACTATGATCAGAGATTAAGGGAGCTAGGGCTTTACTCTTTGGAGAGAAGGAGAATGAGAGGAGACATGATAGAGGTGTACAAGATAAGAAGAGGAATAGATAGAGTGGATAGCCAGCGCCTCTTCCCAGGGGCACCACTGCTCAATACAAGAGCACATGGATTTAAGGTAAGGGGTGGGAAGTTCAAGGAGAATATTAGAGGAAGGTTTTTTACTCAGAGAGTGGTTGGTGCGTGGAATACACTGCCTGAGTCAGTGGTGGAGGCAGATGCACTAGTTAAGTTTAAGAGACTACTAGACAGGTATATGGAGGAATTTAAGGTGGGGGCTTATATGGGAGGCAGGGTTTGAGAGTTGGCACAACATTGTGGGCCGAAGGGTCTGTACTGTGCTGTACTATTCTATGTTCTTACCGTGAAACTTGGTGGTGGCTGCATCATGCTGTGGGAGTGCTTCACTGCAGCAGACCCTGGAAGGCTTGTGAAGGTAGAGGGTAAAATGAATGCAGCAAAATACAGGGAAACCCTGATGCCATCTGCAAAAGAACTATGATTTGGGAGAAGATTTATTTTCCAGCAAGACAATGACCCCAAGTATAAAGCCACAGCTGCACAGGAATGGCTTAAGAACAACAAAATTAATGTTCTGGAGTGGCCAAGTCAGAGTCCTGACCTCAACCCAATCGAGAATTGGTGGTTGGACTTGAAAAGGGCTGTTCACTCTTGATCCCCATACAATCGGACAGAGCTTGAGCAGTTTTGTGAAGAAGAATGGGGAAAAATTGCAGTGTCCAGATGTGCAATGCTGACAGAGACCTATCCACACAGACTGAAGGCTGTAATTGCTGCCATAGTTGCACCTACTAATTACTGACTAGGCAATCAATTATTTTTTGTTTTATATTTGTAATTAATTTAGATCTCCTTGTAGAGATCTGTTTTCACTTTGACACGAGTCTTCTTTTGTCGATCAGTGTCAAAAAAAGCCAAATTAACTCCACTGTAACTCAATGCTGTAAAACAATAAAGCCATGAAAACTTACAAGGAGGTGAATACTTTTTATAGGCACTGTATTTGATCCATGTCAATGCTGGTTTTGAACAAGCCTAGAAAGCACACATGAGCAGAAATTGGAATTCTCCTTGATTTATTTTTAATGTCTGCCTGTAAGTTATGATTATATATATGTGCTTTTCTTTCATCCAGAGGTCTGTGATTACAACAGTACAAGACCTCCTGGCTCAGTGCCAATCAATAACTCACCAATAAGTCAATAAGTCACCAAGTTTTTATGGTGCCCTTGATGATAATCCATTTATTAATGTGCATGTTCACAAGGTGACTAGACTGATAGTTACTTAAGAATGTAAGCAATAACACCAAGCCATACTCTGACATTTAGCTTCACAGCCAATCCCAGTTCTCAGTTTTGGTTTGCTGCCCAGTTCCATATCAATTAACAGCTTTAGATTTCTCCATCTCAGTTTGTGTGTGCCCAGTGACTGAGCTTCCAAGTGCAATAGGGAATTCTAACTATTACTAGCCTTGTGAATAAAAAACAAACCTTTATTTCAGTTTTGAGTGGCTGACTCCATACATTTGGACAATGCCCCTTCGCTCTATGTCCTCCATCCTAATGAAACACCCTCCAGCATTTAACCTGTCAATTTCATTCAAGATCTTGCATGATTTGATGAGACTCTCTCTCTCGTTGTTCTTTATTCCAATGATTATCCCAGTAAATCAATGCAATACCAATGAGAGAGTATATACTAATAATCAGCAGCTAATCGTTATTAATCAGAATGAATTAATTAACCTTTTTAGATTAGATTATGAGGACACGCAGTCCTCTTTTATTGTCATTTAGTAATGCATGCATTAAGAAATGATACAATATTCCTCCGGTGTGATATCACTGAAACACAGGACAGACCAAGACTGAAAAACTAACAAAAAACACATAATTATAACATATAGTTACAACAGTGCAACAATACCATAACTTGATGAACAAACAGGCCATGGGCACAGTAAAAAAGTTCAAAGTCTCTCGAAAGTCCCATGTCTCACTCAGACGGGAGAAGGAAGAAAACTCTCCCTGCCATCCCGACCACAGTCCGACTCTGAATCGTCCGAAAACTTCGAGCTCCGATCAGCCCTCTGACACCGAGTACCAAGCACCATCTCTGCCGAACGCTTCGACCTCCACCTTGGTCACCAGCAGCAGGCAAAGCCGAGGATTTTGGGGCCTTCCCTCCGGAGATTCTTGATCGCACAGTAGCAGTGGTAGCGAACTGGGCATTTCTGAAATTTCTCCAGATGTTCCTCTATGCCTTCTCACGTCTGTCTCCATCAAATCAGAATTGTGCATGGCATCCTACTTACAAATACGATATCAATTCACCGGAGAGCTGTGCGCGCTGCTCTTCTCCTCCCTACAACTTAAAAATGAGAATAGGAATGCCTGCTTTAAAATGCCATATTAAACAATCTATTTAAGCTGTGTAGGAGCACTAAAAGAGCATTTAAAATAACATCCAACATGGACTGCCATACTTTTAACTTTTCTATCCAGGCATAATCCAATTATAAAGTTATTTGTACAGTTTTGTTCAACAAATGATATCAGTGAATGAAAGGTTAATTCAGCACTTTTAAAGTCATGAACAAAATGAAAAAGTGAAGTTGTTGATATTAATGTCATTTGTTATTCATTTGTTCTTATTTTGATTCTAAATTATAAAGGTGAGAATGATAATTAAATCTGTTAATTAATGTTGTCAGCAGGTTCAGACCATCCAGATTGTGAAGAAGGCATTGCATCTGTTGAGGCTGCAGAGCTGCATCCAAACAGTGATGACAAGCAGCGATGTGCTGGTGTCACACAAACAATGGAAGATTTTTTCCAAGAGACAGAACGAAGGAAGCTTCTGGAACCTAACGCTCTTTCAGAGAAAATTGTACATCTGTTGACCTCAAAAATTGCACAATTGAAACAAGAGAAGGGTGGCCAATATCTCCTTCGAAGTTTTCAAATGGCACTAGTCTTGTTACATACACATGGCCCTGATATTTTCAAACAAAGGAATTCTAACAATATGCATTTCTGTTCCTCTGTCAATTTAGCAAGTGATTCTACAGAATTACATCTTTTGCCTGGACTCTCACAGAATGTTGTCAATTTTATACAACGAGAGATTTCAAAGTGAAGAACAATGATTGACTTAACCATCTGCCAGATACAGAAATCCAGTTTTTGTAACAATATTGTTATTACTTGTCGTTTCTAGGTACAAACAAGAATGTTCAGCTGTTACCTTGTGACATTTATTGCTAACAGAAATGCTTGTTTATCAGTAAAATCTACAATTTACAGATCTGTGAACAGGGATGAGGGAAGGGGGGTGGCAACAGACAAAGCAAAAGTCTTGTTCTTGCTCTGCAGTTGCAGGAATGAAAGGGGCCATTTTGTGAGACTGTCCTTGCAGTCGCCATTTTATGAACTGTTTGGTGAATAATTTTAAAATAGGATTGAAATTTATTCTATTTTTGATATAGTGGATTCCAGATAATTGGGCTATCGGTTAATCGGGGCAGCCACTTATTTGAGACAACTCGTAAAGAACAAATACTGATCAAGGAAATAGCCAACATTTGCTTCTTTTATTTGGGACACTATGCCACTTAATTGGGACAGGAGACTGTTACCAAACAGTTTCTAACTAGTGTCAGTCATGTGAACTTTATGGCTGGCCATTAGGCATTTCACCATGCTGACAGCGAAGAATTCTTAAATAGCATCATTTGTTTTCGTGAAGCAGTAATTGTGTCCCTAATAGTTGGTAAGACAGAAGCAGTAAGATTATTTAGAACTATTTTTCTCACGGCGGCTTCAAGCATTCAGGCTTGGAGATGCCAGAAATGACAGGAGTGAGAATGAAATGATTTCTCTACTTCAACAAGTTAGGAACTACAAAAAAATTGAAGGTATCAACAATTATCTTGAATGTTACAATGAATGTGAAGGTTTGGAGGATGCAATGGGCAAAAGCATTGCATGAAGGCAGTCCATTATCTGCACTAGGTGTCTGCACTGATTTTGTTCATTTACAGTCAATCAAAGGAAGATGGCAGCGTGTTGGTTGTTTGTTGTATCCAGCAATGACAGTGAAACCTGTGTGGGGAGTTTTAATGTGGAAAAGCTGTTGCACTGAGACAGTTCCACTCTCTCGACCCTGGAAGTCCATTCCCAGTGGTACGAGTAGTTGTCACATACTGGGGTCAATAGACAATAGGTGCAGCAGTAGGCCATTCAGCCCTTCGAGCCAGCACCACCATTCACTGTGATCATGGCTGATCATCCACAATCAGTACCCTTTTCCTGCCTTCTCCCCATATCCATTCACTCCGCTATCTTTAAGAGCTCTATCTAACCCTTTTCTGAAAAAATCCAGAGAATTGGCCTCCACTGCCTTCTGAGGCAGAGCATTCCACAGATCCGCAACCCTCTGTGTGAAACCCTCTGGGTCCTCCTTCGTTATACTCATACCATGACTTATTCTGTGCCTTATCATGCCCTTCGCTCTCCAGGAAGACTTGCAGAGCTGCCCTCCTGGGTGTTGATCTCATCTGCCCAGTCTGCCAGAGCTGACTTCACATGCTAGGACAGGCAGTCCCTATTTAACTGGGGTGTAAGGCCATCCAGCTACCCTCACCTGGTCTAGCCTGCCTGTTGAAGCGGTCTACTGGGGTGTGGTCGCTGTCACACACAAACAGCTATTTGAAGCCACGGGTGAGAGCTGATTGTCTGGTAGGAACCAAAAGCAAGTGAGCTGCCCCAATGGACGTAACAATCCCTTTCACCACCAGTGCTACCCCTACCTGGACACCCCTTGCCCAGCAGTGTACACTAAATGAATTCCTCCATCGATAACCAGTACATAGTTTTATATTACTATGGTAGCATTGGTAGCGTACTATTTTGTTCTGTATTTCAATTAAATACTTAGTTTGTTAGTTAAAGGGTAGTTTGTCTTCTTCTTAATACATTTTTAACTATTTCCATGATTGGGGCAGCCGCTTAATTGGGCCAAAGTCTACTGATCCCAATGCGTCCACTGATTTGAGGAAGAAGTGCAGACTATTGAGAGATTAGTAGGCTTTGCTTCAAAGGGAGGTGGTTGCAATTATGAACAGTCTGATTATTAACTAAGGCAATGTTTTAAAATTCATCTGTGTTGCCTCAAAGAAGATAGATGCAGCTTCTCGGTTTTATTCATATTGACTAGAAGAACATGCCAGTTAATATGACTATTTACTTACAAGTGACATTACAATAAGGAGTGACTTGAACCTTCAATCCAGTTTAGATCCCAGCAATGAATATCAAATTACTGTTGAAAACAGTTCATATTCACACAGGCAAAGATCACTTTATAAAGAAGATTCACTGTCTCGTCGTCTATCCTTCAAGTCTAAGTCGTAGTCCCTGTATGCCACATCAAGCAACAGTGTTCCACTTTATTATCTCACAACAACAACTTCACAAAGATTTCAAACATTTTAGACCACATTAGCTAGACAACTAGAAAAAAAGATTCAAGGGTATGCTCTAAGCCTATTTGAAGGAATGCAATGTCCCTTTTGACTCCCATGAATTTCTGGGTTATGACTGTCAAGGTGGAGAAAGAGAATTTAGGGTATCAGGAATCTTAAGGCCATGCATCCAGAGCACATTGAAGCCCTGTGTAGGTGGCAGGGAAAACAGAGCACCTCACGAGCAGCCCATCCATCTGCCCCATCTACAAAAGAGTCCATTGTGTTCCTGAGCTGCCTCAGAACCCACAAAACTGCAGTGGAGATAAGTCATTCTCGATCCTTGGGAACTGCCTGAGAAGAAGCAGCAAATAAGTGTTTCCAAGCCATTTAAGGACCTCTATGTTCAGACAAACAAAGGTTTAGCCCAAGAGGTGTGTCTTACTGGAAAATAAGAAACAGTGTGTAATTCCAGATCTTCAAGCTCAGCAGATGAAAGCACAGCCCCACTAGTAGTAGATCAACTAAAATTAACAGTGCAAAAATAGCTCAGAATGGAAGTGCAAACAAATCTTAGAAGTACACTTATTTGTTATTTTTTCTCAGAAATCGGGAGTCTGTTCTGAGTCATTCCCTTTTAGCATGATAACAGTGTGGCAGAGGCTCTCCTCAATGTGGGCATGACGTTGCACCTAGAAAGATACTATACTGGTCCTTTCTGCTTAGATACTCAAGGGCAGATTTTTGGTGAGATTGTGAGAATGAGGTTAAATAGCCTTGTCCCTCAGTTGGATTCACTTGCTTCCTGCTGTAAGCTGTTACTGGCTATATCGTTTGATGCTCCACCAATTTGATAAGTGGTGGTGTTGCCAAGTCATGGTAATATACGTTGAAGCCTCTCACATACTATTTCCTCACTATCTTTAATGTTTCTGTGCATAAGTACAATTTTTTAAGTACTTTCTTTTTTAAAAGATTAATGATTAGCATAATTTGTTACATGTACACAGTTTGCATCACTGACCAACACAGTCCAAGAATTGTGCTGGTGTGCAAATGTCACCGCACTTCCAGTGCCAAGGCAGCATGCCCACAATTTACTCACTCTCACCTGTGTATCTTTGGATTATGGGAGGAAACCCACATAGTCATGGAGGGAATATACAAACTCCTTACTGACGGCAGCAGGAATCGAACCCTGATCAGTGATCACTGGCACTGTAAAGGGATCTTGCTAACCCCCATGCTACCGTGCTGGCATACTTCCATGTGTTGATCATCAAAGAGAAATACTGTTACAGTAGCAGAGGTGGTATTCAGGGGCAGGCTTCCATATCCGTGTTTGACCTGATGACACAAGTTTTCATGGGTTTTGGAGTCAATATTAAAGATTCCAAGGGTCACACTCTCTGAATAACACTGTGCCACAGTCTCTGGCCCGATTTGCCCTGCTGGTGAGGCTGGATGTACTAGAGTCTGTGAGACACTGCCTATGAGATCTGATTCTCCGAGGACAATTACAGTATGTCATTCTCTTGCTTGATTAGTCTGAGGGGCAGCACTGTCAGTCTTGACACAAGATCCGCCCCCCCCCAGATGTCTGTGAGAATGGCTTTGCAAGGATGGAGCAACTTTGCTGCATCCAAATTGAGTACCTAGGCAGAAGGTGAGTGGTCAGTGCAGTTTAATTCATGTTGTAATGTTCAAAGTTCAAAATAGAACGATTATCAAAGTACGAATATGTCACCATACCCTACCCTGAGATTCATTTTCTTGCAGGCATTCACAGTAGAATAATGAAATACAATAGAATCAATGAAAAATTACACACAAAGATTGACAAACAACTAATGTGCAAAAGAAGACAAACCACGCACGTACAAATCATAATAATTAAATAGATAAATAAGTAATACTGAGAATATGAGTTGTAGAGTCCTTGATGGTTCCCCCTATAGGATATGGAATCCGTTCAGTGTTGAGGTGAATGAAGTTATCCACATTGGTTCAGAAACCCGATGGCTGAGGGTTAATAACTTTCTGAACCCAGTGGTGTGGGAACTAAGGCTCCTGTAACTCCTTCCCAATGGCAGCAGCAAGAAGAGAGCGCGGACTGGATGGTGGGGGTCTTTCCAGGATGCTTCTTTCCTGTGGCTGTGCTCCTTGTAGATGTGCTTAATGGTGAGGAGGGCTTTTCCTGTGAAGGGCTGGGCTAAATCCACCACTTTTTGTAGCAGTTACAGAACTGAGTCGCTTGTTAGGTCTTTTCAGAGGCAGCTGAAAGCCAACAACATTGCTGGAAATATGGAGCAGACAGTAAGGATGAAATTTCCTTCTGTAAAATACAATAATGAAAGAGGTGGGGTTTTGTGACAATCCAATGGTAGGGTTGGACGAGGTTATAGAGGAAAGGAATGGTGGCTCTGGAAGTACTTGAAAGCATAGATGAGCATTTAAATCTCAAGCCGTTCATTTTCCTGGGAGCCAATGTAAATCGGGTGATTAGTAAAGGGGACCTGCGGTGTGTTAGGACATGGATATTTGAATTGTAGATGTTATAAAGGAAGGAAGATATGAGACCAGTCAGAATAAGCTGGAAGAGTCAGGTTCAGAGAACAAAGAGAAGATTCCATCAATTAAGTTGCTGATGTCCTGAAATCATGAGGATTGAAATACATCTCCCACCCATGCAAAATAAGAACATTTGGAAGGTTATAAATGTTACATTTTTAAGAAAATAAAACAGAGGCATTTTAAGATATTTTAATTTTGTGCAACAATGTATGGTGCCAATAGCAAATTGGCAGCCCATTCTACACTTTTGTTGTTTTTTTTACCTCTTGTTGAAATTGTGAGTTTCTTAAACGGTGCTGTTAGATTATTTGCTCTGAACTAGTCTTTGTGATGACAACTTCTTTTCCTGTTCGGTGATTTGCCAGTCAGCCTGACAGCAATTGCTCTCGTGGCCTTGTCCTTCCCAAAACTAAATGTGAGTTTTCACAAGAATTTCCACGCCATCTCTTATTGGTCAAAATACTTCGGCAGAAATCTAAATCTGAATTTCCCATCCCTGCTGTTTGTGAATTTGTCCCTTGAGAGCTGCATCTAATTCAACAGAAACATTCTGACATCCTGCTGTTCCTGTGTTGATAAAATTAGAAATTCCCTGCATTATAACCCACTCATCGTGATGTGCAAAGGCAATGCAGTTGAGAATTTAATTCCTTTTCTTTCTCAGCCGAGGTACCTCTGACCTCTGTTCTAATTAACACAGCTAAAGCTTTAAAACTTGACATGAGGAGATCAGAGCTACAAATCCATGTTGTACCACAGTGAATTGAAGTTCCTACCCAAATCTCAATGGACTGCCCAAGCGCTCCGGCACTGCAAAATAATTGAGGGCTAAACTAACAGCAATGCCTTGAGGAAAAGTTGCTAAAATGTCGAAAATTCTTCTCATTACAGCTACAAAGATGTGCAGCTTAAAATGTTTATTTAAATGTTCTTTCACAGAAGCTACAAATTGTTCATCAATAATTAAAAACAAAATCCTGCTGTTTTTACATCCTGATATTTGAAATCCATAAATAATCCTGCTAAGTCACGTTGCCACACATGACCACAGGTGAAGTCACGAGCAATCCACAGATAAATTTTTGAATCCTTTTCCTTCCCTCTTTACTTATTAAATGAACAGAATGGAATCTAGCACTGATGATATTTCTTATTTTCTCATGGGACCTTGGTTTTATTGCAAAGGCCAGTATTTAATATTCATCTCCTGGAGGAGATGGTGTGTTTCTCCTTGAAACACTGAGGTCAATGCACTTTGATACAACTGGGTGGTATCCTGAAGTACTTTAGTTAGCCACATATGGAGTAACATTATAAGCTATAGAAAAGAAAACTGGGAATGTAAAGGAGGACTAGTGTTCAGTGATCGGTGAGTCCTGGAGTTGATACTGAATACCAAAGACCAAAGGTCGATCAAAAATCTGGAAGTCGAGGCCTGATAGCCAGAGCCCCGAGCCTGCTGAGGAGGGTGAAGGCCCAATGTTTGCGTGTCCAAGTCTGCCGGGGAAGTTGAATGCCCAATGCCTGTGTGTCCAATTCTGTTAGGAAAGTTGAAGGCCTAATATCTGTGAGTCCAATTCTGCTGGGGATGTTATAAGGCCCAAGGTCTGAGAGTCTATGTCTGCTGGGGAAGTTGAAGGCCCAACATCTGTGTGTCCAGGTCCACTAGAGGCTGGAGCTCGAAGACAACCTGTCCTGAGGGTGGAGGACCGTGTATGTGGGTGGGTAGGTGGGAGGGAGGAATAGGGCTTGTTTTTGCTTTTGTTATTTTGTTGCATGTTGTGTTCTGTGTTGTTCTGCTGAGTATTGTGGACAACATGCTATGTTGGTGCCAAAATGTGTGGTAATATTTATAGGCTACCCTCCAGCACATGCGTGGGTGTGGTAGATGGTCACACGAACAATGCTTCTCATTGTATATTTTGATGTGCATGTGATTAACAAATCGGACTCTTGAACAGAAAATGTGGAGAGAGAAAAACATTTTGGATCAATGACCTTTCATCAGAACATTACAGATTACATTGAAGACTAGTTTCCTCCCTTGAAGGGCAATGGTGAACCAGATAGTAACTTTAAAACTTTCGTGCTGTAGATGGAAAGATTTCCCGCAGAGTCTGGGTTTTTCTTTCAGAACAGGTTTTTTCTTTGTTACAAGCTGACGTCAACAGGGGAGTTGCTCATCCTGAATCAAACACTTCCCAGTCAAAAGTCTTCATTATTCAGATATTAATTCTCATCTGCTTTTCCCTCCTCTATCTCTCCCCTGCATGTTGTGTATAGACAGAGTGAGGACTTCTCCAGTGTTCAGCTTCAGCGCCTACATGCTATGTAAAGTTTTAAGCTTCAGTTTTTTATGCGTATATGAGCTGTGACACATTCCACTTTTACCTTATGTGTACAACGGCAAACGTCCATCATAGAGTCGGCCCATCTTGTACGTACCGAACTATTATCCTCACTAGTCCCATCGACCAGCACCAGGACCACAGTCCTCCACATCTCTCCCATCCAAGTAACTATCCAAACCTCTCTTAAATGTTGAAATCAAACCCACATCCATCACTTCCACAAGCATCTTATTCCACACTCTCATCACCCTCTGAGTGAATAAGTTCATGTTCCCCTTTAAACATTTCACCTTTCACTCTTAACCTATGACCTCTAGTTGTGGTCCCATCCAACCTCAGTAGAAAAAGCCTGCTTCCTTTCACTCTATCTATACTCCTCATAATTTTGTATACTTTTATCAAATTTCCCCTCATTCTTCTATGTTCCAAGGAATAAAGTCCTAACCTATTCAACCTTTCCTTCTAATTCAGGTCCTCCAGTCCCAACAACATCCTTCTAAATTTTCTCTGTACTCTTTCAACCTTATTTACATCTTTCCTGCAGGTAGGTGAGCAAAACAGCACATAACACTCTAAATTAGGCCTCACCAACATCTTCAACATAACATCCCATCTCCTGTATTCAATACTTTGATTTTTGAAGGCTAATGTTCCAAAAGATTTCCTTATGAACCTAACTACCTGTGCCACCACTTTCAATGAACTATGGACCTGTATTCCCGGATCTTTTGTTCTACCACACTCCACAGTGCCCTACCATTCATTGTATAAGACCTACTCTGGTTGGTCCTACTGAAGTGCAACACCTCGCACTTGTCTGCTTTAAATTCCATCTGCCATTTTTCATCCCATTTTTCCAGATCCCACTGCAAGCTCTGATAACCTTCCTCACTGTCCACTACACACCCAATCTTAGTGCCATCTGCAAGTCTGCTGATCCAGCTAACCATATTATCAAGTAGATCATTGATATAGATGCAAACAACAACAGACCCAGCACTGATCCCTGCAGCAATCCATTAGTCACAGGCCTCCAGTCAGAGAGGCAACCATCTACCACCACTCTCTGGCTTCTTCCACAAAGCCAATGTCTAATCCAATTTACTACCTCATCCTGAATGCCAAGCGACTGAACCTTTTATAGTCATAGTCATACTTTATTGATCCTGGGGGAAATTGGTTAAACCTCTCATGTGGCACGTTGTCAAATGCCTTGCTGAACTCCATGTAGACAATTTCTGCTGCCTTGCCTTTATCAAATTTCCCAATAACTCGGTTGAAAACTCTATTAGATTGGTTAGACATGACCTACCCTGCAGAAAGCCATACTGACTATTCCTGACCAATCCTTTAGAATATCTTCCAATAACTGCTACCACGAGGAATTCTGCAGATGCTGGAAATTCAAGCAACACACATCAAAGTTGCTGGTGAACGCAGCAGGCCAGGCAGCTTCTCTAGGAAGAGGTACAGTCGACGTTTCAGGCCGAGACCCTTTGTCAGGACTGAACTGCTATGCAGCTCCTTTGTTCCCCTTAACCAGGGCTTCAATATCTTTTGAAAACCAAGGTTCCCTAAACCTGGTACCTTTACCTTTTATTCTGATAGGCACATACAAGCTTTGTACACTCAAAATTTCATTTTTGAAGCCCCCCCCCACCAGCCCACTTACCAACTACACCTTTGGCAGAAAACAGCCTGTCCCAATCCACACTTACCAGTTCTTTTCTGATACAGTACCATGAAAATTGGCCTTTCTCCAATTTAGAAACCCAACCTGCACACCAGACTTATCTTTTTCCATAGTTACTTTGAAACTGATGGCCTTGTGATCACGAGATGCAAAGTGTTCTCCTATACAAACTTCTGTCATCTGCTTTGCTTATTCCTTAATAGGAGATCAAATATTGCATAATCTCTCACTGGGGCTTCTTTGACAAACTCTATCCCAATTAGTTCTTTAAACAGTATGGGAGTCCCAGTAAATATGTGGAAAGTTAAAGTCATCTACTATAACAACCTTATGTTTCTTGCAACAGTCTGCTATCTCTCTACAAATTTGTTCCTCTGAATCCTGTGGACTGTTGGGTGCTCTATGATATAGCCTTATTAACATTGCCATACCTTTTTTATTCCTCAATTCCACCCATAAAGCCTCACTAGATGAGTTTTCCAGTCTACCCTGACTGAGCACTGCCGTGACATTTTCCATGACTAATAAAACCACCCCTCTTCCTTTAATCCCTCCCACACTGTTACATCTAAAACAACAGAACCACTGAATATTGAGCCGCCAATCCTGTCCCTCCTGCAACCAAGTCTCACCAGTGGCTACAATATGATAACTCCATGTGTTGATCAATGCTTTGAGCTCATCTGCATTTCCCACAATACTTCTTGCATGGAAATATACGCTGCTCAGAAGATTTTTTTGCACCATGCTCTATCTTTTGATTCCTATCTTTGTCTGAGGTCTTAACATCTGTCTCCACACTCTCTCCACGATCTGTTCTGGAACTCTGATTCCTACTCCCCTACAACTCTTTGTTTAAACCCTAGGATATTAGTTCTCCTATGCTCCAGGGAATAAAGTGTTAACTGAATCAACCATTCTCTGGAACCCAGGTCCTTAATTTCTGGAGTTTATGGAGTTAATTTTAAGCTGGTATCCAGACACGAGTTTAATATGGCTTAGCTACAGTTTGTAGCTTGGGCTAGTTTGAGCCTGTTATAGACTTTCACTGCCTGGTACCAACCCTGTGGAGTCATCCTTCACCTCTCCGCTACATGATCATTCCCCTTATCTCCACTACACTACAGAGCCATGAATCACTGGAATTCACTACTCCCCTATATCCCTCCCTTTTATTCCAGGTTACTAATTGTATTTAACTTCCCCAGCTGTCCTGAGTGGGAGTTGAACTAAGCTCGAGATTGTTAATGCCATCTCCTTAGAAACCACATCATATGATGCCATCAATCCACTAGTATACTTCAGCTGGATTTACTGTGATTCCTTTTGCTACCATTCCTAACCAGCAACCAGTTCATCACACCCTGCCTATACCTGGAGCTTTTCTCTGAGTGTATAGTTGTACGGGGAGCATTAAATGTTCAAGCCACTTCGAAGAGCCTTTGCATAAAAAGTAGGTTGATTGCTTAAATGTAGCATTTTCTTGCTGTCATTTGAGAATAAAGAAAGATTTTGAGAGCTTTATACTTCATTTTCAACAACAACCTTGTATCCAGCCGACGTTCTTGTTATGAGTAATAACTTGAAAGGAGCCTTATCAAACTGAGGTGGTCTCTAAGCCACATGAGATATTATTGTGAATGAAAGAGGTACAATTTCTGTCGGGAGCAAAGCAAGGCAGACAGGTTTAAGGTTGTTGTGAATGGTAGCATTTACTCTCGAGAGCTTTTTCATTCAGGACTGGGGTAGATATTTAGACTACTGGAGAATTATGTGTTGTGAGGATCAGGTAGGAAAGTGAGATTGAGGCCTGCAATTAGATTAACCATGATTTTATTGAATTGGAGGGGTAGGCTGGAAGAGTTGTGCAGCCCGCACCAGCTCCTGTTCCTAGTCATCTTATCTCAGAGTTTAGCACTTTAGCAATGGATACTGCAATAGTTAACATCACAGGGCACTCAAGTGGCCAGAATTGGTAAGCTGTTCAAAAATTTTGTATAGTTGAGCAGCAGATTACAAAGGTAAAAAGAAGGGGCAAGGCAATGGAGGAAAATGAACACAAGGATAGAAACATTGTAACGCCATAGCTAAGGGGTCCAATGACAGATAACTACTACATAACAGCAAGGTCATTTATCTCAGAAAAATAACCAGTTACTTAACCTGTCAGCAGAATTTCCATGATTCCCTATTTCCTTGCAACATTAATAATGGCTATTTTGGCATATCAAATGTACACCAACCCACTGAGCAATTTTATTTTGTCTGTAAACTATTCTTCCATCATATTCCTTGCAACTCCTTCACAATTTTGCCCGTCTTTCTTCATAGTAAGGATAGAGGGGGATAAGACAAGGACTAGACAAGAGGAGGGGGATGACAGGAGGAAGGCAGTGGGCAATATCCAAAAATCCTTGGGCTAGTACCCCAACACTAAAGACTCTGCCTGCAAAGGATACGTGCAGAATAGTTATCCATCTCTTGTTGCTTATCTCCACTTGTGCCATTATCCCCAAAATCTAATTGGCTACGAGAGCGTTCCTGTTTTCTCCTGTCAGATTCAAGATTTAAGATTATTTAATGTCATTTCAAGCAGACAAAAGGAAAATGAAATGACTGTTACTTCAGATCCAATGCAGCACAAAAAAACACAATAAGATAAAGAACACAATAACAAAAATAGACAATAAATATAAATACATTAGATAGTTTATATACATAGATTGATTTTCCATAAAGTGATTCAAGGCATGGGAGTGTCTGTACATATGATTGACAGGAAATGATAAAGTAGTGGTGGTAGGGGGTGTGGAGGGGTGTGTTAGTAGGTGGAGGAGTTAATCAGCCTTACTGTTTGAGGAAAGTAACTGTTTTTGAGTTTGGTTGTCCTGGCACAGATGTTACGTAGCCTTCTCCCTGATGGGAGTGGGACAATAAGGCCACCATTTTGGTAACCAACATATGCCTCGACCAAATCACCTCTGTCCCATCAGTGGGCTGGACAATTGAACCTGTTGACTCTGTTTCTCTCTCCATAAACACTGTTAGATCTACTAAGAATTTCCGGCATTTTCTGTTTTTATTCTCACTGCCCTGTCAGGTCAGAGATGACATGCCCCTGATCATGTTAATTTGACTGTTCACTTCTCCTTTAGACATGCTTTTTTTCCAGTGGAAATGAATTACTGGTGGACTGTTATCATCTTGATAAGCAGAGATGAAAGTGAAAGGACTAATGTTGAAAGGACTAGATAGGGTGGACATGGAGAGAATGTTTTCTATATTGAGGGTATCCACTACTAGAGAGCACAGCCTCAAAATTGAGGGACTACCTTTAAGAATGGAGATAAGGAGGAATTTTTTTAGCCAGAGAGTGGTGAATCTATGGAATCCTCTGCTACAGATTGTAATGGAGGCCAAGTCTGTGGGCATATTTCAGGTGGAAGTTGATCGTTTCCTGATCGGTCAGGGAATCAAGGGATATGGCGAGAAGGAAGGTGTATGGGGTTGAGCGGGATCCGAGATCAACCATGATGGAATGGCAGAGCAGACTGGATGGGCTGAATGACCTAATTCTGCTCCTATATCTTATGGTCTTATGGTGAAAATAAAAGACTTTTAAGATTATAATGTGTAGGTTTTGTGCAAGTTATCACACAAGCACACAATGAACGATTAGGGAAAAAAAATGAAATGGTGTGTTTCAGTTCTTGAAGAATATACTTATAGATTCAGTAAAATTAATATTTAATGAA
This sequence comes from Mobula birostris, assembly GCF_030028105.1. Taxonomy (NCBI): domain Eukaryota; kingdom Metazoa; phylum Chordata; class Chondrichthyes; order Myliobatiformes; family Myliobatidae; genus Mobula; species Mobula birostris. Next base: position 82,335,202 of record NC_092377.1, on the reverse strand, counting down.
ATTTTGCCGGTGCAAAATTATTGTATATATGCTTAATGAATTTGAACAAAACGTATTGTTTGAAAAGATATGTAATTCAGCTTGATTGCTAATACAGAGTATTATAGTTTGGAAACAGACCATGTGGCCCAATTCCTCCATGCCAACCATGTTTCCTAGCAACAAATACAAAATGCTGCAGGAACTCAGCAGGTCAGGCAGCATCCATGGAGAGAATAAACAGTTGACATTTTGGACCTAATCATGAGTCTCAAATAAGTAAAAAAATAATTCTGAAAATTTACTGCCTTTGATGTTATTATTCATCCTGAGTAAATATCTTGTGTTGAACTATTAATTCTAGAACATTTTTTACCATTACCTGCTCAAATTTGTGAACAGCTTATGAAATTTTCAAAAAAACCTCGATAAAGAATAAATAAATGCTAATGTTAACTTTTTAACAGTATTATAGAAATGTTTCACTGTTTAACATTCTACCGTATTTAATGTTAATGCCTTTCTTACGCTTTCCTCTCAGAAAAAAATTCTTTATACAATGAGACACATATCTATAAATACTTAAAAACTAAGTTTGATATGTTAGATATTTTGTAACTTCAATGTTTCTGAAATGAAAGATTTTGCAGTTGAGATTAAATTTTCATTCCAAAGTACTAGACTGTTGATAAATATTTAAAATATTTTTTTAATAAAACTTCTGTATCTCTGAAAGTATGAATAAAAAATTCTATTTCCTCAAAAAAATTCCAAAAAGTCTTTGAAGGCAGAAGAACTTTCACAAATTATTGGCTTAATGCATGAGATTTTGAGATATCACTGGAGGTCTTGTACTTTGTCAAGTTTCCCACTGACTACCAGCAAACTCCTCCGGTCTCCCCCCACAGTCCAAAAACGTACTGGGGAGATTAACTGGTCATTGTAAATTGTCCTGTGTTTAGGGTAGGGTTAATCAGGTTTGTTGGGGATTGCCTGGCAAAGTGGATCGAAGGGCCAGATAAATAATAAAAAATAAAATCTGATGATTATTGTGTGTTCCAAATACTTCCTTCCAAATTTAATTAATATGAATACATTTTGGAAGTGGAACTTGACAAAATACTTGAGCAAGAGTTTGTTTTGGTTTCATGCCATCTCGCTAGCCAGCTCCGTAATCCCTTGTGACCCCAGTATGGAAACTGAAAATAAACTTGTAAAGGGCAGTGGAGTATCGTAGTTAGATATGGAGTGGACAGAGTACATAAAACAGGACAGCTCAGGAAGAGGCCCCTCATCCCACAACATTGGTCCAGACCATGGTGTCAATTTAAACTGTACATCAGCCTGTACGTATTTTATAGCCCGTTTCATTCATGTGCCTGCCCAAATGCATCTGAAATACTGCTGTTGTATCGCTTCTAACACCTCCCCAGGCAGTGTGTTTCAGCCACCCATCACTCTCGAAGTAAAACACTTGCCTCGTACTGTAAATTTTCATTAAACTTTCCCTCTCTCATCCTGAAGCTATCATTGTTCCTCTCTATGCCCACCAGCACATCAGGCAGCAACCTTGCTGTCTCTTTAGCATTTATCTGCTGAATTGCTGCTGGACACTCAACCTAGCATGGATGGAAAGCACACGAGGAGCTGGCTGGATTTGAACCCAGAACCACTGGTGCCCGGTGCGGTTGCCACTACACCAGCTGGCTATCCAAAAGCTATGCCTTCTATCATTTGATATTTCAATCCTGGGAAAAAGAATCTGACATCTACCCTGCCAATGACTCTTATATACTACTGTCAGTCTGTCCCTCCAGAGAAAACGACCTAAGTTCGTCCTACCTCCCCTTCTAGTTAATACTCTCTAACCCAGGCAACATTCTGGTGAACCTCGTCTGCACCCTCTCCAAAGCTTCCATATCCTCCTGTAATCGCACGAACAGAATGGCACGCAATATTTCAAATGTGGCCTACTTAAAGTTTTATATGGTTGCAACATGACTTCCTGCCTTGGCTGTGTACTGTGTACTGTATACTGTGTACCCCCTTAATCACCCTATCTACTTGTGTTGTCACTTTCAGTGAGCTATGGGGTTGTACCCCATGATCCCTCTGTACATCAATACTCCTAAGGACCTTGCTTGTTTTTATTTATTGAAAAAAACTATGAATCAGGTTGAATGGCCTCATTATGTTCCAGCATCTTACAATAAAAGAGCCTGTCTTGCTTTGGACCAGCATGGACTTGATGGGCTGAATGGCCTCCTTCAATGTAATTAGACTCTTCATGATACTGCATCCGTGGTAGGATGCTGATCAAATGGTGGTTTGGTCTCAATGGGCCAAAGGCCTAATTTTGCTCTTATGTTTTAAGGTTTATATTCAGACTTCCAGATTGGTTAGGGACTTATGGAACAGATTTAAGTTGGCTGCTGCTTAGAACATCCCACAGATGCAAAAGCCATCTCTGCGAATATTACATCAAGCATCCTCTTCATTTATTAGCATCTTCTTCCTGAGGTTTAACATTGAGATAAAGCCTGATGGAACAATCTGCCTTGCTATTGTGCTTTCTAATGATATACAGAATATTCTATGCTGATAATGAGAATTCAAAACTTTCCTAGCAATGAGGAAACCATCTCTTGGCCTTACTTTGAGAATCCTCAGTGACCAGTATAGTTCAGCAAATAAAAACAAGATGAACAAATTATTTGCAAAGGACTCTTCAGGCCAACATACTCAATCAAATGAATCCTTTTTTTTAGGGGTGGCGGTGTCAAATGGAAACTCTATCCCCTTTTATTTCTAATAGAATTAATTCTCATATCACCACTAGCAAATATTTTGAATAGGAAACTCGAGATGCTTAGGGTTTGAAGTGTACATCACTGCTGTGTTCCACAAAAATGTTCTCAAATGTACTTTCATTCTTGTTAGGAGATCAGTGAAAAGTTTCTTAAATTCTCTACTTCTGATAAACCCAGGGAGTTGTGGACAACCGTGAGTTTGGAATGCAATTTAAATGCTAGATAACTATAAACAACACATAGATAAAGTTCCTCTAGGTATTTCCAGCAATTGATATTCCTTGTGAGCAGATCAGGACTGTTTCTTCAATGTACAGTTAAAGATTTTCAGAACCCTAATCAGGTTTAATAGGCCATGAAATTTGTTAACTTTGCAGCAGCAGTACAATGCAATACTTGATTAATGGAGGGAAAATGAATTATATTAAGTATATATATGTATTTTAAATAGTAACGTTAAATAAGTAGTGCAAAACCAGAAAAAAGTAAAAAAAAAGTAATGAGGTAGTATTCATGGTTCAGTGCCCATTTAGAAATCAGACGGCAGACGGGAGGAAGCTATTCCTGAATCACCGGGTGTGTGCCTTCAGGCTTCTGTACCTCTTTCCCGAAGGTAGCAATGAGAAGGGAGCACGTCCTGGGTGATGGGTGTCCTTAATAATGGATGCCACCTTCCTGAAACACCAGTCTTTGAAGATGTCTTGTACACTACGGAGGCTGGTACCCATGATGAAGCTGACTAACTTTACAAGTTTCTACAACTTACTTTGAATTTTTGCAGTAGCCGCCTCCCCCCCTCACCCCATACCAGTCAGTGATGCAGCCAGTCAGAATGCTCTTCATGGTACATTTGTAGAGGTTTTCGAGTATTATAGTTGACAAACCAAACCTATTCAAACTCCTAATGAAATATAGCCTCCGTCTTGCCTTCTTTATAGCTGCATCGATATGTTGTGACCAGGTTAGGTCCTCAGAGATATTGACACCCAGGAACTTGAAGTTGCTCACTCTCTCCACTTCCGATACCTCTTTGAGGATTGGTTTGTGTTCCCTCATTCTATCCTTTCTGAATTTGCAATGTTTGATTTCATAGGCAGAACTGTCTCTTAAACCATTCCCATTCACATCTTGCTTTGTGCTTAAAAACATATGTTGACTCCTAGTTCAACATATGCACAAATTAAACAAACAGCTGAGAAACAGGCCCGTCAGGCCATTGTGTCCATATTAACCATCAAAAACCTGTTAATGACAATCCTACTAAATGGAAAAAAAATCATTCTTCAGAAAAGCACTGTGCTTTCATCTGTTTACATTCTAAATCCATAAACCTTGCCACCATTCTATAAGTCTCACCTTATTTCCATAAAATCTAGCTCTTTGACCAAACTTCTGATCAATCTCTTAATAGTTCCTTCTATAACTTGTTCCCAAATTATGCTTGATTACATTTCACTGAGGTGCTTTTGAATACTAGATTGCATGAAAGAGGATGAATAAAATGCAGGTTGTTTATATAATCCCGTCTGGTGTGGGTTGAGAAACTGGCAGCTATAAAAACAACTTACACCTGAATGCAACCTCACGGGCTTCTTGGCTTTTCATGTCAATAACTTGAGATTCTCCTTTGAACCAATTTTCTTTTTGGTGGTTCTTCCTGAGTACGTATGTAAAACACAAGATTTTCTGATGTCCTGAGCACAAGATTTTCTAATGTCCCTGCAGCTCTTTGTAACTTTGTTGTTAAAGTATGGAATGCAAGTCTGTGCATTGCACTTTGGAATTCTAATAATGTCATTAGAATCACAATCAGGTTAATTAACGTTGACATATGTCATGACATCTGATGCTTTGCAGCAGCAATACAGTGCAAAACAAAAAAAAAACTATGTTATAAAATAACTAAGAAGTGCAAAAGATGCATAAGGAGTGTTCATGGATTCATGGACCATTCATAAATCTGATGGCAAAGGGAAGAAGTGATGAGATAAATAAATAGCCAGAGATTGTGGCCACTAGAGAGAGCACTGATTTAAGATAATGGCAAAACCAATTTTAGTGGTGGTTTGGGAAATTAAATTAAACTTTACACAAAAGGATAGAGGAATCTTAAAGCTGCATCCAGAACTCAGTTGTTAAATCATAGGGGCATAGAACAAACAGCTCAGAAAATCTCTTTGGCCCATTGTGTCTATGTTAACTCACAAATACCTATCTATAGTACTCTCACTGAATGATTTACTTTAAAAAATAACGAGTACTTGGAAAAGGAGAAATATAAGTTATGGTGAGCAGGAAGACATGAAAAAATTTGAAAGATTGTGACAAAAAAGATACCTTATGGAATCATAAAACATGTATCTGTGCTGTGACAGTTCTTCAACTATTGATGGTTCCAGGACTTTTTTGTTCCTTGCCAGAGTAAATCAGATTAAAATTTAAATCTCTTTCAACTGAAGCTGCTCAGTATGCTTCAGAACTTCTCCAGTCTCTATGTGGTTTGCCTTGGTAATCATGTTAGCTTTACAAATGTCAGGCCCGATAAAGTCTTTACTCCACAGTGCTGTTGGCTTTAACATTTGATAAACATAAATGTTTGCAGATGCAAACTTTGCTTGAGGGCTCCTGTGAGAACACTGCAATAATGCATGGTAATAAAAATGGGTTTATAAGATACTGAACAAACTCATACACAAAAATCATTAGCAGTCTTTGAAGACTTACTTAGTTGATTTTGCTATGTAATAAATGAAGTGGGATCTGTTGTTTCACATTGATAAAAATGGACTAAATGTGTCCCTTAGCTGTGCACATTTTATAATATGAACTCTTATATAAGATAGCATTGTGCTTGTTTATTCAGCATTATGCAAGGAACTTGCTATTAGTGAATATTACAGTACCTGATCATATAGGCTGTGAAATTAGATTCGGCATGCGCATTCAGAATCCATCCTTCCATATCTGTCAAGAGTCGACCAAAATGATGTTCAACTGGCAAAATTTTCACAACTCTTAAGTGGTCCCTTCATTTATCTAATATGTAATCAACCTTTTCAGTTGATTGGGATTTCACTATTAACATTCTGTTCAAAGCCCCACATCACTTTATGAATCCATTAAGAATAACTGGCATATATATTTTTATTCAGCCACTTAAGCCCCCTTTCCTATTAATTATACTGATTTTCTTTTATTTCTGTACAGCTCTGGAATGCAACTGCATTGGAGTGTCAGACTGTTGAGTTTGAGTTAGAGTGTCATCTGACACATTGACATGTTGAGAGAATGCCCTGTGAAGACATTGCAGGTAACTTTGACAAACTCTCTAATTCAGCACAGAAAGAAAACCAATGATGCAATTGACCCAAAATGAAAAGTGTACATGAAGTGACAATTCTCCTTCACTGATGCTGGTGATAAGCAAAAGCTAGTTGGCAGGGACTACAAGGATATTACTCACTTATTCAAATACAGTTGTTAGTGCATATGACAGGGAAATACTCAACGGAATATGGTATGTGTTATGATGCATAGAAATAAAGCAAATCAAAAGAAATTCAGAGTGTTGCAGGTAGAGTGTTTTTGTTTAAGGTTTGTACCTGAAACAGTCAGAATCAGAATCAGAATCGAGTTTAATATCACTGACGTGTGTCATGAAATGTGTTGCCTTGTGGCAGCAGAATAGCGCAATTCATTTAAAAAACTATAAATTACAACACTAATCTATATTTACAAATTGAATTGAATAAGTAGTGTAAAACAGAGTAAAAATAGTGAGTTAGTGTTTATGGGTTGAGTCATTGTATGCTCAGAAATATGATGGCAGAGGGGAAGAAGCTGTTCATAAAACATTGAGTGTGTGTCTTCAGGCTCCTGTACCTCCTCTCTGATGCTAGTAATAGGAAGAGGGCATGTCCTGGGTGACAGAGGTCCTTAGTGATGGATGCCACCTTTTTGAGGTATCGCCATTTGAAGATGTCCTCGATGCTGGGGAGGCGTGTGCTCATGATGGAGCTGATGAGTTTGCAACCCTCTTCAACTTTTTCCCATCCTGTGCATTGGCTCCTCCATGCCAGACAGTCATGCAACCTGTCAGAATGCTCTCCACATTTGTAGAAATTTGCTAGAGTCTTTGGTGGCATGTTGCATTATTCACAAGTTTGTGAGAATATGAAAGCATACTTTGAAATACTGCAGTGATGGTTGCCGTGGCCCCTTTTGATTGAATTGGTTCTTCTGAAGCTTTCATGGCTTTAATTACAAAATCTAAGCACGTACGAGGGTGGGGTTAAGAGCTGCAAATGAACAGAGGCATATCGTCAGTAAAACTGCAGTTATGCTTCTCTATAGCAGGTCTCCTATTAAAGGTCACTGTAGGGTGAATTTCAACTGCATTTCTGCCGATTGTCAAACGTACTTCCATGGCTATTGGACTGAAGGAATATGGAGAAAAGGGGTTAGCTCTCCAGCTGTAAACCAGTTTTTTCAGTGAATTAAAATCAAAGATCAAAGTTCAAAATGAATTTATTATCAAAGTGTACCTATGTCACCATATTCTACCTGGAGATTTGCTTACTTGCAGAAAATAAAGAAATACAAGAGAATTTATGAAAAAAATTAAATTACAAATAAGACCATAAGACATAGGAGCAAAATTAGGCAACTTGGCCCATCGAGTCTGCTCCACCATTCAATCATGGCTGATCCTTTTTTCTATCTCCTCCTCAACCCCAGTTCCTGGCTTTCTCCCCGTAACCTTTGATGCCATGTCCAATCAAGAACCTATCAATCTCTGCCTTAAATGTACTCAACGACCTGGCCTCCACAGCTGCATATGGCAACAAATTCTACAAATTCACCACCCTTTGGCAATAGAAATTTATCCACATCCCTGTTTTGAAAGGGTGCCCTTCTATCCTAAGGTTATGCTTTGTCCTAGACTCTCCTACATGGGAAATATCCTTGCCACATCTACTCTGTCTGGGCCTTTCAACATTCAAAGGGTTTCAATGAGATACTGACAAAAAACCAATGAGCAAAAGAAGACAAATCATGCAAATAAAAAAATAATACTGAGTTGAGAGTCCTTACTCATGAGTCTATAGGATATGGAGTCATTTCAGCGGAGGTGAGTGAAGTTATCCACGCTGGTTCAGGAGCTTGATGTTTGTAATGTAATATCTGTTTCTAAAGGTGCCTGAGAAGAATATTGTAACTGGCCACAATGACTAATCATCCAGTTGCACTGTGACGAAGTGCTTTGAGAGGTTAGTGATGAAACATATCACCTGTTGCCTGAAAAATGACTTGGATCTGCTTCAATTACCTCCCAGCCCAACAGGTCCACAGCAGATGCCATTTCATTGGCTCTTCACTCAATCCTGGAACACCTGGACAGCAAAGATGCATATATCAGGATGTTCTTTAGTGCCGACAGCTTGGCATCAATACTATCATCTCCTCAAAGCCAATAAATAAGTTCCAAGACTTTGGTATCAATACCTCCTGTGCAATTGGATCTTCAATTTATTTACTTGGAGACCCCAATCTGTTCAGACTGACAACAACATCTTCTCCACAATCTCCATCAGCACAAGAACACCAGATGACTGTGTGCTTAACCCCTCTATCTACTTCATACTTATGACTGTGAGACTAAGCACAGCTCCAATGCCATATTTAAGTTTGCTGATGACACCACTGTTGTTGACTGAATCAAAGGTGGTGATAAATCAACATATAGGACAGAGATTGAAAGCTGGGCTGAGAGATGCCATAACAACAACCTCTCACTCAATGTCAGCAAGACTAAGGAGCTGATTACTGAGTTCAGGAGGAGGAAACTGGAGGTCCATGAGACAGTCCTCATCAGGGTTTCAGGGGTGGATAGGATCACCAACTTTAAATTCCTTGGTGTTTTCATTTCACAGGATGTGTCCTGGGCCCAGCACGCAAATGCAATTATGAAGAAGGCAGGGCAGTGCCTCTACTTCCTTAAAAATCTGTGAAAATTCGGCATGATATCTAAAACTTTGACAAACTTCTATATATCTGCAGTGGAGAGTACATTGATTGGTTGCATCATGGCCTGTATGGAAACACCAATTCCCTTGAACAAGGAAATCCTGCAAAAAGTAGTGGATATAGCCCAGTCCGTCACGGGTAAATCACTCTCCACTACTGAGCACATCTATATGGAGAACTGTCACAGGAATTCAGCATTCATCTTCAGGGTCCCCCACCATTCAGGCCATGCTCTCTTCTCACTGCTGCCATCAGGAAGGTGGTACAGGAGCCTCAGGACCCACATCACCAGGTTCAGGAACAGTTAGTTCCCCTCAACCATCAGGCTCCTGAACCAATGGGGATAACTTCACTCAACTTCACTGGCCCCTGAACTGTTCCCACAACCTGTGGAGTCACTTTCAGATACTCTTCATCTCATGTTCTTGATATTAATTGCTTATTTTTTATTATGATTATTATTTCTTTTTTTCTTTTTGTATTTGCACAGTTTGTTGCCTGTTGCACGTCAATTGTTTGTTCCTCCTTTCATTGATTCTATTGTGTTTGTTGGATTTACTATGAATGCCCACAAGAAAATGAATCTCCAGACTGTATATGGAGACATAGAGGTAATAAATTTACTTTGAACATTGAACTTTGAAACTGGTGGTAAGGGACCCAAGGCTAAGACAATCAGCAGTCAGTTAATGACTTCAATTTCACAACATCAGTGGCACGATGAACAAAGGGGGAAACAGTTTTGAAAAGCCAGTCATTTTATCCAACCTTACAATAGAAATTTCCAAGCAAGTGTTTAAAGCTGGGTATGCAATTACGGGATGAAATGTGAGATGAAGGGGAACATGCGAATGGCGGTGTCCCCATGCACGTGCAGCCCGAGCCCTTCTTCACGGCAGAGGGTGCGGATTTTTTGCAAGACTGGTAAAGAATCCCTGACAAGTGAAAGCAGCACAGTGTTAAATGGAGCATACAACAGTCACTCTGGAGTGGTGGTAGAGAATATGGTAAATGAGGTACTCAATTCACAGAATACTTTGTCCTCCTTGGTTTTGAGCTACATGAATACAAATGAAACTACATGCAATGAGGCAGGTGGAGCATTCTTATCATATCCCTGACGTACAACTCCTAGGTGCCTTTGGGAAGTCAGGCTAGTGGGTGTAAGCACAATAGGAGAACCTCTTGATCCAAAGATAGTTAAGAACATGGGTTCACTAACAGGAAAATTACAGTTGCAGATGTTAGATAAATATATTTTCATAGAACTAGGTTAAGTAAAATGACCTGTTCTTATTGGCTATTCCAGTTTGGCTTTTGATTAATCAAGATTTTCAAATTTTTGAATGGACTTAGAGGAACATAATGTGACAATAATGTAACCTGATGCGGAATGTGGGAAGAGTTCCTGTTTCTCTTTCCCAATTAGTGCTACTAAAAAGGCAGTTACCTACCCCCAAACCTCTCTTCAGCTTGGAAACCCACCTGCCCACAGTAAAGCCTGCAAAGCAAGCTAAAGCAATGTAGGGTTTGATTTCAATATTTAGGAGATGTTAAGGTAAGTGCATGGATGGGAGGAGTATGTAGGGCTATAGCCCAGTTGCAGGGCAATGGGTCTCGGCAGAATAATCTTTTAGATGGGCCAAATAGCCTGTTTCTGTGCTTTAGTGCTCTATGACTCTACGAAGCTAACTAACAGTCTTGTTCAACTTAAGCTACCTTAGCTGGTGAGTGTTTCAATAATTTTCAGTTTTTATTAATGTAGTGGTTGTTTTTCTCATATTCAAATTCCCAGCTGTCTCCTCCAAAGAAATTGGCTGCACAACTCCTGTCCCACATCCCTCGGAAGTATACAACAGGAACTCTGCAGATGTTGGAAATTCAAGCAACACACATAAAAGTTGCTGGTGAACGCAGCAGGCCAGGCAGCATCTCTAGGAAGAGGTGCAGTCGACGTTTCAGGCCGAGACCCTTCGTCAGGACTACCTGAAGGAAGAGTGAGTAAAGGATTTGAAAGTTGGAGGGGGAGGGGGAGATCCAAAATGATAGGAGAAGACAGGAGGGGGAGGGATGGAGCCAACAGCTGGACAGGTGATAGGCAAAAGGGATACGAGAGGATCATGGGACAGGAGGTCTGGGAAGAAAGACAAGGGTGGGGGGACCCAAAGGATGGGCAAGGGGTATATTCAGAGGGACAGAGGGAGAAAAAGGAGAGTGAGAGAAAGAATGTGTGTATAAAAATAAGTAACAGATGGGGTACAAGGGGGAGGTGGGGCATTAGCGGAAGTTAGAGAAGTCGATGTTCATGCCATCAGGTTGGAGGCTACCCAGACGGAATATAAGGTGTAGTTCCTCCAACCTGAGTGTGGCTTCATCTTTACAGTAGAGGAGGCCGTGGATAGACATGTCAGAATGGGAATAGGATGTGGAATTAAAATGTGTGGCCACTAGGGGATCCTGCTTTCTCTGGTGGACAGAACGTAGGTGTTCAGCAAAGCGGTCTCCCAGTCTGCGTCGGGTCTCACCAATATATAAAAGGCCACATCGGGAGCACCGGACACAGTATATCACCCCAGCCGACTCACAGGTGAAGTGTCGCCTCACCTGGAAGGACTGTTTGGGGCCCTGAATGGTGGTAAGGGAGGAAGTGTAAGGGCATGTGTAGCACTTGTTCCGCTTACAGGGATAAGTGCCAGGAGGGAGATCAGTGGGGAGGGATGGGGGGGGGGGACGAATGGACAAGGGAGTCGCATAGGGAGTGATCCCTGCAGAATGCAGAGAGAGGCGGGGAGGGAAAGATGTGCTTAGTGGTGGGATCCCGTTGGAGGTGGCGGAAGTTACGGAGAATAATATGTTGGACCCGGAGGCTGGTGGGGTGGTAGGTGAGGACCAGGGGAACCCTATTCCTAGCGGGGTGGCGGGAGGATGGAGTGAGAGCAGATGTACGTGAAATGGGGGAGATGCGTTTAAGAGCAGAGTTGATAGTGGAGGAAGGGAAGCCCCTTTCTTTAAAAAAGGAAGACATCTCCCTTGTCCTAGAATGAAAAGCCTCATCCTGAGAGCAGATGCGGCAGAGATGGAGGAATTGCGAGAAGGGGATGGCGTTTTTGCAAGAGACAGGGTGAGAAGAGGAATAGTCCAGATAGCTGTGAGAGTCAGTAGGCTTATAGTAGACATCAGTGGATAAGCTGTCTCCAGAGACGGAGACAGAAAGATCTAGAAAGGGGAGGAAGGTGTCGGAAATGGACCAGGTAAACTTGAGGGCAGGGTGAAAGTTGGAGGCAAAGTTAATAAAGTCAACGAGCTCTGCATGCGTGCAGGAAGCAGCGCCAATGCAGTCGTCGATGTAGCGAAGGAAAAAGTGGGGGACCAGAATAGGCATGGAACATAGATTGTTCCACAAAGCCAACAAAAAGGCAGGCATAGCTAGGACCCATACGGGTGCCCATAGCTACACCTTTAGTTTGGAGGAAGTGGGAGGAGCCAAAGGAGAAATTATTAAGAATAAGGACTAATTCCGCTAGATGGAGCAGAGTGGTGGTAGAGGGGAAATGATTAGGTCTGGAATCCAAAAAGAAGCGTAGAGCTATGAGACCTTCCTGATGGGGGATGGAAGTATATAGGGACTGGACATCCATGGTGAAAATAAAGCGGTGGGGGCCAGGGAACTTAAAATCATCGAAAAGTTTAAGAGCGTGAGAAGTGTCAGGAACATAGGTAGGAAGGGATTGAACAAGGGGGGATAAAACCGTGTCGAGGTATGCAGAAATGAGTTCGTGGGGCAGGAGCAAGCTGAGACAATAGGTCGGCCAGGACAGGCAGGTTTGTGGATCTTGGGTAGGAGGTAGAAATGGGAAGTGCGAGGTGTGTGAACTATAAGGTTGGTAGCAGTGGATGGGAGATCCCCTGAGCGGATAAAGTCAGTGATGGTGTGGGAGACAATGGCCTGGTGCTCCTTAGTGGGGTCACGATCGAGGGGTAAATAAGAGGAGGTATCCGCGAGTTGTCGCTGTGCCTCGGCAAGGTAGAGGTCAGTAGGCCACACTTCACCTGTGAGTCGGCTGGGGTGATATAGTGCGTCCGGTGCTCCCGATGTGGCCTTTTATATATTGGCGAGACCCGACGCAGACTGGGAGACCGCTTTGCTGAACACCTACGCTCTGTCCGCCAGAGAAAGCAGGATCTCCCAGTGGCCACACATTTTAATTCCACGTCCCATTCCCATTCTGACATGTCTATCCACGGCCTCCTCTACTGTAAAGATGAAGCCACACTCAGGTTGGAGGAACAACACCTTATATTCTGTCTGGGTAGCCTCCAACCTGATGGCATGAACATCGACTTTTCTAACTTCCGCTAATGCCCCACCTCCCCCTCGTACCCCATCTGTTACTTATTTTTATACACACATTCTTTCTCTCACTCTCCTTTTTCTCCCTCTGTCCCTCTGACTATACTCCTTGCCCATCCTCTGGGTTCCCCCCCCCTTGTCTTTCTCCCCGGACCTCCTGTCCCATGATCCTCTCATATCCCCTTTTGCCTATCACCTGTCCAGCTGTGGGCTCCATCCCTCTCCCTGCTGTCTTCTCCTATCATTTTGGATCTCCCCCTCTCCCTCCCACTTTCAAATCCCTTACTCACTCTTCCTTCAGTTAGTCCTGATGAAGGGTCTCGGCCTGAAACGTCGACTGCACCTCTTCCTACAGATGCTGCCTGGCCTGCTGCGTTCACCAGCAACTTTTATGTGTGTTCCTCGGAAGTATAGGTGGATTTGAGCTTCTTCCCAGCAAGGATATTTTACCTTCCTCATTCCTCCATTATGTCCTGCTGCAAGTGCTCACCAATGTTGGACTTCTCCCCAGTTTATCAGCTTGTGGGCAAGACCAAAACCACTTGGAATAACAAATGAATGTCATTCGTAAATTGCAAAGTCAGGAGAACATCTTTTTCCCAAAATGTGTTAAAACATGGAGTTCACCAACAGAAAAAAATTAGCTAAGGTGAATAGCATCATTGTGGGATGTTAAATAAATACACGGCAAAGAAAAGAATAGAAGAATATGTTCATAGAATTAGATGAAGTCAAATGGAAACACCTTGTGTGAGCTATAATTACAGACATAGATTATGGGATCAAATTACTTATTTCAGTGCTGCAATAAGAACATAACAAATAGAAACAGGAATCGGCTATTCAGTCCCCAAGAGTGCACCCCCATTCAATAAACCACGGCTGATCTCTATTTCAGTGCTTCTTTCCTGAACCTACCTCATAATCTTTGATTTAAAAAATCCGAGGAAGGGGGTTAATTATAACTTGCAAAGGCAGAGGTTAATCAGGGAGAATAAGCATGGCTTTGTCAAGAGCAGTTATTGTCAGATGAATTCTTAGAAGAGGTAATGACGTGAATCGGCGTGGGCAGTGCAACAGATGGGTGGCATAGTGGCGTGGTGGTTAGTCGACTTCTTCACAGTGCCAGCGATTGTGGATTGGGGTTCAATTCCTGCTGCTGCCTTTAAGGAGTTCTTCCTATGGCCACATGGATTCCATCCAAGTGTGCCAGTTTCCTCCCACTTTCCAAAGTTATACAGTAAGGGCAGTAAGTTATACAGAGTTGTGGGCATGTCAGAATCATGGTGATACCTGTGGGTTACCCATCACAACCCACACTCTTTTGATTTGATGCAAATGATGAATTTTACTCTATGTTTTGATGTACATGTGACAAATAAATAAAGCTAAGGCTCACAAACAAGAGGAAAATCTGCAGGTGCTGGAAATCCAAGCAACACACACAAAATGCCAGAGGAACTCAGCAGGCCAGGCAGAATCTATGGAAAAGAGTACAGTCGACGTTTCGGGCAGAGACCCTTCAGCAGGACTAAGGCTACATGGATTTTAGTAAAACCTTTGACAAGATCTCACTTGGGAGACTGGTTCAAAAATTATAGGATCCAGGCAAACTGGACCCCAAGATGGCTTGACAGCAGGGATGAAAAATGCTGGTAGAGGGTTGTTTTTGCAAATGGATGCCTTTTACTAATGGTATCCAACAATGATTGGTGGTGGAACCATTGTTGTTTGTAATATACATGTATGACATGGATATCGATGTGGGAGACAAGATCTGTAATTTGGTACAGTGGTAGACACAAAGGTCGATGGAATTGTTGAGAGTGTGGAAGGCAGTCTTCTGCTGCAGAGAGATATTGATGTTTAAGTGAAATGGATTGAACACAAGCAGAGTTTCTTCCAGACACGTGAGATGGTGCAACTTGTGATCATTAATGAGACAAAGACATACACCATGAATGGTAAAGCTTTAGTGAATATTGAGAAACAAAGGGATCTTGAAGTATGTCCATGGATCCTTGAAAGTGGTAATGCAAGTGTACAACATTGTTAGCAAAGCCTACTGGACTTCATTAGTCGGGACACTGGATAGGGAAGTTACTCTCAATAAAACTTCGGTCACACTTCAGCTGTGTGCAGTTCTGTTCCCTACTCACCAAGGTATAGGAATCAGATCAGAAATAGATTTATTATAACTGACTTATAGGTCAATGAAATTTGTGATTTTGCTGCAACAGTGAAGTGCAAATATACATAAATTTTTTTAAAGTACAAAAAAAATAATCAGGTCATGTTCATGGGTTCGTACACCATTCAGAAATCTAATGAGGGGGAGGAAAAGCTAATACCCATGGAAATTCTTATGAAGCATGGCTGCACAGAATTGGACCAGCCGCCTCACAGCGTCAGAGATCAGAGTTTGATCCTGACCTTAGACGTCGTCTACATGGGGTTTGTGTGTTCTTCCTGCCACCCTAAGTGGGCTCATCTCCTCTTGCCATATAATTACATGTCCCTTCCCCCATATAAGTGGGTGGCCAGAAGAATCAAGATAAGTTAATCAGCATGTGTAAGAGAATAGGTTATAGGAAATAGTGGAGGAAAGAGACTGATGGGAGTGTGCTGAGAGCCAGCAGAGACTCAGTGAGCCTTATTCTCTGGTATAGGAAACAGAAGGAAAATACAAAGCCACCATTTTGTTTTTAAAGACACAGCTTATTAACAGGCATCCCTTTGGAAATAAAATCCACCTTCCAACTGATGTGCTTAAATCTGAACCTCTCCTGCAAGCTCTCCATTGCAGGTAAAATCTTCCAGTAGTTCACAATGAAAGCACACAACTTCCTTCTCATGGCTGCTTGGGATGGATAATGAATGCTCACGTTTCAAAAATAGAATTGAAAATGCTCGCTCCTGATTACAATGGGGCTTTGGATGACACCATAGGGGTGAAAAGAAGTACTGTAATTGGAAATCTTATAAGCATCTATGAAGTTGTGTGTATTAAAATTACTTTCTCGAAACACTTGGGGTGTTCTGATTTACTGCTCTCATTGTCCATGAGATTAAATCAGGACCAAATACTGAAAGCTTTGTGTTGTCTAACAGGAGTACTAATATAATCACATTAAGTGACATGAATTGTTTAATATCATTCATATATCCGGGTCTTAAGTTCCATCTCTTTGTAATCAGCACTTTTAACCAGACAATGGTCCTGAAAGTCTTCTGTAACTTGTCGTTATTGATTTGGATAGACTGGTTTGTGAAAGAAACCATTGCTCCCTGAAAGTGTGGCAGACAGCTACATACCCTGCAGTGAAAGCAATTGAATTCTGTGCTGTGAAGGGAATCTTCGTAGGCATCAATGAAATGAGCCTGATATGCATCTTAATGACACATACTTTGCGTTACAGGGGAGACAACTAAATATATAATTTAATTTGCTGCCACATAAGCCTGAAGTTTAAATGATTTATTACATAAATTGAGGAAAAGATTGGCTTTAACTTCATTACACTGTACCTTGATTCTAGGATGACCTGAGATGAGCAGACTAATCTGGAATTAAGAAACAGATTTTGCATTTTCAGAGAATATAGTCAGATTTATTAAATTCACTAATCAAGTCAGGACTGGCTGAAGCCAATTAATAAAATGCCTCTCATTAGACAACTTGAAACATTTTGTTTTTACTTCACTTGGTGCTCAGCATGAACACTGGGTTCAATCAATATGTCAAAAGGGCAAAACCAATAGGAAAACAACAGAGCAAATTAAAAATAATGATCTGGATGTGCCTGTAGAGATTAATCAGCATCTGGGAAAGGGGAAAATGGCCAGTGCTGAATCTTGGACCTTTGCCTTGCCAGGTATGGTCACTTCTGAAACTTTTTTTTCCCCTCTTTCCAAATAGAAATGACCAGCACTTCTTCAATCTGTTTCTTTTTTCAGTTTTTTATGGTTTACAAGGGCTGTCTCCTTAAGTTTTTTGCTTTGAACTGTGGAAGTACGTCATTACTCCCATCATTCCTGACATTTTGTGTATTGACATGACACAAACAGTTCTAATTAGTTTGGGCAGGCAGCATAATTCCTGGCCAATGTTCTTATTTATTCTTATAGTGATAACAGTAGTAGTCAGTTTTTTTTAATTCTTATTTAGTCTTGAATGAACCTCTGGTTGGTATTGTTTGTTATTTGTGAATGCTTGATTGTATGCAAATTAGCCATTGTGTTTCCTATATTCAAAGTATGTATACACAGTACAACTCTGAGGTTCATCCTCACACAGGCAGCTGTGGAACAAAGACACAATGAAACTCATTCAAGAAAACATCAATGGCTAACAGTGACTTCTATGGAATGATCTGAAAATTTGAAAGATAGTGTAAATTCAGGCCTTATTCCTTTCCTTATGCACTATTTTTGTGTGCCTCCAGCTATTTTGGAACATCTTCATACTCCACCATTTGCATGGATTGATTGCATTGGAGGAAGGCATTTTCAGTCACAAAGATAAATTCAGCTGGTTGAGTGATATACAAGGTATGGCACTCTCTGTAGGATTATATAGTATTTATTAATTTGTTACATATATATTATATGGTATGGCTCTCTGTAGGATTATATAGTATGTATTAATTTGTTACATATATATATGGTATGGCTCTCTGTAGGATTATACAGTACATATAAATTTGGCAGGCCATAAATTTTCATCCTGAAGCACATCTGCATTAATGCTACATAAAGAGGAGCCTGTCATAGCCCATTGTCTTTTAGGATGTTAAGGCATAGAGGAATTGAAGCATTTATAAAAATTGTGCCTTTTTCCATTATGTAAGACACCATTAAGGGGACTAGAAGTTAGATCAATAACCCTCTTGGCTGGTAGTCTTTCTGTTGTCAAGAGACACCAGAGAAGAATTTAGATTTTACAAAATAAAGTGCAAAGCTGTTTGAAAAAATCTGTACTTCTTAAAACAGAAGTGGAAATCTCTCAACAATTCATTCTATAATAACTAATTCTGCACGACACTGTAAAGGCTTTTTCTAAATAACTGATTTTCTGCGTTCTCAAATTCATAGAAAATTTCAAAACTAGGATAGATTTTTGTAAACTTAAGATTCGAAGGGTTTTAGAGCAAATGTCATTGATGAATCAGCTAAGGCATAATTGACTGGTGGAAAAGGTCCTGTTCTTCTGTTTATATATTGCTGTGTAAAGTTATCATAGTTGCAGCAAAATGTCATTTGCAGGATGAAATTAATGAACATTCAAAGACCATTTTACCTGTTTAACGCAGCAGCAAAATTCACCTTCTTCAAACTTTCTCCTCTCCCAAGAACATTCTCCAAATGCATGTAAGATAATTTACACAAATATGAAAAGATTGCATTGTAATACTGGAATGGGAGTCAACCATTCAGCCAATGGCCTTGAATATATTGCAACCTCCCAAATTCAAGCCCCTCTTATTTAGATATCCTTGATTGAATCCCTCTGATCGGCTTTCTGCCTTTATGTTGATACCGTGACAACTCTAACCGAAGTTTCTAAAAAACTTCTGTGAAGTTGTGATAAAGTTAATTTATTTCCCCTCAAATTCCTGTATATGGACTTTGATGTGGATATACACACTATCCTCATCTGGATGAGATTACACTCAGCTGCTATTCAGTTGACCATTCCAAATCAACACTAACTTTTCGAATAAACTCTTCTCGGGCTTCCAACCAGGTACAGGCATCAATTTTAACCAATGTTTTGATGATAAACTCCGCCATCTTCTTCAGGGATGATGCCTAGGCACATCTAGTCCAGTGGTGTATAGTTCCCTGTCATCTGTCCTACCTGACTCATTAGTCCTCAACCAATTAGGTTTCTGCTGTCCCACCTTGTTTACAATTGTATTCTAGTTCTTACTTAGAGTGAGACTATCATCTTATTTCAATGGCTTTCTTCACAAGGCAGCCCCAAAAGCCACTTGCACAACGCAGTAGTTTTGTGCCAATGAAGTCAATCCTGTGACCATTGCGTATGCAATGTTCTGCAACCACTGATCTCACTGGGTAACCCAAATGGATACACCTCTTATGCTTCTTGATGCAGCTTTCCACCATGCACCCCATCTGGCTAATACATGCTGCTCTGCATTCACAGGAAACCCTGTAAATGCCAGTCATCCTGAATCCCAAGTCATCTTTGAGCCACGTAGTGGGGATTTGAGCTTCCTTATGGGTTTGTGGATAGTGATAATCTGGTATTTCTTCAGGATCCTGGCAATCCTCCCAGAAACTGTGGAAAAATTGGGAAGACATGCAGTAATAGCAGGTTCTTCCTTGTTGTTAGGGTTCCTGGTTTTTCCATCTGCCCATTTAAAGGCCTAATTAATTTTTTTTTTTGCCTTGTAGCCATTCTGAAGCCATTTTTCTTTTACATTAACTTCTGTTCTGCCCTGCATTTTCTTGATCCACGCCTCCCTTAATTTTCTGGTTTTGTAATGGCAGAGCACTTCTGTTACTTATTTCTGAAATACATCTTCCTAAACGCATTTTAATTACCACACATTTAAAAGGTCATGTCTTTTTTAATCTTGAAAGGATGTTGCCAGGACTTGAGAAACTGAGTTACAGAGAAAGGTTGAATAAGTTATGACTTTATTCCCTGGAGCATAGAAGAATGGGGGGAGATTTGATAGAACACAAGAACATAAGAAATAGGGACAGGAGTAGGCCATCCAGCCCATCGAGCCTGCCCCGCCGTTCATTAAGATCATGGCTGATCTGTCCTTAAACTCAACTCCATTTACCTGCCTTTTTCCCATAACCCTTAATTCCCCTACTATGTAAAAATCTAACTGAATCTTAAATATACTTAGTGAAGCCTCAACTGCTTCCCTGGGCAGAGAGGTCCGCAGATTCACTACTCTCTGGGAAAAACAGTTTCTCCTCATCTCCGTCCTAAATCTTCTCTGCTGAATCTTGATGCAATGTCCCCTAGTTCTAGTCTCACCTACCAATGGAAACAACTTTCCTACTTCTATCTTATCTACCCCTTTCAAAATTTTGTGTGTTTCTATAAGATGCCTTCTCATTCTTCTGAATCACAGAGAGTAGTCCCAGGCGACTCAAAGGTATACAAAATTATCATGGGTATAGATAGAGTGAATGCAAGTAGGCTTTTTCAACTGAGGATAGAGGAGGAAAAAAAACCAGAGGACATGGGTTAAGGGTGAAGGGGGAAAAGTTTAAAGGGAACATTAGGTGGGGGCTTCTTCACACAGAGAGTGGTGGGAGCATGGAATGAGCTGCCAGATGAAGTGGTATATGTGGGCTCACTTTTAAGATTTAAGAAAAACTTGGACAGGTACGTGGATGAGAGGTGTATGGAGGGATATGGTCCAGGCAGAAAAATGGTTCAGCACAGCAAGGGCCAAAAGGCCTGTTTCTGTGCTGTAATGTCCTTGTCACATGAGAGGTGCTGGAAACAGGGCCAAATGCAAGACACAGACACTGAAGTACAAGGAACAGGACTTGACTAGAGTAGGGATGTGACAGGATTCAGACCAGGAGCAGGGACAAGAATGCAGACTAGGGCTAGGGAAAGTGGGACCAGGAGTAGAAACCATGGACTAGGAGACAAGGCTTGGACTCCGAGCCAGAGACTGGACAAGGACCCAGAACATGGGTCTTGCCTCAGGCTCGGACCCCAGAAGCAGGCAAGGACATGACTTGGCTGCCGGCTGGGGTCTTGGTTCTTGGGGCTTGGCTGCGGGATCCTCCAGGCTTGGGTTCTTGGGGCTTGGCTGCGGGATCCTCCAGGCTTGGGTTCTTGGGGCTTGGCTACAGGATCCTCATCTTGAAATACGGAGGCTGGAGCCCATGGAGGCGAGGGCAAGAACAGCAAAATAGCCTGACTTACCCCACAGAGGCAAGGACAAGACAAGACATGACCCCCCCCCCCCCCACAGGGCAACAGCAAAATAGCCTGACTTACCCCACAGAGGCAAGGACAAGGCAAAACATGACCCCCCACAGGGCAACAGCAAGACAGCCTGACTTACCCCACAGAGGCAAGGACAAGACAAGACATGCCCCCCCACCCCCACAGGGCAACAGCAAGACAGCCTGACTTACCCCACAGAGGCAAGGGCAAGAAGAGACAAACACCAAAGAACAACAGACAGTTCCATTTCTGCTCCAGGGTAGCTCCAAGCAACCTCAGCTGGCCTGAGAAACAGTCAGATCCATACCACAAAGACTACTCCAACAGTGGCAACAAGGCTCCATGAAGCAGTGGTCCTCCAACCAGGCCTAGAGATCACAAATGGTTTCATCAAAAGGTTGCTCCAGGGGGGACTGACAAGACAAACCAGCAGCCCACACTCAATCCCAAGGCTACTTATATTGCAAGCCCAAAGATGGGAATCAGGCGCCTTTGATTTAGTCAAACAAGGGACAGCTGGAAGAGCCGAAGTACTGAGTGCATGGACCACACCGTGAACCGGAATGCGGACTTCACGGACCAGACCATGACAGTCCTATGGTTCTATGGTTCTATAGAGTCAAACGGAACAGAAATGGCCCCTTCATCTAACCAAGTCAATGCTGTCCATCAAGCACCGGATACACTATTCTCATTGCCCACCTACACTGTAGGGACAATTTACAATGGCTATTTAGTCCACCAACATGCATGTATTTGGGATGTGGGAGGAAACTAGAGCACCTGGAGAAAACCCAGGAAGAATATACAAACTCCACACAGATAGCACTAGGGGTCAGCGTTGAACTGGGCCACTGAAGCTGTGAGGTAGCACCTATAGTAATATGACACTTACTTAAGGATCTCCAATTTTTAAATTATTTTTTAAAATTAATTCCAAAGCATGAATGTCACTTACAGGAATGACATTTATTCATCACCTTTATGTGCTCCAGGTGATTTTTACCCGTCTATTTAAGAGTCCGTTTGAAGTCACATGACAGAAACATGACATGGAGAAGATGTCTTCCACAGAAGAATATGCGAGGTTGTTATGACAAATCAGTAGTTTCAAGATCATCATGACAGAAAAGAGCTTCTTCAAACTTCTGGATATACTTTATCACTTGAAGGCAAATTCCCAAGCTGCCATGGTTGGTTATAATGGCCCGATCTCTGTCACATTGAGCATCAGGATCTTCCTTGCCTCACAGTAGGTAATTCAGACATTATTTTGTTGAATACCAGTCAAACCGTAGGACACTTAATCCTGTGCTAAGAATGTTTTGATCCAGACCTCAAGTGCTGGCTGTGTAGTGTTTACAAATTTTCCCTGCAACTGTGTGGATTTTCTCTGGGTCCTCTTTTCCCTCCTATTGTCCAAAACGTGCAGGCTGATAGGCTAAAACTGATAATAGTTGGATACGCCATGTGTTGTGGTATGCAAGAACCTAGGAGGGGATTTTTGGAACTGTGTGGAGCATAAAGTGGGTTAGGGTATGCTTTGTGTGAAAATGTGTGTTTGATAGGAAGTCATTCCTGCCTGTGGACATCAAACTTTACAACTCCTCCCCTGGAGGGTCAGACACCCTGAGCCAATAGGCTGGTTCTGGACTTATTTCCTGGCATAATTTACATATTACTATTTAATTATTTATGGTTTTATTACTATTTAATTATTTATGGTGCAACTGTAACGAAAACCAATTTCCCCCGGGATCAATAAAGTATGACTATGACTATGACTATTGATGGACATGACAAATGTAGTGAGCCAAAGGACTTGTTTCTGTGCTTTGTCACCATCACTGTATTTCTAGGGCCTACACATTACCACAAGGCATGCACAACATACCATCAGTTTGATACGTTCAACTTAGTGGCCACTTTATTAGCTACACCTGTACACCTACTCATTAATATAAATACCTAACCAGCCAATCATCTGACAGCAACTCAATGCATAAAGGCAGACATGGTCATGAGGTTCACTTGTTGTTCAAACTTAACATTAGAATGGGGGAAGAAATGAGATCTAAATGACTTTGACTGTGGAATGATCATTAGTGCCAGATGGAGTGGTTTGAGTATCTCAGAAACTGCTGATCCCCTGGGATTTTCATGCACAACAGTCTCTAGTGTTTATAGGGAATGGTGCAAAAAACAAAAAAAAACATCTACTGAGCAGCAGTTCTGTGGGTGAAAAGAACTTGCTAATGAGAGACGTAGGTGGAAGATGGCCAGATTGGTTCAAGCTGACAGGAAGGCAGTAGTAACTAAAATAACCATATGATAACGGCAGTGATGTACAGAACAGTATCTCTGAATGCACAACATGTCGTGTCCTGAAGTGGATCAGCTATAGCAGCAGAAGATGATGAACATACTGTCCACTCAGTGGCCACTTTATTAAGTACAAGGGGTACCTAATAAAGTGGTCAGTGAGTGTATTTGTCATACCTATATACATAATTAAGATGAATGCAGAAGAGATAAACTAGGGTGTTGTCAAGAATTTGAGGATGATAGTTATAAGCAAAATTGCAAACTGGGTTTATTCTCACTGGAACATAGGAGACTAATGAATTGAATTGAATTAAATTGAATTTATTTCGTACATCCTTCACATACATGAGGAGTAAAAATCTTTACATTACGTCTCTGTAATAAGTTATAATAAATAGAGGAGTCAATGTAACACAAATCAGCGTGAGTTAATCAGTCCGATGGCCTGGCGGAAGAAGCTGTCCTGGAGCCTTTTGGTCCTGGCTTTTATGCAGTGGTACTGTTGCCCGGATGGTAGCAGCTGGAATAGACTCGGGTCCCCAGTGATCCCACGGGACCTTTTTCACACCTGTCTTTAAATATGTCCTGAATCATGGGAAGTTCATAACTACAGATGCTCTGGGCTGTCCACACCACTCCCTGCAGAATCCTACGATTAAGGGAGGTGCAGTTCCCATACCAGGCAGTGATGCATCCAGTCCGGATGCTCTCAATTGTGCCCCTGTGGAAAGTCCTTAGAATTTGGGGGCCCGTACCAAACTTCCTCAACCGTCTGAGGTGAAAGAGGAGCTATTGTGCCTTTTTCACCACACAGCCAGTATGTACAGATCACATGAGGTCCTCGCTGATGTGGATGCCGAGGAACTTAAAGCTGTTTACCCTCTCAACTCCAGATCCATTGATGTCAATAGGGGTTAGCCTGTCTCCATTCCTCCTGGAATCCACAACGTTGAGGGAGAGATTGTTTTCTTGGCACCACTGTGTCAGAGAGACGACTTCTTCCCTGTAGGTCACCTTGTTATTGTTTGAGATTAGGCCAATCAATGTAGTGTCATCAGAAAATTTAATTAGCAAATTAGAGCTATGGGTGGCAATACAGTCATGGGTATATAGGGAGTAAAGGACAGGACTTAGTACACAGCCCTGAGGGGCTCCTGTGTTGAGAGTCAGAGGTGTGGAGGTATGGGAGCCCAAATGAATGCTTTTATAGAGGTTTATAAGATTATTTGGTCTATAGATCTGATAAATAGTAAGAATCTTTTTTCCCAAAGACAGAGAAGGCTACAGTAGAACGAATGGGTACAGGTTGAATGTCAGAGGGAAGAAATTTGAAGGAAATATGAGGGTAATAAATATCTGGAATAAGCTGCCAGAAAAGTGGTGAAGGCAGATACAGTGAAAATATTTAAAAGGTAAATCTTGACAAATACTTTGATAGGAAAAGCAGAGACAGATATTGGCCTAATGCAAGCAAATTGGATTAGCCTAGAAATGCATCATGGTATCATCAGAATGGGAAAGAAATGTAATGTAAGTAACTTTGGCCATGGAATGATTGTTGGTAGTTGACTTGAGTATCTTAGAAACTGCTGATCTCCTGGGATTTTCACACACAACAGTCTCTAGAGTTTACAGAGAGTGGTGTAAGAAACAAAAAGACATCCAGTGTGTGGCAGATCTTTTGCTGAAAATGCCTTGTTAATGAAATTGGTTAGAGGAGAATGTCCAGATTGGTTCAAGCTGACAGGAAGGCTCAAATAACCATGCATAACAACAGTGGTATGCTGAGGAACATCTCTGAACTCACAACATATCAAACCTTGAAGTGGATGGGCTACAGCAGCAGAAGACCACACTGGGTTCCACTGCTCCTGTGCCTAATAAAGTGCCCACTGAGTGTGTTATATCAAACATCAAATTGCAACTTCTGAGTCTATTGACATTTAATAAAAACTCTTCCTTCTGAAATGTACCACTTTCTCCATAGATTTATTAATTCTATTTTCCCTTTGGTCACATTTTACAGACAAGATAAAATGAATTTGAATTCTGATCCTCCAATGTTCCAATCCTCTAATGGCTGAGAAGAAAGTGTTTTTAAATCTCAGTTCAAATAAAGTAAACAACAGTACTGGAATAACACACACAAAATGATGGAACTCAGCAGGTCAGGCAGCATCTATGGAAATGAATAAACAATCAATGTTTTGGGTCAAGACTCTTCATCAGGATGGGAAGAAGTCAGCATAAGAAGGTGCAGGAAGGGAAGGAATGCAATCTAGAAGGTGATAAGTGAGAGCAGGTGGGTGGGGTGTGAATTAAGAAGCTGGGAGGTGATAGATGGAAAAGGTAAGGATACGGAGAACAAGGAATCTGATAGGAGAGGAGAGTAGACAATGGGAGAAAGGGAAGGAGGAGGCAGCAGGGGAAGATGCTAGGCAGGTGAGGAGAAGAAGTAAGAAGGTCAGAATGGGGAACTGAAGAAGAGGAAAGAGAATGCGGCAAATTACAGCAAGTTGAAGAAATTGATATTCATACCATCAGGTTGGAGGCTATCCAGATGGAATATCATACAACAGCGTACTCCAACAGTCCTGCAAGACTTATTTTATGACTAAGGACAATGATGTTGGCTGCAGCTCTTAAATTCAAGTGTATTGTATTGGAAAAATCTTCAGTCACTGTTTATAGTTTTCCATAATTAACCACAAATGTTCCTTCTAGAGTTGGATTCCATTTAAATATTACATGATCTCAATTGTATGTATGAATTGAAACATAGCTTAAATTAAGGAAACTTTTAGGCTATTCTCATTAAAAATAAATTGGTAGACTAATTTCTCTTTCATCCTCAGTTCAATTGCATCTGACCAACATAAAGAAACTGACAACATACAAATATAAAAACATAGTGTTAAGCAGATAAAAAAGGCATTTAGTGTCCATCATTAACTTCAACACAGGTCAAAAAGTCGAAGTACTACCGAGGCTAAACCTTCAAGCAATTCTTGTAAAGGAAACTGGAATTTTTAAAAAAAATCCAAGAACCAGTTTTTTTTTGTAAGGTCTGATACTTAGGGAAAGTCAATTAATTATATTTCAAAAGTTCAAACTTTGCAGTCAGATTGTTTCTCGGCTTGCTATCTTCTCTTAAAGAATATCTTTTGCTGAAGGGCTTTGATTGCCTGAAGAATTATACCACAACGAGAAATAAACGGGAGAAGATTGGCCTAAGATGGTAACAGAAGGTGTAATATAATTTTTTCAATATGTTCTGGGGCTGATATCGTCGCCCAGTAACTGAAAAGCTGCTACAAAGAATTTATAAATCGAGAACGCCAAGGTGTGATTGAGCTAAACAAACGAGATAAAGCTTCACTCATCCAGTCTACCTACATAATAAAAAAAACTAAATAATAAATGGAAGTGAACAATTACGCAGAAATATTTTTCACTGAAGCTTTTATGGAGCTTTGATGATGATAATTCTCGGGTGTGGAGTCTGCCTCCGCCTCCAAAACCAACACAGCGATACATGCGCTGTGCGGTCGCTTTAAATTTGGATCGCTGTTGCTCGTCTCCATCCAGAGACTGCAGAGAGGGGGTCGAAAGCACCCTCATCCAACAAACTCCTCAGCGCGCACGGCTTCGACAAGACTATGCGTTTTTTTCTTCTCCTAGCCTTGATTTTTCTGACTACCGTAGCAGGTAATGTTTGCTTCTGTTTATTTATAACAATTCGCAGTCTTAATCCAGTTTCTCGATTTCAGCACCTTGGATAGCGAATAGGTCCTGGTTGCTAATCCCGTTAGCCTAGCGAGCCTTGCCCCAGTCGGATTGGGCAGGCAGTTAGGTGACATTTTTTCCCCATAGTCTTGATGACATAACAAAAACAACTAGATTTGTGATATCCAAACTAAATACAGTGATATAGACAGTGGAAATGAAAGCAATATGTTAGAATATATTCAGGACAAGTTTCCGTGGGGCTTGTGGTTCTAATGGCATGTTAATTATATTTCACTCTACAAGATTTCCCACACCCTCTTAGTACTTCCATAATTTCTTTCCCTCGGTCGTTTTCTCTCTTCTCAGTTTTGAAGGGATTTCGAAACGAACCGTTATTTCTGCTTCTCTTTCTACGGACGCTGTCCAACCTGTTGAGTATTTCCAATATTTTATGTTTTTATTCCTATCGTTTCTTCCTTATTTTGTTAAAAGTACGTATTAACAACCGCTGTCCAGAGTACCAGTCATTTATTGTCAAGATCAATTACCGGTATCATGAAAGGACAGTTGCAACCAGTTCCATTGGCAGGCTACTCTGTACATTAGGTCATGGGACTAGGCATATTGTAAAGATATCGTCAAGAACTCACGCAGATACCCCAATATTTCTTCGTCAGTAACCTCATTATAAAATCAATAATACGCAAAATGTCAAGCAAACCAATAAGGCTCTTTCTAATATTAAATTGAAACCTTTCACTGAAATTGTGCTCCACCAGAGAATGCGGGATGAGTTTTTTTTCTCCCAGCATTTCTGTTTTAATTAAGGGTTTTGGGTGAGCTGGTACGGAAGAGGAGATGAGACCAGTATGGATCAAGCATGATCATATCGACTAATGGGACAGGCCCGAGGGCCGAGTGGCCCAGTCTAGCTCCTGTTTTCCTGTGTTCTTGTATTGTGTTCTATCGACCCCGTCCAGACTGTCACCGTTTTATAGACTTCTTATGAAACATCCCTCGCCCTTTTCTTGAAGTAAACAGTCCCAACCTCTTCAACCTTCACAATTTCTTCATCCTAGGAAGAGTTTATGGTATGTTTCTTTGGCGTCCATACCTTTATAAATTGAAAACAAGGTCAGAATCTCACCTGCAATGTAGATGAAAGAAAACTCGATTGTTTGTGGGTCTCCAGTCTGTTTTCCCGTGGGACACCTTTTTTTTGTTCCAGGATCAGTCATTGTGTTTATTTTTGTTTGTTTTTGACAGTGGTCAGACCGCTGCCAGCGGAAAGGGCCGTACAGAAAGATGAGCTGGTAAGGTGCATGAATGTGTCTCCAAAACAGAATCTTAATTATCTCTTTCCGACACTCGGGCAGAGAACGAGTGCTGACCATGTCCGACATTTCTCGTTTAGGTAACGCGGTGTATAATCGAAGCAATTTCCAGCGCTCTTTCGAAGCAAAACGTTTCTCCAGTGACCTCAGAATGCAAGGAAATCCTAAGAAGTAAGAGAATATATTTTTTAAGTCAATACTATCAACCGCCCCGATATCTTGACGGTGATGCAATAGAATCAAAATCAGAATCAGAATTCGGTTTAATATCACCAGCAAATGTCGTGAACTATGTTGTTTTGCGTCAGCAGTACATTGCAATGCATCATTTTAAAGAACTATAATTAGAATAAGAAATATGTGTGTGTATATATGTACATATATAAAGTAAATTAAATAAGTAGTGCAATAAGAGAGCAAAAGTAATGAAGTTGTCAACATAGGTTCACTGCCTATTCAAGAAATCTGAGGGCAGAGGGGAAGAAGCTGTTCCTGAAAAGTTGAGTGTGTGTTTTCAGGTTTCTGTACCTCCTTCATGACAGTAGCAATGAGAAGTGGGCATGTCCTGGGTGATGGAGGTCTATCATAATGGATGTCAGATTTGAGGCATCGCCTTTGAAAATGTCCTCGATGCTGGGGAGGCTTGTGCTCATGATGGACCTGTCAGAGTTTACAGCTGCTTTCAGCCTTCCCCGGTCCTGTGCAGTGAATCCTCCATACTTGCCCGTGCTGCTACCAGCTCTTCACAGTACTCCTGAAGAAATTTGCACCAGTCTTTGGTGACATACGAAATCTCCTCAAACTCCGACTGAAATAGAGCTGCCGATGAGTCTTCTTTATAATTAATTCAATATGCTGAAGCCGGGATAGCTCGTCAGAACCCACCCTTTCCACTGCTGATCCCTCGATGAAGACTGATGTGTGTTCCATAGACTTCCCTTTCTTGAAGTCCACATCAGTTCCTTGGTCTTACTGACGTTGAGTGTAAGGTTGTTGTTGCGGTATCAGTCAACCAGCTGATCTATCCCGCTCCAGTTGCTTGACTGGGGTTCCCGAGAAGGGCTGTGCTGAAACCCTTGTGGAGGTAGAAGCCTGGATTTTGAGCTCCAGGTCTTTCAAACACTTTCTTTAAGTGTTCACCAGGGTAGTTTTGTTTTATGGGGATTCTCTCCCCACCCCTCCCCCGCATCACCCTCTCCCACCCCTGCCCGTCCCATGTACCTGTATTACAAAGTTCAAAGTGAAAACGCTGTCTTTACTTCTCGCATTTAGACCGGGTAAGAGTAAGAGCCGTGTAAATGTACTGATTTTTTTTTTGCACCCGGGCTTTCCGAAGCCACCAGAACTGGCGTTGAAGCGAAGTCACTGTTGCAATATGGAATGTACAGGGTTCGAGTTACCACATCTAGATCTTAAAGCAGCAACGCAATAATAAGCAAACGATGTTAGTTAAGGAATCAGTGACAAGGAAATCAAGCACAATACAGAAACCCGAAGAAAAGTAACATAAGATGACTTCAACTCTTCCGCACTGAAAAATATAATGGAGCGCCCAGTCTCAGGTAGAATCTTGCGTTCATTTCTGGTCGCCACGTTATAGGGAACATGAGTGCATTGGAGAGGGTCCAGATAGAATTAACCAGAATAGTTCCTCAGATTAGGAACTACACCCAGAGGCCACTTTATTCAGTAACACTGTACATCTGCTTGTTAATGCAAATATCTAATCAGCAAATCATCTGGCAACAAATCAATACATAAAGGCATGCAGACATAGTCAAGAGATTCAATTGTTAATCAAACCAAACATCGGAATTGGGAGGAAATTTGATCTAAACGACTTTGACCATGGAATGATTGTTGGTGTCAGATGGGGTGGTTTGAGTATCTCAGAAACTGCTGAACTCCTGGGATTTTCACAGGCAACATTCTCTGGAGTTTACAGAGAATGATGCAAATAAACAAAAAGACATCCAGAGAGTGGCTGTTCTAT
Organism: Mobula birostris; assembly: GCF_030028105.1. NCBI lineage: Eukaryota > Metazoa > Chordata > Chondrichthyes > Myliobatiformes > Myliobatidae > Mobula > Mobula birostris. Next base: position 82,304,700 of record NC_092377.1, on the reverse strand, counting down.
TGGCAAAAATGCTTTGTTAATGAGAGAGGTCAGGGGAGAATGGCCAGACTGGTTCAAGCTGACAGAAAGGCGACAGTGACTCAAATAACCATATGTTACAATAGTGGTGTGCAGAAGAGCATCTCTGAATGGACAACACAGTGAACCTTGAAGTGGGTAGACTACAGCATCAGTTGACAATGAACACATGCTCAGTAATCACTTTATTAGGTATAGAAGGTACCTAATAAAGTGATCACTGAGTTTATTATAAAAAAGGGTTGGAGAGGTTCAGACTGCTTCTGCCCCATGAAGAAAAGGCTGAGGGGCCATTTGGTAGAAGTCTATGAAAAGATGAGGGTCTATCAATGGGGAGATGACAACACAGAACACTAGAAAATAGGAGTAGGTGTAGCCCACCAGGCCCACAAGCCTGCCCATGATTCAATAAGATCCTGGACAATCTATGCAGGCCTCAACTCCCTCGTTCCCCGAACTCTCAGTTACTTTCAGATATTCATCTATCTCCTCTTTAAATGTATCTAATGCTCTGGCTAGACCACCTGCTGTAACAGAGAATTCCACAGGTTCAACACGCTCTGAGAGAGGATATATTTACACATCTAAATTTTAAAGGACTTGCCCCTTATTTTACAGCTATATTCTCTTCTTCATTGCTGTCCCGCTAGTGTGGGAGATTGGGGCTTTCAGTGGAAGATGATAAAACGCACAGCAGAGGAAAAGGCTGTTGCTAATGCATGCTTGCATTAACCACAATTCCAATCTAACTATTCAATTCTTTCTTCATATGGTCCATATCCCTCTTTTCCCTGCCTGTTTATATACCTGTCTTTAAGCTTCTTAAATGATGGTGTTGTTCCTATTTCTACCTCCTCCCCTGGTAGCATATAACAGGCATCTACCACACTCTGTGCAAAACTTATCTTGCATGTCTCCTTTAAACTTACCCACGCTCAATTTAAACTTGTTCCTGGTATTGTAAACTTGTATTGGACATCTCCATCCTGGGGGCTGGGGGTAGTGAGGGATGGTGAAGGAAGACTCTGAATTTCTACCTATCTATGCCTCTCATAACCTGAAAATACTTCTATCAAATCACTTCTTAGTCTTTGGCATTCCAGAGAGAATAATCCAAGTTTGTCCAGCATCTTCTTAAAGTTAATGGTCTTCAATCTATTCAATATCCTGCTGAACCTTTTCTGTACTGAAGAGTGGAGGCTGAGGTATAACATAAAGGAGAAGAGAACTAAGAATAATGTGAGGAAAAAAACATGTTTGTAACTATGCAGTTGGAACCAGCAACTTTCACTGTGCCCTTCAAGAAGGAACTGGATAAATATACGATGAAGAAAATTTTGCAAGCCTGCAAAGAAAGGGACAGTGAATGGAACTGGAGATTTGCTCTGACAGAGAGGTAGTACACACTAAATGGACTGAACCTGAATCATTTCATTCTGTGTTGTAATATTTGGCTCAATTATCTGTTCCATCATTGTGACTCACCTTATCTCTAATATTTGATACAACAAACCTTTCTCCTACCTGCTCATCCACAAAATCATCAGTAAGTGTTACACTAACAATGCTAAACATAAAATACTGTGCAGATGCTGGGGTCAAAGCAACACTGACAACACGCTGGAGGAACTCAGCAGGTCAGGCAGCATCCGTAGAAACAATCAGTCAATGTTTCGGGCCAGAACACTTCGTCAGGACGAAGGGTTCCAGCCCAAAACGTTGACTGATCATTTCTACGGATGCTGCCTGACCTGCTGAGTTCCTCCAGTGTGTTGTGAGTGTTACACTAACAATACTGTTTTCTTCTGTTAGTATCCAATTGTCTGTTATTATTTATATGATGCTGCCCATTAATCTGTTGCATATATGGAGTCTGATGTGGCTAAATCAAGCCTGTAATGGATAATAATTGGTATCACCACTGCAAAGCCAGCTTTACATACATGGAATCACATGGTCAAAATATCGCTGATATTCTATGCATGTCTGTAATGCACTGATTGTCTTTAGCAGAATCAGAATTAGGCTTATTATCACTGTATTAAATAATGTAAAATTTATTGTTTGTTGTATTAGTTGTAGTACTATTACACTTTGTTCTCAAGACACAAGAATAAATGTTCAGTTTGCCTTCTTCTAATAATGGTTGTTTAAAGCTTTTTTTGTTGCATCCTGTTCCAGGTGAGAAGCCTGAAACAACAGAAAAGAACTTTGAAGGAAGAAATAATTATTATGAAGATGACAAACACACTGAGGACTCTGGAAATCCTCACAATGAAGACAAAGGAAACCAGAGGGCTGTTGAGGAGTACCAGAGGACACGTTATGAGGAAGATGAACAAAGTGAAGATGAGAGAGAGGAAAAGCGACATTACAAGCAAGACCATAGCGAAGAAAATATTGAAGTGAATAACAGTGAGGAAGATAGTAGAATTATAGAAGATTTCTATCCAGTAAAAAACGTGTATCATGTCGGAAGCCGTGAAGATCATCATTCTACTCAACAACATGAAGAAAGAAGACATGTAGATAACAGAAATGAGCAAGATAGTGAAAGAAGATACAGGAAACACAGCGAGGAAGATACTACTCATGAGCAAAAAGGCTCAGAAAAAGCACACAGTACTGAGAGTACAATCAATATGTCTCATCATAAGCGACATGACTTTAGAAGTGAAGAAGTGTCTTCTAAGGAGGATAAGCAATTTGGCATTCATGGACATTCAAATGAAAGAAGATTTGGACATATTGACACAGGTGCAAAGGGATTCAATGAAGATCTCAATAATGAAGATAACAGGGATGGTCAATACGAACACAAGAAATATGACTCTGAGGATTTGGAAGAGAAAAATAGTGAAGAAGGCGAGAAATTACAAAATGATCCCATACACTACCAAGTGGGAAAGAACTATGGCCATTCAGATGAGGATAGGAATGTCTACAATAATAAGGAGGACTTAGATATGTCTGATGAATCTAGTGAAGATCTAGAACCTATCAAAAATATTCATAATTACCTTAAGAGAAATAAAAACCAGGTGGAGTTTGAGGATAAAACTAACAGGCACTGGATGAGTAGCTCAGAGGAATCAAAGGAGGAAAAACATCTCAACAAAAAGACTAAGAGTGAAGAAAAAAAGTATAGTGAAGAAGAAGAAAAGAGACATCATACTGACTACAAGAGACACCACAGTGAAGAGGAAGAACAGAAGAATGAGAAGAGATATTACAGTGAGGAAAAACCACACAACAGTGAAGAAAAAATAAATAATCCTAATGATAATAAGCAAGGAGAAGAAAGCACAGAAGAAAGATACCCAAGCAATGGAAAAGATAAAGAGGAAGAAGGAAATACAGTTCAACAGTTTTGGTGGAAGAAAAGGCATAGTTTGGTTGATAGAAATCCTGGTAGTGAAGAGGAAATCGAGCGCAGTGAGCATAGTCACTTCTATCCGGAATACGAAGGACATGATGACAAGAAGCAGAGAACAATTTATGATAAAAGACACAAGGAGGGAGACCAAGGCCAGAATGGGGAAAGTATTGAAGAACACCACATAAAGCAAAACCTTGACAATGATTTCGAAAACAAAAGGTTGTATGACAGAATGGACATGCTGGCACATTATCTGAAATCTAGGAAGTCATCCATGGAAAACCCAAAACACTATGATTCTGAGAATGAGAAGGGAAAACAACATCATAACGAGGGAAAGAAGAAAATGAACCACAGAGTACTAACCGAAGAAGAGGTAGGCCTAATAATATTTTTAAATGAACAATAATAAAGGTATTACCTCAGTTACATTTCTTAGTTTTAGGAACACATACCTAATGTTTGAGGAAATAACTGATAGGCAAAATGACCAGTTTTCCATTGTTATTCTGAAACAATCTGATGAACCCTAAAATGATACATCATTACATAAATAAAGCAATGATCATTTATAAAACATCATAATCCACAGTTATGTCATAACCTTTTTTATCCATTTAGTAAAACAAAAACAAAACCTTATTTATCCATTTAGTAAAATAGATAGAAGCCCCAGAAGGTCAATGACGGTTAGCAAGAGGAGGGTATGATTGAGAATAGGGTTGAGGAGGGCCAGAAATGATTGCTTGGTGCATGTGGCTAGGAAGTAAATCTAGTTCCATAGTCACGAAAGGCATTTTCAAGCATGTCTTTCTGATATCCACTTCCAGTGGTCCCTCTGAAGATCACTGGTTAGTCTAAATCTATGTTGTCTATCACAAATGAAGCCAGCTCTGTTTTCAGAAAGTATCTTGGAGCTAGTCTTAAGTATCACATTTGCATACTTAACAACTCCTTCATCCATGGGTCCTGGATGCTTATTCTTTCTACTTTTCTGACAACTTGCCAAGGCCAAGAGTAGATTGCTTCCTCTCCAGTTTTGTATATTCTGACATGCACAATGAAGCCAATGTGGGAAGACTCTGCCACAAGTGGGACAGGAGATGTTTAATGGGACAAGTGGTTGGGCAGTATGGCCAGTGGTACTCTTTTAACATTAATGTCATTGGGTTTCCACGTGGCTCCTAATGAAGAAATAGCAGCTTCTCAATGCTTTCTCCATTTCTGAGTGGTCATAGCCAGCCATTCCCAAGAGCCAATGTGGATATCACATTTTTCATAGAAGCTTCAAGAAAATCTTTGAATCATTTCCCCTATCCTGCTGTTAAGTCAAGCTGAGTTTATTATTATGTGGACAGGTATGGTGAGGTCTGGATTAAATGAAAAACTTCTTCCCATCAGCATACCAGTACGTACAGTAAATTCAAACAGCATACAGAATACAACTTGTAAATAAGTCATACATCAATTGTGGAGATTGGACTGAAATTGAATTGATCATTGAATTGACTTCTTTTGTCACATCCTTCACATACATGAGGAGTAAAACTCTTCATGTTACATCTCCATTTAAATATGCAATATGCAATTATAGTAATTTATAATAATTTACTACAAATAGACAGTCAATGTAACATAGAAATACACTCAAATCAGCGTGAGTTAATCTGTCTGATGGCCTGGTGGAAGAAGCTGTCCCAGAGCCTGTTGGTCCTGGCTTTTATGCTGCAGTACCTTTTCCTGGATTGTAGCATCTGGAATAGATTGTGGTTGGGGTGCTCTCAATTGTGCCCCTATAGAAAGTCCTTAGGATTTGGGGGCCCATACCAAACTTCCTCAATCATCTGAGGTGAAAGAGGCACTGTTGTGGCTTTTTCACCACACAGCTGGTAAGTACAGACCACGTGAGGTCCTCATTGATGTGATGCTGAGGAACATGAAGCTGTTTATCCTCTTAACCGCAGATCCATTGATGTCAATAGGGGTTAGCCTGTCTCCATTCCTCCTGTAATTCACAACCAGCTCCTTTGTTTTTGCGACATTGAAGGAGAGGTTGTTTTCTTGATACCACTGTATCAGAGAGATGACTTCTTCCCTGTAGGCCACCTCATTATTGTTTGAGATTAGGCCAATCAATGTGGTGTCGTTGACAAATTTAATTAGCAGATTAGAGCTGTGGGTGGTGACAAAGTCGTGAGTCTACAATGAGTAAAAGAGGGGACTTAGTACACAGCCCTAAGGGGCTTACCTTACCACTCTTACCACCTGCTGGCGATCTGACAGGAAGTTCAGGATCCAGCTGCACAAGGCAGGGTCAGGACCGAGGTCTCTGAGCTTCCTGTTGAGCCTGGATGGAATTATGGTGTTGAATGCTGAACTGTAGTCCAAGAACAGCATTCTCACATAAGCATCCTTCTTCTCCAGATGTGTAGGGACGGTATGTAGAGCAGTGGCTATTGTGTTGTCTGTTGATCGGTTGTGTCGGTTGGCAAATTGTGGGGGATCCAGTGTGGTTGGTAGCAAGGTGCAGATGTAATCCTTAACCAGCCACTCAAAGCATTTGCTTATTATTGAGGTGAGTGCAGCAGGATGCCAGTTGTTCAGACATGTTACCTTGGTCTTTTTTGGTACAGGGACAATGGTGGATAATTTGAAGTAGGAGGGCACTCTACACTGGGAGAGGGAGGGATTAAAAATGTCAGTAAACACACCTGCCAGTTGTGCTGCGCACATCCTGAGTACTCACCCTGGGATGCCGTAAGGTCCCGCAGCGCTTCCACTCGTTGGAAACATCTGCGTACCTCAGCCTCAGAGAAGACCGGGTTGCAGGTTGTAGCGGTGGCTTTCCTCAGAGGCTCAGAGTTAGCAACATCGAACTGAGCAGTAAAGGAATTGAGTTCATCTGAGAGAGAGTACGCAATGTTGGCAGCACAACAACGTTTGGCTTTGAAGTCTGCAATGGTATGCAACCCTTGCCACAAGTCACATGTGCTATTCGTTGTGAATCTTGACTCAATCTTGTCCCTGTATTGTTTTGCAGCCTTGAGAGCTTTGCGTAGATCATAGTTGCTTTTCTTGAGCTCCTGCTGATTGTCGGCAGCATAAGCTCTGTGTCACACGGTAAGATATGCTCGCATGGAACTACTGATCCAGGGGTTCTGGTACTGGTTCATTAATCGTGGAGCTTGGACTAAAATGTCTTTGAAGGGTCTAATGTTGGACATGTCCATTAGACAGCTTGCTAAACAGAGCTGACTTAATGTAATTGGATCATCTGTAGTTGGGAAAATGCTTGAAGCTATCATTAAAGAAGAAATAGCGAGGCATCTGGAAAGAAATGGATCCATCAGGCAGACACAGCATAGATTCAGCAAAGGCAGGTCCGGTCTGACAAGCTTACTGGAGATCCTTGAGGATATACCAAGCGCAGTGGATCAAGGGGAACAGATGAACATTATTTACTTGGATTTTCAGAAGGCGTTTGATAAGGTGCCACATGAAAGACTTCTCCATAAGATAAGGATGCATAGAGTTGGGGGTGATGTATTAGCATGGACAGAGGATTGGTTAGCCAATAGAAAGCAGAGAGTTGGTGTTTCTCTGGTTGGCAATCAGTGTTGAGTGGTGTGCCGCTGGTGTCGGTGCTGGGCCCGCAACTGTTCACGATATACATTAACGACCTGGAAGAGGTGACCGAGTCTAATGTATCTAAGCTTGCTGATGACTCTAAATTGAGTAGAAAAGCAAGTTGTGCAGAGGAAAAGGAGAGTCTGCAAAGAGATATAGATAGGTTAATTGAGTGGGCAATGGTCTGGCAGATGGAGTACAATGTTGGTAAATATGAGGTCATCCACTTTGGAAGGAAAAATGGGAGATCAGATTATTATTTAAATGTTAAAAGATAGCATGCTACTGTGTAGAAGGATTTGGGAGTGTTTGTGCATGAATCGCAGAAGATTTTGGTTTGCATGAGCAGCAGGGAATCAAGAATCAAATGTGGCCTTCATTGCTAGAGGGATTGAATGTAAGAGCAGGGAGATTATGCTGCAATTACTGGGTACTGGTGGGCCCACACCTGGAGTACCACGTGCAGTTCTGGTCTCCATACTTGAGGAAAGATATACTGGCTTTGGAGCCGGTGCAGAGGAGGTTCACCAGGTTGATTCCAGAGATGAGGGGGTTAGACTATGAGGAGAGATTAAGTTGCCTGAGACTGTACTCACTGGAATTCAGAAGAATGAGAGGAGATCTTACAGAAATATATAAAATTATGAAAGGGATAGATAAGATAGAGGCAGGAAAGTTGTTTCTACTGGTAGGTGAGACTAGAACTCGAGGACATAGCCTCAAGATTCAGGGGAGTAAATTTAGGACAGAGCTGAGGAGGAACTTCCTTTCCCAAAGAGTGGTGAATCTGGGGAATCCTCTGCCCAATGAAACAATGGAGGCTATCTCAACAAATATGTTTAAGACAAGTTTGGATAGATTTTTGTATAGTAGGGAAATTAAGGGTTATGGAGAAAAGGCAGGTAGGTAGAGGTGAGTCCATGGTCAGATCAACCATGATCTTTTGAATGGTGGAGCAGGCTCAATGGGCCAGATGGCCTATTCATGCTCCTATTTCTTATGTTCTTATGTTCAATGCTGGAGATATTGACCTGGGAGAGGATGCTCATATTTATTTGCTTATCCTACTAATTAAGTAGTTTGAATGTGCAGAGACAGCATTGGTGGCATTTCACCAGTACTTTGAGATATGTCCTCAGAAGCATACAGGTGCGGCTAGTAGAACATAGCACTGGTGCTGGATTTGAGGTCTTGATCTTTGAACACTGTTTTCTCAGACTGCCAAAGACTGTGCTGGCATATTGGAGCAGTGTTGAATTTCATCATCTATGTCTAGGTGGAGAGGTGGACATCAAGAAATGGAATGTGATCTTTTTCCTAGGATCAATTGTGGATCTTTATTGTTGTGGGCTCATACTGAACCTACTTCTTATGGATATGTTGGATTGTACTTTTCGGTGCAGAAGAAGCACACTTGCTTTGTCATCATATGAGACCATTTGGCATCTAGTTTCTGGCTGTAAGATGCTGGAGCACCTGAAAATAACTGCAGTGGCATTATTTAATAGGACGAACCAAGCAAAGTATAGTTAGTGGAAATCCCTTGGGTGGAAAAGGTCTGGAAGATGGAAGTCAACTTCATCAACGTCTAGGAAGCCTGAAAAACAAATTGGCAGCAGTTGGATACCCTCCATTTATTCCACCATGATGCAAACTATGAACCACTACAGACCCAACCTCAATGCAGAGAGGTATCACAGAAGTTTGTGTTATTGGAATCTGCTTCAACCCCTTCCTCAATTTTTGTATAAGTTGCTTCACTTAATTTATAGGATGAGTATAAAAACTATTTTTTCTGTTTCCTGAACCAAAATCATTAAGTTATAGTATTCAGATGAAGCTTGCTCTAAATCCGCTGAGCTCTAAATCATTGTGGATTTCTTCACAGAGCTGTTTGAGAGGTTAAGTGTTATACTAAACAGCTGGGAGAACAAAGGCTCTTTACAAATCCTATTCCTTCAGACAATGATTGTGGTCAACATGGCTCATTTCCCTAATTTTGTGAGCCACCTTTCAGCAAAGGCAGCCTTTGATGTTGGATTTCAAAGACAAAATTCAAAGTTCAATGTAAATTTTATTATCAAAGTACATATATGTCACCATAAACAATGCTGAGATTCATTTTCTTATGGGCATACTCAACAAATCTATAGATTGGTAATCATAACAGGATCAGTACAAGATCGACCAGAGTGCAGAAGACAACAAACTGTGTAAATGCAAATATAAATAAATAAGCAGGGGCAAGTGACTTTGCATGAAGTTATCCCCTGTTGTTCAAGAGCTTGATGGTTAAGGGGTAGTAACTGTTCCTGAACCTGATGGGGTGAGTCCTGAGGCTCTTCTACCTTGTTCCTGATGGCAGCACCAAAAGGAGAGAATGTCCTGGGTGGTAAGAATCCGATGATGGATCCTGCTTTCCTACAACGTTTCATGTAGATGTGCCCAATGGTTGGGAGGACTTTACCCCTGATTGCCTTGGCTGAATCCATTACTTTTCATAGGATTTTCTGTTCAAGGGCATTGGTGCTTCCATACCAGGCTGTGATGCAGCCATTCAATATACTCTCCATTACACATCTATAGAAGTTTGTTGAAGTTTTGATTCCTTTCATCAATTCATGAGAAACCATGGCATAAGATTGCTGGAGAAGCAGAAAGGAAATATCCAGGATGTATCCGAAGACCACGCACAAATAGTGGAGAGAGGGCACAATATCTCAAATCCAGCCATCGACCTCAGCACACTCAGTTTACTCCCTCTGTGGCAGAGTTTGCAGATTCTGCAGAGATCTCCTTTGTCACTTTGAAAGTTACAGAACTGGAGTGGAAGCAAACACAGGAACATTACAACTCCTGTATGTACTTGAGTGGAGATCCATTGTGCCATCTTGTAAGCTCCAAGTTCATCAGCTATTTCTTAATATGCACCTTAGTATATTTATTTAAATATTTAAAAATACTTACAAGTGTAAGTCAGCATTTGATGAGGATTAGCAGAGAAATTCAAATGGAGCAAATACCCTTCTTACTGCCTGTTATACTGCTGACGTTTAGGGCAGCAATAAAGGTCCCCCATCCCTGTCGGTGTTCACAGCTTCCTTTATTGTGTCAGTTGCTCAGTTTTCACTACTGTCAGTCATACAAGTTCTGGGTGCTGACTCAGAACTTGATTCCTGAATCCTGATTCCAGCCAACTTAGCTCTCAATAAGGTTATCCTCTTGGACTTACAGATAAAATCTCTCTTGATAGAAACTAGAATGGGATTTTTGTGCAATTGTTGCCAGTTCTCATTGTTTTGTTGCACAGATATGATTATTCATTAATTTTAGGAATGGACTAAATTTATTTTCTCATACCCCGATCATTCCAAACAAGAGATTAAAAATATTTGAGATATTTGTTGTGCTAGTAAATAGAATGCTTATTAGTTCAGAAATGTAAGGTTTTTTTTTGTTCTTGTTAATCCATATCAGCGTTACTGTCCATTCCAGTCCCTTGATATGGTGATACTGGTGCTTCACCTTCTTAAACCATTAAAGTCCCAGTGATACAGGTACATCTATAGTAAGCAAGTAATTAGTAAACTTTTCCAGTTGGGAGACTTAGATTCCTGTTCCATGCTGCCATCTCGTGCCCAAGACATGAAATGATATTGTGAAATTTTAAAAAGCAATAGAGCATTTGAAAATATGTTGATGCAGCAAACATGAAATATAATATTGAAAAGATTGAAAATGAAGAAAATTCATAATACATAGGAAACATGCTGGAGCTTTAGTAAGATAGTGTTTTGTAAGATTACAAGTAATGCAATAATTTAAACACATAAAATGAAATATACATTCAGTTCATTTATTTTATTGCTGATGCTTATAATCCTCTCCATTATCTCCATCTGAACAAATATTAATATCTTTACTTCCACTGTCCAAGGATTTCTTGAAGGTTTTCTCAGAATTGCAACTGAAACAGATAAAAGGTTACTTTGCTTTTAAGAGACTTTTGGATAGGCACATGGAGCTTAGAAAAATAGAGGGCTATGGGGGTAAGCCTAGTAATTTCTAAGGTAGGGACATGTTCGGCACAACTTTGTGGGCTGAAGGGCCTGTATTGTGCTGCAGGTTTTCTATGTTTCTATGCTGAGCTGAAATAGTAAGGTATCTGTTTTCAAGTTGTCCTTGATCCACCAGTTGCTGCTGAAACTGTGGAACATAGAGGGGAAGATGGTAGCAAAATCTGATCTAATCCAGATCAATCGTTCTCAAATTACTGACCATAAACTGCTAATTTATGATGGGGGAATGGTTAGGTTTTTTTCACTAATATTCAAGAGATGTTAAGTAATAAGTTAAAAGAAAGTGATATAATTTCAAGAATAACTATATATTTTTTTATGTAAACTAGTAATAAAGTGCTGCCACTAGAAAACTAGCATTAGGCATTTGGGGATTATATGGTGCCTTGCAAAAGTATTCAGCCCCCACAATTATTTTCACATTTTAATGTCTCATAGTCTAAATATAAAATATATTGAAGTAGGATTTTTTTCAGCTCATGAACTAAACATTGCGCATCATGTCAAATCAAAAGAACAATTTGAAAACCTGTCAACAATTCATTAAAAGTTAAAAACCAAAATTGAGGCTGAAAAAGTTTTCACCCTCTTTGTAATTACTATGCTAACTTTCCTCAGGTGCAATACTGTATATTACTTTACAACTCACCCAATTTGTTGTAGAAAATTTGAGGATCACCTGTTTTCAATGAATTAGTAACAATAAATACCACCCCTCTCTGTGAGGTCCAATAGTATGGCAAATTTTCAACAGAGCAAACCAGACTGAAGACAAAAGGACATCCAAATCAAGTCAGGGAAATGATAATGGAGAAGCACATACCTAGAGCAGGGCATAAGACCTTCTCAAAGGCACTGAACATACCTCTATTGTGAAAAAGTGGAAAAAATATGAAACCAGTTCTACTCTGCTTAGGTCAGACTACCCTTCTAAACTTAGTCTCCAGAGAAGAATGGCACTTGTAAGAGAAGCTACTATGACACAGTCACCCTGAGTGAGCTGCAGGAGTCAGTGTCTGCAACTGGAGATGAAGTTCAAGGCTCCATGCAACACACATAAAAATTGCTGGTGAACGCAGCAGGCCAGGCAGCACCTACAGGAAGAGGTACAGTCGACGTTTCGGGCCAAGACCCTTCATCAGGATTGCTCCATGATCTCTGAGGCCTTTCACAAGAAGGGTATTTATGGAAGAGTGGTAAGGAAGAAGTTCTGGCTGAAAAAAAGCATATCCTTGCCTGTAAAGGCTTTGCAAAGCGTCACTTAGAAGATGTGGAAGAAGGCCTTGTGGTCAATGAGACTGAAGTCAAACTTTTCGGCGTCAACACTAATCAGAATGTGTGGCGTTATTCTAAAACTGCACTGCAGCCAGGAAACACCATCCCTATTGTAAAGTGTGATGGAGGTAGCATCAGGCTATGGAGATGTTTTTTTAGCAGCAGGGACTGGAAATCTGCTCAAGATTGATGGGAAGATGAATGCTGCTAAATATAGAGACATCCTGGATAAATACCTGCTTGCTTCTGCCAGAAAGCTTAAACTAGGGAAGAAGTTTGTCCTTCAGCAGGACAGTGACCCAAAGCACACCACCACAGCAACCATGTAGTAGGTTCAAAGGGAAAAAAAGAACTGATGTACCTGAGTGGCCCAGTCAGAGTCCTGACCTTAACGCTCCGGCAAGACCTTGAGATTGCTGTCTACCACTGACCCCCAACTAGCCAGGCGCAGCTTGAGCAATTCTGCAGGTCTTGCTCCATCATATTGCACAAAGCTAACGGAGATTTATTCAAAAAGAATACTAGCTGTAATAGCTGCAAGAGAGGGTTTAACCAAGTACACATCAAAGGGGGATGAATACTTTTGAATTGCTGACATTTCAGTTTTTAAATTTTTTGTTTTTCATGCTTTACAATTTTACTTTTACTATGCTTTACTGTGAAAAAAAGGAGCATGTGATTCTCAAACAAAAATTCTCAGTTAAATTGATCAAAATCCCTGGTTGTAATACTCAATTATGTGAACAAAGGGTTGGGGGCTGAATTCTTTTGCAAGGCACTGTATTCAACATAACTTCGTATTTTTGAATTCCTGCAGAACCATCCTTATTTTCCTAATCCAAACACCAGATTTTCAGTAGATTGTTGGCATTTTAGCCACATCCTTTATTGATACATGTATTTTGTTAAATATTATTAAATATATATCCAGTAGTGTGCAAAAGTCTTAGGTACATATATATAGCTAGGGTGCCTGAGACTTTTGCACAATACGGTATTTGTCAATGTGGAGCGGAAAGTGAGTTTGTAAATCTGGTGGGAGCAAAGGATGTTGGGAATGGCGAGGATGGAGCTCTGCGGGACAGTGTGCGGCAGGTGGCAGAGAAGGAGTGGCAGGGATGGGGTTGGGGGCGGGGAGCTGTTGCAGACACACCCAGTCCTGAGACACCAGGCAAGGTCATTTGATTCCAAACAATTGATTCATTGATCATTGCAGAATGTCTCTCTGGTGCCTCCTGCTCCCTCTCCTCTCCCTTCCCCTTTTCCCAACCATGACTCCCCTGTCCTTGCCCCCTTCCCACTCTCAGTCCACAATAGAGACCCATATCAGAATCAGGTTTATCATCACTCACATACTATCTGTCATAAAATTTGTTTTTTTTGGGCGGCAGTACAGTGCAATACATAAAACTACTACAAAATTGTGCAAATATCTTAGGCAGCCTTGCTATTATATATGTGTGCCTAAGACTTCTGCACTGTAACGTATATAATTATATGTGCCCATCTTTACATACCGAGTTTGGTCATCCTATATCTGATCGACCCATTTTCAAACCCCACCTGAAGCATTGTAAAAAAGTCTGGGCATTTCATGCCTGAGAAAGCACATCAATGCCTTAGTGAGGTGAGAGTCTTGGAACAGAATCAGAGTGAACTGAGAAACTGGATTTCATCTCCTTAAACCAAGTAAAACAGTTTGATAAAAGTTTTCAAAGCTATGATGATTTTCTGAATGCAAGTAGAAACATAGGTAATAACAGAAACAATGGTGGAGCAGTGGATGTGGTGTATATAGTTTTAGTAAGGTCTATGGCATGCTAAGGTTCCCTGTGGTAGGCTCATTCAAAAGGTTAGGAGGCATGGGATCTGGGAAAACCTGGCTGTGTGGATTCAGAATTGGTTTGCCCATGAGGATAGTTGTAGATAGAGGGTATTCTGTAGGCATTTGTTCTGGAAACTCCACTCTTTGTGATTTTTTTAATAAATGATTTGTATGAAGAAGTGCCAAGGTGGGTTCGTAAGTTTGCAGATGACATAAAGGTTGGTGGAGCTGTGGAGAATGTAAGAAGTTGTCGTAGGTTCCAATAGGAAATTGACAGGATGCAGAGGTGGGCTGAGAAGTGGTAGCAGGAGTTCAGCCCGGAAAAGTGTGAAGTGATTCACCTTGGAAGGTTGAATTTGAAGACAGAATACAACGTTAATAGTAGGATTTTTAGCCATGTGGAGGAAGACAGGGAGCTTGGGGTCCACATCCACAGATCCCTCAAAGTTGCTGCAACTGTTGATAGAATTGTTTAAAATGTGTACGTTGTGTTAGCCTTCATTAGTTGGGGGATTGAGTTCAAGAGCTATAAAGTTATGCTGCAGCTCTATAAAGCCTTGGTTAGACCATGCCTGGACCATTGCGTTCAGTCCTGTGTCCTGTTATAGGATGAATATGGATGTTTTAGAATGTGCAGAGATTTACCAGGATGCTGCCTGGATTGGAGAGCATGTCGTATGAAGATAGGTTGAGCAAGCTGGAGCTTTTCTCTTGGGAGCAAAGGACGATGAGAGGTGACTTGACAGAGGTGTACAAGATGATAAGAGAAGTATTGTATATCAGGTGGACAGCCAGAGACTTTTTTTCAGGAAAGAAGCACTAGTATGAGGTGTCATAATTTTAAGGTGATTGGAGGAAAGTATAGGGGAATGTCAGAGGTAAATGTTTTACACAGTGAGTGGTGGGTGCATAGTATGTTCTATCAGGATTGGTGGTAGAAGCAGATACGTTAGGGACATTTAAGAGACTCTTAGATAGGCACATGGATAATAGAAAAAATGGGGTTATAAGTCATGTGGGAGGGCAGGGCTAGATTGATTTTAGAGTAGGTTAAAAGGCTGACATAATATTTTGGGCCTAAGGACCTGTACCGTGCTATAATGTTCTTTGTTCTATAAATGAGACCTGGAGTATACTATCTGACTGGGCAGTGGAAGTACACTCAAGAAGAACTTCAAGAATGAAATCGGTAAGTGACTGAAAGTGGAAAATACTGGGTGGAATGTGATTCATAAGGTAGTTTATTTTCAGGGAGTTGGCAAAGCCACAATGGCCCAAACGGCATCCATATGAACTGTTGCTTGACAATTCCACAGGTACCGAAATAAGATGGAATGTTTCTCACATTCAATCAAACTAGGACATGAATGAATTCATTATCTGAAATTATAATTAAATTATAATGAAATCAGGGTTTTGCCTGTACCCATTTAAGTTATAAAAAATGATGTATATTAGCTTTTTTAAAATCTTTTCTCTTATTGATCTTACACAGGCTTTTGTTCACACTGAGCATATTGGTAATTGAACAACCTGTCTCAAAAGTACACTGATGAAGTTAGAATGTCATACTACTTGTACCACAGTGGGTAAATTTTTTGTTAAATGTCAGGAAGAGGCTGATCATACTAATTACTAAATGCTTTCCATTGTCTCCAAAGCAGAAGGAACTTGAAAATCTGGCAGCAATGGACTTGGAATTGGAGAAAATAGCAGAGAAGATGAATGGCCATCAAAGAAATTAATAGAATGTTGCTAGCAGTGTCAATTACTTATCGAGACACCTCATGCTATATTGAACTTGTTTTTCAAAAAAAAACTAAAAAAAATAATTCTATATAATACATACAAAAAAATCAGCGAAGAGGCTACTTGTAAAGTATTGATCATCTTTTGCTGTCCATTTGTGTCATATGTTAAACTGTTGGATATATATTTCTATTGTGTATTCCTATATTTCTAATCACACAGATATAAAGGCATGAAAAACTGGATAACAACATTTTGGTCATGTTGGAATCACTTTCTCATAATAGTCATGAGAAAATTATAATTTAATTTTCATATTCTGATTTCATGTTGTTATTGTACTAGTTCAGCTTGCAATTTGGATGAAATAAAAATCACAGCGTGTTCAGACCCCTCTACTTTAAACAGTTATGTAAGTAAAAATGGAGTATTTATAACTGGTCAACTCAGCATCAAAGTTACTTGATCTTCAAAGCCCAAGCAGCATGTGTGAAATGATATACAGTATTTGTGCAGACATATACAAAAGATAGGGAAACAGTAGGCTAGATATTTTATCTAATTTATGATCACTTCAAAGGAGAAAATAATAATAGTGCAAAAAATAAAGTTCTAGAGCAACACAGCAGGTCAAGCAGCACTGTAGAAGAAAAAGGATGGCTGATATTTTGGAATCGACATCAGAAATATCATGTAAGGCCCCTTACTAGTTCATTAATCTCAGAGAATTGACTACTACTGACCAGAATTGGAAGTGAAAGCTTTTTGCCAATTTCTTTCAAGGATTCATTTTCTTTACTTGGTCAAGTTATACCACAGTTTTCATGCCCACAGATTACTTTCATGCACAAATATTTAAAGCAGCCCCGATCTTTGCCAAAACTTGCACCAGACTTTCTTTGATCTGGGTGAAAGAATATTTCTTAAAATGTCTCCATTGTTCTTGACGGTATTTCCTTACACAGAATTTTATAAAAACATTTTGTAGGATTTTTAGAGCATAAGACATAGGAACAGAACTAGGCCACTCAGCCCATCAAGTCTGCTCCGCCATCATGGCCAATTTATTATCCCTCTCAACCCCATTCTCCTGCTTCTCCCTGTAACCACTGATGCTCTGACTATAATCAAGAACCTCTCAACCTTCACTTTAAGTATAGCCAAAGACTTGGCCTCCACAGCCATCCACCGCAATGAATTCCACAGATTCACCACCCTCTGGCTGAAGAAATTCTATCTCACCCCTGCTCTAAATGGCCGTCCCTCTGTTCTGAGGCTGTGCCCTCTGGTGTAGACTCATCCACTATAGGAAACATCCTCTCCACGTCCACTCTGTCGAAGCCTTTCAATATTCGATAGGTTTCAATGAGATATCCCCTTATTCTTTTAAACTCCAGCTAGCATAGGCCCACAGCCAACAAACACTTCTCATACTTTCATTTCCAGAAGCATTCTCATAAACCTCCTCTGGGCCCTCTTCAATGCCAGCATATCTTTTCTAAGTTAAGGGGCCCAAAACAGCACACAATACTCCAATACTCTAAGTGCAGTCTGACCAATGCCTCATCCTTGCTCTTATGAATGCTCTTATCCTCTCCAAATGAATGCTATCTTTATATTTGCCTTTCCTACCACCGACTCAAGTTAACCTTTAGGAAATCCTGCTGAAGGTCTCCCAAATCCCTTTGCACCTCTGATTGTGGAATTTTATTCCCATTTAGAACTTCTATCAAAGTGCATGACCATAAATTTCCCTATACTTTATTACATCTGCCACTTCTTTGCCCATTCTCTCAATCTGTCCAAGTCCTGCAGAGTCCCTGCTTCTTTTGTATCATCTGCAGTCTTGGTCAAAAAGCCATCAATTATGTCATTCAAACCATCAGCATGCAGCATTATGTGAAAAGAAGTGGTCTCAACACTGACACCTATGACAAACAACAGGAATTCTGCAGATGCTGGAAATTCAAGCAACACACATCAAAGTTGCTGGTGAACGCAGCAGGCCAGGCAGCATCTCTAGGAAGAGGTGCAGTCGATGTTTCAGGCCGAAACCCTTCGTCAGGACTACCTGAAGGAAGAGTGAGTAAGGGATTTGAAAGTTGGAGGGGGAGGGGGAGATCCAAAATGATAGGAGAAGACAGGAGGGGGAGGGATGGAGCCAAGAGCTGGACAGGTGATAGGCAAAAGGGATACGAGAGAATCATGGGACAGGAGGTCCGGGAAGAAAGACAAGGTGGGGGGAACCCAGAGGATGGGCAAGGGGTATATTCGGAGGGACAGAGGGAGAAAAAGGAGAGTGAGAGAAAGAATGTGTGTATAAAAATAAGTCCCCACCTCCCCCTCGTACCCCATCTGTTACTTATTTTTATACACACATTCTTTCTCTCACTCTCCTTTTTCTCCCTCTGTCCCTCTGGATATACCCCTTGCCCATCCTCTGGGTCCCCCCCCCCTTGTCTTTCTTCCCAGACCTCCTGTCCCATGATCCTCTCGTATCCCTTTTGCCTATCACCTGTCCAGCTCTTGGCTCCATCCCTCCCCCTCCTGTCTTCTCCTATCATTTTGGATCTCCCCCTCCCCCTCCAACTTTCAAATCCCTTACTCACTCTTCCTTCAGTTAGTCCTGACGAAGGCTGGCCTGCTGCGTTCACCAGCAACTTTTATGCGTGTTACTGACACCTATGAATTACTATTAATCTCCAACAGTCTCTTTGCCTCCTGCTAGTCAATCTTCTATCCATGCTAGTATCTTTCCTGTAATACCATGGGCTCCTATCTTGTTAAGCAGCCTCACGTACAGCATGTCAAAGACCTTCTGAAAATCCAAGCAAACATCAGCTGACTCTCCTTTGAGAATTCTTTGAGGAAATAACAGGCAGATTTGTCAGCCAGGATTTCCCATCAATGACACAATATTGACTTTGGCCTATTTTACCATGTGCCTCCAAGTTCCTCAAAACCTCACTCTTAATAACGGACATTAACATCTTCCAAACCATTAAAGTCAGGCTATCTGGCCTATAATTTCCTTTCTTCTGCCTTGCTCCCTTCTTAAAGAATGGTATGACTTATGCATTTTCCAGCCTTCCTGAACCTACTAATGCTTCCACAATCTCTTCAACTACCTCTTTCAGAACCATAGAGTGTAGTCGACCTGGCCCAGATGACACACCTATTTTCAGACCTTTCAACTTCCCAAGCACCTTCTCCATATTAATAGTAACAACACTCACTTAACCATATAAACATATAACAATTACAGCGCAGACACAGGCCATCTCGGCCCTTCTAGTCCATGCTGAACTCTTACTCTCACCTAGTCCCACCGACCTACACTCAGCCCATAATGCTCCATTCCTTTCCTGTCCATATAGCTATCCAATTTAACTTTAAATGACAACATCGAACCTGCCTCAACCACTTCTGCTGGAAGCTCGTTCCACACAGCTACCACTCTCTGAGTAAGTAAGTTCCCCCTCATGTTACCCCTAAACTTTTGCCCTTTAACTCTCAAATCATGTCCTCTTGTTTGAATCTCCCCTACTCTCAATGGAAAGAGCCTATCCACGTCAACTCTATCTATACCCCTCATAACTTTAAATACCTCTATCAAATCCCCCCTCAACCTTCTACACTCCAAAGAATAAACACCCAACTTGTCAACCTTTCTCCGTAACTTAGGTGATGAAACCCAGGTAACATTCTAGTAAATCTTCTCTATTTTTTTGACATCTTTCCTATAATTCGGTGACCAGAACTGTACTCAATACTCCAAATTTGGCCTTACCAATGCCTTGTACAATTTCAACATTACATCCCAACTCCTGCACTCAATGCTCTGATTTATAAAGGCCAGCATACCAAAAGCTTTCTTCACCACCCTATCCACATGAGATTCCACCTACAGGGAACTATGCACCATTATTCCTAGATCCCTCTGTTCTACTGCATTCTTCAATGCCCTACCATTTACCACTTATGTCCTATTTTGATTAATCCTACCAAAGTATAGCACCTCACATTTATCAGCATTAAACTCCATCTGCCATCTTTCAGCCCACTCTTCTAACTGGCCTAAGTCCCTCTGAAAGCTTTGAAAACCTACTTCATTATACACCAGTCATTGAAAGTGGGCATGCAGGTACAGCAGGCGGTGAAAAAGGCGAATGGTATGCTGGCATTTATAGCGAGAGGATTTGAGTACAGGAGCAGGGAGGTACTACTGCAGTTGTACAAGGCCTTGGTGAGACCACACCTGGAGTATTGTGTGCAGTTTTGGTCCCCTAATCTGAGGAAAGACATCCTTGCCATAGAGGGAGTACAGAGAAGGTTCACCAGATTGTTTCCTGGGATGGCAGGACTTTCATATGAAGAAAGACTGGATGAACTGGGCTTGTACTCGTTGGAATTTAGAAGATTGAGGGGGGACCTGATTGAAACGTATAAGATCCTAAAGGGATTGGACAGGCTAGATGCAGGAAGATTGTTCCCGATGTTGGGGAAGTCCAGAACGAGGGGTCACAGTTTGAGGATAGAGGGGAAGCCTTTTAGGACCGAGATTAGGAAAAACTTCTTCACACAGAGAGTGGTGAATCTGTGGAATTCTCTGCCACAGGAAACAGTTGAGGCCAGTTCATTGGCTATATTTAAGAGGGAGTTAGATATGGCCCTTGTGGCTACGGGGGTCAGGGGGTATGGAGGGAAGGCTGGGGCGGTGTTCTGAGTTGGATGATCAGCCATGATCATAATAAATGGCGGTGCGGGCTCGAAGGGCCGAATGGCCTACTCCTGCACCTATTTTCTATGTTTCTATGTTTCTATTATCCACAACTCCACCTATCTTAGTATCTTCTGCATACTTACTAATCCAATTTACCACCCCATCATCCAGATCATTAATGTATATGACAAACAACATTGGACCCAGTACAGATCCCTGGGGCACACCACTAGACACTGGCCTCTAATCCGATAAACAGTTATCCACCACTACTCTCTGGTGTCTCCCATCCAGCCACTGCTGAATCCATTTTACTACTTCTATGTTAATACCTACCGATTGTACCTTTCTAACCTTCCGTGTGGACCTTGTCAAAGGCCTTACTGAAGTCCATATAGACAACATCCAGCACTTTACTTTCGTCAACTTTCCTAGTAACCTCTTCAAAAAATTCAATAATTTTTGTCAAACATGACCTTCCACGCACAAATCCATGTTGACTGTTCCTAATCATACCCTGTCTATCCAGATAATTATATATACCATCTCTAAGAATACTTTCCATCAATTTACCCACTACTGATGACAAACTCACAGGCTGATAATTGCTAGGTTTACTCTTAGAACCCTTTTTTAAAACAGTGGAACAACATGAGCAATACACCAACCCTCTGGCACCATCCCCGTTTTTTTAATATAATTTTTATTGAGTTTTCAAAGTAATTACATAAAAATATAATGTCTACCCTCCCCCCTCCCCTTAACCCTTCCCCCCGATATATACCCCTACCTGACAAAAAAAAGAAAGAAATAAAAAGAGAAAGAAAGAAGAACTGCCTGGATATTGGAAGGTTTCCACATGCTCCATGGGATTCAAAATAAATTTAGTATATTTATTTATTACTTTCCCCAAGGGACCAACATCTTTATCATCAGAGCAACTAAATATGCCATCCTATCTTTTGTAAATAAGGGCGCCAAATATTCAAAAATGTATCATATTTATCTGTTAAATTATAAGTAATTTTTCGAGTGGAATACAACTAGACATTTCATTGTTGCAACGATTCATACTTAAGTACGAATCCCATTTCCAAGTAACTGCCTTCTTGGCTACTGCCAATGCAATTTTTATGAATTCCTTCTGATATTTATTCAGTTTAAGTTTCGGTTTTATCCCTTCAATATCACGTAATAGGAATAATACAGGGTTATGTGGAAGTTGAGTTCCAGTAATTTGTTCCAATAAGACTCTTAATTTATCCAAAAAGGTTGAATTTTAGAACAAGACCAAGTAAAATGTAAGAAAGTACCAATTTCTTGATTACACCGAAAGCATTGATCAGATAAGTTTGAATTTAATCTATTTATTTTTTGTGGTGTAATATATAATTGGTGTAAATAATTATATTGTACTAATCTAAGTTGAACACTTATTGTATTTGTCATACTGTCAAGACACAGTCTTCACCAATTTGTTTCATCAATATTAATATTCAGAGCCGTTTCCTATTTTTGTTTCGACTTGAGGATTCCTTGATTAATT
The DNA here is from genome assembly GCF_030028105.1 of Mobula birostris. NCBI lineage: Eukaryota > Metazoa > Chordata > Chondrichthyes > Myliobatiformes > Myliobatidae > Mobula > Mobula birostris. The sequence goes on along the minus strand of NC_092377.1, from coordinate 82,282,479 downwards.
GTCTGTTTTTGAATCAAATTATAAATACAAGAAATAAATTTTTTAATGTTTCCTTTTTGAATTCAAATTTCAATTTCATTGGGTTTTGGCAAAAACATTGTTTGACCCAGTTTGCCTTTTAAGTAAGCCCTTAATTGAAGGTTAACAAAAGAAAGTGTTATTTGATATTTTATATTTATTCTTTAGTTGTTCAAATGACATCAATATACCTCATTCATAACAGTCTAATCCCTTCTTGGTACCAATTATATAAAAGTTGATTATCCATTGTAAAAGGAATAAGTCTGTTTTGGAACAAAGGTCTCCTTGCTAACAAAGATATCTTTATTTCATTAACAACATTTATCTTATTCCATAGATCTATCAATTATTTTAATATAGGAGATTCTTTCTTTTTCCGTATCCATTTAGATTCCCATTTATATATAAAACCTTCGGGTGTATTTTCTCCTATCTTATCTAATTCTATTCTAATCCATGCCGGTTTTCGTTCATCAAAGAAAGATGCAACAAATCTAAGTTGATTTGCTTTATAATAATTCTTAAAGTTTGGAAATTGTAACCCTCCTAACTCAAAATTCCATGTCAATTTTTCCAATGATATTCTTGACATCTTACCTCTCCAAAGAAATTTTCTCACACATTTATTTAACTCTTGAAAAAATTTCTGTAGCAATTGTATCGGTAATGTTTGAAACAAATACTGTAATATAGGAAATATATTCATTTTTACAACATTGACTCTACCCACTAATGTTATTGGTAGTATCATCCATTTGTCAAGATCTTCTTGAATTTTTTTCAATAGTGGCAAATAATTAAATTTATATAAATTCTTTACATCATTATCAAGTCTTATACCTAAATACTTTATACCATTTACCGGCCATCTAAATTGGGTTGCTAATCGACATTGGCTATAGTCTCCTTTAGTAAGAGGTAAAATTTCACTTTTATCCCAATTTATTTTATACCCTGATACTTTCCCATATTCATCCAATCTAGAAGATAATTTATGTAACGAATGCTGTGGGTTTGTTAAATAAATCAAAACATCATCAGCAAATAGGTTAATTTTATATTCCTCCTGATTAACTCTAAAACCCATAATATCTGGATCAATTCTAATTAGTTCTGCTAATGGCTCTATCGCCAGTATAAATGAAGCAGGTGATAATGGTCAACCTTGTCTAGTTGACCTTTTTAACTGGAATGGCGTAGAAATTTGACTATTTGTCACTACTTTAGCATTAGGGTTAGTATTTAAAGTTTTAATCCAGTTTATAAAAGGTGATCCTAACCCATATTTTTCTAATACTTTAAATAAGAAATCCCATTCCAATCTATCAAGTGCTTTTTCTGCATCCAAGGCTACTACTATACTCATCTCCTCCCTTTTTTGTGCCAAATGAATTATACTGAGTAGCCGAGATACATTATCTGCCAATTGTCTATTTTTAATAAATCCTGTTTGATCCGTATGTATTAATTTTGGTAAATATTTAGATAATCTATTCAATAAAATTTTTGCTATTATTTTATAATCCATGTTCAACAAAGAAATAGGCCTATATGATGCTGGTTTTAAAGGATCTCTATCTTTTTTTGGCAATACTATTACAATCGCTATTGAAAAAGATTCTGGGAGTTTATGTATTTTTTCCACTTGGCGTATTAACTCTATAAAAGGAGGAAATAGTAATTCTTTAAACTTTTTATAAAATTCAGGTGGAAAACCATCCTCTCCTGGAGATTTATTACTTTGGAGTGATCCTAAAGCTTCTTCAACCTCTTTTAATGTAAAAGGCGTATCTAATCCCTTCTGTTCTTTCAAATTCAATTTTGGAAGAGTTACTTGTGATAAAAACCTTTCTATCTCATTAACATCATTGTGTGATTCAGATTGATATAATTCAGAATAGAAACTTTTGAAGGTTTCATTAATTTCTAGAGGTTTATAAGTAATTTTATTTGCACTTGTTCTAATTGCATTTATCGTTTTGGAAGCTTGTTCTGTATTCAACTGCTAAGCAAGAATTTTGTGTGCTCTCTCACCTAACTCATAATACCTTTGCTTAGTTCTCATGATTGCTTTTTCCATTCTATATGTCTGAAGCATACTATATTGTAACTCCTTATTGACAAGTTGTCTTCATTTTTCTTCTGTCATATGTCTTTGAGATTCTTTTTAATTTTGTAATCTTTTTCCAATTGATCTAGTTCTGCCATATATTCTTTCTTAATTTTAGTCATATAACTTATTATCTGACCCCTCAAATATGCTTTCATCGCGTCCCATAGTATAAATTTATCATCCATTGAATGAGAGTTTGTATCCAAAAAAAATTGGATCTGTTTTTTCATAAAATCACAAAAATCTTTACGTTTTAATAATGTTGAATTAAATCTCCATCTATAAGTCACTTCTTCCTTATCAGTCATTATTATTGTCATTAAAAAAGGAGAATGATCTGACAATATTCTTGCTTTATATTCCATATTTTTCATTGTGTTGAATATTGATTGATTATAGGAAAAAATCCATCCTTGAGTAAGTTTTGTGTCTATTAGAATATTCTTCTCCATATAGCAATCAAATTTAAATCTTTCATCAATGATGAAGTTAGTTTTACTACCTTCGATTTTGTGACAGCCTTAGTTCATCTGTCTAAGACTGGGTCGAGGCAAAAATTAAAATCTCCTCCTATTAATATTTTTTCATGTGCATCAGCCAAATTCAAAAAAGCTTCTTGTATGAATTTTGCATCATTTTCGTTTGGTGCATAAATATTCATGAGAGTCCATAATTCAGAAAAAAGTTGACAGTGTATAATCACATATCTCCCCGCAGAATCGGTTATTACATTTTGTATTCTAATTGGTAATGTTTTATTAATCAAAATTGCTACTCCCCTCACTTTTGAATTAAATGAAGCTGCAACAACACTACCCACCCAATCTCTCTTTAATTTCTGATGTTCTGCTTCTGTTAAATGTGTTTCCTGTAAGAAGGCCAAATCTACCTTCATTTTCTTAATATGTGTTAAGATTCTTTTTCTTTTCACCGGTCCATTAACCCCATTAACATTAAAACTCAAAAAAATTCAATAAATTAATCATTATTCTTAACAAAGTTACTCCAATCTAAAACATTACTTAACATCTCAACTTTCATAGTTCCTTGGGGAATCTCTTTAAACTTCACCATGTTGCTATGTGTTTCCCTCCCAATCATCCAGGCAAAAAGAAAGAAATAAAAGATAGATACGATACAAAAAGAAAAACAACAAAATATCCCCATACTAATGTTGTGAATGAAAAAAAGCACAACACTACCCCCATCCATTTTGCGGGTCGTGGCTATAGCCACGCTTGCACACATGAATTCTGTAGTGATTGGTCAGTATTTCTTCCAGCTCCCCGGTAACAAAAAAATGGTATATATATATAGAAAAGTTAATGTCACTATTCCCAACTAATATTCTTCAAACTTTAACCTTTCTTCCCCTCTATCATATAATTAATAATATATTTATATATTCTTTCGCCTTTAAAAATCCACCAAGTCTATTCCTTGACAAAATCTTCATCTTTAATCCATCTCGCTCCCCTGGGTTTGTTCTTGTATCTTCAAAGACTCTCGCACAAGCTCCTCCACTTTCTGGTAGTCATCAAAAAAATCTTTTTTCTCCGGCAGCCAAAAAAATCTTCAAGGTTGCAGGATAGCACAGTATAAATTGATAACCGTGATCCCAAAGGACTTTTTTCACTGGATTAAATTTCTTCCTTCTCTTCAAAAGTTCATAACTTATGTCTGAGTAGAAAAAATTTTCTTCCCTTCTATCATCAATGGCCCTTTTCTATTCTTGGCACCTTGAGCAGCCATCCGTAGAATCCTTTGTCTTGAAATCTTAAATATTTTATTAAAATTGATCATGGATATTAGTCATCTTGTGGTTTTGGTCTTAGAGCTCTATGTGCCTGTTCAATTTCAATTGATCGGTCTTCCTCTTTCATTTGCAAAGTTTCCAGGATCCATCTTTGAAAAAATTCTATTGGATTGTCTCCCTCTATACCTTCTTTAAGACCAACAATTTTAATAGTATTTTGTCTACGAAAATTTTCCAGCACCTCCACTTTTTCCAACAGTCGATTTTTTTCCATTTTCCAGACGAGCATATCATTTTCTGTTTTTTCCACTCTGTCGTTAATATGTTCCATTGTTCTTTCCAACTTTTGAAGTTTCTTATCTATTTTTTCCTGTCTTCTCATAGCTTTTATCATAGCTCAGCTTCATGTTTCTAATCTTTATTTTTACTCCTTTTAATTCAGTCATTACTTGCAATAAAGCCTTTTTTATGTCTCCATCATATCCTTTGCTTTTAGTCTCTTCCAGTTCTTCCTCCTCTTCTTCATCTGTGTTCTCTGCGGAATCTGATTCTGACTCTGAGTCACTTTCGCTTGCAGTGGCCGTCGGTTCTTGTAGTTTAAGTAGTATCGCTTTGCGCATGCCAACTTCTTTGCACATGCGCAATTCCGGCATCTTCTTCCCAGGGACCACTACCACCGCCATTGCTCCGTTCTTCTACGCCAGAGATAAAATGCGTCTCCTCCGAAGGAGATCCAACCTGAGTCTGAGGATCCATCGGTGCAGGCCTTTTTTTCTTCCCGTCTCCCGGCGACTTCACAACGGCAGACTTCTTCTGTTGCGATTTACGAGGCATATCGTAAAATAGTCTTGAGAAGTTTATAAGTAGTTTTCGGAAAGTATTTATTAAATTTGCTTTGTTTAAACTGTACTTTGCTGATTTTTTTTACGGGAGAGCTGGATTCATACGTCTCAATCCCACGTCATCACGTGACGTCCCCCTACCATCCCCGTTTCTAATGACATTTGAAATATTTCTGTCAGAGCCCCTGCTATTTCCACACTAACTTTCCTCAAGATCCTAGGGAATATCCTGTCAGGACCCGGAGACTTATCCACTTTTATATTCCTTAAAAGCCCCAGTACTTTACTTCCTCTTCTTTAATCATCATCGTTTCCATAACTACCCTACTTGTTTCCCTTACCTTACACAATTCAATATCCTTCTCTTTACTGAATACCGAAGAAAAGAAATTGTTTAAAATCTCCCCCATCTCTTTTGGCTCCGCACATAGCCCTCCACTCTGATTCTCTACAGGACCAATTTTATCCCTCACTATCCTTTTGCTATTAATATAACTGTAGAAACCCTTTGGGTTTATTTTCACCTTATTTGCCAAAGCAAACTCGTATCTTCTTTTAGCTTTTCTAATTTCTTTCTTAAGATTCTTTTTACATTCTTTATATTCCTCAAGCACCTCATTTACTCCAAGCCCTCATTTATTTCTGCCCCCAACACACTCCAATTGATGCAATATTGTGAAGACTGGTGCAAAATACTTATTAGGTTAGTCTGCCATTTCTTTATCCCCTATTGCTACCTTTCCAGCAGTCCAATGTCCACTCATGCTTTTCCTTTACCCGTTATATATCTGAAAAAGACTTTTGGTATCCTGTTTGACATTCTTAGATAGCTTACCTTCATGTCATCTTTTTTAGTTGCCTTGTTATTTTTTAAAGCTTCTCAATTCACTAATTTTTGCTATATTATATGCCCTCTCATTTACTTTTATGCTGTCTTTGACTTCCCTTGCCAGCCATGGTGGCCTCATCCTCCCTTTAGAATACATCATCTTTGGATGTATCTATCCTCTGCCTTCCAAATTGACCACAGAAACTCCATCCATTGTTGGTCTGCTGTCATCCCTGTTAAGTGTCCCTTACTAATCAACTTTAGCCAGCTCCTCTCTCATGCGCCTCTGTAATTTCCTTTACTCCACTGTAATATTGATACATCTGACTTTAATCTTCTCCCTCTCAAACTGCAGAGTGAATCTGTTATATTATATTCACAACCTCCTAAGGGTTCCTTTTGGCAGTCTGCTTGGCTCTTTTCTGAAAGCAGGGACAGATTATAATTATTTAGCATTTTAGCAACAAATGGTTTACAATAAAAGCATGCCAAGATCATTTGGCAGTGCCTAGAAGATATGCAAAACTGCTTTAGTTTGCTTTGAATCACTAGTTTAGAACTTTGTCAGTTGCAGCAACGACACCCCCAACATAGGCATGGCACAAGGACTGGAAAAGAAAAACACCATCCTCCTCCAATGTTATGTATATTTGCTACTTGGGTACAGATCTAATCACAAAGCTATTGAAAAGGCAAGAGAGGTCTGGAGAATCAACACTTAATTTACGTCCACCCATAGCTTTAGGAAGTACCGCAATGTAGTATTGTTGATATTCGTGACCATGACCAAATTAAAATCTCAAAGTTCTGAAAGATGTGTCGCACTTTGACCATAAATTCTGTTTTATATACATGTATGTATCATCTTTTAACTTTTACATTGCCCCTTGCCCACTCTATAACTCCAAACATTTGTTTAACTTTCTATAAATGCACCCTGGGAATTGTGTGCTTTTGTGCCAATCAGGCAACCCTCCTCATAACACTAATAAGTTAACAACAGCAATCATAAATATGAGTTAACAGCTATTCAACCATCGTTTATGCTTTGTGCTCAAAATGGATTTCTCTTCCTGACACACATACTTTCACTGTTACTAGATAAGCAAAACATGACAAAAATTACATGACATTACACAACAATACAAGGAATATGGCAGAAATGGTTTAATCATTTTAAATATTATAAGAATGTACATGCAAACAGAATGTTGGGAGTGAAAACTGTGAAGGCTCATCTAACACTGTGAATTATGATCTTAAGATAGTTAGAATCATCTAGATGAAATGAAAGAGTCAAAACCAAAAGGAACATTAAACAGGAACATTAACGTTTGCACGATAACAAAAAGTCACAATTTTAAAATAGATCAAAACATTCTTAAAGACTTTCAAATGTATATAAATGATTTTTTGTAGCAAATTAAATGACAATTTATTGCGATTTAAAATGAGTACATTTAAATATGGAAGTACTTCTATTACAATTTGGGAACTTGGTTTATAACCCAGAAAGCAAAATAATAAGTCTTCCATGCATGCTAACTTTTATAATACAAGTTGCTTTCTGAACACACATGCAGCTGTTGATTTTAAAGCATTTAAAAAAGGGTTAAAGAATAAAATAGTTTTCAAAGTAACAAGATTTGCAAAGAGGAAGCATTATACGAGTTTTTTTATCCTTGTATTTTGTCTAAGCAATTGGACATATCAGAAAGATACATAGAATAACTTTTAAAATGCAGCCAAATTTGATTAAATCTGAAGTAATTCCATTTGTTGATTAAAATGATGGGACCATGTGGTTAAATTACTCTTGAAAACATTTATAAAATATATAAATAAATCCACTAAAAAAAATACTGAGTAAAAAAACATTTAGTGCAGTAAATTAGCTTCCACAACTTGATTTACAGATATATTAAAATCCACAGTACCAGAGGTTTGGGTTCAATCACGACCTCAATATTGACTGCAGAGTTATTAACACATTCTTCGTGTTACTCCATGCACTCCAATTTCATCTTACATCCCAAAGCTGCACATCAATTGGCTGCTGAAATTGTCCCTGATAATGTAGCTCAGTGGAAAATGGGTGGAATAAAAAAAAGACTAAGACAAATGAGTTGTTGATGGCAGCATGGACAATGGGCCAAAGGGCCTGTTGCAAGTTATCTCTCTAGAATTCTAGAATAAATAGGACTTTTATTTTCTATAGTTGGAGGCCCAACAGCACAAGACAAATGGAATAATCAATTAGCATTGTCTGCATAAGAGTTCTACAACCTGCTCTTGAACTAAACTTCAGCGTGCTCATTTTCCAAAATACTTTCTTTCGTTTTTAATCTACACAAAAATAAGGATTTTACAATGATATACATTTATATATTTTACTGCACTGACTGCACCTTTTGAACTTTCTTTCCAAAAAGCACACATTCCATTTTACAATTCTCTTTCAAAACCCAGGGCTTGAACTTCTCACGATGTTCCAGTATTGAGCAGCTTCAGGATAATCACTAATGCTTGAAGGGACGATGCACAGCTAACTTATAAATTCTTCTACCTTTTGTCTTTTTGCTAGAGGTTCTTCAAACTTCTGTGGCTCAGGAATACTGGCAACAGATTTGCCTCTATCCATAGCAACAGTGATACCAGTCAGGATATAACCACCACCTCCACTCATTGTCAATTTTGGATGAGTTCGGTTAGGCAAAACCTGAAAAATTTGGACAAATAATTTGTACACTGTTATAAATAGCTAGGATTAGAAAGTTATTCAGTGTATTTTCTATAAAGTGACACATTTCAAATAGCTGTTCACAAAAGTGGTAATTGCTTGGTCAATTTGTGAACAGGTGTCAATGGCCCAGAATTTACAGTCAGCCATTCTGAAACTCATTTTCATGAGGATCTTCAGGACAAGACTTAGTCATAATTTGAGAATGTATAGAGAAGTCACTCATGATATAAATGGTATCACTGGAGTGCCAGTGAGGGTAGGGTGGGAGAAGGTGGAGGATGAAGTCTGAACGCAGTAGGAAGAAAGATAAGATTTGCACACAAAACGGATGAAAAAAAGTGACACTAAGTCATACTTCTTTGCCTTAGCTAGAAGCATAAAAGCTGCTAAAAGTTTGCAATGTTCTCAAGATACATTTCAAAAACATAAAATGGATTAAGAACAGATCAAGCTATTAAAAGGGTTTGAAATCAGAAAGATTAGAATTAAAGTTTTAAAATCAATCAAAATATTTAAAAGTCATTTCACTAAACTTGGGTCTCTATATCAACCTAGCATAGGTTATTTGAGATGATTACCACTAGATTTGAGGAGGTGGAAACTAGGGTTAGAAACAACTGTGTTTGACTGAAGGAAGGACGCAGTTAGCTAAAGGGGTTGAGGCAGACAGAATAGGTGGAAAGGGAGCAAGCAGAGACAGACATTTACGGAGGTAATCCATGATATTAATCCAAAAAAATATTCCAGTAATGAGAAAAGATTCCATGGTTCCATGGGAGGGTTGAGTAAACAGGATTCGTTTTGTTGATTAAGTCAAAGGAGAAAACAATTAGCCAAATATTGGCAGTAGAATCTTAGACTGAAATAAATTCAGATTCCGGTATAAAAGGACAAACAAAATAAACCATGAAGGAAAAGTCTCAAGGAAAACAAGAACAAACAACAACAATTTAAGTGTTGAAAAAGGAAGACAAATCTCCAAGGTGACATCAGCACCTGAAGAAGGTTGTGAAAAGATCATATTAAATATATCTTACATTCATCTTTATGGTACAAACAATGCATCCCAGGTTAGTTCGCCACTGTAAATTCCCCCTAGTCTGTAAGTGAGTGGAACTCAAAAGCCTCAGGACCCACACCACCAGGTTGAAGAACAGTAACTATCCCTCAATCAACAGGCTCTTGAACAAAAGGGGATAACTAATTACTTGCCAATCATCTAAATATTCCTGCAACTGATAATATCACTTTAATGATTCTTATCTGATTATAAGACCATAAGATATAGGAGCAGAAGTAGGCCATTCAGCCCATCGAGTCCGCTTCGCCATTCAATCATGGGCTGATTCAATTCTTCCAGTCATCCCCACTCCCCTGCCTTCTCTCCATACTGTTTGATGTCCTGGCCAATCAAGAATCTATGTATCTCTGCCTTAAATGCATCCAATGACTTGGCTTCCACAGCCGATTGTGGCAGCAAATTCCACAGATTTACCACCCTCTGACTATAACCATATAACAATTACAGCACAGAAACAGGCCATCTCAGCCCTTCTAGTCCATGCCGAACTCTTACTCTCACCTAGTCCCGCCGACCTGCACTCAGCCCGTAACCCTCCATTCCTTTCCTGTCCATATAGCTATCCAATTTAACTTTAAATGACAACATCGAACCTGCCTCAACCACTTCTGCTGGAGGCTCGTTCCACACAGCTGCCACTCTCTGAGTAAAGAAGTTCCCCCTCATGTTACCCCTAAACTTTTGCCCTTTAACTCTCAACTCATTTCCTCTTGTTTGAATCTCCCCACTCTCAATGGAAAAAGCCTATCCACATCAACTCTATCTATCCCCTTCATAATTTTAAATACCTCTATCAAGTCCCCCCACAACCTTCTACGCGCCAAAGAATAAAGACCCAACTTGTTCAACCTTTCTCTGTAGCTTAGGTGATGAAACCCAGGTAACATTCTAGTAAATCTTCTCTGTACTCTCTCTATTTTGTTGACATCTTTCCTATAATTCGGTGACCAGAACTGTACACAATACTACAAATTTGGCCTTACCAATGCCTTGTACAATTTCAACATTACATTCCAACTCCTGTACTCAATGCTCTGATTTATAAAGGCCAGCATACCAAAAGCTTTCTTCACCACCCTATCCACATGAGATTCCACCTTCAGGGAACTATGCACCATTATTCCCAGATCCCTCTGTTCTACAGCATTCTTCAATGCCCTACCATTTACCATGTATGTCCTATTTTGATTAGTCCTACCAAAATGTAGCACCTCACATTTATCAGCATTAAACTCCATCTGCCATCTTTCAAGCCCACTCTTCTAACTGGCCTAAATCCCTCTGCAAGCTTTGAAAACCTACTTCATTATCCACAACTCCACCTATCTTAGTATCATCTGTATACTTACTAATCCAATTTACCACCCCATCATCCAGATCATTAATGTACATGACAAATAACATTGGACCCAGTACAGATCCCTGAGGCACACCACTAGCCACCAGCCTCCAATCTGACAAACAGTTATCCACCACTACTCTCTGGTGTCTCCCATCCAGCCACTGCTGAATCCATTTTACTACTTCAATATTAATACCTAACGATTGAACCTTCCTAACTAACCTTCTGTGTGGAACCTTGTCAAAGGCCTTACTGAAGTCCATATAGACAACATCCACCGCTTTACCCTCGTCAACTTTCCCAGTAACTGCTTCAAAAAGTTCAATAAGATTTGTCAAACATGACCTTCCACGCATAAATCCATGTTGACTGTTCGTAAGTCAGACCCTGTCTATCCAGATACTTATATATACCATCCTTAAGAATACTTTCCAACAATTTACCCACCACTGACGACAAACTCACAGGCTGATAATTGCCAGGTTTACTCTTAGAACCCTTTTTAAACAATGGAACAACATGAGCAATACGCCAATCCTCCAGCACCATCCCCGTTTCTAATGACATTTGAAATATTTCTGTCAGAGCCCCTGCTATTTCCAAACTTCCCTCAAGGTCCTAGGGAATATCCTGTCAGGACCCAGAGACTTATCCACTTTTATATTCCTTAGAAGTGCCAGTACTTGCTCTTCTTTAATCTTCATAGTTTCCATAACTTCCTTATCTATTTCCCTTATCTTACACAATTCAATATCCTTCTCCTTAGTGAATACTAAAGAAAAAAAATTGTTTAGAATCTCCCCCATCTCTTTTGGCTCCACACATAGCTGTCCACTTTGATTCTCTAAGGGACCAATTTTATCTCTCACTATCCTTTTGCTATTAATATAATTGTAGAAACCCTTTGGATTTATTTTCACTTTACTTGCCAAAGCAACCTCATATCTTCTTTTAGCTTTTCTAATTTCTTTCTATTCCATGCTGCCTATATTTATTGTAGATAGCTCTCTTTTTCCGAACCAAGTTTCCAATATCCCTTGAAAACCATGGCTCTCTCAAACTTTTAACCTTTCCTTTCACCCTAACAGGAACATAAAGATTCCGTACTCTCAAAACTTCACCTTTAAATGACCTCCAATTCTCTATTACATCCTTCCCATAAAACAAACTGTCCCAACCCACTCCTCCTAAATCCTTTCACATCTCCTTAAAGTTAGCCTTTCTCCAATCAAAAATCTCAACCCTGGGTCCAGACCTATCCTTCTCCATAACTATATTGAAACTAATGGCATTGTGATCACCGGACCCGAAGTGCTCCCCAACGCAAACCTCTGTCACCTAACCTAACTCATTCCCTAACAGGAGATCCAACACTGTCCCTTCTCTAGTTGGTACCTCTATGTATTGCTGCAAAAGCTATCCTGCACACATTTTACAAACTCCAAACCATCCAGCCCTTTTACAGTATGGGCTTCCCAGTCTATGTGTGGAAAATTAAAATCTCCCACAATCACAACCTTGTGTTTACTACAAATATCTGCTATCTCCTTACAAATCTGCTCCTCTAATTCTCGCTCCCCATTTGGTGGTCTATAATACACCCCTATAAGTGTTACTACACCTTTCCCATTCCTCAATTACACCCAAATAGCCTCCCTAGACGAGCCCTCTAATCTATCCTGCCAGAGCACCGCTGTAATATTTTCTCTGACAAGCAATGCAACACCTCCCCCTCTTGACCCTCCGATTCTATCACACCTGAAGCAATGAAATCCAGGAATATTTAGTTGCCAATCAACACCCCTCCTGCAACCATGTTTCACTAATAGCTACAACATCATACTTCCAGATATCAATCCATGCTCTAAGCTCATCCACTTTTTTTACAATGCTCCTAGCATTAAAATAAATGCATTTAAGAAATTTTTCACCTCTTTCTCTCTGTTTATTACTAACCGTGCAAACAACTTTACTATCTCCTTTTTCTTCCTTCTCCCCTACATCTGTTCCTACACTCTGGTTCCCCTCTCCCCCTTGTATCTAGCTTAAATCCACTGGAGCCTCTCTAGCAAACCTACCTGCAAGAATATTTGTCTCCCTCCAGTTCAGAGGTAAACCGTCCCGCTGGAACAGGTCTCACCTTCCGTGGAAAACTGTCCAATTATCTATAAATCTGAAGCCCTCCCTCCTGCACCATGTCTTCAGCCACGTGTTGATCTGCGCTATCGTACTATTTCTAAACCCGCCTGCACGTGGCACTGGTAGCAATCCTGAGATTGCTATCCTGGAGGTCCTGTCCTTTAACTTGGCGCCTAACTCCCTAAACTCACCTTTCAGGACCTCCTCACTCTTCCTACCTACGTCATTGGTACCTACATGGACCACGACATCCCACTGCTCTGCTTATTCTGTCTATTCCCCTTCCCTCTCCTGACAGTCACCCAGCTACCTGTCTTCTGACTCTTAGGGGTGACTATCTCCCTGTAACTCCTGTGTATTTCTGCCTCTGCCTCCTGAATGATCTGAAGTTCATCCAGCTCCAGCTCCAGTTCCCTAACTCAGTTTGTCAGAAGCTGCAGCTGGATTCACCTTTCACAGGTGTAGTCATCAGGGAAAACTGTGCTCGCCCTGACTTCCCACATATTGCAAACGGAGCACTCAACTGCCCTAACTGATGCCTCCATTACCTACTCTTAAGGTAATTAAATTAATTTAAGGAACTTACCCGGCCTTACCTCACTTGGAGTGAAGCTGGTCCTCAGCCTCTGCTCGCCGAAGCCTCTCGAGCCAAAGCCTTCCTACTCTGCCTCCCTCTACTCCATCGCCCACTCTGTTAATCTGCTCACTTTTAAACACTCCCGCTGCCTCACGGTCCGACTTACACGCGCTTGCGCAGTTGTGCCCCGTTCAACTGCCGAAGAAATCACCAACCTTCACAATCTGCTCACTTTTAAACACTCCCACTGCCTCACGTCCTTCAATTCTGTAGTTGTGCCCTTTTGTCCTAAACTCCCCTACCATGGGAAATAACTTTGCCATATCTAATCTGTTCAGGCCTTTTAACATTTGGAATGTTTCTATGAGACCCCCACTCATTCTCCTGAACTCCAGGGAATACATCCCAAGAAACGCCAGATGTTCCTCATATGGTAACCCTTTGATTACTGGAATCATTCTTGTGAATCTTCTCTGAACCCTCTCCAATGTCAGTATATCCTTTCTATAATGAGCCCAAAACTGCACACAATACTCCAAATGTGGTCTCACGAGTGCCTTATAGAGCCTCATGTTCTCATTATTTATTGCAACTTATTTATATTTGCATTTACAGAGTTTGCTGTTTTCTGCACTCTAGTTGATCTTTCATTGATCCTGTTATAGCTCCTAGTCTATAGCTTTGCTGAGTATGCCCAAAGGAAAATAAATCTCAGGATTGTATATGGGTGACATATATGTACTTTGATAATAAAATTTACTTTGAACCTTGAAGAAGATTTAATAAAAATTGAAGATGCCATAAATGTGTTTCTGAAATTCCAGTGGGGAGATTGCACATTTAAACTTCAAGAATTAAAATTTACCTGATAACCTCTCAGCCATGTTTCAGATAGTCGTAAGTTAATAACTCCACCTCTTTCTCGCAGATCTGCATAGCATGTGAGCAATGGCTAGACAGGGTAAGAAAATAATCAATGAATTAAGCTATGCTCTCAAATATGCAATCGAACTAATTATGTATCAAATATCTAGTTTTTACCTCTTTGTATTGGCAGTAGATGACAAATGGTCTGGATGGTGCCACAAATTCCAGAAGAGAAAGTAGTAAGGGATTAGGATACAGTCGACTTGCAATAATTAACCTAAAACATCAAAATTTAATAAACAGTAAGAATTTTCATTTAAATGAGGTTAGCTAATTACTATAATTGTTCTATATGAAAGCAAAGTGGGCACACAGCATTTCTATATAGCTGCCATTACCAGTAAACTGCATTTGAATGATGCATTTCCAAAGTAAAATGTCCCAAGCGAGTTCACAAAACTATAATTATATCAGTACAAACTTGGTTAAAAATAGATTTTAATGATAGAACTGAAGTGAAAGCATAGATTTAGGAAAGAGATACCAAAAGACATTACAGTACATTCAAACATGACAAGCTATATCAGAAGAGATTGCTGCAAACAAGCAATTATGCATATCTATAAATAATTTACAAATAGATTGGTATTCATAAAATATCTGACCTTATCATAGATTTTATGGAAGGGGTCATAGTTTCATTTTCAAATGAATAAAATTTGCTTAAAAAGACTACACATGTTGGAGAGAGCCCTTTAATGGATATCAGCTGGCAATAATTCACATCATCTGGGGCATCACATACAGAGGTGGAGGGGAAAAAAAGGAGAGTTAAAGGGAAAAGAGCATGTGTAGAGTCTAACACATGTAGGTTTGGTTCTGTGTCAGTTATACTGGTGGTGGTCAGAGGAGATGGGGCTACAAAATAGCAAGAGTTGCTAAAAGTTTCAGGAAATTAACTGCCCCGGTGATGATTCAATGAGTTCCTTTCTTTGGCTCATCTCCCTTGATTATGAACATAACTACGATATATTCACCTTAAAAATACAGATCAAATACACACCAAATCTGTTATGACATTCAACAACAGAATGTAAGTGTTTTAAAAAAACAGACCCATCTGCATTTCTCTCCTGAAGCACAGCAGCAGCAGCCTGTAGCTTCTTAAGTCGATCTTCTTGCTTGCTGTTCCTTTCTTCGACCTGCCAAGAGATGTTTAGACTTGTGTAAAAAAAAAAGTTAATATAAATTTGCTCTGAAAAGCCTTTACAATGCTTTTCAAGAACAAGATCTACCTAAAGATCACACTCTTTAGTTTTTTTATATTAAAATTAATCTCATCCTACAGGAAGTAAATCAACAATACTGCTATCAACTAATAGCCAGAATCAGGTAGGAAAAGCATGGCCCTATATGGAAGTAAGGAACTATAAGAAAGGGAAAGATCAAGCTCTTTCCAGTCTTCTCCCCACCAAATTTTTTCAGCAGAAAAGCAGGTGAGCTTTAAAAAACAGTTGCCAACAGTTGCCCAGGATGTGTTTCAGCTGGGACATTCAAAGAGGGACTATTCAGAATTTTCTGGGTATAGCTTTAAGTCAATGGTTATATACTTATTTGCCAAGAAACATTTCCTCTTGGGAATTTCTGTAGGCTGAAATTCAAGCATTACACGTAGTATGAATATAAGAATATATATACTGTAATTTGCAGCATTGATTGCAGTGAGGAAATCTACACCACAGCAAGTATTTCTACACCGGCGATATGGTTCTTGTGACCCATGTGAAGAGAGAATGGATAAATAATTGACTGAGACACTGCCATTAGACAGCTAAAGTACATACCCCAATTCCTTCACTAGACCAAACTTACAAAACAGTCAAGAGCAGAGCTAAGTAAGGTGTTAATTACGTTAAAACATAATTTCAGTTATAAAATGCAAACCAACTATCCTCATTGTGAAAATGGAAAATACTGAACATTATTTTATTGGCCTTCATATTTGCTCAAGTTAGTGGGGATGGGCACCATTTTCTGCTCTCAGCATCAATCAACCAAATTGACTATCTTCAGATAAAAAGTCAGTCTGAAGAAGTAGTTATCCCTCACACACAATAAATGTTTTCATTACTGAGCCCCACAAATCAGAAGCATTCTCCATCGATATCTTACTGAAACAAATCTTACATTGGATTTCCTAGCTGTATTTGTGTCTTTATCTTCTGTGCAAAAAGCAACATCCTCAGCTGTCCCAGCTTGGTTGTTATCCATCACAGTTTTGGCACAAGGCACCTCATCACCCCGATGTGTGCTCAGTGGACTCCTATTACCTTCTCCCAACATAACTTTGGTTTGATTCTGTAATGTTTCATTTTCTGCTAAAGATTTTCCAGAAAGAAGACTGTTTAATTTGTTTATAGGAAAATCATAAAGGTGATCATAAAATGATTTTGGAAATCCAAAGTTCTCCATTGCTGCTCTAACAGGCATGCTACCTGGATACATGTGGACAACAGAGCCATAACCTGCAGAGAAAAATTGAATAGTTTAAGTTAAATAAGAAATTGAATGTTAATTTCAGATACATTTGTAATTTGGTTTGGAGCTATCTTGTAGATTAATAAATTAAGATTTCAAGGATTATTATGCTCATACTTCTATAAATTGTGTTAGTAAAGAGAAAGAATATCAAAATATATAGCCTTCATTTTTGGTGGCAGGTAATTTCACAAACCCCACAAATTTATCAGCAATCAGCCGGAGGGCTGCAAAAATGGGATACAAAGAGATTGTCGGGAGTGACGATGAAACATCAAGAATTAGAGTAGACTTTCTGGATAATCCTGAACAGTGCTTGATCAAGCAGAGAATGAGGTGCATTTGGAACAGTATCTTGGAGCAAAATATTTAGGTGGAATATAGACGGATAAAGGACACCTACACTGGGACTTAACTTATATAAAAAATGGCCTGGTTAATTACTAATCTCATTGCAAAGAATCCTCAGAGGAAAATTTATTACATAAATATAGGAATTTTGTTTTCAGTGAATGTAATTCAATTCTCTACTAGAATTTTGTATTTAAACAAAGTAAATCACATGGGCCTGATGGGCAATTTGGTTAAGATTGACTGGGAAATAAGACACGGCTTTCCAGCAGATAGACAATAGCAAATATGTATATACGTATTTTAATTCTCAACAACCACATATTCCATTTTGAGAACCTATGGAGTTTAGAAAAAACAATAAACTGAAATAAGAAGCTAAAAGTTGCCAAGAGTTGCTTGCATGCTGGAGTTTATGTAATCTGGAACAGATGACTAAAACACCAATAGAAAAGGTAACATACAAGTGTAAATTGTTAAGGATAGTTGAACAACTATGTGTAAAGTCAGAATAGCAAATGTAAACTTTTTTCCAGTTTCAGCTTGGGAGGCCGTAAATAATAGGTGGTTGTATGGACTACTGCTTAGGTCTATGCACAATCAATATCAGTGATTTATTTGATGGTATCACAATTAATGGAGCTAAGTTTACTGATGATACAAAACTGAGTGATAAATTATGAGGTGGCTATGCAGAAGCTTTGAGGGGATGCAGAAAGACTAGGTGGCAAGGACAGGTGGATGGAATATAATGTTCAAAAGTGTCATCCATTTTGATAGAAAAATAAAGGGGAATTTCTTAAAACATTGAAAGATTTAAAGATGCGGGCATCACAGAATCAGACCCTTCAGCCCACCATGACCATGCCAACAAAGTAGAGTAAAATGAGGTACAATGTTGCCTGAGTACCAGAATATAGGTCACTAGAACAAGTATCTATTTTAATCCCTTTTACTAACACTTGGTTCATAGCTTTCTATACCTTGCCAATTCAAGAGAATGTCTAGATATTTCTTAGAATTGTGTTGACCATTCACTCAAGGAGCACCTACCAGATTTTAATTACCCTCTGGATAAAAAGTTCTTCCTAACATTCCCTTTAAATATCTGACTGCTTATGCAAAAGCAATCCCCTGTAAGACTGACACTTCCACCATGAAGAAAAGCTTCTTAATTTGGAGATTACCTATGCTCCTCATGATTTTGCAAACTTCTATTAGGTCTTACTTCAGACTCCTGCCTCTTTTTACAGCCACTAATGAGCAAGAAGTACAGAAACTTGAAGTCCTATTCTACCAAGTTCAAGAAAAACTACTTCTCTTCAACCATTTGGTTCTAGAACCTATTATTACAACCCTAATCATGGCAGTTTCACTAAGCATCAGGTGTTTGATATTTTCTTTGAACAAGTTCCATGGCCTTTCTTTGTTTCATGACTGTCTGCAGGAAGATGAATCTGAGAGTTGTATTCTGTATACATACTTTGATAATAAAAGTACTTTGAATCTTTGAAATACTATGAATACTTTGATCACTTTGCATTAAAATGAAATTTTTCTTACAAAATTTGTGCATAATTTCTGTTCAGTATGTTTCTGCTTATATAATTCTGTGTCTGTGTATACATGTACTTGTGCATATGACAATAAAAGCAACTTTGTTTTCCAAGGAAAACAAACCCAGCTGATCCATTCACTTCTTAGAACTGAAACACTCTGACTTGTGCAACATCCTGGTGGATCTCCACTACACTCTCCACAGTGCAATTACCATACCCCTTATAATAACACATTGCAGAATTTCCTCATTCCCCTCCCCAAATCTTTCCACTGCAATTTCCTTCTTCTCTGTATTCAATAAAGATGTCACCTGCGTTTTTACTTACAGCTTGAGAAACAATGTGGACAATGACTTTGGGCTGTTTATCTTCCTTTCAATTGTCCTGCAACCTTTCTGGGACAACCGTGAACTTGGTACCAAGGAGAGGCAAAATACAATCTTGCGTTCCTGTCTTTGACTGCAGAAGCACCCGTCATTCCTCTCATCACTTGGACTTTTAATCTGTTTCCCTAGTGCAGCCCAGCTACCCAGTCTGTAATCTTGATTCTAGTTGAGATTCCTCAAAGATAAAATAAGCCTATTATTTTCCAACACAGAGCACTGAACGTGGAGTAAGATATACTCTAGAAGTCTCCCTAATTGCCTGCCTGCCTAGCTCCCTTACTCTGTGGAGTCAGTTAGTTGAAAGTCCATGTGATTTGAGACATAGTGTTAGAATTGTGGGCATATTCGTAGGATAAAACATTCAGCGTTTTAGGGCATAAGAAGAAAAAAATGCAAAGGGATGAAAATACTCTAGACAGCCATAGATGCCAGCCTTGATTAAATTTAAGGTGGAGATTGACAGATTTTTGGATAATAAGAGAATCAAGGGCTATCTTAATGAATGCCAAAGTAGGCTTAAGAGCAGTGCAGATTATCTTTGATTCGATTTCATGCGGGTCAGATTGTGAGGCAGTGATCTGGAGATTGACTGTTAAACCATTTATGACTGAAAGCAGCATCTATGTAGACAATATCAGGACACCCCAAGGAGTTCCATACCTAATGAAGCATGTTTGAAATGTAATGACTGCTGTAAACATTGGCATCAAGGTGGCTAGTTCATCAACTAAAATCCACCAATGCTATTGTCAACAAATACATCTGTTTTAATGGTGCTGATTAGATTGATGAAAACATGAGTCATATAACTGTGATTCTCCTTCAAAACAGTGCCATGAGTTTACTTACATCAGGGGCTCCCAACCCTTTTTATGCCATGGCACCTACCATTAACAGAGGGGTCACTGGACTCCAGGTTGGGAACTCCTGGCTTATGTGTACTTGCAAGAGTTGATGATACCTCAATGTAATGCTTCATCAAAAAAGGTAATAGCTTAGATAAATTAGCACTCTCTCAACCATGCATTGGAGTTTCAGCCAGGAATTCTGTGCTCAGCTCTCCAGAGTGCAATATGGACCCATAACTTATTCACTCAAGAGATGAAAACACTACTATTTATGCTAAAGGTCACACACGTGATGCAAAGATAGTGGTGTATTTGAAAAGGACACAGATTTTGTAGGAATGGCTGATATTTGCTCAAGAGCATCAAATGGGGAGGTGATAGAGTGGTATTAGATCAAAGATTTAACAACAAAGTTGCAAAGTTAGTTATAAGTAACTTGGGAAGCTCTATTCCTTCCAGACTAGAGGGAGTTGAAGTTGGACAAGAGGAGAGTAATGTGCATGGTTATTCAGGATCAATTAAGCCCATGATTTTTTAAAAATCTTTTTCCTTCAGAAATATGTAATATTTATACATAAGTGGGTGCTGATGCTTTTTGCTGAAATAAGTCAGGGAAAGTGGAGGGTTGTTGCTTTGCTGCTGCTTGTGCGGGGGGGAGGGAGAGAGCTATAGGGTTCTAACATTTGTACTGTCATTTTTTGGGGTACTCTTGTGTTCCTGGATGTCTGCGAAAAGCAAGAATTGCAGGTTGTATATCATATACATTCTCTGATATTAAATGGAACTATTTCAAATTTAATAGATTTCATAACAGATTTGGAATATTTTTCAATACTTCAGATTATGAAAAAGGGTTTAGTACTTTAAGCAGGCGGAATAGCCATTAACCACCAATTTTCAAGGGCAGAGGTTTACAAGCCAATCAGGCTAATGTGACAGGGCCTGAGTGTGGAAGTTCCTACCGTGTTTTAGGACCTCAGTGTAAATAATGAATGCTTTGTGCAACAGAGTTCTCAGGGAGTTGGGAGAGGGTTGTTATGGGGGAAGAAGACAATGCAATTTTAAAAGAAATATGTCTGCAACATTTGAGATCCTCACATTAGAAGTCTGCAAATTTAGATTTCTTTTTTTACCTCCTAACCTTTCCATTACAGAGCCTAGTACCAGGCCAGCACATGTTTCCACTACAATTACTTTGCAGCCAGCGTGGATATTCCCAAATGCGAGCATCTGTGCCAGGGTGTCATAACGTAAATGGCTGGAAAAGAATGTTTAGTTAATAGTTTTTTTTTAATGGCATTGTCAGACAATTAATCATAATCATTTTGGAAAGTAATGCACTATTAACTCAGTGGTATTCAACACAAATGAGTTCCTTAAGGTTGTTATAACTTCGGGGGGGGGGGGAGAAATGTGGTGGTTATAGGGACAAGCTCCTGCTACCTATTAAATGCTCCCAATGGTCTGCACCTCAAATAGCCTCTGACAACCAAGTCCAGCTCCTGGCCTTCACATGTGGCTTAGGTATTAAGCCCAGTGGAACTGTTCCTTCTGCCAGGAAAAGGGGCAATGACAGGTTATTGGTGCCTTAAAACCAGTCACTTCACACAGATGGGGCTGTGGTTGACAGCTCATCTAGGTGAAGGAAAACTCTGATATCAAACCTCCACTGTCTTATGCCTATACCCACTCATAGGGGAGGCTTTGGAACTAAATCCTGAGGGAGAAATCCAGAGCTGAAGTCCTTAATGCAGCCTTATGTCGAGTTCAATGCTGACTGGCAACTTTTGCAAATGCTGCTGGTACCAAACTGTATCGGTCTCTGCTGTTCCTCTGGGTTCATCAGACACATGGAGAAGAGGAGCTTGCTACATTGGCAACAGCTTGCTGTCTATATCATACCGTCCTGGATGGCATATCTCAGCATCTAGGACACAACATCCATGGTCGACTCTGACGACGCAGGCCTCATAAAACACAAATGACCCAAATTTTCCACTCATTAAAAATACAGAAGTAACCAATACAATAATAGATTAAGTTTAGTAGAAGAACTGATTTCTGAGCCAAACAGGTTGCTTTTCTCTTCCTTGTGCCTTCCCCCAAAACAAAAATCACTTTCACAGACATACTAACACAAACCTTCAATCCTAGACTAACGCTAATCTTTCTATGTAAAGTGATTGGAGATAGCACAGCCTGAGTGCACAACAAACCCATTGACAAGCCCTACAATTGATACAGTAATTTCACTACATGTTAATCAAGAAGTCTCCATTAGTCACACAGAGACTTTTATAGCAAGCTATCAAACTGCTTTATTTATGGTGAAACAGCAGTTGTTGAAATAGATCTGAAACAGCAGCAGTGACTGGTCTGGAATATGTTTTAAACATGAATGAGAAAAAAGATCAGCACGATCACTCACCAAATTTTACCTGGTTCACGGGAATGATACATCATTGCCATTATTCTTGCAGTGGGTTTCAAGATAGTTATAAATGCTTCATACCTGTGAACAAGATGTAACCAAGTTCAAACGTTACTAGGATCTGGGGTTCACCATCTGGGAGAAAAATAAAAATTTTGTACAGTCAGTCCCCGAGTTACAAACGTCCGACTTACGAACAACTCGTACTTCAGAACGGAGGAAGGAGAACGCCGTCCACCATTTTAAGTCGGATCATGACGCCATCCACCATTTTAAGTCGTTGTTGAGCGTGTAACTTTGCATTTGGCTTAAATTTTTCTTAGCAAGATTTACCCTGAACCCCCCCCCCTTTTTCTAGTCAACACCGCCCACTTGTCCCATTTAACCTGTCTCAGTACGGGTGGACTTTAGGACCCGGGGGAGCTCAGGTCAGGCCCTGCCGCCCGTGGCTGCTGCTGAATCGGCAGTGTTTCTGTTCCGTTGAAGGAAAACGATCATGATTGAAAATAAAGTGAAAATAATAAAGAGATCGGAAAGAGGTGAAATGCCATCGGTCACTGGAAAAGCATTAAGCTATAGTCGGTCAACAACCGGAACAATTTTAAAGGATAAAAGATAAAGTGAGAATAATGGAGCATGTGAAAGGCCCTGCCCCGATGAAAGCTACAATTATTACTAAGCAACGCACTGATTTAATTATTGAAATGCAAATGTTTCTTAAGTGTCTTAAAGGTAAAATATATACTATATACTAAGACAAATATTTGACTAACTGACGCTAAATAACCGGATGTACCTGTTCCGACCGACTTACGTATAAATCCGACTTAAAGACGGACTCAGGAACCGAACTCATTCGTAACTTGGGGACTGCCTGTATTACAAAAACTGTTAGTTAACTATTAATTATTAATTACACGAACTATTTGCTTCCACATACAAAGACAAACAAGTTTGCCATACGAGTGTTTAGCAATTTGCTTACATTTTGTATCAATACAACACATTGGTTAACTACATATGCCGTATTCATTGCAGTGTAATGCCACAACCGCTGAATCAGGATTTTACCAAAGGAAAAACTGACCTCAAAACACAATTCCTACTGTTTATTACAACTAACAAAAAAAAGCAATCAAAATACATGAAACTGGTATCACTATCCACCACCCAACCACCCCCTCCACTGATTTATAAATTATACCCACTGAGAAAAGATGAAAATTTGGTGAAAACGGGAAAAATTGTTTCCTCATCCCTCATTCAATGAACAGAAGCTTACTTTTTTTTCTTTTTCTTGATATATTTTTCCTGAGAAAATTCAGTTTTATCTCTAAATGTTGTGCTGTTTTCTATTAATCGTTGAACAATATCCTGCAAAAATAAAAGACTGCTTTGAAGAATAAAGTGTTTTTTGTGAATACTAGTCGTAAACTTAACATTTTGCAATTGCCCATCCTCAATAGTATAAAATATTTCCTACCTGCCCTTTCAAGCCTTGCCCTTTAAGTGCCTCAATATCGTCTCTGCTGAGCCTCTGAGACTTGCCATCATCAATTATGTTTCGGTTATCAATACCAGCTTCATTGAGTTCTGTAGCAAACAAATGTGTCACGTTCCAAAACAAAAGCACTCAAATTCTTTTTACTTTGTGAAGGTGAACAAACATTTAGCTTCACTCATTTGTTTAATTTGATTTTCAAGGTATAAGCATTCTAGTTAATTTAATAACAATTGGGAATTGAGAAGACATCTTGCGCCTGAAGTTGTTTGACAGGGCTGTGCCATGAGTTACACGCACACAAATTCAAAACAGGCCATATGGCACAATAAAGCATCACTTGTCATTCAATAAGATCATGGCTGATCAAGCTACAACCTCAATTCTGCATTCCTACCTACACCCTACCATTGATTGTGGTTTCCACCATTAATTTCTGCTGCCCTGCAGGGCTAATTGAGCTTGAAGCTTCACCTGCATTGGGTCATTCTGTGAGAAGTGGTGACTAGGCCAATGCAACAGGACCCTAGACTACCAACCACTTCTGTATGCATCTGGTAATCAGAAACGTCCAAATAAAATTGTAAGATTTGTATAATTAAAAATAATTGTTGATGTTTATAGGCCATTATATCAACAGCAAATTAAATGAAAATATTGCCATCAATTATATAAATATTTACTCAACTTTTCCATGAATAATTGGCATAAAGCCACAGGACCAAATAAAATTTGTTTTATTCATTAAAGGAGCACAGACATCTCTGGCAAAATGTTGATACTTATAGCCTATTCCCAATTGCCATTGAACCAAGGAGACAATTAAGCATCAAACACATTGGTGAGTTTGCAGTCACATATAGGTCAGACCATGAAAGATGGTAGATTTCCTTCTCTGAAGAACCTAGTCAGTCAGCTTAAAGGTCAGGGTTTTTGTGCTACCCAGGATTTGGGATGCAATCTTGCAATAACCAGCACCCTATTTAATCTGACACATCATTACAAAGCTCTTCCACTGCACACAGTGCCAAGTATAGCAGCATGCAAGAAAAAGTTTGTGAACCCTTTGTAAATACCTGGCTTTCTGCATTAATTACTCATAATATGTGGTCTGATTTTCATCTAGGTCACAATAATAGACAAACACATTCTGCCTAAATTAATAACACATGAACAATGGCACTTTTCATGTCTATATTGAACACATTGTTTAATCATTCACAGTTCAAGCTGGAAAAAGTATGTGATCCTTCCATTTAATAACTGGTAGAACCTCCTATAGCAACGAAAACCTCCACTGAAATGTTTCCAGTAGCTGTTGATCAGACTTACACAATGGCAAGGAGGACTTTCAGACCATTCCTCCATGCAAAATTATTTCAATTCACCAATATTTCTGGAATACCTTACATGAACAGCCCTCTTCGGGTCATGCCACAACATCTCAATTGGGTTAAAGGTCTGGACTCTGACTTGGCCATTCCAAAACACGAATTTACTTCTTTTTAATCCATTCTGTTGTTGATTTACTTGTGTTTTGGATCATTGTCTTGTTGCATCGTTCAACTTCTATTAAGCTTCAGGCGACAGACAGCTACCCTGACATCCTCCTGTAAGATGTCTTGATACAATTTTGAATTCATTGTTCCCTCAAAAATTGCAAGCTGTCTAGGCCCTGATGCAGCAAAGCAGTCTCAAACCTGATGCTCTTTTCACCACGCTTTGCAGTTGGGATGGAGTTTTGGTGTTGGTGTGCAGTACCCTTTTTCCTCCAAACATAGTGGTGTGCATTTCTGCCAAAAAAGTTTAATCTTTGTCACATCTGTCCACAGAACACTGTCCAAGAAGCATTGTGGAACATTCAGGTGGTCTCTTGAAAACTTGAGACGTACAGCAATGGTTTTTTTTGAGAGCAGTGGCTTCCTCCATGGTGTTCTTCCATGAACACCATTCTTGTTCAGTGTTGTTCTTATAGTGGACACATGAACAGAGACTTTAGCAAGTTCTAGATATTTCTACAGGCCTTTTGCTGTTACCCTTGGGTTCTTTTTCACCTCATTCAGCATTGCACGTTGTGCTCTTAGTGTGATCTTTGCAAGTTGCCCACTCATAGGGAGAGTAACAACAGTACTGAATTCCCTCCATTTGTAGACAGTTTCTTTTACTGTGGATTGATGAACACTCAGGTCTTTAAAAATGCTTTTGCAGCCTTTTCCAGCTTCATGCATCTTTACAATTCTTCTTCTAAGGTCCTCTGAAAGTTGTTTTGATCGAGGCATAGTGCACATAAAGAGATCTTTCTTGAGAAGAGCAGACTCTGTCAGTAACCTGACTTTTTTTTTTAAATAGGGCAAGGCACTTCTACAACCCATACCTCCAATCTCATTTCATTGACTGGAACACCTGACTTTGCATAACTTTTGTAGAAGGCAGTACTCCAGTGGTTCACATACTTTTTTTTTAAACCTAGACTGTGATTGTTTAAAAGGTGTACTAAGTATTGATGAGAAGTACAATTGTTTGTGTGTTACTAGTTTATGTAGAATGTGTTCTTCTATTATTGTTACAGATGAAAATCTGACCACATATTATAATTAATGCAGAAAACCAGGTAATTGCAAAGGGTTCACAAACTTTTTCTTGCAACTATAGTTGTGTACTCCATATTTCTATGATTGAACACACAATCTTATGAGCAACACCGTATTGTTGATACTCTTACAAACACCCAGAAAAAATTAAGCATATTTTTCCCCTTCTTCCCCTCTCTTCAAATAAAAGGAACAAATAAATCACATTTAATTTTGTTAGCAAATTCACTCCTCTTCTTTTTCAGTTCCTTAATTGCATATCAACAGCACCACTGGCACTAAGCTGCAGAAGGTATAACTCATGGATCAAGATCCTAAACAAGAGCTTGTCATTACCTTCAATTTCTTCAGATTCTGCTTTTCGTGGTTGCAGTGCCCCACCAGCAGAAACTTCAAAAGTTGTGCCATATTTACATCCAATTGCATTGTCCAAGTAAAACCACTGCTTCTCAAAGGTGATCTTTCTGGAGAGAAAATGTTTGCAATATATTAAGCTCTGACCTGAAAATTATTTTTTCATCTCAAGTCTCATCACCAAAACACTTTTGAAACTTCAAGAACACATTTCAGCATATCATGAACATTGGTTTGGATCCAAGTAATTTAAATCCCAGAAGTAGTTGTGTAACCTAAGCTGGGGCTTGGAACTCTCCTATGCCCACAAGGGTGGGTTAAACATCGGCACACGGTGCACAACGAATATGTGACTGTCACTTCGCACAATCCATAGGAGTGGGTTTTGGGGTTTCTTGTGGGACCATTTTTGTAGCCCTTACCTGGGTATGTTGTGTGATAACCACTGGAAGACGATATTCCCCTGACAGGTCACTTTCGGTGATAATTTGTATGCGGATTTGGAACAGCACAACGG